>NC_058106.1:19323510-20711010 GCF_914725855.1 Thunnus albacares
GGTGTTTGTTTTTTTACTTTGTGTGTTGCTTATTTAATCATTAATATTTAACATTAAGAAGAAAGACTTAAGATTTGAAAACACGTTTTAAAGGAATAGTTCAGCAGTCTTTATGCTAAGGTAAGCTAAACGCAACCCGACTCCAGCTCTGTACTTAACGTGTAGACATGACACTGATATCAGTTTTCAACATTGTCAGTTTTTTAGCTTTTTATCTCTGGGAGGGCATCTGGTTCTCGTATTGGATACAGGAACACACACATACACATACACAGACATAATATTCCAACAGATATTCTGTGAGCTAACAGGTGCGGAGGGGTAATGGGGGCTCGGCTGGCATCACAGCAACATACACCTATGATTTATGGACTGCAGTCATGTTCTCTCGCTCCCTTTCTGTTCCCACTGGTAGTCTTGTTAGTTTAGCACTAGGGAGACGCAATGCTGTTTGTGTATTGCATTGTGTCATATGTGGGTTTGTTTGTTCTGCTCCTCTGTGGCTGCGGACAGTGCACACACACACACACACACATACACACACACACAGAGACAGCAGTAGGATGGTAAATGGTTCTTTCACAGCTGTGTGTATGCAGGGATATCAGTTGGCAGGTCTTGTGTGTCACACTCAGAGTGCTTGTCAAACACTCGGCTATCATGACAGACACTCACCTCTGCTCTTTTGCGTTAAGTCGCTGTGAACTTACATGAACCCCATCTGGAATGCGGAGGCAATGAGCGTGCGGGCATGTATTTCGTGGTTGAATGTGTGAGTGTGTGTGTGTTTGTGCTTCTGCGTGTGTATGTTGTCACCTCTCTCCTGAAACATTATTCCAGCGGCAGAAATAGCCAAGCTCTAATTGCCTTCATCTTCCTTTGCCTCCACTAATCAAATTAGACTACAGAGAATTCTAATTAAACCCCGCCTGCATCTGATGGCACTGGGTTCACACACACACACACACACACACACACAGATGCACATCACATTGACACAGTCAGTATTATTTTCCACTTACGTGCACTCAGATGAGTTGTGGTGTAATATAAGAGAGCAGAGTCGAAACTGGTTTGTAAATGTCCCACCAGCTGACCACTGGAATGACTAAAGTACATTAAGATTGGGCGAAGAGTGTATGGAGGTAATACTGCACACTTTGAGGTTGTTTGTGTCATTGATTTGTTATAATGCGGTAATGCCTTGATTTGAGTAAGCATAGTCATTGTTCCTGTGGCTGTGAGAGGAACTAAATTGAATATGAAAATGTATAGATAGGAAGATATGGAGAGAAAGAGAAAATGCAAGGCAGGTTTTATGGTCTATTTGAGGTGAGAACCTTTTATTGATTTTGGCCTGCAGCACAGACATGACTCCTTGTGCAGGGATTTTACAGGACTGTTGACACAGCATGCACCATGACACCATGTTGGACACAATCTGACTCTTGAAGGTTAAAGTTGTGCTCCAGACAGGCTGGGGCCATAGTTCTATCAATGTAAGAAAATGAATTAGAAGAGCATAAAGTGCATGGGTGACATGGGTCTTTAAGATTACCTCTCATGTAAATAGGTAAATGTCTTTTATCCACCTGTATCAGACAGACACCCCCTTTTTTCCAAAATCACATCCCAGTTGAAACAATGATAAACATTTTGTAGCCCCTAGATGAATAGATGTCAAACTTTTGAAAATCTGCCCAAGTTTTTTCTACAAAACATATGAGCAAATTTACACAAACGATGATCTTATAGAGTTACAGGAAAAAAACCACAAGAAATCTGATTTTGCAACGTTTATAAAACCATAAAAGCAGAAGTGTGTCACCAGAAAGTATGTAAATTCACGTGCCTTCACGCTCACACACATGTAATGATAGAGAAACAGAGGAGAGGCGGTATCTGTTGCCAGATGACCCTCTTCTGCAGGGCAGCAGAAGTTCAGTTACATTTTGTCCACTTCCTTCCTGGCAGAGCACCTGCTGGCTAAACCAGCAGGCTTCAGTGTTCAGCCGAGCAATGAGGTCCTGACACTTAACAGTTTTAATAAATATGTACTCCCTCACATCCATGTACACACACACTCACAGACATGCACATTTGAAAACTGGCAAATGCCATTGATCTCAAATGTTTCCTGCCCTTTTAACAGCACCATAAATGCACGGCGGGCAGAGAAACAAGCACAAAAAAGAAGATAGATGAGGTTAACGGCAGAAGCATGGTAATCCTCCCTCACTTCCCGGGGTAATTAGGAGTATTTTAGGCGAAAATTTATGAGGAAGAGGAGGGGAAAACAGAGAACTATACCACCCAGAGAGAGGGTAATAGGGATTTGGAAACTGCACTCTACTCTGGAACTCTGTAGAAGAGTGTGTGTGTGTGTGTTTGTGTGCATCTTTGTCTATGTTTCTCGTGGTGGGTGGGGGAGGCCTTTTAAGCTGACAGCCTTCCAATCATTAGTCGATGGGATTTCAGAGCTTAGCCATCAAAGCAGCCCCTCCACTTAAGACAAGAAATGAAGAAAATGCATGTTTTCAGTCCCCTCTCCTCCTATTTGTTCAATCTGTTAAGCATTTTGCTTCTTATATAGAGATGCAGCTGCTGTCTTTGCATTTTTGTTTTTGAAATAGTTCAAGATACCACCTCCCTCTAAGATGAGTACCTGTTACCAGATTCCTCCTGGTCTGGTGTCACGTGATAATCCTCTATGTGGAGTGGCAGGGATCCCTCTCCCTCCCTATGGCCAGTCTCCAGGGTCCAGAGAGGGAGGCTGAGTGCTGCAGTGTTTATAGATGAGGTTGTAAATACCTTTGTAGCCAGGGGACTTATCTCTACTCAGTGTGTGAGTGTCGGAGGGGTTAAAGGCAGATGACCTCAGGGTGTCAACAGGAGGTGCAATTGGTCAGAGAGGGGTAGCAGGTCCTGGATTGTCAGTTATCTTCCATGCAGTTTAAGAGTGACCTGGGTCGGAAACTGCACCACATTCAGTGCTGTAATGAATGAATAACCTCTGTCTCCCACTTTATTTGGAGAGGGTCTTGTTTTATGAGTTGTGTGCGTGTGTTTGTGTGCCTCGGTGTGGCTGATTGGTGCCGAGCTGCCAGCCTCTCGGCACACAGGAAATGGAAATGAATCATGGGAGACAGATTAAGAGAATGGCGAGAGCTCATCACATCCTGTTAAAGAGTGGAGATGACTCGAGGCAAGGTCTCTCTCGCTCTCTCGCACTCTCTTTTTTCTTCCTCTCTCTGTCTCTATCTTCCTCCTGCCCCTGTCCATATCTTCGCTCACCCTCTCCTTCACTGTCTATCTCAGACAGTGGTTTGGCATGGGGCGAGTGATCAGTGACTGGGTCTAAAACATCCTATTAAAATTAGTGTCACACACTGAATTTGTGTGTCTGTATGTGTGAGTGAGTGAGTGAGTGTGAGAAGGAGAGACAGAGAGAAACTCCATGATGGATGATAGATGATGGTTGTGACCTGAATAGATGTCTCCGGGCTGGTCAGATGACTTCCTCAGGAGGAGGAGTAATGAGGAGAGGGCACAGGATTATGCTCTATCACTCTGTGTTTATGGAAGCCTTACAGCAACCACAAAACAAATAGCACAGCGGCCATAGCAGAGTATAAATCTCACACACTGTTTGTCTCTGTGCGTGTACAATATGTGCTCACAAAACGCCGCCCTGTCCCTATTTTTTCTGAAATAAACAAAAAGGGGGCAGAGGGTTTGGTGATATATGTCGTCCTCTCTCACATCCAACCCTATGGGTGCTGTGTTTGTGTGTGTTTATTACTTGTGTTTATTTGGCTGTTTGGTGTCAGAGTGTAGCCTCAATCAGGGTAGTTTCACACCCCCAGGGAAAACTGTACAAGCTGAAAGGTCAGACAAGGTTACATCAGCAGCTCTAAGTGAGTGGACACACATATACACTTTTCCTCTCGCACACTCACACTATGCGTAAATGCCCTGAGCCCAGTAGAGACAAGAGTAACTTGTCAGCGGTAAAACATGCCCTACACCACAGGTCCGGGAGCGGGTTTCCCTATAAATCCCAGAGTACAACCAGTTGAAGGATGATGCATCGATCTGACACGCAGTTGTCCTACACTCCGGTGCTGATTGATGTGGCCTGGCTCCTGGCTCTGTAAGTGTCTGCTCCGGTCTCTCGGCATCATGTCAAGGGAGGTCTCAGAAAAAGAGCTGGACAACTCGGGGGATGCTTAGGAGGGTGGAGAGCAGCAGATGAAGGTCAGAGGAATGCAGAGTGTAAGGTGAGAAAAGGGCTAAAGGGGTAGGATGAAGCACACAGAAAGATATGACAAGGAGATGTGAGCGGGATGCCGAAAAAGTGCCTCACCACTTTGTGCGAGGTGAGAGGGAGAACTGGCATGAGAGGGATGAGGTTAGGGGTGTGTGTGTGTGTGTGTGTGTGTGTGTGTGTGTGTGTGTGTGTGTGTGTGTGTGTGGGAGAAGAAAGGCTAGGGGTGGATACTGATGAGTGTGGGGGAAGGTGGGTGGGTGATTGGGAGTGGGAACAGATTTGGGGAGGGCCGGCCAGCTGAATCTTGGTGGGGAGTGGCAGGAGTAAGCTGGCAATGCGGAGGCAGGCATATGGAGGGCAGGTTGGCACTTTGGCTGCCACTGGAGCGTGCACCTGCCGACAGGGGGAGACTCTGCCAAGAGTAAAGCAGAGAGGGAGAGGGAGAGAGAGAGAGAGATGGGGTGTGTTTGTGGTATGTGGCAGCGAGGCATAGTGTGGGCTGCTAGAAATGGTCTCTGAAGATTTTGGATATTAATGAGGAGTCTAAGTGTATCAGACAACTGTGTGCCCTCTTATAGTAAAGAGACACACACATGCACGCACACAGGTGGATACATGCAAGCACACATGCTCACTCATTCCCCAACACTCAAACCTCTGAACAGACACATCTGCACACACACTCCCCCTCAGTCCCTGTTTGTCTAAATCTAGCAGTGAGAGGCACGAAGTGTGTCTCCTGGTAGATGAACAAGTAAACAGCCTTGATAATCAGGATAGCGTTTAAACCCTCCACTACATACACTACAACACACCCCCTAATTGGACTCAACTGTCTTGCTGCTAACTAGCTGCTAATTAGATCAGTGTATTCTTCTCACTCTCGCTTTTCCTGTGTCATTATTTGCTACGAACAAAACACTTCCAAGTGTTTTACTGAAAAGTACAGGCTCCTCCTGTGTAGTGCAGAACAAGGCGATAGGTTTTACTGTTAACTGAATATATACAAAACATATTGAACTCAGTTTGTGTGCACAGATATGCATTTTACATACAGTACATTTGAGTTTTTAATAATCGGTGTGTTTATGTGTTTTGGCTGCTCAACACCGGCACAGATGCAGGAGCCAAAGGCCAGTGCCCTCGTTAAGCCACTGTCAGAGAGGGTTTGTAACAGCCCACTGGAGCCCATCTGTATCCTAACACACACACACATGCACATGCACACACAAGCAGATCAGTTAATTTGTATGTCGGTGCAGACACGCAGCATGTCATATTTGTGCACATATCCAAAAAAATAGTTGTCCATTATTGTGTTTTCTTACTGGCACTCTTCTTTTTCTATTTCTGTTTCTATCTTGTCAGTTTTGTGCACGTATGTGTTTGACTGTGATTGTGTGTGTGTGTGTGTGTGTGAATGGGTGGGTGTCCACAAGCCTGTGCTGTAGGTGAATGGTAAAGGGCAGTGACTCTGTGCTCTGGTTTTAGCCTTGGCTGTGGATACAAGCCTTTGGGCTGCCATGTTTTCCTCTGATCTGCCTTCCCTCTTTCATCACGAAAACCACAGAGAGCGAGGCAGAGGGAGACGGAGAGGTTTAAAGGCTGGCAGCAACACCGTGGCCTTGAGGTGTTATCTCTGCCCCTCACTGTGTTGGAGAGAGGGTTGAGGGGGTGCGGAGAAAGAGACAGAGGGAGAGAGAGAGAGAGAGAGAGAGTGAGAGAGAGAGAGGGTGAGAGAAAGGGACTGTGGGAGTGATTGCAGCTTACTTCTCTTTTTTTTCTTCCTGTGTGGAGCAGGATGGTTAGCAGATGGTCTTGTTACCAGCAAAATGAAAATGAATGCAGTAAAATTTGCTTGTGTTAATTTCTCGTCCCTCAGGTGAGACATGGAGCACTCACATCCACAGATATGCTCTCTCATACGTTTACACACATATCGCAGATATAAATGCACGCACACACACTGACATGCACGGCGTTGCCCTGCTGGCTATAAACACACACCATCTGCATGCAGGGAAAGTGTGTCGGAGGAGTGAGAAGTGTGTGCTTGGCTTAAGGAATGTGTTTCTAATGTTCATAGCCATAGCTTATGTTGCTTTGGAATGTAAAGAGTGTTACCAAACACTTCATGTTTCAGTCTTCAGTAACCCAGTTGTCCAAAGACAGTGGGTGTTTTGAGGGCAGGCTGACAGAGCCGAAAAGTAGGGCTGAATTGGCAATTAGAGGTAAAGGGAAGCAAGGGAATCTGTGCTAACAGGGAGGAGGAGATGGCATGTTCATCCGCAGATGAAGTCTAAATCCTTTCATTCTCTCCTCATCTTCCCTCCCTCCTTCCCCTGCTTACTTAGCGGTGAGATGAGAGCTTCTGCTTTGTAACGTCTGCTTCTCCATGTTTGTGTGTTTCGAGGATCCCAACTAGTCCATAGCTTATCCCTCCGAGTGTGTGTGTTCTGCAGGGATAGAATGGCATATGTTACATTCATATGTATGTATAACACGCACACTTGCACACACTAGTGTCTCTGTGGTGTTAATACCAAGCCACTATACTGCCCACGCAGCCCTTGGATGTGAATGAAATGAGTCATATGTGAGGGCGCTCTTCACAAACACAGCACCCAGAGCACATATGTTACCCTTGAACGCACAAAACACTCCTACATAGATTGTTCAACATACAGAGCAAGCTCTTGCACTGCCTCAACGTTGACTCCCCTGCATCAGTGAGTGAAGAAGTGGAGATATACTGTACATGCAGTTTAATATAGCGATCTAGCACCGCTCCTGTTGCTCTTTAACTAGTGTGGTAGGTTGCAGGTCTTGGCAGAGTCCTTGATGTGTGCAGAAGAGTGATGATGAGCTTAATGCAGTCTGTCTGTGTCCCGGACGTGACCACCACATTAATATAGCACGAATACAACGCTCTGTCTGCTGCATGCTAATCAGTGCCACGCTCCCTCTCTCTCATATAGTCTATTATTGTGAGACAGAGGTGAGAGAAGGCAGACAACTAAAGGCTGTTTGGATTTTACCTGTTGACTGCCATAGCAGAACCCCAACACTAGATGGATGTTTCATGCATTTTCCGGCAGTGTTGTGCATTTTATGTATGCCAAAAGCTATCATGTTTACATTCTCTTATTCACTTTTTGACAGAGAGAGCAACGAATGCAGCAAGGAGACAGTTTGCATAAGAACCGGCTGCGTTAGATCACAAAATGCAAATTAGCTTGCATTACTGAAAAGTACAAGCCTTTCTTTAGCTTCCTCATTTGTTGTTTTCACTATTAATTAATACTTCTGGCAGCAGAAATATGGGCAGGAAAACACAAAGTAGCTCAAGCTAACAGTTGCAGTTCGCAACTTTTTAAAGGACAGTGCACCTCAGCTATGATGGGGCCCTCAGCCTATGCACATTCACTGAGGATAATGTGGCTGTAAAACGTGTAAGGCCTTGACATTTGGTCCACCTAAACAAAGCCCTCCCACCCATTACCCTCAACCCACCACTGGCCGGCTGAATAAACAAGGCCACTTCAAAGCAGCTCAGTGCCCATGCCAACAGGCCTGAGAGGAGGAGGGGGAGGGAGGGAGGGACTGCAATACTGGAATGAATCAGGAGGGAGAGGGGTGGAGGGATGTGTAAGCATGACTGCTATTAATGGCCTAATAATGTATTTGGCTGTTTTGGCAGTTGTGAAAAGGGTGAGGGGGGCAGAGGATAGAGGAAAAGGGGTTGACAGCATGTCACAGCTGGTTAAAAGCAAGCTGGGAGAAGACAGAAAGGCCTTGTTTGTCAGGCTAAATGCTGTAAATAACATCAGAGAGTGCAGCTAAATGGAAATCAATGCAATTACCCTATTAGCATGGGCTTGAACTCACACTGGCCTCTTTCTCTCTACCTCCCACTCCCCATTTCCTGTACATTTACCGCTCTATATATCATCCTATACATTTGTGGACATGTCTACCAGCCAGACAGCGTTCGGTGTTCAGCGTGGACTGGTCGAGTGGGCACGGTCCCTGTTAACCCCACTGCAAGTGTAATGATTTTGTTTAGATTTGCATAACCCCCTTAATCACCCCTATCTGAGCACATAACAATTGCAGGGGGAGATTATGCTGTTAAGTGGTAAGTCATAATTAGATAAATAATTGGTTTGGCTATCATCATCCCTGTGCCATCTGTTAAAGGGTATGCGTGTGTGTGTGGGGGGGGGGTGAGAGGAAAGGGGAGTGAGTGAGTGAGAGGGCGGGGATAATAGAAATGATCCAGGGTTTTTAGGAGTTATGTTTTGATTTGATAAAAAGTGATATGCAAGTCACAACGATATTCTCTTTGTAGTTTCTCCCAACACTCCCACACTCCTTTACACAAACCTCCATGTTATGTTTAACTCATAACACAAGGAATATCAGAGCTTACTTTCAAACACAGTGACATCTCAAAGTCCTTGTTTACAATAAAGTGCTCTGAGCAGAGAGTTGTTTCATCTCTTTCATTGCTTTGTTTGTTGCAACCTACAGTGTTGAAGCACTTTGCCAGTGATTGCTATGTTGTCTGTTAGAAGCGTGCGTGTGTGCAAACATATTTACAGGTGCTTGTATATGTTAAAAAAGCTCTTCCATCTCCCAGGACGGTTCCTCTCGTCTTTGCGCTCAGTCACATCTGCTGCTGATTGACGTGCATCCATTTTTCTCCATCTGTACTGGTCCTATCCATCTCTTTCTTTTCCTCACTCTTTATTTCTACCCTCCTCCTGCTACCTTCCTCCCTCCCTCTCTCTGCACCCTTTCTCCTCCCTTTATTCCTCCCTTTTCCCTTGTTAGAACTACAGTAAAATAATAATTTCTGTAACCTCCCATTGTGCCTTTTTCCCGCTCTTCATCTTTTCTCTCTTTGTCAAAGGGTAAAATAACTATTCTTGTGCCTCTGTCTGCTGCTGTATTGAGGAGAACAGGCAGTGGGGGCTTCATCTCTACAATGAGAGTGAGGTGGAAACAATTTGATCGAATTACCTGAGATATTGTCCATAAAAACTTGCTGCCACATTTAAAGCAGAACCTGTATATCAGGCCAAAGCATAGAGTAAGAAACAGAGGTACAGTGAGGTGTGTAATTGTATGAGTGTATAGGTGTTTTGTGTTTGTCTGTGTATGCGTGTGTGTGCACATGGGCAAAGTGCTGAGAGGGTTAACAGTGTCTATGTGCTCTGAACGTTCACATTGACAGCTAACAATTAGCTGCCACCAGCATGGCTAATAGAGGAGTGTACATTGTTAATTATGTCACAGCAGAGAGGTGGGAAGGTGGAATACATTTGAATAATAGGAAGAATGATCTAACAACAGGCTTTTAAATTCCTCGGCCCTTTTGTATGTGTAATGAAGGGTGTCTGTGTATGCGCGTGTCCACTCAGACACAGAAGCCTGTCTAACATTCATAAAGATAAGGCACACAAGAGCACACAAGCTGTTGCACACGTAGACGCACGCATTTACCATCCCCCTCCCACACACACACATACACACATACACACACACATCCTCTCTCTGTCTTACACACACACACACACACACACATACACGGTAATACTGAGAGGCGTGCGAGACGGAGGGTATGTCTAAGTAGTGCGCTCGTGCCTGGTTTTCCAGATCAATGATGTGTGGCTGGGTGATCGATGTGAGGGCTTAGCGGAGTGGAGAGAGCTAATGGGCAGGTCAGTGGCTCAGACACATCCTGGCTCCCCCTGCCTATTACCACTACGTCTGTTAATAGGCCTCACCACACTCCCCTGTTGCTCACACACATACACATACACAGACACCCGGATAGAAGGAGGATAGCGAGGAGGGAACACAGCCAAGCATGTTCAATCCATAGACCTCCTCCCTACTGCCTGCTTTAACCCATGTTTGTTCCACACGTCTCGTTTTTCTGAACTCTGTTTTATTCCCCTGTTCTTTTTTCTGTGGCCTTTGCCCTGTTTTTACACCAAGCTGTCGGAGCTACACCATATGGTGCTGCAGGTGTATGTATGTAAATAAGGGGAGAGGCAGATAAGCAGCATATTTACAGCCGTGTAAAGTAAATATGAAAGGGATTACAGCGCAACACTCATCTAACCTCAAGTCTTCTCTCGCATGCCACACGCCTGAACACCCCTGTGTTTCTAATTGGCTGAAGGATACACAGCTGTCTTGTGATTGGTCCTGTGTGGCTGTCAGTCAGAGGTGTCTGGTGGGGTTTGGCTGTGAGAGTGGGGTCTAGGGTCAAGGGGTCAGGCAGGTCTGAATCACTGATTGGACTGTAAACTAACTGTAAACTGACTGTAAACTACTTTAGTTTTACATTTTAAATTGTTTGTATCTGAGCCATTGTGTAATTCAAACATGCAGTCAAAGGTGAAGCCATAATTATGTATATCAAAATCTGGTAAATAAAACTGGTAAATAAACTGGTAAATAAAGGAAGTTTCCTGTTGCCACCACCTCTGGTTGACCCCTGGTCATGACAAAGCTTCATAATATATCCACTTCTCCTTTTGTAACTATGGTTGAAGGTTGTGGTTACAATATTGGCAAATTTAAAATCTTGTTATCTGTTGGTGCAGTCTCTCTGCTGGTATACTGATACCATTATAAATATGTGTAGGACAGCTGTGCACAGCTGTGTGGTAACAGCAATGACAGCAGGTCATTCAGTGCTCTTCCTTGTTATTTGTCTCCTTACTTACTGTTTCTTTCTATCCATCCTTCTCCCTCTTTCTTACTCAACCTGTCATTTTGCGCAGCCCCTCTTCTGTCTTCCGTTTGACATCTGATCTGCATGTTAATTACCTATATTGCCTTAATTTAATATCTGCCAGGGAAGAATGTGGAACACACACCCCAGAGGTATAGCATATGCCCTCCAGCCCTAACACACACATTTAAACGTGCACATATGCTTGTACATGCACAGACATAGGCAAAGCTTATTGGTTTTCACCTGTATTTTGTTTGTGTTTATTTGCTGAGGTGTTGTGCGGGATATGGAGGTAGGAGGCAAAGCCCAAGATAGTCTGGATATATGGCTGAGAGCAGAAGGGGGCCCCCAGGCATGATGTCCATGGGGATGGGGGGGGGGGGGGTTAAACTCTTTTCTACCTATCCTTTCTGAGTGTGTCTCCCTATGACGAGGGCTAAAAGAGCTGCCACTTGTCGTCCACATAATGGAGGCGAGGCAGGAGGTTGGGGGGAGTTGGTGCCGTTTGTCTTTGAGAGGAGTGAGAGAGTTCAAAAAGGAGGTGAAGGAGCCATTCTTTTTCAACGCCGAGAGGGAGGAAAGCGTGCATACTTTCACAGTGCAGGGCAATTCATCCACTAGATGCCCCTCTCCCCCTCCAATATGCATACAAGCATGCATAAGATGTTAGACTAGGTAGAGCAGGAGTGTGTCGTGAGTTCACAAGGTGTGTGATTCCATCATAGCTCTAATAATTAGAACCATTTTTATTACAACCCCTCTTACACACGCTCACTCTCGCTCTCTTCCTCAGCCATGCAACAAGGCTGTGTCTCTAGCGGCTGATAGATTGTAATGAATGTAACAGCAGTCAGATCCTTCAAAAGCCTCTCAAAAGCTTAAGCCCCTTTATTAAATTAAGCTAACGATGCCTTAGGCCAGGTCCGCTGCTGAGAGAGAGAGAGAGAGAGAGAGAGAGAGAGAGAGAGAGAGCACAGAGAAGTAAAGGCTGCATAGATAAGGAGGAGAAGGAGGAGGGAGGAGGAAATGTTAGGAGCGAGGATGTGAAATGGATGGTTGGAATGGGGGGGTGTTTAGTATCAAAGAAAGAAGGTGGAGGAGGTAAAGAAGGAGGGCTGGTGAAAGAGGACAGGAGGAGGAGAAGACGAATACCCTGCAGACTGCCATAGTTGTACAGTAGTGCACCTGCGGCTGAGAGGAGGGATAGTAATTAGTCAAAGGCTCTTTGTGGGCGATTCACAGTGCAAACGTGCATTTTTGAAAGTATGTATCCATGTCAGAAACAACCAATGAAAACATAAATGTTTCAAAACTCTGTGGAGTTTTTAAATGGAACAAGCATTACAAAGTTGTTTTAAGACTCTTTAGGTCATATGTTAATTACATTGTTGTTAGTTTGCAGTGGAAAAATGGCACAATGAAAGCATCATTTGTGAGCATACGTGAAGTTAGTGGGCATGTGTGTCTTTGACTAAAAAAAATATTGGAAACTCTTAGACAACTAATAGTCACAACATTACTCTGACAAATACATTGATTGATTTAATTGAATTTTTTTTTCTCCACATATTCAGTCATGCAGAAGGGATCTGGTGCTTATTAAAGAACAAAACGTATTTGTGAATATTATTGTGATGCCAGAGACGTGATTATCATTTTCTAGTAATAACTTATCACTAATAGCAATGACTAATCACCAGAAACGACTAATAGCTCATTAGTGATTAGTGATAGCAAAAAAGACCATAAAAAATGACTAATTGACAAAAATTTTCTCAGTCAACTAAGACATTTTAATACTCTAATGACTGATTATTTGACTAATTGAACAGAAGGGGGCTCCCTTACTGTGCAGAGAGCTGTCCTGGGGGTAGCATGTGTACAGACAGCAGGCAGATCAAAGGCTGAGGTCTCTGTGCTGCATCGTTAGTCAGGATACCTTGTCTACCTGCTCTCTTGCACTCTCTCTCTCGCAGGTCAAATAGAGGTGAGCGATACACTATCACTTGGATGAAAGACAGGACACGCAGGCATTACCACGCACTGCGCAATTGCATCCACACACACACCCACACACACACACGTACTTGCTCACATACAAGAAAGCGGGCCACGATGCCTAAAGGGTAACACTGTGTGTGTTGGAAGAGGATAGTGTTTCTTTTTCTCTGCTCTGCTGTGCCGTGAGCCTTCTGTTAACACGCAGGCATGGGCTGTGGCGGGAGACCCACAATACATAATTAGGCTCGCATTTGATCCAATGCATCACAGCAATTAGCAATTTACAGCACAATGTGAAAAGGGCCTCATCCCCCCTCACTTCCTGCCCAGCAATCACCTGCTTAATCCTCATTTTCATCCGTGGCTTTGGGAGAACACCCTGTCTTTACTGCTTACAAGTGTGGCTTTGATTTTACAGCCTGTGCAGTCGCTGGTATCTAATCCACAGTAAAACCATTGATAAGCCAGACAGGGGTAGAGGTTGTCAGCTGAGGCTTCAGCGTGCTTTTGGTGGGTGGCTGTCCTCTTGTGGACATTTGATGGAATTACTTTCTCCTTTTTTTTTTATTAACCTACTGTACACTGTTTGGTCATTTGCAACATTATTAAGTTGCAAAACAAAGCACATCTGTTGGTTATTGCAAACTGTGATTAAAATCTAAGATTTATCCAGATTTAAGATGCACTTTCATCCTGATATGAACAGCCCATTGAGTCATTATACCATTATGGTCTATCACATGCTTTTGGAGATAGTATCATAATTAATCTACTGCAGGAATAATGGATGTCTTGTTTGTTAAAATTTATTGTTGGAGAAATTCAATAATGCACAGAAAGGTTAGCGTAAACAAACTACTGAGGACCCACGAGACATGATAATTCCCTGAAGTAAGGAAGCGACTATAGGAAGATTAAAAACAACTCGTCATAGCCAATGGTAAAATTGAATGGTAAAATTATAAATCTGCAGCAATTTCATCCTGTGCATCACCCTAATTGACCACAGAATCTCTTAAGTTAGATTGTTGCACTTCAAGTCAAATATGCTTTTGATTATTGGCATTGCATGAGAAGAAAAAATTGAAGACATAGTATTAATGAAACACCAATAATTAGACAATTCTGTCACTAATAACATAACATCATTGCTCAATTCAATTAGCCTAGTTATAATATTCTTCCTATGTAACAACGTAAAATGATCTTATCTTCTTTTATTTGTCTTATTAACTTGCAGACAGATACAAGTTGAACTCAAATTTGCTTGTAGTATTTCTTAATGAAGAGGAAGTTACTCTCTCCATCCTGGTTGGGGATGGATGGGAAATTCTTTATTGTGCCATTGGGGGGACAATGCAGGGTCAGCCCTGTGGACTGGAGGCGTGACGGGGGGAGCAGGTGCTTCTATCCCCCGCCCCCTCCGGCTTGCCTGTCTGTCTGTCTGTCTGTCTGTCCGGCCCCCGCCGGAGAGGAAGCCCCACCTCCCGGCTCCCAGCAGCCGGCCGCCTCTCTCCTCCTCTCCCCGGCGCTCTGCTCTGCTCCGTCCCTGTGGCCTCGCTAGGCGTCGGAGCTTCCTGCGTGACAACAGAAGTGCAGAGTCTCTGTTCTCGACGGAGGGATGGATCCGCGCTTTCACCGCTAACGGAGGGAGAAAATTACTAATTTATAAACACTGGATTAGCCCATACTTGTTTGCGGTGAGTGATTATGTGTAAATCTGTAGTTATGTTTTCAAACCCGGAGGTTGTTTGTGTAAACGAGCGAGCATACGGCGAGCGTTTTGTTGAGGAAGTCATTACGATATCGAGGAAACGGGTGCTAGTTGTTGTTTTTTTTTTTTTCGAAGGTTGGTGCCGAGCCCCTGTGTGTGTGCACGCGTGTGTTTGCGCGTGCTTTTGTGTGTGCGTGCGTTTGTATGTGTGAAAGAAACAAGAGGGAGAAAGAGTACAACAGAAAGAGAAAGAAAGAGAGACTCCGGTACGTTCAGGTGGCGATTTAAGCCTTTTTTAAAAATTACTCAGAGTTTATATGCTGTTTTGTTACGGATTTTCAGACAATCGTGTTTTAAACTGCAAATTAGCCTGAAGGACTGAAAGGAATTGCGTTCGACCCCCACTCTCTCAAATTAACTTCTTGTAACATTGCACAGCCCAGATGGTCTCTGCATAAGCCATTTATGCTCCTGTCGGCTCTTTTTATGAAATTGTATTGTTGGTTTTACTTGTTTGTTAATTCGTAGTCTCCAGTCATGCTGGCTCCTTTAAAATGATTGGAGAGCGTCTAGTCGGGGCTGTTGATCTTTGAAAGGGACATTTTCTCTGTTTCAATGTGACTGTGACTGAGATAGTGACACATGTTGACCATTTGGTGCCCTCGGGTGAAGGATCTGACCCTTCGTGTGTGTGTGTGTGTGTGTGTGTGTGTGTGTGTGTGTGTACGCACGCACGCACGCACGGACGGACGGACGCAGGCGTGCGCGTGGCAGGTGGACCGTGTTGAATCACTTCCCACGCGCTTCTTCACTTCTCTTGAACTGCAGGCTCGTACAACAGCTGCTTCTGTAGGGAACACACACACATACACACACGCATCACTCATCACGCTCATCACACACCTCTCGGGTTTAAAATACGGTCTACAAGCACAGCAGTGAAGCAACAGGCTTTACTGAACACACTGTGCTGCGGGTTGAGTTTATCTGCAGCCAGAAGCAGCCTTGTTGTGTGTTTTAGTTGCTGCTGATAACGTTAGCCATACTGCAAGAGCAGGGAATTAGAGCCTCCTGTTTTTTTTTTGTTTTTTTTTATGGTGAGACTGTCCACCCTATGCCTGTAACAGCCACTGATTCATTACATGGGCATCTGTGCCATGTAACATAGCTATGTGCTGTCATTTTTGGCATCATTGCAGTGTATAATCCATTATATTTTACTGTAACTTACATGGATTACAGCCTGGCTCTTCACATAAGATCCAGAAATGGCTCACAGCAGGGCCAGGTACAGAAAAATACACTATGGCAACATTAGAAATTAATGAGGGAGCACATTTATTTTCATCAGTTGGCAGTGGAAGACAATGGGAGATGTGGTCTGCATATATTCCAGCATGTCACTCACACTGTATTTAAAGTTTCACCTACTTTTCCTTTACAGTAAGAGAGATAGTTAAAAATAGATAGGATTTATGAATAATACACATGTCATCTAAAAAATCAACAAAGACATTCCAAGCATTATGTGAAGATCAGTTTGGAATTTTTATTGTTTTTATGGTAACATGTAATGTGAATGTATTTAAATATACATGCATATTAATTCCGTTTGATTTCAACAGTCAGTATCTCTACCAAGGAAGTTGTTTTCTTTGTGGTCCCATTTTATCTCTGTTTTTTTTATGTGGCATATGATTGATCCAGATCTTGATCCTGATTAAGTCATGGTGGACATGTGTGCTGTCTGAATGTTTCTTGTTGTATTTGTGATTTATCCTCAGGCGAGGTCTAAGTGAGGCTTGAACCGTTACTTTTACCACTGACAGCAGCCAATGACACCGCTGTACTATTATTACATCTTTCATACAGGAAACCCCCTGTTTAACTCCAGTGTTACAAATATTTTTGTCGTAAACAAACTTTTTTTACATCATTTTTGTTGTGACTAGTGACAGTATTTTTTATTTTTATTTTATTACAAACCCTGTCAGTCAGTAAGAGAGTGAAAACAACTTCTAATCTTGGGTTTTAATTTTTATTAGTGGCCTTCCTCTCTTGTATACACTGGCATCACAGATTGTGTGATCACAGACCACAGAATAAAACCCCCAATAATGATACTATGAATATCACCATCTGGGCATTTATTTTCATATCTGGGATCTCTTACTTTGATTTCATGCAAGATAATTGCTTGTACCTTCACAATTTCAAGTTTTCCCAGAACAGGATAAGCCAAATGTGTTATCGTAATGACTAATAACATTTCACCAAGTCTGTGGGGCAGAACTGTGAGTTTGTCAGAGAGGTTGTTGCAAGGTTATGATCAGTCTCTGCTACAGGAGAATGGAGTTACAAGTAACTTTGACTCATGGCATGGATGTTAACTTAAACCACATAAAAGTAAAATGAAAGATATATTAAAGTAATGGAATCTATTTTCAGGAAAAACATGTGCTCAACATGTGTAAGACTTTGTTCATGCATTCTGTGTCCAAACGAATGAGCTGCAGACACACTGTCTGGCTACTTTAATTCAGACTCATGCATCATTTGACAAACTGTGTGCCTAAAAACATCAGCATGTTTTGATGCTGCTAAAAAATGAAGTTCTTCACATGACTACTACTTCTACACCAGAAGAAACTGGTATTTCCATTGTCTCTTTTGCTGAGCAAATTTTAGATGGAAGCAGCGTGACGCAGCCTGCAGTATTTCATATTTAAGATGGAGCACAGTGTTGCTGCCACTTAAATGATTTTCCCATCAGACGCCACTGTAAGCCTAGTGTTCACTGTATGGTCATATCAAAATATTGTCGTGTAAAAATATTATGCTTTCTGTGAACCATAACAAAACTACTCTACGCAGTTCAATTTGGTTCCCTCCACCTTCAAACATTTCCCAAGGGTTCAGAATGATCTTGATGTATGTTGATTTCATAGTAAGGGGAATAAAACACTGTCTGTCTACCAGATTAGATGTCATTTTTCATGTTGATAAGTTTTTGTGAGTTCCTACTTACAGGGAGACAAACTAAGTAACAGGAACAAACATAACCCCATTGGCAGCAGTAATAAAAACTGTGAGTTAGCGACTTAAGGTGGATTTATCCTCCCTTGTCACAGACTTACACATGTCTGATGGTTCAGCACATGATAAGAACGTAAGATTACTTATGCAAATCTGGCTCCGAAGAACAGAATTTCTCGCTTGTGATGTGCCATTTAAAAGTTGTCGAACTCTTATGCTGCGATAGTGCCTGTACTAGGCTGGCACGTTTTCAGGTGTCGTTGTGCTGTTTGTCATGCTGTGGTAGCCTGCAGTGCTGTGAGTGTCTGGGGGCTAGACGGCAGCTGTGTTGAGCAGAGTGTTGGTGACAGTTTGTCTGTGGCAACAGCACCTGGCTCTGTTTAGAGAGTGATTAGGAGAGTCCCAAGCAGCTCCCCGCACTGTTTACACAAGGAGCCTGGAGTTAAAGGTGACCCACTTTGCATTTCCTTATCAACAGCCCACATTGATAGCTTTGAATAGCACAGACTATAGAGAGGCCTTTGCATGGGTTTACATAGTTCCCAAATAGAGAGAATGGGATGTGTTTGACTGGGCGAGGCTTGGATTTGACTAGCATTACAACAATGTCCTGAGGTGGTATGAAAATGTGGGTGCACACACCGCTCTCTTTGTGTGACAGAGCAGGGTTGCTGTGTGGTCTGCCTGTGTGATGGTAGAGAAACCACTGTAGGATGTTTAGGAAATGAAGGTTTTCCTCAGCCAACATGTCTCTTTTTCTTCTGCTACTTCTCTCTCCCTCTTCTGTCAGCTTCTCTATTTGCCTCCCACTTTCTCCCTCTTGGTCTCTCCTCTTCTTTTTTTTCCCCCAGCTTCTCTCCAGGCATGTCTGTTAGATTTTGTGGTGTTGGTCCCTGTTTAAAGGCTTTTCCTTTTGGTATGGAGAGAATAAGTGTAAGTGATTGTGTGTGTCTAAGAGTCCCCTGCTGGGTGTAAAAAGTGGTAGTAAAGGTAAGCTGTAAATGTGATGACCAGTGAAGACAGCTGAACAAACAAGCCATAAAACATTTATCTGAAAGGAAGACAGACAGAAGGTTGGCTGGATAGACAGGCAGAGGATTCACAGGTAGAACAGCATGGAGGAAGTTGTCAAGTAGAGAACTAGAGAATCAAAAATTTCCTGTGGCTCATAATTTTTTTTTTTCCCAATGCTTACTGCTTTTGGCTCCATATTTCACTAAGAAAGCTGCTTATCACTTAATGTGTGTATGTGTGTGTTTGCCCTCTGCGTGTGAGAGCAAGCCTAACCTGCTTTGTAAGCTAGAGACACACATGTCTCTCTGTCCCCTCTGTCACCCAACTAAACAGTACTTAATTTTTCCATACTAGGTATTGTGTGTGTGTGTGTGTGTGTGTGTGTGTGTGTGTGTGTGTGTGTGTGTGTGTGAGAGAGAGAGAGAGAGAGTGAGAGAGAGAGAGAGAGAGAGAGAGAGAGAGCGAGAGAGGGGGAGGGGGGGAGGTGATACATGCTTTCAAAGGTTTTAAGAGCATGGTGCTCATTTGCTTGTCACATAGAGAGTTAAAATGAATTTATAATTTTGGCCCTAGTTTGTAGACTCTAGTCTTTCTTTAATGGGTATCTGTCTTGTGACAAGGCTTAAAACCCTAATAATAACAGGATTTAAAACTAAAAAAACAAAACTAATCTCAATACCGTAGTGTAGATCTCATGTAGAGATAAGTACTAAAAACAGAGACAGATCATGACTTGCATCTAGATTCTGCTCATCAGTGTAGTTCATGGAAGGAGGACGTTTTTTTGAATGTACTTTAGATCCTTACTTCTCTCTCTTTCTTGTTTACTCATATCTTTATCTGTGTTTGTGAGTTTGGGTGTGTATGGGTGTGGCAAGCAGATGTTAACAAGTACCTAGTCACCTAATTTGCCCCTTTGCTTCTCAGGAACAGGATAATTGACCTGTTTATTAGTATGCAAATTAGTGCCGTCATTCAAGATTTAAACATTTGTTTTACTTTACTTAAATGGCTGGTATTGTGGAAAACAAGAGAAATGAGCTTTGGGGTGTATTACGGTGATGGTGGGGGCCCTCCTGTGCTGTTAATGCTGAATGCATATGTAACTTCTGTAGTCATTTCAGCTGGATGACGAGCACAGCAGGACACTGGCAGTCTGCTGTTGCTAGTTGTTCAGCAGCTAAAAAGTCTTTATAGCCTTCCAGAAGATGGAAATTTATGTCAGGAATGGCTGAAATTCATTTTCGGAGACAATCTTAATTTAAACAACTTTTAGTAGCTTGTTGTTTGCTTGTTTGCATCTTTTGTATTGTGTTTCCACTATTATTGTTTTTTCTGTATATTGGCAGAAATGGAATATAATATTCATAAGTATGTTTTAATTAGTGTATAGTCACCTGAAAATAAGAATCATTGTATTTTCGATACCTTAGAATGAGCCCTTTATATCTACATAGGGAGCAGGTCCTCTTCCACGGAGCCCGCCATGTTGAACCGCCATGTTTCTGCAGTAGCCCAGAATGGACAAACCAAATACTGGCTCTAGAGGGTATTTCGCATTTTTCGCGGCCACCGTAGATTTTCCTACACGCTTGGAAGGAGAGGGGAGGGGGAAGCGATATTTAGTTTGTTGCAATCTTCAACCTCACCGCTAGATGCCATTAAATCCTACACACTGGCCCTTTAAGCAGAGTCACGCTGCTCTTTCTTTGTGGTGGTGTGTCCCATGCTTCAAGACCCATTCCATGAACTGCATTGAAGACATGCTTCTCTCGTCTCCTGTGTGACTTCATTTAGACGGCACATAGCACAAGCGCTCAGAAGTGACGTAATAGCCAGCATTTTTTCCACAATGTTAACTTTGTTTGTATTCTCAATCTTCAGCTTGGATAAAATTGTCGGAGTGAAACTGTTGTGGAAAAAAAAGTAAACATTCTCATTCAGAGGAGGCAGTCTTGCTACATTCACCAGACCAAACCTTGTTGTAGATACCTTTAGATTATGTGTGTGTGTATGTTTGTGTAGCTGATGTTTGCTGCTGTCGTTGTCATACCCCAGGGCCTGATAAGCACTGGCCAAACAAACACAACACAGGCAACATGAGAGCAGTAGATAAGAGAATCATACACACACTCAATACTGACCATACTTGACTATTGCCCTCACCAAATAGGGCCTCTTTCATTCAGCATTTTTTAGTGTGTGTGTACTTCTGCACGTATCATGTACTGTGCGTGCATGTGTCTGTGTCTATCTGTCTTGTCTTTGTGCTTTCTCCAGTCACACTCTCACAGTATAACCCAGCATTGTGCTACAGGCCACTCTTCAACAAAGGCCTTTTCTTTTGCTATCACATCATCATCTCTCTTTTTCCCTCTATCTGTGTCTGTTTCTATCTCTCTTCAACGTGTCTGTCTCTTTGCCTCTCTGGCATCCTCTATTCCTCTCTCCTTCTCTCTCTCTCTCTCTCTCTCTCTGTCTGTCTCTCTCTCTCTTTCTGTCTCCAAGATATCTGCTATATCAGCTGACTGTCATATTGTGTGTGTTTGTTTGTTAGCATGCCTCCTTGTGTATGAGAGCAAGATCAGATATGTGCCTGAAGAATTGAAGTAGGTTTTGTGGCCAAGTGTTTTAATCAGCTCATGGACAGAGCTGCATGCCTGTGTTGGTGGAGGCCACAGTTGCTGTGTTAAACGTGCTCCTACAGAAGATCTAGTTGCCAGCTAGCCTTGTTTTATCTGGCTGGTATTTGCATAACTAAAGGGTATCCATTTTGGGCACAGTTCTTTTTTAGATTTCTGTTTATATCTGTTTCACATCTTTCATATGTGTTGTCTCTTATCTCAGTTTCACATCAACCATATGTGGTTCCCCTTTGCACTGTCACCTACTGACAAAATGTACCATAAATCAATTCATAGACAAATATATATGTTCCAAATGAAAGCTATTGGGTGGCTTTTACATAGCACTAAAAGGATAAATATTCTGAATACATGTGCTTAGAAATTCTCTGTTATGCTGTTCATTGGGGGTGGTTGGATGTGAATACCAGCCTTTCTTAAGCCCAGGTTTTAAGGAACCTATGTTAGTTGTACATCTCTTATCTTTGAATGAACTCTTGATTTATAGATATTTCCTGTGTAGACTAGAGAAGTCATGAGGATTTCTGCTTTTGAAAGAATGGCCCATTCATTCATTTGTCAGCACAGAGCATTTATCGTGGGCCTGATTCTGCACAATTGACCACATTCCGCCGGTCTAACTAATAACCAAACAACACCGATGCTTAAATTGATTGAAATCTTTCTCTGAGAATGAAAAGACCAACTGCCTGTTTGACCCTGTCTTATTTTAAAATAAAATCCATTTTATGATGAGTTCCTATTGTACAAATAACTGCTCGAATACATGAAAGAGCGAAGGACACTGCGAGTCTCAGCTCTGTGAACTTGGCCAATAGAAACCTTGTCTTTGTGGCTTCTCACTGAGATGTGTGGCCATGGTGACGGTAGGTGGTTTTTTGCTCTCCTAGAGGAAAAGAGGTTCACTCGTCAGACATCAACACATTCAGACACATGCACACGCATGTACGAGCAGGAACACACACCAATTATACCAATTACAAGATTACAACAGGGCAACTCTCAGCAACCGGACCCTGCTATGGAAAGTCAAGTGGGTGCTGTGTACGCGTCTGTGTGTGTACGTGTGTGTGGTGGAGCCGCTTGGGAGTCAGGGCCCATGCAGAGCACTTGGAGTGCTAATTAGGCAAACACAACCCAGCAGAGTACATCACAGAGAGAAAAAGAGAATAGAGGGGAGAGAGAGGTTGAACAGAGGATGAAGTGATGAGTGTACGTAAGGGAGCCAGCAAAACAGCGCTCGTCTGTGGAGGGAGGGAAAAAGAGTGAGAGATGAAGAGAGAAGGAGGGAGAAAGTTGGGGAAAAAAAGATAAAAAACTGAAATATAACACATGCAGTGTTGTCCTCAGGCACTGAGAGCTTACAATACAATTTATCCACTTCTGTAGGACATGCAGGCTGTCTGTGTATGTGTGAGTATTTGTGTGTGTGCATGAATCTGTTTGTGTGGCTTGAGGTACACCGAAGAGCATCACAGGTGCAGAAACTACAACAAGCTCCGTGGCAGCTCCTCTTTTGTACACGATCGCTTTCCATTTGTGTTTTCAGTTCATTTGTGTGAGCTCTGCAACATCTGTCACATCTCCTTGCCTTGCTGGGAAATGCCACTCTGCCATCTTTCCCTGTCTCTCTCTGTAGCAGGTGAGGTTGATTAAAAGGCAGTCGACAGGACCTGGAGATGGCAACGATGATGAGGATGGTGAGTCAGAGCTGACTCCCTGCCTCCTCTCAGCCGAACAGCTGGGCTGGGGCTGAAGCTGGCCCTCTCATCAGGGCAGGGAGAGGCAGGACTGTGTCCCCCTCAGCGAGAGGCTACAGAGGGCACAGCCATACAGACAGCAGCTTGACTCGCGGGGCATGGACCACAAAGAGGCAGAGACACAGACAGAAGGCTCTTATGTGTGTTTGTGTGACTGTGTGTATGTGTGTCTCTCGGCGTGTGTGTGTTCGCTCTCTCTAAGCAGCGTTGTGAAGCGTAACCAGACTGTTCTGTCATACGCCCACGCTGGTGTCTCAGAGAACACAGCCACACACTCCCCAGATGACACACACGCACACACACACACACACACACACATCCCCAGCAACCCCTACCACAGCTGCTATGTAATTAACAGACAGAGGAAATGGCGCTGTTGGGGTGGGTGATTCGGATGCAAGGAGGAGGAGAGAAAATCATCTCGGCTCGTGCCTACCCTCAAGATACACCCTGTTTCTCTGTGGCGGTGTGTGTGCACGCGCGCCGGAGAATAAAAGAGAAGAAGGTGAAGAGAGGGAAGAGATGCCGGCTGGTCTTTTGAAATCTCAGTGTTTTTGTTGCAAGCTGCTGGGAGGCAGGTTGGGAATGGGGGGTGTGAACACAGAGCGAGTGGAGGAGAGGATGAGAAGTAGGAGGTGAGGGATGAATAATAAGGTGTGCGCACACATGCACGCTCACGTACACAGCCATATCATTTAAAGCCACATAAGGTAAAAGACAGGAAGACTGCTCTCTTTGCACAGAGGTGTGTGTGTGTGTGTGTGTGTGTGTGTGTTCAAGACAGTGAGAGCGAGCTAGGTCAGAGGGAGATGTACTCTTTTCTCTGCTGTAGCTCCATAATGGAGGCCTGCTGTATAATGACAGCTCAGACACAGGCGATACTCTCTGTCTCTCTCTTTCGGCTTCTTGATTGATCTCTTGCTCTCTCACTTCCCGCTCTCTCTCTCTCCCTTCCTTGTTTCTCTCTGTCTCTTTGTCTCCCTTTTCTTTTCCCCTCCTTTCTTCTTTTCTCTCTCTCATTCTCCAGTGGAATTGCCGCCTTTGATTCTGCAGCTCTGCGGCCATAAAGCTGCTGTTTCAGGTTTTCTCTGATATTAGGGTTTTTTCTTTGGTATGGAGTGAAAGAGATGGCACGCATGCGTGCAGATGTGCACTTGCAGGTGTGTGTGCATGTGCAAACACATACACATCCGTTCTATAGGGCCTGAGGGTAGATTGCTCTGTCATCTCAGAAGTCAAACAAACCTGGAACTACCAAAGCAGGTTTATCCTGCTGGCCTCCTGGATACTGTGTGTGTGTGTGTGTGTGTGTGTGTGTGTGTGTGTGTGTGTGTGTGTGTGTGTGTGTGTGTGTGTGTGTGTGTGTGTGTGTGTGTGTGTGTGTGTGTGTGTGTGTGTGTGTGTGTGTGTGTGTGTGTGTGTAAAATGGAGACCATGACATACATCTAATTGTACAGTTTATGTCCAAGCCCAGGGTATTCGGGTATATATGTATGAACATTTACCATGTGTCTTGAGGCTGGGTCCCTGCTCTCTTGTTTGACCTTTCCTTCACTTCACTTTTTGGTATGGCTGCCTATCCAACCTGAAGAACACCTTTTGTTCTTTTATCACACCTTCAAAAGCTGCTCTTGGATCCAGTACATGAATGCTATTCATAAACTGACAGGTGTTTTGTCAGAGTTACATTTCCTGTTGTTATTTGGTCTGTTATAATAGGTGTCATTCTTTAAAGCTCAGTACAGGGTGAAGGTGAAGCACTCAGTAATGACTGCGGTAATGGCTGCTATGCCCATATTACATCCTGTTTTGCTGGTTTGTTTCATCCACATTGCTGCCTCACTGGTATTGTAGGCAGCCTATTTTTTTACATTTCCTTCATGCTGATCTTCTTACATACCCTTCTCCTATACTTACATCCTCCTGTCAGCACATCTTCAGCCAGCTAACAAGTCAGTCAACCGCTGAGGATGACATGTACTCATCAAACTAGCTCTAAATCCCTCCCGTATCATTGGCTTAGCCACTTACTCTTGGTGTTTTCAGCATAGTGGATAGTTGAACCTGCCCTCCGATTTGAAGTTTGCTTTCACTATGAGTGATGCCTCCACAGCTGAATACCTACTCTGTGCTGTACTGTGAGCAACTGTGACCAGAGTCTATGATCTGAGCAGTGGTTTTCCACTCATCTACTTTGAAATGGCATGCTTAAATGTGTTGCTTATCCTGTGTTGGGGGCTTGCTGGTCACACAAACAGAAGTAAACGCATGTCACTTGCAGCTCTTCAGTTAACAAGCTAGCCATTTTCCTTACTTTACTTCAACTTTATTTAAAACTGATCTGCTGGCATGAAAGCACTGAAAAATGTCCATATCTCTTTGTGTAGACCAATTTTAATTATCAGTGTGTTGCTAATCACAATGACAAATTTAGCTGAATTTGCTGTTGCAGCTTACACAGTAAAAGCTTACCAGCAGATTGCTGGTGAAAACAGTTCAATGTTTAGCAGTAGTGAATGTTTGCTTTGCATTAGCAAATACAACTCAGCAAGTATGGAAAAGAGGAGAGGATCAGAAAGCAGTGTGATTGGTATCTGTTAAGAGGAAAGTAAGAACAGGAATGTGGGAGTGGAACAAAACACCAAACCACATGGTCATTCTTACACAGGAGCTACAAAAGTATTGAAAGCTGAGCAGCCAGACTGTAAAAAATGTGCTTTAGTCGCCTTTCTGACCGTATATGTTGAGCCAATCAGTTTATTGCAATTACATTTTTATTGCTCATTTGAGGGCAGTTACCATCATGTTGTGGCTCTGCAGGACAATGGCTAAAGTGTGCAATACAGAGCCAGGTGAAAAGGGGCAACTGCTGTACCAGTGAAGTATGGACACACGGTTGTAGGCAGTACCATTCCAGGCCACGCTGCGTTGAACTTGGCCAAGACAAGTTGGTGACTGGATCCGATAGATGGGCCAGCAGCAGTGCACTGCTAGTTTTAATGAGCTGATAGGCAAATCCCTTCCTGGTTAAAGATTAACCACTCGCTAGAGCTGCCACTGCATTATCTCCCGACTGGCTGGGGCACACAGGAGCCAAGAGGATTTACTTTATATGTGTGCGTTTGTGTGTGTGTGTGTGTGTGTGTGTGTGTGTGTGTGTGTGTGCGTGCGTGTGTGTGTGTGTGTGTGTGTGTGTGTGTGTGAGAGAGAGAGAGAGGGAGAGAGAGAGAGGGAGAGAGAAGGAGGGAAGGAGAAAGAGTAATCTGCATTCCAACCAGCAAAAGGGTGGAACTGTGTGTGTGTGTGTGTGTGTGTCACTGTGTTTGTTTGACTAAGGGAGTTAGTGATCGGCTTTACTCCCAGTGGGGTGTTAAAACTGTGTGAATACTGTATGCCATTTAGCAGTCAATCTGCTCAGTATGCATGTGTGTGTGTTAGTGTGGATGGGAGGGATCATGTTTGTGTGTGGTTTGTTGTAATCTACATTCCTTTTTTCAGAGCTTTGTTTTGTTTTCCCTTAGGGCGTAACGGCATAAAAGGGTTAATTTCATCAGGAAGCTTGGTGTGTAACAGATTCCTTTAACCCTTCGGTTGTCAGCAAAAATGTTAAACTTTGGCTACTGTGCCAAAAAGATTTAATTTATTCATATCTCCTAAGACCTTTGCATTACGGCTCTGAATCTTGCTAATGGGTGAGGCCTTTGTCCTGTTCGTAGTCCGTAGCAATATCAGTTAAAATCTATTATTCTTTTGTGTATCACTGGATTAAAGGACTGTGACATATGCTGTTTCATTAACCAAGGACTCCCTCTGATTAACTGGGAGACAATGCCATCTGCTGGATGTTTGAAGTATACAGGGCCGGAGATTGCCCATAATACTCAGCAAGTGTGTTGTAACTGAGTGATGTTAAGAGGTGGAGGCAGGCTCACTTATCTGGAAATTCACAAGACGTTACTCATCATGAGTTCCATGTTATTCATCATTACTTACAAGGAAAAGAGAGCCTAGACTTTAATGGCTTGTGTTTTTCTCATTTAGAAAAAAAGAGAGGGAGAAAACTCTGTCTTGTTAGACCATGTACACCCACATTTCATTAACACTATCATTGAGTTTCACTTAATCCTATTGTGCATGTTTTGATCTTCAGTGCCTTGAAGTAGTAACTGTTGAACCATGTAATTCTTGAAATAGGGGCTACATGAGTATAGACCATGCTTCATTCTGTAGCAGCTGTAAGTATGGGATTCTGATGCTTTCTCACGTTGTTGCCTTTATTAGTGGGCATAGTAGAGATCTGACAAATTAGGGCAGCGAGACTGGGGATGACATGCAAAAAGCGTTGAAACCCTCAGGCCACTGGGAAGCCCCGTGAACTACACTTCTACTTCTGAAAACCAGCAGAGAGAGAATGAACAAGAATCATTTTTGGGGAAAGCTGTGTTTGCACCTGCAACCCCCTCAGCCCCTACACTACCAGAATATGATCCGGTACTGCGGTTTCTTCACACAAGCTTCGTAAAGACGACATCACCGCAGGCAGCAAAGAGACGCTCTTCTCCAAAACCAGCAGGGTGATCTTCGTGAAGCTAGACAGGAAAGAGGAGGAAGAGAGTGACATAGACCGAGAGAGTGTGGCAGTCTTGTGTTTTCTCAAGAGAGCCAGACCATAGCCTGAGGAACAGAAAGGAGCTTTGTTGAGAGGTGGCCTTTGGCACAATGCTAGCGAACGTGTAGCTCTACCCCAGAGAATAATCTCTCTCCCTGTCATCTTTCTCTCTTGCACACTCGCTCCCTCACTGTTCTGAGAAAAGTAGTGAGTGACGGAAGGAGGAAATGACTAAAGAAGCGACTCATTCACACCCCTGCATTGACAGCAGGACAGGCACAGGGGAAGTCAAACCCACACATTTACCCTTTTCCTGAGTCCTCCACCCTCGACTACTACTCAGCCTTGATAACAACATTTTTGGCATGACGTCCTTGTTTGTAAAGGGTGATTTAGAGAAAATGAATTTCTTAGCTTGCCTGTCTGGGATGTGATTGCATTCTCTCCACTTTCATGAGATTTGTTTTGATGAGCATTTTCACTTATGTCAGAACAATTATGCCAATAAAGCGAATTGAATCGAGGGAGATATTCTAACACAAAGGTTGTCTCTTAGGCTGTAGGGCTTGACACAGGCCAGGACATGCCCTCTTTCTTTTTCTTTCTGTCTGTCTTTTTCTGTCTCAAGAAGGGAAGGGCGTCTCACATATTTAACCTACCCCCCACGCCCCCCATGCAGCTATACATGCACACATATATACACACTGTCTCTCCCCAGCAATGGGGTCAGATGTGGTGACCGGCTAAACACCCTCCCCTCCTCCTCCTCCTTCTCTCTTCTCCTCTTCTCCTCTCCTTTCCCCTCCCCCTCCTCCAGCTCGCCTTGGCAGGGCATGCATGCCTGTGTCTGTTATCTACAAATGGCTGAGGAATTATAGGTTGAGAGGGGAAGAGGAGGAGGAGGAGTGAGGGAGGGAGAGTGTGAGGAGGGGAGGCGGGCGGGGGGGCGGGCGGGAGGGAGGGAGGGAGGGAGGGAAGAGGGGGGGATGAGGTCATGTGACATCGCAGCAGCTGCTAGGCTAAGAATTTCTGTTTTCTCACTTAGAGAGAGAGAGAGAGAGAGAGAGAGAGAGAGAGAGAGAGAGAGAGAGAGAGCTAGAGCAAGGAGGGGAGAGATAGGCAGCGTGTGTGGTGTGTTGCTTTGTTAGATAAGCTCTAAACGCTCTTTGTGAGCGGCAGCACAAGAGACAGGAAGGCAGGCAGGGAGGGAGAGAGGGTGGACGGGCGAGAGGAGATAGATAGACGGAGAGTGAGAGAGGGGAGCAGGAAGATGGTGTGTGTCCTGTCGGTGGCTGCCGGTGTGTGCTGGGCTGGGCTCAACGTGAAGATGCAGCCATGGGGGATCCAGGCGGCTCCACTCCTTTGTGCAGTAAGGAGCTACGACCACGCTTTTTATCTATGAGGGGGGGGGGGGGGTCATGAACCACTGCCAGACCTCCGGATGTGTGACTCTGTGTGTATTTGTCAAGCTTTGTGCTTGTCTGTCTCTTCTTTCACTGTGTGGTTTTGTGTGTGTGTGGTTGCTCTACAGGCTTCAGAGTCTTTAAATAACGTGCTCTGTCTCTGTAGTATGTTAGTAGGTGCAAAAAGTTCCTTGTTTATTTCCGCTACTCCCTTCTCTGACTTTTTACGACTTTCCCTGAAGAGGGAGGGACGAGCAGTACTTTGACAAAGTAACGTTACTGGACTGAGCTGTGTGTGTGTGTGTGTTTTGCTTGTTTTCCAGTCTCTCAATGGTGCAGTGTGTGTTATTCAGACAGTAGTCATTGTTGATTCCATTATTAATTGTGTGCTGAGTTCATTCAGAGTGCACTGGGTAACTGGGAGGTTACAGGCAGGACAACCCAAGAGGTGTTGGGAATGTTATTCACTCTCTCATGTCTGACTTGCTGCTGTGTGTGTCCCCTTGAACACACACACACACACACACACACACACACACACACACACACACACACACACACACACACACACGGGGTGCTGTGCCTCTGCTCTCTTCTCAGGAGGGAACATGATCTTTTTATAGCCCTCTCAGCCTCTGGGGTAAACCCAGATATAACTCCCACTTATCTAATTGTGCTATTGATATACTGTTAGTAAGCATGGTTCATTTCAGAGAGTGTGTCTTTGTTTTTGTGAAGTTTTTGTGTTATTTGAAAGTTAACTTTGAGTATTCTGACCAGGCCTGTGTGTGTGTGTGTGTGTGTGTGTGTGTGTGTTTTGATGTAAAGGTTAATAACTCTGCCATACACAAACTACACTAATGAACGTACACTGTCCTCTGAGCAACCCTTAGTGAGTGTGTGTGTGTGTGTGTGTGTGTGTGTGTGTGTGTGTGTATGTGTGTTATGCTGGAGCACATAGGGCTATCACGCCTTTCTGGCATTTAGGGATTCCACTGACTGAGGGGCTGCCAACACGGTGTCACCTTTCATCACACACACACACACACACACACACACACACACACACACACACACACACAGGAAGGAAAGGAACCCTCTTCACCCTCTCGCCCCCGCCAACCACCAGAGAGCTCTTATAAATCTGAGGCTAGAAATCACCCATTTTTACTTGGCTGTTGGATGAAGACTTTCTCTTTACTATGGAGAAACTTTTGATGATGGTTTTTCAAACATAACATTTTAGTTGTTATATTCTTCTTCCTTCCCGATTTTAGTGGAGTCTTTGTAGCACCCCCTGACAGCATTAATTAGATGAATCACAGTATGAATGGGGCACTTTTTTTTAAGCGATAGTTGTGAGAAAGTGAGTTGCTGGTTTGTTCCATTTTAACAGGGAAGGCACTGGATGTGTAAATGGTAACAACATACAGTACCAGTCAAAAGTTTAGACACACTTTCTCATTCAAGGGAGTGGGAAGTTGTGCCCAAATTTTTGAGTGGTACTGTATACCACAACATACATCATTTCTTACTGCCAGTAAGAAATAATGTCACCCTGGTAGTGTCGGAGCATGTTCAGTTTAGGTGATCATAGACCTTTGGCAGAAATACAGCCAGACTGGAGCTGTTCGAGCAAGGGAGGGTGACCTGTCCTCCTAACCTCTCACCTCTGACCCTAAGCCATACAAGCAAAGCCCCTCTGCCCCCATACCGCCAATTCCCATCCGCCCCAGCTGTCACAAACAGATACCCAGCACTACACTCAGTGCTGTCTCTCTGTGTCCAAGGAAACAACTATGCGTCGTACTCTTTTCGCATATTTGTTGGAATTGGTTTTTCCATGTTGCTCGCAAGTATATGTGTATTTGTTTGTACGGCTACAAGGGTGTTCGTAGTGACTTCAAGTGCATTCAAAATAAGACTCTCTTCTCTCTGGAGACTGACCTATGACTTGAGGATGTAGTCATGACCGATAGACCGAACTGCCCATAAAATTTCTGTCCGTTGCAAAATTCTTTCATCTGAATTCAGTGTTGGGTATTAAAATGCTCCCATTATCTTCCCTTCTGTCCTTTTGTAGGCATGAACCATGAGCCAAAGTCACCATCGTTAGGAATGATCTCCACGGCGACCCGTACCACGGCGACGGTCAGCCCCCTCACCCCATCGCCTCTAAACGGCTCCATCATAGCCAATGGAAGCCCGGCTACCCAGTCAGCTCACTCCGGATTTGCTGCAGCCCTCCGTAAACTGGCAAAACAAGCTGAAGAACCTCGAGGTAAAGCCCCACTGTCTGCACAGTGGAGACACTAACAAAAATCTGACAGTATGCATCATCAAGTTTTTTTATTTCTGGTCTAAATTATATTTAGAGTGGCATATTCAGTTTTGGACTGAACACCACATAGAGAAGGATGGCAACTTTTTGCATTGACATTACACATCTGATGAGCCTGGTTGAGGTCACTATAGTGCAGACATACGTTGCAAGATGTAAAGAAATAGTTGCTGTCAAGTTTTCAGTCTGCAGGGCGGCAGCGTTTGGTTTTATAATCAATGGAGTAAATGGAAACAATATTTCTGTTTGCACTGTTTGTCTAGTGTGAAATTACAGACAAATGTATTCTAGTTGTGAAAACCGGTATTCACTCTGCATGCTCAGATTTATTTTAACCAGTATTAAAATGATTTGACAAGTTAAAGATTAATGATAATGCGATAATATCAAGTCAAGTCAAGTTTAGTTATAAAACACATTTCATATGACAGGCATAGACTCAGTGTTCTTCAGGATAAAAGCAAAAAACAGGCAAATGGGATCATACATGACAAAAACATATAAGAACATTTAAGATAAGAAGGTATTACATATATAGAAACATCAGATAAAGAAGGTATAATATATATAATAACAATAAAAAGGGAATAAGATAAGAAGGTATAATTATTAGGCTATTATTAAATAAATAAATGGAATAATAATAATAATGATACGGTTTAAAAAATCCAAGTTTTAGTCATTACCCACATACTTTAAACCTAACTAAAAGCTTGCGAAAATGATGTTTTTATTCCGCTTTTAAAAGAAGACACTGTTATAGCAGGTCTTAGCTCATGTGATAGAGTATTCCAGAGAGTAGGACCATAATGAAAGCATCTAAACAATCAAAGCATAATCTTAGAGGCCAGTTGTATAGGAAACCATCATGATAGCTAAATGTATTGATACATGCAGCCCCCCCGACTCCAACCTGTAAACCCGATGGAACCTCCTCAGATAGTTGGCCTTTCTGTGTGTGGGGATGGTCATAGAGGTGTGTGTGTGTGTGTGCATTCATGTATGTTCCATGATCAGTATGTGCAGCTGAGTGCAGAACTGCTAATAGCAATGGAGTGATACCCACACAGGATTGAATTAGTCGGTGTCCCTGGAGATGCTGGGATGAAGAGGAGCCACTCTAGCTGACCCACTTAATGTGCTCTGTGTGAGTGCACATACGCTTGGGTGTGCTTGTCAATGTGTGTATGTTGCTTTGCTAAATCTGTTCCATACATTCCTCCTTGTCAGTGTCTACAGACACACATGAAACATGCAACTTAACACCCATCTCTTAGAGCTCTAGTCTATGGTTGCATGACTTCAAAATAAGCATCAGGTGGTTATGAACTTGTACGACCTCATGTCAGAGATTCTGAACCATCACTTTGTACGCTTCTATAAAGATGGATGTAAATATCTTTGTGAAGCTGCTCAGGTAGGGCTGTGTGGCTTTCTGGTGTCTGGCCCCTAATGCACATGCGCATGCAAGTATTTAGCAAACCCATATGCAAAGTGTCTCTTATCAACACGTAACAAACAAACATAACATAACAAATAAGAATCTCAGTAGGAAGATTCTCACTGTGGAGTTTATTGAGGGTTTAAAGAGTGTGAATACATGTTTGCGTGCGTGTGCATTTGCATGTGTGGCTCTATGCCTTGGCTCCAGAGAGGAGAGAGGCCCAGCTACCCCAGCTGTCCACCCTTGCTCTGGCTCTTAAATCAGATGGTCCCCTCCTTCCTAGCTGTCCCTGGACACCTTGCTCCCCAGCTCAATGCAGCCTGGGACCCAGAACCCAGCAAATGATTTATTACCCACAGAGAGAGAGGGCTCAGCCCTAACCTCTCCTCACCTCCCTCTCAATCCTTCTCCCCTTCATCTCACTTCACTCCCTCCACCCTGTATGTCAGCTCTATTACTTTCTCGTTCTGTCTCTCTCCAAAAGAAAAATCCAATTCCAGAGTCCAGTCCTGTCTTCTCATTTTGTCCTGAACTCACCTTTTTTCACAGATTTTTTTCCTTCTTATCACTCTTGCTTATCCCCCTTTTTGTCAGTTGGCTTCTCTGTCCTGTTTTTTTTTTTTAATACTTCTGCTTTTTTTATTTTTCATTGTGTTGCAAGGTGAGAATGAGTGTGCGCTCCTCTATTTCTAATTTGCAATCTAGCAAGGCAGAGAGCTCCTGTCTGTCTTTGTCATACAAACAGACACCAGATCCTGTCTGATAAAGCTCTACCACCTTTTTATTAAAAGCACAAAAAAGTCCCTTTGTTATTTTTGAGGCCTGCTGACTGTGCCGCCTGGCTGGTGTAGGCAGTGATGTGTGGGTGAGTCAGCCATCAGGCATAAGGGGCGACTCTGCCTGTGTTAGGAGCACTGGCTCCGGGGTGGGCAAAGAGGCATGTAGCCCCCAGTGCTCTAGCCACCTCTCTGTCTGTAGAGCCTGTATTTATAGGCAACACACACACACCCAAACACCCCCGCACATGCAAACAGTTGTCTTTGTAACTGTGTAAGCCTCGTGATTGCTTAGCATGCTGCAGCCTGCTGTCCTTTCATTAGCTGCTTTGACTCAACCTCTCTCTCTCACCCTGTGGTTGATGCTTTTAGGTGAGTATATATGAGGTGCCATGACTCAGTGTCCCAGGGCTTGGAGGAATTAGTTAGGTTTGAGTACTAGTATCACTGCCACCGGCTGCTGAACTGATTTAAGACCCTGAGCACGGCCGCTGTTTATACACACACCCACCAACCCATACGCATACACTCACACATACACACACATACACACAGACACATACATCGTCACTTGTCTGTGGCGGGTATAATGAATAGCTGTGTGTACTGAGTGCTGTGCTGAAGAGGGGAGGTGATGGATAATGAGTATCAGAGCAGCGTAAAGGACACACTCTTATCCCATGAACACTTGCATGAACACACACGACGGCACTGACACGTGCGTGCAAACACACAACACACACAAACACAGATAACACACTGCCTCAAAAAGGAAGGCCTGCTGATATCTGATTAATTAGGCAGATCTGGGTTTAATCCTCTCAGTTGTTTCTACTCACACTCTCTTAGACACATACACACCACCAGAATTTCATGACTGGGTTCATACCAACTGTAGTACACTGCCTGCAGAGAGAATGAAGGTGTACAAGATAGATGGAATGAATTGGCTGGAAAAAAGAGGAATCAGAAGTAATTAGTAGATTTGTGAAAACCTGAGGTGTTTGTCAGATTGTGTGTATCTGTACGACTATGTGTATGAGTTTGTATGTGTGTGTGTGTGTGTGTGTATATGTGTGTGGCCGGAGGCTCCCCTTGTTTCTGGGAGCCCAGAGCATGCTGGGACAGCAGGGCAGTGTGTCTCTGACCTCTCCATCTGGAGCCTGCCTGGAGCTCACACAGCCTCCCTGCGCTCTGTATGTGTGTGTGTGTGTGTGTGTGTGTGTGGTTCTTCAAGGCAAAACCCTTCAGGCTGTGACTGTCCCTGAAACACTCACAAACAAGCTCATTTGCTTCCCCCCCTCCTCTCTCTACATACACAGCAACATTACACCTCTCATGACTCTCTTCAGTAGCAAAGCAACATTTAAGCATAATATACAGTTTGTACAGTCAGCAGAAGGCACAGAGGATTGCTCCTCTTATTTCCATCCGCCATCTTGTACCGTCTGCCTTTCCCTCGCTGGCACAGCAACACACACTGTGCCTCTCCCCTCCCCCCACTCAGTGATGCAGATTACAGGCTTTGTGTTGTGTTGTCAGTGCGTGGCCAAGACTGTAGTAGCAGGTGTGTGCGGTGTTTGCGTGCATCAGTAGTTATTGTGTGTGTGTGTGTGTGTGTGTGTGTGTGTGTGAGAGAGAGTGCACGTGTTGAGGCTTGTGCTAGTGCATGCTGGTGGGGTGGCATATGGATGCAGGGTTGGCTGGGCACTGCTATGCACACCAGGTGTGAAATGGACTGTTTAATTAAGTGCTGATGTTGTTGTAATGCATGCTGGGAGGGAGGAGGGTGGAGGAGGACATGTAGGGTTGGGTGGGTGTGTTGGCGGGGTGGAGGAGAGCACCTTCTGCCTGGCAGGGCTGGGGCTGGCTATGCTCGGCTGTTTGGCAGAGGCGGTGGTAGTGGAGGTGGTGATGGCAGAGGTAGGGGCCATTTGGCATCACTAAAACATTTTGGGTTGTGCTGTCTTCCTATCAATGCTTAATCATCCAGTGGGATTCACTGCTATAGCTGCTGGACTCCCCTATTGAATACAAGAACCTGCTGAAGAGCTGACTTTTTGCTTTTTGATTGGGTCAGTGGCTGAAGTAAAAGCTGCTGTCTACGAAGGGACACTCGGCCACAGCCTCTGCCACAGCTCGGTTTGTTTGTTTGTTGAGCTTTTGGTTGTATCTTCTTGTATGTGTGTGCGCATGTGTGGCTCAGCTTGAGCGGTCAAGTGTGGAGGCAGTCTGGGAGAGCGGGACTGGTAATAGAGGAGGCGATAGAGAAAGGAGCTTCACATTAATCACACACAGCTTGGGACTGAGACAGCGCTCTCTTTCTTTCTCTCTCCCTTTTCCTTGCTCTTTCCCACTATCTCTCCCCCTTTTCTGTCCCTCTTTCTTTTTCTGACCCCCCCCCACTCCACCCCCACGACCCCATCACCACACCACACACACACCACACACACACCCTTACACACCGAGCAAGTGACAATCAGTACAGCTAATGAAGTGCAGGTTGAGAGCTGATGAGCCTATTTTAGACTCTGGGGATGAAGGCTTCTGCTTCACTCCTCCTCCTCCTTTGCCTTCTCCAGCTCCCTAAAGGGCCTGCATGTGTGGCCATCTTCACTCTGTATAGATGAAAGGGGAGGAGCAAATGGAAGAAAAGAGGCCCGTTTGGTGCCAATCACATGCGTTATGTATGATTTTTCTCCTATCAGATTGCACTATAATGTGAGTGAGGGGAAAAAAAGGGGAATTGGTGTGGAAATTAGAGCAGGGGGGTTGAAAATGGACAGAAGAAAATCTTGGAGGAGAGAAGGAGGCTTGATGAAGGAAAGAGGCTTATGGGCACACTTTTCTTTCTCTGACTTTCTGTGGTTCCAACAGCTATATGTATGCATAAATGTGGATACATGCAAACATTTAACCACTCTCTCTGACATCTCCCCGAGCCTTTACTGGCTGTGAATATTGTAAATGTGTTGTGAGTTGTGAGACAGATCTATGTCTGGTTGGCAGGCACTGTGTTTAAAGAACAGAAGGAAAAGGAATTGGGGTGTGTGAAGAGGTGGTGGGCAGGTGGTGGCTGCGTGGAGTGTTGTCAAAGAGGAGAAGGAGGGAATGATAGAGGAATAATAGCTGTTAGTGTGTATGTATATGTGTCGAGGAAGGACGCCAAGAAGTGTACACAAATTCTGCAAAGCTGCAAAAAGAAAATGAAGCCGTTGGTCTAAGGCCCTTGTCTCTTTTATTTCCCTCTTCCCCTCACCTGCTTCTCTTCCTGCTCTCTTAATTATTTAGTCTGCCCTGCCTCTTCTCCAGTCTGCTCTGCCTCTACATGGAAAAGGAGGCGGAGGAGGAGGAAGAGGAGGAGGTGGGAAGAGAGGGGGGGGGGGGTGAGAGAAATAGATGGAGTAGAGGTCTGTTGCTTAGCAGTTCAGAATCACTGTGATCTCCCCCTCCTCTCTACCGCTTCCCTCACTCTAGCCTTATTTGTTCCCCCAGTCTTGTGCATGCGTGTTGTGTGTGTGTATATGTGTGTGTGTGTGTGTGTGTGTGTGTGTGTGTGTGTGTGTGTGTGTGTGTTGAGTGAATAGGCTGTGACACTAGAGCTGTATTAAGTGTAGCTCCATTCCCCAGGCTGAGTGGGCTGCTATTGATTGGCCTAGTCTTGCAGGGGAGAGTAATGGCTCTCTGAGGTGAGGGGGGAGGATTAGGCCACTAATTGCCATTGTGCAGACAAGATATGCTCCCCCCCTCCACCCCCCCAACACCCCGTCCCCGCCACCCACTCACCCATCTGCACCCCTTATCTTTCTGCTTTCCTCTCAGCTCCATCTCTCGCCTCACCTCGCACCTCTTTTGCACTCTCACTTGCTGCTTTTTTTTTCCCAATCACTCCACATCTCCTATCGTTTTCCATTTTCATGTCTCACCTCACATGTATCATCACTGTCTTATCCTCACACATCATCTTCTTCTTGCCCCCCACCTCTACCTCGCCGCTCCTACTTCTACTCACATAGATTTTCAGATTTTCTCTAGACCGTCACCTTGCTGCCATTATTGATTTTTTCCATTATTTAGTGGTATTAGTCAGAATGAGGTGTTTAAAATCAGTCAATATCCTGACCGCACCTACTGTAAGCTGACATTGTCTGTTAGGTTATGTTGCCACGGAAACCCGAAGCATGGAAGAAATGGCGGTAGGGTAGAGATCTGTGGTTTTTGTTCTGATGGTGATAATTGGAGAGGAAGTAGACCTAAAACTGACCTGAGGTTTCAACTGTTAAAAGAAAAAAAATTGGCTGCATGTAAGCACGTATAACTACAAAAGCACACTACCTGCGCACGCACACACACAAGCACACATCTACTGCTGTCCTTGCTGCAGCACTGAAGTGTGTGTCCCATTGAGAGGGTTATGACCCAGTTTGACTGTGTAATGCTGTGCTCGCTCTGAGCAGAGGAGACATACAGCACACTGTGCTGTCAAGAGGAGAGGAGGTGGAGGTTTGGAGGAGAAGAAGAGAGGGAATGAGAGGAGATGCAGAGACAACAAATAGGTTAAAACACAATAGAGAGTAAAGGAAAAAATAATGGAAAAACAGAAGGGAAAAGACAATGGACACATCTGAGAGAAACAGAAGGAGTAGTTTTTATGGGGGAAGGTAAAGATGTATGGTTGGAAAGATGAAATTGCAGTGATATATGAATGTGAGCATATCATATGAGAGCTTTGGAACTAGAAGGAGAGAAAGCGAGAAGTGAGGAAAGCGAGGCATATGACCAGACCGTGACCCTGCGCTACAGGGTTTCCCTGGAGGGCTTTGTTAATGTGGCACAGCTACAGCGCAGCAGAGAAGCTCATTGGGCCAGCATTTCACCACCTGCTGTGTGTGTGTGTGTGAGTGGTGGAGGGGGGGATCTGTGTGTGGTTGTAAGCACCACTGACTGTATAGTATACATTCAGTGTGGCTGTTTCATTCTCAAGCGGTGTGTGTGTCCTGCATATCAAGGCTGTGTGACTCTCACAGGGCTGCTCATCCTGATCACTGTCACTTTATAATAGGGGCCTAGGGCCATCCATCTGGCCCTGTATGTGTATTATTTGTTGCTATTGTAGTGTTGCAAGCCCTTTTTAAGTGAAGCAGCTACAGGATCATACTATTGTTACATTTGCCTTTTGTTAGTAGAGCAAAGCACAGGCTATCGGCGTCCTTGCTCTTATGTTCTTTATTTCACTGTACTCATTTCATTCATGTCTGTCTTTCTCCAGCTGCGTCCTCCATCAGCAGTGAATCCTCTCCAGTGTCCTCCCCGGCCACCAACCACAGCTCTCCAGTCAGTACACCCAAGAGGGGTCCCCTCGGTCCAGGGCCTGTCCTGGTTCCCCCAGCAGGTCACAGCGTGCCAAACACTCCACCTGTAGTCACCATTGCTCCAACCAAGACTAGCAACGGCCTCTGGAGGAACGAGGGACGCCAGGTGAAATTATGTTCCAGCACCCCTCACACTGACCTTGAGCTTGCTCTCTACCTTTCTGTTACTTCCCTTTTTTTTTGTTTTGGTTGCTATTTCTGAAGTCTTTGATTGTCTCAGTGTATTTTCTCTCTATATTTTCTTTCTTTCCCTTATCTGGCTGTTCAAATGTTCACATTCGTCAGCTTGCCTGCTAGCACAAACATGCGCATAGACAGGCTCTCGAGGGATTAATGGATTTTGTAGCTGGCCTGTAACCCATAGTATGGCAGTACGTATTTGACATATGTACATGTGACATAGCTGGCGGGTCCATGAGTGTCTGCCCAAAACCTTCCCCCACCACCCCGTTCTCCCCCCTCTTGGCTCCATGCGTTAAACAATGGCAGCTGCCATTGGGACATCGAGGTGACAGCCTCAACGGCAGCTAACATCTGTGCCCCTCCAGCCCCCTTCCCACTTGGCCTTCTTGCCCTTGGACCAGCCCCTCCCAGCCTTTAGCCCTCCTTACCCCCACAACCCCACCTCCAGCCTCACCCTCTTCACTCAAGCAGTCAAGTGCATCCTCTGCCTCATCATCCCGTCACCTACTCTCTGTTACGTAGTGGGGAGCGAGGCAGAGCTGCTTGCTTTGATAAGGAGTGGATTATGGATTATGGCCTTGCTTTAAGCCTTCTTATCTCAGCTCAGGGCTAATGGTCGAGGCCAAGCGCACAGTTATGAACAACACTCGGCAACATGCGGAAACTCTCCAAGACACTTTGACGGTTCCCCGGAGACAGAAAGAAGGGGGGTTATCGAACGGTGAGTGAGAAGGTCAGGCAGCCAGCGATGTGTGGGAGCATTCACTCAGGCCATTGTCCTCTCCCCTGGATAGCCCCCCCAACCCTCACCCTGTGTAGCTATAGCTTTTTACAAAGCAACCCTCGCAGAGTTCAAGGGTCAGCCAGAGATGAATGGAGGAGGAGGATGGTGCTGGAGAATCATTGGAGCCCTCCCAATGATGTCACCATTTCTACCATTCCTTAAGCATAACAAGTTTCTAAAAGAAGATGAAATAAAGGGGCAGAGGCAACCTCCACTCCTTTCCACATAGCCATATAGTGTAACCAAATCCTGTGTGTATTTTGCATGTCTGTGTTTGTGTGCTGTGCACGTGGTGGTTGTGTGTGTGTGTGTGTGTGTGTAAGAGGTCAAGCTAGAATTGAAAAGGTCACTGGGTTTGTGGTGCCTCTAGCAGCTCGGGGCCACCGAGCCAAAGAATGAGGAGGTTAAGGGAGGTGATGTGGATGTGATGCGGGGGGGTTGGGGGTTGATGGGGGACAGCAGCAGGGATGCGTCACGAAAGCTGGCATCATAGCATCTCCCCTATTTCAGCGGTGCCGCTTCAGCGAGCACATATAACTCTGTGGTCACAAAGAGCCACAGGGCTGTAAAAGACAAACACATACATACACGGCATCAAAATGTCCCTCTTAAACAAAGATGATACTGTCTGGGGCTTTGTCCCTATTGCTAATCACTAATAACTAAGGATGCATTAGGGAAGATGGGGCAATCCCCTGGCACTTCTACCTTGCCCTTTTGCCTTTTATCCTTTTCTCCATCCTTTCCAGCTATACCTACTATTATTATTACTTTTTTTTTTTGCCATATTTCATCATGGTTAAAATATCTGTGTGCCCTGTCCTGACCAGCCAGTGTTTTTCATACAACAGGAATGGCACAGTGTTGAAATAAAGTGTGGTGAACAATGACAATGAAACACAAAGAGGCAGAAATAGAGATGTAAAGACAAAAGTAGAGCCTCATAGAGGGAGGATAAATTCAGAGGAAATAGTTATATGTAGAGGCAGCAGTCTGTTCTCTAGATCCCCTGTAAATCCATCCAAGAAAAGGTTGTTTGTTGCTGTGTATACATATGTGTGTGTCCTGCTTTCTGTGTCTTAGAAGGGTTGATTAGTGTCTCTCTGGCTGAGGTACGAGTCTGTCTTTCAGAGGGGGATGATAGGCAAGGCAGTGAAGGAGGGAGGGCTTGGTGTGTTGGCATTTTGCTTTAATGACTGCAGGAGTCTGCTCCCGCTGCTGCCTGTAATTGCTTTTTAATTGGCAATTTGGATTCATGGCTCCATCTGAGAGGTGTAAACGAGCGCTCTACAATGCGCAGGGTCTCCCACCCTCACTGGGGGTTACAGGGGCCTGGCTCACAGAGGAAGATGTCTGTTAATGGATGTGTCTTTGAGTCTGAGTGCTTGTATTTGTGCTCTGTAGTGTGTATATGGCAGGCTGCTGTTGAATAGTGTCTGTTTGAGAATAGGAGGCCATGTTTTTTTGGCAGGGTGAAAGGTCAAAATGGGATGGCTGGTTGGCTGTGTAGGTGCCTGAGTGACTAAGTTGTCTCTCTAATGGGGATGGAAGGTTCTGTCTTTGTAGTGAGTGTGCTAGTGTGTGTGCTTTTTCAAGGTTCTGACCTGTTACACCTGCGCCTTTGCATGTTTTTCTACAGGCTTGAATCCACATATGCATGCACAGACATACACAAACAGGCGCTAAGTTCAGGCTCAAAAGATGCATTACAAGAGCATGACAGCCATATGTACACATTGTCATTTCTTTTTGTTGATCATCTCTTATGTAAGTGGGACTTTCAGTGATAGCAGTAACTGTGAAAGCAGGAAGCAGAAGCCAGTCAATTGCAAAATTGCGGCAGCACCACCATGCTTTGTTGTTTTACAGGCATCTTTGTTGCATCCTCTTATGATGGGATTTCTGTGAAATTTGTTGGAAAGGAACAGATGATTCAATTTTAGTGGTAATCTGTATCTGGGAATTGCACCAATTGACAGTTATTGAGTCATAGCCATGGTTAGAAAACCATGCCCCTGTCACATAAATTCTGTGTGTGATGCAGAATATTGAACACAGGGTCAAACCATATTCAGTTCATACGAACCACTGGTCACCAGATAAATACCAGATAGTTACTGTTCAATAATTAAATTATAGAATACCTTTTTTTTAATTTGCTAAGCAGGGTTGTCATGTTTTGATGACATCAAAATCTTGATTTTACATTGGACAAACTATAGCATTCATTTTCTTTGTATAGTCACTCTCTGATGTAGAGAGATGTAGCAAGGCTGCTACTTGGGCATGGTATATCAGGGTGCCACCTGCTCCTCACACAAACAAACACACATAAATAAATACATGGACCTGTAGCACCAGTGATATAAGTGAAGCAAGAATGACAGCTTTGTTAAACACGTATCACATATTTAGCAAAGCTGTCATCAGTGTGATTATAGCAATTGATTAAGTGACAGACAAGTGTGACAGAAAGCAGCTCCTCTTGTTTTAACACGCATATCACTGGCGAGGAATTGCTCACCAGTAAAGTGTACCTGCAGCAGTACAGAAATACACACAGCACATGTGTCCATGACTGTATCTGCAAGTCCCTGTGGGTTAAAGACATTCGAATGAATGTACGTCTGATTGCCTGCCACAAATATAACCATGGCTTTTACTAAAAGTCAGAGAAAGTAAAAGTAGATTTTGTGAAAAAAAAAAAAAAAAACTAAAGAAGGAGAACAAGCAAAGAGCAAACTGAGAGTCCGGCATCTTGTGGTTCCCAAGCCACTAACTGATATTGACTTATTTTGACATATGTGCCTCTTTTCTAGTTGGCTGCTGATTGGGATAGAAACAAAGAGGGTTGTGGGGAGTCTAAACATTAGAGGCATTTAAGATTGGATGTTAGCGCATCAGTGTCAGCCTGGGTCAGTGGTTGCAGAACAGGACGTGGAGGTAATGGCTCACTAAATGGGATTTGTTTTATCAGTGGCAGGAGTGAGAGAGAGAGGCCAGTGCTGCTGTAAGGTCTCTCTCTAATCCCAGGGAGCCCAGAGGTTAATTTAGTGGGGCAAGAACTGCCTTCTCCTCTCCATCCTCATCTTTATGTCTTTATCTCTGTCTTTCTTTCCTTTCCTCTTTCCATCCTTTCTAGTTGTTCCCTTGCCAACCTCAACTTCAAGTCTTATTTTGTGGGAGATGAGATAACTCTTCAGCCATTCCTGTGAATTTCCATCTCGACTATATCACTGGATAAACAATTTCCTTGTACAACTTACAAGGGTGTAAGTTTCTCTGTTCCGCGATTGCATTTGTAGGCAGAGGAAAACCAAAGTCTCTGAAAATGCTCTCCCACTCCCACAGCAGGATGTCTTTGTAGCTCTGAAACGGTGTGTTTGTGTGTGTGTATGTGTGTGTGTGTGTGTGTGTTGTGGGATTGGATAAGTGAGACCAGGCGGGCTGCCAAAGGGAGAGAGGGAGGTGAAAGAGAAGAAGGAAGGAAGACAGAGAGAAACAGAGGCAGAGGGATGTTGCTTTTTGGACTTTGTTGTTGTCTTCCCTGTAGATGTTACAATGTGGAAGTTATGTGCAGACACACACAGGAACACACACGATTTGCCAAGATCAAAGTCATCATTTCTCTAGAAGTACCTTAGTTGTACATCCACCATTACCACATCCTCATCGATTATAAGGATGACATCTCTTGTTTACAATTAGAGAAAAGCAGCAAGCCTGTCTTTTTTTTTGTTTTTTTTAAACCAATCTCTGCTTGCTTCTTCCATTTACTGTATATTTCCCTCAGAGAAATGTTGGTCTGTCTATTTTTACAGGGAGGTGGTATGTGTGAGAAAGTAGATAAAAGTGCCTGAGGTAGGAAAAGAGAGTGAGGGAGGCTGCTGCTCCGTAAACAGGCCTATTCTTTCTCTCATCTCCCCCCTCACACGATGGGCTCCATGAGCAGTGACAAGCGTGACGGTCACAGGTCCTCACGAACAATGACTAAGATTCTCTCTCTGTGTGTCTCTCCAGGCTGACTCGGGGCCTCGTGGGGCCAGCAGGGAACGTCTGGGTGCAGAGGGGTCCCTCCCCCAGGAAAAGGGTGGCCCCTCAGTCCCTGCCCACCTCCTGGGAAACCCCTATGCCTTTGGTCTCACCCCCGGTGCTGTAATGCAGGATTCACGTTTCCAGCCACTCAAGTGAGTCACATGTTGCTTTGCCTGTTCCCCTGTTCAGAGTTAACATGTTTTCAATTTGTAAGGAAGTTTCATGATCAATAATTCATGGGCATATGAAGCTCACTGGAATGAGCAGTTCCAACAAATGTGCAAGGTTTGTCTCTGTTGGTATTGGCGTAGAGAAACTATAAGAACTTATAGTTTCTATAAGAACTTATAGTTTCTTGGTGAAAAACAATTTACAACAATGAGCACATAAAATCAAACTAACTGTGTCCCCACACCCCTTCCTCTTTTTCTTTTGTGGCCAGTCTGCCTAGACAGTTGCCTAATGCAGTGCCGCCTGGTCCTGTACCAGAAGAGTACCTCCGTGGTTTTCGGCCCTATGCCACAACTGAGGATGCCCTCCGTATGCCCTCTTTGCCCTTGGGCCTGGACCCTGCCACTGCAGCTGCCGCAGCTGCTTACTACCACCCCAGCTACCTGCCTCATCCCTCCTTCACGCCATACAGGTAAGCCTCTCCATAAATATGTTTTGTTGGCTTGGCTCCCATTTCCTCTGAGAGCAAATTGTGCAAACCAGTACATATGACTATAAGTAAGTATATGTACTACTAAGACTCAGCAGTAAACGCGTTACTGTATATCTGACCTTGAATCATGTTCCCAGAGGTAAAATATTTTGTTGATGTTCTTTATTTGTATTTTATATTTAACTGGAGGATCGATTTTATTGAGTGTAAGTGTTGTAGAGAGATGTGACTAAGGCAGATGGCAGCACAAATTGAAAAATCAGGTTCCAGGTAAACAAAAAGCACAAAAACAGAACACAGATAACAGAGACAAAATAACCAAACTCATAGTATCAGCATGGACAGTTAGAAGGTCACAGAAAATCAGTTAAAACAATGACGTTCTAGCTCTGAGCACTGGGCACCTCTTTGCATCACAAAAGGGTTTATTATATTGGATTCACTCCCTGTGTCCATACCTGAAAGCTTAGTATACTTAATCATCTAATAGGCCACTGTTTGAAAATATCCTCGTCAGCTGTGTCAAGAGCTTTTAAGAGACTGATTTGAAAAATAGATTTACATCAGTGTTTATTGCCAAAGGCTGTAGAAAGTTCATTTACAACCTTCAGTGCTTTGTTGCTTGTGAAACTGCAGTGCAGTTCCTCATTAAACAATGACTACACAAAGATTTGACAGTTAACCAGAATTTCTCAGGGTAATATTTTTTGCAGAATGAGACAAACAAAACTGTATTTGCTGCCTAAAAACAAGCCAGTCAGTAGCAAGAACCAATTTCCTTGTCTTAGCCCAAGGTAAATTATACTAAAAAAAAAAAAAAAGACGTATTGAGGTATTTTGTTGTTCTTTACAGGAGCAACAGTACAGTGATCACTAAGGAGAAAATCCCAGCAACACAAAATTTTTAAGGATTATTTGTTAAAAAATAATTCATTTTAAATGTACGTGCATGCGTGGGTCCGTGCGTGCGTGCGTCCGTGTGTGTGTGTGTGTGTGTGTGTGTGTATTGAGAAGGGCCCGGCTTGCTTTGGGCTATCACACAGGCTGTGTGCCCCTGGTCTGTCAGCCCAGCAAGATCAGATGACTGCAGCACCCATCACACACTGCGCTGTAATGGATTTAATGAGGGGATGAGCTGTGGATGTCACACACATACACAAAAAACACACAGCATCAGCACACAGCGCAGTCTCTTGCCTGGCTGCTGTGTAGTGATTGAGGTTAGCTGCCAGACGCTGCTGCTTTCTTGAAAGATGGAAGACACTGTGATGTCGCTTCTTTGGGAGACGGAGGCACATAGGTTAATGAAAGTGAGCACTGCACTGTCACACGGGGAGACTGACTCCCTCTCTTTCTCTCTTTTCTCTTTTTTGATTGCAATCCTTATCTCCCAGGATGGATGACCCGTTCTGCCTCTCTGCTTTGAGGTCACCTTTCTATTCGCTGCCAGCAGGGGGAGCTTTACCCCCCATCCATCCCTCTGCTGTTCACATGCACCTACCAGGGGTCCGCTACCCAGGAGACTTCACACACCCTTCACTGTCAGCACTACAATCTGAGAGGTAAAGTCCTCTTCATTTATGCATACATTGACACTCAAGTACATGCATAGTATCAGCTGTGATTATGAACTGTCTTTTCTGATTTCACAGCCATCTTATTGCTACTTCTGTTTCCCTGCCCACTTTGCCTTCTAGGCTTCAGCTGGAGGATGAACTGCGGCAGCGAGAGAGGGAGCGGGAACGAGAACGCGAGCGCGAAAAAGAGAGGGAGCGTGAGGCGGAAAGAGAAAAAGAGCGGGAGAGAGAACGAGAGAGAGAAAGGGAGCGGGAGAAGGAGCTGGAGAGGGAGAGAGAGCGCGAGCGAGAAAGGGAGCGTGAGAGAGAACGGGAGAAGGAGAGAGAAAGAGAGAAGGAACTGGAGAGGCAGAAGGAGAGAGCGCTGAGGGAGAAAGAGCTGCAGGCATCCAAGGCCATGGAGAGCCACTATCTGGCTGAACTCCATGCCATGAGGGGGCAGGAAGACCGAACCAAGCCTGAGAGACTGACCCCTAATCGGGCTGGTATGTGTCTCTACTTCCCCTGTGGCCTCCATAAGCTACACTCATACTGCTTGTCAACTGTAAACACTTTATATCAGCATTTTGACCCTGATCTTTCTCCCTTGACAGATAAAACCAAAGAGCCCGCCCTTCCAGCTCCCAAACCAGTCCCACCAGGACTCCACTCCTCAGTGGTACAATCACATCATCTCGTCCCTGGTCTAATCTCAGGCCACAGCCCCTACATGGCGCCCGCCGCGATGATCGCTCAGAGGAACAATGAGGAGGAGAGGTGGTTGGCACGGCAACGCAAGCTGCGTCAGGAGAAAGAAGACCGTCAGTACCAGGTGTCTGAATTCCGCCAGCAGGTTCTGGAGCAGCACCTGGATTTGGGACGGACAGCTGACACACCAGATCACAGGACAGATTCACACAGGTGAGGCAACACTTGCAAAGCCAACATGTGCTATGACTTGGCAATCGCAGTTTTGTCCATGTTATCTGATAGAGGCAGTTTGGCCATATCTGTGACACCGAAATGCATGCGTGCTCTCACGTGTTCACCAATACAAACACTATTTTTGGGGTGTTTGGCTGTCTGTCTCTGCTAGCCTGATAGGGACAGTTGTGCCTGTGTTTTGAAGCCTCAGAAGCTGGCAGGCTTTAGAAGTTTGTTTTCAGGCAGGACTGGAAAAAGATAAACCCTGTCAGAAGCATCACAACTACTCTATTTCTGTCCATGCTACCTTCCAGGCCCGACATGCAGGCAGACAAGCTATGTTTAGGTGTTGATGTAGAGTGCAAAGCGGGGTCCTGATGACTGCTGTTTCATGAGCATTGGGCAGGGGTTTCAAACAGGCAGCGAGTGGGACAGCTAAGATACACAAAGGCTAATTCTCAGCTAATCCTCTCAACCTTGCACAGCATAAGCCCCCTACTTACCCTCCCTTGTTACTGTGCCTGTGTTTGTGTTGTTGTGTGTGATTCAGGAGTGAGGTTTTGGTTAATGCTGAACTGGTAGGACAGGAGAGATACACGCATGTCCGCTATCAGTAACCCTACGGTATAATCGCAGAATCACAGCTCACAGGCTGCAGATTGCAGATAACACACACATTTACTCACTCACACACAGAACAGACACACACAAACACAAACAGGAGGCGTAGATAATTTGACTGGTCATGCAATGTGCTCTCCTGCCAGGTTTGATTTGGAAAGATGTTCTAGACAGTGTCCATCAGCCATCTGTCTTCTTTCTTCCTCACTGTTGCCATTTCTTCCCCATCACCATACCGTTTCTCCTTTTCAAGTCTCTCTCTTCACCTTTGTTCTCAATGTACATATATATTCTTCTCCTCTCTCTCATCATTAAGTGTGATTCATTTTCTAATAATCCACTGGCCTCCTTACCCTCCCTATGTCAGTCCCTTTCTTCTCTGCTTGCCTGTCTGTTTGGAGAATATTTCTCCTGGCCTCTCCCTCAGTACACCACTCTCTGAACTTGCTCTCTCCCTCTGTGCATGTGTGTGCGCATGCCACATACTACAAGGGCCTAACAGATCAAAAACAGCCCTGTATATTTGGAGGACATTGTGTGCCTTGGCCACATCCTCGCTCTGCTCTGGGCTACTCTGTCTGGGCTTGATAATACTGCTTTGCACAGACACACAAACCCACAGACATACTGACAGGGATGAAGGGAAATAGGCAGGGCATATAAGCACTGTGGTGTGACTCTGCATTGCATTAGTGATTGGTAAACACTATTTCTCAATTTTAGAAGAGATATAGGCATTGTTCTGTATGTCCAACAGATAAGCATGGCTCCTGTTACATTGTATCTTTACAGACCAAATCACCATGAACCAGGAAACCGGGACCTCCACCCTCACTTAGGTGCCCCTCCACCCCTCATCTCCCCCAAACCTCCTCAGCCGCCACGTGAACACCACCCTCCGCCTCCCACTACCCTGTGGAACCCCGCCTCTCTTATAGAGACAGCCTCAGAGTCCAGACGTAACCACGAGCCCTCAGGGATGGGACACTACGAGCTCAGTCGGCTGCCCCCAGGGCTCTCCAAATATGAGGATGGGGCCAGGAGAAGAGAAGGGGGAGTGATGGAGAAGTATCCCCCGCTAAGAGGTCCTCCGGGCCTACCAGAGCCTAACACATTCCTCGCTGATTTGGAGAAATCCACCCAGTCCTTCTTCAGCCAGCAGAGGGCATCACTGTCCCTGTCCAGCCAGTATGAACTGGAGGGAGCCGGGAAAAGCAGTGCTGGACTGAAGAGCCTCCAGGGACACCAGGGGCACAGTAGACAAGGACAAGCGCTAGGGATGGTCACTGGGCCAGGGATGGGACAGGTAGCCACACTGGGGATGGTTCCAGACACAATGCTGATCTATGATGAGTTCCTTCAGCAACACCGACGGCCTGTCAGTAAGCTGGACCTGGAGGAAAAGAGGAGACGGGAGGCCAGAGAGAAAGGTACTCACATAAATCATAGTGTTGCACTACACCCAGTGATGTTCACTCTTACATGCATGGAAAAAAAATCATTGACTATATTTTGTTTAATGTAAGAGTTATCCTAAGAGGTGATTTAAAAAGTGGGGTGTCAGTAGTGACCTCTGTGTTTGCTGCAGGTTACTACTATGAGCTGGATGACTCATATGATGAAAGTGATGAGGAAGAGGTGAGAGCTCACCTCAGAAGAGTAGCAGAACAGCCCCCACTCAAACTGGATGACTCCACAGAGGTAAAACAACTGCCAACACATACCTTTTCTGTGCTTTCTATGATGGAAGTTCAGACAGGCACTCATGACTAAAAATTGCAGTGAGATGATTTCTCTTGCCTCTCTGAACAGAAATTGGAGTTCCTGGGAATGTTTAGCCTGACTACGGTGGGCCGGCGGGATGAGCTGGTGCAGCAGAAGAGAAGGAAGAGGAGAAGGATGCTCAGGGAGCGCAGCCCCTCGCCACCTGCCACGCAATCGAAACGCACTCCCCCTCCTCCTCAACTCAGCACACGCTTCACTCCTGAGGAGATGGACCGAGCGCCAGAGCTGGAGGACAAGAAGCGGTTCCTCACCATGTTCAGACTGTCCCATGTCACTATACAGCAGAGGAAAGGTAAGGGAATTTATAGAAATACACTGCATAAGTCCAGTTTACATAGCAGGTAGTCTTTCCCCCGTGTTTAATTTACTTAGTCATGTTTGAAACCACTCTAAAATCCCTGTTTAACAGTTACTCTAAATGTGGGTCTTTAGTGTTGCTTACCAGCCATTTTGTTTAATTATGTTTCAAGAAATAGATTAATTGGCGGGAGACTTAACTATGCGTAACAATGCCTGTTAGCTATTCTTAATTAAATAAACGATGGCTCCCTTATTGTTTAAGTAATTGGTGTGCCCAGGAATTTCACTGCTTCTGACTGTAAGATATCAGAATTAAGTGAAGAACATAGTTTTTATTGACAATGATTAATATTTGCAGATTATCTCAAAGCAGAACACACATCAGTGTCTTTCAGCAAAGTAGTCAGAAACCACTACACCACAGCAATGACCCAGTGCCCTTTACATGCCATGCAAACATAGCCATCAGTGACTCTTATCCTGTCTCTTCCCTTTTACATCTCATCCCAGCAGAGTAAAGAAGACTGATCGCATGCCCATTTAGCTCTCAGAAAGTAATAGTCATCCTCAGTTGGCTCCATAGCTTGCTGACGCTTCACTTCACCTGAGCTCTGTCTGCTTTACATGCACCACGCTCTCATTAACATGTTGACTCTAGCCCTGAAGGAAATCATAAAGAGGTGAAACAATGATCATGTCAGCCTCAAACCCCTATATTATATGCAGCATATATTTAACAATGTATGCATAATGCAGTGCTTTACATTACCCTAGTTTGAAAGGTGGATTCTTGGCAAGGTTCTGTTTGGAGACACTTGCAGTTATGCACATTCACACACACACACACACACACACACACACACACACTCTCACACACACACACACACACACACACACACACACACACACACACACACACAGACGAAGAATTGGGAGTGGCAGCAGTAGGCTTACAGTGATCCTAGTCTAATCCTCTTGATTTACTGTTTGCTGTCTACAGATGGCAGCGCACTGCCTCCCACACTGTCAGGCCGCACTCAACTGCCTTACACACACACACACACACACACACACACACACACACACATACATACACAGGAGAAATAAGTGGTTATAAAAATGTGAATCTGTTACACACAGACAGGCCTAATGCTACAAAGATTTACAGGTTGTTTTTTTTCTGTCTCTTAGATAATGAAAGGGTGGTGGAGCTGCTTCAGGCCATTAAAGAAAAGAGCGTAACCTTGGATACCATCAGACATGCTCCTCATCCGCTATGTAAGAGCCCTCCAGCACAGATCTCTGGTGAGACACATGCTAAAGAACACAAACATACACGTTCTCATGTCTAAAGTATCGTGTTAGAGTGGTGTTCATTCATTCATTTGTATAATGTAGTTGTGGGAGGCGCATCTAAAGTAACAACATGTTCTAATTAGGGCATTCCATCTGTAGTAATGTGGATCTTGACCTCATCACGACTAACACATGTCCAAATGATTGCAGATTCTGCATTCGCCCAGCCTCCCTCTGAATCAGAAGACCACCACAGTGTCAGACCACATAGCCCCTCCTCACATTGCCCAGCATCCCCGAATGGCCATCCAAAACCCCTCGGGGACACATTAAGACCAAAGGAACCCCCTTCTCCAGCTGTCTACCCAGACAAGGCCCGGGGGCCCGGTGAGGGACCGATCTCTAAGAGGAGCTCTAGCCTGCTGAACAGCTTGCGGCCCCCACTCCCCCTGCAGGCTAAAGAGGGCCTTCACAGCGTCAATGGACGCACCAAACCCTGGGACAGCTTCACCCCGGAGGAATTTGCTCAGCAGTTCCACGAATCTGTGCTTCAGTCCACTCAGAAGGCTCTGCAGAAACATAAAGGTAAGAAGCACAAGTCATGGTCATAGAGGTATCTTTGTGACTAATGGACGAAAATCAGAAAATCTGTGAAAACTGCCCATAAGTTTCTTAGAGCCCAAGGTGAAGTCTTCAAATTGTTTGCTTGGTCCAACCAAAAGTCCAAAACCTGTCAAAAAGTCAAGGGTCAAATAAATTGGAAACTATTTGATGATTTACATCTTTTTTTGCCAAAAATTCACTGCTTCCAGCCTCTCAAATGTGAAGATTAGCTGGTTTTCTTGGGCTTCCATGATATTAAATTGAATATCTTTGGATTCTAGATTGTTGGTTAGACAAAACAAGCAATTTAAAGAAATCATCTTTGGCTTAAAGAAATCAGGATGGACATTTTCACTATTTTCTAATATTTAATAGATTAAACAAGAACTTAATTGAGAAAATCATGGAAATACTAATTAGTTGCAGCCCTAGATTAATCAACTAATCCTTTTCTCCCCTAATAAAATGAATAAAAATGGATTAAACATGATGATCCGTTCTTCTCCCCCATCTTTGTCCCAAAGGCGGAGCCACAGGGATGTCTGAATCCTCTCACCTCCAGGAGTCCTCCGTTCACTACAACATTCCAGAGCTTCAGAGCGCGCCTGGCCGGCCACCTCAGCCGCATTCACAGTCTCACTCTAATACACATTCATTTGCCCATCCACTCACACACACTCACCCTCAGCCCAACGGGCAGCACTTCACCGTACCCCTACACCGGGAGGCCTCAGGGACGAGGGAGGACCTGTCTGGTCCAGAGGATGAGGAGGAGGAAGAGGATGAGGAGGAAGAAGAGGCTCCAACTTCCAAGTGGCAGGGGATTGAATCTATATTTGAAGCTTATCAGGAATATGTTGAAGGTAAGCAGCCACATTGAATATGCAGTGATTATACAGCTGCTACTGCTGCTAGAAAATCTCATATATCTGCTGTTTTATGGCTCTTCTGCTTCATATCATATGTAGGTTTTATAACTGCTGCCTCTGTAAAAGCCTTTCATATTTCATTATATAGTGCCATAATTTACTTTGTTCCTGGAAAAATTTTGTTTTTGAGACAAAAACAACATTGTAAAGCAATAATGTACGTATTGTATTGTTTGGTGGTTGGTGTCAATGCAAATGAATGGACTTGATTTATACCAGTTGTTGTAGCGTTCTCTCGTCACTAGAGGGTGGTAGTGCAAATAAATTTTTAATCAGATATGTAGACAAAATAGGCTGAACAGACATCTAATCAATCCTAGCCTTTACCATCTCACTATAATTTATAACCCTAAAGCATGAAGACATGCATCTATAGAAGCTGTTGCTCTGCTCGTTATTTGTGGTAGATCAGCCTTGTAGCATCTGTTCAGATAGCACATGATCTTGATTTTACAAAGGAGTCAGAGTTCACTGCCCTCAGTCTTGCCTTTTTTCCTCTAACCCTCAACTCTGTTTTCTCTTTCCTCCCCATTTTCTCTCACTCGATGTCCCCCAGAGCAAAGTTTGGAGCGACAAGTGTTGCAGAACCAGTGTCGAAGACTAGAAGCTCAAAACTACAACCTCAGTCTGACTGCTGAGCAGCTGTCTCATAGCATGGGGGTAAGACACATACACTGCTGGTGTTACTGTGGCTGTGACTTCATGAGCTCTGATCTGTTTTCTTTGTATATTGTCTCTTATACTCGGGAGCAATTATTGGTTGGATGCACAAGATGTGATTTCAGGTGTGTCTCCTCACACACTTTGCATCATCTTTAAGGCCCCCCCCCCCCAATTCTTTTTTTGTCCTTGATAATATATACTCTACTGTATGTACACAAGGTGAACAAAATAGGTTCAAACAAGCCAAAGTGCATCAATTGTGAGTTTCACAAAAAGTTTGAAAGCTTATAATGTGGCAAGAGAAGCAGTCCTGAAAATCATGAAAACATACATTATCCTAAACATTAAGTACTGGGGGTCAGGAGGTACCCCACTGTCTAGACATTTTGCTTGAAATATTTCCTTAATCCAAGATGATAATGTTTCCATATAAACTGCTAATTAAATTCAATAATGGTTTCATGGACATCAGGAAAAAGTGAATGTTCATCCTTGGCTTCCCAAGTCTTCAGATCTCAACATCACTGAGCCTGAAAAATGATTAAATATCTCATCCAGCTCAGGATATGAATGACAGCAATCAAAAGCATCACACTATTCTTTATTCTTCTGACATTGTGTTTTCCCCTTTATTTTGTCCAACCCTTGAATTTATGTCTAGTACCTGAGGTCACCTTCTCATTGTCGTGTTGAGTGTGAGTGTTTTTGTGTTAACTTAGTATTTTGTGTCTTCCCTCCCTGCTACCCTGGCTGCGTAGGAGCTGATGTCCCAGAGACAGAAGCTGGCAGTGGAAAGGGAGAAGCTGCAAGCAGAGCTGGAGCACTTCAGGAAGTGTTTGACGCTGCCACAGACACACTGGCCGAGAGGAGGCCATTACAAGGGCTACCCTCCCAGGTGACCCCGACATGCCCACCTGATGGCCCCCAGGCCTCCAGCCACCTCCCCTTTCAGACTGACACCCAGAGTTTATTTTTCATGGCCTGGTCCACATGGCTCCATGGAGGAGAATATGGCTGGCTAGATAAGATGAATGGATGAATGAATGAACTGAATGAATGGATAGATGGATGTTAGATGAATGCACAGCAGACAGGACCATACAGTGAAGGACAGGCAGTCTTTGGATTGTGGCCAGCCAGGGACTGCGCCACAAGCCACTAATGTGTGCCAATGTAGCCAACCACGAGATCAGCGAGAGTGTGGGGCAGGAGCACCTGAAGATCAACTCACACACAAAAATACACACACATGCACCTGCTTTGCACACATTCTTCAGTCCCTGCTGCTCTATTGTTCAGTCTCTGCATCCCTCACCGCCACAGCCACACAGACAATCCTGCCAATGAGGGAGCAGCTACCCCAGGAGGGGTGTCGTCAAGAGACTTTGAACGCTCCAAATCTCCAAACGAATGCTTCTGGCCAGTCGAGACTGATTTTATCACAGCGGCCACAAGAGCTTTTGAACTGGAAATGCACTTAAGAATAAAAGCTGAAGAACTACCTGGTGGTACTGTGTTACAACAAAGAACTGTTCAAATTAGAGAAGAACTTAGAAAATGCACATTTTTGGAAAGAATTAAGGAAATGTTTTATTTCGAAATAGAAAATTTGAGAATAAGAATTTTAAAAGGTGCTTCAGCCTTGTATTGTACATAATATGAAGACTTAAAAGAATTTTGTATGTTTTTATTACTTTAATCATTGTTCTTTTAAAAGAAAAAGCCTGCCATTTTTATATGTTTATGCTTTTGGGTTGGAAAAGAAAGCCTTGCTTTTAGTGTTTGTACTGCTGCTGGCCAGAACAGCTCATTTTGAGACATTTAACAGAGTGAGAGAAAACAGGACACACTCCTCGTCTTACTCTTTCCTGGCACTGCGCAGCTGAGACCCAGCCACAGCCACCTCCTCTGGCCTCTGAGATCAGCAAAGCTTACTTAGAGGTCCTGTTAGACATGGCTCCTGCCCTCTCATCCACCTTCCTTTCACAGCAACATGTGTCCGCCTGTTTTAACGCCCATTTCAACAACTCCTCTGTTCAGCTCCTCTCAAAATGTTTCACTGCTGCTGGCTTTGACTAGTTAGCTTGTGAAACTCTCATACAGACACCAGTTGAGATCCACAGTGACAGTTTTTTTTTTTTGTTTTTTTTTTACTTTGGTCACTTGACTTACTTGACTATTTTGTATAGACATGAAGAGTCTTTAAAAGCAGCCAGCTGATGTAACTGGTTCTTAATGCTTTATCCTACCATTGGACCTTCACTTCACTTTCTATGATATTATACAGCATCAGACTCAAAAAACACAACGGTTTGCATAAAGTTACGCCTTACAAGATCAAGCCCTTATCAGCAGCCATGAGAGGATATAGTGCCAAACTGAAAAACAAACAGTAGCATTTTGGATTCTTAATTTTAAATTAAGTTGCAATTAATTAGCCAAAAAAAAAAAAAATGAACCAGAATGGCCATCTTCCACTGCTGAACACCTTTGACCACACACATTATCCTTCCTGCTGTTCCCAGTTTTTTAGGACCCTAATTATCCAAAGTTGCCAACGTGTTATAAAGAACATCTGGAAATCACACAAATAGAAGATTCAAACTGGGCATTTCATAGTTCATATAAAATCAGATAGGTTTGCTTTCCCTGGCCTCATACCTGTTTACAACCTCTGTCTGCCACCTCATCCTCATCTTATTTTGATTTTCTACCCTGTAACTCATGTCTCCTCATATGGTTGTAGGTGCAATTGGAATATCCAAAATAAAAACCTACAAGGTGTATAGATCATTGAATTGAATTGAATTGAATTGAATTGAATTGAAGGGGTTTGACTCAAGCTGCACGAATTATGATTGGTTGGTCTGAAAAGGAGTGAGGAATATCAGTTAAAAAAAGTTAAAAGAATACATTTTTAAAATGTGCAAGAACTTAATGTATAAAAATAGCTAAGACTGAAGCACAACTACTCCCCATATACAGTATATCAATTACAAGTGCCTCAAAATTTTGGGAGCATGTGAATGAGTTGCAGTTGCCCACATGAGCATCCTACACATAACATCAGTGATCAGGGACTTGTTGCTATATGCAACAAGCAGTATGACATTTTATCAAATCAACTTGTCTCACCCCTTTCAAATGTGTTCAAGTTAAGAAGAGCTGACACAGAATTCCTTTATCTAAATGCATTTAGAAAAAAAAAAATCGTTCAACCTTTTTTATAATTGAGGCCCAAGCCAGTTAAGAGGATTAGAGGGATACAGAGCGTACTCGTTTTCACAGAGTAAAGGGGAGCCAGGAATTGGTTTATAAGGGAGCATGCACGCTGAGCGAAGCCGCCAATGAGCTGAGGAGGAAGGTGCAGTACAGTGAGCCCCTTACGCAGCCTCCCTGTCTCCAACCCATGCACGCCCATGCAATAGCCCCATTACTCAGTGGAGGATGTCTAGATGCTGTGAAAATCCTGTTTTTAAAATGTACTTGTTTGAATTCATTGTAATGTAATATATTCTTTGTTGAATGTAGTAATTAGGTATTTATGAATATATGGCTGTGATTTCAGACAAAAAAGAAAATAAAATATTTCAAAAATGTTAAATATCATTTTTGTCTGTGGGTACTGGGAGGGTAGAACACCAAAATCATACATGTATGTTGAACTAATACATAAAATACATACAGACCATTATTCCTGAACTATTCCCTGTAAAGACTCTTCATACATTATATCACATGTGGGTGTCCTTCCATGCCAAGATGTGTATTTTAGGTTTTAGAAATAGTTTATTCATTGCTCTCTGACCTCAGAACTGGAGTTGGTCCAAGGATGCAGTGCTGCAGCTCTCCACTCCTAAATATTAAGGATGGGTCAAATGAAGTGCAAGTTTCCTTACAGGAACCTAAAGTGTGACTAAGATTAGATTTTCACAAATGTTATGAAAATAAAATCAGGAATCCTTTGTACTGTTTGCCCTTACAGAACAGTATCATTTCTTTATTTATTTTTGCTTATGTCACTATGACTTGCCCTGTATACTAAATGTGAAAATCTCAGGTTCGTTTTTCTGTAACATGTTAATATAGCTAGCTAGCCCAGGAAAGAGGTTTGCATAGACTTTCTTCTACTACAGCTTTGGAACTGAACCTGCACAACACCAGTCACCCAGAACACTGAAATATTCAGAAGTATTACACAAATTATGACAAATCGACACAATAATTAAAAATAATCAAAGATTTTAGGGAAAAAAACATTAGAAAAGAGAATATATTTATTTTGTCACATATTAACACACACAAACATGGTTCGCTGTTTAAAGTACAATGAGCATCCTAACTTAACTTATTACATTAAATACAGACATATTTCAAACAGCAGACACATATTAACCCTTGATGCTTTTAATATGTACGGATTAAAGAATGTCTCCCTCAGCAAAAATATAACCCCTTAAAAATGCTGAGTAATTAAGAGCCATTAACAGGAATCTTATGACTCAATTTCAGTCTTTTCGGTGATGGAGAGCGTGGTCAGTCAGCACACACCTCAGTGTGAGGCTGTTACTCCAGCCTTCCCAAACTCCTGGGACTGGAGCTTTAAACCTGTTCAGCAGGCCTTGATCTTGTTAATCAATAGTCCATGAACTGTCCTTTACTGGAACCAGGCTGCAGATTGGAGCGTAGTTTGTACATGCAGTTGAGAGAATCAAGAAGGAACGCTCGTATGGTGTTGATCTCCATCAGAGTCAGGTTGTCCAGCTGTAGAGGAAAGGAACAACGTGAGATGGGAGACATGCTCGGTTTTCAACATAAAAGTAAAAATATGCTCTTTCTCTAATGAGTGCTGTGAACGCTTGTTCTCAGATCAACTTGTCAACTTAATACGACAGCGAAAATGGAAGAAAAAGAAGCAGTAGCGCCACAAGATGAAGGAATAAAAGGATAATCCCAATTATTTTGCAAGACAATGCAACCCTGACTGTTGGTCCTTTTGATTAAGAAACAACACTTTTTCATCACTTGAAGATGCTCTCTGGAGTGGAAAAATATTTCCCAAGCGCTGCATTTTTCCTCAATTTCAGTATCATTACATTTCAACTACAGCACAACTTTTTAACTCACTTCTTAGCAGTAAACAACAACAATTCCTCCAACACAGCAGAGAGACACACAACCAAAGCAGCAGTGGGCATTTGAAATGAGATTATAGAGATATGTAGCTATATTGCAAAATATCCCGTTCAGCGTACAGTGTTACCTTGGCATGAGCCTCTTGCTGACTGATGAAGCTGTCGGCAGAGAGGCGGAGTTTGGCAATTCGTGTGTCCCAGATGTCTTTCACCAGCGTACGGATCTCATCTGCTTTAGGGATGTTGTCAGACGCGCTACAGAAAACACACAACACATCATGTAAGGTTAGGTAGAGGGCAACACACACAGATTTCAAAGGAACATCTTCACAAACTGTTTAATCACTACAAACACCATCAGAACAATAAGATGAGATGCCCTCTCTCTGCATGGGGTTTTGTATGACTCACTGGTTCAGTAGCAGTTTGGTCAGCTCCATGTAGTAAGGACTGGGAACGGGTGTAAAGGCATCCTCTTTCCTCTCAAGATCTCGCATCTCCTCCAGTTTCTCTGCGCATTAGAGCAAGGCGTCAACAGCAGGCAAGTCACAAACAGTAACCGAATGACCCAAAGTGCCAGACATCAGTATAAATGTCAATAACTCTCAGATGTGCCTGTCATAGAAGGTCCAGTTGCAGTATTTTCAGCATCTTCTGCTAAAGATCTCCAGGCTTTCTCTCTGCATTGCTGGATGATATTATTATGACTCATAAAGGAGGAATGATTTAGGACAAACACTCTGAAGGCTAGCAAATGTCTAGATTTTTGTTAGTGTCAACAACTTGAATGAACCATCTGTGCAGCTAATCCTTATGTGCCATAGATCTCTATGATGAACATGAGAAATGTAGTTTCTCACTAATCCTTCCCAAACTGTACTTCTGCAGCTGCAAACACTCGAACCAAATGTTTATTCATTTGCAGCCGTAAATAGTCTGCAACAAATGCACTGTTTACTGTTGTTTGAGTTCCTAACAACCACAGTAACAAGCTGCTTCAGAAAATGATTTAGCCTTTGAAAACAGGTTAACAAGTACAGTTTCATTTTTTTTTTTTTTTTTAAAGATTTACATCTTGAGTAGGAATGTTCTTGGGGCTGAGTCCCAAAGAAAGGGAAGTCAGAGAGTATTGAGACACGGACTAATGTGTTGTTTGGTTTTGTCTTTTCATGGGATTTGTTGACAATAAAACACGGCAGCCTGAAGGTGCCAGCACCCCATTCAGTAATCCCCAAACAAGTCTGAGGACTGTTGAACAATACACTGAACTTTGTAAAAGAAGAATAACATTAGAACTAAATTGCCTGTGCAAACTAAAGAAAGATCACGTCATTGAACTGCCTACTTCTGATTCTGGATGGATGTCTTTAATCCGATTTTTGCCACAAATCTATACTAATGCAAACATGGAATAAATAATCTCAGGTGATACATTTTTTTTCAGCATTTATGAACTTATTTTTGAGCAGTTGATTTTGTGTATCGGCATGTGAAAGCTGTGAAGATGCAGGATGTGGTTTAACCTCTATCAGAATGCTACTGATAATGATGATAAAAAAAGATTGTTGTGTGGCAAAGCATTAACCAAACAAGCAGAAGTTTATTTTAGGAAATATTAAAGAGAAGTGTTGAGGGAAAAGAATTTAACAGGTTAAATGCTTCAATTTAAGTTTATAGTAATCCTCTAACCTTGAAAAGATCCAATCAACAAAACCAGTCAGTTGAAATCATCAACTGACTGGTCAAACATCTGTATGTTTTGCGTATGTGGGGGATTTAAATCTTACCAACTTCCATCCACTCAGGAGGAATAACTCTACATTTCTGTCTCTGTTTCAGGTTGAGAGCCAGCCACACAGGAACATCAACGGGTAGTCCAGGGTTGAAGGGACCCAGGTCGCCCTGAGGCACAAACACACACATTCATGTTATTGTGCAACACAACAACAGACTCAGACACACCTGACTCTACTGTCATTAGCATGCAGACATTATCATAATGTGTAGATTACAGGTGGTGGTTTGGTTTTACAGTTTTAATTAAAGCTGCAAGCAGCGTTGAACAGGCCTTTGCACCCTTGCGCATGTCGGGCCGCAGCGCAGTCAAAGGGCTTCTGTCACGGGCATGTAGATGTCTTCAGACCCGGGCTATTTTCAGACAGTGCAAGAAGGAGATAAACATCACTTCCTCTGTCCACTATTTTGCCTGCTGCTGGGGCTGCGTTGCTGCAGTTTCGTAGGGGGAGCTATTCAGCCAGTTTGCATCACTGACTGAATATTGTCATGTGGACGTGTTCAGGCCGGGACTCTTATCAAACATGCAAAGTTTGGGGCAGACTGGAGCATTTGCACTAAAGTTATAGCAATTTCCTCTGTCATGGCCAAACATCAAAACTCAACGCCACACCACTGCCACACGCTTCAACCATAACTAAATTATAGCATATTAGGCACATAACCACCACCCTCCACTTCGGACTGTAGACCAAATATTAAATCCTACACATCAATCCTGTCTGTCTAATAAATTCAAAAAAACCCAAAAAACTGCTGCTCCATCCACTTGGCAGGTTCATTAAAGTTTTAATGCTGAGCTCTGGAACTCTAGTCTTCCTCAGTTCTTCCCTCATATATTGTCTTTTTTGACCATACATAGTACAATCTATGCTTGCATGTGTAATAGTTTCCTCAGCCAAGTGGGAAAAAATATGTGCATATATCGACAATCACCAAAAATGACAGTCAAAAAGTAATCATGTTAAATAACCGTGATGTAAATATTGAGCAAAAATAATTGTGATTATGCTTTTTGCCATAATCAAGCACCTCTAAAGAGAACATAAATTTTAATTTACATACACACAAACACAAAGCATTTAAATATGTACGTGATAAACTGTTGTCTTTAATAAACAGTTACTTGAACATTTTTCAGCGTGCTCCTAAATTTCTGTGTGCTCCTAATTTTTTTCATTTAGGAACACAAGTACTCCTCGACAAAAAAGTAAGCATTGAACACTGCTGTCAGATGTGTAGAGACAATAAGTAACTGCAGCTGGACACAGAAAAATACCCATATATTTGAATGGAGAGTGTGAGTGAACCGCTAGGTGCTCAGGCCCTAATAAAGGAAAAACTGCAGTACAGCGCTACAAATGTTAGTTTTGATTTTATTCTTCTGCAGCACTTTATCACTAAACTGTCACTCTCACTCCATTTTTTCCCTTCCCCTCATAGGTCATCCCCACTACTGAATTATACATATAAGACTCATAATTATTGTAAAATAAATGATAATAACACCAAACTTCATACAAAGTTTGTATATATTGTACTGTGTGTATATAGACCTTTCTGCTGTATCCTTCAAAAATCTGCTGCATTTAACCGTGACGTCACTTTCTTCCCTCCTTCTCCCTCTCAGCTGGAGAGCAGGATTTCAGAGTAGTCTTCTTATGAAATATCCTCATAAATCCAATGACTATGGCCAAATCTTACAGTAAAAATCATAGTTTAGAAGGAATTTTCGTCGCGAATCCATTGATCCAGGTTTGAAAGTGGTCTGACTTATAGTTTAGACGTCAGACGCCTCAGTTTGGCACAAAGTCCGTGCCCAGAGATTGCCTTCCCATCGGTTTATATTGTAAGGTGTGATGTGGCACTCCAACTTTCGGAGCTTACAAAATCTAAACCGTTTGAGTTATTACAAAGTTTTTAATAACTTTTGCTCAGCACAGTGTGATAAGTCATGTATTAAAGTTTGAAGCCGATACCATTAACGCCCTAGATAGATAGCATTTGATCGGGGTCAAAAATTGGCACAAAGTCATACTTTCATGGGTGAATTGAGGACTTCCTGTTGGATTTTGGTCAGGGGTGTCAGCGTATGATTTGTAGGTCTTGTTGAGACGAATACTTGAGTTTTGGTTTGATCTCTCTACGACATTCCTACAAGCCGTGGCGGCCATTTTAGATACATGGGTGGCGCTATAGAGCAAATTTTGGCACTTTGGGGGATACTTTTTACATTTTACCAAATTTTTCACCAGACCTGATGTACGTGCCAAATTTGGTGAGTTTTTGAGCATGTTTAGGGGGTCGAATTTAGGGTTGAAGTGGCGGATTAATAAATAAATAAATAAAGAAATAAAGAAATAAAGAAAGAAAGAAAGAAAGAAAGAAAGAAAGAAAGAAAGAAAGAACAGATACAAGAGGGTTTCGCCCCTTTGGGGATCAGGCCCATACAGCCAGGCTAATGTGGCTACCACTATGTAAAGCTATCAGTATCTGCTCTAAAGCCAACGTTGAAACGTGTAAAGAAACGTTACTTGGTCCAGACAAATACAACCGACTCACTTACCCCGATCAAAAAGATCTTGTCTAGACTGAAATTTGGTATTATCTTCACCATTTCTTTCTCGGCGAGGAACTCAACCTCCGAGGGATCCATAACTGTCTGTTAAACGACGCACAGTTATACTATTTTGTTTCTTCTCCCTCTGTAACCTTACCCTCACATCCACACTGCCAAATGTTCCCGCGCTGCAGGCTGCGTCAAACGACAAGGAAGACACACACACACACGGGAGAGGACGGCGTCGTCATCAACGGGTTACGTGATATCGCGCGAGGGGCACCCTGTAATGTTTTGAGTCGACTTATGACTTATTTCGGTGTCTTTGTATGTAATATTCACACTTAGTACGGCTGGATCTTACGAAAAAAATCTGTATTTCAATTTAATCACTATTTGGTTTCCGCGTTCGGGTCAGATGGGATATGACGACACAGTCCACTCCGTGAATTTTCGTCTTGCCTGGTACGTAAGGAAGAAGCGCGTCTGCGTCACGTGACAGCGCCAACAATTGCCGTTGATATCCACAAGGTGGCGATATTTTTCAATGATAAAGGTACTCTACTGTGGGTATTTTGCAGTGACATCAAGTAAACATTTGTCATCTCTGCACTTGCGACATCTTGCTTGCTGTAGTTCTCTTGAGTATTTATTTGTTTTACACAGTTAGCTGGCAGAAGCCATACTAAGCAGTTGTGGAAGTATTCAAATTCTTTACTTAAAGCCCCCCACCACTCAAAATGTATAATAAAAAGTGTCAGATTTAGTTTTTCCACAAAAAAGTTAAATTATCCTGTTAAAATCTTTAAAATGACATCTACTTCTTCTCCCTCATTAAATATTCCAGAATCAAGAAATATGCAAATACATTTCATCTCAAAAGTTTAAGTGCAGGACACAAGATGTTTCTTACTTCACTGTAAAGTCAGTTCTCAGTGTTTGTGCACTGGAAGCTTCAAGTTTCCACGTCACACTTGTGTAAATTGAGTATTGGACCAAAAGTAGCTTCCAAACTATTGATGATGTCACAAATCATGCTTGCAGGTCAACCCCTTAAAATCAGATTTTCAATGTGCACAGAGAAACTTTCCACTTCTAGCAGATGAATGTGAAAACAGGCTTCTAGTGTCAAACTCTGCACACACGTCAATCTGCACAGTGAAGCTCAAACATTCAACTGTAGGAACAAGAAGAAAAATAAAGTTCAGTTAAAGTTGTGTAAATACAAGCATGATTTGTGACTTCACACGTAGCTTGGAGTCCAGTCATGATCCAACATGCAACCTTATACAGGTGTGAACTGAGAATGGACTTTTCAGGGAAGCAGGACACATCTTGTGACTAGTTCTTACACTCTTGAAATGAATATTTGCATATTTAGAAATTGTGGGTTTTTGAATGAGGGAGAAGGAGTTGTAATTTCAGTTGTAATTTCAAGAATCTATAACTAAGTAATTTAAATATTTTTGTGAAGAAAACATTACCAGTGGGTATTTTTGTGTTTTATGTGGTAATGTGTAAACAGTTGTTCAACATGGAGCCAGTTTTAACTGCTTAATCCATTACTGGCAATGATTACATTATGTTTTATATGTTGATTATTTTATCTTCAATGTAGCTTGTAACAATTACTTTCAAATAAATGTAGTGGAGTAAAAGTACATGTAGCCTACCTCTTTCATGTAGTGTAGTAGAAGCATAAAGTAGCACAAAATGGAAATAGTCAAGTAAAATACAAGTACTTGAAAATTGTACTTAAGTACAATACTTGAGTAAATGTACTTAGTGACTTTCCACTGCTGGTATTAAGAGAGACAAGCAATATCAAGATACAGTATCGTTTGGTTAACAATGTATATTATTCAAAAGCGCCATTAATGCAACTCTTAATTAGGCATTTTTAATCCATACAAAATGAAACCAAAAAAAGCTGCAGCCTTGAAGCTGGTATGCAACCGTTTTCAAATTTTTATCCCTTTTGTCAACTGCTAATGCAGCGATATAAGACACCTAGCAAAATACTTTTCTAACTGGCATAAAATGAATCTAACAAAGACTTGGATAATTTCAAAAGTTTTCATTGTACATTCAGTTCATAAAATTTCTGTAAAAAAATGTCCACACAATTATTTAAGTATTTAGCTCTTACTGATGCATTCTAATCTCAAATACAAAGATAGTTCTGTATGCTTACATTAAGTATTTCAATATTTAATATTACTTATTAGATTTAGAGTGCTCAATTAAGTATAAATAAATACTATTACCTAGTTCTTAAAGCAGATATCCAACATAAAACAAAATTCACACATCCCTGTCATCTGATTCTCTGTAGATTTCTGAGCAAATCTTCCAGAACAATTAAGAGCCGATATTCTAACATACTGTAGATCATCTACAAAGTCATTCTGAAGTGCACCAGTGACAATAACATGAGTCATGCATTACAGAACTGTGTTAGTATTATTAATATAAAAGTCAAAACTCGTCATTGCTGGTGCAACTACAGAAGGACTTGAAATGCAGTCCACTAACACAAAACTTAAAGATCCCTGTTCTAATATCATCTGTTTGTTCTTTTCATGACAGTGTTGCATTAAGTTTTCCACAAACATGTACAGATTACAACTTTGTATGTGAATGTTGTTTCAGGGCTCAGTACAAACTAGAAATTTAATAAACATGTACCCTTAATCATATCTCAGTAGTAAAATCATCACCTAAAAGTTTCAATAATTTAGTAGTTTATCGCTGTATGGCTACTGGCCGTAAAATGATAGAAGGAAAAAAAACTTGATCCAATACTAGATTTTCACTTTATGCGCACAACTATGAAGAAACACAGACCGTTGCAAAAAAAAAAAATTAAGTTGCATTCAAAAACATAATTGCCTTCTTCACCTCAGTATCACCTTGTAAAGGTGAACACATACCAACAGTGCACATATGGCGCTTGCCCTTGAGAGATTTTGGCCTTATTGGTCAGTGCTCCGCAAGTTCTCGACGATATGAGAGCCCGTCTGATGGAACAAAGACTATGTGTTCAGCATTTTGTACTTCTATGCTACACATTAAGTAGCATCATGCATGCTGAAATGGCAGCAATTTGTGTATGTGTGTCCGTGGTGCTCCAGACTGAGGGTCTTAGCACAGATCCAGGACAGACTTGTTGATCACAGGGTTGGTCCAGTCGTTCCTTAGATCATCCAAGTGATTGTCAAAGTCAATCAAGTTCTCGTAAGACCTGCCCTCTAACAGAGCAGATGTGATCTTCTGTGCTTCACTCCAGTCCTCAAAAGAGTCACTAGAAGACAGACAAAAACTTTAGTTTGTGATTTAAGACTTAAAACATATCTATACAATGTATGCTGTTTTTGCTGAACAGTCTAAGTTCATGAGAGAATACAGGAAGCTGTGGTTGAGGTGCACATACAGCACCTCAGTCTTGCAGTCAGATACTTCTTAACAGAGAGACACTTACCAGGTTACTTCTCTGCTTTTCCACTTGTTTTCATGATGATCATAGATAAGCACAATGGGCTCGATACAGCTCATTTTTAATCTACTGCTGTCCACCTGGGGGAAAAAAAGAGAATTACTTGTTCTGTATTGATTTACAGGAGCGCACCAGTGTTTTTGCATGCTTTAGGGAATTTGTTACAAATTATGTATACTTTACGATACTGTTGACCATTTTGACTGCATATTATAGCATTTTCAGGTGATTGTTTCTACCACCTTTGAGGCAGTCCAGGGTGTTCATTTTTGTCTGTACATTATGAAACTTGCCTTATGTATGTAATCCATAAGTGAACTTTTTGTTAACAAGAGACACATTTGAAAGCACAAACTGCTTGTAGAAGTCTTTAGAGTTGACACATGTAAGTGCTAATGGGGAGTTCCAACATCTCAAACTTGGGATTAACAACAGCCTAGAACGTACAAAACTCATATTTTACATTTTACAGTAGTCTGCAGCTAAATATCAAATCTTGTGTATTGGAGATTCCCATCAAAAAGGATGCATCACTAGGGTGACTTTTAAAAAACAATCTTGCTTTCAACTGCATTACCATACAAAAATAACATAACTAGCAGCTGTTTCTACGGTAACCACTACTGTCTTCAGGGGTGAAGGCACGTCACCCAGTGCTCACTGACATGTTTTTAATAGTTTTTGGACAACAACCAAGGTCTATGGCACAGAGGAATACAATATATCAAGCTTTGAATACACACAAAATACGTGTAAGTAGGATGAGTTCATTGTTAGATTGGCTCTGCACATGAGATTTGTCGACAGTAAGAAAAATGTAGAAAATCACCAGCCTTCACCAACCAGAAGAACACATTTGTTAATCTATAAATGTCAGCATGCTTTGGAAAATCAGCAAAGTCAGCACTGTGTACAGTATACAAGCACAACTTGAGGTAAATGGACAAAAAATATGTAAATCCATCAGTATAGTCCATCAACGCAACCATAATTTAGTATTACCATAACAATTGCTGCTTCACTGAAGTTCTCAGAAATCCTCGCAGCCACTTTTTCCGCAACTTGGTTGGGTCTGCGAGAGAGAAGACGAAAACATTGCGTACATCATGTACGAAGTTTAGTAGATCAGAAGTCTAGAGGAGTTTGTTGTACAGTTTATCACTGGCTGTTTTAATGAAACATCAGGGTGTTGGTGTCCCTTCAGTTGTCCATACCTTGAATCCTTTGTGCGTTCATTGGCTTGGTAATATCCAGCAATGACGTAATTGTTTTCTTTGCACCAAGTATCAATCTGGGATAGGAACAGGCATCATAGTCAACATAAAAAGGACAGAACAACAGCCTAAGTCAAAACAAGTTCATATTCAACAGGAGGACAAAACTACATTCAGTCAGCAGTCCGTTAGGTACACCTGCTGAAAAGAATACATTAGAGAAAATAGTTGAGACTGCACAAACATTCCCACTCCCTCAGGGAATGGTAAACATTAAATATTGTATATTTCACTTACATGATGGTTTTACTAGTGTGTTGTATGTGTACTACTAGTGTGTGTGCTACTGTGTTGAAAGTTGTCCTGTCTGTCCTGCAGTAAAGTTACATAAACCTGGCTAAAACTAAAGCAGTATAATACAACTACCGTGCAACAAATCTTTTTTTCATGATGGCTAAAATGTGTCTTTCTGTGAACTGTTTTTGAGAGGTATTGAATAGATCTGATTAATCAATTAGTTGATCAACAGAAGATTAATTGACAACTGTTATAATAACTGATTAACTGTTTTGAGTCGTGTGAGTCAAATGTGAATATATGGGTAGGACAAAACAAAACATTTGAAGATATAACTTCAACATTAGCTGGGCTTTTGGAGAAATGTGATGGGTATTTTTCAATACTTTGTGACATTTTATAGACCAAACAAGTAATCAAGAAAATAAAGAAAATAATTAATTTGATTAATTGATAATGAAAATAATTATTGCAGCCCTAGTGTTGATTCCACTTCATGGTCATGTTGTAGGCTGTAGTTTGAAGTTTAACTGTGTTTTGTTAGAACTGTGTTAGAACTGTTTGTAATATAATTTGAATTGTTTGTAGTATAATAACTGTCATTACATTGCAGTACAATTATGCTGCAACAAAATCTTCCAATGACAGTTTAAACAAAAAACAGCATTTGTTGCTGCAGGACCGTTGTATTACACTGCATTAGTCTGAGCTTGGTGTACCTAATAAACTGGCAACTGGGTGTATATGTTAATAGATGCCTACTTACCAGTGTTAAAGCAACTTCTAGCATTGGTGCCAGAGCTAGAGTACCGTGGAACAGTGGCACACAGTCCACACATAAGACTGGATCATGGTGGCTGTCTTTCTTTTTCTCCTTCGTCTTTTCTGCCACCAGCAACCCGTTCACGGCGCAGTGAGGATACTTGGCAGCGTGTAAAAGCATTTTACAGTAAGCCTGACTCGTCAATTGAATAGGCATGATTATAGGGAACTTAGCAGAATCGTCGGAAAGACAGGTCCTGCCAGAGAAGCTTAGAGGCTACACGATGTGGAAGGACTGCTGCCTGCTACCGTTAGCTAATGTTACATATCATGACCCGGAGAAAAGTAGATATCTACCTCAGCAGTCACCTTACTGCCAAGATGTGTGGTTGACGCTCTGCCTTCTAGCGAGCACATGTAACCCTTTACAGTTAGCAAAAACAACGACTGTCTTTTTGTGCTAAATTAACAACTCTGTGTCACACAATCGAGCCAGACAAGCTAATCTTACTTCCACCTTCTCCACTCGTTTTCTGCTGCACCGGTGGTACCGTAAATCAGAATGGAAATACCGTAAAAAAAAAAAAAAAAAACATGTCGGCTTTGGCCTAGTTTGACCCCCTGACTCGCGTATTTTTTTCCCACCCGCAATCTCCGAAGACCCGCCCCTATACTCCCTCTGATTGGCTTATACCCTGATATTTTTACTCTAACCCAACCATCTCATTCCTCATCCCTAAAGCTAACCAATCCAATCCACGAAGGAAATGAACATTGGCCAATCAGAGGTAGAGTTGGGCGGGTCTTCACGGAATGCGGGTGCAGAAAAATATAAGGCGGTTGACACTGGTTGACACTCCTTATAACGTAACTTACGTATTTCCGTTCAGTCACGCTTCCTTTTAGACCATCGGCGGACAGAAGCAAGGAAGAGACAGTAGGTCGTATTTTCTTTTATCAACCATCTTTATAATCCTACATATATATATCGCACTTTACTACTTACTAACATTGTGATATTATATGTATGCAAAGTTGAAGTAATCCAAGGTATAATCGTCTATTCTAACCGAAATAAACACCTTTATACAAGTGACTTTGTCAAAGCCCGTCGGAGCTAGGACGGGTACTTACCGGCTAGCTGTCGTTAGCTTGTAGCAGCAGATACATGAATGCAGATGTGTTGCGCAGACAGTAAATGTTTCCGTCATTGAGCATGGACTCGTTTAAACGTAATTTCAATCAGCGGGAAAGAACTGAATTGTACAGGGTTGTCTCCAAAAATAGTATTTCTGTGATTATACTTACCCGGGCGCTATGACCTTGTGTTTGCAGCTAATGCTAACATTAACCTAGCATCTCGATGTAACGATAATGCTAGACCTCTAGTTTTGACGCATTATCTTAACAGCAATAGGTGAACTCATGTCTGGATAATTGATGAATTATTATTAATTATATAAGAAACGAGACCTTTAAATTCCAATAATGGCATTAAGCATTTAAAATGACTGTCAACCGCTGGAAGAAAGTATCATTTTATATACTTCTGACAAATGAAGTGCCCTATAAGCAGCCTTGACAGACGGTTTGTTTGAACTCTTTTATACTTTACATACGTGGTCACCTGATGAAAGAGGAGCATTTATCATCGGCAAGGTTACAAAAGGTCTGTTGTAAGATCAAAAGATTTCAACAGAGGATTAGTAAATATGCTGACGTGTTTAATTGTGTGTAAATGTGCTGGATTGGTTTGCTTATCGCTCTATATAACATTTCCACAGAATGCTGGCCACTAGAGCCCTTAGCCTTGTTGGCAAACGTGCCATTTCCACATCTGTCTGCCTTCGTGGAGGACATGGTGAGTATCACATGAAATGACCCGATAAGGTCAACAACAGATCTTGTTTGTGCCCCATATAATCAACACTACTTTTGAAATTTGTACATAAACCATTACCTATGAGTCACTGAGATAAGCATCTGATTCCTGGAAGAGAAATCCCTAGTGACCTTTTAAATGCCCAGTGGGTTATTTATCATTTATCTCAGAATACAAATCATTGTCAAATATGTTTTTAGAGTACAAATAAGTTTTCCGATAAATATATTTAAGGTGGGGCTAGAATTTTTGGAAATAGTTTTCCTATTTTTCCCTAAAGGCACATTTCCATCCTGGGTTAGGGTTAGGGTTAGGGTTAGGGTGCAAGGGACCTGCTTCTGTCTCAACATAATCTGACACGTTTGCTATGTATCTGGCTGGCACTTATCTTAAGTTGGCACCCTATGTGAGTGTGCCAGTGCATAGCTGATTGAAGTGTTTGTGTCTGCACAGCTTTTATTGTCAATCTGCTGCAAGCACATTGAGCTGGAATTTTACTCATCCTGATACTATAGACCACAGGTTACTTTATTTTACAGTTAATTAAAAATGCAATGCTAGACATTTATTCAGTGATGGCATTTACCCTTTCATATATGTGGAAATATCGACTCATATTGAATTTAATGTGTATAATAAGTACTAATATGGGAAATGGAGGGGTGAGAGCGTGCAGGTTTTTATCAAAACCAAACACCGCACCAGCTGATTTCACAGATTAACACATCCTCAACCAAATCTGAACAAAATTTATGTGTGTTCTTTGTTAGCTTTCATTAATATTTCACAGAATAATTAGACAGAGTTAAGATTCAAAAATGGACTCTCACAGCAGTCTCCAGTACTTTCTCTGTCAATATTTAACAGCAGACTCTAAGACTATGACGTGCCTGACATAGTGTTCACACAGAAAGTGAAGCAAAAATCCTGCTCAAATTTGACTGCTGGACCATTGATGTTCATTCACCCCAAACTGCCAATGTACCAATTATATGATAGCTGTAAGGTAACGATGCTTCTGCTGTATCAATTGTGATATTTTTGTTTTTGCATTGTGCATCGTGAATCCAATGTTATAGGACTGCAATACTAAATTGGTGTACTACTTTTTTATCAAGAAACAAAAGATTTAATGAGCCACTCTTTGTCATCCTTGGCAGGTGTCGCAAAGGTAGAGGAATATACTCTCCCTGCCTACTTTGACAGGCGGGAGAACCCTCTCCCTGATATCTGCTATGTCCAGGCCCTGAGCCCAGAGCAGCAGTCCCTGAAGGAGAAGGAGAAGGGGTCCTGGGCTGCTCTGTCCAATGAGGAGAAGATTGCATGTAGGACTTTGCTGCACTGCAGTCTTGTTTTTCTGACATGCTCTAATGACTGTTTGTCAAATTGATTTTATTATTAGCAAATATTGTAATAATATATGGAGTAATGTCTTAATGTTTTAACTGTAAGTTTTGCACTCATCACCTAACTCTGTGTTTCCAATGTTCAGTGTACCGCATCAGCTTCAAACAGAGCTTTGCTGAGATGAACAAGGGATCATCAGAGTGGAAGTCTGTGGTTGGAGGGATGCTGTTCTTTATCGGTTTCACTGGCCTGGTCGTGCTCTGGCAGAGAAAATATGGTAAGTATGGTAAACAATAAAATGGCAATGATGTGAAATCTTACTGCTGCCTCTGTTTTTCACTTAAAAGAATGCATTTACTAATGTTGTACTATTGTTTGCTTGCAGTCTAATTAAGCACATTATTTGACACGGTGTTGTATCTTTGCAGTGTATGGAGCTGTCCCGCACACATTTGACCCTGAGTACAAAGCAAAGGAGCTGCAGAGGATGCTGGACATGAGAATCAACCCAGTGGAGGGCTTCTCAGCCCACTGGGACTATGAAAACAAACAGTGGAAAAAGTAAAGGACCCAGAGGACCATGACACATACTTGAAAATAAAGGCAGACCAACTCAATGATACAAGAATACCTATATTTCTGTACTTATCAATTGTCCACTTTACCTCAGTCTGTGCATTTTGGAAGATCACTTCCTCTTACGGTCATTGTGTATTATAGAAATAAGAATAAAAATTGTTAACCTGATAAAACCTCTCCCTCTTATCTGTGTACATTTTTCTGACTCCTATGTCAATAATGCTTTCACATTGAATTCCTGTTTCATATCAGAAATGCGGGAAAGAATGACTAGACTTGAAATTTAATCATGTTATTTAAATGTAATTGCTTATTTGGGTTTCCATCCAATATTTAATCTGATTCATAATTATTAGGATGCTCCAAGTATTCTCTTTAAAAGAAGAAAGAACTGAATGTTGATAGTAGTTTAAATATCCCCTCCAGACATGAAAGATATTTGCTTGGATTATTAATGTGTCTAATATGGATTTTCCACAAAAAAGACCGATTACCTCATTGAAAATCCTTAAACCTACATCTCCTTCTCATGGAAAAATACAAAATGTATGTGTATGCAAATATTTTTCATTTCAAAAGTTAAACACTGAACAACAACTGCTTCACTGTCAAGTCCATTACCAGTATATTTGCACTGGCAGCTTCAAGCTTCCACAGTTGCATACTGGACCATGATTAGCTTTCAAACTAGTTGTGATGTCATAAATCATGTCCTTAGGCCCACCTCTCAAAGTCAGATTTTCGATGAGCAGCCTTCAAGTGTCAAACTCTGCACACACATTATTCTGTTACAGTGAAACTCAAAACATCCAACTGAAGTAACAGCAAGTAAAACACATTTTTGAGTGGAGGGACAGTTTAAGCTAAGTGAAGAAGTTGACTTAAGTATTTCTCTATGATGGACAGTATAATTCCTGAAGTTTCAAATGCCAATGTTTTTTCATTCATCTGCTGAAGAGGAAAGTCTTTGTGCTCACGGAAAAACTAAGTTTAAGGCATGTTCCTAATGAGCAGGATTTGTGACATCACAACTAGTTTGTAGCCAATCATGGTCCAGTATGCAACTTCACCAAGTGTGATGTGGAAACTTGAAGCCTCCAGTGCACAAAGAGTGCTGAGAATGGACTTCCCAGTGAAGAAGGAGACATCTTGTGTCCAGCAGATACACTTGTGAAATATTACAGTATTTGCATATTCATATATTCTGGAGTTTTTAATGAGGAAGAGGGAGTGAATGTCATTTTAAGGATTTTAACAAAATAATTTAACTTTTTTTGTGTGAAAAACTATACTGGACACAAATTATGTCTGGAGGGAATCCTTAAATAGCAAACCAGACCAGTTTTTACACCGGAATTATAAGTAAATTATGACTCTTTAAATTTTTCTGTTCATCAATGTGTATTCCTGAAAATCAGCCCATGTAGTCAGCTGAAGGTGATTATCAAAATATTTACCCTTTGTACATGAGAAGAACTAAAGTTAACTGTAATTTGTAGACATTGTACAGTTAGTGGTTTTAACGCATGCTTAATGCTTATTTTCCGATTAAAAAAAGGAGGAAAATGGAAAAGCCTGATTATCTTGTTTCATGACTTAATCACCTTCATCATGGGTCTGACCATCCATCCATCCATCCATGGTACTATGGTTTCCTCATAATAATCTTTCCTCCCATCTGAATAAACCTCCATCTGGTGCAGCTGAGCTGACTGTAACATGCTGTGATGATGTCACTTACCGGATGAACCCGCAGCTGCAGTTGTTTCACGTCAAAACAATCCGGAAGACGATACAGCATGACGGAACTGTCGGTGCAGCCGAGCGGAAGTTACAGGGCTGAAATAAAAACATTACTGTTTAGCCGCGGTAGCTGTCCTTAATAATGTTGCGACATAGAAGACAAACATAGCGACTTAGGTTTATCCTTAATTGTAGCCTATATGAGTCTGAAGTCCAGTTTAGTCCAGTCCAGGCTCGCGTTTTGTGGATTCAAAGTCCATGTTTGTTAACAAATCGTAGCAGCTCTAGGTAATAAAGTGCTATAGCTCATCGCAGACTGTTCAGAGTCATCATGGGCAATGGAATGAATAAGGTAGGCTTTGAATTTGCTTCATGCTCAAGTGTTATGTTGCTGTCCGTGGCTTTTTTTTTTTCTTGTGGTGGAACTGTAGAAAATGTAGCCGGTGCCTCTCCTCAATCAATCACGTCACATGTTTTGCTCTGTTCCTACAATGATATCACGTAGTCTTTTGGCTGCATCTATTTTGAGATCTGTTGACACCCAAAAGCACGAGTTATTTAAACCTTTATATAACCAGCTATTAAAAAATCACTGAGGTCAGAAATCTGCTTTTACAAGGAAGACCTGACTAGGATGGCAGCATAAAAAGTTGCAAACAGGACAATACAACACCAGGCACACAAATAAAACAAAATAAGGTAATAGTGTTATGAAGAACATCACAAAAACACAAAGCAATGTTAAGAAGGCTGAAATGAGCTAGTGACAGTTAATAAAGGTGTGATTTACTGTAGAATTTACAATAGCCTTGAATTCATAGTCTGTCCATACAATAGGGACAGTCAGCAGATGTGTGTCTTGTGATCTGAGATAATGATTTGAAGATGTACTCTGTTAAATAGAGTACATGTAGCACTACAAGTTTGCCTAGAATTATTTTAAATAAATAAAAAATATAAAATGGACAGGACAGGAACCTCAGGGACAAAAGCAAGATATGTGTTTTCTAGATTTGTGAGGGATTCATTGCAGTCCCATTCTGTTATGCCTGATACAAGTGATTATACTCAACACAGGGGTGGCAGGGTGGTGAGATGTGTTGGGAGACTGGCCCTGAACTGAAAGGCCTGGTTTGAGTTTCCTGTAACACCCTGCTTCAACCCTGCTAAAGTGTCCACAAGCAAGGCACTGAGACCACTGCTCTGTTGCTACATTTGTATCTGCCCATCCACTTATAATACTATGACGTTGCCTTTTACTTTTTAAATTATGGGGGCAGTTTGACTGCTAAGTGTGCATAATTATAATGATGCTTAATGTATATGTTAATAAATATAAAAAGAAAATCATTTTACAACACATTTTTATATGATCTCTTTGAAACCTGAGTCACTAACATGGGGGATTTTTTCTTTTTTTCTTTTTTTTTATCTCACATAGGCAGATATACATCTGAATTTCATTTCTTAATTGCCAGTAAAATACACAACAGTGTGCAATCTGTGTTAGTCCTTCCTTTTATTATACAGACAACTGCTCCTGCATGCTATTAGTACCAAAGTTGTACAGCTTGCCTCTCATCACTTTGTCCTGATAATCATGCATCAATGCTTCAGGCCTTGTATGGCTGTAGGGAATGTTTCCTTTGCTGCACTCTATTCTTAAGCCTTAAGCCTTAAATCCAATCCTGCTCAACCCAGGACATTTGTTCCTTTCAAGTGAAGTTTTTGAAGCTGGACTGTAATGAATGTCTAACCTGAATGCAACATGTCTGTGACTGCTGCTTCACAGGTTGTTGATGGGCTCTACCTTGGGAATATAAGAGGTAAGAAAAACACAATGTAACTTGATTTGATGTTCTAAATTTAATATGTACAGAATAGTCAGGTCAGACCAGGCTTTGAATACCCGAGGTCATCATTATAGGCCATAACTGCATGTTTCCCATTAGTGTGCCTTAAACCATTTCTTTATTTTATTGGCTTTTTAATGCAGAACACAGTATTTCTCCAAATGTTATTCCTAAATTGGACAAGAAGTTACTGTAGCATATCAAATCTGAAAACCCTGTAATGTTGTGTATAGGCACAAAACTTTGGACTTTTGTTTTCCTACTATTGGAATATTTTTATATTAATGAATAAATGTGTTGTTTTTGAGTATTTTTGTGATTTGTATACCTAAGAGTGAGTCATAGCCCACTTCTGATATTCGCTGTGAATTGTTTTCATTTCGATTTAAGCGCTGTGACTCATAAAGAATATAACATAAGGCACATATCAAACATCTTTGTGAAGATAGGAGTAGTTCTTCTGTCAAACATAGTTTTCTTAGTAAAACGATACAAATCCTGTATCGACAAAAGGCATTAAGAGACTAGAAAGTCCTTTTTAAGTAAACCAACATAACTATTAATCAAGTGTTGCTTCACATTAAATGGGAATCAACAGTCTTTAGGGTATCCCTGTCTGACCTGACATGATCCCTGTGCAGTTAATGTGGCATTTGGAGCTTTCTAACTTTAGCTGCTGTGATGATGGCTCGGCTCCTCATGATGGCAACAAGCACAATGGCTAAAATTAGTTCAAATGACAGGAGCAAGTGACCACAGGCCTAACTGTAACCAAATGATGTTGCAGGACAGTAAAAAGCCCACAGACCTGCCTCTGCAGCAGCTAGTAACATAGCTGGTCAGTGTTGTTGATGTGTTTGGGTGGTGTGAAATTTGCTGACAAAAAAAATGAGATATATCCCTCTCTGTCCTTGTCCCAGATGCAGAAAACAGAGAAAGTCTGTCTCAGAATGGCATCACCCACATCCTGTCTGTGTACAACAATGCTAAGCCTGTGTTTGAGGTTAGTGGAAAATAGACGTCGGCTGGTGTTTTTTGATGTCAAAATTTTATGAATCTCTTGTCAGAATTTTACTTGGACATTTTGGTATGATTGTGTAAGCCTATTTAATAATGTGATGTGTCATGTCAGCCAGCTGGGGGTGGTGATGAGTTAAAGTTGGAGCAAGAGACTTTGTGCCAGGGATGGACCATTGTAATGTATGTGTGTGTGTGTCTTTGTGATTGTGTGTGTGGACAGGAGCATATGTTTTGTGAAATTTCTTTAGCCACTCAAATCTGGTGTATTTACCAGGCAATAACTTATGTGTAAGATATTGAATTTGAAGACATTAAATGTATTATTCAGTGCTATGATCTCTTAGTTTTTCATCATCCTCTTAGTGTCTGTCACAGAGACTAAAATATTTATTACAGACATCCTTTTTATCCCCTGTGCCTTTGAGAAACCCACATGTTCAGCATGTCTCATCCAGGTGTCAGATAAATTCACGTGTCCAATCAATTTCTTATGCCTGTCTTGAGCAGTGTATACGTCATATGTGAGCTTTAGCCCAAGAAGGCATTAATAGTAAACAACTACACTAAGTGAGCAGAAAAATAGAAAAGTGTACAATGTCTTTCTATTTGCAACACATTAGCATCGCAATTCTACATATATTTAGATAAAAAAATTCTTCTGGGTTGTCACACAGTTTTTCATTTATGTTTTACAGGACATGACTTACCTTTGTATTCATGCAGCTGATGCTTCCAGCCAGAATCTGTGAGTAAAAAAAGAGACACACACACATACACACACACACACACACCATGGTGCTTATACCTCAGATTTAATATTTCCTTGTCCATGTGAATTTCCTTGATGAGTCACACAGAACGGTTTCGACACTGTTGTCCTCCAGTTTGTGGTCCCAGGGTGTGACAGCTCAACGCAAACCGTTAAAAAGATGAAGGTTTTTTACAGCAACTGATTGATTGATTTTTTTGTTCTTAATTGGTGATTCCTTTTTGCAACAACAGTTTGTTTGAGTCATACTGTGAGTATATCAGTTCAAGCAGTACAGTTCAGAGTGCCATGTAGCTCTATATGTATTTAGATAGTTAATCATGTCAATCTCATGTAGGTATTTGAAGAAAAGCAGTAGTGTTACATTTATTCACTAATTAATGCAACACAACAATTTTAATGTCTGTGTTTGCATAAGTGTGAGAAAGGCAGAGAGTGAAGGAGAGAGAGAGAGAGATGGAATAAGTGTGTTCAGTGTGTCATTATTCATCAGGAGGGAGACTCAGTGTTGAAAGAGGCATGAGCTGTCCCTCCGCCCTTGCTGCAGTCACCAACATAACACATTAGTCATAGCATTTATGTTGTTTCTTTGACCTCATGGTACGCAAACAGTGGACACAGGCTCAGGGCAGGAACCAGAATCGACAATTGTGGGTTGAACATCAATGTAATAGAGCTGTCTCAAGCCTTGCGACCCCTGTAGAAGTCAGATTAATGGAGCTGGTGAGAGGTCATGTCATTGTTGCTGTACTAGTACCCTCTACTGGTTGGTCAGGGTTCCTGCACAGGGAAGAGGTGATTTCTCAGAGCAGGTTTGATACATGTCCAGCGCAATAAACCCTTCCTGTGAAGCTCCTTGCTGACAGGTGAAAAATAGCTGCTGGTGACACTGTGTGCATTGGAGGACGCACATTGCTCTCAACATGATCCTTAGGTCAACAGTGGAGTGACAAGGACTGGACACTAAGGGAATTGGCTATACCAAGGTGGTGGGGGGGTGAGTAATAAACTTGATGACCTGTATTAGTATTTGGTCATTAGATTGAATGGTGTTCCTCAAAATTCTCAATTCAAAAGCCAACCCAAGAGAGTCCAAATAATAACGATACAAATAAGAATATAGGGCTGCTGTTTGACTGTAAATATATGCACATGTAAGCACTGAAGAAAGGCTCTGCTGGTTCCCAGAAATTAGAGTGTGACTTCAAGTTCTGCAGTTATTGAAGTTTTCTTGGGGCTGATGAGGAACTCTAGTTGCTTTAGTTTGTGAAAAAGAAAATAGTGCAGTGTTGAATGCAAGTTAATGAGAATTGAGGTTTAATGTTTGGTTGGATGTTGCTGATTGGGTTGGGTTGGAGGTGTCTGACCTCCAATGTCGCAATCAGGCGTCCCTCCCTCAGGCAGCAGAGGAAGGAAACCTTAGTGTGACATCTGGCTGTTTGCTTCGACCACCCAGAGCTTTAATAAACCCCCTCTGTCACAATCACTGGTCTGACTGATGGTAGTGGTGAGGCCAACTGCCGCCCCACCATGCTCGCCACCAGCTAGGGGCCCCTATGGCCAGGTCTGTTGCCCCCCCCCCCCCCCCCCCCCCCCCATGTGTAAGGTCCACAGTAAAGACCATCTTTCTCACATAGGCTCTATATTTTTTGCAGCAACTGTGGCGATTTGAGGCTGTCTGAAAACCCTTCAACTTTCTTAAAGCTCTCATGTCTGTACTTTGGTATTAATGTCAGGATGTCAAGTCAGGTTCGTTTGTATAGCTCTAAAGACAGTTAGCATCTCAAAATGCTCCAAAGTAAAGACTATAACTAAAATGACAGCCAACCATATGAAAACAAGAAACAAGGGAAAACTCAAAAACCTCAATAGGTAAAACTAAAGAAACAAATTTGGGCCATGCGATTAGAAGAATCCATTTGTATTATTGTCAGGCATGCAGTGGATACTGAGAGGCCAAACAAAGATTAAATGTCAGTAACAAAATGGAACATATCAATGCCGCCTTGTTCACCACTGATGTCATTAAGGTTATTGTAGAAATGACACTCAGTGCAGTGATGTGATGTCAGCAGCCTCTGAATTGATACACAATACTTAAGTAAAATCTACTTATATGTTGATTTTGTAAAGTTGCTGACATGTACATATATATGTATAGAGGGCCAGGGATTCCCCTTTATGTGAACATTCTCATGACAAGCCGGCTTTGGTTGTAATGCACAGTGCATTGACCATGAAGGTGTAAACTCATTTGCATGAAAATTTTCCAAAATAAAATGTGCATTTGTGTCATGTGATGAGTCTGCACAAAAGATTAAATAGATTTTTTTCATTTGAATCATGATTTCTTATGCATACTGAATTCAATCTTACCATATAAGAGAATATACAGAATATACAGTACCTCGACAGCAACTTTTTGTTTCAGTATTATTCTCTGGATTCAGCTGGTTAAAACCTCAAAACTTTGTCACAAGGTAATTTTCTGCATATTAAACAAGAAGGCCGGAAATCTCTGTGCTAGGAAGACAGAACAAAGTGCTGAAGAGACATCTTTTGAAGAGGAGTTTGGATCTCAGGAAGAAGGAAAAAAGAAAAAGTGACAGTCTATTTTAGCCCCAGTCTGTTATTCTGTCTGCTATTGAGTAACCAGCATCTGCTCCCCAGGAGACTGCGCTATCAGCCATGCACTTCTTGATTATGCAAAACACCATCAGTGTTTCCTGACAGTGTACTACTAGATTTGAGGTTCATTTGCAGCACATTGTCTGGAGTCAAATGTCTGGATTCACTTTGAGTGAATTTCTCCTTTAGAGAAGCCTCACATTTTGAACATTTCTGTGATCTCCTATTTAATTTGCAGCATTTTTTTTGTGTTTTTTTGGAAGGGGGTGCAATTACTTTTGTATTGTGTGGTTAGTATTTCTTAGCTCTCATTTGGCTTGTATAAGAGTGACACATTGTTCTGATATAACCTCTGAAAAATAACTTTGAAGTTTGGGGGTATAAACGTATAAACATGAATAATCCAACATAAGGCAGGGAGCTGTTTGCTGTATTTTTGTTCTTTTAATCTTTTTTAGACACAGAATACATGCATGCTGGAAATTGATGTCATTTTTGCAGATAGACAGAAACAAGATGTTACTTCCCTTGTCTATTCCTACTGTCTGTGCTCTGGTCTACCACAGAGTCTGAACCGACTTCTTTCTCACATGACAAGTTGGAGTAAGAAAAATCACTAGCACTTCTGGTTCTTCCAATTAACTAACATCGATCAAAACTGCTTCTCTTCATTCTGAGCCTTCTCACTATATTTGGGAGTTACTTGTAGTTTCTACAGTAAAAGTCAGAATAGTAATACATATATCATAGTTTCAGCAACCTATTTAAAACACAAAGTCAGGGCCTCATCTCAGGAGTTTCAGTTCGAGGTGTCCTTTTTCATATCCTTTAACAACCTGACAACTATTTTTAGCTTTACAACCCGTATGCAACTCTACTGTACCTTAGTAAAAGCCAGGTAGTTTCCTGATTTGTTGAGAAATAGTTAATAGTTATAATATTTTAAATAAAAAAAACATTATATTACATACTCCATATCACAGAAAATGTGGTCTGTATATCAGTTATGTCAAACTTGAAAAGTAGTTAGTAACATAATAAGTTTCTGTTTTGATTTTTTTCCAGGTTACAGCATTTTAAGGAGTGCATCAGCTTCATCCATGAATGTCGCCTGAATGGTGGATCTTGTCTGGTTCACTGGTAGGTTTTATGTCAATGTAACCTTTCATCCCAGTATGACTCAAAGGATTGAACAGAAAGCAAGCCTAACAGAACAAATCAGCAATCAGTTTGAAGCATTTTCACAATACTTTATTACATTTGTACATATGTATCCTACACAGTACCTGAAGGTACAGTTTAGGAACTGTTCAGTACCTGTTCTGTTATTTACCTTTTACCAGTAAGAAGTTATTCAAGTGTTAAACATCCAGTTACTTAATGACAATGACCAAGCCATGCGCTTTGTGTTTCTGTAGCCTTGCGGGTGTGTCCCGCAGCACGACCATGGTGGTGGCCTACCTGATGACTGTCACCCACTACAGTTGGGAGGAGTGTCTGTCTGCGGTCAAAGCTGTTCGCTCTTTTGTCGGCCCAAACTATGGCTTCCAGCAGCAGCTGCAGGAGTACCAGACAACACAAGTCTCAGAGGTACATATATGAATTAACACAGACAGGATGAATGTACACACCCAGTGCCTTCAGAAAGTGTCCAGCCCACTTTTTCATATTGCTGTGTTGTAACCTAAATTACAAAGGCATTCTAAGTTGTGACATGTAATATTTTCATATTTTGAAACACCATATTTTATCCCTTTTTACTGCCATTTTTCTAGCAGTTTTCTGTAAATGTTTGTGTGCTTTATCTTGTTGTAAGGCAAACACAGGAACTCACAGGGGGTGAGGTATGCAACCGTCACACTACACATACACCACCAGTGGTTAACCTGTTAACTGTTAATCGTGACTCTCTTGATGTCATGGAACAAGACATGCCTGACAAATGCAGTGGACCATCTCATGCGTAGTTGTTTCTGTGAAATGTTTTTGTATAAGTTTGTGCATTGTTTATTCCTGTAGAGACCAACAAACTCCCATTGTTTGTTTCACAGTAAACCATCAAATCTGCAGCTAAGCTGCTATAGCTTAGATTCTCAGCTACAGCAAGAAGCTAACCACCAGCACAGTGCATCAGATAAATGAATATGCCCATCTTGTTGTTTGAAATGGCTCAAAAATCCCCCAAATATTAATCAATCTAATATCAAATGAGGAGACCGTGGTTTGAGTGTAAAAGCGTATTTGTAAAGTATTTGTCATTTAAAGGAATAGTTCAACATTTTGGGAAATTGGCCAACATACTTCCTTTCCAAGAGTGAGATGAGATCAATGCCACTCTTACGATGAGTACAGACACTGGAACATGTTGTATATTGTTCATTTAAATGTCAAAAACAAATAGTCACTTTACGTCAGTGTCACATGTACAAGCTCCTATATAGTAGAAACATCCCAGGTTTGATTCTCTTAGTATTTATGTGTTTAGAAAAGTAATTTAAAGGTATTCTATGCAGGATTTTCCTAAAAAAAAAAACAATATGTAGACTCATACAAAAATAATCCCTCTCAATCATCACTTATGACCCACTAGAATTGTGTGGCAGTGTATTTATCTACAGAGACCTTGCCCTCTGCCTGTATTTTCTTATTATTTCGCTGTGTTTGGGATGCTTCTGGGCGTCAACCTTTGGGCAGTGGGTGTGTAGCCCCCAGCCAATAACAGCACGCAGGGTGTGAGATCAGGACTCAGATTACATCATTCTCTCCATCTCTCTCCTCTGCTCTGCACTGCTCTCTGTCTTTCTATCATGGATGTATAAAGAGCTGCAGATCTGTGTGTCTACTTGACCGAGGGTGGGGCTGAGCTACACATGGACAGGATGAAGCTCTGCATTCACATAAAATCTAGCAATGCTGCACCTCCCCGCAGGGTTGTGCGGAGGTGCAGCATTGTGCAGGTTTATTTGTGCTTTACAACATAACTGTAACAATCAAGTTTTATTACAGTATCTGATTCACGGCTTTGTTCTTGCCAGTGCCGCTCACTCTCTTCATTCATTCTCTAGCTCACTTGACCTCTCTCTCTCTCGCTCTGGCTCTGCCTCCCCAAGCCAGGGAGGAGGGTCCGACTTTGAATGCTGTGTTTACAAACACCAACCAACAAATCTTGTATAGCATAGCTTTAAAGAGTTTTTCTAATTTGCTTTGTCCTGAATTTCGGCGTGTTAATTACACCTATAATGTGAATTTTAAATGTCTTGGTGTGCGAGGTACATAATTGATTCTTTAAAGACAAATACTTGCCCTCATAGTTTTGATTTGTCACCTTTCACTTTGAAGAATATTACCATTGAAAGGAAATATTAGTCTAGTCTGATAAAGTTTTTAGCATTCTTTTCATACCACCAAAATGTTCATATCTGACAGATGCATGCATACTTCTAATAAAATGATTGGTTCAAACATTTGAAGACATCAATAGACAAGGACACTGTTGCCACATATTAGCCATATTTTCACATTGAAATTTGTATTTGCATTTTCTCTTGAGCCACACACAGCAGGTGGCTGTTCACAGCCTTTCACTCTGTGCAGTATTTTAGTTAGTTGGAGGCATGTAGTGCGTGATTCCATTACAACGGCACTGACCCAGCCATTGAGCAGAGAAGGGGAACTGCAGGGGGTTTGCTGGGATTGCATTAGCTTGGTACTGCTCATCACGTGTTCAGCATTACTGTCAGCATCTTGCAACATCACATGACTGATGCTCATTGTTTGTAGGTCTTGCATTGATTTCAGAGATTTAAAGGAAAACGGGTTTCCTGTATTTGTGCTTTTCTCACATCTGCCTCAGATAGAAAGTGAGGAATCCTCAAGAAAACAGAGTTTGTTGTTGTTTTGTTTATACTACAACATGTGTTACTGTGTGCAGAAAAATTAAAATGTATTAATATTTTCTGCATCAACATACTGTAGAGGATCAGATCATTCAGAATACTGTGATTTGCAGTTACCACAAATCACCAATGCAGCTGTAACAACACCGTTTACTGCCACACAGGGGCAAAAAGGCCAGAGAAGAACTCCAGCTTGGTTAGTGAAGAAAAGAGTGATGGTATTTATTGACAGCTAGAAGACTGATAAGGGCAATCAGTGAATTATGTATGCTGCTTGACTCACCAGGACAACACTCCATTAGTGCAGAGATTGATAGGTCACAGAAGAACAACCAAAATTGTCCAACCAAAAAATTTTTATACTGTAAATGGATCACTGAGTCGTTGGAGGAAAAAATTTAAATAGTGGGACTCTGCCATTTCAAAAACCTTTTCTTAAAAAGTTGATGTATTTTACTAATTCTTCAAACCAAAGAATGAATAGCAAGTATGTTGTTTACAAGATAAATACCAAAGTTAAGACTGAATATTTTTGCTATTGTATTGAATATATTGTATTGTACTTAATAGGATGTTGTTTGCAATCTGTTGAAGCAATTGTGCTATTAACTAATTGAAGTTATATTTGAGCCTTCCCCCAGTTTCTGTCTCAGCTTTAAATTGTTTTTGAGGTTATGATTTGAGATAAGTGACTGACATCCTCTTTACCTTTGATATCAATTTTACATTTTCATTCTCAGTATAACCTGATGCGCAACACTTGAAAGCACTTTGTGGCTTCTAACAAGATTCATTTTCTTTTTCATGACACCATGAGAGTTGACACAATCTTGCACAACACCTGATATCAGTCGGCTTATTGATATGTTATCTTTATACTGTGGTGCTTTTGATTGTTAATTCAGCTTTACAGTTGTGTTGATATATTATGAGTCAATGCTACACTGTTTGGCATTTTTAAGTTGAGAGTGAGAATACTACTTTTAGGAAGATGAATGTATTGCTTTCAGAGTGACTTTCACTTCATTGTATTTCGTAAATAATAAGGTATTGCACAAAATAATTCCTGGACATCTTTTTAGACATTGCAACTGCTTTCTTGACCGGTGGCTGTCATTGAACTAACACTGAATATTCTTACAGGAAGTAAGGTGGTACCCAAAGCAAAGATAAGAAATATAAACTTCTAGTGAGTTAAGTTTTTAGTGGAGCATCTTATCCCCGCTGTTCTAATGGATAGAAGTTCAAAATTCAGTAAAATCTGCCAGTACAAACATAATCACCACTTCAGTTTTTGTCAACTTGTCTTGTACTGTGTTCATCAGCAGACTAGACGACCATCAGTCAGATTCTTCTGCCATGAGGGACAACAGGTCCAAGCAACCAAATTTATGCTTTGCTGATGTATTTAATAAAATTCTTCTATAAATTTTCAATTTTAGAGAAATGCGGTGACCTGAATTAAGGGGAAATCCTGAGCTACAGGAGACAATATAAGCAGGAATGTGTCCAGGGAAACAAGTGCTGAAGTAGTTCCTTGGAAGTATTTGAATAAAAGCTCTTTGTCTTTTTCCGGAAAGTGTCGGTGTAGACTATTTTGTTTTCTATTTAATTACCTCTTACTTACTAGAACCAGACAATATCATGACACACTGTTTAAATTTCCAGTTGTATTTCTGGATAGGCGTCTTTGCAAAAAGACAGTTTTCAATCTAAAAAACTCATTGAACTCAGAATTAAGCTGTGCCAAAAACTAAACTCAGAACTAACATAATCAGGTTAATTCGAGGCTGGTGGAAAGGCAAAATATGTTGTGTTATTGACAAACATCAAGCAATGCAATATTTATGGCCTTGAAGCAGTATGGATTATGGGAATTTCTTTCTATATCATTAGCACTAAAAGACAGCTTAAACAATGCTTAAATGTATCAAATAGGAGCCCATCTAAGTATTTTTTGTTGAGTAAGATAATAAGCATTTTCTATTACCAATGGCAAACAAGTAGTCCATCCATTTTATTATGCAACTCGGTTCATCAATTCTGTTTTTTTCTAATTAATCCTCACACACTATCTAATAATAATGACATGAAAAGACAATTTTTAAACCATTTTCTCTGACACATCAAGTTGAGTTTAAATACATCCCCTTTTGTTTGATAATACTATACTATATACTACATAGACTTTGATAATACTATAAGTTGGATATGATTTACTGTGTAAAAACACACATCCGTCTACATGACTTCCCACAGTTCACAGTGTATGTCATAGCAAGAACAAAGCCATGAAGCCCAAGAACTCTCAAAGGTACCTCAGCAGTAGTCAATATTGAGCCCTGTGGTCATTTTTATCAAGTGTCAATTTATTGTATAAATAGTATTTAAAGAAAAACATTTTTTGAATTTGCCTGTTGAACAAAACGTGAAGCAGTCTCAAGGGGCTGCAAAGGCTTTATGCAGTAAATATATTTAGTCATTAAGGTACAATGTAAGATAAGTCTTATCTTCTTGTCCCCAGTACAGAGCATGGTTACGGTCCAGTTTCCGTCCCAGTCCATTTAATGACCAGGAGCAGGTGGGAGCCCTGCTGAGCCAGTACACAGAACAACAGGAAAGCCAGAGGAGAGGAGCAGACCAGCGCTGGATAAATCGGGATGTAGGTGTCTGTTCTCTGCCGTCCAACCCTGATGAGCCTGAAGGAAGCAGCTGAACCACGGGTTTCTGATCATGCCGACTTTCCTGTCCAGTTCTGTCTGGAAAAGGCAGTAGCTATTGCTCTGTACTCAATTCCAAATCAACCCCAAGCTGTATCCAACATTAAGGCCTTTGTACGACTCTGTACAATTTATTAAATGTCCCCTTAAAAGCATATTTTTTTTTTACACTTTATTGTCATCTGTCTAGTCACTTTTAAGCAATGGAGGTTGATTTAGAATTGGGTCACACACTTCACTACTAGTACCTCCCATTTACAGCCACAACAGGGGTATCGGTGCTCACAGACGCCTTACTCTAAACACCTCAGCACCTTAGCCATGATTTAATAACCTGTACTTCCACGTGGACTCTTTAAACCTGTAACGTTCAGCTTGGTAGCCTTAAAGAGATGTGACTGATTAACGCTGTCTTAAAGGAACATTTTGCCTCTAATTATGTGCAGGTCTAGCCTGTGCTTGCGGACTATAAAAAATCTATGTAAAATAAATCTACAACCAATTTGGTGTCCACTATTGAAAGAAATTGTCCCTATACGTACAGGTTTGCAGTTCAGCATAGGTGTAATGGTAAACCCTGTCAAATAGCTAAACACCACTGACCTTGCATGTACCAGTCAAATGCACAATTAACAAACAATGATAGTGGAATTGTTAGCAGATTTGCTAGCCAGTTATAACAACAAAAAATGTATTACTGTTGCACATCACTGCCCAGGTAGTTAACAGCATTTGTTTACAGAAACAACCAGTAGGAAACTGCCCTTTCATTCCAGTTGGTACTTTTTGTTTCTTTGATGAAAATTCCAAGCTATCTGTTGTCACGTATCTCGGCACACTAAATGCTCTGTCATCTGCAACAGAATCCAGCAACAACAGTTGACGGCAGAACATATCGACTTGGTTTCAATAGAACAAATGCTGTGGGTGGGATCCACCTGGTACTTCCAGCTTTGTACTTCCACCCATCTAGCTTTATCTTTATTGCCTCAACCAACAGAACTTCTGTTGAGTTACCTCTTATCAGGCAGAGAAGCCCAAGAAAAAAATACTTACAGCCAAACCCTTGCTGTTGTTTGTCCACTATCAACTACTGTCAGATAAGTTAGAGGTGTCTTTTTTTTTTCTTTTAGTAAAAAAGGCACACTTCTATCCAACTAACAGTTGGATAGAAGTGCAGAGAACATTGGCTCATACAGGAGTAACATAAGTTTCAAAATTGGCTAAATGTTCCTTTGAGTAGTACACTGCAGGTTAATTTGAGAGGCTATGTAAAATATGGCTGAGTTAAACTATAACTACACATGAAGGATTTCTGCAGTCCAAAAGTCTTCCTGATTTTAAGAAAGCTCTGATTTATCTTTTTATTGTGGAAAAGCTGATTTTTAGGGAATTTGTGTTATAAATGTATGGGTACAGTTAAGTGTTTTAATTGCATATTTATGGTGTTTTTTGTTTTGTGTTTTATAATAAAATGCAGTGATTGACAAAAAATATGGAAATGCTAATAAATCTGTACTATCAATGACACATGTGCATGGTATGTATGTGTAAGTAAAAAAAATCATGGGTAGAGAAAATGTATGTATACATGACTAAATAGTAAGTAACATGCATTTCTCATGAAGCAGCTATATAACTCCACTGAGTGAAAAGTTAAAGGTTTCTGGGTTTCACTCAGCAGATCACTTGGATCACTGGATGAGCAGCTTCCATAAGAACAGTGCGATAAAACTTTTACTATCACACAAAGGTGTGCCAACACGCTGAGTTTAGTGTATGTTTGAACTTTACTCAGTGACAAATAAGTTTTTTGTTGTTCGTGAGAGACAGAAATGAAGACAGACTTGCAATATATTCAGAAAGTTTTGGTATTTATTATATTTTTAGTGAACGTCTATGTATTTGGACAATATTGGACAATGACACACACAACTCAGTTTTACTGAGTTTAACTAAAATTACCAGCATTATTACAATAATCTGTACACTTTATGTTTCCTACTGATATCAGTGACTATTAGTTTTTGTCAAGATTTTGCAGAGAATTAAAAATCTGACAGAAACTACTCTTGGTCTACAATTAGCTCAGTTTTGTTAGTTTTCATCAGTGGACGTAGAGTTACAACAGACATTACAACAAAACTGGATTTATTGGATTATCAGTGAGATATTCAATGTTATAATGTATCTGAAAATATGATTAGATTCCACAGAGATATAGTCACCAAACTGTATAAGTGATGTTACAATAGTATTTGATAAAAAAAAATTAAAGCTTACAAAAGAATACAGTTATATGAGAAAGTAGGTTAGCAGATAATATTGCTTACACTACTAACCTCCCCCATGAACATTATTCCAAAGCAAACCTGTGGTTCATCAAGACAGTGAGTCAGACTCTTATATTTATCTTAAATTTCAATAAAGAAAACAACTACCAGAGTCACATAAGGAAAATATTCCAGGAAATACCCCATCGTTTGGTTCCTTGGAATTTATTTCTGTGGGAACGTTGCATTAACACCACTCTCACTGTATCTCCAGTTACTGGCTTCAAAATTGCATATTCCCATATACTGAAGTTTAGTTTATTTACATAATACTCCTTGTACCATTTTGACTTCTATGGCTGAAAAGAGAGCTACTGAATAGAATTCCTTATGTGTATGATCATTTCAGGTGTAGACATGTTCAGGCAGGCTAATTCTTGTCAGGACTTCTTTAAAACATAAAATTCAGGCTTACTGTAAAAAGAAACTGAGTAGCATACATGCATCAGAATAAAGTCATACCCAAAAGAATATTACAGGGACGCTATGACACTGTGGAGGCTTAATATGATTAATAAATGAGAATGGAGTAAATAAAAATGCTTTGTCAAAACTCTCAATAGCGATCTTTATTGATAATAACATGACATTTAGCTCATGAGCCTTTATTAGATGTTGACCATGACGATGGGGGATTTATCATTCATCATATTTCATAGAATTTTGATATTATTATACACACTGATAAAACCCACGGGACTTGGTCAAGTGGGACAGACTTCACCATCTGACAGCGGGCTGCTGTACCTGCTAAACAACTTTTTCGAGGTTTCTCATCAGTACTGAGTGGACGTGGGAGGGACGCGTTACCTTTGTCTAGAGCGCAAAAATCCCCCAAAGCATAAGGTAACTTGTGACTCTCCGGGTTTATTGAGTGCTCCACGTCTGCGTAGCTTGGCGTGGGCAGCAACTTAACAGCCACCGCTTGTGTCAGGCCATTTCTTGTAAATGCCCACAGTTAAGAGAACAACACTTCCGTAATGGGCCGGCCCACAGTGATCTTAAACACTTGATTGGTCAGAGTGAAGCAGTATTGTCAAATCATCTCGCACCTATCTCATTCACCGCACAGGGCACAATAAACCTGACAGGCGCGTGTTAGTGAGATCTCACATTAAATCTGTCAGTGAGCCATCTATCAACTCTGGATAACACATATAGGGCCACGATCTCAACTGCCTGTTTATCTGTAAGTGCTTTTACTTTTCATTTGTTTTTGAAATGACGTAAAGTACAATGTATTAGTTTTGCCTTGACGAAAGATCAAATTATAATAGTTTAAACACACATAAATAGCAATGATTTATATGTTATTAAGAATCATGTCCGTCCCGTTTAGGCATATCCGTGAACAATCCAAAACCAAGACAAGATGTCAAACTCGGGAGGTCGCAGACTGAAGCAGTGGCTGATGGAGCAGATCCAGAGCGCGCAATACTCCGGACTCTTGTGGGAAGATGACAGCCGCACTATGTTCCGAATTCCATGGAAACACGCAGGGAAACAGGATTACAACCAAGAAGTTGACGCGTCCATTTTTAAGGTTTGACAAATAGATTCAATGGAGTTTTGGTTTTACGCGCAGTGCTGCGTAAAATGGATTGTGTTGGATTAGTCTAGCGCTTTTTTTCTTTTTAAATCAGGCCAATCATGTCCGAATGGAAAATGTCGTTTAGTAATTTTGGCCATAAAACGTTTTACTTAAATAACAAGGGGAAGTATTTCATTTCTACCTGCTCAAACTTTGACGCAATGCAATAATATATGTCATCTTTTCTTTCTGTTTTTCTTTCTTTCTTTTTTCTTTCTTAAGGAGAGTTTTAAAAAAAGAAGAATCAGTTTAATATTTTTTCTTGAAGCATCAAGCTTTAACACAATATTTGGCTTCTTCCTCCACAGGCATGGGCTGTGTTTAAAGGCAAGTTTAAGGAAGGGGACAAAGCTGAGCCTGCAACATGGAAGACGAGGCTGCGCTGTGCCCTGAATAAAAGTCCTGACTTTGAGGAGGTGACAGAAAGGTCGCAGCTGGACATCTCTGAGCCCTATAAAGTCTACCGAATTGTACCTGAGGAAGAGCAGAAGAGTGAGTTCATGAATATTGTAGGGTATATGTTAATTTCTTTAGTTTAAATCCAAAACATATCTCCATTATCCAACTGCCAGCAAGTAATCTTCTTTGACATTTGAGCAATGCATGATGTAGGATAATATTCCTGGGTTCCTCATTTAACAATTGTGAATGGTGAAAGGACAGTGCATTAAGAGTCATAATGTCTCTTTGTTCTGTCCACAGATGGCAAAAGCTCAGTGATGGCCATGACAGCTACCACCAGCTCTGGTGATACTACTGACATGGACTGCAGCCCTGCAGAACTAGAGGAGTACATTAAAGAGGTGAGACTGATTCTTACTTCAAATCATTTATCTATCTGTATTTCTCACCTCTATTTCTGCCCCCTCTCACGTCTCTTCAAAGATGCCGCTTAGCTTTTGTGTTATTTTCTTTCTGACTACCACACTGTGCTGTCTCCTCCAACACTTGTTGCACTGAGCATGCACAACCTCCCACATGATCTTCATGACTGTCAGTTGTACCTTACAGTGCTGTACAAAGGTGCTTGGCTGATCATTTATCAGACAACTTATTGCCTTATTGTCTTGTTGCAGGAGGAAGGCTGTAGCATCCAGGCCAGTCCAGAGTATTGGTCCCAGGGCAGCATCAATGGTAAGACAACCTTTTCTTCCCACTTTACAACACAACACACTTTTCTCTGATTACATTTAGCCATTCACTGTTCAGGCAGTGTTGTTGATATATGTTGTTTATCTACTTCTCTCAAGTACGACTCTTAGTTCCGTCTTTTTGAGACATGAGCTTTAATGTCTTTGAAAATAACCACAGTGGAAAGCTTAATGACACGTCCCTGCAATTGTGGGTGCTAAGTAGAGGTTATTTGCTTGTCTGTTGAATTCTGCAATGGAGGAATTGACTAACATCCTGTCGAACTTTGCTGACTAAGGGGATAATTTCTTTGTAAGATCGTGCTAGAGAAATGGTATTTCTGATGATGTGACAAAATATTGACATGACAGTGTGGTCAGTGATCACTTAACCATGTCCACAGCCTAACTCAGCTCTTCCTTCTCTGATTCAGCTTTCCCAGTGCATCAGGAGCCATTGCCATCAGGCACTCCCAGCTCAGGTATTGATTTTTATTGTCCAAGAATGCATCATAATTAACATCAGATCTATAGTTAAGTATGGACAGTAATGATGGCTTCAGGATACATGCATCATGTTTTTGACATTTGCAGTTGTTTTTCTTGCAAAGCTTACCAAGTATCCTCCTCTCCAGCTTTCTCCCAGATGATGATCAGTTTCTACTATGGAGGAAAGCTGATACAGAACACACCGGTAATTCATCCTGAAGGCTGCCGGATCGCTCCGTGCCAACAGCACCTGGGTCGTGGCGCCCTCTACAGTTCAGACAGCATGCAGAGTATTTATTTCCCCCCTGCTGAGGTCATTGAGTATGAGCGCCAGCGCCATGTCACACACAAGCTTCTTGGCCACCTTGAGAGAGGTGTTCTGCTCCGTGCCAATCAAGAAGGCATCTTCATCAAGAGGCTGTGCCAGAGCCGTGTCTTTTGGAGTGGGCTGGGTGAAGTGGGCTCACAGTATGGCCCCATGCCTTGTAAACTTGAGAGGGACGCTGTGGTCAAGATTTTTGACACAGGAAGGTTTCTTCAAGGTGAGCTTCCATGTTAAGCTTATGAAAACTTGAAAGAGTCTAAATCAATGCAAAACACATACAGGTCTTAGCAAATCCTAAAGCCTAAAAAAATGTTCCTGTTCCATGTGCCTTGTATGTTCCAGCTCTTCAGCTATACCAGGAGGGTCAGTTTCCAGCCCCTGATCCAACAGTGATTTTGTGTTTTGGAGAAGAGCTCCATGATCTCAACAATGCCAAGAGCAAACTGATAATTGTGCAGGTAAGAACAGTCAAGTTATGACATTTTTACATCCTAACATGTGTCTTATTTACAGTAAATATCAATGTCTTTAGTAGATGCCTGATCGAGCAACATAAATATCCAATATTTCCTCAGCCTTGAAATGAAATACTTAGTCCTAAGACAATACAAATACAATATATAGATAACTAAAACTCTCTGTATCCTCTGTCTGTGGCAGATTACTGTGGTGAATTGTCAGCACCTGTTGGAGGCAGTGAACATGCGCCGCCCCCAGCCCTTCTGCAATAACCCCAACCTGGAGATGTCTGATGAGGTGGCCTCTGACCAGATGGCCCGCATCTACCAGGACTTGTGCAGCTATAGCGGCCCCCAGAGGCCAGCCTGCTACAGGGACAACATGCCCATCACTGCCTGAACTGTGAGCAGTTACAAACCCGACAGGAGCTCCTCAGCATGTTCTAAAGTGAATGTACAAAATATTAGAGACATTCCATGTTTTTCTGTCATACACTGACTGAATCCAGGTAAAAACCAGTATCACAGTTAGACTTTTATAACAATCACAGTGGAGACATAATGATAAGGAGAAACAAATCAGCCAGAGTAAGTAACTGTAACTAAGTAATATTAGGATGCCCCTAATATTTTGTATATCGGTACTTTTTATATTTTTATATGTAGCGCTAACACTGACTCTGTGTCTAAAGTCTGCTTTATTATTACAATAGAGTGTTATCGTCCAGCTCAAGAGAAAAAAGTGGCATATGCAATAAGACTCATTTATTACACACAACTCCACTGTGGTGTAAAGCTTTAAGAACATATTCAACCACATTACTTAACAAATCTGAGAAACGTCTTTAAATTTCTGTGAAACTTATTATTTTGAGTTGATAATGTATTATGGACATCTTCTTTCTCATCTATATCTTTATAAACTCTTACTCAAAAGTTTAATTGCAGTATGTCAACTGACTAATGTATAATAGGTAATTTAGCTCTTTTGGAATTTTATTTTTACATTTTTTTTTCTTAACTATTTTTTTTGCTATTGAGTTACTTATTTCTTATAAGATGACCATTTTAATTTTAGACCAAATCAACATATTTTTCTATTTTTTCAGTAAATAAAACGATATTCATACGAGTTGATAAAAGATAAGGGATTTAAGATGCAATGTGGCATTATATTATCGATAGGTTTTACTATCAGACTGTTTTGCTTGACCTTTATTTTCATAATTTTTTATAACTGCATTTCTAATAAAAGTGAGTTTTTACTGAACTACACAACTTGTCTTTATATCATCACATTGCTGTTGATTTCATTTTGATTGCTGAATTATTACACAAGTGATGAATATGAAATTGTGTTAGTAACAGATTAGTCTTCTAGGCAGCTTTTTCAGCCATTTCATGTATTTTGTACAGTATTAAAATCAGTGTTGAGACTTTACCCTACACTTATTGCAAAACCACTTGATGATAACATACTGTAACTTTGTCAACAACACACATGAACATGACCACACTAGATCAAATTTAAAGTCTAGGCAAGCTGATTTTCAAAACATACTAAAATAAATGAAACCTAGTGTCAGGTGGGGGGAAAAGAATATATCTAAGAACTAAAAATGCAAAAAACAGCAGTACAATTCTTTAAATTTCCTGATATCGCCATGAGTAGATGTCAGAAGTGTTGTTCAGAACATCCAGTTCCCTACAGTGAACACAGCATGTTTTCTGTCTGCTTGTTTCAATGCTTGAGTGACAGTATCGTGTTTGATGGATAAAACATTCAAATCTGCTAAACTGTTCTAATGCTTGTGCCATCACATCAAATAGAAAATTCTCGAAGTCTTGTGCATAATTATATAGACATTTACTCATAATTTTGTCTGATATATTTCTAATCTTGATAAGATATTCAAGAACTTGATTAATATTTGAATTATAGCTCTCGTGCTTTGAACAATGCTTGGCTGCACAAGATACAAATGTCTGTGAGGTTGAAGAGGTTAAAGCAAATTTCATATTTATGCAGACATAACAATACAATGTAAACATAAGATTCCATATTGTCTTTTTAGATATTGAGGAATTACAAAGTATTGATTTGAAAAACTTAACTGAAAAAAAGTTCACATTGTTCAGTGATTGTTACTTCAGCCACAACAAAGTGCGTTACATTTTACAGGGAACTCCACCACTGAGAATGTAATTAACTATGAACACATACTGTTTATTACTCTGGCTTGGGAATGATGAAACTAAAACATTGTATGAAAGTAAAAGAAGGATCTAGACTAAAGTAGGGAAACTCTCGGACACTCCCCCTTTCCCTCCGATGACTAACAGAGAAAAGAAAGGAAGAGATGTGACCAATTTGTGCCAAATGATTAAATGATTCACAGTTGAGACAAAATCAACCCATCCGCTTCTACAGTATTGGCATTTAAAACCAGGGAGCAAGACGACAATATCATCTCACACGTCAAAAGTGGAAATATCAGCAGGGAAGTGTGTAGAATATGTTTGGATGTAACCATTATGTAGACACACACACACACACACACACACACACACACTAATGCTACTAATGCTAAGAAACATTTTCACTTCCCCAATACAAAAGCCATGGGTTTCTAATGGTCATTTTAAAATGTTGCCACTCATACTGTACTACTGTAAGGTGAAATAAGTTAAAAGAAAGGCAGGCTCTCAATGAAAATTACATGAATAAATATAGGTTAAATGAAAAATAACACACATATGATAACATAATTATATGTAATGACCTTAAATAATATTAAATACCACTTGTACCATCATGTGGTGAATTAGTGGTGGATTAACTTTTATGAGACAGGTTTGGGAAGTTGAGTAAATCAGTTTTTCAGAATTTATTTTAAAAGATCTACTGAAGGTCTACTGAAATGACTCATACAGAGATCATAGTGTAGGATGTCATGTGCTTGTCAGATGACATCTCGGGATAAAACCACTTAAATTAGAATAATTAATGAATGGTTCGCTGAATAAGAAACACAGATGGAATATTGTGTCTATGTGCAGGTGCCTGTGTGTGTGTGTGGTTTTTTGTATGGGGGAGTTCTCTCTAAGTTCCACAGAACAGGAACTTACTTCAAAAACTGTCACAGGAAGCTGACTCTCCCCCCACCCCCAAATAGCATGTCTGACGCTGGATTGATACAATGTATTTATGGTCCATAAAACATACATACAAAGTAAAATCAGGGATATAATTATTGTCCTTGTGAACTTGGAATTATGGGCTTAAACAGTATCTGGTTTCACATTTTAGGTTGAATAAAAAATATCAAAAATCCTGAAACCATAGAATTAAGAATTGTCTTAAAAGGACAAACAGATGAATGATTGCAATTTTTTAGCTACTTGAATATTATTTAATTGTGAAATTTAATGAATCTAATGAATTCTGAAGCATTTTAAGATTACAATAAACATATTGTGGTCCAAGCAAATGGAGGATTGAAGGCCTGAAACTCCAAGTGTGAATGTATCTACTTTATATGTTTTTCTTTGTGATGTACAATGAAGGACTGCTCATTGGTCCAAAGGCCCATTATTCCGAAATCCCAATAGTTTGAAAAATGTCCCATTGGACCAAACGCCCATTGTCTAATGGCCCATTATCCTGAAAACAAAAGCCACTGCTCCAAAGGCCCATTGCTCTGAAAATACAAACTCTGGAGTTGGAGTTCAGTGACTACTTTCCAGGCTCCGTTAACATATTGGTCAATTTAACAGATAACGTATAAATCATAACATAAATCATAACGTATGACTTTGTATGACTTCTAAAGAAAGACTTCATTTCAGTTCAATGCAGTACAATGTGAGGTAGCTGGAGCCAGAAGCCAGTTTGACTAGCACAGCACAAAGATTGGAAACAGGAAAGAAACAACTAGCCTGGTGCAGTACGATTGTAACGAAATCTTCCAACAGACACCTCTAGAGTGAATTGTTGTTTTTACACTTCATTTTTGGTGAGATTAAATAAATAAGATATAACATGTTATTCGGGCTTTGGGAGGGAAGTAGAGCTGTTGCCTTTGGACAGAGTCAGGCTAGCTGTTTCCCATTTCCAATCTTCATGCTAAGCTAAGCTAATCAATGGCCAGCTCTAGCTACATATTTATATGTAGCTAGAGCTGGCCAATATATTTATGTTTAGTAGATATTTACTGTACACACATGAGGTGTGTGGTATCGATCTTATGTAATTCACAGCAAGCGAGTGAATTAGTGTATTTCCCAAAATATTAAACAATTTCTTTAAATGTACTGTAAATGTGTATGATATGTATGACAAACATTGCTAACGTTTTGTTCCAGACACCACAGGGAGTCAGAGCTGTACAGTAACTTAATATGTTCATTTAAAAATTCGACTACTTCACTTGTATATCTCCAATTTTTGAGACCATAAACTTCTATTTTGTACCATTACAGCAGGAAATATTGTAAAGTGTACTCCACAATTCTTTTTTTGACACCTCAAGATACCAGTTAGAAGGGAAGAGAAAGCAAGACTTTACAAGCACTTTAAGAGGAAGAACCACTTTTCACAGAGAGTAGTTTTACTTTTGGTAATCACTTGCTCGTAAATGCTTTGTTTTCTTTTAACAAAATATTGTATTGATATTGAAGTACAGTAATGGATTTTTCCCATCTCTGCAGGGAGTGCAACAGGAAGAGAAGGAGACACATGCTTGTGTACATTTCTGCTAACTGAGTCTCTTTTCTGCTCACTTTTCCAGCGTCTGCAATGTGGTTCTCTTTGTATTGCAACATCTCTTTGTGGCGTCTGAGGCTTCCCACAATAAACCATTAGAGACAAGTGACAAACAGTCCTGATGTTGCCATCAAACGTAACCATGGCCATCTGCTCCATAGCATTTCAATATTCTGTGTTCTACAGAAGAGAGACACTTAAAGGAAGCAGCTCCAATGTCTTGAAAAGCAGCGCTTCAAGGAAATCAAGCAAAAAAGAGGAATAACTGCAAATTGAAAGCTTTTCCTGATAGATTTAAGGTATCGCTTTTTTTGAAGGGGGGAGGGGGGTTGACTTTGTTTCCTGAATTGTTTGTATATGCTGACTCCACAGTCCTTTCAAGCAATATCCCTAAACTTGGCTGCAGGCTCTCTGCACTGACCTTTCAGATCTGTTGTCATCCCATTGAACATGTTGTTTGATTATTTGTGGTTTAGTATATTTTTCAAGATTTTTGTAAATCTTAAAAAAAGTCTGAAACCAATTCACTGACATGTGAGTGAGATAAAATGTAATTTATAAAGAATACTCTTTACCCTGAACAGGTTGTGTCATGCAAGCCGTGGTGTTAAAGGCGTTGGTGGTGTCTCTGGGGACAACGCTGGTTTAGAATCAGTGTGGGTGAGATGAGAATAGGCATCCAGAGAGGAACTGGGAGAGCACTGAGGACGCTTTCAGTGGAGAGACAGGTGGACGGGGAGCCCACATCCTGGGATGCAGGGAGAAAGCCACCTAACCACACATGTTTTGTACACACACAGACACACACCGTGGTAGCCACTGATCAAGGATCATATCCTCTAATCAGTATCAGTTCATGTCCCTCAACCCAATGGTCCCTCAAGCCTTGTGCCTATACGGAGGTCTTCTCCTGGGTTAACTGTTAATTTTGTAGGATAAAGACCTGTAAACATGATCAGACATGAATGTATAAGAAATCTAAATCTTCAGAATCTGTCATTATTAAAGACAACAGGAGGTTTTTAAGAAACACACAAAAATTGAAATATGTGTGGCAGGGAAGGTTTGACATGTAAAAGTGAAGATGAGGAAGTTTGCTGATTTACGGGAAAGTGGTTTCTTGTAACCTGCGTCAAGATTTCTGTTTTCAATTTTTCCCTCATTTTCTAAGGAAGCCCTTGTATACTGCCTTCTGTCACACTAACCCCCCACCCACACACCCACACACACACATACACACACACACAGTCGTACTGTTTTTAACATTTAACTTGCTAGTGCTCTGGGCCTCACAAGTATAATCAAATGAGAGCACAAAGGTTTCTTTATGGCTATTTTTGTGAGGATATCTTCATTAGAGTTACTCACTGTCATTGATTGATAAATGTCAGCAGCTAACATTTGTCCGTTTCTGTTGAGCTAGAATCATGAATTTATTAGCTGATCAAAGAGAAAATTAATCAGCAGTGATTTTGATAATGCAATAATCCTTAAAGCAAGATTTTCAAGCAAAAATGTCAAAAATTCATTGGTTCCAGCTTCCCACATGTGATTAATTTTGGATTTTCATACTCCTCTATGATAATAAACCAATTATCTTTGTACATTTGGAAAAGTAAGCATGGGCTCCGAAAACATGTGTCAGACATTTTTCACAATATTTGCTAACATTTTACAGACCATGTGAATAATCCATTAATTGAGAAAATAATATGTAGATTAATTGATAATGAAAATAATGTTACTTGAAACCCTAATGTTTTTATACACATTTTAAAGAAATCATAGGCCTGGATTAAATGGGCTGGGCTCATTGTGTCAATATCAGTGGGTGAGGGGAAAGCTGAAAATTGCATCAGTCTCTGTCCTGGTTGCTGCACTCTTTGACAAGAATGATCCCTGACCGCCTGATCTGTCTCTGGACAGGAAACACAGGAAGGAGCCCAGGAAGATGTTCCAGCACATAACTTCTCCCCTGAAAAGAGGAACAGACAACATGCAGACCTGCTGTGTGTGCATGCCATTTGTAAACTTTGGTTTATATGAGTGAAACATGAATGGGAGGGAATCCACCGAGATGTAATGAGAAAGTCACTAAATGTTTTGACATTATTTTTCAGTGCCCAGAAAGTTTTATATCACAGGATTACTCTAATTACACCCAAGCATTTTCTATTTTTTGTGCAAAGCAGGAATGTACAGACTGGATATCTTGAAGAAAGGTCCTAAGAAATGATTTAACTCAGATGTGAAACACCTACACAACAGTACATGACTTATTTGCACAGAAATACTGATGAATTGTTAATAACTAACCTGGTGTATTTCTGTTTCATATTCAAGTAAAACAAAACTTATCAGTAACAAAAGAAGGTGATGAATGTTGAAATGGAGGGGAAGACCAGGGTGGAGTGACAGTCCCTGGGGAAACAGAGCTAGGGGAGCATGAGCGCTGTATTGACATGTGGCTCACAGCTCAGTGCTCACTTTGTGTTTGTGTGTGTGTGTGTGTGTGTGTGTGTGTGTGTGTGTGTGTGTGTGTATGGTGTGGTGTGTGTGCGTATGCAAAGTGCAGAGATGACGGGATGTGGGTAGCCAGCAAGGTGATAGTTATGAGGTAACAGAGAGATACCTGAGAAACGGATTTGCTGCTGCCTCAACAGATATTGTGAAATTACTGCATTTTTGAACATATGCTGAATATGAAAATTGTCATAAAAACCCCGCAGACATACATATTTAAGGGCAAAATACTTACTAAAAAATACTGATGCTTCCTAAGAACATTACTGATATTTTAGGATACTGCTGCACACAGAAAAAGGCTAAGACAAGCAATATTTGCACCAAAACATACAGCAGACATTGTACACTGCTTTGATAATCTGTGAGTATTTCTGTTTGCATTTTTTGTATGGTATGTGGTTGATTATATGTAACTCTGTGATTGATTGAGGAACAGGATCCTTGTGGTTTGAAACCTTGTTTCCAACTATAATCGTTACACCGACCGTACAAGTCACGTTGATTACACAACCTCTTTCTGAGTAAGAAGCCACAGACTGGCCAGGCAACAGGTGCTGCTGGGATGGAGATTATTTAAAGTTGCTCTAAAATGGTTCCAGTACAGCTGAAGGAGCCTGTGGGCCAAGCTGTCTGTCAACCACATGCCTCAGTAGAAAGTACAGTGACAGTACATACTTCCCCCTTTGAAATGCCAGAATCCAAACATGACCATCACAAGACTAAGGTGGAATTACCTGTTAAAAGCAGTGCTAGCATCATTCATGCAGTGAATTTGTTTAGTTAATGTCAGTTATTTGGAAATAGTGAGGCTGGCTGTATTATCTTGGATTTGTTGATTGCGTGAAGATGAACATGATGCATTGCTAAACATGCATTTTGACAAAATTTGGATTGCTGGAGGGAAACTTAAAACTAAATCCTCTAGATGGGAGAAAGTGTGAACAATTTGCATGTTTAAAATCAGCAACCCGGTGAAAAATTCAAGTATATTTTTATCACAAGATTTGCATGTTGCCGTGTTCCGCTGTGTCCCATAGAAGACAGAAAAGGTAACAGCCCTGACGCCCACTGAAGCAGATCTTCTATGGCTAGTTAACCATGATAGTTTGCAAAGTTTTCAGTTCACATCAATAGAGAGCGCATTGGGGAAAATCCTGCTTATGTAAAAATGGGCAAAAAGTAGAGCTCATGTCATAAGAGCACTTAAAGAATGAGAAGGAAATAGTGAAACTTATGAAAAAGAGGAAACAGCTTATTGTTGGGAGATGACCCATTGTTGAAAGATATTTCATTAGTTATTATATTTCTAAAGTGATTTTTACTTGTGTTTTTGCTTTTAAGGTTTTAGCATTGCATGAAAGGCAAAGAACTCAAACAAAACCACACTAGGGAAAGCCTGTAAGGATTTATTTTATACAGATTTATATTGCCATCTAGTGGCAGCATAAAGCCACAGATTATTCACATATTACATTTGTTTGCATACATTTATAACTAATTTATAACTATAAATATGGCTTTAAGCATTGAAATATATACATAATATATTTTTAATCTCATACAAGTACACATGAAGGCCTTTATTCAGTTCAAAGAAAAAGTACTTATCTATTTCTGGTTGAACATCTAACTTAAAGTGTTTTTTTAAAGTTTTTTTTTTAGATTTCCCTGTGTTAACTCTGTTAGCAGTCTTCATTATAATGATATTATGATCATTTGTTTGAACACTTTGTTTTATATTTTTTAAGTTTTGTATTTACTTTTTCTGTTTTCGATAATATTTTCATTGACTTACTGTACCATCAGTAGAATAATGTTTAAAACAAATGGTATTCAGGGTCTAAATAAATTGAACTGTGGAATGGAAACTGTATATTGTGCTTGCCAAAATATATTTTCATATTTTTTTCCCCAAATGCCTACTTTGTGCCTCTGATAACAAACAGGTTACGGCTCTACTTGGCAGTGTTGCTCATCTCGATGCACGCTACAGTCACTTCCATTCCCTCATTTTCCAAAGTGAGTCCTTCAGGAAAAGCAGATTACATCTATCTTTGTGCATTCTGGGCAAATTGTTTATTTGTTATTTCTGCTACATTTAAAACCCAGAGAGGACATATACCATGATCACCAGAATTGCAATTGCACTACAGAATATGGTGCACACACACTTTGTATAGTGGTTATAAGACTATAATAACATTTATACATGTAGCGCTATAATTTGACCCAATTAGAGAAATAACAATTATTTTGCACTGTCTGCAACAATCATTTCTTACTGCTACAAGGTGGCAGTTTCAACAGAGAAATCTATGTTGTGTTTATTCAGTGTTGCTTTTGCAACTTGACCACTGTGACCTTCTCTGTCAGTCATCTCCGTTGTTATTTCAACAATTACAGCTAAGCACAAAGGAAAAGCAAACAGGAAAAAATAGATAAGGTAAGAGATTGTTGCTGTGAAAGCAGATGTAAGAGTCTCAGTGGAGGTTATTAAGAGAAAGTCATAGGGGAGGTACACACATTAACTGAGATTGTGGTCTTGCGAAGGATACTGAAATCTGATCTTATCTGGAAAACAGTCATCAAATAAAACCACCACACACTGATACTCATCAGAAACTCATTGTGGTTAAATATTAAGGTTACTGCTGTATTGTGTACAGATTTATAATATGAAGACAGAAACATCTGTGTTTAAAAAAAAATGATTAATGAATTTCATCTGATACATTTCCCTAAAAAATGCATATATAGAATTTGGGGAATTTAATGTTAATATTTTGATACCAAGGAGTTATGTGGGGTTTCAACAGTCTGTGACTTCCATGTCTATTTAATGTGCTTTCCTGTCTTTTTCCATTAACTTGAGTTTAATTGATGAGCCACAAAGCAGATGGTTGGGAAACCCTGGACAGCTCCAGAGATGTCTGCCTGAGTGTTTATGTGGCTTGTTTAGAAACTCTCTTTATTACTGAGTCACGCACGACAGGCAAAATTCTTTCTCTCTCTCTCTCTGTCTCACACACACACACACACACACACATAAACACACACACACACACACACACACATATACACACAGATACACATTTCCAAGACTTTCCACATTCAGCCTAACGATGATCTCTACCTCATCTACACCCAATTACTCACTGACCCTAATTGAATACTTGGCAGAGAGTGCGGGTGGTGATGGCGTGCACTAAGCTAAGGAATCATCAGTCTTGTTCATTGGCCCCATTAGGTTACCCAAGTGACTTATGATGTCATCATGTAGTAAAGATGAGGAAAAAAATAGAACTGTCTCATAACGAAAGTGCTGCTTATGCTTTTTTTTTTTTTTTTTTTTTTTTAAATCTCAGTGATTTTAGAGCTGAGCACTGTCTCCGACTTGTTCACATGTTCATTTCATGGTTGTGTGAGAAAAGTGCTTCAAGTTGTTTTTCAGTGTTATTTTGAGCATGAAATTGAGAGTTCCTTCAAAGTTTGGGGATGTGAGAGTACCTTTTGTGGTTTGAACAAGCATGTTTCCATGAGAGAGGGGCTTTTTTCTTGTATCTCACGTGGAAAGAGGTTCTCAGTTATATTTTGATGTTGCAATACACTGAAAATATACAGTATGTACCCGCAGTTTCAGAATGTGAAACTGTGAAACTTTGACCTTGAACCTAAAAAGGTCATACTGGTTCCCATTCTATGGGAACAAAGGCCACTGACACTCACAAAGTTTACCAAATTATCTAAAATTTTGAAAATTTAACACCTTCCCCTGCTCACACTCATACACACAATCACATTTACACTCAACACTGGCTCACTGGGTGCATCATCCTGTCATCACATCCTCTGATGACAAAGACTGTCTGTAAATATACATGAGTAGTGTGTATGCAATGAAGCAATGAAGAAAAAACAGGCCGTATTTTGGTTGCACCATATACGGCATTAGTCGTCATTTGGTTTGGAGAGGGGACAGCTGTGGCCAAAGATTTACTCCACTTCTCCTTAAAGGTATACTATGCAGGATTTGTCGGTTGGCGTTTGTAAACACAACATTCAAAGTTGGCCCCTCCTCTCTGGCTCAATGACACCAGAGTGAGATAGACAGAGACTGAGACTGGTCGAGCAAACTAGAGAGTGAATCGAGAGACTGAGTGGCGGTAGCGAGAGCAAAGCACTGAATCACGTAAATAAAACATTATTTTCTGATTGTTTCACAGCGGTTATGTTCTAAAGTACAAATAAACACGCCCACACCTCCACACAACCCTGCGGGAAGGTGCTGCAGTGGTGGTGAATGCAGCCCCCCAGACACAGACAGAGAGCAGAGGAGAGTGACAGAGACAGCGATGTAACCTGGTCATTACGCTACGAGTCCTGACCTAACACCCTGTGCACTGTTATTGGCTGGGGGCTACACACCCATTGTGCAAAGGTTGATGCACAGAAAAGCAAAATAATAAGAAAATACAGGCAGAGGGCAGAGTCTCTGTAGATGCATACACTGCCATGCACTTCCAGTAGGTCATAAGTGATGATTGAGAGGGATTATTTTTGTATGAGCCTATGCATTGTTTTTTTATGAAAATCCTATACCTTTAAAGCTCAGCCAAGGCAGCTGAGCTCTCAGCCTCTTCATCGCATCCTGAATCCAGGAAAAAATGAGTGTGGAGCAGAAGTGAGGACCAGGTCCGCCTTCAGCCTCTCCCATGGGGTGAATTACGATTTCCCGAGTAAAGCTGAACCCAGGGAAACAGTCTGAACGGTCATCCATCAGCCTGGGTGTCTGCATCCTCCTGAACAATGTGTGACCCCTGGGCGCAAAGAGGGTCAGAAGAGGGGTGACTTCCACCTTCACGCACACACATACATATCACAAACATGCTCACACGCACACACACCACACCTACACACAAGACCCTGCCCTGAAGTGAGAAGTCTGCAGAGTAAACCATGTCTGGGGAAAAAAATCCTCACAAGATGACTGATTTCTTTTTGTATCAACACAACTAAAAACTGTATGCCCTGTTGATGTAAACCATCAGCACTTGACTCTACAATTTTGCAGTTTTTATTCGTCATATACTAAGTCTTTAGTCTGTTTTAGCACTCTGTATTACGAAATATAACAGACTGACTTATATACACCAATGACTCATCAAGAGAAGTGGATATAATAATAATAATATGCAAAAACTTGTCATATGATCTGCTGGTCTTGATATTCATTCCTCTTTCTAGAAGCTTGCATGTTTCTCAGAGCACCAAACTTTCTTATTAAAATGTATTAAGTGTAAGTCTAACATAATTTTAATCATAGTGTATTTAATACACCTGTTTATCATACATGTGTAGTAAACCTAGAAAATGTACATTCTTCACAATGGCAAAACATAAATGCTATAATGCAGTCTCATACATGATGAATTAACAGTGCAGTGTTGGTAGCCATGCTGTATAAGTACAACATTATTAAGTTCAGACTAAAATAATCAGAATATTTCTGCATTACATCTGAAAAGGAATCCTGATATGACTAGATAAAACATACTGGGTACATTCATAGGTATTTACTGTTTGTATATGTAAAAGAGTAAATATTAAATCATTCTTTTATTTAAATGATTAATACATTAAATAAAATAAACCACAAGATTCTACAAAAAAGAAAAGATCGCTATAAAGATAAAATTCCATTCTTTCCTGCTTTCATCATTTGTGCTTTATTATGTGGTTTTTCTGACCCCCTCCTGTTTTTTTTTTTTTTGTTTTTTTTTTTCTGTTTTTTTTTTTTTTTTGTCTTTGTGGAGGTTTAGGTCCACATCTTTTTTCATACTGATGACTTTTTCATGACAGTACATTTTTCCTTAAGGCAGCAATTATGGGCCTAAAGCAGTCTAAATCTCTTGAGCTCTGTCTAATTTTGGAAGATTAAAACTCCAAAATTCACAAAAATTAAAAGGAAAAAAAGACTTTTGTCTATGATCAAGTGTTCCATTTTAGGTAAGAAAAAATGTACCCCATACCATCATTATGTGGCACATGTTGGGCCATAGCTTTGATTTTAATGTGTAAAACTAAAACAACTTACAGACACACAAGGAGGCCTGAGTTGAATTTATTCTGGTGCCTGATACGGTTCTTCAGGCCTGCCGATGACCCCAGCAGCACAGTGGACTGATCGTTGGTCTGATGGTCATTAAACATGGCTGGTAGGTGGGAAGGTTTATAGTGCTGTGTAGACCAAGTGGCAGTGTGAGGAGGGATGGGATCTATCTATATCTCTGTCTGGGATCCTGACAGCTCTGGCTTTAGTCTGCACCCAGACCTCCTACATGCTTGTCTCACTGTTTACTGCCCCCGCCTCATGCTCCTCCCTCCACTCATCTATCATTTCAGCAGGACCACACGCACATACATGACATACACAAATACAAATACATATACCCTAACTCAAAATCTCAGGGTAAAGGTTATTATCTCTTGATTATAACCTTACCCTAAAGCAAAGTCACTGTCAGCTAAATGTTACCATAACTGCGATCCTACCTGAAACTAAATATAATCTAACTTTTAAACTAAAACTTAAACATTTGACTAACCCTTTGAAGATGCTAGGACGAGAAGAGAACATCCTCTCTTTGAAGGTCTTAAACTCAACTGGTTCTCACAGGGACTGCAAAACAAGAGCACACACACATAATAGCTGTTCTAGCCGTACTCTAATTTTGACCTCCCCTGCGTCATCAGGCTCCCCCAGTACAGATGTGTCATAGGGAGAGAGATTGGAGCTCATTCCACAAGTAATTTCCTGTAATAAAAGAGCAGTTTGAGATGATCTGCTCTGGGTGAGCTGATGCCAGCCAGTGATACCTGGACACCGGGGAATTCTGCCCACGTCTGACCTCAGAAAATGTTGTTCACACACTGTCATTAATGGGCTTTTACTGGGCTTTATAAAGCTAAATGTAGTTTAGTGACTCATAGTATATTTTGTGGTCTTTAAAGTACAAACATCGAGTATGTATGGTGTCAAAAGAACAAGATTCGTCAGAGGAATGTACATTTTAGAGCTGCTCCTCAGTCTTCTGGTAGAAAAAGGGGAGATTGTTAAGGTCTACTTAGAAAGCAGGAAGAACACCCCCCCTCCACACACACACACACACACACACACACACACACACACACACACACACACACACACACACACACACACCCTTCTACCCTCCATTTTCTTTCTTGCCCTGTCCATACATCATTAGCCAGGCTGACTGCAGCTCCAGGCCCATACATATACACTCACCATAACCCTACCCCTAACCCTTCAACCCAACCTGCCTTCTCCTCTCACCTTTCCCACATTAACAGACTTCCTGGGAGAGCTGGAGCAGCACTTTTCTCCTCTCTCGCTCTTTCTCAGGAAATGACTTCTATCTCTGGCTGCATGCATACTTGTGTGATGTTGTCTTTTTTTTTTTTGCACTTTTTTATCACTCTGCTAACCCTTGTGCACCGTGAAAGCATCCATCTGTTTGGCTGGGAAATAGTGATCTGCTGGGTTACTTACATCTCTAATTCAGTGCAAATGTGTGAGATAGTGGGTGGAGGACTTTATTTGGAATAGGTGTTTTCCACATAGTCCACAGAATATATTGTCAACAATTATCACTGGGAATCATTTCTCAGTAGAAAATAGTTCCACTGAAATCTGTTCATATTTCATAAAGTCTCATAACTAATGGGGACTATTTTCTATGAAGGACATGTTGCTTTAAACTTTTTTTAAGTTTCAACTTTTCAAATATAATTTCTCAGTTATTAATCTGCATGGTTTGGATGAAAATGTGTGTGTTTTTTGTCATTTGCATTAACCAAACCTTTAAAAAACAAAGCTAATGAGAGAGCTACATACATTTTTCTAGTACTAAAGGTTATTTCCATGTCACTTAGCATATTCCTCTTAACACTAGGTATGATGACATTATATGACAATGGGATTTGCTCCTTCCCTTTGTAATGTGTATGTGTGTGAGTGAGATTTGTGTGTGTGTGTGTCTTTTTTTCTTAATGTCCCTGAGGGATTACCAGAGCCAACAGATTGCTGTCTTACATGAGCATTCGCACCAGGTCACACGGACAGGATGTTGATAACATCCTGAAAAACTCCACCTCTCTCCCTCTTTTTAAAAATCTCTCTCTTTTTGTCTCCCTCCACCTTTGCATGCCCACGCTGTAAGATTCATGATAAGAAAACACAACCAAACTAACAAAAACAAACAGACGAATGCAAGGGCCTTGAGTGTATTAATGTAACAGGTTTTTATGTGACTGATCACAAAGATATGGTAGTCTTTGAGATTCATTCAGTGTCATCAATGTCTGAGCCCACTCACTGTGCCAGACGACACTTGACTTTAAGTTCTAGGAAATGTTAGGAAATCCCACCACTGGTTAAGATGTTGAAGTTTCACTCTGACTGTTAACATTATGCATATACTCCCATACAACATCACACAGTTATATTATAGCTAAACTTACTACTCAGAGCAAAACTACAAAATAGAGAACTGCAGAAAAATGTCAAGAGGAAAAATATTTCCAGGTGGTCGTTCATCCCCATTCATAAAGAGTTAAACACATTGTACTTCTGCTGTACTGACCAGTTAAACTCTTGATTTACCCAGAAATGTAGTCATTCCCTTACCAGATGCTGTGCTGTTTCACATTTCATTTTGACATGTTAATACCCACACAGCCACCGTCTTTTCTTTGGTGGCACCGGTGAAGCACAAGTCAAAGCTAATTAACCATGTTATTCATTGGCACTCATTGTATAAATGTGTTCTACATGCTTTGACATTAGATTTAGTAAGAGCGTTACGCTGTATGTACTCTCACGCCTGCTGTGGGTTGGCAGATGTCCAGCGAACTCATGACTGCTCAAGCCCCTTGTCGGGTCCAGCCTGTAGGCAGGATCTTCTGGGCCTGATTACAATACTGTCACAGAATGACAGATGAAGGCTCTAAGGAGCTCTATCTTTAGCTCTGGGTAAGGCCTCCACTACTCCAGCCTGCATTTGGCTCTTAAGGGAAGGATGGAGAGACGAAGAAGAACGGAAAGACAGAGCAGCAGATACAGAGTGAAAATAAGCCACTACATGGGAAAAAACTCACATATGTTATGGTAAGTGGTGTTGCTTTACCAAAAAGCTTTTGGAAAAAGAAGATGCAAAGATGACAGAAGAGAGTCACCTAAATTATGGCAATCTGCAGAATAAAACTTTGTCTGCAGCAGTGAGTGTCAATAGTGAGTAATGTCAGTGTATTTCTACAGTGAGTGTGTCTTCACTCCCTATCGCTGACACAGTTGTATTGCTGTCAGTGAGGAAGACAAAGCAGCATTTACCCAGGCCTCCCTGTGTCTGTCCACCTCCCCTCTCAGGCCTCTGTTGGTTTAACCCTGGTGGGCAGCAGGCGGGCCCGACAGCACCCAGACACTATCATGTGATTTATGACGCGCTCTGAGAGTGGAGAGGAGATGACCACTCAGATTTGACCCCTGCCGTCTTATCAGCCACTCATCAAGAAGTAGGGAACACTCAGACTTGCCGTCGTTTACTCACCCACATTAAACTGTGAGACATGGCAGCACTGAGCATAGTTCGTCATAGTAATATGTTAGTTTGTCTTATTGTTATTAGTTTTTAAAGTTAGACAAATATTAACAAATATTTTAGTTTACAAATGCTGCTGAAATGATCAGCACATAGTGAGCAGCTTTTTGTGCGATAACTTGGAAAGGACATTTCCCATACAGTATCTTAGCCCAATAGAGTTCATATTTTCACATTTCTATCATTTATTTTATCTGGGTGAAGCAGAAGCAGTGTTTTGTCCTAATACTGTGTGGAATATTGTTTGATGGCCTAATTCTTATAATCCATCACAGTTGGTTGTGACTAATGATTATTTTCATTCCAGATTAAATAGTCAGTTATTTTCTCAATTAATTGATTAGTTGTTTGGTCCAATAAAAATTGTGAAAAGCCCAAGGTAACACCCTAAAATGTCTTTTTTTGTCCTGACCAACAGTCCATAACCCAAAGATATTAAGTTTACTGTCATAGAAGACTAAAGAGACCAGGAAACATTCATATTTGAGAAGCTGAGATTTTCTTCTCAAAAAATGACTCAAAACGGTCAATTGAATATTAAAATAGTTAGTGATTAATGTAATAGTTGACAACTAATTGATTAATTCACTAATCATTGCAGCTCTATACTGTAGTTTTCAGTAATAGTTTTAGTTTTGGTCATGCCAAACATCTGGCCCATTCCGCATGGGATTGCAAAACACCGCTATCGCATCTTCCAGTAACACATGAACAAAAGCATCTGGAAAAAAAGAAGAAAAGAAAAACAAACAAACAAATAAAACAAAATCCCAAATGAACTGTTCACAGAAAATAACTATTACACATCTACCGCTTGTCCTGATAAAGGGCTTTTATCTCTTGCCATAAAAAATATTATGCCAGTGATCATTTCACCACCTTTGCATGTTTGGTATTTCACATGGCAAATGGTATCAAATATGTGGCCTAAACAAGTTTAGTACATTGGCTGTGTACGAGTGTGAATTGATTACTTTAGTATGTTTTTAGTGACAATGCTGGGGTTTTTTGGGGTTTTTTTGCATTGCAGTGTGGTCTATGTCCTGTAGGGGGAGTCCTGCACAATGCTATAAAACCAAAGGCGTTTCTGTCAATAATCCACAGCACCCCACTTGGGCAAACTTGGAAAGCTACGATAGCTCATCTTCACTATACCCCCTCAACTAAACACCGGTCATGAGATTAAATTCCTTGGTAATTAATATTTAAATACAGACCTGAGACACTAAAAAACATCTTTTGTCTAGAATTAGGACTCAGCTTCATGATGTAAAATCCTCGTTAATTCAACCATAGTAGATATTATACGTATACCTGGCGATTTCTTTTCCAACCCAAAGAAAAAGAAACATTTTTCCACAAAGTTCACCACAGAACATCTTTCAAAACAAGCACTGGGCTGGGTTTAAGGTGATGTAAACACAGATCTATTTCTGTGGCTATGACACACCGTGGTTTCTCTGGAAAAGGAACAGCAGCCCAACATTACAACAAAGGAGGCCACACAGACAGTGGCGGTTAGAGCATCTCTCTGGACCCAGACATGGACAGACAGATGGATAAAGGGATGGAGGAAAAGACCATCACTGCCAAGTACAGAAATACTACAGGCCCGTTCTTGAACTCCAAAAGTTATACTACATGCTTATTTACAGGCACAATCACAAGTGGACATGGAAATGAGCTACTGTGTACACAATTACGTCTTTATAGGACAACAGCCACTGGTTTATGTGAGTGACTGTAAAGAGGAAGAAATAATAGATAGAGTGAATTGAGTGAATTTAATTTTAGAGAATAAAGAAGTGAGAAACAAACATTTCAGAGCGCCAGAGAGGAAGAAACGAGCCAGATCACTGTGGTAAAGTCACCCTGACACAGAGACACAGAACAGGCAAAGAGCTCCCCTCGTAAACTCAGCAGTGAGACTTCAGCAGTCTGGCACAGAGCAACATACAGTGACACACACACACACACACACAAACACACACACACACACACACCAGTAAATATAGATAGTTTACCATGCGTATGGACTCTGACTCATGGAGGGAATTTAATCTGTGGGTGTATCTGCGTGTGTGAGCTTGTTTTATCAGTAGTATAGTTTCTCTGGCCACCACCAGGCAGGGATTGATCAGACGGCAGACAGTTGAGGGCAGACGTCACACACATTCCTCCTCTTAGTGAGCCCCGGCCCACCCAATTTACTCCATCAATCAATGGATTAGGTGCCAAAAACTTGCTTCCCTAATCCAACAACCTCTCCTCCCACCCTCAAACACACAAATATATCACAACAGAACTTGCTCGCCTACATTGTTGACCACACTGCTGCCCATCTCTGAAGAGCAAAGGTGAATTGTGGGTGTTGTGGATGGTAGGGTAAGGTACATATCATCTAAACTTACTGTACCACACACACACAAACAAGCACAAATGTGCTCATTAGATTAGAGCTCATCTCTTCTTACTTCCACAATGATGTACCAAAGGGTTTTTTGAGCAGCATACAGATTCATTCATTTCAGTCCACTTGCCAAGCGAGGTTCATAAATGACCACACATGCACACAAATCCATGATGACATGTGGAACAACAAAGACATGTTTTTCTGTTCATCACCTACATGAATATGTGGGAGTTGGAAGATAAAGAGTGGATGTTGTGCGCAAGATAGATGCATTTGTCTGGGTATATAAAAGGCTATGACGTGTCTGATTTTGCGATCCACAAAGGTCACAGGCCAAAGTGTTGTTCAGTTTAATGTCTCCAAGTTTTTCGGAACTCTCCGGTTTCAGCTGAGTCAAGACAGGAGCAGATGGCTGGTCAGTGTGTGAGGCAGAATCTGGGAGAAGGCTTCTTTTCTGGGGGAGTATACCAGAGACATAGATCATGGGAAGGCAGCTATCAGAGCAGGTCAGCCACTCAGTGGAGGCCCAGAAAGATTGAGGGATAATAGGGTTGAGGGGGGGCTGATGGCTGGCTGGTTATATCAATGATGCTACAGCATGCATTTTTTAAGTCTTTTTTCATTTGTATTTCCAGTACTATTCCATTGCTGAACCACCATGGTATTTCATTTACGTAGAGATGAAAATGTCTCCAGCTTGGTGATGACTAACTAGCCACACAAACGTCATCAGATTTACAAACAGATAGCAACAGCTATTTTTCAGACATTAACAGTGACAGCATCCCTAAACACTGATGTCATCTCTTTGTGACACTGAGTGAAATAACTTCACCATGACAGTATTCAGCAGTAATATTAAAAAGTCTGTCTGGGCTGAGAAAAAAAGTGTCATGGAGTAGAAAGCATTCACTGATATAGATGATGATAAGATTATTGGACAAGTGTCTCGACACACAGTCTTCTCCCACTATTAGTTAGTACAGTGCATTATCAGACTGTCTGGGGTAAATCAAAGTAAAACATGTCTACTTTTCTTTTCTCCTTCATGTTACCCTACCAATCTTCAGGCCCAGCTTCTGGTTTATTTCCACCCTGTTCGGGTCAAGTGTGACGCACATTTGAAATGGCTTGGAAAATAATTGCTGCTTTTTATTGCAGTGGTGTCATCCCAACACTAGAGAAACCTCTCTAAGTAACTATTTGGGTCTCCTGCCTGGACTGTCATACTGTACTGTGCAGTGGTGGAACCGTCTTGGCCAGGAGACCAGGGCTAACACCACAGACAGAAAAAAAACACTATTCTGGTGCAGCAGAACAGTGGTATGAGGGAAGCTCTGTAAGTTGGGACTTGAGGTCAGAAGGGTTAATATAACTATATCTCAGTAAAAATATATGAATATTTATCACACTGCTACAGGTTTTCATACAATAATCACAATATTTTTCCTTGGCCATGAATGTGATCACCTCCTATTGTAACTGTAACATGAGAAAAGTGGAAGTGAGGATTATACTTTGAGACATCAGTTTATTGCTGCTTGACTTTTTTATTGTTTGCTTTCCTGAACTGCACATTGTTATGTAGTTTATACCATAATATACGTTCACTTCTGAGCAAGCTCCTGTATAATATTTTGATAAAATTAGTTATTGGAATTTACTTTGTGTACTGTATGTTTTAAAGGTTTTAAATCCGTTTTTAGGAGTAAATAACGTCTGGGCTGTAGTTTCTTTTACTTTCATATTGATTAAAAGTTATACAAACTTTGTATCTGAACATAAAAAAACATACAACATAATGTTTCAAAAAGTCCTCCAAATTAAATGACCAAAGAGGTTGTTTGACTATGCACTCCAGCACAACCCGTGGGAGCGTTTTCAGAACAAGCCATAGGAGCTTTTTCTAATCAGGTCCCTCTATCAGCAGTAACTGGCAGGACATCATTTGTCTGTGCTTTCAAAAACTGTTACAAATCACCATTGAAAAATAATGATGTTTTATGATGTGACAGTGCTATGGCTAAGGTCTGGTTTGGATTAAAATGATCACTTGAAACATGGTGTGGATTAAAGTTACTACTTGCTTAAAGTTAAGCAACCTTTGTTGTCATGGCAACAGTAAACACTATGACAATTGTAGTTACGGTTTTTAAAAAACTGTCCCAACTTGAGGTTGGAAGAAGGAAGCAAACAGCGGTGTCCTGAAAGTAGGTCTATCTGCGGACTCACAATATCTACATGACACATCCATTTGGTTAGGTTTAGGCATGGGCAGCGAGATGGTTAGAGTTAGGGTTATGGGTCAGGGGTGTGTGTCATGTAAAGTGGGTGTGTCGTGTAGGTCTGTAAGACTACAGATAGACCCTTTTCGTCTCCTGCAGCAAAGTCCACTAAGTTGACATTTGGTAAGTTGGGATCTAACCAGTCACCCAATTCGCCACCTCCCAATATGGAAACTTGTCACCTTATATAGACGTCATCTGAACTGCGCCACTGCTCCAGGCCATAATTACTACGGCCGCTAGATGGAGTCTGTCACTCAAATGTAACTATTGTTCGTTTTTGGTGACATTACGATCTATTGTGTCGTTTTTCTTGGGAGGACAGGCTCTAATGTACCATGTACTACAGTCCCCTAATTTTTAGCTTGATTCTGGGTTATGTATTGTAATAGATGTCCCACTGCACATCCATTATGTGCATTTGCGGAAGTCAATAGGCCAGAAGTCCTGATAGCAAAACAGTGAAGTCATGACTACTGCAAAAAAAGCCTATTCATTTATCAGCCATGTTGTTATTGCACTGACACGAAGGGTTAGCAGTTCAGATAATGCAATTTATAAGCACAAGTAAAAACAATCTAATAGAATAATGCCGGATCATGTTGTGCACGTGTGTGTGTGTGTGTGTTTGTGGCTATAATGTACACACATGTGTGTGTGTTAAATTGCCACTGCTTGCCTGCCTGCATATCCCCTACAGGGATACTGATAGTCCTTCAGATAAGCCCCATCTCCGTTTACAATCACAGCTCCTGAGATCGAGTCTTTTTTCTCTAATAAGTAAATTACCTCTAATACCTTCTGTGCTGTACTTGGCTGCTCTCAGCCTGCTCAGGCCCTCATGGAAACCAGATGTTACAGCAGGCTGCCAGCCCATACTTATATCGTCTAATGTATGCTGGGGCAACACACAACCGACACTCAGAGGCACAGACATTCACATGCATGCACATGTGCTCAATGGATGTGATAGGTAGCTAGTCATCTTTATTCATCCTCTCTTTCAATCTTAAGTGAACCTTTACCTTCCACATTTCCAATTTTACACACTGTCCTTCCTCTCAACACCACTTTCCCTCTCTCTTACCTCTCTTTATTTTCCCCTCTGTCACCATCACTCCTGTCCTTTTATCAGCACAGCCAGCTTTATCCCCACTGGACTCATTTCTTTCACACAATAACAAACACAGACTTTGTATGAGGTTATGGGCCAAATCCAATTGGCTAATGAAGGTATCAATCGATCTTGAGTCGTAGTACCGCTATCTGGTGGGGGGGGGGGACCACTTGGTGATCAATAGCCCCACCTGGAAGATGTATTTATCCACACTGCTTGTTTGACAGTCCTCAAGATCTGTGTATCAATAATGTAAACACAGTGAAGATGTTAACTATTGCTAATGATATATCCTCCGTTTACAGATGTATCCATCATTGGCTGATGATAACTTCTGGTTTAGGACAGTGGAAATAGAGGGTTAAAACCGATACCATATGTGGTGGTTGAAGTTTGATGAGTACATCTGTGCATGTGCGGTGGCTGCAGAAAAACCGTGTGTGTTTGAGTGTAGAATATGTATGTGTGTGTGTGTGTGCATAGTGGTGGGAGGGTGGGGAGTTAGTGGATGCTCACACTCACTGATAGTCTTGTGCCATATGTGCAAGTGGACATGCTGTTTCAGACTGTGTGGTTTCCAAAAATACAGAGTATGGACACATACTCACATCCCCCCACCTCCGCCTCTACCCTGCACAAACACACAGCGAAACACTCAGCACAGACACAGTGAGAACGCACAGGCTGACCCTCCATGTATGCTGTTGCCTGTGACCCGTACCTGTTTCTGTGGGTTTTACAGGCAGCTTCACACTGCCATGTCACGCATCGCCACACTGAAGGCCCCTGAACACTGATTCTTTGTACAGCCACAGCAGTGTGTGGGAAGGACCTTCTGCCACACACCACACTTTGTGAATTTGTGTCTGTCAGTGTGTGTTATTGATTTTCTCAGTGGTGGAGATTTAAGTACAGTTGTGAGGGTCTTCCACTTTTTACTTGTACTTTACTCTTTACTCTACTTTTTTTCTCTTGAGTGAAACCATTTTATGTAGCTGGGGTCGCCAAGTTTTGTGTTTTGCTATTATGTGTGTTTTTACACACATATAATCATCTCATAAAATATGATACACTGTTAACGATTAAACTGCCCAACAGTATGTGAAGTAGTTACATTGAGCTCCACTGTGACCAGCCACAACATTAAAACGCATCAATAATAATAATCCAAATATTTAATATTTATATTAATAGAGCACAAGGGCCCATTGCGTGTAATGAGTACCTTTACTTGAGTAAAATTTTGAATGCAGGAATTTTACTTGTATTTGAGTATTTTTTTTTACAATAAATTCCATTAAATACACTTGATTTTCTTTCTCAGGCCACACTATATTTTTACAACAATTCTTGGTAAACTTTACTTAAATACTCCTATTTAGCATTTATAAGCCATAAACAAACATTTATTAAATGGTTTATAACACACTGTAATGTAGCTGTTAGCACACATAATTAAAATATATTAATGCATTTGCCAACAACTATAACTCCTTCTGTGGGTCACGCATAAGCAAAGTATAAGTATACATAAGTAAATTTAGTATAAACCATATAACATAAACCACAGTTGTAATAATATAAAATGTGTCTTCATAGGAGTTATAATTATAATTGCTGTATATTTAAAACACTTAAAATGTTCTTATATCTGCTTATGACTACATTATAATGTATTACGACCATTTATTAAATGTTTGTATATAGTTTATAAATGCTAAATATGTACATTAAAAAGAAAAAAATCTGTGTGTTTCTATGTGCAGAAGTGTGTGTTTCAATGTGTGTATGTGTGTGTGTGTGTGTGTGTGTGTGTGTTTATGGACATCCTTGGTGGAGGACAGTGGTCCATGTATTGGAGCAGTGCAGGGCAAATGAGGCCCATCTGGAAACCATTGGCAGAGGCTGAAGCCCTGCAGCTACAAGAGCTTCTGCCCTCCTTATCCTCCTTTCACAGGGAAAAGCCTCTCCCTCTCTCTCTCTCTCTCTCTTTCTCTCTCTCTCTCTCTGTCTGTCTTCTTGTCTGTCTCGTTCCCTCTCAGAGGTGCATACAAACCTTCACACGAAGAAATGTACATCCAGTGTAGATAAACCTTCAGAGGGACATATGCAAGCATACATATACATAGAGTGACTGACATGAAACACACACACTTGCACACACACACATTCACATCCCTGTTACTGGCAGCATCTCTTCCATTCTGACCCCAGAGGGAAGTGGTGGACCAGGCTGGAGATCCCTATCATCGTGGCCCCAGAGACACTGGGCTGATTGTGTGTGTGTTTGTGTGCGTATGTCTGTGTATATTCATGTGTGTGTGTGTTTGTGTGTTCGTGTGTGAGTGGGTGTGTGGAAGACAAGCTCTGTCCCTGGAGAGAAGTGGATATAGAGGAGCCCCGAGGCCACAGGAAATCCACAGAGACAGACAGACTGAGAGAGTGAAGCCTGTCAGAGCGAGCTGGAGGAGACTGTGAGAGAGATGAAGAAAAGAAAACTGAAGGAAATAGAGGTTGAGTGAGTCTGTCTGCTGCTGTCTACTCTGATAGATATACAAAGAACCAATCTTAGGTCCATCCTCCAACATCAGTGTACAAAGAGTGATGGACATGTGTACAATCAAAGGTGAGGTGCTATCAAACTTCTGCATCATCATGTCATTATAACAGAAGGCTGGTGTTCTTGATGCTTTTACAGGCCAGTTTCATCAACAAGCAAAAAAACCTCATGAGGAAAATTTTAACCTCATAATATGTTTTTCTTTTGATTAAAACTGACCAGCTTCTCTCGTGCGTTTCCCCTCTTCTAAGTAATCTTTGAGTCATTCCCCTATTCAGGCTTTGCTCATGAGAATGTGGATTCAGGAGGCCGCAAATGAGAGCGGCAAGCTCTTATGACTCAAGGCCTTCTGCTTCTCTCCACTCAGACCCGACGTTGGCTACCCAGCTATTTAAATCTATTGAAACTTTATTAGGCGAAACAGCCGACCCATGTATGTTTCCCCTTGTGAAAGAGCTGCTTTGTAGAGAGGAGCAGCCAGGCCCATCCACGGCCCCTCAGCATGTCTCGTCGGGACACTGTTTCCCCCTCACCCCTCTCCATGTAGGATTTTTCATTTCGGCATATTGTGATTTCATTCAGGCTGCTCCTGCGGCCTTTAACAGTTCACTTCCACTCGCAGTGTAGAACCTCCGTGACCGTGCGCTCTCGTTTTAGAAGACCACCCACACTCATACATTCATCTGCTGTCTCATTCGCTCCTTTCCTCTGTCTCTTTTACATGCACGGAAACAATCACACATGCGCACATATAGACAGAGCACTATCCAAACAGTACAATCATCATCTTTGCATTTATCCTCCATGATGGAAAAAAAAATATATTGGAGGAAAAAGGGAAAATCAATAAAGAGAAAGTGGAAAGGTTGGGTCTAAAATGCTTCCCTCTGTGCTCCTCCTAAATCCAGAAGTAGATATGTGTCCTGTCTGTGTCTCTGTATTTGATTATTGTGACTGCGAACTGGGCTCAGTCTGGGAACTCTAAAGTCTCAATGGACTCCATTTGGTTCCTAATCCCTTGGTGTGTTATCTGTTTGAAACGTCTGTTTCAAGCTTTCTCAGCTTCTACCTCTCATTTGAGGCCTGGGCCAGCATCACCTGGGGGCCTGACTAGAGACAAGCATTAGTAGTGGTATGGCTACTGTAGGCTTTAGGGCAATACACAAATCACCAATACCATTCAACAGACCTTGAAACTTGTCCCATTTTAAAGGGTCAGTTCACCCAAATTGAGCAAACAAAAAACATTTTCCAGATTACCCCTGCTGGTATTTAACCGTGCAATAGTTTGGATTTTAATTTGCAGAGATTTTTATACACTGCTAAGGAATCATCCCAATACGGGTGATTGGAGTTTGCTGTGGTCACAGTATTTAAAAACCAACAATTACATTTTTTCTTTCAAAAAAACAGCACTTATAAGTGGCAGAAAGTGTCAAGAGGCCTGGATGGGTTACACCATTCTTTAAAATCTTTAGTATGAAATGAGTTGTAATAATATGTAATAACAGTTGGAAGCAAATTAATCAAATTCACCATTCACCTCCACTTTGAAAGATTATTTTCTCATTCTAATTAATTGTTTTATTTTAGATAATCAGGTGGAAGGTTGCAATAAACCCTTTCATAACCAGGTATTATCTTGTTTATTGTGTGAAGTGATGCGTATCAGTTTTAGTTTAGTTCCGTTTTTTTTATTAACTGAAATTACATTATTATAGTGGAAAATAGTGTTTGTTTGACTGTATCACTATATCACTACATCACTTATCAAGCCAATAATCTTAAATTCACCACATGTTTTATGAGAGAATAAATAGCCATCAAGGTTTTAGTGTTCAGATGCAAAGGGATAAAAAATCTTACTTCCTCATTCAGTAACATGTTCACACAAGCACATGGTCAGACACATACAAACACACACACAACATGCACACAAACACACATTCAGCCACCCACTGAGGGTTTTAGAGCCACAGTGGATATCAGATAGATGGCAGATCCTCTAAAGCTCTAAAACTGAGCTTGCAAATTACCATCACCTCCTCCAGCCTTTCACATGCATACCTACTTTCTTTCAATCCCCCTCTTTCCTCCTACTGCTCTCTCTCTCTCTTACATGCAGGCTCTCGTGTTACATTATGTAGCTTTTGCATGGTTTACAAGACAGTTAAGTCTGGAGAAAGCCATGTAACTAAGACAGGAAGAGCAGAGTTATTCCTGAAAAAGGCTTCTCAGTGACATTATTTTTTACTGGTGGTTGGAAAAAAGAAATTCAGCTCTTATAGCCTGCATTGTGTGTTGCTCTTTGTGCACATTTATCAAGAATAACTCACCCATTATAACAAGTGTAATGTTACTATTTTGACTGTTACGTACAGGTACAGTGCAATTATGACTTTGCACCATATTTTTATACTATTTGTGTGACCTTTATCTTGAAATTGACAAGTGCCGATTACAGTTGCTGATTTTACTGTTATTCAAGATAAAGTACAAGATATAAAATTAAATATGAAAGCTAATGGAAGTATGTGTTGTTTGTTTTAGTTTTCATCAAATAAAATAATCTTTAATACCCAGCTAGCAGGGAGCGTTCCCACAACATTGGCTAATGTTACCCACAAGTTCTAATAGTGTTTTAAACAAAAAGCTTTATGACATAATGTTTTTAAGTGCTCTTCTGAGGATGTTTTGAGGACGTTGTTGTGGTGACATATTATAGAAGGGTCTTTTATAAAACATTCTCACAATGTTACATGATAACAAAGGAAGAACATTCTCACTGCAACATTCAGAAAATGTTTTGAGAATGTTATGGCATAATGTTCTAACAATGCTATGACTAAACATTTTAAGAAGGTTGTCACCAAACATTTTTAGAATGTTTTTAGAAAACGTTATCCTAGAACATTCTGAGAGTCAAAAAAAAACTTCCCGCTGAAAGTGTTTTAAGGAACATTTGGGCATAATGTTCCAACAATTTTATCAATAAACATTTTAGGATGTTTTTAGAGAACGTTATCCTAGAACGTTCTGGATCCCCAAAAGAAAACTTCCTGCTGAAAACATTATTAGAACATTACAAATAACACTCTCAGAGTGTTTTTAGAACAAAAAAATTCTAGCTGGGTAGACCTTAGGGGGTTAAGGTTAACATTTCAGGTGAAATGTCATTTAGTGGGACAGTGTTATGTATCAGGCAAAAAAAAAAAAAAAAAGTCATGGCCTCAGGATGACACCAGTTCCCACTTATGTAAAATGATGTTCAACTATTCACTTCCTGTCTCACTTAAAGCCGCTGACTCTGTGTGTGCGAGTGTCTGTGTGTGTGAAAGCGCTTGTGTTTTCTGCACACTTGTACATTCGTGTGCGCTTATGAGAGTTTTCAGGTACTTCTACCCCTGATTTCTGTGTACACATGTGCATGTATTTTAGTGTGTATATATTGTGTGTGGGACAGTGTACGTGTGTATGTGTGTGTGTGTGTGCGTGCGTGCATGCAAGTGTGTGACAGAAAGAAGACAGAGAGAGAGTACCTAGTTAGGTAAACTGTTTGACATTCACATGGGAGATGTGATAAACAGGAAACATCGAGACCCCCCGCAGTGTCCCACAGCCACACGCCTGGGTCATACCAAACATCCCCAATATAAACATGTCTGATACATGGACATTTATAGTTATCAGCCCTGTCAGAATATCAAAGCATAGCATGAACATTGTCTCCTTGCATACAAGAATGGATTTTATGATATGAGTCGGACTCACAAACCCTGAGAACTGTACACTTCCAAATTTAGCAGGTTAATGGGAAGGAGACTTTTTTAAAAAAACAGCTAAAGTGCCAAAAATGTAGCCAGTACCAAATATTGCATGTAAGTTGCTAACATATACTAAAATGAATTTTGGTTTGAAAAAAATATGATTTTGACTCAAACCACCTCCACGAATCAATCTGTCCATCCTACATAGGGAATTGTTACCTCAAAACAATACAACTGTACAGAATTTGTTCAGTTCAGTAAAATTTGAGGGCAAAGTCAAAGAGTGAGGGATAAACAGCCTGTTTCTGTGTGTGGTACATCACTCTGGTAGTCATGTGGTAAATATTGTGTTTCCTGTCTCCTCCTTAACTGTTTTGGTAATTGGCTTGTGTTAACCCTGTGACCCAGTGACTGCAGGCCCAGACCTGCTCTGTGTGTGTGAGTGAATGTAGTAAGAGTGTGTGTATGAGCATGAGAGAAGAATGAGTATGTCAAAAATTTGATTACTATGAATGATCAGATAATGGAGAGCATTTGCAGTAACTAATAAGCTGAGATTTGTTTGATAGAAGATGTTCAAGGGATGTTTGGTAGCTAACAGGTAACATCTTACTACTAACTACTAGCCTCTTTTTAAGCATTAGCTTATTTTTTCATGATTGGCATGTATTTGTTAACTGTTGTTTTATGATTTGTTGAATAAGTCAGAACAGTCGTGCACATTCACAAAACCTCAGTGGGATAGATCATGGATATAAAATCAAGCAATAAATAAATAAATAAATAAAAAAGAAAAGAAAAGAAAAAAATCTTTAAAAAAATGATATCAGGACTTTGTCTTAATTTGCTATGACTCACTTGTCATTCCTCTGATTTCCCTCTATTTTCTGTGCAACAGCTGAATATTTGTATGAAAAAAGGTATGTACTTTATAAAAACAACACAGCTATAACAATAATGATAATAATAATGATAATTATGAGAATGATGATGAGGATAATATTACTACTAGTTCTGCTTTAAATACCATAAAAATTCTATTTTTTCATTCATTCCTTCATATGTTGTGAATAAAAGAGTATTTTTCCCCTTTCTTTCTTTTTCTCCTACCACTGCTATCCATGTGTCTACACTGTATGTGTATAAATGTATGTGTTCATAAATACTGCTGTGCAACACTGCTTTTCTGTTGCAAGTGCAAAACAAAAAAACAAAAATCAAATCAAGTGGATGGATGCTACACTGGTCTGTAAATTGTATTACATGTACTCCGATTCCAACATTATTTCAACTATTATAATAATATTTGGAGTGTTGCTTTAATCTGGTGCTAATTAAAATATGTGCCTGTAAACACACTGATTCAGTGAATGAGAGAACGAAATGAAAAACCTGAAGTGGCCTGGCACAGAAGTTGACACTGAGGTTGCATTAAGTAATAGTTGTGACAGTTGTGTTTTCCTGCCCAGCTGCTTGGTGGCTGCATCAGTTCTTCCACAGTCCTGAAGCTTCTGTCTGACTGTTCAGCCAAATTCAACTGAATCAGGTTCAGTCAACTCTTAGCTACTGCAGTACAGCCACTGACCCTGAGAGTTTACCTATTTTTGAAAGAGGTTAGGCCAGATCCCCTACCTGCTCACTCTCTATAAGCTGCTCTGTGTAACAGTGTCAGCTGAATGCATATTTGTAACTCTATAACCCACACAGCGAAATTTAACTTGGCTCCAAGGTCCCTGGTCTGCAATGATTTGTATTTTCCATGTCATGTACACGAGGAAATAAATTATTGTAACTAAATGCCATGATTACAAGTAAACATCTACTGTGTGGGCATGTGCGTGTGTGCATGCAGTTAGTCAGAGCACGGGAAAGCTTGGGGGCTGAGACTGGGGCCAGTTAGCGCTGTTGAGTGGTTGGAGATACAGAACAAATGAGCAATTAAGGAGCTCCTCTGTACCCCTCTTTTGTCCTGGGAGGCTGATTAGATTGGCTGTGACGTGTTAACAGGCAGAGGGGTTTCAGAAAACTCTCTCATCTCTCTTCCCTTCTATGTCCCATCTACTCTTCCTCTATTAAGTTATCAAGACTTGTGGCCAAAAAAAAAGCAGCAAAATTCTCTCATATCTCTCATATGTGTAAATAAATGTTGATGTTTAGCTTAACAGAAAGTTTAGCCTCTGAAGAATGTAAAATGTAAAATATTTTCTCTTGAAAGGTGAGAAAACAGCACAACACAACGGTCTAACACACATACAGTATAGAAATGCAAGCAGGCACAAGCATGTTAATGATGCTTATTTTGACTTGAATGATCTTTGAGCTTTTCTCATGTATTGACAAACTGACTCACCACAGGGATTACATACTATTAAAATTACATTTACACCCGTTTGTGTTTGCATTCATGTGCCGACACACCTGTATGTAAATTAGAAAAATTAGAAGTTATGATCAATAAAAAATGACTGCTGCCATGAAAGTGAGGCATATTGCTAGTTCTGACAGTCTTCTTAAATGTTTGCTCATGAAACAGTACATTCTTGAGAACAGAATCATCTGTTCATTAAAAGTTTGTCTTATTAAATAGCAACATTTTTTCAAAATTGACTAAATGTACATTACATTCTGCAATAAAACCAAATCAAATATACAGAGACTGAGCCAGTTCAGTCCTGTGCCGTGAAAGAAAATACACATTTTCATCTTAACAGTTTAGCATCAGATTTCTTTGATTACATCCTTTTCTTTTGGTAAGTTTAGCATCAGTGAAATCTGCTTCTGCTGCATTTGCTTGGAGTGAAAACCTGCAGAATCTCCCACGGCACATGATTGGTTGTGGCCGAGAGAGAACATTAGTTGCATATGTATTTTGCAGACATTGGTGTTCAATGAAACAGCATGAGCTAAGCCAAGATGACATCACAAGGGGCCTGCAGTCCAATCGTGTGCCGTTACAGTAGGTGTCCAATTAGGCCGCCTGCACTTCCACTCACCCATCCGGCCCTATCGCAGTCAGACATGGAAGCCTGTCCAAACAAAACATCTCTTTGTTTCCACTGGCACTGGCCACTCAACAGCCCTGGCCTCTCATCAGCTCTGATCTGTGAAACGCGCCCGTTCTGTAAAACTAATCTAAGATTGAGTCCATGTGTCTCCATGTGTGTTAGGTGTAACATTTATAGGGAAGGGAATTAGTAACTTTGAGCATTTATCCAATCCCTGAGAAGTCAACATACACCAGCAGAATCATGTCCCAAATGTGCAGAAATCAACAACCTGTCCCAGTATTCTTGATCTCCTTTGTGTTAAGTGTTGTTCTCAGCAAGAAACGGCTTCTACAAACATTTTACACGCCATGTACTCAAAAGTGAAGCAAACTTCACTGGAAAAATAGAAGCATTTCACCACAGTCTAGTGATGAGTCATTCTTTTTGTGCCATGTATGGCGTTACCTTGGCAGCGTAGAGACAGGCTATTATGGTCCATCCCTGGGGAACAGGACAGGACAGAGAGATATGAGCGGTATCTGCAGCTACAGAGTCCACGACCCCAATGTGTAAACAGTGGCTTGTGTGTTAAGACAGGAGAGGACAGAATGGGACAAGGCCCTGCCCCAGCCAAAAGACACCACTCTCCCAGCAGCCTCTCAGCCTGCTATTAAACATCCTACACTCAGAGAGAGACAGAGAGAAGGGGGCTTGCAGGGTGGGAGGGAGAGAGAGCTCATGTAAAAGTATTTGTATGAGAAGTGAGCATGAAAAGGAGGAAAAGAGAGAAATATGGAGGGAAGGATAAATGTTTTTGTCTCATGTGTATGTGCTTGCACATGTGTGAGAGAGAGACAAGGTGAAAACATAACATCTAACTAATTTCAGTAAAACATATATAATACACATATAAAACATATATAATACATACATAATACAACATATATGAAGCTTCTGACATGAATGTATTTAGTATAATCGGTTTGGATGCACACCTTATGAATATAACGCAACATGTTATATGCATTACAAACCGATTGTCTTATACATTGCTTCATTTTCATTCATTTTTCATTAATTACCTTCCCTTATGATACTGGACTCCAAATATATTTACATGTCATACTAATTAACCAAATTGACACCGAGACATTAAAATGAGAGACAGAAAATAAGCACAAACTCAATCGTTATTTGGCCCAAAAACATACCTTAAAAATAGCACTCTGTTGCACCACTATAGCTGAAAAAAGCTGAGGAAAACCTTGACGATGTGCAGCCCAGCCATCAAAACAGGTAGATGAAGGCAAACCTGTGTATCAAGAGAAGGCAGACCGTGCTCTGTGTGCTGCAAGCTGTTGATACAGAGCTTCACTTCCTCACTGAATCCACCAATTATACTGAATTAAGAGAGTGGTTCTTACACAAAGCCAGCATCATATAGCCAGAAATCCCCTGTCAGACAAATGAGGGAAAATTCTGAAGATTTTGGGAAAGATCAACAAAACAGCTGTCCTGGCTGCAAACATGTGTATCTGCATGCCACAACCGAAGAGAAAATCCATGAGGTTATTCCTTTGTTCCATTTTTTCTACTGTTTTCTGGTACTGATATTTTTTCACCTTGTGATAATTAATATATATATATATATTTTTTTTATCATGGAAATTGTATTGCATTTGGTAATATGTAATTTAGCTTTGGCAATAATTAAGTAAATAAGTAAAATTAACATTCATGCCAATACATCGTATTTAATTTTGGAAGAAAGTAGGAGGCTGACACTACTTCACCAATCCAGGAATGAGAAAGTTACAAAGAAACAGAGGGAGCGACAAACACAAATACTGAGAGACAGAGAAAGCAATGGGAAGAGAGAGAGAGAGAGCTCCACTGTTCTTCTGGGTGGTCCCAGTTAGGAGGAGTATAGAGGACAGGCAAACAGGCAGATGTAAACTGTAAACCAGCTCTACTCTACAATGGGCCAAAATGCCGCTGGCACTGGCCACAGAAACAACATTAGACTACTGCATCCACATTTAGGGAAAGACACAGTGGCAGTGACGGACAGAAAATCAAATGCCGAGCCGAGGAACATGAACAACACAAATGTGATGAGTCACTAGAGTATAGAAAGAGGGGGGAGGTAGGGGTATATTTTCATGAAAAGTAAAATAGTTGCTCTTGTAGTAAATTTACCTCAGGTACACAGGTCATATAGCCTGCAAGCTGTTGGCTGACTAAGGGGATCAGACAGCCACACACATGCACACACACATGCATACTGAGAGCTACAACAAGTAGGAAATGACACAATTTGCTTGTGATTCCAACTGTCAAACATGAGGACGTTGACCCCGGCTGAAAGGGAGCAGTGTAATCTCATAGCAATCAACTGTATGTTTAAATGGAGCCATGGCCCAGCAGTTTACCTTGTCCACAGCAGCACAGAGCGATGTGAAGGTAGGGGAGCCGGCGAGTTGAGGTCGGGCCAGTGGAGGGACTTTAAAGGACCGTGTTTAGTGACGAATCCTCTCCTGTGGATGACCTATTAGGAAACATGCGTGTCTGGCTTTCTTGCTGCCTTCTTTGGTACACTGAGAAGGAGGCCTGTTGAACTGGCTGGGAGAGACAGGAGAGCAGAGTTGGCTGGCAGGCACTCATCATCCCTCACCACAGGAAATTAAAGCAAACAATCAAGACTTTACATCCTGTCTGTGAGACCACACTATACTCTGATCAGTAAAGTTGTGTTTGCGTGTGTGAGTGTGTGTGTGCGTGTGCACCAGTGTGTTTGTCTGTATGGACAAGATTAGAGTTAACCTGTTCAAATGGGTCAATGAGCTCCTGTCTTCCAGGTCTTCAGAAGATCTGTGTGCTTTCTATTGCTCAGCACATATTGTTTTTAGTGTTCTTCAGGGGTTTCTCATCTCTTGAACTACATGCAATAATTACGGATAGAGATTGTGCATTGGTGTATTTATTCTTTATCTTAATTATATCATTTTAATGATGTTAGTATTATTGTGAAAAGTCACAACAGCATTTTATTACCTCCGTTACATATTCTACTCCCACCCTTCCTTTACCCCTTTTCATTGGAAATGACCTGGTGCTGCTATCTTATTCTAAATAATTTCTCACTTATAATATTTTGTATAGCATAAGAATGTAACAAAAAAAATCATCAGAAGGGAATACATTTTTGAAATTCACTGAGCCAAGTTACAAAGTGCTGTCATGTAGTCTCTGTGGTATGATACAGTGTAAAATATTTTAAGACCCTTTTTGTATTGGCACTTAAATTTCAATGCCTCAGTTTTCTGATATTTCTGAAATCAAGATCGGTTAGTTGGTGATTTTGAATGTTGGAGTATCGTTCTCCATGAAAATGGGGAGTTATTGAATTTAGGAGGAGAACCATTCTCAAAAAAGTGTAAGTGATGGTTTTAAAGGGTTGGGTCAATGATTTTTTTTTTGTTGCTTTCCTTTAGTGGTATATCCATTCAGATAGTTTTAGTTTGGGTGCTGAGAGATCCATCTCTGATACTGATAACCTTTGGTTATGATGGAGATGAATTAAATTTTGTTTGTAGTACTCACAGCAATGACAATGACATTTAAAAAATTTAACTGCAACATGCCTTTCCATATACAGCCTGCCCTTAACTCTGGGTAATCCCTGTCAACAGTTTTCACTGGAACTACTTTCTACGGAACAAACTGGTGTTTGTTTTTTTTTACATAATTTGTCAAAGCCATGAGCACCACAAACAAAATTTGAGGCGAAGGCAGAAGTCTTAAAGGCAGATATTGTACATACAGAGAGAATAAAATTGAAATTTACTGGTATAAACCGTTATTTGTCCGTAATGAAATACGTAAATGACTCTAAACAACTTAGATTTCACCTGTGTGTGTGTGTGACCGCTGATATTTGTCCACCCTGACTTGTTCAACTTTGTCCTCTCCTCATCTCCTCATCCTCACCTTCATGTCCTGCCCTCTTAATCCACCTACTTCCCCTGGCTCTCTCTGTCCACCCCCTTCCTCCACTCTTCCTCCCCTGCCTCCCCCTCAGGGGTTCTCAGGTTACCGCGCGTCACTGGTCCAGACAAGCTAGGGATTCTTTCAACGAGCAAATTACAGGCAATTAGGAGCCCAAAGGATAACATTTAGTGTGCAGGGGAAGGCTGAAGCAGGAGGAGAGTAGTCTTGTGCTGTGGAACACCCAGATCCTGGACAGAGTGTATGCGTTTGTTTGCATGTTTGTGTTGTATTAGGTGTACATGTGTAGACTAAGTCCTGATAACCGCCACTCCAGTCCTGAAGACATAGTAATCCAACTACCTCGCCTGCTACTCCACTTCTGGAACACAGTCACACAAACACTACAGAAGTAAAGAGTAAATCCTAACTGAAGAGCACCAAAAGAACAGATGCAGTCACAATGGGAGTGCCACACACAAGAGTGTTTAGAGAAGCAGAATGGTTAAGTGAACCACAACCTTATAAACTGTAACATTTTTCAGGACCTCTGCAACTTCAAACCAATATGTCTCTCAGTTCTGTGTGTGTGAAAGGGAGAGAAAGAGAGAGTGAGTGTTAGTATGTGCTGCCATCATGCATTTACCATTCTGAACCAAATGTGAGAGAAGACTGAGGAGATTAGATCTGAATTGGATGAATAAGGAGGAATGGAAAAATGTATCTCAGCATCTCCATGATGGGGTTTGATTTCTCTGAGTATCTCAAATGAGTCCAATTTATGCTGGGGGGGAGCTTTGCGCTAAATGCACATTTGGTTTGTGTTCTGTGTGAGCGGAGTTCAGAAGGTCAACCTCATCTCACTGATCACTGCTAATAAGATGAGGTTTCACCAAACAATGAGGAAAATATTAGAAAGCAACTCCAGATGGTTATTTTACCATTTATCACTCAGGGAAACGGGAACATCTATTTATTAAATCCTCAACAAATCCTCAAAGAAACTTAATTCTCTCATTCAAAACAGTGACACCTATATACCCTGTACTCTCCGAGCAATCACTTGACAACACTTATTTGGCAAGTCTGGTACATGTTCAACCTGTTCATTTTTTAAACTGCTGTGGAATTAGCAAACTATTACAGCAAATTACCCCTTGCTGTAATTAGGTGAGAAAGGAAGAGAGCGAGCAAGAGAGGATGAGTACACAAAGGATGGTGCACTCTACAGCTGTGAACAAACGGGGCCTGGAAGAGCCAACATCATAATTCCAGGCCTATCATTGTAATCACTGCTCCATCACAAAATGGATTTTGTCAGGGCACGCCAAGTCCACTAAGAGCTGCTCCAGTTAAACATTAAGCAGCTGGTCTCTCCCTCTTTTGCTCTCTCTCTCCCTCATACACACACACACACAAAGACACATACATAAAACACACGCAAATATATTACATGGCTTTGTTTGTGTATTTGTGAAGGATAAGAATCTTTTGCAGAGTGTGAGTGTACCTGTGTGTATGCACGCGTGTGTGTGTCTGAGAGTGTGTGTTCCAAGTAAAGCCTGGAGCTGGTTTGGATTAGCTCTGTGTCTTGTTCAATCTGACAACAGTGACGTGTGCCCCGGTGGCCTGCACTATTGCAGCAGTGTGTGTTTGTGCAGTGTTGTGTGTGTGTGTGCGTGAACTTGTGTTTGTGCGTGTACCTGCCGCCTCACTGCTGGCTGGGAATGCAGGGAATGCTTCTGACTCTGACTGACCCCACCCCTGTCCTGCTTGCCCAGCCCACTCCAGAGGGACATTGATGGGGAGTGATGGGGGGCGCTCGTGGAGGGGCTGGGGTGAGGTGAGGGGGGGGATGGAGGGATGGGGGGGTAGTGACAGTTCAGTAACACTCACCAGAGCCCACCGTCCCTTGTCGCGGAGTGGCATCGCCCACCCTCAGTGCCAGAAGAGAGAGTTTATTTTTTTAGCTCCTGCTCTCCCTAGCGCAGGCTACAGAGGACCACCGAGTGCGGGGTCTCTCTCCCTCTGCCCTAAGCCTCTTCACCGCTGGCCGGAAAGAGATTTATTGGGAAGGGGGAGATTGAAAGAAAAAAAAATGCTTGTGACCTCCACTTAACTAGAAGTAAACACAGGGCTGTGATAGTTTAATCAAAAGTGCACGCTCTTCTCTCACTGTCAGAGCAGTGGGGTTATGGGAGTGCTGTAAACAGGTTGTGCTTTTTTGGAGTAATGGATGAGAATGTGGGGATGTCAGGGCTGAGGCCTTCGTGATTTCCTCAAAATGTGGTGAAAGAAGAAAAAATGAACGATTCTAAAATGCTCAAATTTTAATGTGTTTTAAAATTATAAAGCAATATTGAAAAATTTTATTCAGTGAGGACTGCATGTGGCTGTGAATAAGATCCACATTTGCAGCATCTGTTTTTTGTGGCTAAATTCTGTTTCAAGATTGAATCAAATGTTAAGGATGAGATATACCATATCAGTCCTTTTTTTATTATTCACTCGCTGTTTACAGTTGTGTATGGAAGTACAACTTGTCTTTGAGAATATCTCCATATGAAATCAGATCCAATCCTCCTCCCCAGCAATTAAAACACACACCACTAATAACCCACATCTGTTTGACATCATATTTATTTTACAAGGAGGAAGTCTCTACCACTTGTTTGGCTTGTTCAGTCTTGTGCTTTTAAAGGCAAGCTGTCGGTAAAAAAGTCTACTGACCTCTAGGGTTTTGATCAATACATTCAGCTAATGAACTTACGTTGTATTTGTGGAATAGAGTTTGCCTGCCTCAGCTCATATAAATCTATATACTATATACCTAGTAAGTGCATATGCATTTAATAATAAGCTGAATCAGGGTGATGGAAATTAGATGAAAAGCTGTTCTTATTTTGCTGTATTTCCTGACAACAATTCATGGTTTTATTCAGTTTTCAGTCAGTGCTTTGTATTAAATGTATTAATGTTTGTAGGCTTCTCTTTCATAATTAGCCAGCTTATTGGTTTAGTGACACTTAGTTTGTCACTAAACCACTATTTATAAGTATATTATTAATGTATCTGTCAATAACTATAACTAACCTCCTTTTAAGCATCCATAATTGGTGTATAATCTCCATAATTAATGCTTGATAATAGATGTAATTACAAAAAATGATATGTTCATGAGTTTTAAGCACATTTATACAACAATTTTAAACATGGCTGTGACTTATTTTGTACAAGTTATGCATCAGTTATGTATATTTTATTGACAAATACAACAGTAAACACTTAACAGTTGTGTACAATTGATCTATTCAGTTTCTTGTCACAAATGTATGCGATTGACAATCTGAACTAATATCAAATAAATAAAAATATCACTAAAACCTGAGTAATAGCTCAGAGTAGATTGATGTTCCAGTAAAATGTCTAAAACACAGGTGCATAATCCTGCTGATACAGAGTGGGAGGGAGACATTAATGTTAAATGCCAGTGATTACACCACTGTTCTTTGCGCGGCCAACAGTTACACAATGTTCTTCACATATCTGTGACTATACTCCAAACTTTTCTATCCTTTTCCCTCAAAAACATAGTGACTAACCCTATCCCATCCAGCACCCTGCGGCTCACAGATGAAATGTAATCTTTTTTTCTCAGCTTCACCTATCTGGTGTGTTTTACACTACACTGGCCTTGTGTTGACCTCATCCTGTCTCCCTGTTTCTCCTCACTTCCTGACATTTTCAGTCAGTGCAGCAAGTGATGTAGACACAGAGAAATGTCCATTTTAAAGAGCAGAGTGTGGATACATCCAGCTCTGTACACTACCTATGCTAAAAAATAACAGACTCCTGCTCCTCTGGGGAGACGGTGAGCACAGATCCAGCTCTCCTCACAGGGCAGTGGTTGTGTGCAGCCTGAGTCTGGCCTTCCTGTCTAGACCAGCGGAGATAGGGTTAATGAAATGCTGAACGCTGTCTGAACGTTGGATGAGGCATCCATCTTCAACTCGTTCCTCCTGAAGGACACCATCACACCTCTGCATACACCTTCATTTCTTCTGTCCCACCCCTTTGCTCCTTCAGCCTAACAGTATATCCTCCATTGCCTGCCTCCTCTTCCTCTACTCGCCATTCTTGACCACTAACTTACACTCACTGTCACTCAGGAATTCTTCCTCCCCCCACCCACATCTCTTTTGTTCTTGCGCATGCGCTCTCTTTTTCTATGGAGAAGCACCATTTATGAGACTGTCTTAGAATAAATGGTGGTCAGCAGTTCAGCATGTTGGCTCGTCCAGCTCTGTAAATATGGATGACTGACCCAGCCAGAGGGAAAATGTGTGAGTGTCTTAAACAGCGGCTGGAGGGTTCTGCCAACAGAGCACCTGGATGGTGTTAATCACAGCTTAACATAAACACCGCTTCAAAATGACGGCACACGTGCACATGACCGCGTGCATGTGCAAAGAAACAGTCTTCTTTATGCGCAGGGACACATGCATGCTAGCACAGTGCCACACAGACACTTGCTGATGTAATACACATTGCACCCACGCAGAAGCATCCATTATTGTGCTTTCCATAAGAGAGCCAAAAGCGAATACAGGAGAGCACATCCCACCAGCCTGATATTCAGACCGAAAGGCCATTTCTTTACCACTTCATTAATCAGTCTGATTTTGCTTTCTAGTTAGCCATTTTTCTGTGAGGGGAGGATTTGATTTTGCCCTAACCAGTCACTAGTGACTGATGTATCCTGCTGCTCTGACATCATTTTCCAACAACACTGAGGCTGCCTTCGCCAGGTCAGTTAGCAGAAGTTAAGCACATTTACAGAGAGCAGCAGGTGGTTGATACTGAGAATAAATATAATTCATTCACCAACAGCTTGCTATTGCAATGTGTGCTGATAACAAACTGAGCAAAACTGGAGAAAATAAGAGTTCCCTCCACCATATTCATTTTCTTTATCAGAACACCTTGAGTGCATTATCACTATTATAACATGAACACCAAGGCATCAGATAAGTCATTGTAATAAACTTTTTAAAAAGTTAAAAATATCTTGTTAAAATCATTACAAAAATCTAAATGTATACAATGCCCACAATTAAATGAGTTTTATACAGTAATATGTCACTGTCACATAAATGAACAAAATGAATTCAAATCAAACCATGAAACAAACATAGATAGTCAATAGCCATGAGATCTCACTACAGATCACAATTTAACACATTTTGGAAATATCACAATGCCTAAAGAGTCACACTTTGTCAGTGAACAATTACAATTTAAAATATTGTTTTCTACTCTATAGATGAACTACTGGATAAACTTTCTGTTTAGTGTATTGGCCACAGATCAATTTTTTTGTCTTTAGTGCGTCTATCTTTGTTGAATCAACACAAGACAGACAGAAGATGAAATACAATACTATGACATCTTTATTCTTAAAAAACACATGCTTAGACACATACAATCCTATGTAGACTTGCAGCCACACACAGAGACACAGAAAAAAAGGGGACACATTTCACCATCCACATTTCACTACAAACTGATTTGTTCACCAAAGCATTTTAAATCGGTCTTATGGCACTTGGCCATCCCAGTATTTATCTCTCTGGGACTCAGACTCAGCCATAATGGATCATCCTCACTGTCACTTAAGATGCAGTCAGCTCAATAGTAAGTAAACACATGCTGTCACACATCAGCCCATCAAACAAAGCTCTCCAGGCTCTCCAGTGGAGGGGGCCCTTGGTCCAGCATCTCTACCGGGGCTATGTCAGTGTTTGTAGGGCAAACAGGAGTACAGGGCTGGCCTGGGCGCTGAGAATGAGCATGCTTTATGGCCTAGTCTCTGGGCTGAGATAAACACAGTCAGCATGCCATGACAAGGTTGTGTGTGAGTTTGTGTATGTGTGAGTGTGTGTTCATCAGTCAAAAAAGAAAGACGTATTATCTGTTTAAACTGCCTCAGTGCAGCCAGGCCACACAGCAGGCCTGCTGCCTATTTCATTTCAACTTACACGATCTGGCTTTCCTCTCGTATCTGCAATACTTTTTTAAAAATCTTGAAATTCCTATATCAAGTGTCCAAATTGTAGCACTATTACAGTTCGATTGCTGTAGACAAATCAAACTTCTATTTGACAAAATTATAAACAGTTTTTCAGAGTGGGTCTGTTGTATTTACTTCATACCGATACTGATGATTGATAAATGTCATTTGAGGATCATATAACATTAGCATGTAATAAAACTGTTCATATATGTTTCTTTTTCTTGCCTGTCAAGTTGATCTATACTGCATACAATATGACATCTCTGAACTGTTTGCTTACCCTCTCATACAATAAGCCCACAATCTGGAAACCGCAGTGTCCAAACTTTAACCACAACAGACCAGGTCTCGGTTTTCAGGCCAGGGTCTGGTTTTACTGGAGATGCACAGGATGATGGTGTGTGATGTAAAACCAATGTTGCAGATATACACTGCTGGATCATGTTCAACTTTCTATATCCCTGTGAGCATTTTATTGTTTTTTGTAAGTGGTAACATCTGTCCCAAATCTGGCATTATGGTAGAGAAAATAATAAAAGATAATAAAAAAAAGTTATAATTATAATGTACATTAATAAACACATAAACTGTGCTTATATTTGCCCACAAAAAAAGTTTAAAGTAAAGTGCTACCACTCTAGAGTTTTTTTTTTTTTTTTGCATGTCTTTTTCTTGCATTGTGCTCACTTTGTTGTATGCTCTTTAACTGAAAAACTTGAACCTTTGACCTTTACTTTATGAGAAGCACAGTAGTGGTGTCACTTCTCCTGTGGAGCCAGCTGGAGTCTCTTCACTCCCAGCCCATTAGCACTTGGTACATCCAGCTGTGTCTCTGTCAGACAACAGGCCTATCCACAGCACATTACCAGCTCCTCCTGCTTCACTTCTCACAAAAAGATCAACCACAACAGAAGAGAAGTAGTAAACTAGGATCAACAATTTAGTTTCAGTGCGTCCCTTCACTTCTTTACCTTAGCAAACACACACACACACAGACGCACGAACATACACATACACACACACACTTGGCGACCTGTGTGGTTGTGAGGCCCGGCCCGACCCCGTCTACTCACACATTGATTAACCCTGAGAGTGTTTGGCCATTAGAGCCCGATCTACAGAAATCAAACCAATATGTGAACTCTGTGATTAGTGTCAAAAGTATTACAACGCCTTTCACTCAGAAACCAGAGCTCGGTGCATTCCAGTCCTGCTCCCCATATCTCTGGTATGAAATACAAATACTCTACGATGAGGGAGAGAAGCACAGGAGAGATGCAGGGTGGGGGTTATCGAGCAGCTCCATTTTTTCCACACATTTTTTTGCCATGTCAATTTGGAGAACATGTCACCCATGTGCTCCTTCTCCCCCACCTTCTCGCTCTCTCTCTCTAACACACACGCACGCACACACTCACAAACCCACAATCAGTTATAAAAATATTTCTCCAACGTCAAATGTCCAGGGGCTTCTGAGGCAACGCAATTCTCCCCAGTGGGAGGCAGATCAGAGGAGAAGTCTGCACTCTACCTGCTTTACTAACAGACCTCCCTGAAATCCACTGCCTGCCTTTCACCTGTAAAGGCAGCCGCACCGCATGAATACAAGCCAATAACCCCAGAGGGCGAAGGGCAACAATACAACAGAGGCTTTCTCCGAGTGCAGACAGAGCCCCCCGACTCTGAACACCAGCCAGAGACATAAATGCCTCCTGTATCATTTATGGCGTCCAAAAAACCCGAAAGCCAAGGACAGGAAAGAAGGAGAGACAGTAGGGTTACAGTACAATGGCAGGAGTGATGGAAGGATGGGGAGGTAACAGGAAGGACTTTTACCACACTGCGTGGGTGATGAGAACACAGAGGTGGTACAATGGCGTAGTGGGGATGTGTATTTACACTAGGGGTGATTTCTCTGCCCCATCCCCACCTCTGACTCAGTGGCACTGTGCTGACTGGAAACTGCAAGAAAGTCATTTTCCATTTCATCTTGACCAGAGATGTCTTTTTAGCTGTTCAATGCACATCAATTTGGAGCAGCTTCTGACCTCGAGTTGAATATTTGACATGGCCGTTCCCCCTAGAGACAGAACTTTCTTGTGTAGCATAATAATCTAAATTGCAGAGTCATAATTGAGATATGATATCATGTATCTCTCACAGGGCTGGCTGGCATGAAGGCAGAGTCTGAGCAGGAAGTTAGCGATAGGAACAAATTGTTAAGAGGAAGGAAATGTTTAAGTCCAGAGGGATGATAGCTGCTGATTGCCGTAACACATCTCTTAGGACATTTTAAGACACTATCAAGTTAAAGCTGTGCATATTTTGCTACCACTCTGTATTCTGGGATTTTTGAGGGAAAAAACATTAGCTGACATATGACACTTCCATGACAGTTCCATCTAAACCAATCCTTATTCCTTTTTGAGGAATCATCACGTAGAATTGTGGGACATTCTGGTGTTTGCCTTAATGCTTAACTTACAGTCTCATTCAGGTAGAGGACCAGGACACTTTATTGGAGGTTTATTTAGAGGTTAGATGACTGCACCAAAACACTTCATATGTGACTGAAGTACACACCCAAATGTATTCGTTCATGGTATTCCTACAGTTAACACCTAAAGCCCTGGCAGCCTTCGCCCTCTACTCACTACACTTTATTCTTTGTTGTCAGGTTGTGATTTTCCATAACCTAAACAGGATTAGTGTTTTAGAAAATTGATTAAAATGATAAGATTTGCCATATAGAAAAATACAATGAGTACCTGAAATTGCAGTAAACAGATGCAGGTTTGACGACTTATCTGACACTCTCTTACAGCCATTTACATAACTAACACCTACGTCTTAAAGATAAAAAGCCATTCATGATGATTCATGATTCATGATTGAATGATTCTGATACTATTTTCTTTGCTCCACCTTCTGATATTCCAAAAACATTTGAACATGTTGATAAATCATTTGTGTGCACTGTCGCACCAAGTTCAACACACAGGCATACAGGCATACAGGCATACGCAGGCAGTGTCATGCTCAGTACTATTTCTGATCCATACATAAGGGGACTCACTCCATCAAACAGAGGTGGCATTAACTGGAGTCTACCAGCCTCAGCCTGTTGATTCTCATTCTTCCTTTCATATGTGATATAACATACCAGCCTTATTGACAAGTTTTTGTTGCAAATGGAGTGTGAAACACAGTGTGGCCGCCCAGGCTGGAAGGTGCACATGTGGACCGCAGCCCTGCAGTGGAGGGCTGAGCCTACGGAGGTCTGGAGCTCCTCTCTCCACAGGTTTAGTCTACATGACTAGAGCACTACAGGCCCCACATGTGGATCTGACCACCATCAACGCCATCAGCACCAACACAGTGCTGAAGCATGCGTGCCCCTGTACCCAACATGTTTTACAGGCCACAGTGGCAACATGAAGAGAGGAAATAATTCTGTTCATTGATTTCAGAACAAAGACACACAGTAAACACACCTAGTATTCAGATAATGCACTTCTAAAAGATGTTCTGCTCTGCATAGTTCAATACGTACAGTACCAGTAAAAAGTTTGGACACACCTTCCCATTCCCATGAATGAGAATGGGTGTCCAAACTTTTGGCTGGTACTGTATATAGCTTCAGTTTTCACAGTTCAGATATGAGTAAAATCATGTATGTGTGCATATATGTGTGTGTTTTTTCTGTGTGTTAATGGTTGCAGCTACGATGTGAGGAGGCTCCCTGAGGTGTTAGGGGGCAGTAAACAGATATGGAGCAGAGCGGACTCTCATGGTCTACCTACCAGCAGGCCACTCACAGTTCACTACACACAGCACACTTGAATGCTCATTCTCTGTATGTCTGTCTGTTTTTCTGTCTGTCTGTCTCTCTCTCTTATTCTTTACCTCACACTTTACCTCTTCTGTCTGTCTGCTCAACTACAGAGGAGTACACATATGACAGATAAGTCATAATATGTAAGTTCACAAGAATGTGTGCACAGCCTTTGAAGTCCTAGTTATCAGATGATACTATTTTTTCTGAACTCAATAAGCACCTACCCATGCAACACCCATCTGGCATCAACCTTTCTCACCCTTAACAAATTTAATAGTCACTTCATCCAAAAGGACAGGTTATTTTCCACTACCTTTCTTTTCTTTTTCATTCACTCTGTCCTTCTGTGACACAATGGGAGAACAGGAGCATCCAAAGTCTCATGTAGTGGCAAAATCCCAGCAGCCTCACTCGGATGTCCCCCTCTTCCTGCTATTCTATATATGTCACCAGGCCTTTTGGAGGGGGCTCTTATGGGAGCCTTGCTGGCGAGAGATTTGCCTTCGCACACTCACGCACACTTGGCATGCACATACATGCATATACACAAGTCACACAGATGCCTGACACACATACACATCCAAAGAGGGATAAATGTGAGGGATCAGTTACTGAGTCTGGGTATAACCATGAGGAATGCCAGTCGAGGGTTGTGGTCTGACACCTCTCCCTGTCTGTGTCGCTGTCAGCCATGGGAAACACTGTAGCCCAGGAGAGCTCCGGCCAGAGGGTGACGTGATGGGGCAGGATGTGTTTCCAGTGGTGAGGTTTAACCATGCATGTGGACATGCTCAGAGACCTGTAGAGGAAATTCTCAGCACCCCTTGGCCTCTCCGTCTCGTGGGTCTAAAGAGCAGTGTGCCCCAGCTGCCCACACACACACATCTTACCCAGATATCAGATCCATGACCATAACAGAATATACCTGGTATTTCATCTTCAGTTTCACCTGTTAACAGGAGATTTTTACTTGGAATCTCACTCACTTGTCGGCATTTATTGTTTGTTTTTGACTTTCTGATAACCCAGAGGAGCAGTGAAGGACCCCTTGGCGACCACATTGTAGCTTAACGACACAAGCTGAAGTGATTCATCCAGTTCTGCAGTGGAAGTTATGACTTCTCCCAGTTGCTCTCCATAAACCCACGCCTGTGATAAAAGCATCATCAGAGTCATTTACATTCAAAAGCAATCTGGAATTTTGATTGTTCCCATTGCACTGAATGTTGATTTCCTCTGACAAGAGTATGAATGGCTTCTCTGCTTAATGGAGTGTGACAATCCTTCAGAGTCTCACAACACGGCCACACGTTTTCAATCAGAAATTGTAGCCCTCCATTCATTCTCTCCTTTCTTTCTCTGCCTCTCACACAGTGTTTATTTCTCTCACTCTCTCTCTGTAACCTAGTCTCTCTCCTCTCTTCCCCACCCCTGAAACCCTCTCTCTTGCCCTCTGATAGAATTAGGGAGTCCTTGAACCATGGTGATCACACTTCCTGAAGCAATTACTATTAAGCAGCAGTGGCCAGAGAGCTAAGCATGGAGTGCGCTAAAGAGGCGGGAGGCTGTTTACATGGAACCGAGTGAGGAGCCTGGTGACACCCACACCAGAAGCAGCCAGAGGTGCTTTTAGTGGGCTGGCAGAGAGGGGTTGGGGTCAGTGGGGGTGTGCGGGCTGAGGTGGTAGGGGGCACCAATCTGTTTTTACAGGATCCAAGCTGTCAGGAATTACCCACATGGTATGAAATGTTAGGAAACGTTACATTACAGACAGATGTACCTCAGCTTCACATGGAAACTCTGAGGTCTGGTTACTCACACTGTATACAAAAAGACAAGGAATGAAGAAGAGAGGCGGGTTGAAAAATCATGGGCTTTATAGGTGTAATGAAAATTAGGGTTGCTAACATTCACAGTGATTTGGAAGTTAAAATGGTGAATTTTCTCTTTTCATCTCATGGCATGATAAGTATGTTACAGAAAAACATCAGAGAAGGTAACAAAGCTTGTTTCTGAATCTTGACAGCTCCTTTTGATATGTCAAAGGCCCACATGCAAGAAATAAGGGATTTGAGGCGTAGCTTTTACAGGTCAGTGGAAATTCATTTTCTGTTGCTGTATTGATCATTCCTGCAATGCAGACATACAGGACACACATTTATAGGGGCTTCCTGTGATTTTTTTCTAACATTAAAAAAAAACTATTATTCTCCTCTCCTCTCCCCTGACAATAAAGCCTCCTGCTCCACTCAACATCATTTTATTTTTATTCATGGTCTTCGGGAGAAATTCAAGCATAAACCAGCTGTTTATTTTGGGAACGGTCTGTGTTAAATCTAATTTGTGCAGGATGGGTGCTGGGAGACCCAGGAATCCCCTGCAGCCTTGGAGGAGGAAGAAGAGGAATTTGACCCCAAGAGGTCAGCGGTCCCCTCTCCTGGGTTATAGGGGCTCCTGCACAAGGGCTGGGCCAGGGTCACAGGTCAGTAGGCTCGCTCATTCTGCTCTGCCCTGGCGCCTGCCGGCACAGCCCTCAATTTGTAAAGCGGTAGAGGGTGACCCCAGAGGGCCTCTCCTGGCTTCCCTGGCCAAACACAGGTCTTAAACACTACCAGCCTCCCCCTGATTCCCTTGTCTCCCCTTGACTCCCCCGTTCCAAAACCGGGACCTATAGTCTAACACACGTACACACACATTCAACACCAATCCATCCTTAATAAGAGGAATTACCCCAGGCAGGGGCAGAAGAGAAGGGGAGGGGGGAAACAGGTATGCCGCCATCTCCGCCTCATAACTCAGTGGATTTATGTAGGATCATATGCCCTGTGTGTAGTGGCGCACTTGGGCGCTTAACTCCTTGACCTGCACTGTAAATAAGTAAATTAATAAATACAAAGCTATAGTGTCTGGGGATAGACAGAAACTCAGAAGGTTAATACAACAGACAGAGTGCAGAGCCCGTTATTAGCACCAGATATAAGCTACAAGTACATTTCTAACCATTTTAATATTTCATTGAATACGAAAAATGGCATACATACAAAAACACAGAATTCTTTCTCCCCCCATGTTTGTCAGAAAAGCTACCAACTTCTGCAGCTTGTGCCTTGGAAAAAGCAAAGGTAACCTTCAACGTCTGTCTGCTTCTGAGTGAGTTGCCAGCCTGTCTCTTTCCCCTGATGAGAGAGACAGAACTGTTTCTGATACTGACTGTTACAGAGAGACCAATTATCTTGGCCAATGAGGACAGGCCTCTGACAGCATAATTACAGGCAGCCTTGCCTTGCAGCAACCATATGCCTGGGTATGGCCACCAGTCACCCAGCAGTTGGGAACAGGAGACGAGAGGGAGGCAGAGTCAGGACATGGGGGTGGGTCTGAAGGTGTCCTAATCCACCAGGACCCAATGTCCTGTCTTGTCCCAGACTCTGGGGCCTCTCCATGGGCTGCTGAGAGTCGGAGCTGGGGCCTGATTTGGCCCAGCTGGAGGAAGCGGGCGATCAGAGTTCAGTTGGTGCAGACAGAAGTAAAGTAAACAGCCGTGGTCATTGGGCAGGCCGTTAGCAGGCCTCGGACAGATGAGCAGGGGGCCGGGAAGACCACACACATACACATACAGCCAGACCACACAGGGGCCGGGGCTCAGGGGCCTACGCACGCAAGCACACGCCCCATCGGCAGGGTTCCCCTGTGGGCAAAAGCATGCTGCAGGTCAGGGCGGAGCAACATGGAGCACAGAGGAACAAGAGACTGGCACAGAACTGGCCTGGGACCCTGTGAGTGCTGGTATGGACCTTTATGTCGAGAGAGAAACCGGCAGGTCTGACTAAATGACTGTAGACATAATCCTCAGAGTGTTCATATAGAGCAGAGCAGTAAGAGAGAGTAAACACAAACAGGAAGAGATTCATAAGTATGCTGCTGTTCCACTGCCAAATCTTAAAGTGCAATTTGGAGAGTGTGTTGGTCTCCATGTTGGAGGCACGCACTCTCTTCTAGGGAAAACCATACGTGTATTAGCTGGGAAATCACATCATGTTGATAAACCAAAAGTCACAGTTGTGGCAAATAAGCAGTTGTCAGGGAGATTTATTTTTGTGTGACGTATTTGCTTTACAAAATGTCCCAATAGGGAAAATAGCCACATTGAAGGAGAGATTTTATTCCTTTATCAGTTATTGGTATTTAGAGTAAGGACCTATTATGGAGTGTATTACTTGATAGTTTGATAAATTTTTTTTGTTTACATAGCTGTGGACAAATAACTGTGCTTAGTTGAAAAAATATGGGCAAGATAAGATAAGCCTGTGTTTGGGGGAATTAAACATTGACTGGAGTGGTATTTCAAGAAAAAAATAAGTGTGAGTGAATTAAAAAAATGAAATTGTGCTTGGTTGTTTTAAAACAGTAACATTAATGACATTCATTACATAACAGTTACATATACAGTATATATAGACAGACAGTATATATATTGTATTAAAAACACAAGAAAAACCTTATCACACTCCTCAAAACTCTCACACACATCTCTCTCTAACTCACACACACAAACACACACACACACACACACACACACACACACACACACACACACACACACACACACACACACACACACATAAGTTAGGATTTTGGCAAACACATTAACACATGAAGGCTAAACAAAAATAAATATATACCACACAAACACACTCACACGCACTCACTCTCCCTTTCTCTCTCTCTCTTTCCACATGTCCACATAACCATCAGTCTCTTGCTTTATCTGGACAGTGTCAGAATGACCCATGGGAGAGGCTGTGAATGTGTGTGTGTGTGTATCACCCTGACATAGGGTGGAGTGAGGAGTAAAGCTCTCAATCACAATTACTCCCCACTGCCACCAGTCATGCCCCCTGCCTCGCATCACCTTACCATACGTGCGTACACACATGTACGCACACACACACACACACACACACACACACACACACACACACACACACACACACACTCACTGAAACACAAGGTCAGCATTTCCACTGGAAAGACATGATGTACTCTGAGTCCGGCAGTGAGTCCAACCTCACCTCCACCGAGGATCTAGTGCAGCTGTCAGAGGGATCAGGCAGAGCAGGACTGGACTGCACCATCTGCCTGCTTACAACACACACCCTTGTGTGTATCAGTAATCCTCAGCACCCTGCCTCCCTCTTCTTTCATCGCTTATCTCCACATTTAATACCACATTTATGATAACGAATGACAGGTAGCTGGGGCTGTGATCCCTCCTCATCTGGTCTTTATCTCATAATGGTACAAGCTGCATTCTTTCTTCTAGCACAGGGCCCTGCACGTCTTGATAAACCCTGATCACAGGGTGGGCAAACCACTCACTAAAAGTTTTTCTGGCTGTATAAGAGGGAAGAAGTTGAGAAATAAGTACAGGATTTGCAGCTAATGAAATATGCGGGTCATATGCTTGTCAGTAATGAATATGTATCAGTGCATTGTGCATGTAAATGAGAGGAGAGCAACCAGTCACAGTGCTGAATTGTGTCAGGATGCGTTTTGATACACAAGATTCAAGGGCTGTTTGGTTGAAAGGAAGGCCCTTTAACAAAGTCTAATTAAATTCTGAAATTGATGCTGATGTTAGCTATTTTGTGGTTTTAGAAGCAGTTTTGAGTTAAGCAGAAGCTGACAGTTTGTGTCGGGGGTCAAGCTCGACAAGGACATGCATACGGCTCAGTGTCTGGACAGGAGGCAGGGGTCAGAAATGTCTGTGATTTGAGGTCATGGATGCATGGTTGATGGAAGGAATTGGCCACAAAAATAGATGTGTGGCAGGCGGATGATTGTAGGTGATGGTGAGGTTAGGTCAGGGTTATTGAGAGTCTGAGGTACTGAGGAGTGGAGGCAGTGAGTTTCAGGGGGAGCTGGACACTTGTCTGCTGGGTAAGGAGCTGGTGAAGGTCACAGAGCAGTGAAATATGGTTGTCAGGTAAAACGGGAAGAATAACACAGACTCTGTCCTTCCTGCCTTGCTACAAGAGCGTCTGGGTCCCTGCCGGGTGACACGATGGGGTCATGCCCTGGACATAGGCTGAGACGAGGTTCTCACACACATGTATGAAAAGGACATTTGCTGACCATTTTAATGCAGAAAATTATAGTCAAGAGGATTTTCTGAAGTGCCTCTGCAAACAGTAAAACTAGGGGAACATGGTAATCAAATTGATTACTATTATATTTGTATAATAGCCTAATAATAAAGTGTAAATTTTACAATGATTAACATAAGTAAACAATAATTATTTATTTATAAATGTGAATTAATTAAGTAAAGTAATTTTTTAAAAAGTGAGTAAAGCCTTTATAGTTTTTTTAGAACTTGATGTTTATTTCATTAAAGGTATATATTAATTTATACATATGAATAATATTTCACAGGTCCCCCAGTATTTTCCATCAGGAAATCTTAAACTGAAAAGTAGAGGCTTTCTTAACATTTAATAGAGCATTTCTAGTGAAATGGAGGAATCGTTATTGCCATATTCTTGCCAAATACCTCAATAGACAAATATACATTCAGCCTGTTTTAAGACATCTAAGGCAGTGGTGAGCTGACTCTGAGCCTGACAGAAAGTTGAAAGACTTTGGCTCTGATTCCTCCATTGTTTGATCGGACAGGAGAAGTCCTTAGCTCTCTAAATTAGACTTTAATGAGACTCGCACGTAGGCCACTTCCCTTTAACCCTCGACATCTCCAAGCTTGTCCTTGGATCCGCTTCGGAAAAGGAGGGCCAACTGGTGAGGAAACCTTGCTGAGGGAGTAGTGCTACAGCGCAGGAAGGCTCGAGAGAGTGGTGACTCATTTAAGATTTCAAAGGTGGGCATTTAGTCCTCAAATGCAACAACACACACTTCCCGTCTTGTTTGCAGCTAAATGCTGCGTCAGTTGCATATACTCTATGTATACTCTAAGAACTAGTGACAAACATTGTGTGTACATGCACCTTGACCTCTGAAAACCCCAAATCCAAAATGACGGTTATTTCTTAATATCACGTCGACAAAACAGTCCTGTTTGTTTTTTTGTTTTTTTTATTAACAATAACATGAGCCTATACAGCATGAAAAACAGTGGTGGTTTATGCTAATAATATTAATTATTACTATTCATTTATTATATTGGTTGTTATTGTTCCTAGTAGCAGCAACAGAGTCATTTTCTCTACCTGGATAATCTCTTCTGATGTCATATAAATACAAAATGTGTGTGTGTGTCTGTATTGTGTTGCCTATTTATAGAGCAGCCATTTGCGAAAAAGAGGCTGTCTTCTTTAAAAAAAATTGTTATTATTCTCAGTGGTAAAATCCGTATTCAGCATTATGGTTTAGGTTTGTCAGACGAAGTTGGACGGATAGACTCAAAGTGCACTCTCTGTCTGGGTTTGAGATGTGGAACATCATCCAACTTTCACTGCTTTCCAGATGATGGCTTCTTTTTTTCTGTTATTATTCCTGTCTAACATGTCCAGTAGCGACAACGCTTCGCACGGGTTATGACCAACACATTACGCATGAAACATTAAAGTCTGCTCTTAAAATAGCACATGCACCAGAGCTGAAACACAGACGGCGGTAAAGCTTTGTTTAAGAAGTGAACAAACCACCAGACCCTTGAACGTCACACCTGGAATGTATTTATTTATTCATTATTGAATAAAAATAATACAATTGCTAATTAAAAAATCAATGGCATCACGGAGCATTGAGGACTGGCGTTTGCCTGGATTATTTACAACTCCGTCGTATAACCATAATAATATGACTGATGTGTCAATCGTCAGTGACTGCTTCATGTGTGGCTGCAAGCTTGTAAATTAAGGTGGCACAAAATGAGTTACAGTATTTCTAAGTTGTTCAGATCAGTCTATTTTTAGAGATTTGTTTCTCCATTTGAAATTACTGCTTATCAAAAGAGACACAATCGTAGCTGGGATTTTGAGATTACAGATCCAACAGTTAAACAGGGGTAAACAGGTCAAAGCAGGGTTGACTTACTGTTAATTTTGAAAACAGAACATGGTTAAAGTACTTTTAGAAAATAAATAAAAATATGTTTTTGTCCACAGCTATTATAGCTATTTCTAACTAGCTACTTGGAGGTATTCACATTTGTATCCCCAGTAACCTGAAGAAATTATCACACAGAGCTCTATTTAATTGCTTGTTTTCAACTTAGTTTTCAAGTGTAAACTCACATGACAGACAATGTTGGACAAATAAGTTTTCACAATATTGAACCTTTTCTAACATTCACTGTTTGTTCACAACAGCGCACACACACATACACACAACGACAGCGAGTGTGCAACTGAGTGAGCAAAGTGCATGAGTGTAAGGTTTACTGATAGACCCCTCTAGGTGGCGTTAACATACTTTGAGGGTCTGTGGGTTATGGTCTGAAAACAGACACTTGACTAAAAAAGAAAATCATGAAAACTGGTGTGTGATTTGCATTTTAATAAATAAAAAAATCATATTATCTTTATTTCATTCTTTTGTGTCAGTGATGTGCACAGTTTGGCAGAGGCAGTGGCTGATAAATTGCTTGTTGACAAAAGTTATTTTGAGCGCACAAGTTCTGCATAGCATGGACCATATGATTAATCTATTGAAAAATTAACTAAAAGAATGATACTCATCAATGACAATTAAAATAAAATAATCTGCAAAATGAGAGATTCTAAAGCATCTACATGTGTATTTCTGTCTATCTTTCTGTCTCTCTCTCGCTCTCTCTCTCTCTCTCTCTCACACACACGCACACATTGACCGGGTCATCATTCAGAGACACTTTGGTGTGCCTGTTGCCCTTTCACATATTTTCACATATCTGCTGCACTAAATGCTCATAATTGATGCATCTGTCTGTCAGCTGGAAGCACATGATTGGGCTAAAACAGTCCTGCGAAATGAGGAGGCGGGGGTAGGGTGGGGTACATGAAGCAGAGTCTCACAGACCCCTTATAGGCTATCTAATGATTTGGGGTCCCAGGGTCCCAGGCTTCATGGCTGTGTGGTCCTGAGCAAACACAGCAGGCTCAGTGAAAAGCGCCCCCCCTCTGGGACAGAAACAACATTCATTCTCTGGATCAAATAGCAGCATAACACTCTAGTCCACATCAGATCTCGCTACGGCACAAAAGAACTGTTGTGTCACTCAATATCAAACATACACAAGCGTTTAGAAAACTTACAAGGTCAGTGTCACCTTAATGTAGAAACACCTTCATCTAGTGAAGGGATTTCATCCAGTATATTTAGAAAAATGTAACTGCACTCAATAATTTCAATTTTAGATTTCCAATCTTGAGAAGGAAATAATTATCGGATATTCTTTACCTTTTTTTTAAATAGGAAATTAATTTGTTAATTGCTGGAGTTTCTTGTGTGTTTAAGTTTTTCCCTCATCTATATATAGAAACAGTAATGGAATACAATCCTGAGGAATCCAGAGATGGAATAAAAGCCAAGGGGATCTGAGTGATTGCTTCTATAAAACGTCTCCCAGGCCTTGTAGAGCTGTAAAGAACGAAGAGAGATAGTCCTACAGGCCTGTTCTCAGGCTGCAAACAGGCATCTGGCTGCCTTCAATGCTGCTCTGTCTCTCCCACTTTTTCCTCTGGTCCCCTGGTCTCTCTCTTTTTCTCACTTTCTCTTTCTGTCCCTTTTTGTCTCTCCTTTTTTCTTTTACTCTTTCTTTCTCTTCCTCTAATCTCTCTTTTAGTGTTTCTTTTTTGTGTCTCTTTTGGTTTAAGTCTCTCCTTGCAGAGAGCATCCAGCATTGGTCTGACAGGGCTATTTAAGGGTATGTGTGTGTTAGTGTGTGTGTGTGTGTGTGTGTGTGTGTGTGTGTGTGTGTGTGTGTGTGTGTATTGACGGAGGTTCAGGCAGAAGTCTGGGGGAAACAGTAACCAGAGAGTGTCCCTGAAGTGTCGGATGGGGTCACAGAGAATTGGGGTTCTTCTATGACCCATCACGGAGCAGAGCGGCCGGCAGGGAGTTCTTATCACATAGCACTGTCATTCACAAATCAATTCCTCTACACACATGTACACTGACACACACACACACACACATGCATGCAAAGCCATGATGGACTGAATTTTTCTATAAGCAGCTGCAAGCACCACATATGTTATGTGCTTGAACAAAAGCTTCACTAATCAACTCTATTTGTTATTTGTCCAGTTTCCTTGCAAAAAAGACACAAACACACGTGTAAACATGTGTTGGTGCAAACGTGCACCAACAGAAGTACACAATCATACAAACAAATACAAACATTGATGTCACAATCATAAAATATGGGGTGTTAAAATATAATTAAAACAAGGTTGAAAGCAAGTAAAATGTGTGGTATGTCACTTCAATATCAAGGTAAACAGATCCAATATCACTTTCCAAATCTGAGCTTTTCCTCACACGCAAAGGCTCTCGAAAGTAAGATAAATTATGAATCACAGCCATTAAATTTAAATTTACCTAAATTCCTTTGCACTCATTACGTGCAGAGAGTGGATTGGCACTTATGTGGGTGAGTATTCAAGTACTTTAATTCTAGACTTCTGTTTGTGTTGTGTGTCTCAGACTCTTGTGTGTGTGTAAGTGTGCAGTCAGTTGGGGGGAGCAGAACAGTATGAGGAGAATTCATGTTAGTCATCTCTCAGAGAGGTCTCAAATGTCTGTTTTCCTGACGTGTGATCCATAAATATTTGAAGTGGAAAGGGCTGCGCTGCGTTGTAGGACAAATCTAATTAACCCAGAACTTCCTAAGGGTTCCTCCGTCTGTGGGGCTGCGTGGGTGTCTCTTACATCGCCAATTCACCTCCCTAAAAGGGTCTGACTCCTCATTTAAGCCACTCAAACCTTGATACATCAATCAGTCACTTAATTTAAAGACCTGATTTTGGCAAACTATATGCAGGAGGTGTTGAGGGAGAATTACTGAGAAAAAGAAATGCAGATTTCTTCTTTTAATGTTGTAGCTTTTAAGAATGTGTTTTCATTAATAAATATTCATAACAAATTCTGAAGTTGGCTTTAAAGTTTTGCGGCTTCACTCTCCAATTCAGGAATTTGCTTGGACTAACAGAGAGTGTTAATATAAATATAAAGTTATTAAATTGCAGGGAAAGCAACATGTTGCATTTTGACACAGCTGCCTAAAAGATGATAACCTGTATTTAGAGAGTGTTTCCAATGTGGTGAGACAGAAAAGAAAGACAGACACAACCATATGACCAGAGACAACCCTTTTTTTCTGCCATTCTGTCCTGTTTCTCATCAGACGATCCATATAAAGTTAAAATTACAACTCTTGGCATTGTCTTTTGCTGCAGCCCAGTCTGTGTGTTTAGTACACAGCTACAGTAGCCTATGATTCAGTGCATTATACATCTCTTCCCTTGCTGTTCTCAGTCTAGGAATCACAGTGCCTCTAAAATACCAAAGTGCTGCTGATTCCAAGATAGTCTTCCATCCTTTTAGCCAGATGAGACATGAGGCCTCTTCTCCTGAAAACCAGCAGTGGAACGCCCAATTGCAAAGACGGCTTGGGTGAGGATGTAGGGAATGAAAAGCCGTGCATGGATCTCATTCCTGAGGCCTGGGGTTGCTGATTTCATTAGAGTGCACCACACTATTAGAGCCGCCTCAGTTTGCTTTGCACTCACTCTGAGCCTCACATTTCCATAATGCAGCAGAGGATTCAGTTTCACACAAGAGGATCTCGCTCAAACCATTTCCGCTATAAACCACTCGCTTAAGTTATTATACTTTTTCACAATAAATACAAAGGGAAATGCGGCCAGTGTCTTGTTAAAGGAGGTTAGCTCTAAAGCCACGTCAACCCACATGGTGTTCCTGTTGGTACAGTGTCATGTGTCGACTTATTCTGTGATAGAAAAGCACTCATACTGTCTTTTTTTAGTACATGTTCCACTATTTTTATTCGCTAAACTGGCAGCTGGCTGAGGAGTGTCTGCTTTTTGGCAGCTGCATGAGTTGAAATAAGGTGAATGAAGATGTTGTGTACACTGCACTCGAAAAGGTATGTCCTGAACTCCGTAAAAGATCACCAAATGCGCTAGGAATATGGCCTCATAGACAACCAATGAGCTCTGTTTGGGTCTGCACTCTCAGAGCTGCCAGCAATTATTAAACACACAGACGGAAGGCTAACGCCTGCTCCAGATGTTCCAGCACAAGCAGCAACAGGGAATTGGATGAGACCTTGAATTAAAAAGCATCACACACTGAGCATATAGTGCACTTCCCCTGTGCCCCTTAGAAGTGCTATTCCATTTCACTGCATACCACCAACAGTGTACCACTGAGGCAGGATAATGAGAAGGGCCAATTAGGAGCTGCTGGATGGGATAAGAAGTTTTAGAACAATACTGCCTTTATTAGGATTTCTCAGTAGCATTAGCACAGCCAGTGTGTGTGTGTGTGTGTGTGTGTGTGTGTGTGTGTGTGTGTTCATGCTGGTCCTCACTGAAGATGCCTCTGGAATACAGTCATATTAGAAATCTTTTCAGTTTTGGTATTCATTACAAATCATAGTAAGGGGAAAATCTGATTTAAATCAAAGCCAGACAGTTTTTTAAAATTATATTTATCTGGAATTATGAAACTGGAGGTTGTAGCTTTGTTCATGGAGTTGTGTGTATTCACATGTTAACCAAGAAGGGTGAGCTCTCCTGCAGTGGTGGAAAGTAACTCAGAACATTTACTCAAGTACTGCACTTAAGTACAATTGTGAGGTACTTAACTTGTTACTTTATAACTCTATGGAAAATAATGTTCTATTTACCCCACTACATTGAAAGTTAAAGTTACTAGTTACTTTGCAGACTGACATTTCACACACTAAACATATTATCAGCTTATAAGCTATAAAAGATACTAACCAGCGCTCTATAATGTAGTTAAAATTAGCTCCAACTACACGATGGGTTGCAAGTCAGAGTCCTCAGAGGAGGACTCCAGTCAGAGTCCTTCAAGGTCGGAGTGAAGCAAGGCTGTGTCCTGGTACCAGTCTTGTTCAATCTCCTCCTCTTAGCCATCAACCACATCTTCCAAATTGCCCTGGGACACAGATCTGCAGTACTGCCTTGACAGAAGTCTGTACAACATCCAACAACTCCAGGCCCATACAAAGACAAAGACTTGCCAAATCTGTGAACTTCAATATGCAGATGACTGCGCTGTCTTGGCACATAGCCCAGAGTCCATGCAGCGCGCCCTAAACACAATTTCTGGCCTATACCACTCCTTTGGTCTCCAGGTCAACATTCAAAAAACTGGATATGGCACAACACAGTATCCAACCTCCTTCTTTCCCAGCTTCCAAATCAATGGTGTTTCACTCAAAGAAGTGGACCAGTTCATCTACCTTGGCTCCACACTTTCCTCGGACTGCTCCTTTGACAATGAAATAAACAGCCACATGCATAAAGCTTCGTCAGCCTTTGGGCGCCACCGCAAAAGGGTTTTTGAAAACAAAAACCTGAAGGTCAGCACCAAGGTTGCCATATACAATGTAATATGTGCCTCTATTCTGCTCTATGGGGCAGAAACGTGGACCCCATACAGATGACACATCACAAACTTGGAGGCCTTCCATTTCCCATGCCTTCAAAAGATCCTCGGCCTGTCTTGGGAGCATCAAATCCACCATACTAAGATTCTTCCCATGACCAACTCCCCCTGTGTGGAAGCAACAGTGGCTAAAAAACAATCTTTGCTGGATAGGGCATACTATCCGCATGCCTGTCCAATGCCTAACCCACCAAGCCCTCTATGGGCAACTCAGCAATGGGCTGCTGGCGGACAAAAGAGGTGCTATAAGGACTATACCAAAGACCTCCTGAAGTGCTGCAACATAAACCTCTGGCACTCGATAGATTGGCCTGGCAGGTCACTTGTGCCAGGGAGACTTCACACATACATTACACGAACTAACAGAGGAGGACTGAAAGACGTGACCAATGACACCAAAGAGCTACCAGCATTACCTCAACATCTGGGCTCCTTTGCCTCACCTGGACGAGTGTGTGGCTCACGCATTGGCCTCCACAGCCACATGAAGTGGCACCAGTGTCAACTGCTGAAGCCCCCCCCCCCCCAGTATTCATTACAAAACATAGTAAAGGGAAAATCTGATTTAAACCAAAGCCAGACAGTTTTTTAAAATCATAATATTTATCTGGATGTATGAAACTGGAGGTTGTAGCTTTGTTGATGGAGTTGTGTGTGTTCACTTGTGAACCAAGATGGGTGAGTTCTCCTGCAGCGGTGGAAAGTAACTCACTTAAGTACAATTTTGAGGTACTTAACTTGTTACTTTACAATTAAGCAGCTATACTACATAAAAAGAACTTTTACTTTGCATACATGGTGTACATTTTTGCGAGTGATACTTTTACTTGAGTGATATTTTAAAGACAAGGCTTTTAAATGGACTATTTTTACTATGCTACATACATGCTATGTATGTATTCTTACCTTTACTTAAGTAAATCATCCAAACAACTCTTCACTGCTGCTCTCCTGACATGCTCCCTGGCACACACACATACTCAGTATTAGGAGAATATCTGCATGTTTGATGTATGATTTGATCGTCACTGGTGGAGATCTGCCTACATTTCTAAGTATTTACTGTATGTTACATCTTTTTCAACGTGTTTCATAACTGAGGTTCAAAGAAAACACCAGAGTTTGAGCACTTTATTCTATGCACAGACGCTACCTTTTATGTTCAAAATGACCAAGACAAAAGTGCAAGGCCTTTTATGCGTTTTTTGAGCTGTGGTGCTAATGAAAGGTTACTTCACATAACAAATGAGATATTACAAAGAGTTGTTTAGTCTCAGTGGTTGTTTAGTGCAGACCACCTCAGGACCTGAATGACAGACAGAGAGAGATTTGGTTTGAGTGAGTGTCTTAGTATGCCTGTATGATCCCTTGTGTCAGTAATCAACCTTGTCATGTAACATAGTCTAATGGCTTGTCTAAGTATTTATTATTCTCTCATATGTGTTTCATAGTAAGACAAATGAATAGCATTTTTGCCCTGCTGCTTTACTCAATGTAATCTTGTAGACAAAGCAAGACAACACCATCAGTACCTATCTCAAAGTGGCAATTTGTATTTGTGATCATTTCACATCACATTTCAAATTGTGAACCAAAATAAGTCACAACGTTTTGCAAGTAAATAAACTGTACAAGTTGTGATGTCAGTGTTTGACTCTGTTGCTGTATCCGGCAAACCACAGTGACACATTGAGTTTCCCAGCTCACACAACAGGCCACAGCAAACTGATTCATCAGTTACCCCAATTAATACACCCTCAGAAGTAGAAAATAGTCCATCTTAAGTGGCGCTGTGCTTAAGGTAATTTCTCTGATAAAATAAGATGAAAAACAGCATGTATGAACCGGATGAGCTGACAAGCATCAAAGAATGTCTTTGTAGATAGTATAATTATTTAACTAGTTGTTGAAAACTATACCCTAATGGATAAATACTGATTTGTGGAGTTTTACGCTGTGAAATAATAGCTCTCCTCCTCCCCCTTCTCCCTCATTTGGTCTTATCTAGGTTGTAGTACTTGATGGTGAGACAGTGTTAGATCATGGAGGGAAATAGAGAACATACATGCCATGTCGTCAAGTCAGATAAGAGACTACTCAGTGTGTGTGTCTAAATTTAAGTGCAAGTTTGTGTGTGTGTGTGTGTGTGTGTGTGCGTGGCGTGGAAGAGTCTGGGTCTCTGATTGCCTCTGCCAGGCTTCCCACATTAAAGTGGCCTCTGCCCCAGGGTAGAGATTCCTGACTACATGGCAAAAAGGAGAGGGGTGGGGAATACAGCAAGGAAAAGATATGTGAAAAGGGAATAAAGTGGGAGGGTAAGGGCATTTAGGTGAAAAGGAGCTGCAAAAACAACTCCCAGGCTTTATCTGGCCTGCATCCAACTGGCCGACACACACTTGTTCAGTCTTTCTCTCTTTCTCTCTCACAAACACACACATCAGCCTTCTTCGCCCCCACCACATGTTCCTAAGTGCGGACCGCACAGGGGGTAGCCCCCTAACCTCCCTGCCCCCATATCCCGTTCCTCTCTTCCCCCTCTCAGCTTTAATTGAGAAGACAAATGGATCTTTCAGAGCCCACTACCGCGCCACCATACATCAGTCATGACAATGTTAGCTTTATAACGGTGGGCTTGCCATGAGCCGAACCATATGTTTGGCCCGCGCCACACGCACGAGCAAACACCTCGATAATATACTAATGGCGCCCCAGTAATTGCCTGTTGTTTTATTATTAAAGGTAATTTAGGCCCTAATGGAATTCATTCAACATTGTGCATCAGCTCCACCCAGACAGCACTGTGGAGAGCCCACTCTTCCTGTGCTGGACTTCAAGAAACCCTTTTATCTCTCCTGAAATAAAATATTATTCTACATGATGAAACATGCTCTAGAGAGCCAGATACCAGCCCCTTTTCAAGCTCACCCCTGTTCCTCTATCCTCGGTTTCTCTCATCACCCTCTCTAAAAATCTGAAACAATACTGGGACTATTGTTAACTAAATGTACATTGACTGTACTCAAGAGGAAAAAAAGAGTAGCTTGTCATTTAAAAAAAAAAAATTGTCAGTATCTCATAACTACAGCTCCCAAGAGGTTTTGACTTGGCACTGACAATATAGAGCTGTAGTTATTGAATGCTGTTGAATAATAACAGTTTAAAGTAAAATGATGAGCTTCTCAAATTTTACTCTTCCATACAGTATTAGGTATGCATTAAGCTTAGAGTATTGAAAGAAAACCTTATAATCATGTTTCAGCTTCACAGAAGCAGTGATGAGACAAACTTTTATAGGAAAATAGACAACTGAAAGCTGGTGGAACACAAGCTAAACCAGAAGTGTCTCTCAGTTGAGAGATTTTTTCTAAATTGGGATTTCCCAGAATTTCTATCTCATTAGTTCATTATAGTATGTACCCGGTGTTGCCAAATTTTTCACAGCTCTACTCTCCTTGGTGAGTATAATCTGAGTCAGTTGAGATGGTGAATGTTAACTGCTGGTCTGTGACAGGAGGTGAACCCCAGTCTCCAGCATGAAAGTTCAACCTGCTGCACACCCATTTGCCACCTTCCTGCATTGGCTCCAACGTTGACACTGGATGTAAAGTGTGAGATGCTGAATCTGTTATAATTCTGTGCCCTCCTAACCCGCTGCCACTCTCCCAATGGCTCTCTCCTTCTCTCCCTGTGTGTATGTGTGTGTGTGTGTGATTGTGTGAGTGGAAACAGGTGTGCTGGAGTCAGAGCAAAGCCACTCCAGCTGCACCTCATCACTGTTATCAACCTCTTTACAAATACCCAGCTCTGCCACTACCACCCTGCAAGATCGTAGCTTCTGCTTTAGTCAGTGTTGCCATGCTTCAAGCTACTTCACCTGCATATATCCATTTTTCTTGGTGTATCCTGTTTTCCTGTGCCTAACCCTGTTTCCTGCCTTCTGCAATTCTATCTGCTCTTTCTCTGGCCCCCGTCTCATCTCATCAGCCCTGCTTCTCTGCCCTTCTCTTTCCAGCTTCCAGCCAAAGCCTCAGCCCCATGCTCCCAGCTTCCAGCCAAAACCTCAGCCACAGGTTCCCAGCTTCCAGCCCAATCCTCAGCCCCATGTTCCCAGTTTCCAGCCCAAGCCCCAGCCCCAGTTTTCCAGCTACCTGCCCAAGCCCCAGCCCCACCCCCATCCCCAGTTCTCAGTTACCAGCCCAAGCTTCCTCGGGCCTGCATTCCTTTTCCCCTGCCTTTGCGATAAATACCTTGTTTCTATCATATCCCTGTCTCCTCACTGTTCAGTGTCTGCACTTGGGTTCACCTGCTCAATCCCCCATAACAGTACGATCTGGCCAAAGACACGAACCCAGCAGACATTCATCTGCTCAGACTACCAAACACCTGGGAGGCTTTTGGTGTGCTTAGAAACATTCTACTCGATGAAGAGCCATCATTTTTTAGGCTCCTTGCTGCCATCTGGAAGACGGATCCTAAGATGGCCCTAGAGGTGGCTATCTACAAGTGGAAAGTCTCTTGCCCTGTTCCTCCCAGGGCAATCAATCCAACCCCCTGTATTTCCCTGTAACCTCCCAGCTCCTCACTGGAACAGCCAAACAGGCAGCTAACCTGTAACATAAGGGGCACCAGCATGATAGCCACCAGCTAGCATCTGGGCCTGCACTGCAGCCTGCTAGCCTTCAGCCTGCCCTCCGGTCTGCTTGCCTTCAGCCAGCACCCCGGACTACTTGCAACCAGCCTGCACTCCAGTCAATTAGGCTCAGGTTTGTGAGCCTGCAGCCTGCCTGTCCTGAGCTGGTTAGATCGCTATCTGCCTGTCCTGATCCTGCAGTCCCTGAACCCCAGGAGCCTAATATGGAACAACTGATGACTCACCCTGATGTCCAATGGTCACCCTTTGAAGGGACTTGCCTTGCTATTTTCATGGGATACTGAGGAGTCTCCAAAAGGAGGCGTGGTCCCCATGGCCACTGGCTCTCTCAGCAGCCCAGTGCCATTGAGTTTTCACTGCCCAGTGCCACTAATGAGGCCCAACCTGTTCCCAAGCCATTGGCTGCCATTGCTGAGGTCCAGCCTGTTCCTGTGCTGCAGCAGTCATGTCTTTCTGTGCTGCAGCAATCCTTGGTGTCTGGGCTATGATTATCACAATTTCCTGAGCTGTCGTTGTCTCCTGTTCCTGTGCTGCAGCAGTCTCCTGTTCCTGTGCTGCAGCAGTCTCCTGTTCCTGTGCTGCAGCAGTCTCCTGTTCCTGCGCTGCAGCAGTCCTCTGTTCCTGCGCTGCAGCTGTCTCTTGTTCCTGTGTGGCAGCAGTTTTCTTTTCCTGAGTTGCAGCAGTACCCTGGTCCTGTGCTGCAGGAATCACTAGTTCCTGTGCTGCAGCAGTTTTCTGTGGCTGTGTTTCAGCAGCCTCCTGTTTCCCTGGCTCCACCAGCTCACTTGTTTGTCTCCCACCTGCCGGACTCCAGTCCTGCACTCCAGCCACCGGACTCCAGTCCTGCACTCATAGCCACTTGGTCTGTCTTGCGTCTGGTCGACCTCCAAAGTGGTCCTGCCTACACTGCAGGTCTCCAGAGCGATCCCGCCTATGTCACTGGCCTCCAGATCATCCACTAGAGCGACTCCACACATCTGGACGTCCTCCTGCCTGTCATCAAGAATGGCCCCACCGGTCTGGTTGTCCTCCAACTCGACCTCCATGGTAGCTCTGCTCCTCTCTCCTGCCTCCTGGTCGCCCTCTGGAGCGACACTGGCCATCTGTCTTGCCTTCCAGTCACCCTCCCGAGCAACTCTGCCCATCTATCCTGTCTTCCAGTCCCAGCCCCAGTTTCCAGTTACCTGCCTTCACAACAAATACCTTGTTTCTATCATATCCCTGTCTCCTCGCTGTTGAGTGTCTGCACTTGGGTTCAAGTGCTCCATCCCACATAACGTCCGATATGAATTCATAGGGATACTGGGATTGGAAGTGCCACACTACTAGAGTCAGAATAATAGGTTAAGTTAGCATTTCTTACATTTAAAGTTTATCTGTGTATTTCCTTCTTGTTTGTCAATAGCTCTCAAGAAATGGTACTATGTTACAGAATGGGACACTGTGGTGACCTGACATTTTATATGTTGTATCTACAACTAACATGAACTTGTTTTATTTGGCTAATATGATTGTAGCTGTATCCACCTTTCAAATGCTGCACTGATGTTCACTCAGGTTTTTGGGCCTGTATTTGAATACAGAGCACTAGGTGGGTAATTCAGGGGCCCTGGGAGTATGCAGCAATTCAGGCACATAACTGTTTAGAAAGCTTATAATCTCAGCATCCATTGAAGTAATAAGGGAATGGCTAGTATTAATGGTGATAATGGGCAAATTAGAGCAGTAACATGTGTTTAACCTCATCCAGTGGGTTTCAATTTTTTTTTTCATAAGCCAGAGAGATGAGCTGAAGTAAAAGGGTGAAATTAATACATGAAGCATGAAACTGTTATCATTCACTATCATTATGATACAAATTAATTAGCAGAAAACTATCATTAATGTCTAAGTTTGATATGTACTGCAATGTACATAAATACATAAATACCCAGAAATGGCAGTGCCCAGAATCTGCTCCAGATGAATGTGAGTGGGCAAAAACAAGCCACTGAAGCCTGATTTATTAAATGTTAGATACACATCTATGTGAATTTGATAACTCTGAATTACAGTAAAGCTATAAAGGAAAATGATAGATTGTATGGCAGCAGTTCAACATAAAGAAAAGCAGATACTCCTCTCACATGTGAGAAAATGTCACATAGACATCCACAAACTGAGAAGATTTACTAATATGCCATGACATACTTGAGAGTTTTTCAACCTCTGTCAGTACAAGGTCAACTCTGTATGTCCCACAAAGAGCTTATCAGTTCATCTTCTGTCTTTTTTCTTTCTTTAATCTCTAGTGAGATTTCAGTTCTCTCAGTTTGATAACCACTGATACATTTCTCACCTCATAATACCTTTTCTGTCACTTCTACAAAATGCCTAACTTGATTTCTCTTTCTTTCCAGTCTCTTTGTTTCCCAGCATAGGAAGTCAGCATGGTACCCTGGGATCATCTGAGGCTGTGTGATCATCATGCTCTTCTTCCTGGTTCTTGCTCCCATGGTTTTTCATGCCTGGCGTACAGCATGCCTATCCTCTGACTGGACTTACTCTTATCTGGGGCCAAAAACACCAAAATAACAATCTTCCCTCCCCTCATCTGCTCACTCTTACAATTCAGTTTCTTTTCCACTGTCTTACAGCTTACCCACATGTGACAAATGTCTCTGAGAAAGTGTTTTCATGGCATGGTCACCATGACCCCACACTGTATTTTATCACATCATTTGGGGCATGTTAAGAGGTGCAGCCCCTGGTGTTGTAGATTTAAAAAAATATTTCTATGACTATTCATTCTATGACTATAACACCATCTCCTCTAACTTTCTGTTCTTCTCCCCCTCACTGTTTCTACTCTCTCCCTCTCTATCTGTCTCTCTTTCGTTCCCAGCAGCATGTGAACATTAGCCAGGGTTTTTATCAGAGGGCTTCCAGCAGAGCTCCAGCAGGCCTTCCCAGGAGAGGAGGCTACAGGAAGTCGTAGGATGATAAAACTGGGCCATTACTTGGCCAGCACAGGACCCCAGGGTTCATTACCCCCCTCCTTCTAATCTCTGCAGCATGTCTGCAGCACAACATAATCCTGAACACACCTCAAACTCATTACATTATACATTTGTGCTGACTTGTCTTTTACATGTGGGTTTTGGGCTTGAATCATGCTGCAGTTGTGCTTGTGATACTGGATAAAAATGAACCTGAATTGCCATTTTGTTGTATTTCTTTCACTATTTGAATCACAAAAAATCTAAAATGTGGGCAGTGATTCAGAGGTCTGAAACCAGATAAAATAAACCTTAAAAGGGTACTTTTGCACATTTCTTGACTATACATGAGAGAGATGAAAAGTATCCATACATGAGATCAAACAAATAATTTTAGAAGAGGATAGTAGAAAATGTAGTCAGATATTATACTTTCTAACATGAAGAAAAACATTCAAAGTTCCTCAGCTGCATTAAGCTATATTACTCAGCACTCTGCCAAGCAGCCAAGTGGGTGCAAGGAGTACATAAGAATAAAAACAGCTGCCTCTGAGATGACGTCATAGCCTTGAACACTACTGATGTCCCAAGAATAGTACACAAAAACATGGAGCTGCAGCTCTTGAATAGTAGCATGGGGATACAGAGAATTAATTGGCAGTGATGGTCTTGTGGAAGTGATGACAGCTGATATGGAGAGCAGCTGGAAATGACAGCAACACCAGAGCTAGGCAACATGTAGCACTCAGCAGCAACACTGACAAAAAACATCACAGAAACCACCACAGGAAGGGACAGATACAAAGAGGGAGAGAGAGTACTCCTACTAGTTGTGTCATGGTATATAATAAAAGTGTAATATTCAATGATATGGACTAATTTGTATGTTTAATTCATCATCTATTTGTCTGCCATGTGAGTGTTTTTGCCTTTTTATTATTATTATTATTATTATTTTACAGAAACATTTTGTATTATTTGTTTTAAGCATTGGTGGAATGTAACTTAGTACATTTACTCCAGCATTTACAGTAAGTACAAATCTGAGGTACTTGAGTATTTCCATTTCATATTATGCTGCAATATAGCGGGAAATGTACTTTTTACTCCACTTAAATTGTATTTATTTGACAGCTTTAGGTACGATTTACCACAAAGATTAAGATTTTACACACAAAACTCGTTATCATGTTGTAAAATATGATGCACTGTTATAGACTCAGCTACCCAACAGTATAAAAAATTATTACTCATAATGCTTAATAATAATCTAATAATATGATATAAACTAGTATAACATTCAGGGGCCATTTTTCTGATATATTGGTACTTTCACTTTCAATACTTTATTTACACTTTCTGACTTTAATTTGGAGAATTTCTATGGTCCAGTATTACTACTTATACTTAAGTGAAAGATCTGCATACTTTCTCTGCCACTGGTTTTAAGTGTCAAAATGTTTTTATAATTCATATTCAATTGATAAGTGTGTGTGTTTTACACATAATCTTGTGTTGGTTCATTTTGAAAGCAGATCTCAGCAAGCAAGTTTCTTTTTTTATTTAATTTCTTTTTTTTTCACATTCAGCCTTCTTTACGGTAAGTAGGTCTAAAAAATGTTGTTCCTTTTTGCCTCTGACATTCCTTAACCAATCCAGAGAGAGCAGCCAAATGACCCTGATGCTCTCGGGACCCCACCCCATCCCCTCCCCGCTCATACCAGCAGATCAACCCAGCTAGTTTCCTTATCTGTTCCTCACTCAATTACCCTGTGCTGCAGAGGGCATTTGAAGCCTCAGACGAGCAGCCTGGAGGTTACAGTGGGCTGAAGTGGGAGGAGGCACAGGCTGCTGATGGCCCTTACCCTCTGCACACAGAGATAACAAATAAAGGGATGGGACGCAGTGGCTCAAAGGTTCAGAAAGTTAAATCCACAGTTAATTACTGTATATAAAAGCTTTTGTTTACTATGCATCATCTCTATGACAGCAAAGTTGGTGATTACTTAGTCTGCTGTTGCATTTCTCATTTTCAAATCAAAACACAATTCCATGCACAGCTTTGTCACGTTATATTTGATAACACTGGGTTTGTGGTTTGGTCTAATGTCTTATTTCACTGTTCTCCTAGCCAATAGCATGCTGCAGTACTGCTGTTTCCAATGAAGACTGGCCAACAAAATGGTGTTTGACAAGTTTCTGAGGATGTGCATACCATGAGGTGAAATGAAATTAGTTAAAGAATCCATTTTCACTCTACCCTAAGTGGTAATGAACATTTAATATTGAAAAGATAATCTTCAACTGTATGATTGCATATATGACAAGAAAAATGTTGGAAAGAAAAAACTGACAAGCAAAGACATTTGAACTTTTTAGTAAAAAAAAAAAAAATGAAGGAAATATTCAAAACTATCAATAGAGCCAACAGCAACACATAAATCAATCATGTATCAATACATACAATAATGCATGCATACAATAAATGCTTCCTGAAGCTGAAATCCTAAATGTTTTTTTAAAACATTAAAAAAATATTTGAGATGGTGACCAAAGACCAATTAAAAATATGCTCCTGGTTGTCAGGTTGCACCTGTCTATTTCCAATATAATACATATATTTATTTCAATTTGCCTAATCTTGTCAGTGAAATTGCACTCTTCTGGACCGCAGGATGTCAACAGTGATAATGTATGTGTGTCGTGAGACTTCATTACTTTTCAGTACGTCTTCTCTCAGACGAGACGGGTGAGAGTCAAGTATTTGTAAAGCAGGAGCTAAGTTACTATTTCTGAGTACGGCCACATGTTATACCTAGAATAGTAAAAGAAAAGGTTCTTCTTACAGCACCTCAGACATGTTTTGAGCACTAATTGAGGAATTCAGAGATTTGCCTGAGCCTGGCATCTAGAGATGAAGAGGGTCAGAGAGATATGGAGATGGAGACAGAAGTGGGATTGAGCACTAAGAGAATGTGAGACTGTACTGAATGGAGAGGGGAGGACAGCACAGAGAGCTTGTCACATCTGTGTCTCTGTGTCTCTGTGTCTGTAGGATGTTTCCCTCCTTTTAAGGCAGCAGTGATGTGTGTGCCTTGATCAGCAGTACAGCAGCAGAGAGCAATCTTAGCAGGATGGCTGAGGAGCCACATCTCTGCTATCCTGAGGTGTGTATAAGTCACTTTAAATGTCACTGCACAAAAAAATACGAAACTTGCTGTTTTATCTTATTTCATCTTTCTTGCTGTTAATTGTCCTGCTCCTTTAATTACAAAGTAACTTTTAATTTCTAACATTTTTCATGGTGAAACCTGTTTATAATGTCCTTTTCTTACAATCTCTGTGAATCTTTCAGCTCAGCTCCAATGTTCCATCCTGATAGATAAATAGTCTTATTCATCTCTTTGCTTTTTCATCACACTCCCAGCACCAATGACATGAGAGATCAGGTCTGATTTTGCCACCCTGTCATGCTATCTATCATCCACAGATAGAGACTTATCTCTCTGTCAGCACCCGGCTGCTTCATATGAGCTATTGCGCTCTCGGTGACAGGGTCCCCTCACCTGTCCATCCATCACAGCCAAAACCCTCAGTGGCATCGCGGGGTGTTTGCATGTTTATCAGTAATTAGAAGGGAGGAGTTGAGAGTAAAACCAGCTGTGTGTTACTCCTGCAGGACCCAGCACTCAATCAGCTGACACAAGCTTGACAGGGAGTCGACAACAGCGAGTGAGTTAAACCTCTTCAACATTTCTGCAGGTCACCATCCAGTGCGATTTCACATGAGCACTACTGAGATTATATTCTGCCTCTTCATGTAATAATCAAGCGAAGCTGAAGTGATATGCACATGGGAAGTTTTTAATATGAAGCACATGGTCAGCTGGAGCTGGTATGGGATTCAATACCTTGCTCAAGGACACTACAACAGAACAGATTATTACTGACATGAGGGTTGGCACCAGACACCCTTTGGCTGAAGGGTGGTCTCTCTACTCACTACAACACTCTGCCAGTCTGAATGCCATCGACAGAGAAAGATTCAAGAAAGACATATGTGCATGCTTGCATGTGGGTCTCATGTGCATGTGTGCAGAAATTCAACTGCAGCAATGTTCTCCCCTCTCTCATTTTCTTCATGTGTGTTCCACGTGTTCCAGCCACATTTCTGCAAATATTTATACCGGGTGTAAAACGCTCTTGATCTCTCTCCCCTGTTTACTCTCCTGTTCTTTCTCTCAGCCGACTCTTGCACTGACCTTTTTTCATCCTGACTGAGAGTGACAGGAGGGAGGGGACAAAGAGTCAGGGGGCAGAAAAAGAGCAAGTGAGCGTGCAGTGAGGTCAGGGGAAGAGAGAAGGAGCAAGGAGAAAGCCTTTGGTGAAGAGAGAGAGACATGTAGTGAGAGAGAAGCGAGCAGGGGGAGCAGTTCAGCGTGATGGATGACTTGTCATCTTATAGAAATCAAAAGCCCAATCTACGATCCCCTCTTTTAGCAAAAGCACAAAATGCAGTGGTGCAATGAGGCCCACTGGGCTAATTGTGGAGTAATTTGACATCTGTTGACGTCTGAAAACGTGTTAGCTACTACTGAGAGAGAGAGAGCAAGAGGGTGGTGTTGTACTGTTTGATTTCTAAATGAGGCACATGCCGCTGACCAAGCTGGGTGCACACGCCTCTTGAAATGAGAACAAAAACACAGATCCAGTTACAGAACAAAGTATCACATTTGTGGTCTTTGTCATCAGTTTAGCTGCATTCACAGCGGCTTGATCAGTGGGATTTGTGTAATGATATTCAGCCTGAAACATGACGTAATGTGTTACTGAAACTAATGAGCTTTGCCGCTGGGTGGCCTACCGGACACCACATACACACAAACACACACACACACACACACACACACACACACACACACACACACACACACACACACACACACACACACACACACACACACACACAGCAAACATCTTGCTTATCTTCCAAGCATCCTTTTATGTTTATCTCTATCATGATCAATAAAATGGGTCTGTAAAGTGGTGCAGGATTTGATCGTGATCTACAATGCATGGATAAAAATTCAGGGTCAGTAATAACTATTATTTTACAGCTATCAACAGCTGTGTGCCATAAAAGGCAACACATCAGTCATGTTATTCATGTATTTTGAAGATCCCTGTCATCAGATATATGGGGCATTTTTATTAAACTAACTGTTAAATCATTAAAATCTCAGTAGCAGAGAAAACATTTCTGCTGTCAAGACAGCATTAGAAAGCTAATTTGTGGATTATTTTTCAACAATTGATATTTCAAAGCTGCTAACAGGGTGCTAACACATCTCCAGCTGTGACAAGTCCTTCAACTCTACCTCCACATTCCTTCCAGTGTAAAGGCTGCTGTGCTCTGCCTGTGGAAGGGAAACAGAGCTGGATTCCTCTCCAGCGTGTTGGCAAAAGCTGTGGAAGAGGCCTTAGGATCATTAGTGAGGCTGGCATGAGAAGTTGAAGGGGATCTGCTAAACACTCTGCCATTATTCAGCAAGAATGAAGAAATCTTTCCCCTGACTCTAATCACAGTGGCAGTTCTCTTTTAAATGGCAGCTGTCAAAATAGGTCTTTTAACACAAAATAGCCCAGCAGCAGGCACGTTCCAAGTCTCTGCCCATAAATGAATTACTGACCCTGGCATGCTGTAGACTTCTGTGCCTTCCCTCGCACTTCGGTTATAACCTTGCAGCAGAGCTGCCAAACTGGCCTCGCTCTCATCTGTGCTTCTCTTCTCTTGATGACCACCTGGCTGATGAAGCAACCTCAAGGTAAGCAAGAAAGAAAATGTAACAAATGGTAGCACACAGCAAAAAGGATGCTGTAAGTACACAAGGGGGGAATGGAAAATTGTTGCATATAATCGAAAGAGCCGAAGCACAGCTACAGGATGAAGGAAGGAAAAAAATAGAGAAAAGCTGTCCTCTCCATGCACCACTGCGTGACATCACAGCACTCACAGCTTCCATTAGGGCCTAATAAATGAAGGGCTAACGAGGCTGAGTGGGTGGGAAATATGGGAGGAGGCGACGGAGGGGGGATGCCCTGCCACCCCAAGCCTCTGTCAACTCCATCAGGAACACTTGAAGGAGGGGTGGGAGTGGAGCGAGGTTTGTAGCAAAGCAAGGGTGGAAGGGGGCTAAAAAAACCTCTCGGCCCATTAGAGAAATCAGGCCGGGACTCTAAAAACACCCTGAGAGCAGAGAGGCCGAGTGGCCCTGGTGTAAACATACGGTGGGTGGCAGCCCCTGAGCGCTCTGACAGCCAACGGCGGCCATGATGGATCTGTGGAGTTATCTCATTTTCCACTGTTTTAATTAGAGGCCAGGCTGTGAGCCTCGGCAGCTGGCTCTGCTGTACTGACTCCTGTGGCCTGACAGAGAAAAATGTCCACTGATACTGCTGCCAAGTTCAGCCTGACCAGAGAAAGAGAACTTCTGGGATCCATAATCCTGTTTACTGAGCAGGTTGCACATTAATCAATATTTAATATTTTCATTTGATTTCTTTTCATATCTTTGTGCCTTTCACAATGTGTTTTAAATTGCTAACTCAATTCCAATGAGAGATCATCATGTGCATAATTTAGAGGGAAAAATCACCTATATTTACAGCTAATTAGAGCCATGCATCTTAGATGACAATGATAGGATGAGTGAAGGTATCAGGTATCTGTCCACAAAATGGGTCTGGAGTAGAACTCATAGTGTACCCTGTTATTAGGTGGCGCTCTTAAACCCTGTAATCCAGCAGAGCACCACAGTGATGGGGTAAGACAGGATGAGAGACAAAAGACTCAAACTACCTCACACAGCTAGGGGCACATGTAAAGTTTATATCTGTATGTATGAAATTAGTGGTAAGCAAGTATACTGTGCACAATGCTTGGTTTGGTCAAATTCAGACCATTTTAAAATGAGAATCTCCAAAAAAAAAAAAAAAAAATAGAAATATCAAAACGTATTTCCTGCATTCTCAAAATAATCAAATGCAGGAAAACCTGAAATGTTTTCTATAGTTGCTCTGTAATTTCAGCAGAGTTGGTGCACAGGGTAATCTATTTTTTTTTTTTTTTTTTAAATCCCTACAGTTTTTTTTAGAGTTGTTCTGTAATTTTAACATATTTAATTTAAGGATTATAGTGTTGCAGAAAATTAAAGGTTTTGTTAAGAGTGAGCTCAATCTGGTCATTTTGGGCAAAACTCCTTTTCTGTACTATTTAAAATTAATATCTAGTTGAAAAACATTTTAAAAAACGAACCAGGAACAAAATCTGATATTATATCATTTGAGAATTTCTGTGTTCATTTTCAGCAGAAAATTATACTTTTCACCTCAGTTGTTTGAATGTAATAAACCATTCTGTGTGAAAACTAAAACCAAAATCCAAAACTTCTTATGATGATGTACATAATTTTGACTGGGTTCTGAAATAAATAGTAGGTCAACACAATTTTGATCTTTCTTCTAAATATTTGGAGTATCAGTGCAAATTAATTCATTAATAACGTTTTATATATATTGGTCAGGGATTGGAGTCAAGTTTGTGAAAGAAGAAAGAAGAAATTTAGGAGAAAGGATGTTTATATTCTTCTAAAAAAAGTTGTCAATATCTAAATTTATCTCCGTTATCTCTTATTAGGCAACAAATAATTCATACAAGGACATTTCCCAGTAAAATGTGTATAACAAGGCTTTTTATATCCCCCCTCCTCCTCTTACTTGTTGAAAAGAGGACGGATGGAAAGAAAGTGCAAGCGTGAAAGCAGTTTTACTGAGCGCTGGAAAAGAGGAAAATAAAATCATGTCATTGTTGTTTACACTGGACCCCCCAACTTAAGGCCTGTGTGTGCAAGTCTGTGTGTGTTCCACCATCTTCACTGTTTAGGCTGCGTGTTATTGTGAGTCGGCCTCAAAGGAAATTTTGAAATTCACCTCCATCAGAGACCAATTTCAATCTGAGGGAGTTACTTTGCTGTTGAGTATTTTTTGTGTCTTTTGTTTGAATGCAAATTCACACAGAAATTAGTTTAAAAAAAATTAAAATCATTTTTTTTACTTTCTATAGAAAAAACAATGTAATATAACTCATGAATATGTGCAACAGTAGATCACCTATGCATAAAATATTACAGGAAAAATTCTGTATTTATAATTTAGGCTCGATGACAGTTTTTGTTTAATGTCATTTGCCTAATATTTTATTTCAATCTTTTTCTGAGCACAGCAATCTACGTTGTTGTCATTTGATGACGTGCCAGACATGCACACACACATTAATACAATGGGCTGAACACAGACGTGAATCCATGAAGCAACAAGCAAACACACAAACATGCATACACGTGAATCCTCACACACACACGCACACAGATGCTTTATGACCTCACAGAGTCTATTGATGGTTTTCCCAATCTCTCGCATGTGGTGAACTTCCTGTTGGCACTGGTCAGGAACCTGCTGTTCGCTCACAATAGAATAATCAGCCTGGTTTTCACACACGGTCAGTATCTCACTCCTACCTTATCTCTACCTTTTCCCGTTCCCCCTCTCTTATTGTGTCTCTCACCACACTGCTGCTGCTGCTCCCTCAGCCTTTTAGTCTCCTTGTTTCTGCAGCATTTCTCTCTCTCCTGTTTAGAATGAACAGCGACCTCCATTGTAGAATGGCAGGGTGTTATGACAGCAGGCTACTGTTAACTGTGTTTGGTTTGGGAGGACAGGGGAACACACACATACAGATGCCGTGCAATGCGCACACATATACAGGGACATTGACATCTTCATCTTCACAACTGCCACACACACACACACACACACACACACACATACACACATACACAAACACACACACATATGCTCGTATATCTGGCATCAGCCTCTCCAGATGGAGCTCATCCCCTCCCTGCCTGAAGCCATATTTTGACTGTTTACTCAGAATTTCTCTATATCTGGCCATTGTTAAGCCTGCTTGGCTCTGTGAATACATTCAGTAACATGTTTGAAGTGGGAGGATAGTATGTACCGCATGTGCCAGTGGAGAAGCACTGCAGTGTGTGTGTGTGTGTGTGTGTGTGCACGCTTTGGGTAAAAGAGAAAGGGTTTCCAATAAGTACTGGGTCATGAATGTGCAAGTGTTTCGGTGTGCAAACATTTCTGTGAGGCCACTAACTTGTGAACTGTTTGACCTGCACAGGTGGGTGTCATTCTCTGAAGCATGTCCTGCCTCCTCAAGACATTTGTTTGTACACACCATGAGTTAGTATTAGCTGCAGCAGGATGTTTGGGACCTGAACATGTGTGAGAGTGCACATCAATGTGTGGGTGGGTGGGTGGGTGGGTTGGATGGTTGGTGTAAGCTTGTGTGTGTATACGTTTGCACCCAGACGTTACCATGAGAGTTTGCAATGCCCTTAAAAGTCGTGTTATCCCTCTGAATTAAAGGCTTTCATTGAGCAGCTTGAAATCTATCATTGTGCTAAATTACATGCTTCCTATAGTCATGTAATATACAGTATATCATAGCTGCTGCAGAGAGTGGAAAATAAATACATTTGAATCTTAGAAAATAGTGGAAAAATGAAATGGTCGACAGAGCGGAGCCTCATTGCGCTATTGTCTTCCTCTTCTCTACATTCACTTTTTCCACATTTAGCATTGGCTGCTTTGATGCATGCTGAAGGAATGCAGGGTGAGTAATCACAGGGGGGAGAGGGAGGAGGGAGCAGAGAAGAGAGAGGTGGATTACACTGATGAACTGAAGAGGTGATGGAGACAATTAAAGAGGCCACAGGGTGAGAAAAGATGGACATTTAAGAAGAAAGAAATAGAGGATAGAGAGAGAGAGACAGAGAGAGAGAGAGAGAGACAGAGAGAGAAAGAGCAGCAAAGAGAAGTGGAAAGAGAGTAAGAGGGGCCTCCCTGGTCGTCGTTACGCCGTGTGCGATCATTTGGGTTGATTTGGATTAATGCTTTAATTGGGAAACAGACACAGACCGTTAACATCTGTATCCCATAGCAGTGGAGGGGCTGCCAAGACAAACCAGTGCTGCGTCACACTGACAGATTCCCCCGGTAACAAGAGCACTAGAGCAAGGGCTGTGTGTGAGAGAGACAGGGGTTTAATGGCAAAATTGTGTGGGCTTAAGACTGCGGAGCTTTAGGTCATTAAACTGGCACTACCAACCCAGAGCTAAGATCACACACACATGCACACATGCACACACGCACACACACACGCACACACACACACACACACACACACACACACACACACACACACACACACACACACACACACACACACACATGCATTTCTGTAGAAGAGCAGTGAGCAAGAGAATTACAGAATTGCATCTGGTTATTTCAATACTTCCTACCTTTTCCTTTGCATACGAAAGGGAAGTGACTCACTGGAATTCTCTGAAATGTTGATAGTTGATTGAACAGATTAAAGTTCAGTGTTTTCAAACGAACACTGTCCAATTTCACATATCCTGTGAAAAACTAGCTGCAACTCTTAATGGTGAGAGTGACGCTGATGAAAAATATGGCATCTCAAAGCTAAGCTAACTGTGCTATCCTGTATCCTAAGTAGAAGTGAAAGTAGACGCTTTGATAGCTTAACTGAAGTAAGACCTGAGGAGCAACATTTTTCTATCTTCATGTTGCCCACCGTGGAAGGGAATGAAGAAAAATTTCTGTTTGATGTTTGCATGTGGTTGGTCATCTACTAACAGAAGAAGAAGATACAGTATGCGTATGACAGTTCACTCACACAATTTATTTCATTCTGCAGCTCCATTATGCCTATAAAGAAGAAGCAGTAGAGCCCTAAAAGCTTCATTAGACAGTTTTAGGCCTCTCCCAAAATACATCTGTTTGAAATGTTACTTTGCAAGTAGTCAAGACTGTATATAGCCCAAAAATCAAAACTCATTGCCTCAAAGTGCTTCCTTTAAAAGCTGTACAGCATACAACACACTCTATCCTTAGACCCGCAGAGGAAAAAACCCTCAGAAGAAGCCTGAGGCAAAGCAACAGCCAAAAGCAAAATATCAAAGTTTCAGAAACAGAATGACACTATGAAGTATATTGCAAACATACAGTATGGGAGGAAAGTACTATTATTTGTTCTTTTCTTTACTGCAAGATGATTTAATGACATTATGTGACAGATCTGTACTTGTCTTTCTGTCTGTAGTCTCATATTGATGTTAAGTTCTAAATATAGTCTACATACACAGTATATCTTTTGTTGGTCCACGTCTAGCTATGTGTTACGACAGAGCTGTAGCACTGTGGCATACATAAGCATAAAATTCATGAGCACACACAGTCTTACAGACAATTGTGAGAAAGTGTTTTCATCGTGACACACCGTCATTCATACGGCCAGGCTGCCTCAGAACAATGTAAGGCTACACACCCTGTCTGTGTGACTCAGTGACCTCTGGGACCCCTGTGCCCCTGAGTGCCTCTCCTACCCAGACTGGATCCCTACAACACCACTCCAGCCCTGACCCCCATTCATTTGGACCGACCCCTCTTATCAGGTCTGCCAGTTTTGGCTGTTGCACAGAGATGCATGTAACCAACCCCTTCTCTCCACCTCCTCCCCCTCTGCTCCGCACTCTCTCTCTCAACCATACACATGTCAAATATCTCTAGTTTTCTTCTCATGCATTCACACACATCTGAAACCGCGTGCTGTGGGAAACCATGCTGACTCGATACACACAGACAGCGCAACGAGCAGATTCGAGTGTCAAGGCCTCAGTTTCAGAGTGCAATTCCAAGAAATCAGACCTTGCGGAGGGTGATTAATACACCAGAAAGCTCCAGCTTAGTAAAAGGCCACAGCATCCAGAGAGCATTCCAGTCAGGCTCGGAGCGACGGTGCTCACACACACAACGACTGCCAAGACGGCTTTCGTGACTGCTTCCTCTGGTCCTTGTACGGTTTCACATTCAACCCACTGCGTTTGATCATGCAAGCCTGCAACATACTCACATCACCATACCTAATTAACAACGAATGGTGAGGCGAGACACATACACGCATGCACACACACACAATACCAAGTACAGTACATTCTCCCCTTCCACAAAAAACACACACACACTCCTGCGCAATCTGACTCTTACTGGTGTATGGATTAACAGTGCTGCCTGTCAGAAACAAACAGTTGCTCTTTGGCTGGGTACCACACACAGTCACCATATTGGCTCAGTAGCACACACTCTCTGCAGGAGAAGATAAGTCCCACAGCACAGTCAAAATTATCAGAGGAAGTGACACATAAACAGAAATGAAAAGAAAAATGAGGGAACTCCAACAAGTTGTGCTTTATACACTGTTTGTGCACTGGAAGAAGATGTTTACAACACATATAATAACTACTGTATACTCAGCCTCTGATTTCATTTCAGGAAACGTTTTGCACCTAATGATCAGTTTCTATCAAAACAGCAATCTGACTTTGGAAAGAAAAAAATTCCACAGGGTGCGAAAGACAGACGCAGAGCTCTGGCTTCTTCCTGACACTTTAATGACCGCCTGTCTTCACTGTAGCATGTTGTCACATTTCACCTCATCAGACTGTACCTCACTCTGTCTCTAGGCCTCAGGGTTTTTTGGGGTTTTAGCCAACTTCACCTCACTAGTGTGAAAATATAACATGCCTTCACCAAGAGAGCCTTGATCTAATCAGACATCAGAGCACCATGACAGATTTGGCATCATTAGCTCCAATATGTGGAAACTGCCACCACCTCCACCGCTGTTCTGAAAGACACAGTCAGAAACTAAAATCCTTCAATTCAACATGTATTGCTCAGGGCCAAGGGCGTGGCTTCTGTTCCTTCTGCGACAACTGGTACTGTCTGATTAGCTCCGTCATCCATCCTCCATTCCTGCATCATCCATTCCCGCCTCACTGCAGGAAATGGAGAAAATATGACGTTGGAGGAGGTCGTAGGAGGATATCTAGCCTCTATGAGTCTGTCAAGCTATCATGACCCCCTCATCATTTCACAGCTGAAAAACAGAGAGACCAGGCAGGACCCAGGGAAGATAAACAAGGGGTGGGCCAAATTATGGGTGCTAAAATGCGGCAGAGAAAGGTGGTTTCTCTGTGCCTATTTACTGTCTAAAAATATGGCAATGCCAACCAAAAGGACTGTGTGCCCACAGTGGTATCCATGCCAGCACATCTTCTCTTAACTTGTGAAGTGTAATGAGCATCCTCAAACATTCAATTACTGATTTTCTACTAACGAGGTAAACATCTTCACAAAAACAAAGCATCAAACGCAGCTCAAAACAAAGCTCTTAATGAGGAGTTTATAGTCAGGTAATAGCGAATGTCTCTGAAGTTACGGGGGTGGAAGGTGTTGACAGTGTTAGTGTTTTCCCTGAGACAGCAGTGCTAGTGTTTTCCAATATTTACGCCAGTATTTATGCATGTGTGTACAGGTCCTTTGAGAGGTTTACATATTGAGGGTAATAGGATAACTCTACTCTACGAGCAGAGAAACAGGTGCTTATCTTGTCAGAGCTGTTGTGCTAAGCCAACCTTTGACCCCTGGTTAAGAGCCAATTGAGAAATTAAAACAAAAAATTTGCACGCCTCCGCCTCTACCCCCTCTGTGCTCTTTGCTCTCCTCTCTTACATTTGCGCTCACAGGCACAAAAAACGCATGCATGTGGGAAAGGTCAACAAGAAGATGAATCATTTCACAGCTATTTCCCATTATCCCTCATTGGTGTTCGGCAATCCAGCTTGCTGGAAAGTGCAAGACATAGAGTGCAAAAAAAAGTAAAAGAGGGGTGTACGGAGGGGGTTTTGCCCAGCACTGGACATTCTGCAGTGAGTTTGGGGTTTCTGGCGTAATGTGGAGGAAGGGAAGATCGAGGGGTGTGAGGGGGAGTGGACAGGAATAGCTCACCGCTGTGTGGGGTCTGTCTCGCGTGCGTTTACCACCGGGGTCTGGGTTATTGATTTTCAGGCATGAAACAGGAATATTGTCCAGGGTTTTACTTTGCTCTGCTTTACCTGCCAAGCTCTTTCTAGCAAGCCTCCTCCAGTTACACATCTCTCTCTGACAGATAGACTGACACTGTCTCTTCAAAAATATATCTGTAAACTGTAATATGACTGATTCCTAAGACTTGGCAACTGTGTTATTTACATCAGTGAGTCTATTTGTTTTACTTTCACAATAAAAAAGTACACTTTAAACCCTATGCAATATGTATCTTCATTAATTGATCATTTTAATTAAGCTACAATAGCTTGCAACATCTCCGTAATGGTTGACAAGTCAGCTGTTTCTCTTTAACTTGTAACTTAAGAAATACATTTTTGACTCAGTTTCAAAACTCTGAGTCACTAGTGAAATAACTTCAGTATGTCTCTACATTACTAATTCTTCCACTAATCATTTGGATGTCCATAACAAATAAATAACATATAACATATTTCAGAACAAGGAAAAGGATAAGGAAAACTGAGTTTTCATAGCATTTTGTTATAGTTTTGGTGAGATCTTAAATAATCAGATTACAGACTCTGCAGTCAGATCCAGAATCAATCCATAAATATGGATGCAGTTAACAGGCTGAGAATATGCAAGTGACACAACTGCATCAAAGTTAATCTAGACTATCGCACACACAGACATGCAAACATATAAATACTCTTTGACACATGCACACATGGATGGAAAACAAGCACAGTAGCTTTAAAGAAGTGCTTACCCAGTCCAAAAACACAGAAACATGACTGCACTGTAAGATGATAAAATTATATGTGCTTTACTTGGATACCATTTACTTTGGAAATGAAAGCGTTTTAAGATTCATCCTGTATACAATCCAAGAACTGTATATAAAGGAAACACATACACTAGTGCATCAAAATCAAGTGAAATCCAATTAAAATGATTTTATTTAGACAAGTGGCACAGGGTGATTGTTTGGTTGGTGAAAGACATCAATCATGTGCCACCGGTGGGACAGCGGTTCACTTTTTAAGAACCCTCTTATAACGACATGAAAGTTAAATGAAAATAGTCCAGTGTTTTGCCACTCAAAGAGCATGATGAAAAATATGTGGCCATGCGGCAGATACTGGGGGCCAGGAATAACAGCATGAGGTCAAAAAAAAAGCTCTGATATTCATTTATTAACACATCTCCTTGGCCTCAGCTACTGACTGCTTTAAGTTTCCCCTCTAAAAAGCCAGAGTGAGTGAGAGTAACAGCCTGGCTGACAACCTGACAGCTTCAGTAGCCCTGTTGGTCAGGACTCAGTCCAGATCTGTGGCCCCGAAAATGATTCAGCCTTTCACAATTAAGAGATAAATGACAGCTGTACTGATTTGAGGATCTGTTCTCTGCTCTAGTGGTACATAATTCATGATGAGAATAGATATAGGCTGTGTTTACCACATCAGGACAACATACAGATATGAAGCACAAAGAAAATATAGCAAATAAATTTACCCTGAAACCATCTGATCTCAGTGGAACTAAATATAAGTTTAACCCCAAACTACAAATAAAATACCAATCAGATGATGTAAATGTGTTTTTTTTTAATGATCTCAATAAATTATCCCTTTGCCAATTATGTGTCCATACCTCAACTATTCTTCCTTTTGCAGCTGAGTCCTTCCAAACCTCATAGAAAGAAGCTGTCAAGTGTTTGGGTTCATTAAACTGAGCCTGTGTGTTTCCCCAGTAATCTCCAGGCTGCGGAGAGCCGCGGATGGTAGAGAGCAGGCAGCCCTGTTGCGGCCCGAGGGCTCAGGGCAGATCTGGGATTGAGGTTGATAATGAGCAGGGGGATAAACTAGAGTTATGGAGGTCTTATCACCCTGAGCCCCTGGGTCACACGGCACTGCTGGTGGTCACAGACTCCTTAATCATCACAAAAACTCACTCAGCAACCAGGTACTGTATGTTAAAAGAATTTCTTCATAATGACCATTAAAACAATAGAGACCGGAGCCGAAGTATCAAAATTTAACAGATTTTATTTTCTTGTACAACAAGGAGCATTTCGCAGTGCAACACACAGGATGAGATTACAAAGAAAAAGGCTCCTCGAGAAGCGCCTACAACGAGTTTTTATACAGTATAGGTGAGCATTTCAGTTCTTTTCTTAATATATTAAATACAGACTTATAGTTAACGTCATGTCTGTTTTCAGTTCTCCTGTTCAGGAGCCATCTTGCCCAACTAACCCCCAGATGACATGTCTCACCCTGTCTCCAAAGAATTTTATTTTCTACATCTTCCTCTTTACAAATATAATGCTGAACTTCCTTTAACTTCAGCTGATGAATCTGCTGATGTTGCAGAGTTGCAGTACAAGACAGGAACAATTCATCACGATCTATGTAAAATAGTAACGCTTGTGTAATCATAATTACACTGTATTTGTTGTGTCTGAAAGTGTGAGTCTGCTGAGTGCGTTATTAGACTCATTGAAAAGGGTAATAAATGTGTGAGGATTCAAAACAGACAAGCTACAAAACCTTTCACTGAACTGTAAATTATATATTTTATCCTATCTAATAATTTTACACTATTTGTTTGAAATGTGATTATCTATCTATCTACCTAATTCAGTTTGCAGAGAGTTCTGAGGACAGTCCTGGTCAGTTGCACCCAGAAACAGCCCCGGGGTGATATCTTTGCTGGGTGTTACATCCAGTCACAGTGAGTTGCGTGGAGGTCAGAGAGGGAGACAGAGATGAGTGTGGTGTGTTGTGGGTATAGCCAGACCTCAGGCTGTGATTTGTTGAAGTGCATCAGACGGGAGTCGACCAGAATCTGAATAAATCACCTCTGTGGCACCAGTGACAAAATCTTGATAATGCCCCTATTTTAAGTGCATGTTTGCACTACCAGACAGGCATCAATTATTGGGAGTCAATAAGTGGGCCAATTGTTTAACCACTTCAAGAGAGAAGAAAGTTACACGTTTTATTCTAAGCCAGCCTCTTATACAGAGAAAATTAGAAGAGCCTTCCAGAAAACTTGCAATGTAACACAATAGAGAGCTGAATTTGCACTGGCACAGCAGGGAATAGGAGGTCAGTTTAACTTGTAGCAGTATCATGCATGATCCCAGCCAGGATGAGACAAGCCAGTATTGTCTTACCATTACTATTCTTACTCCAGGCCGACCGCAGACACAGCAGCTGATGAAAAGATTGATTGGAGGAGGTTAAAAAGCTATTTGATACTGCTGAGTTTAATTTAATGACGTGTTTTAGAATTAAAACAGTATCAGCAGCAACAGGCCAGCAAGCTATCAGAACAGCAGTGGGTGACAAGGAACAGAGCTGCTCTCTGCTAATCACTATTATTCCACTTGTTGGGTTACTGTCTACTTTCTTAAAATAAAAAAAACAGTTAATATTTTACACAACAAATGTCCGCACAGATATTTAAGACTAGCAGCAGTAGTTCATCAGCATTTCCATGGCAACAGCGGTGAAAACAGGAGCAGGCCTCCACTTCTTCCCTCATGTCAGTATGTATCCCATTATGGTTGTACTGTGTGGACAGAGGAGCTCTGCCTGCTCGCCACAGCTTTATTTATTTTACTGTCTTTCATCTGCAAACCACTACCAATCTGCATCAGAGGGAAATCCACTCTGTGTATTCCATAGGTGTCATTTAGGATTGATTCCCTGGAATTAGCAGACGTCAAAGTGGAACCATGTGGCTGTCTGTCTGTCCATCTGTCTGTCCTTCCCAACACCTGCGATAAAGCTCTTTGGACGCTAAGAATCTCACTTCTCATCTCACATTAATTATGGTCACCAGGGATGCACTGCAGTTTATCTATTCGATGTTCAGATAAATGCTTCAGGGGCTCTCAAGTTTAAGCCAGATTAACAATTTTCCCCTCGCTAAAACATTCTCTAATGAAGCTTATCCACTTACCAAAAAGACACAACATTTGAGAATACTATATTGCCTTGATTCAGTTTTAATTTTTTTTCCATCTCAGTGGTACAAAACCAATAAAATGTCCAGATGCTGCCATAAGAGACAGCAGTGTAAACACACTGATCAGCTTCACTCTGGGAAAATTCAGAAGGAGATTTTTTTTAAGCATATTTGAGCCACACTGGTTCATATGACCCCTCCAAAAGAACTGATAAACCAACGTGATCCCAGGTCAAACAGAGATAATGGGGGCTCCAGCATTTAAGACCATCATAGATCACCCACTGTGATCATTGCTGATTAAGTAAAACATCATTCAGAAGTAGGGTCTACTTATTTAGATAAGTAAACTGTATGAACGATCCATAATGGTTTGATTGGTGCAGTAAACTAATAACGCTGCAGTAAACAACAGGACCACCAACCGCTTCAATATTGCAGAATTTTTTCCATGTTTACCTTATGAGTCTCAGCCCCACTACAGAAAAACAGGGAATTTATCATAACGTCCTTCAGTGTTTTTTACTTAAATTTGGCAAAGAGCAAGACTCTGAAGCTAAATTTAACTCTAACAAAGTGGTTTCACGCGTAAAAGAATTTGTATAAAGAACATTGATGAAAAAAGACTTTTAATTCAGTCCTTTTCCTCCGCATATTATTTTTAGTCTGCTTGTTTAGCGTCATCTTCATTTTTACCCAAAAAGTCTATTTGATATTGTCCTGTTTAAAGTTGTTATTTTTTCAGTGTTCATCTGTTAGAGCCTTGTGCCACATATTCATTTCTTACTTTTAGATCTGACAAAACTGTTGAGGAAATGGAATCAGCATGCCAAGTGACCACCACATCAAACTGTATAAAACATGTTAGAATGAGTGCAGAAGACATGTGGGTTACATAAACAGGCGCCACCAACAGTTTCAACTTGTATTAAGTGGAATTTTATTGATGAAAATGTAAAAACAAACACTAAATTCAAGATTACCATTTGGCAAAAATAGCAGCAGAACTTAATAACTTAAAACAATGTGAAATATGTTATGAACAAGGTAAAAGTCATTCAAAAAACTAAATGTACAGTATGCAATATATAACAAGGAATGGAAGGGATACAGTATGATAGTAATATACCTTTTACAATTATTGCACTTCAACAGGTGGCTTTAATAACATACAAATATCTGGATGTGATATGAAAATCTGTACATTTTTCCATGTCACATATTTTTGTATTTATGTTTGTGGATAGAAATTAATTTATTTGAATGTAAAGAACACACACATTTATGTAATTGTGTTACTCAAAGTCTTGCCTGTGTGAACACAATAAGTGCAGATTATTACAGGCACAGGTGGATTGTTTATATGTACAGAAAAGTACAGCAACATCCTCTCTGGCTGACACTCTGGAAGGACATACAGTCTAGAGGTACAAAGGACAGCCTACAGTACACAGTGCTAAAAATAAAGTATGATAATGAATTATGATTGATTTGGGATCAATTAGTTTGTTTATACAGTTCCTAAAACTGTCCATTTTTGTCAGTGTAAGGTTTTAGCACAGTGTGGCATCACTGATGTTTTTGACTGCACAGAGTTACATTTGATTGCTACAAGCAGTTTTACAAGCAACTCTTCCTTCATTTGGTTCAGAAAGAAACAGCAAGACAGAGTTGACTGATCCAACATGAAACATCTGCCACCTGATTGATTCCTGAATTAAATTGTCCATAGCAACAGCTCGAGCTCGGGCTTTTAAAAGAGCTATTTCACCCTAATACATGGCCCATTACCAAATGGCCATTCATCACATTAACCCTACCTCTAGAGAGCTGACAGTGTCTCAGTCAGTACAGTGCCACAGTGCTCTCTGTCTCCAGTCAGGACACACTCAGCAGCATGTCCACTTTGCCATGACTGTGTTTACCTCACGAATACACAAACGCAGCCTGCCGCAGGCTCTATTAACGAAGCGAGAAGAAACCTCTGCTGATACAAAGAACATAGACTGATTGGCTCTCTCATTTTATATACACAGAAACTGTATATAGGCCTACTTTAATGGTCATTTTGCAGGTTTTTGCCATAATGTAAAACATACAGTATCTACAGAATCTTCATGTAATAAGAGGAAAGATTTTTACAGTCAGCATACAGACGATGCATCTTTCTGATGAAGATACATGCCACTAAAAGTTGCTACTAAATGTTCCAGAGAGGATACAAATGCAACAATCAGCACACTCTCATAAAAACACAGACAACTATATTTTAAAAATTCACAAAAATAAACACTTTCACCAAACCTTTAATTAGCATGAAGCCGTGTGCTTTAGCTGGAATTAAGGAGCTTCAGGCCCAGCTGCGGTGAGCCTGATTACTTAATAATATGGTGATAAACACAACTATCAATCAAAGCCCCTGACAGGACTTACAATTCAGGAGAGATCAGCCAAAATAAGAGCTGCTGACTCTCTCATTGTGGCTGTGCGTGTGTGTGTACGGGGGTGTGTAACAGGATACTCGCTACAGTCAGCGATGAAGTTACTTGCACCAATGTAATGACGGAAAGAAATAAAGTGTCACTTATATTTACAGAGCATAGCTGCAGTAACTACAGCTGTCTCTTGAAAACAACAGTTGTGCAATCGTAAATCTAAAGTCACTCAGCACGGAGGACAACAATGACACTGTGTTTGAAACACTGGTCTTAGCCACAGTAAACACACCTCACTGTACTGAACATAAAGTCCTCCAGAGCACAACGCAATACGTGTCCAGCGTGGTTCATATATCAATGATAAGTTCAGCCATTCACACATATCATATCAAACATACTGTTGCACCTTAATTTTCATATAAAAAGACTGGAAAAGACAGCATGATCCAAGTGCCATATCTACCTCTTTAAATATGGACTCAGTTCAAAATCAATCAAAATTACAGTGAATTTGAGATTTCTAAAAACGTTCACTTTTATAAAATATTTGTAATGAACACAGAGATCACTGGGGATGTTAGCTGACTTTCTCGCTTGCTTTCTTAAAATTACTTGAATTTTATATAATGTAATATATAAATATTACACATAATTCAGATAAAATATCATGGCCTTTGAGCTTTGAGGCAGACATTAAAAGGTTGTGCAATAATTTGTTAGGCTTTAGTTAGGCATTTAAATTGAATGATGATAATTTGGCATTTTTTTGTGGAAAGTCACTGTCAGGAAAATTAATTTTGTGATTAAATTGAAATTATTTTATCTTGTATATTACATATGTATATAATAACTGCTTGTTTTGAAGAATGTTGAGAACAAGTGTACATGACATCACTGTCAGGTAAAAACTTTTAATTAAATTGATTCATTACAAGCATCTTTTCTGAGAAAAACTAATTTCTGTAACATTGACAAAACAAATCTACATCAAAATGCATAATTATTAAGCTGAGAAAAAAATATGTTTTGGGGAGATGTGTGTGTTTTACCTGTCTGGATGTGATCAACACTGTTGATGATGTAAAAATCAAAATTTATGGTATGTTTTTTTAAATTCAGTTTATACATGTCCCCTCAGTTGATGAATCATACTGCTTACTTTTGGTGTTTATCTCTTCATATTATCAGTATGGAGGCAATTAAAGCAGTTCTCAGTAACTACCACTTGTTTTGGCCTCAGCTGCAATCACAGTCGCCTTTTCCTCGACAACAGTCTACTGCGCTGCTAATGTTGCTGTTTTCTGTTGGTTGAAAGTCTTTGCGGCAGAGATGACGTGAAATAAATTCTGGCTTTGAGAGGTAAATCTCTGCAGCGCTGGGGGACTGCAGCTATTCTCTCTCACCTCGCCACTTTTAGCAGACCGTGGCTGATTTCCTTCCTTGCGTGACTCCGGAGTGTAAACACACAGCCAGAGTGACTCATCACTATTTCTCACTTCCATGGTCTGATATAAACACATGAATGGGTCAGGGGTCATTTTGGGGTGGTGAGTGGGTGGGTGGGGGGCCAGTATGTCTCCCCATAAGACATCTTCCATTCTCCAAAGAATTCACAGCTTCCTGTGGCCAAAGCCGCACGCCTGCCCACTCCAGCCTAGAGGAAGGAGAAAGAGAAACACAGTTAGAAATAGAGAAAGAGAAGGACAGACAATTTGGGTGATAGATGACCTTCTTTGCTAAATGGAAAGAATGCAGTCGTGATGAGCCTGTATCTCTTTTCATCCAACAGAGCACCCAGACATGACAAGAAAAATAGTGATGGCTGGAGACAAGACGGAGGGGATAATGTTGTGTTCAATTGTGTGACATAAATTCACTTCATTCAGTGGCAAATTGATTTATAAGTCATGAAAACTCTGTTTATACGTGCCTGCCAACTTGTCTTTGGGGCTGATTGGCACTATGTTAAAATGGGATGTCTAAGAAAGTCCTGATCAGCACTTTGCCCTCTTGAGCCCTCCGTTATTGCAGGGTAGTGGAGGTGGAAGGGAGGGATAGCTACTTCCTTTCAGGCCCCAATCTGAAAAAGGGCCAAATACAGTCCAACATCAATCACTGTGCACTCCACAGCTTTCCCAGTACCATTGTTATAGAGCAGACCAACGGAAAGAGGCCGGTAGCAGGTGGAAATAAAAAGCCCTTTGACAACTATAGGGTAAGATTCCTCCCAGGATCATCACAACATTTACACAAGCCAAAGAGAGCAACGTCTGGCTGCCAGCACCAGTCTGGACACACACACACACACATACACACACAAATATTTAGTCAGCAACATTTTCATGTGCACTGATACATGATAACATGCAGCCATGGAGAGTCATAACAGGCACACAATGCTAAAGATAGAGACACAATATTTTAATCTGCGCACACACATGATGCAGTCATTGACATAAATATGGAGACATGCACAGAAAAGCAAAGACAGACAGATGGACACACACTCTCACATCAATATAATATCCCTCCTTCTGATATCATCACAAACACACAAAATTAGAAGTATGGTGTTGAGATAAAAAAAAAAGTACACAATAATATTTGCAGGATTACTATTATTGAAATTACAAAATGATAAATTGTGGATTATTGCAATCAAATCTGCAACATTCCTTTGCAGACTGAAACATATAATACTTTTAAATATAAATAGAAAATATAACATAGTATATAATACATTTTTTTCATCAGGGATATAAAAAAATATGAATATAAACAGATTATGCGCTCTGAATAGATAAAAACAGCATCCAAATTTCCAGCATCCACCATCAACTCATACTTCATTGTGATAAACGTCCAGAAATCTGTTTAAAAATAATAAAAAGTCATTCCTCATCACTCCTGACCTTAGCTCTTAGTGTGAACAGGAACTACTACTAGCTAAAGCAGCATGACTTTTCATTCTCAATAACTTTTTCTCATTTTTCACCACATTTTTTTGTGCAGTGCAGGAAGAGCTTGTTGCTCAGGTGTTATTTTTACCTCATGATCCATATGATTCCATATTGAAGCCTGGCACCTTGCACGACTTAAAAAAGACAAACTGAGGTTACTGATTGTCTTAAAAGTCAAGAGAGCCTTTTGTCAATAGATTTCTCATTTTTCAATCACAGAAACTTCAAACCAACTTTATTTTGTTCTGAGCCTCCTCCCATAATCACCAGTTTTAAAGAAAAATCATGCAATATGGCCCAGTGAAATTATGACTTATATTTTCCCACTGTTAAAACCTCCTGTTCTATTTCCCATATCCGGACCAGACCGTTAACAGTCAACCGACCATTAACAGTTACACAGCTTTTATCTAGACTCAGTTTAGACTTACATGAACCAAATATGAATCATGCTTTATTGTTTGATTAATTTAACTACGTGTTTAAGATATTGTTATTTTGTATATTTTGTGAGCAGCTAAACTTATTCATAAGGGGTATAAATGGCCATGTAAAAACAATTTAAAACAGAAAATGAAGCTGTGTAGATACAGATACAGATTTGTGCTTTGTGTTACATTGCAATTTTTTATTTTTCCTCTTCTTCATCCTTTGACTAGCCCTTCCTTCAAAGGTTGCATTGTAAATACTAGACGAGTACACTCAGTAGAGTGCAGATCTCTGCCAGGTGTGTACAGTCAAGATGGTGGAGAACTGGGTGATTTAACAGATACGGGAATTTATTCATGTTGTATTGCGCCAAACTTTAGTGGATCATAACGCATCAGGTGTGGAATTATGTGCTCCTCTGGTTAAAGGTGAGACCAAATTTTTCCATGGATGTCAGTTTTTGAGCCACGATAAAGGCCAAAATGTGGCCTGCAACAGAATATGTAAGCCTTGTTTTTAGCCTAGCCGATTGCCGGAAATACCTTTTGCTGTGTCATAACATATACCGTAAAATGGCGGGGACTGCTGAAAAGATGCAAGTCTAAGCTTTACAACAAGCTTATAAGGAATGGCTTTATAAAATAGATTTTTCAAAAATTGTGAATCACCGCAACCACGAGAGGTCCTTGAGCACACTGTCATAAATGTGCACAAAAAATATTAGCTGCAGACAGATATAAAGACACAAGGATACACACACACATTGACACGCACACACATGACCAAATGCATGATATCCTCCAGACTAACGCCTGGAGAGAGATCATAACAGCTACAGTATTTGTACCTCACTCATCTTCATCCCTGTCTTCTCCTTTCTTTCTCTGGCACTGCCCGCCGCACCCACCACACCTCCCCCTCAGCTGCACTCCTCCCCACTCTTCTCTCCACTTGGGATCGTAGGCTGAAACCTGGCAGAATAACTGTCACATGATGCCCATGCATGTGATGCTTCGCTGGGACCCCCCTCCACTCAGGAAATGCTCTCGGCCTTTTTCCCACCCTAGTGTTCCGCTGTGGAGAGCCGGGCATTACAACCGAATCCAGTTACCATCCCAAAGCATTCCTGACTGATTCCAACCACTTCTTGGCTATGGGTTCCCACAGACAACGAGAATATGCCCTAATTTCAAACCGGCTGAAGCACTGGGTATCAAGTTGTGAACTACCAAAGCTGTTTATGGCAGAACAGAGGAGTTTGAGCTCCACAATAGGCAATTACAATGCCCACTCATCCCCCTCCCCTTCATTCAATTTGTGGTTTGTCTGTAGGTGGGTTTGGTTGTGCGCAGATTAAAAATAGCCAACCCATTCCAGACAAAAACTGCGAGGGACATGGAACACACATTGCACAAATGATATCTCCCATTGTGGTGTACTGTTTGGGAATTCTTAATTGCTTTTTCCGAAGCAGCTTGCCACAGGAAAATCCCCCTTCAGAGTAAAGAAAAAAAGAGTTGGTGGGCTATGCGTAAACACCATAGATATTATGTAAACACGCATGTAAACACGTATGTATAAACCCATGTCGCCCCATCTGCACCCATCAAACTGCCATCAAGTCAGTATCAAAAGAGCTAACCTGCAGCAGAGCCAGTTGTGGCCTGCGCCTGCCCTCCCTCTCTCTTTTGTGTTCTCGACTGTGGTTTCTGCTTCAGCTCTTATTATTGATGTCTCTCCCTGCATCAGACAGACCATGATGGACTGGCCCTGGGAGGTGTTCAGGGTTGCAGGGTGGGGCACCAAACAGGCTCCCACTCACTGTGTGGGATGTCTGAAATCTCCCAAGAAAGGCAAAAGTAGAGCAGAGAGGAGTGGTGAAGCACAGTGCCAAGAAATCGTCTAAAGAAAAGTTTTTTGATATGTGTTTTCCAGTCTGTTTGTGTAAATAAAGGAGTGGATAGGAATATGCGCTGTTTTTGATTGTTATTAGTGAATGATAAAAGGTGGTCAGAGGTGTAGAAACCATGCCTGCTTTATACAATAATACAAAAACTGAATTCTCTATGAAACAGAAATGTACAGGATTCATTTGATTTAGAGTATTATCAGAGAATTTTACAATAAACTCGTGTGGAGAAATAAAAAAATATGGAAAGAGTTCAAAATGATCCAAAATTAAAACATTAGTAACACAGTAATTTAACAATTCAATAGTCTCAGCTCAGTATCACAGCAGTATGTGAAATAGTCATGAAATTTAATCTATAGATTCGTATACATGGACATGAATTTTCCATTTTTTCGTGACACTCACGACTTTCAAAGAACCAAATTTCCATATTCAGAGGTGGCGGGTTGGGCGGTTGGTTAGATCCTAACTTGCAAAGAGCAGACGCAGTAGACTTGGAGACTGCTGTTCACTTCCTGCTTCCAACCACTGACTGTATACAAATATGGACAACGTGTGTCCACTTCCTACTGCTGTGCAAAACTGAAGTCAAAATGTCTCGTTCTGAGAGCTGCCATCTTGTTTGTGTGACGTCATTTGGAGCCAGAATCTGCGCAGTAGATTCAGGCGGCAGGATGATGGACCAACGGGACACGCCCCCTCAGCCGTCCCGCAGCCTGATGGAGGTTTGAGAGTGGCTGTCACAGCTGTCAATCATGATGTCACACCCCCTTTTTTATACTGTCAAATAACTAATTAAAAACAAACATCAGCGTGATAAGAACGACATAAAATGACAGGAATCATCTTCATGAAAAATTTATTTGATGTGTACTTTGATTTTTTAGTTTGGCTCATGTCCCATCTGCTAACATTGAGGGGGCCAGCCAGCCACCAGGGGGCGATCAAGATGTTTTGGCTTCCTCTTTCGGAAGATGTCACGACATCCATTTTTATATACAGTCAATGCTTCTGACGCAAGTGTCACGTTTCCAACCGTGAGTCAGGACAGTTTTATTAAGAACTGTAACTACGATTGTCGTGGTGTTTACTGTTGACATGACTACGAAGGTTGTCTAACTTTAAGGAAATAGTAACCCACACCACGTTTCAAGTGATTACTTTAACCCAAACCATGACCTTTCCCAAGTGGTTTTTGTATCTAAACCTAAAAAACATGGTGCAAGCACTAAAGATACTCCCAGTTGAAATACATTAGTTTGAAAGTCGTGCTGAGTGTCAAGAACAAAATGGAAAATTCGTGTCCATGTAAGGTGAATTCAGGTTTCTGGGACATCAGGTAAATTGGGACAGCATAAAAAGACAGCATTGTACTTCTGACCGGTAAGTGTAAGTCAAATCAACTGGTGCTGAGACCTTGCTGTGGAAACATATGACCAAAGTCACATGACATAATTCCTGTGACATCACGTAGGGGTGTGTGGTCAGCATCAAACAGAAAGTTGAAAAATTTGAATGACTATTACAAAGAATATTGTAGATGCAAATGATATACGAACATATATGATGTAATAGTGAACTAAAATAAATATATATTGTTTTGAAATTATGTTTACAATGTTTAAATAAGGACATTTTCTTGGCAGCATGTTTCAGATAAATTGGGACAATGTTAAAAGGCTATTGAAATGAAGTGTAGCACTAGTGTATTCATATAACCTGATAAAAATAGAGACCCACATCTATGTCAACACAGAACCACAGAGATGTAGCCTACAGCCAACTTTTAAGCAGATGGAGTAAGACTTTTAATGATTTATGAATGGACTTCAAATTGATGCTAATCCCCCAAACTGTTTGTAATAGTAGGCTTTATAATTTGGTCAAATTAGCCTTTCCCAATAATTTTCTCTGACAATGGCGAGCAATAAAGCTTAATCCAAATGTTGCTTAGTATGTTTAGTGTGCAAGTTGTGGCGTAACAAGGAATTTAGTCTAATCAAGCTGCAATGTGGGAGCCTGCAGATAAAGGTGTAGCCTACAGAGCTCTTGATCACTTTGTTTAATCCATGATGAATTTAAGGCCTATTGCAGAATAGAACAACACCCAGGAAACAGGCAGCCAGATCGAGGGAGGGAGTGCAGGGAACTGATGAACTGATGAAAAGATTATTTACTTCTACAAAATTATATTTTAAATAAATGTTTTTGAAAACGTTGGATTCTTTAATCACTTTAACACATTAGCCTAGCCTGTGGGGCCTAAGCCTATCTGTTGATTTAACAATCCATTAAGCTATCATGACGCATCATAATAGGCTAATGCATAATATCAAGTAACCTTAGACATACAGTATATTTAAGGTTAAGAAAAACAAGAAATCAGTTTAAAATATTCTTTGAAATATGTCATTAGGGTTGAAAGCAAAGGCCTACACTAATGAAACTGTGTCCCAAATGACCAAACATGTCACTGAAAAATAATTTTGTGTCAACTACAAGAAAATGGTGATCCATGCTTTGTAAAAATATTATACACACTCCATTTCTTCACATAAAGAAAGTAATTCAGAAATGTATCATATGTTGGGTTATTTTTAAATTGCTGACAAGAGAATTACAAAACTGTCCCAATACAGCTGAATTCACCAACACAAATCTATAGATTGAATTTTGTGACTATTTCATGAACTGGGCTAATGTTCGTTGTTAAGCTTAAATTAATTGAACTTTAAAAAAGAGATTTGCTCTGTGCTTTTTTCAATTATTTTGAAAACTACATACTAACACAAAATTGGGACAAACAGAAGCCTAAAAATTACTTGGTGTCAATTAACTTGATGATCAAACACCTGGGACAGCAATGAAAATAAGTCCAGGACTTTATTGTTCTGTCTCTGACAAAGTCTGATATGTTCTATTTTTACAGATATTTTAATAAACCAAATATCCTAAAAATCCATTTGCAGCCATGCCATTGTAAAACTTAAAAATATTCAAAAAGATTGTTGTAATTTCTAATCTAAGATAATGAATATTTTTGTTAAATTGAGGTTGAATACAAAGACAAACCCTCTATGACCACATTTATAACAACCTGCACTAACCTCACATTCAAGTCTGAACCTTAAAGTTCAAAGACACAATTTGCTCATATTTTTGTTGTTTTAACATTTGTCTCGTTTGGGTGTATTTTGTCCTATTTTATACAGAAAACAGTTTGCCAACTTGCTGAAATACCAATTTGCTACGAACAGGTATTTAAAATTATGGAACATTTCCCTGTAAGTGCTAACCACATTTGGACAGTTTGGTATTTGTGAAACCTCTGGACCTGCCAAATCCTCCCCACTGCTGTCCTTCAAGTCAAATTATGTGGTACTGCCTATGATCACAAAATAAACCAGAAAGAATTTAACATATGCCTTTATTCTTTTTTTTATTTCTTTATTATTTTTTCATTGTCTGAAAGGCACGTTTTCTTTTCAATAATCAACAGAACCCAATCTACTATAACATGTAACAAATAAGTGAACACTGAAATAAGAATATGGCAATCTGACGATTTGAGTGGGCTATCTTTAATTTGACAATACAACACACAGGGGACTGTTGCGGGAAGGCATGTGAAGTTTTACGGAGGAGGCCAGGGTTCTCACAATAACGTCTACAGCAATGACTCATGTATTTTGGCAAGACGCTGGTTGTTTTTTAACAAAAATTAAATACTTTGTGTCAAATGATTCCAGATACAAACGGATGTAACTGCAGTAGATCTGGAGGATTTAAAGCAGAGATTTTCTTGAGTGGCAAGTTAGACACTGTTATCTCACTAAATATTCGATTAAAGTCACTATCAAATCAGCCAAGGCACCACCATGAATTCATTATTATTAATAGTCTGCAATATCCAAACATCACTGAAGACTCTCAGTTGTAATTTTATATTGTCCCAGTTAACGCAGGTGTGCAGGTGAGCCAAACAGGTGGGCGTACCTCCTTAATATATCACGACACGTGTAACCAACCAATGACAAACACCAACGTAACTCCAGCCAACTATTTACTTATTATACTTACATCTGTGTCAACATTATCAATATCAAAGTAAAGATACAGCAACATATGAAAAAGTGTTCGGCTACATGTAGTAAATAAATAAAAACCTTGGTCCAATTTTGTTTCTGGAAAACCAAACCTAAAAAAACATAATTATGAGAGGTTGTTGAGGCTGTGTAACGAAGGTCCTGATTAAACTTGGATCATGTCATGTGAGGCTTTTTAAACCCACGCGTCCAACGATAACAGCACTGGAGTGAATGTCTGAGATCAGATTAATAAACGCCTTGCACAGATCAGCGGATCAGTACTTTCGATCTGTAATATGATTCGTTTCGGTGAATTTAAGTCTGTTGAGTCAGACAACATGGTCCACAGTGCTCATATAGCTGCAGCGTCAGGCTCAAGGGCACTTCGGCAGGACGTGTGCTTGCAGACGCTCGACTTGTCAGGGTATTCAATTTGAAGATGTTCTCATATTTCCACAGTGAGCATGGACATCGCTTTGAAATTGTTGTGAAAAGTAGCATTTACATATAAACATTACTGTAAGGGATGCTGTGCAGAGGAACTACTTTCCTTTGCGCCTTTACGCACAACAAGGCACGGGGCTGATATCTCGCCAAGAAATTAAAAAGCCATAGAGCGCACTTCTCCTGCAGCTGATTACTTGAGAGGGTGGTGCCCATCAAATACACTTCAAATCCATGCAGCGACTCAATGCGCGCAATCAGCGGTCTGCTAGCAATCCCGTCCTTTCTCGTTCACATAAACACCACTTAAACGAAAATATACACGGCCACCTACAGCGCAGGGAAAGTGATGAGGGGGTGCCCACCTCGACATCACACTGTTTTCAATTAAAGCGACAATGCTAAGTGAAATATAGGCGACACTGCAGAGACAAAGAGCCAGAAAACCAATTAAGATGTTCCTGTAATATGACAAAAAACTGTCTCCAAACTTGTTTACTCTCAAAATTTGTAATCATTTTGATTTAATAGTCTGTGCGGATGAGATCAATATTTTTCATCATTAAATTTGTAATAAATAGCTTTATTAAAACCAGAGTAAAAATATTCCTGCTTGTCTAGAATCCAATTAATATAAAGATAAACCAGCAGGTTTTCTTTTCTACTTTATTTTTTCCTGCGCAATATTGACGGTAAATCTGTGCATCAAAGAGTTGTTTAGGTTGCTTGCATGGTTGCTATCCACGCTTTCAATCCTGCATAACAAAGACAATACATAAATAAAATAAAATCTTTGTATTATTATTTAAAAACTATATTTCTATCAAAATCCAAACCTTTGCATTGCAGGCCCTTTGATTAAGACCATTTGCAATTCCTTAATCCGCAATGTCTTAGAGTTTAAAATAGTTACTCCTACTCACTAATAATAATAATAATAATAATAATAATAATAATAATAATAATAATAATAATAATAATAATAATTAACAATTAAACTTTCAATCTAGACTTTCTCTTTCCATATCATCAGTTTAAGTTAAAGGTTTTAACAAATGACGTTAAATAATAAAAAGGAATTATAATTGTGAAAAAAGGGGAAGCTGATTGCTCTACTTTAAATGACTCTTTTCATATAATATAATAATCTTATCATTAAGGTACAAGACTTGTATAAGATATAAGACTTGATAAAAGACTTGACGGAGAGTTTACTTCAAAACCTGATTCAAGTTCAAGTGGGATCGTCTCAGGGCCAGTTGATCGATAACTCTGTCCCACTGTCCTCTAAACAAAGTCCCTGCGGCCTTTAAGTGACCCTCTGCGGCCCTCTCTCAGCACCAGTGAGGGAAAATAGTTTATTTCACAGAGATGTTCGTTTGTAACGAAAACTTAATCCAAGTTTAATATCATTAAAATTCTCTACAACATTTTGTACGGAACATTTTGTATCTCTCTAACAGTTTAATCTGCTGTGTGGCTAAATCAGATACTACTGACCGCTGTTGGATCTATATTACGCAGGGTGTAGCTACTATTTGCCTATAATTGATCGTGACGTGACTTGTATTGTGCAAATATGTAACTTAATAACCCTAGAATAGAATTAGCTACAAGGCTGAAGGCTGAAGTTAAAACTCCAGATTCAAATAGTCTGTCTGACAATAATGTCCAGTTGGCCTAAATTTTTGGATTTCTTGGCCTTGTGATGTAATGTGTCATTGTACAAGAGTTCAAGTTCACTGAAGTGTGAATGTAACCAATAAGAAAACACATTCTGTGTACAGCTCTCCAAAACTTTGCTGCAACATGATTTGAGGGAGCAAAAATTGGTTTCAGCTCACTAAATAACGGTAAGACAGTCCGGAAAGCCTGTCAGGGCTGTTGCACTCTGCAGTGTACCTCCACCTAAGTGGCCGAGCATTCCTGAGGATGCAGCGCTGTCAAATATTTCATGATGGGACGTCATGGAAAAGTGCATGACTTCGTCTGCGATGGAGCAACTGGGAAGCTCTGACCTCGGGACTCAAGCCTCAGTAATGACGAACATAATCTGCCAACGACACTCTCATGGCAACTATTTCCTGCCTTTACGTAGGACTAAAATATTTTTAAAATCTGGAATAATCAATTTAAAGGGACTTTAGATAATGCAGGTAGTTTATGATGTTATGGGAACAGTTGTATTTCCGTATATTTCGTATAATGTTGATCATGAAAACTTCCATTTTATGTGTTGTAATAAAATATAACTGATTTTACTCCTCATTGGGGACAGAAGAATGCAGCAGGGAGTAGCGCATCACCATCCAGCACTGATGGTTTGCGTAAACATTAACCACGGGTGGACTTTGGATGGACTTGTAAGTGAAATATATATAGGCCTATATTATAACAAAGAAAGAATAACATGACATGGGGCGAATGAGTGTGTGAGAAAAAAAAAGCGCCTTAATGGAATGAAGTCATCAGCCGTAATTAAATGCAGTGGGCAGAGAGACGACGGGAGCGCGCCTGCCCCTGGTGCGCGCTGGGTGGTCTGCTCCGCTGATAAATGTGTGGCCCTCACTCCAGGCGAGTGGCCGAGCAGGCACCGGTTAAAACAATACTTACATTCATTTATCCATGGGTTTAAATCTTCACTGCAACAGCAAAAACTAACAGTGGCACGTCTGTCACCTTTGGGTTGACAATGAAAATTTGACAATGAATTGTTTTCTCGTTTCCAGCCTGAAACAAAAAAAGTTGTTCTTGTTTTGGACTGAACAGTTATGGTAAACATCAATAATCCATTCTATATTTGAGTTATAGTTGATATAATTAATTATAATTGAATTTAAATACGCCTCCTAAAATTGAACACAAACATGCTGCCACATTGTTTTGCAGAAAATAATATCATAAGAGTTACTGACAACCTTTACGCACAGGCAAGAAAGTCGCCTTTCTCTAGTTTTACGCACAAGCATAAGCTGTGAAATTACAAAAAAATGTCCATCCACTACCTTCTCCAGTATTATATTCCATTATGTCAAAACTACGAGTGATCATAAGCATCTACTAGAAACAGTAACACCGGTAGAGATCAGAAGCACAACAGGCTTAACTAACTGAGCCCACGGAGAGGCAAAAGGTTGCAGGCTGCAGCTATCGAGATCTCCAGGGAACAATAAGAAACCTACTGTCAACAGTTTTAGGTTATGGACTGATCGTCTTTCAGTAGCCCTACACGGCTGTATAAAAGGAAGTAAATCTAACTATAATTAAGCCCTTCGACTTAGAAAACACAGACAGATAAACAAACTGATGCGCATCTTCTTTTGACTGAATTACAACTCATGAAAAACGTCCTGTAAAGCTTAAGGCATAATTCATTCTTCGTTTTTCTAATTATCCTGTAAGGTCCAATAACAGAAACTAAACATGCCAGGTTTTCCATTATGGCACTAAATTAAAGCACCGACAATTCTGCTGATAATATTCTGACTGTAAACTGAAAATCTTACTTTCATTCTTGGATCATTCTGATGGTAAACTGCTGGCAGGAGTCGATCTCAAGTCCCCGTCCGAGTTTCTGTGCTCACAGCTCGGCAGAGCCTCCACCTCACTCCTCCAGCGTCCCTGCGTAAATATTATGACTGCATTACACAAACAATATTCTTGTGTAAAAACGTCCAACATCCACACAAGACGCCGCGAACACACGGGCATATCGCATCAGATTGAGTATTAGCTGATCTAACGGGGCTTTTGCTTGATTTTTTATTTAAAGAAGGCCAGGGAAAATGTTTACATTTTGCTGTATAAACATCCTGCCCATGTTCCTGTCTATCTTTTACAGAAATCAGGAGGGTGGTTTTGAATATGAGGGCATGTTCTTTGGCAAATGCTTTTCACACACTAAAATGTTTTATAAAATATTTCACAAGTTTAATAACAATGGACACATTGCCTAAGCTGTTTGTCGTGGTGGTGCACCCACCATATGGCTTGAAATGGAGAAATATTGCATTGCATTGAAGGTTTATGAATCTACACAGTTTATAACTCAGGCTCTAACACTTTATTCTCTGTTACATGTTCTAAAATAGAATAAAGTCATAGCCTATTTGAAAACAAAGTTATGAAAATCTAAAGGCTCAAGGCCCTGACCTGGATCAGTGGCGTGTGATCACATTTTCAGCTATTTGATTTTTACTGTGAAGCACATAATAAAGCTTTACATGTTATTACAGGCTATATGGGAGATATATTCCCTATTTCAATGTAAAGAAGAGAAAAAAACATTTCCCTGAAAAGTGAACGCACACAGATGTGCATGCTTACAGCCCACCACTGGAGTAGGAGGGAACTGGGCGGGTCCCAACATTAGGATGGCCAAGACATCCAGCTTCCAATGCGCTGATGGCAACAGATAAGTAAAAAGTGAGCTCCTCGGACGCACGACAACACACCAACTGAAGTGGAAAGCGGCTCCTGTTCTGCTCCTCATCCCATTTCGGACGCTGCGTACAAGGCGACCCGGCTTCACACTGCTGCAGGACTCAATCAGAAGGAAGAAGTCAAGAGTTAGGACTGTCTCGCCTTTGGCTTGTGCGTTAAGTTTGCCGACAGAAATAACGGGTAATTTTTTTTGGCTCTTTTATGTCAGTGAGTTACTATCGTCCCTTGTACTAGTCTTTATAGGTGGAAAGGTGGAAAGCAACATTTTTATTTGCCATTACGAAGACTAAATTTAACTAATGACGGCAGAGGTCCAGCAGCCCCCAGCGCAGACTCCTGCCCAGAGCAGCCCGATGTCTGCTCCGGAGAAGCCGCACGGACAGACGGCGGTGATGGAAACCGCCTCATCCACTACGAAAACCAAAAAGACAAACGCAGGGATCCGTCGACCAGAGAAACCCCCTTATTCATACATAGCTCTGATAGTCATGGCTATCCAGAGCTCTCCAACGAAGCGCCTGACGCTCAGTGAAATATACCAGTTCCTGCAGAGCCGCTTCCCGTTTTTCAGGGGTTCATACCAGGGATGGAAGAACTCCGTGCGTCACAACTTGTCCCTGAACGAGTGCTTCATCAAGCTGCCCAAGGGCCTCGGCCGGCCAGGGAAGGGCCATTACTGGACTATCGACCCAGCTAGTGAGTTCATGTTTGAGGAAGGCTCCTTCAGAAGGAGACCCAGAGGTTTCAGGCGCAAGTGCCAGGCGCTGAAGCCCATGTACAGCATGATGAACGGCTTGGGATTCAACCACATCCCCGAGTCCTACAACTTCCAGGGGAGCGGCGGGGGTCTATCCTGTCCGCCCAACAGCTTGTCTCTGGACAGTGGGATTGGGATGATGAATGGACACTTGGCAGGTAACATGGAGGGGATGGGTCTGTCCGGGCACTCCATGTCACACTTGTCGGCCAACAGTGGACATTCCTACATGGGAAGTTGTACAGGATCCACTGGGGGTGATTATCCCCACCACGACAATTCCGCATCCCCTCTGCTCGCCAGCGGGGGAGTAATGGAACCTCACCCCGTCTACTCGAGTCCAGCCTCGGCGTGGGCTCCGGCCCCCTCGGCCTCGCTGAATAACGGTGCATCCTACATAAAGCAGCAGCCTCTGTCTCCTTGCAATCCGGGAGCCAACCCGCTGCAGCCGAGTTTGCCCACGCATTCACTAGACCAACCTTACCTGCACCAGAACGGCCACAGTACCACAGATTTACAAGGTAGGCTCAATACTTTACAAAACTGTAACATGTTGAGTAAAACTGCACCAGTAGAAAAAGTGAAATCAGAGGGGGGAAATATCATACAAGAATATTTACAACATTTAATTATCAGAAGATCTAAACTATATTTTCTACGGGCTCACGTTTAGTGGTTGACAGGTTTTATGGATTAATGCCAAGCGTGGGCCTAATGGAAATACTGAACAGCCTCAGAGTAGCTACATAACCTTATTTGAATTATGATGCTGTCACTAAACACATGCTTATCTCTCTTTTACGAAACGGAAGAAGAATTCAAATGTTGGCTATTGGTGAAAATGATGCAACTAAAAGAAACCACGTAGCATATTTTCTCCCACGAATATTCAGCTTCGTCACAGCCCTGCTCTCAATTAAATTGAAAACAATGCGCCAAATGAAACCAAGATATCAGGGGTATTACACTCGCACGAGTTCAGGGTCTGAAAGTGGTAAAGGGAGGCACGAGAGGACGCGTCTGCCGGGACAGTTTAGAGCCGTGCCAATCTCAGGGCAAGAAAAAAAACAGAAAAAAAAAACAGAAAAACAAGAGCGGTTATGGCCAGCATGCCTGCCTTGCCCCGAGGCCCTGAGTCCTCCGGGACTGGCGTGCAAGAGGGCCACTGTCAATTAGCCCTGCAAGCCCGCCTCCCATTTTGACTATCTTAATCGTGCTTGCTAAATGGACTTCAGGTCTATGAGGAATACACGCATCCATTCGAGTTAGTAGAGCAGAGTGAAGCGCTATATCCGGCCCCTAGAATTTAATTTATCTTAAAGTTTGGTAAATTATAAAACTCAATTTTCCAGAAAATGTTTGTTGTAGGGGCCTCATGCTACAAAAATATGCTGCAGGTGTGAGGAAAACAAGAGCATCAGAACTATTTATTTAATTGTATTTTTTTAGACTATTATTATTATTGTTATTATTTATTATTATTATTATTATTATCGTCAATATTATGATGATGATTATTATTATTATTGTTATCATCATCGTTGTTGTTGTTGTTATTGTTATTATTATTATTATTATTGTTATTATTATTAGTTGTAGTAGTAGTAGTACATGTTCAGGTGTATTTTAGGACGACTGTTATTACGCATGGACCCAAAAAATCAAACCAAAGTCAAGACTATGGCTGCTTTAAGAGGAAATGTCTAAATATTAAATATAAATCATATTAAAACATATATAATATATATTAAATATTTAAACATATATGATATTTAAAGCATTTAAATTGTTTATTAAATCACCACACAACAATCGTAGACTATAAATGAAAAAATAGGGCCATATTTGTTGCTGAATTTCTTTATGTCCTCCATCCTGCCTGTATATGACACAACCGACTTTAACTCTAGCTATATTTTTTCATACCTTGTTGCAGGTACTATTCCTCGGTACCATTCCCAGTCTCCCAGCATGTGTGACCGAAAGGAGTTCGTCTTCTCGTTCAACGCCATGACGTCCTCGGCGATGCACTCACCGAGCAGCGGCTCATACTACCACCACCAACAGGTCTCCTACCAGGACATCAAGCCCTGCGTCATGTGATGCCACCGCGGAACAAGCTGCAGGCAAGAGGACGCTGTCACAGACTTGAGCCGATTGAACTGAAATGCAATGAGAACAAAATAAGTAAATAAATAACCACTGAGAGACATGAAGGCTTGCCGCGGCCCTGGAGAGCGCTCACTGCTTCAAGTAGACCGGACTACTTCTATACTGTTTTACGCACGGAGACTGACAGGCCAATCACAAAGCAACCACATAATAATAATATATAATAATACAAACTTTTTTCATGCCGTCAACATCGACCAGCGGGGTAAAGACTGGGTGTATGAAACCCTGCTGCTGTTTGGTACTTAGTCCTGCAGAGCGGATGACTACCACTTCACACTTTTGTTAATGTTTATTCTTCTTGTTAATGTAGGCCAATGTAAAAATGCACACTTCCATTTTCTCCGTCTGAAGTTTTTTCTTTTCTTTGACAAATTAGACTGAGGCTCTTTTTTTTTTTTTGGACTTACATACCAGCGTTGATTTTTGAATTGAACAATTATGGACATTACATATATATGTCCATATATACTGTATAAAAATGATGAAGGCACTTTTTGAATAGCCTATAAGCGCAACTTGTTTATTTATTCATTAGGCCTACATATTTTAATTTCAGGCGAATTGGCCAAGGAGGTATATGCTTTATTGGCAATATTTGTCAGATCGCTTATTATTTGTTTTAAAATGAAATTTTAGGATATATTATAAGCACTGTTATGTCGTTTGTGTTAGATATGTAGACCATTAATTTCAGCACTGTATACTTATATATTGTTAGGAAATTTAGGGTCCATCAGTGAGGGCTATAGGCTATCACAACAAGTCATTTGTAAGAAATAAAATATATCTGTTGGGCTGTTGAAGCCTAAATCCTCAAAAAAAGAGAGACCCATTTCATTTTCATCACACACTCATCATTTCTGGTAAAATATTTGGGACACTACAAACAAATTAGCCACCAAAACTTTTTTTTTAAAAAAATTTAAGTCGGTAATAATTACTACTCAGTCATGTGTACTTTTTCCTGAAACATCAGGATATTTTCAACAACAACAGGATTTTGAACAGTTGCTTAGTTACTGCCTAATTGTACAGGCTTGCAATTACGTAATTAATTACTTAATCAAATTGATCAAACTGAAACGGTGGGTGAAGTGAGTTCACTTGGGTTTGATATACTAAATGTCTGGTGATACTGAAGCCAAACAAAAAGCTCAACGCGCACATAAGGTCCACAGTATTACTACCACAGTAGTACTACCACAGTATCTTACAGTAATATCATAGTGGTGTCTTAGTTGAGGCCAGACTATGATCATTTACCCAACCAGTCTGTTGTTTTCGCTACAGGTCTACAGGTCATGCCTGATAAATTGGCATTAAATGGACAAATACGATTTTCTATGAAACAACGATTAATTGATATCAATTTAAAATAAATGATTTTAAAAGTCAGTCGCCGCCCACCCTCTATAAGAGTGTGCGCAGAATGAAAACAAATCAAAGGCAGAGATCTCACACGCGTTTGGCTACATTGTGAAACCTGCAGCATTATCACTGCTCTGTAAGATTAACATTTTTTTTGTCCTAATAAGCATTTTGTCCAAAGCGTATTTCTGCAAAATATAGTAGGTGGATATAAAATAAGCGGTGCTGGACAAAATTAATATTTAACCTCTGACATGCATACACATTTGACAATCTTAAGTAGTAAAAATATTACAAAATTTAAGCTTAAATCTTGTAAAGAAGAAAGAAAAGGTTTTCGATAAATGGGTTTGAGATTAAAGTGTGTTGTAGCTTTGTTTCTCCTCTTGAAGTCTCTCTTACAAAAGACATCTTGATCTCAATGAGCCATGAGACTACTTGATTAAATGAAGACCATAATAAAAAAAATACAGAATTATCAAACTCAACATGTGTAGAGGCACAGTGGAATACGTGCCACTAGTTATAGCAAAAATACTGACATAAAAGGCACATCAGCCAATTTTCCTTAATGATCTGTATTGGAATCTTTATTACTAATTGATTGTGGCAGTTGCAAGATTCACAATTTTGTGTTTTTATCAGCTTCCTAAATGGCAGAATATACTATAGCCTACTGTAAAAGGCTACAGAAAATTATATTAATTTGCACAAATAAGAAAAAAGTAATTTGTCTTAGAGGATTTGAAATTCTTTCAGTTTCAGGGTATAGTTTCGAAAGTAAAACCAGGGGTTCCTACTGTAGAAAAACACGCCAGCAGTTTGTGTTGTCAGCATCAAATGATTCACTCAGAATAATCACTGTGCTTCTGATCATAAATGACAAAATATTTAGTTAAGTAACCAAACTGTAATTCAAAATGTGCTCTCCTTAATTCTATTTTGTATGTCATGCCGTTGAGGCTTGTGCGCATACATACATACATCTGTACATCAGTCTGTAACATGGTGTGTTTAGATATTTGTGTAGCTTTGCAATCTCGCAACATGACCACTGACTGAACTCCAGAGAAATGAGCATGCCATCGAGCACAGGGGTAGCAAGCTCAACAGCAGTGGATCCACGCATTAACAAACTGATGACATTTGCCGAGCTTCAGTGCTCTGGCAGGGCTGAGGGAGTGAGACAGGGCTCCACAGCTGTTCCCTCGCCAGGCCTGGATGACAGCTCCATAAAAAGCCTGAAGCCTGCTCTGTGCAGACAGACATGCTGTGTGCTTGTTTCTTAACACAAGCAAGACTTCAAGGAAAACAGGACACTTCTTTGGCACTGCAGTCTAACATGAGAGTAAGTTACCAGGTAATGCCTGTGTAGAAACACAGAAACATTAAGTGGGGAGGGGGGCGTACAGGTTATTAAGATACAGGTTATTGGGTGCTGAAGTGTGGATAAGTGGAGTGCATGTGTATGATGTGATGTGGTATTTCTGTATGGTTAACTCATCAGTTTGGGTTAAGTTTAAATACCACTGCAGATAGTCACTTTCATAACAAGGCAACACTACTAATGTTGCCCTCCCTGAATGATGTGTGAGGAAAATTGAGAAAACAGTAGCTGGATGCATAATCGATTCATTTTACTCAAAATCTATTGTGTAGAAGTTATGGCAAGTCAAAGTTTAAAAATCAATCTTCACTTAGTGTATATTACATCTATAAGTGTGTGAGATGCATCATCCCTCTGAGTTTTGTGAAAATCCTACCAGTGGTCTGAGATATCTTGTTGAACTTTTAACATAACTTTAACCACTGAATCTGTTTTTATTTGTAAGGACAGTTTGATGAGTAACAGCTTTTCTGTCAACTGAAGTTGAAGTGTATGAGTTGGATTTTCAAAGTTTGCAACTTCAGTTCCAAAAGCACAATCAGTGTAAATTCTTAAATGCTGCAAAACAATGTGAAGATGGATCATTCCTGAAATATCTGCCAGAAACAAAGTAACATACTGCACACATTTGTCGAAAAAGAAGAAACTGAACCAGTTCAGTCAAACGCTTTAGTAGAGAATGTTATAATGCATTACAAACAGATGCATTAACACTAGAGCAGTTCACTCAGGCATGGTAACGTCTTTCATTTGCTGAATGGTGAGGCTGGCATCATACTTGAACCTGAACTAACGAACAACAGAATGCCATGAATAAGTCATTTTAATCAATGAGAGTACAATATTAGTGTTTAAAGATGCAATGTATATTTCTAAAATATATTTCTAAAAGGAGCATAGCTTCAACACTGTTTAACAAACTTCTACATTTGTTGTTTTACTAACAGAATACTGTAATACATTCTGCATCTCTAGATCCAAATCTTTATCAAAATGCACTGACAGACAACCATGCTGATATTTGGAGAATGCTTAAATTGGAGGAATTGTACAAGTAGGAATTTAACAAATTTTCAACTAAGTCAGACTCACACACAGCCTCTTAATTGTGGCAATTCAAATGCATCATGCTGCTGTAGTCTGTAATCAAATTGCCATTAAATTTAGCTAATTTGTTTATATATCATATAAATTTGGTTGAAACTGCATCTTATGAAAACTTGATAAGATATCAGTTCAATAATTATGGCAATATTGTCAAACAGGCCACTCATATTTGACAATTTGGAAAAGTTGCATAAAATCGATAAAAGGATTCTTTGCAGAAAAAAACCCAAAACAAATGAAAAACAACAACAACAAACCAAAAAAAGGAAAATGGATACGTACATGTTGGACCAAGGCATTTTGAACTTGAACACCTCGCAGTTCAGGAGTTTTATAAATGGCCACATGGCGGCGTTATCTGCACCAAAAACTAACCAGTTTTTCTTTGGCCCATGGCCTTTGTAAAATGTTTTTGAGATAAGCATCAAGCAGACAAATACAGCTGAACACATAACTTTTTTTGGAGGAGGTTAAAATGATTGCTGGCTGTGGAAATAAAATGTGATGAACATTTTTAGTTTACTTAACACTCAAAGTTTAAAAAATAGACCGTAAATACTGTGTGGTTTGAAAGAGAAACAGAAACAACACTCAACTATTTCTAAGAATCACTCAAAAGGAAGGAATGAAGACTGAGGAACACTCAGGACACAGACCAGGATATGTGTGCATACTTTATTTGTATTTTGTTACGCTCATTAGCATCAACTATCACTTTAGATGTCTGAGGTCCTTTTGTAATAAATCCAAATATATTAAAAAGAAGAAAAAAAAGTAAGGCATTCCAGGTTGTTCCACAAGTAACACTTATTGGGACTTTTACTGCTTATTGCTATTACTGCTCAGTCTTTTCATGGGTGTCATCCTTATTATCTGATGGTGCTATTTTAGATTTTGGAGCTGTTGAGGGTCTTGGTCTCCTATTAGACATACCAGACCTCTTGCCTCCCCGCTGACTCTTGGCCAGCTCAGCCTGCAGATTGTGATCATTCAGACAGAGACCCTGCAGAGCCTCCAGGGCCTGCTCTGCCGCCTGTGGGTCACTGTAGTCCAGGAAGGCCCTGTGCTGAGCTCCCTGCCAGGTGAGCCTCAGTGGCACAGCCTCCCTCTCTCGTAGGGCCATTTTCAGCTCGCTAACGCGCAGCCCGGCGGGGATTCCACCCAAGTAAACTGTGGTCACACTCTGAGGGAGCTTACGCTGAGACATAACTTCACCTCTACTCTCCTCTAGGCTCTTCTCCTGCATGTGCCTTTCACTTTTTCCTCTCTCACTAATTTCTCCCTCACTGCCTCCCCTGCCATCTCCTCTGCTTTCCTTCCTTACTCTAGCTGGGCGCTGTCTAGCTCTCTGTTCTGTCTCTGCCCTTTTATCCTGTTTGGAGTCCTGTTTGGATTCTCCCTCAGCATCCCGCTGTGTGTTCTGCCTCGGCCTCCGGCTGGTTTGCCTTTTGGGTTGACCAGACTGCAAAACAGGCTCTGCTGCAGCAGGCGCCGCCCCCAGTGTAACATCCTTTCCTGCCTGCTCCTCCAGAGCACGCAGCTTCTTCAGGATGGGGATCTTCTCCAGCTTTTCTGTGTCCAGCTGAGGACACAAAACTGGGCAATCTCAGTGAGACTGAAAGGGGAGGAGTATCACACACAGCAAACAAATAGCTCTGCTTTGAGCCAATGCAAGCGTACCTACGGATGAATTATATTAATACCAAGGTGAAAGCTGACAAATTAATTGGTGTTAGTCCATCCTGCCAGAGCCCATGCTATAGTAATAAGTATCTTTATAGCGGCACGACATTTCACTTCCCAAGCAGTTAAAAATAAAGGCTGTTCTGTTGATTTGTTGGTACTTCAAGTGTCTTGGCAGCCTTTGATGCTAACCAGTCCTGTAAAGGATATACAGGGCTATTGTTTTTACAGTGGCCTGTTTGACCCGTCGTTCCCCTGCCCCTGCAGAGCCAAGCTGGCTGGGCAGAGGAGCCTTTGATGATCAGACATGGCCTTCCTGCCTGAGAGGTCACTGGGTCCTGTTTACTTATATGCGTGTCTTAAGGAACCCAGGGGTTACACACAAACTCTCCACACGTTAAGAAAAATGTCCCTATCGTGTCTAATCATAAACAAATTATCAGGTGGGAAAAAAAAGAACACAACATCTGCTAGAAGCAGTTTAAAGTCCGTACACACACATTTAAATATAGGCAAAAAAAAGTATATGGGCATAGTTTATTAATTTTTTTCTTTTTTCTTTTTCTGAAGAACAAAATATTTTGTTCGGTTCTCAGGATAAATCATCTCTGTACAAGCCTACTCTACAAGATTATATCTGATGTAGTTAAAGGGTCATAAAGATATGTAGCCCTTCATCAGCTTGGGTGTGCAAGAAGTAGTTTACAGCAAACACTTACATCATAGAAGGAGTGCAGTCTATAAACAAAATGGTCTGGTGTTTGTAACCAATGTTGGTTTAATTGGGATGACTTTTGTTTTACTGTTCAATGCAAAATTGTGTTAATCATAAATACATTTAACATTAAAATTTGACATTATGTTAAAAAGTAACAAAAATGCACGTTGTCTCATAGAAGAGTGAAGCTCTAATATTTTTGTGTAATGTAAATCTGAGTGCTGGTCTTATTATTTACATCACTTTTTACCTCATGCGCTGGTTAAGCAACAATTTGAACCATCATATCATGTATGCCAAATGCTTATTTCCTCATTCTGACATATATACGTATCATACGTACCTTCCTGCCTCTGGACTGTTTTTCTCATCAAGATTATGCAAATTCTAAAACAGATCAATTTTAAGAATAAAACATTAAATTGCTGAATCAATAATAGGTTGCCTTTACTAACTTTATTTTACGAAAATAGTTGCAGTGATGTTGCCCCACCACTTTCTCTTGTTTCAAATACACCTGAAACTTAACTGAAGTGTTACTATATTGTGGATTTGCAGTGACAACACAGACAGCAAAGAAGAGTTCTTTTAATTTACCTTCGTCCAGATGATTCCCTGTGGCTTCGGGGATTGGCAATTTGTTTTAATAACTCTGGTAGGAGTGAGGACGTAGTCCACAGTCAGGTCATGACTTTCAATGAGCTCCTCTGGAATGTCTACCACCTGAAAGAAAAATACCTCAATTAGCAATGAAACAACTATTATTTGATGATGATTTTAAATCATTTTTAATAATTGATTAATAATTAATTTAATAATTGCTTTTAAAAGCAAAAAATAGGTAGTGTGGTAGTTATAGCCTCTACATAATACGAGGATATGATTGTTGCTTTTCACAAGTGTAAATCGAAAGCCTTTTGGAATTTGACATTATTTTTGACATTTTACAGACTACGTGACATATAGCAGGCCTCACTTTTTACTGTGGTGTGTCAGATTATTATTTGAACAGTAATTTCAACTATACTGGTCAAGAAAGAGAGTAAATAACCCATTTCCATGAAAAAAACGTGGCTCTGATAAATAAATAAACTAACCTGGCAGTCATGGACAACAGTAACCACCACAGTAGACTCATTCACAGCTCCCATTGAGGCCATCATGCCATACTCCATGTCAGCAAAACCCTCTCCTTTTCCAATACGCAAGCCTGCAGGAGGAGGCAGAAGCCATGAGACATGAGAATATCTTTAAATGGTAGGTTTTTCATAGGAATATAACATAACAGATCCACTGTGTATACATCAGAAATATCTAACATTTGCACTACATTCAAGATTTTAAAAAAATAGTGCAAAAACAGAAGATCTCAATCTCAAAAATTGAAAAAAAAAAACCTAAATTATAAACACACTGATTTACATGTTGAGGCTGTGGCTGTGTTTTCATTTCATAAAAATAACTTAATTGACTGTAGTCTGATGGGAACCTGGATGAACCCTCTACAACAAACGCTTTATGAAAACCATGTGGCTGTGTACACTTAGAGCCATTTGGACTTGTATGCATTATGGTAAGCATGTCAGTTTCACCGCAGCACTGCAACAGTTATCACAGGCGTTTGGAAAATGAGAATCAAAATGCATTGTGAGTGATGGGACAATTTACATGGAGGGCAGAACGCAGCAGAACCCACAGTGAGCGAAATGGATTTGATTACACACATCTGCCCCCCTTCTCATTTCTGTTCTTCTTCAAACCTCCCTGACAGGGTGTCCTGGTACCTCAGTGGGCTACAACATGTGCAATGATCACAGCACATTATTTTGTAAGACTCAAGGCCTTTGTCACATGACATGTTGTCTCTTTCTCCTGTAATTTTCCACAGCATATTAAACCTTTAAGGGATATCATTCCTAATCTTCAAAGTAACAAGTTAGCAGTGTCAGTATTAAATAAATTGACTTAGCCTTTGGTCACTGAAAGAGTCCAGCTTTTGCAAAACAAAATTAAATTCTTCCCCGATAGACAGCAATGTTTTTACACTGCACAATACACAAGTGTTGGATCCAATAACATACTGATGGTTTTGCTGTTTTAGAGCCTTACAAGTCATTAGTACTTGAATTAGAATAAATAAAGTGGAAGTTCTCTAAACCAGCAACAGCACAGCCCACACACGTAGCTTTAACTATTTATTTTTGGAGTGCTGAGTTTTTTTTAACTGGTTATATTAGATTTCATATGATTTGATATACTTTATTGTGCTTGTGAAAGAACTGGCCTTATGCACCTCCCACCACTGATCTACTGTAATTATAAAACACCATAAAGTTCCAAAAATTCATAGATAAGTGATTAGGCATATGTTTAAACTAATTAATCACCTGTTAGTAGGGTAAATTTGCAATATCTTAAGACTCCCAGTATTTAACAAAGCTGGACTGGTGAAGTGGTGGCACCTTGTGGGAAGTGTCTCACCTTTCTCTGACACTGCCACAGAGCCAACCACAACCAGGTCCACCTTCACTTTGGCGTCCAGGCCAACAGGCACACTGAACTCCTTCACACCCTGAAAGACGAAAGAGGAGAAAACAAATAAGGAAGAGGTTAAATGTTGGCTTTAAGTATGAATGGAAGGAAATTATGGGTGAAAATGTCTATGACAATATATGAAATCAGTAAGTTCAAACCTGAGAGGAAGAGCATATGCGTAGCTGTTCTTTGGTGGCCCCCTGGGGGGGAGTGATCTTATTGAAAAGACCAGTGCGAAGACGAGGAGTTGGGACCAACAAAGTTTTTCGTGCCTGTAAAGATCCAGAAATTATCCATCTGGCATTTGTAGTTAATTTAACATGGTTGCAGGTAAATATTGTATTGTAACAAAGTCAATGAGTGATGAAGAAAATAACATATTGTATCAATTTTAATTCAGCTTGTGAATGCACTGATATGTCTGAAATGTCAATTTATTCAGAAGTGAACCAGAGGTTGTAGAAACTCACAGTCTTCAGTAAAGTCTTAAAATCTCTTAAGATCTAATTCTTAAATCCTAAAATCTTAAGTATTGTGAATTGTTGTGTCTACATTTCTGACATTTTGAATTTCAAAATCAAGCCCTAGCTCACTTTGCCATAGTTACATGACACATAAGAGATATCCATTTGTGCTTTTTCCACAGTGCAGTGCTACCTGAAGCACCCCCAGCCGGGCACCCTCCAGAGGTTTATCAGGATCCACCTTCACCTCAGCTGTCTGGGTGAACACCTGCAGCTCAGACACCTTGGCACAGGCTGTGAAAGCACCCTGGTTGGAAAACAGAGGAGGGCACAAAAGGCTGTAGAAAGGGTTTTTTTCAGTACCAACTTACTTCCAATGTGATAAAGCGGGCCTGCTGCTGGGGTCTGTCTGGGTTTACTTTGACTGTCTGGCTGGAGTTGAACTCCTGCAGGACTGCAAGCCTGTCGCACGCTTGAATTGCACCCTGACCAGTAAATACACAGTAAAAGAGATGCAAGCAAGCACAAACAGAACATCAATTAATCTTTCAAAGTTCAAGAACATCAGCTAAAAGCTGCTATGCAAATCTGATGCCATCACTTTAGCAATGATTTTACCTATACAGGCATTAACTTAGATGATTGGTATCTACAATTACATAAACATGTTCACTAACTTTCCTAACATAAACAACACATCACAGTAACTTGTACGAATGTAAAGGTTGCCCTCAGTATCAGAAGAGACTGCCACAGTTTTCTATTTTTAAACTGCAAATGTCATATATATATTATTCTTCAAGATTGATTTGTTCTGGGGGATCCAAATGTAAAAAAGCTTTATAATTTTGCTTACTGTTAATGAAAGTGGATCCCTTTTACTAACAAGTCTTCCACATGCTGTACTGCACCTGTATACAAGTGATTTCACACCATATAAGCCCTGTAATTTTATAACTTTTTGCTATAAATACGTATTTATAATTTGGCTTATTATTATTATCTCTGTTCTGCATGTCTGTTTTCTTATCTTGTTTGTTCTCAGATTTGAGAAGAAATATTCCTGCCATTACTGTCCTGTCCTCCATAAAAAGGGAGTAAACCACTTATGGATAAAATGAATGAATAAAAAAGTAGACAAATGATAGAGACCAGAACAGCTTATGCAACCTTGTAACGACATTAGTTAACACAGTATGTTTAGAGTAAACAGTTAAGATGCAAATGCAAACTGAGAGGATTATACAATAGCTGCTTTTATAGTTAAATTGGTTTAACCTGCCTTGAAATTGGGGATTCTGTTGTGAACAGGCCTCGGGAAGTTGGCCAGATTGTTTTCTTCGATGTAGTCCCAAACTTTTTGACGAATGTCCCATTTTGTTGCTCCTGGTGAGACAAAACAGACCCAAAGTGAAGTAAGACAATATTAGCCTCTTTACAGCTGCTCCACATGGCCATGCGTCGAGATTCATTTTAGCTACAAACCGTCATGAACATTTAACCTACCTGGGTTTATTTTTAGAACAGGCTCCATTATGTTATCGGTGATACAAACTAGTCTCTTCTACAGCACTCGGCTTTAAACAGTAAAATTTTACACGTGAGCTCTGTAATATAATACTATGTGAACAGCTGCTTGTCAATGTTTATCATTTCTACGGCGAGCCTGGAGGGTCAAACTTCACAAAACGCGAAACCGCAAGTGACACCATTTGTACCAACCACACACGTACAGAAGTACACGTTTGAAGTACTTGTACTTTAAGTGAATATTAATTAGTTTTCTTAAACACATACTTTTAGGCTGCATGCATATTTTTCAGAAGTTAGTCCTTACTTGTTGCTAAATATTTGGACCAAGCTAACAGTACAAAACAGTAGCAGTCTATATATCTGGCCAATTTACAACATAAAAATCATGCAAGTTAACGCATGTTTACCACAGAAACTACTGGATGCAGAACGTTTACTTTCCTTAAGCACAGCTTGACCTGATAAGTTCAACTATATTCTTATATCAACATTCATTTGCATAAAAATCAAAAACAATGCATTTGTTAAAACACAAGCAGTACTTATTTACTGAAGCTGAAGCCAACTTGTGATGGTCTTAAGATAGATAGTCTGTAACAGTCAAATCTGATAGCTTACAAGTCAAACTGGTTTAGCCAAGTGGCCAGGTGTTTGTGGGTGCAAGATTTTCTGTTCAGCTGAGGCAGCGCCAAGCAGCTATAGTGATGGGATGACATGTGAAGGACAAAGACAGAGTTGCCAAAGTGGTGTGTCGGCCAAAATCCTTCTATATCTGGGCATCCAGCCATTGAACTTTTTATATTTATATGAAGTTATTATTTAGGCTTCTCAGTGACGACATCTCAGTGAAAGCAACATTAGAATCTGAATATTTGGATTAATAAAAGTCCCAGTTATGTTTAATGGTTTTAGATGAAGATTTGACATCCATCTTCAGGTTTTAATGCTCAGTCCAGTTGCATTTGTAGTCATTATACACAACCTCAACTATATATTGTTGCATTTAGAAACAGCCATTTAAAATTTCTGTTCAGTGTCATAACACACTGGTGTCATCCTTTATTTGAGGAAGTAGATAGAAGGAAGGCAGTGCATGTACTAGTTTACTAGTACTGGATTATTTGACAACGTCTGCTTAGAATTAAGATAATTTTCTATTTATCAGGATCACTAAGCTATACAGACATGCACACACACACACTTCAGTCTCTTTCTTAAATTTTGCATTTAAACTGGAGCACCACCTGCAGGCCTTCAGGTATCGTGTGCTGTTCAGCCCCGTATTGAAGTGAAGAGAATTACCATAAAAATGATGTCTGCTCATTTTCTGTTATCTGTATATCAACCATCTTAGACCTCGATGGCTTCCATCTTCACCCGAGTGTTTCAGGCTGTCCACAGGTATGAATTATGAATATCTTCATCATGCTGTGTGTATGATTTTGACATTGCATTCCCATAGTTTCATGAGCGAACATGCCATTTCTACACAGTGTACATTACCTCCCTGAAATAACCACATCAAAACTCTGTATATGAGCCCTCATGATGCTCGAGTTGTGTTTCCCACAGCCGTACTGGTCAGGACCTTGTGGTGAAATTCCAGTGGATGGTTGTGTTTGAGGCGGTTTTGAAGTAGTTGCAGATGGCCTGAAATATTCCAGTGAAGACAGAGGGCTTGGAGAACAAGAACTGTTTGACATTCTTCCTCTGGTGATGAGAAAAGAAGTCTTCCTCTGCTTCTATACAAGGAGCTATCAGAAGGGAAGAGATGAGGGGAAAATATACTTGTCAACTTATAAGGATCTTTGTAACACTAACACTTTAATACATAACCCTCTACCCTCACAAGCCTGCCAAGGCCTGCTGCAGAGAAGCATCCCTACAGCATGATGCTGCCACCACCATTGCTTCACACTGGGGATGCTATGTTTATGATGATGTGCAGTGTTTGGCATCCACCCAATGTTATGTTCAGGCTGATGACCAAGAAGCTCAATTTTGGTCTCATCAGCCCATAAAAACGTCCTCCAGCTGACTTCAGAGTCTTCCACACTTCACTTGTCTGCTTCTTGCACGCTCACTCAGTTCTTGAGAACAACCTGCTCTTGGCAGATTTACAGCTTTGCCATAATCCTTCTGTCGTAATGATTTATTTTACTCTACCCTGAGGGATGTTTGGTGACTTGGAAATGTTCTTGTATCCATCTTTACCATCACCTTTTTGCTGAGTTGCATGGAGTGTACCTTTTGTCTTCATGGTCTATGTTTTACCATAATACTGATTCATCAAAAGTCTGATCCTCCAGATACAGGTGTATTTATACTACAATCAAATGAAAATCCATGACTACACACAGGTGATCTACATTTAACTAACTATGTGACTTCTAAAACCAACTGGCAGCACCAGTTTTGGTTTAGGTGTTAAATGAGATGCATATTTATGTAAAAAAAAAAAAAAAAAGTGTATTGTAGTTCATATTTATAATTAAATTAGATAACTTTGTATAAATCTGCTTTCATTTAGGTGCTTTTTACTGTTGATCAGAGTCAACAACTCAGATTAAGTCCTTTTTATTTCCATTTTTTTATTTCACTAGTTTCTATCTTTCTGGCCAGCAAATCTAATCAACATCAATTGTGAGTAAGTGATTTGATTATAGTTATAATCTATTTGTGGTTATAATCAAATTTTAGTTTATTTCATTACAGGAAGCTTTTAGCTTTTAAGAGAAATTACACAATGAAACATTTGTTTTGATTCTACTGCCATTATTTCTTGCTTTTTCGAGGTAATAGTCAAGTAAATAGAACCAATTTGGAGCTCATGCAGTAGCCCATACAGTTCAATTGAATCTTTCCAGTGTCTACAATGTTTCTTTTCTTTTCTTTTGATGAAGGCTCCAGGAAGTCGAAGTCTGCATTTTAAACCATTATCCCCAACTAAACAAAGGCTTTTATTATAACTTGTCTTGCTTCATTGTTCTGCCTGAGAGTGCTTGAAGAATGTTTTCTTTATTTTTTATATTTATTTGCATTGTCTTATTTCATTATAAACTCCTCTGCTGTTTGGGTCATGGGAGAGGATAACTTGTTTTGAGTAATACTATAGGGCTGTATTTCAAAGTTAGCCGAAATGATACCAAGACTTGTATATTTTGTACATGTTCAATAAAACGTCATTATTATTACTGATGGTAGTTTACAGCATTAACCAACCATAACCTGGTGTAATGTGTAAAATATCACAACACCCTTCTGTCTTTACCATCTTTGAAACAAAATCTATGTTTCAGTCCTAACTATGATGAGCACATGGGCAAAGCACCACACATGAACATGATTCAGGGCTCTGGGATCTCTCCATTTTAAAAGAAACCCATAAACCCACGATCAACCTCTAAAAACTAGTTTTAAATGTATAAACTGTGAATGAATAGGCAATTTTGGAGGAAAGAATTCAAACCATAATTAAGTTCGAAGGTCATCCCCTGTTTAGTGTTTTAGTTGTTTAAAAAGTGCGTTGAGTGAAGTCTTACTGATCCAAGACGCTTCACAGTACAATAAACTTTTTTGTGGCCACAGCTGTAAATGTTTTACAGCTATTCAGTTATTCAGCTATTCATTTTTAAAGTTTCATCTCATACTTATTTCCTATTTTATAGCTCCCCCTTTTTTAGGTGCATCACATGTATTTGGCCTTTTAAGCCTATTTATTAACTGACTGATTGTATTTTGTTTTTTAGTTTAGTTATTTGGCTGCCTCCTGAGCGACACTAATGTCCTCTTGGAATATGTGTTAATTTGTGTTACTGTTCGGCTACTACTAAGCTACAACTTACTACCACTGGCTCATGTCATTTGTATGTTGTCTGCTGTGACCTGTCTGACCAAACTATTTTTCCCTCTGGAGATGAATAAAGTTATCTAATTAATCTATAGCATTTATTTCAAGGGCTTTTGATAATATTTTCAAACTAGAAAATATTTTTGTTATAGTTGTTTCTGTTTTCTTGTACAGCTATTAGTAGTGGACTCTCATTAAAGTGGACAGTGTGCTGTGAGTCCACTCAGCTGATGGAGTTTAATTTTGTGTTTTTACATGATTACCTGAAGAGTCAGATCCTGCCACCAGAGGGCGAGCTCTACTAACAGATTCTCCTCAGAAGAAAGAGGCACCATTTCCTGCTTTTCTGAACGGGTGGGATTCAGAGTTTTATCAAATATCATAGGCAAGTAAGTCCATGATACGTGTATTCCTGATCTGTCATGACTTTTCAAAATAGCACACACCAATGTAAGTCCTTGAGGAGCAAAACTGTGTAAACTGACAGAAATCCCTTCATCATGAGCCTAGACATGAGCTGTGTATATTTGACATGAACTGACCCATCATCAAGTTCAATAACTTGCCTACAAGTATATCCACACATTGTTATGCTACACGCATGCACACACACATTACTCTCTCTCTCACACACACACACACACACACACACACACACACACACACACACAAACGAACACACAATTTCCTCCCTCCAGTGATCCATAACCCTCCCTGATACCCCATTCTCTGTCTCTCAGTCTGGGCAGGGTGCCAGCTGCCTCCCTCCCTTTCTGTCTCTCTCTCTCCCTCTTTTGCTGTGGATCTCTCTCTGTGTGTATTCTGTACATACCAAGCCAAGTCACAATGCTGCGCTTACTAAACCAAGTGGCTTAGACATATTCAGTGATGCCGCTATTCCCAGACCTCCCTCTCTGTGGTGGACTCGCTCTGTGAGGCAGTGCAGCTCTCAGACAGCTCTGATGGCAGAGCAGGGCAGGTGGACGGTTCGAGCTGAGAAATCAACATCACTTGGTTTGGAAATCTAGAACAACGAAGGACAAAAAGAGAAGGAGGAGCAGAGTCTTTGGAGAGCTGAGGTCTCGCTCTGTCTACCCACTCCCCCTCCCTTCTTCTCTCTCTCTCTCTCTCTCTCTCTCTTTCTCTGCACACACCCCACACACACAGTCTCACACACAGACACACTCTCCCTTTGCCTCTCCCTTCTTCCCTCCCTGTTTGTCTCCTCCACTCTCCGATGCTGGTGTGGTGAACAGCAGGACACTCTCGGCTGAGCTGCATGGAGGCACAGGGAGGGGCAGGGAGCCCAGGTAAGACCCATTTATTGTTCTGTCTTTTCTCTTTGCTATGGTGTATGTTACATTACATGGGCATGGCTTTTGTAGAGTACCTTTGTCTTGTGCTGTGAATTTCCTGTCTTTTTTAATATATTCATGGTGTGAATAACTGGATAGACACTTTCTATATGGCTGGACTACAGCTTCCCTGAATACTGTTTGTCAGAGGAGCTTTTGATTCATGTCACTACCTTTTTCTAAAGGTCTAGTCAAGAGTTAGTCACTGATATATGTTTGGATTACATATAGCAGTGCACCAGTACACTATCTGTGATCATTGTCCTCATTCTGGATCCAGTTGCTGAGGTTTCATTCCCAAAGATGCAAGTTTCTTGTTTAATCTATTGCTTAGCAGTACAAGTCTTTTTATGTCCACACATAATAGGTCAGTCATGTAAAATCTGAACTGATGAAATACAAATTGCAGTACAATAGTGGACACATGGCCTTTGTGTAAAGGCCATCCAGAGAAGCCTGCAGTATGGTGGCATCACACAATGCCACCATTGCACTGCAACAACTAAACATTATTGAGATCATAGGGGTGATACACAAAGTATTGTTAGGTTTCATGCCGATATAGGAGAGATTATAAAAGCATCTGTGATTTATAAAAATAATATGCATTACGTAAAGTGAGATAAAGTAGTAAAGTGTACTTTAGTATGTACATTAACATTAGTTTCCCCTACATCTACAGTCAACCACTATTAAAACAGTTTTTTTTACTGCATAGTACACTGGGGTAAAACAATGGCTCTGCAGCCTCTGCAAGCTGCGCTGTCAGCAAATACTCAGACTAATAGTCTTTTTTAATGGGGAAATTTTTATCTTGCCCATGACAAATTGAGATATTATTTGTTTCCCAAGATGAAATTAAATTAGACCAAACATCATTATCTATCATGGGACTGAGTCAAAAAGTGTGACTTTGAGATAGCAGTGTTGGCACTGTGGCAGAAACAGCAACCAGTCTTAATCAACAGACATCCTGAAATAAGAAACTAGCAGTAGATGGATCATTTCCAGCTGTACCTGTGACCATTGTAATTAACACTGATAGAGAATGCAGCAAAAACACTGTAAACATATGGGAAAGTTAATTCTGGGGTCAACATGAGGTCTTGACTGAACCTTATTTTCATAATTTTTGATGCTGTTTCTGGAGAACTACATATATAAACCTCTCATAGCAGAGAAACTGTAAAATAAAACAAAAACATTGCTATTAAGGACACAAGACAGAGAAATGATCTAGCACAATGACCTGATGAAAAGGGTGTTGAGAGAGCATATTAATTCCTCCTGCCTGCACTAGATAGTCAAACGATGATTGATTTATTCAACTGAGACACTTAGTTTGAGTCCACTTTTAGTATAGTCCTTCATTTTCAGACACCCCCCCCCCCCCCCCCCCCCCCCTCCTCCTCGCTTTATCTCTCTCCATCTGTCTTCTAGGTTTAGTTGATTCACAGAAAGTCATGGCTGACAGCTCGAGACAGGGTCAGCCATCACCTGAAATTGCCATATTTGTGATACCTGACTGTCTTTTACCAGCAGTAACTCACATTCTAGTTGTTTACTCATGCTTCTTTACAGCTGATTTGGCAGGTGGTGGCTACATCATCCCATCTGTGTAAACTTGTCTCCCTTTACATGCAGATAATACTGTGACTTTTTTGGAAAGCTCTTCTCTTCTGTCACTGATTAACATCCTGACTGAGAGCCAGATTCATCTTCCACCAAAATACTAAACATATGAACATACATGGTTGCACAAAATAGTCAGAGCAGCAAAAATCAGTATAGCAGATGATCCTGAGAGATGCATTTTAGGTTTGTGTCTGACTCAAGTCTAGTATGAACATGTCTTGGACGGTACATACAGTATATCTGTTTATGAGTCACTGAAACCAGTCATTTCTTTATATGACATACAGTAAAGCCCTTACCCATAGAACAAAAATAGCTCATTAAAAAACGTGGAAAATCTGTTTGATGAATCTGAACATAGTGCAACTCCAACAGCCAACTCTTGTGTAGAGATTAGGCTGGAAAAAAACTAATTGGGATAAGAATAGAGCTTGAATGGATGGATGCATATGCTGTTATGTTAAACTGCTTCATAGTGATGGTGGAAAGATCAGGAACAGTAATTCAGGATGATTTCCAGAATGAGGGTTTGCCGATGGAAATGGAAACCAAAGCTGCTGGCAGACAGTCTAAATATTGAACAAACATTTCATTATAACAGCAGAGGTAACGCTATAGTCTTTCCGTTTGTGCGGCTTCTCTGTGGAGCAATCAGTCAATAGTCAGCAATGAACACTTGGCTTCTCGTGGTGAAATCAGAATCCATCATGTTCTGGCCTGGCCTTTGCTGTAACACACATTTCATCTGATAGGAGAAATTCAACTGTCTAGGAGCATACTGCGAGTAGAAATGGTACCAGCCATCTGGTGAGGCCCATCAGGAAGCTGCCACTCCCACACTCCCTATCTATCAGCTCCGCATGCTGTCATTAAAAAGCCATCCTGCTGTAATTTTTGATAAATGTTGCTCAGATAACACAAGTGTGGTTTTTGCATGGATTTTCTTTTTTCTGTGATTTTTCCCTGGAAAAAAAAGTATCATTTTTTTTGGGAGGGGGGAGTTTGTACTAGTCCACAACATCCCTGATGTATAGCAACAGAATAGTTTGTAATCATATCACTTCAGCCTCATGCAATTTGGAAATTAGTGTTCGGAAAGTAATTTATATTGCAATTTATATTTTTCTATATTCTTTCAACTAAATTTTGTACTTCTTGTACTCTTGTCCTTTCCACTCAGCCTCATCACATACTCAGGCAGGCATTTAACCTTCATCAGGTTTAACCAATTTAGAGTTTGTGCAAACTGTATTTGAGGGTGTGCTATTTTAAGTATCTTCTATTTCCAGAGTTGTTAACAGCCTGTGTGAACTTGTTTTCTATTTTGAATGGATGTTTGAGATGTATTTCAGCTAGCTTGAATAAGGAGCATGACCAGGCTGTAACACATTGAATTAGATGTCTTCACATGGCCAAGTAGACTAATTTCAAGGAATCACAAATCTGTAATACTTTTCAATCCTATTTCTAACAGACAGAAGAAGGGGGGCTGTGAAGACATGTATAGCCTTATCAGTGGTGTACAGAATGTGTAGTAGACAGTTGAGTTATTAAAACATTACAGTGGACAGGTGATGCAGTTACCTACTGTAGGGAAAACACAATTGTGGTTATACATGGAGTATAATCACTGTACATAACTGTAGACTTGTTATTTTGCACTGTTTTGATGCCTTTAACTGTCTTGTGTTAATCTTTCAATAAAAATACAAAAACCTATTATAAATAAATCTATCTCTTTATCATTTTACTCCCTTTAACTCTCTGTGTCTGTATGTGTTACTAGAGCCCAATAAAGATATCCAGAAGCTGCTGAAGCCCTCCAGCTCAACCGACCTATCCAAGGAGTTGTTCCAGCACACAGCAGGGGAGGAGGAGGGCGGCCTGTCAGGGCACACAGCTAGTCTGCTGCACATCACTGAGAAGAGACGTAAGTATCGGGTGGGGGAGGAAGTAAAGAAAAGAAAGCTATTAAGAATGTGAAGTAGTGATGAATATTAATTGGTGGTGAAAAGGGGATACAGGTTAATAATAGTTGGAAAATGCCATAAGAAAGATGCCTGATCAATAGTAAGTGCCTCTAAAGGACCATTAACATCTTACTTACACACACACATTGCACACATATAATTCTGGACCAGACAGTATCTGGTACAGTTCAGGTTTATCTGCAGATTCTACACTGAATGATCATCGCCTATTTTAGGTATTCTGATCCCACATTCTCAAAGATCGCTGCACCACAGCCTCGGCTGAAAGGACTCTTTGTGCATCAGTCCCATACAGAGGCTTCCCTGTACGTGCCAGACTCAGAGCCCAGGGCACATAAACACACAGAGACGGATACTGGGGCTACATGAGTGACAAGGCCGCCTTTATCTGCTTCACTAACTAAACACTTTTTCAGAGAGACAGCTCATCCAGAGGCTAATGTCTGTGTTTCTGTGCTTTAATGTGAACCGCTAACTAGTCATGCCACCTGGCTAGAGCTATAAAGGTAGATGAATAGAGAGCAAGACCAACACACAGAAAGAGAGTTAAAGTTGTAAATATTTACAACATGCTTTTAAAATCCCATCCTGAAAAAACATGATTTCAACATAATGATCAATGTTCTTTTTTACATTAATTGTCAGCCATATCATCAAGAAATCAGGGGTCATATTCAATACTCTACCTGTTTTTTGCATTTTATGGAGACTATTTATTTAAGGTTTTATCTCAGAGCCACGCTACAGCTTTATCCTTAATGGCACAGCAACAAACTTCCTTCCTAGTGCTGCAGTTTTATCTCCTAAAGGTGGACCATAATGGCTCCTGAGTCATCTGCAACATTTATTTTTTAGAAGCCTGGAGCCAACAGCCTACTCTAAAAAACAAAAATCTTATCCCAGAAAAGAGCAGGTTGTCAGTTTTGTCATGGAAGATGAATCACTTAAAAAAAAGAACATGCAGTACAGATATGCGCACATATACAGTATACAAACTCATATCTACTGCAGTACAAACCCATATCTACTGCAGTGTAGAGAAATTGAATTTGTTATTCTGATAGGGTGGATCTTCAGGAATTTAAGATAAGAAATGTGGGGTAAAATGTAGAGTAGTTTGAAAAAGTGTGAAATCTGTTTGTATTGATCTTGAATTGCAGAAACCAGGAAGAAAAGAAAAATTAGGGATGCAAAAAAACTTAAGTATGGCTCATTTCCTGTCAGCTGTTTAGTGATTAGTAAAGAATGCAACAGGAAATAATTGCACCCAATTAGAATGTTTATGATTAAAACTGTGAAATGGTGTGTGGACAAGTGCCTGTGTGCTTAATCACTGTGGGGAAAAAAACACTTACAGAGAGTTAATTTTATAGTTTAGTTGAGATATTTTTTTGGCATTACGTGTTTAACATCCTACCTCAATGGCTTAGCCTTGTCTCACCCATCCTCATTCAACCACAGCTCACTCATCATTGCCAGCTGTTCAGGCCGGACTGATGACCTCAGGGTAGAGAAGAAAGGGGATTACCCAGATCCAGCATGCAAGGCACATCCCCTCTCCTCTCTTATCCCTTCTCCCAAATGTGAACTCCTCCCTTATACCCATCCTCCCTATTCTACTCTTTTTGTTCCTCCAGTTGAATCCGTCTTTCTCACATGCTGAGAGAGGAAAGGAAAGAAAAAAATAACAGGATTTTTTAAATAGAACATAAAATTTACAATATGCAAACAATTATTTTTCTCACTGTAATTTTCTGAATGAAAGGAAACATCACATTACTTTCAGTGAATTAAAGGGAGCTTTATTTCACACACATTAACTACAAAGGCATGAATATAAAGTGTGAGATTAAGGGCATGTTGACAAAAATTAGAATATGTCAAGAAGGAGTCAAATGGATCAACACACACAAATTAGGCTTTACAGGCTGTCAAGCTGCATGCTTCTGCAAGAAGAGGTAGTGGTCTTTTACATCATCTTTCTGCTTTAGGCGCAAAATCCTCTGGTTTTTCTTTTCTTTTTGAGAGTCTCAGTGTGAATTCTCTATTGCCAGCCCTCCCTACCAGCGTCTCGCAGCTCCTGTGATTGGCCTTTGAGATGGAGGCAGTTGTTTCAGTCTGTCTGCCTGGGAGAGAAAACGCACTGATCAATTATTCAAGGAGAAAGGGTGTGGGAGAGAAAAAAAAAGAGATGGGGGGAAGGTGGATTAAAAAACAAGCACAGCAGAATGGGAAACCAGTTGAAAATAATGGCAGAATATAATGTAGAGAGTGTTTTGTTTTACACAATGCGCTTATGTCATTCCTCAATCTTACATTGTTTCATTTCTTCTATTTTCTTTTCTTTCATCCTCATCCTTCTCCATTATTTCCAACCTCGCTGTTTCACTTTCTCCAGTTTTTTTCACTCCCCCTAAAAAGGGATTTTAAAAATACTGAAAGGCTCTAAGGAAGCACCTTCCAGACTGTGGGAAATGTTAACTATATTTACAAGCAAAGAAACAATCTGAAGTGATGGGAAATATGAAATTAATTTTTTTTAAAACTATTTCTATTTTCTCTTGCCAAGCAATGTTTGCATATTGCAGTATTTACTTTTTCCAACAAATATAAACAACCACAGTCACTATCAGACAGCAGACATTGGCCAAAGCTTTGGGTGTGAAATAGTTCTCACTGCTTACTGCTGATCCTGCCCATTTCCTGTGCTGCCATTTAATTACATGTGGTGAAGTGGTCAATGATGTGAGGATGGAACCTGGTTAGCTAGTTTAACCCTTTATTGAAGCTATGTGTAGCTCTAGAGTCTCCAATGATATAATACTATACATCCTTTGTGATTTCAACAGTGATATTATGTCATTTTCTGAGGCAGATCTTTCCATATACAGAACTTGGATATCTGCAATGTATCAGGGTGACAAAATTAACTGTGACTGATCAGTAAAATCACAAAATCATTCTATATCAAACTGGTGACTAGAGTTGAACCTGGAAGATTTGGTTTCTTTGTTTCAAAAAATGGTTCAAATCTTGTTTAACTGCTGGACTCTAAATCACATGTGACTGAAACAGTGATAGATTGATAGAGATAGATAGATAAAGAGTCCAAATCCCCAAATTTAAACAAGAACATGTAATAACATGGATGATGACATAAAAAAACATCTTTTGGTTTCATGCCAACAGCTTTATGTTGAAGAACAGACAATCAAGATTCCAGGACCTGAAGAGAAATAGAATAAATACTGATTTGTTTTCAAGATGTTCTTAGACATCCAACATTTGATGTCTGCAAGGCAATTCTTAAATGTACATGGTTTCATTTTAATGTGGAATTTAGCGGAAAACAACATATATACAAATGTATATTTGTTTGCTATAACATTTCCAAGTTGGAACATCTAGGGGCACAAAAGGATGGGACCTGAAGTAGAGCCCTGAGGAATCCCACAGTTCAGTTACCTGCAATCTTTTCATTTTTGCCTCCTCAGTTTTCTTGGTCTTCTTTCACATCTTTGCTGTCATCTCTGTCACTATGTTTCTCTCTTTCCATATGAATGACAATATATGTAAATTTAATAGCCTGTCCATTATATTTGTAACTTTTATGCTGGGCCACTGTCTTTGTAAATATTCATGCTTGTCACGGGTCAGGGCGAGTGTGTGACCCAGTCCTGGTTTTGAACATGACAGTAAAAATAAACAGGACAGTAGGTTTTTAGTAGAGCAGATGGTTTTGGGGTGAAATAGAGGAGAGGTGAAATGAATCTTTTTGTTTTTCCTGATCACTTTCATCTAAAGGTGGTTCATCAGGACATCAAGCTACAGCAACACTTTGGTCCAGTTTTAATGGTTCTTATCTGTATTCTCACATAGTCACTGCCTCCTTATTTCTCATTCCTTGTGTCTCCCGGCATTCCTGGTGTTGAATCTATCTATCTTAAACATAGCACCATTACCAGCCGCTGATGATTACTCTTCTTTAAATCAATGATGCAGACAATTAAATGTAATAGCAGACAAAGAGCAGTAAGGGAGTGAGCTCTACTTCAGCCTGAAGCTTTGTCTTAAACAGCCTGGAAACTGGCACGCAAATGGGGTAATAATAGCCTTCAACATGTCTTGCAACCCACTGTTTTTTTCACAAAGTCACGCCCACAAACAGCAAGTGAAGTGTTTCTTTCAGACTTGACGTTGCATGGCAGGAAGACATCCACTGATTCATAAGGAAGTACAAACACACTTCTGTCTGCCTCGGTACGGTCTCTAAACATTTTTCTCACTGTAATGGTAGATTAGTTCAGCTCTATTACACAGAATCGGTTCCTAACTTGCATGATGCTGAGTCAAGCAGATATACTTGGATTCTAGTTTTTGAATAAATTTCACTTTACATATATTACATAAAACATTTCAGATTTGGAGGCAGCCTGACTAGAATGCTGAACCTGGCACGTTGATGCCCAGCGCATGTGAACGTGACCCTGTGCAGCAGTAGTGACTCCTGCTGAGGAATCAGAGGCTTGTGCAGAAATGAACAGGTGCTACACGCTCAGGAGAAAAATGGGGATCACAATGCATCAGGGAACTCGCTATATATCCTATTTTCATCCCCACACTTGAGCTCTTGTTTCATTTTTTCAGTCACTGCCCGTGTTAACACACATGTGTCACGTGAAAAAGAGACACTCAGTGACTACAGCGTCAAGCTTAGAGGGAGATTAAAGAAACCCACCGTGTCTGAAATATTTCTGAAGTAGACAGCACTTGGCTTTACAAGAGATGTACAGATAAAACTGGATAAAAGAGTAAATTGGTTCTTCGTTGAAATCGATTTTACAATAGAACTGCAAGAGCCAGCTATTGATCTGCTTGAGTACAATGGAGATTCAAGAGCAGCATTACACGATGGGCTGAGGAGCTCTGTGTTCACACCATATGCAGTTTATCCTTCACTTCTTTTAAAAGAGCAACTGCTCTTCTGCAATGTCAGCAAATATGAGTGGATCATTTTAATCTCTCAACTTCTCCCCCAGACTGAAAAGCATGCTCTCTCTCTCTGTCTCTCTCTCTCTCTCTCTCTCTCTGCCACCTAGAACCCCTGAGTAGTGTGTCTTCTTTGGAAGTGCACTTTGACCTCCTGGATCTGACTGAGCTGACTGACATGTCTGACCAGGAGCTTGCTGAGGTTTTTGCTGACTCTGATGAGGAGAACCACAACGAGTCCCCAGCAGGTAAGTTCTGCTAAAAATTAAATGCATATGTTTACAATAAGCAAGAATAACTGGAAAATAAAGGAAAGGGGGACGTCTTTCATTGCAAAAACAACATCTTGATTCACTCAAGGTTTGTGCAAAAAATATAAAATTGAAACTTTAAGATAAAATTGTATTTTACATTCTTAGTGACTTTTGACTTGTACAGTAAGCCATCAGTCACAAAGATATAAACAATGTGTACGCATAGACCAGTAAACTTCACATTTAAAGTGTGTTGTAAAAAGAGTACACCACTGATTTAGAATTGCACTCCTATAACATTCAATGGTCAGATTTAAAAAAAAAAAATCAAAGTTGATGCATCAGAACCAGAGATATCTTCTTTTTTATTCCATGCATCCCTCTTCCTTGTCAAAACCTGGCTCCTACATTATTCACAATGCAATTTGACTTGACTCACCCAACTGCACAGATTTGGGTGTTATGCTAATAACAGCTAATGGAACCTAGAACCACTAGCCTCAAGCACAGATGAGGAACGGGTTACAGAGGTCTGGTAAACCTCACTTCTTACTAACTTCACACCCCCAGATTTTTTTCATTTTCAAATTTGTAGTCTTAAGCATCAACTGATGTTGCCTCAAGTCACATCAATTGATTCATTCATGCATTTTCATAAAATTCATTTATCAGACTTCACACATCTTCCTTTGAAGCAACAAAACATATACAACTTTCCTCAAATATGCAGTATGATGTGTAAAATTGGAGGAGTTCCCCTTTTAAGATGTGCAGACAGATGTGCTGTTCCATGGCCCATGTGTAGATTTTCATTTATCTGACTGCAAACAGGAATAATAAGAAACAATTTCTTTTTCTTGCATGATATTTTCTTGGCAATCCTCTGCCCTTTAGCTTCATTTGAATAAGCCTGGCAGAGTCAGTATGTTACACAAACTATTTGGTTGTTGAGGGATGCATTTCTCAAATTTAATTTTGCCCCTGCCGCCCATCAACTCAACTCAGTGATTTTTTTAGAAATTAAAATGTCTTGTCTGCAAATGAAAACATGTAACAATAATTCTGAATTTGGTAACGCTCATTATCCTGAGGGGAGTAGAATATTTCTCCCAGTCTGTATCTACATACAGTACACTGTATAAACTTGAGGTTCACATGATGCTTTTCTTGTTTACTGTATTTGTTTTTAAGTGTGTGTGTACATTTAGGAGAGAGTTTCAAATCATTGTAACCCAGCAGGGTTCTTAGAGGGCCTGCTGAACCATAATGATATGATACATCATGTGACTCCTTTAGAGACTCATCAAAGATGAGTCTCTAAAGGAGAAAAGTCATTTTCATACTGCTCAAATTTGACACTGTTAAGATTCTTATGAGAAACTATCTTATATACATAAAAGTACTAACTCTGAGAACTGGGAATTCTTTCAATCTGAAAAGTAGAAATGAAAGGAAACAATGTTGTGTTCATCTGATAGCACTGGACTAGTCGCATACAATCCAAATTAATCAAATGCAGTTGCATATATGCATATTAAAAGGTGAGACAGTTCACCCTGCATGTGTGTCACAGCAGAGGTACAGGATAAAGGCCAGTCCATCTTTCTCCCTGTTTGCTAAAGGAAGCAAGAAATCTTTCCCATGTTTTATTTATGACCTGGGTGCCTCATCCTGCATGCAGACAGTGAACTCTCTCCTGCAACAATCCTGCCTCTCAGCAGGCACACAGGGTTTCATGCCAGCTCACAGTTTAGATAATGTCTTACAAATAATAGTAAATTCTGTGCATTGGTAGTGCTGGTCGAAATATTTAAAACATCAACTTTTTTTCTTGACCAAAATGTCAGACTTTCAGTTGTGATACTTTTGTTAACTGGGGGTTTAACCAATTCACATAATTGTTTAGCTGAGAATACGTAATAGGTTCAAAACAGATGTAGTGGTACCATGGTGACAGTGACTTCACAGAGATACAAATGGTGAAGGTTGACGTGTATATGCAGGCATGAAAAACAGACTCCACTGTTTAAATCCATTGAAACAGACCATGCTGGACAAAGCAGATTTTGTGTAGTCAGACATACTTACAACTCCAATGAGAGACAGCCAGGACCTCCGTTTAAAACATTATAAAACAGGGTTTTTCCTCTTTCTTTCTACATGTTGCTTTCACTCTTTTTCTCCCAGATTTCATATTATATCATTACCCTGTTCTTCAACAACATCTTTCCCCTCCCTTCCTTCTTTTTACTGTCTATTACTAATGTTTCATATCATGGCACAGCCTGTTAAGTGTGAGTTATTGTCCCAGTGGGCCATCTGTGCTACAGCTGCTGTCTGCAACTCTACAGCCAATTCTTTAAATTGAAGATGTTGTGCAGCATTTACTGCAGAGGACAATCATGTGTGCAAAAAATTAAACATTTTCTTTGTTTCTTAGTGAAAAGAGGTGCATTGTCTAGAGCACCAACTGAGCTACACCAAGGCACTAGCACAAAGACTTTTTTCAAGGCAAAACCTACGCCTTCAAACAACAGATCAGAAAATGTCTCTATTGTACAACATCACCTTAGTCTGTGTCTTTTTACCTCTTCACTCTCACTCTACTCCCCCTCATAATATAAATCCATCTTCCCACAACTGTGCAGAATAGTTAACTTGTCCCCCCTCTTCCGTTCTCATCTCCAACACCAAAACACCAAGTTTTTCCAGCCTTTATCAATCACAGGCCACAGCTGCATTTCAGTAGCCAGAAAGTACAGGTGCAGGAGATGCAACAGCCAAGAGACTTCCAGTCCAACATCTCACATCCGCTGCTCTGCTCTCTTCCAATCAAGATAAAGTCCTGCTGTCAAGGGATGGACAGCTGTATAACACTCTTATGATATTCAATGATTTAATTTACACAGCTGAAGATCTGTGAGAAAAATAAAAACCAAACAATGATTAAATGTTTGTTTATTCAGAATGACATATTCAGATGAGTGATCTGTTTTTATTGTTAATTTATGCAATTGGCAACCTCACGAAGATCAGTGTGTCATTCACTCTTGTATCCTTATCTGTATGTATATAAATCATGAATAAAAATAGATCAGCCATCTGAGAATGCGGCAAACATTTTTTCTTTGTTGAAAGTCCTTAACCGTTAGACTTAAGATGTATAACTTTGTGCAGTATCTTTCTTCATCTTGCCTCCAAATACCTCTCATTTTACCACACAGAACCATTAAGCACCTCTCCTTCTATCTGCATCTCTCTGCTTGCCTTTATCCTTTATTGCCAATGTCTGCCTCAGATATGGTGTGTACAAAAAAAGGATAATATTCCAAGATAGATGCAGTCACAGATGGCTGAAGGTGCTTTTAAGCAGAAGCATGCAGACACTAAAACAACTGCAAAGTGTTCTGCATGTAAAGCTGCACAGGATTTTACAGAAAATAGACTGAAAGACTATAAACTTAGCTGCCTGTACATGTTTCCTTGTGCTTATAATTATTGAGGCTGAGCAGGAAGGGCAAGCTGTTTTTGTTGTGAGACCCAGCAAAAACAGTGCAGCTAAGGTGGTGTCAACACATACTGTGAACTTGACAGATGCCAAATGTTCGTGAATGTCGCCAGGACTGCCTGCAAGACTGCCAGGGTCAGTGCTTTGAATACCGCTGGGGCTGAATGTGCAAACAATGCATGGAGTTTTAGTGCTGTAAGTCATTTCTGGATAAAAGAGTCTATCAGACATCATTTTAATAGTGTGCAGATGAGACAGTAACATCTGTTTACTTAATTTGTTTTCCACCTTACGGCCCTTTTTGGTTGCCAGATTTGTGTCTCCAGCACATCTTTCTTTTTGTCATTTGTGAATGACAGTGGTGTGTGTGTGTGTGTGTGTGTGTGTGTGTGTGTGTGTGTGTGTGTGTGTGCAAAAAAGGATTTATGCAAACATCGACTTATTGCACAAATCTCAGCTGTGAGGACCAGCTGTTCTGTTGCATCTGGATTCCCTAAAACCTTCCTCATCATTCAACCCTCAGATTTCATGCAGGGCAATTATTGATAACTCTTAAACAACTCTGATAAAGCTATTAGCTATACTGACATACTGAAAACTGTGTGACAAAGGCAATATAAAGACAGTAAGCTGGTAACAGAACAAAGATGGGAAGGGTTGGGTGTGTTCATAAAGTCATCAGTGAGTTCAGGGTGAGGGAGAAAGAGAAGGACAGAAATATAATTAATTTGTGCCAAAGTTAGCATAGCAAATGTGGGTCAGCTAGTATTGAGCTGTGTGAGCATAAGACTTGGTGGGAAACTGCTGAGTGTGTGCCAGTGTGTGGAGGGCATGTAAGAGTTGAGGGAGAGGTTAAAGCAAGCAAAGAGGAGAGAGGAGAGGGGAGAAGAAGGTGGGTGAGTGAGTTCATGCTAAATGTAGGTTTCTGAATAATTCAGTTTTCCCTGCTGGAAACAAGGCCTGTTCTTTCAAAAGCCATTTAAACAGTTATCATAATCTGAGTAACTACACTAACACATTATTTATAGATGCTTATGTCTCGTTTGTTTTGTTTACTCTGCTGTCTCTCTTTTCCCGTTTCCATTCCTCTATTCCCATGTTCTTCTTTTTTACTTCCTGCTCTTCGGTAGCTTAAAGCCATATTTACACGGATAGTTCTACCAAAATTAGCGAACGTTGTTCAATTGTTCTTCATAGCTTTAATCCAGAGAGCCGAGAACATACAGCAATTAGTGTTTCGTCATGCGTCTCTTTCTAGAGCAGCTACAGAGATACAGAACAAAAGGCTGACTTTGTCGAATTGGTTTGCTCTTTGTTTTACTCTCAAATGAGCTTGATGAACCATAAAGTTTACCCACATCCCTGAAAAACTACCACAGGCATAGCTTTGGCCTCCTATTCTTTCATTGGAGTCAGTAACAGGATTTTAACTGATGACATTGCAGTACAACCTATCATGTTTTTTTCTTGTTTACTTTTTTCATGTCCATGTAATGTGAGTCGTGTTTTAGAGAAGATATTTGTTAGATTTGTTGACTTGGCTAAAGATTTCTTTAGTAGACGTATGGAGGGATGAAGTGACACAGAAAATAGGAAGCAGGAATAGACAGAACAATTACATTTTAAAGAAAGCTCATTAAATTAATTGTCCGTCCATAGTTTTTTCCCCATAGCATTATATTTGTCACTCTCAAATCATTTGATGATATTGTTTAATTGCCTTATATAGACCCGTGAGACATGTAGGTCCCATCTCTGACAAGTTATGTTTCATGTCACAAACTGCAACAAAACTTCACAACAAACAAGTAAAAATGCAGAGGGCTACCCTCAACAGTGATGTCTAAGCAGGTGTTTCCTGTTTGCTGTCATTGATACAACACCTGCAGTGACATCACTGCTTGGGATGTGGCTGTACTTGAAACATGATGTAAAATTTCAGCCCATAGAGAGCAGTGCTGCAAGAACTTCATGATTTACCCCTTAGGAACAGGAGAACACATTCATATATCCACTATAAAAGCTCTGTTGAATGTAAAAGGTCAGATTCCAGCCCAACTCAGTTCCTTCAGGGCAGCTCCAGACTCTGCATCACACTACAGGTTATCTTTAAAAAATACTCACCCCAGTTCACAGCGACTGATTGAGCTGTGCTAGGATTATCATGCATAGATGAACTGGGTATTGTTTCCCTTAAATAGAGTGAAAGAAAAGGGTGTCATCACATATGTGTTTGCCTTTACAGTACATGTGCACATATAAACACACATTTGGTGTTCTGCAACAGTTTTCCTTGTGCCTTCACAGGTTTTCTGTAGGAGAGTTTTGTGTTTCATGAGCAGTAAGTTATGCAGCAACACGCTGACTGAAGAATCTAATGGCTGCTAGCCAGCAGCACAGAAGGACTACTGCACAATACCCCATAGCTCAGGGTATGCTATGTGACAGCAAGAGAGAGGGAGACAAAGGGGAGGAGAAAGAAAGAAAGGGGAAAATCTATTTATGTTGTGCAGAGGTATGTAATTACTTTATGTGACCTCTCAGGTGTGCAGACATTCCTATGAGTGTGTTTCAATTCATGTTCATCAGTCTTTTAATCAGATATCAGGGCAGAAACAGGTCAACAGACATCTGAACAATGCACACAAGGAATGGAAAAAAAGATGCCCATTATGCACACACTCACACATTCATGTAAATGGAGTATGTACACATTGCGGGTACACATTTATTTAACTACATTTAAAGCAGTTGGGTGTTTGTGGCGCTTTCTGCAGCAGACTCTTCCCAGCATATTGCCGTCCTACTCATTAAAATCCAGCAGAGACACCATCAATCTTCTGAGATCAATATGTCTTTCTCCCTCCGCCATTTCTCTCTCTCTCTCTGTCTCTAATGTGTCTGAGAAAATGGATGTAGCTTTGGGGAGATTTATAAGCCAGGTACTGAGTATGACGTTCACTTAAGAGCCCTAACATGAGAGTGATATGGGCAGTGAAAGGTCAGAGTGAGTTGTCAGCTCTCTATCAGTCATTCCTTCTGCTGCCTTGTTGTCTTCCTGATAGGTTGGACATCACCACCAAGTGGTGTGAAGTGGCAATGGCTACAAAACTGGAAAACTCTTTCTCTGTATGGCTAAAATATAACAGAAGAAAGAGTTGATGTGGCAAAGTTGCGGCAGTGAGAGTATTTATGAATGGATGTTTACTGGTTTAAACAAAGAAGTTTGTGTGAGGAATATTCCTTCTGTGGATCATTTCAGATGCCTAAAATAAGACTTATCAAATAAGATAAGACAGTTTCTTACCCCACCCAAGCAGATCACTTTCCCTCTTCCATTCTTCAAAAAATACCTAAAAGTGTGAGTAAATGGTCTTAATGGACAGAATAAAGGCAGGCAGCAACTGCCTCTGTTGCATTTTAACAGCTGAGTGAGCTCTGGAGATTTAAATATGCTTTTAGCAAGTTTAGAATTGTGCATACCGAAGCCAATAAACATTAAGACATTTGTATTTCCAAGCCCTAGTTCTGCGTGGGACAGGGATGCAAAGTGATTCTTCTGGGTCTGTTTCCTTATGACATAAAAACACTGCATCTGTACACATATCTGCAAAGACTTTGGACTCCTGTTGATCATAAATCATTGTGTTTCTGGTGCCTAGGTTCCCATCAGCCTGTGCTGCCCAGAGGTGGGTACATGCGCTCCCCCTCCTGGACACGCTGCAGCAAGGTTGAGCCCCCACGAGAGAGAAAGCACCACAGCGATTCAGACACCGCAGAGCCCTTAATGAAGCTGGAAAGGCCGAAGCAGCCATGATATCTGATGTGAAACAGCCAGACCGCAGAGAGAGAAAACCCAGAGCCGACAGACACAGCCAGAGTGAGAACACAAAGCGGACCAAGAGGCCCCAATTTGCCACCTTGCACGCACATAATGTTTCATGGTGCTGAATAGACGAGTTCAGGTTGAACTCTGGACACTGTGCTCTAACTTAAGATGTGCAATACACACACCCTCCTTCTCTCTCCCTCTCCTCTCTTTCTCTCTCTCTCTCTCTCTCTCTCTCACACACACACACAAACACACACACAACGATTGTGTTTTTCAAGCAAGGGGTTCTTAATGCACTCTGGGCTGCCAGAAGATTTTAAGCTTTGTTTTTGAATGACAGACAGGGTATGAGGTCAGCAGAATAACAGCACCTCCATCTGTACAGCCTCTCAGGGTGGGAAATAGCCTGGAAAGTAAGATTAGCACTAAAAGTTGTGTCCACTGCGCGTGAGCAGAACTTCCACATGAAGTTCAGACACTGAGATTTACATCAAAATGCCGGGACATGACGTGAAACATAAATCAATGGAGCGGTTCAAAACAAAATATCACGCTGAGGCTATTACTTAATGTGTTGCTTGAAAATGTGACAGGGTTTTCCATTGCTTGCAAATAACTTCAGCAGTGGAAGTGGGTTTTGGTGAGGCGATGCTCCATCCATCACACATTCTCCATCCCAATGAAGAATGTGTGGTGTAATGACAATTGCCTAAATAAAAATACTGCACTTCTCTCACTGAATATTTACGGTGCCCTCCAGAATTATTGGCATTGGGTGAGATGACTGGAAAGATAAATAGACCAAGTAGCAAGCTAGATACAACACACTTTTCTATTCTTAAATACTTTGCTTTTTCAAAATTTGTTTCAATAGATGTTTATTTTCCATTTTCCTTATCATTCTGAAAATGATGACTGCCACAATTTCTGCTGCTAAGATAATTAAAGTTGATAATCCAAAGTCAGTTCAAATTCCATTCACAGAGATGCATTAACTAGATGGGTACTGACAGTAGAAAATTACACCATAGTCTGGTGTTTGCATGAATACCAAAAATACAATGAAGTGCCAACAATTTTGTAACCATCTTATAAAAGATGAATTTAACTACTGATTTTCAAGCAAAATAGCTCATTACTTGATTTATTTATCTCATGTTTAGCTTGTCTGTACCAGGAGAGCCAATGATTCTGAATGCTGTGATGATCAAAAGTGACACTGGGATGGTAGGAGAATAAATAAGTCTTGAAAAGGTGTTTTATTGTGTGGTTTGTTTACTTTTTTAGAAAAGGGGCCTTCTTTAATTTTCAGTGGTGATTTCATTCAACTTTGGTGATACCCTGACGTTTCTTCTTTTCAATAACTAAAACAGAGATTGACAGTAGAGAATTCTGACATTCACAGAAATGATATTATCCCTTAAGAGAAGCTGGGCTGACCCACCAAAATGAAAATACAGGAAATAAAATGACAGACAAGTGGGATATAAAATCTGTTTAATATGTGTGTGTGAGCCACAACAGCCTCACATTTTAGATGTTTCTTTTGTCTTCATATCACAATGTGAATCAATAATCCTCACTGACATGTAAAAAGAAATATTCATTAAGCAAAAACAGCTTTCATCCACACTGACATAGCATCAGTCTGCTCATTATTTATTTGTTTTTCTGAAATTTGGATGATTGTGTCATGCTGGTTGGTATCCTGGTGGAAAATCTGATAAAAATGTTAAAAAGGGCACACACTGCTCATAATGCAAGCCAGGAATTCAGGTATTTTTTTATAGAGTAAACCTGTAAAGCTGTTTACTCTGTGCAGAAGCAACTGGCTTTATTATTAAGACACTTAACGTCATGATAACAGTGTGTAAGGAGTTGTTCTCAAATAGACTGTATGACAATTATAACTTGTGTCTTCTAAAATAAGCCACAAATGACTGAAATAATTATTACCTGAATAACAGCAATTTGTTGTCATGTTAATAGATGCTGGAGGAGGGTAAATGGGTATTGAGAGGGAGAAAACCCTGCAAATCCATCCATGGAAAAACCAATTTGTCCTCACTTTAGATTACTATCTAGACTTACTATCTTGTTTTAATCACACTGACTAAACATTAACAAGACATGAGAAGCATAACCTCACTGTAGTATGACTATTGTGACCAATGAATTATCCAGAGTATAATGTTATTTTTAGAGGCCGCTACAAATACGGAGACTGTGAGGTAGTGTGAGCGCTGAAGAGTTAAACATCTGTTTTAGAGAAAAAAAATTGCAGCATCTTACTCAGCTCAGCTGTTCCCGGTGCTAAAGTGACCATCAACCAAGAGTCATCGAGGTCTACATTAGAGCTGACTCCCTGAGGACACCACTGAAGAGGAGAAAACAACCTACAGTACTTGTGATCCAATAACATTTGTAACATCTGTCAGAAGTGCAAAAAGTAAAACCTGCAAATACTGAATCCTAACAGCTGCTTTGACTGATAAATGAATGAAAAAAATCTGCCAATATATTGAAGTGGTGGATGAGACAATACTCTAACCACCCTCATACAGATTCATGGGAATCATTACCATTATTTAACAGTAAGAAATAAACACCTGTTATGCTGAAACGGAGTAAGGTTAGTTAAGAGTAATGAGCCTCAGAGTAAAATTTAATTCCAGCACAGATATGTCAGATATGTTAATGTACCCACCACCATGTCAACTCATTCTGAATTTTAAACACAAAATCCCGTTTGAATTCTGTTTTAACTGTAGCGCAATAACTTTCCTGACCTAACTACAAATTATTTTGTGGTATGTTTGTCAGTGTCAGTGCATCCGAGTGTGGGAGGAAATGTGTAGAAGGTACCTCCAGTGGAAGGTAAGCTACAAATGGGCTTTTTCACAAATGCCTTAGCTTATTGACTTTAAACCGTCGTAACATTAAAATGATATGTATTTTTGGAATTCCTGCTGGAATATAAAAACTACAAAATAATTGCACATTGCATAATCTAGGTCATTAAAGACCTGTGCATCACATCAGCTTCCCTCCCTTTGCAGTTGTCAGTGAGATGAAACAGGTTTTTTTTTCAGAGTCCTGACAGGTTGCAGTCTAGAGGAGATGTTGTTGCACTTATATTCACTAATATTCACCCGAATCCAGTGGAATATTTGCCCTGAGCCTGCATGTCCAACTACAAGTAAACAGCTGATTTGTTTTGCCCACTCTGCAGGTGTTTTTCATCCCCTTTGTTTCTGTTCCAGTGCTTCAGCCCTTCAGGGAGGGAAGTGTCCTCCTCAAGTTCCCCAAGCCCTTCTACAAACTCCTCATATGATGACTTCTCTTGAAAGGGACGAGGTCCCAACAGTTCAACCATGTCGGCTTTGTCTAGAATCTCTCTTTCGAGAAGACGTTTCGCCACCTGCAACACATGTTCAATAATAGTAAGCAACAAACAGCTTAAACAATATCAGTTAAGGTTAATTCCACCATCAATAAAGGTGATAGAAATAGATTTTCATCTACACTACACACACAACAGGCAGTGGAGCAGCAGTAGTCGCACTATTTAATACTTATAGTAGTAATAATGATAATAATAATGATAGTATCATATCACAACTAGCTATTTAACTTGATATAGTTTAAGTTGGCCATCTTACTCACAATTCTTCCAAACTGTTTTTGAAAATGCTAATTTAAGCAAACCACAAAGCTATCAGTTCCTGCATTGTACTGTTCAGTGAGCTGCTTTAGAAGAAGACACTTTATCTTTATCTCTCTCTATACTTTCCAATCTTTCATATCAGTCTACACAGTGAAAAGACTTCTCACCTTTTCCACCAGTCCTTTTTTATCGGTGACAAGCTGAAGTGTCCGCTGGAAGGCAGCATCTATGAGTAAGCGGACCTCCTGGTCTATAAGCTGGGCTGTAGGTTCACTGAAGGGCTTCTCAGTTATGAAATTACCCTGCTGAGGGAGGTCAAAAGACACCTGACCCACTGCCTCGCTCATTCCAAACTGTACAACCTAAAATGTGAAGGGAAATAAGAGCTTTCAGATATATTGATTAAACTAAACCTCTTTGTATGCAGGATCACATACCATAGTTTACATTCTTGTCAAGCTGTGGACATGCTTGTTGTAAAATGTGGAGATTACCTGTGCATAGGCAGACTGTGTGACTTTCCTGAGGTCATCCTGTGCCCCGGTGGTGACTCGACTAAAAAAAACCTGCTCAGCCACTCGACCTCCCAGCATCATGCACATTCTGTCAAACAGCTGCTCCCGGGTGAACAGGTACTGTTCCTTAGGTAGATACTGAGCATAACCTAAACCTTTTCCTCTGGGAACGATGGACACCTGGGTGAGGAGAGTTGACAATGTGATCATTTGGTCAAAGTTTGTTTGACTGTAGAGGACAAAAAGAAGTAATATCATGCAATGGATGCACAAGAATTCAGAAAAAGAAGTAGTGGTGCAACAGTCTGTTTACCTTAAGTAGGGGGTCTGCATGTTCTAGGAACCAGCCGGCCACAGCATGTCCGGCCTCATGATACGCCACAGTAGTCCTCTCTGGAAGCTGCAGTACCTGTGTTTTTTTTTCAAGACCTGAGAGCAAAGTTAATGTTTTATTAAACTGAACTGCATGTTTTTTGTGCAAGCAGTAATGTTGTGTAGCAGAACATGAGCAAGGAAATGTATAATTCGAAATTTGAGTAATGTATAAATTCACATTGAAAGCACTGCAGGATCAAATCCATGCAGTGAAGTCTCACTTAGATAAATTAAGATATATGTTACTACATTAACAGCCTGAAAAAATATCTCAAAATACAACTTAAATATAAAGAGATGCATAAGTGCATAAATGTGGTTGTTAACTTACCTCCAATGACTCTCTCGACTGCCTGTTCAAAGTGCTTGGTATCAACATGCTGGTTCATGTGACGTGCTGCTATTAGAGCAGCCTCGTTACACACGTTAGCAATATCAGCCCCTGAGACACAAAAGACACCGTAACCCGGTTACACTGTGATGTGAAAAAAAAATACAGATACAAAAGACAAAAGGTTTGACTCTTAATCGAGAGACTGAGCTGTGTGTACATGTGGGCACATTTCCTGTTCTTACCAGTAAAACCTGGAGTTAGTGCAGCTAGCTTCCTGGCTAAAGCCTCTACTTCTATACTGGAGTCCAACTTCAAAGGTCTCAAATGCACTTTAAAGATGGATGCCCTGCCTTTTATATCTGGTGGGCCTGGAGAAAAAGAAAACAAACACATCATGAATTTTATAAATCACATGCTTTTCAGAACATCCTCTTTTTTTTAGGCAAAACAATGATAAAACCCTGAACAAAATGAGATAAAAATGTCATTGCAGTGTGTTGATGTGACATCAGCACATGTTTATGTCACTGATGCAGAGGCAGCACAATTCTTCTCTTTAACTATTCAGCATGGGAACACAACTGTAAGAGATAATGCATCAAACTTTGTCAGGGTGTTTTGAATACATGGGTGTGTTGACTGTGCCTTAGATTTTGAATCCCATAACGATGTAACATTTACAGACATTACAGAATCCCCTTCAACTGGTCCTCACAACCAGTTTGCTCTTTTCTTGTATTATAGGTGCACATGTCATATGGGTCATTCTGTGTCGAATCAGATAAGGTAAGATTTTGTTCCAACCTTGTCTATATCATGAATGGGTCCCAAAACCAAGGCCTGGAAAATATTTCTGTTCAAATCCTATGTTTTCTTATTTTTAAGCCCTTGATATTTCATTTTTATGTCCTCAAAAATGCCTTATCTGGGAAGCCATGTTTGGGCATTAATATCTTGATAAGTGTTGTTCCTAGCCTCACCAAACTTCGGAAGATGGAAGACAAACACGTGTTCTGTTTGCCAAAACCATAAAAAAGTCTGTACTGCATGCCAGTTTATTTTTATAAGGCACTAGATTTGGAAGAAAGTGCAAAATTCCTAAACAAGAGTGATAGATATTATATGAGGATATTATAAACCCATTTTTTGGACCCATATGGTATCAAACATTATTTTTTCTTTAAATGGTCTTTTAATGGTTACTCAGAACGTGTCTGTCTTCCATCTTACAAAAGTTTGGCGAGGCTAGGAATAATACTTTTCAAGATATTAATGCCCAAACATGGCTTCCCAGATAAGGCTTATTGAGGGTGTAAAACTTAAAAAATATTAAGAGCCAAAAAAAAAAAAAAAAAAAAAACATTGGAATTGAACAAAAATATTTTACAGGCCTTAGTTTTGAGACCCAAACATTTTATAGACAAACTCTGAACAAAATCTGAGACGGTACTCCAACCACTTTCCTGGATCCTGTCTGATTTGACACAGAATGACCCATGCAGCTCATTCTCAATATATCACTGACAAATGTTTAACAACCAACACACAGCTTTAGACACCAAGCTTGTCTATGCAGTTTGGACAACTTCAAGTCAAACTATAGCAGCATAAAAGAGGTCGAAAAGGATGTCAGCTGCAAACAACCGCAAGGTGAAACTAATTCTGTTGAGTTGTGCATCAAGCTGAGCAGCTAAGTTCAACATTGAAGGACTCAGAAAATACTATGACAGCAATGTATGGCTGTGAAGCTCCCTGTACAGCTGCAGCGGCAAATAGCTCTTACTAAGGGAGAACTATTTTCCTGTATTCAAGCAAAGTCATGAGGTCAATGGCACTCATCTTGAAGACAGCCTCTCTAAAATGTGAATATACTAGAGCTTATAAGTCTATTCTTAAACTAACAGCTGAGAGTGACACAAGGATTGGAGAGAAGTTGTGAAGGAGTATTTAAAGGGCACTTACTACTAATGGTTTAAAGGACCATTAGATCTGAGTCTTGAATCAATGGCTAAACTTGGGGCCTAATAGCATTATTCAAGTAGGCTTAGCCCACACTTATTTTTGTTTTGTGTGACATAATGATGTAACAAGTTAGTCAGATGTCAGTTAGTAACTTGACCTTTTTTTAAACTTCATCTGACCAACACTGTTTAAATGTAGCAACAGAAAGACTAAAGGGAAAGGGAACAGAGCAACTCAATAACAGAGAGAGGAGTGGTGTGTCCCTTCCCTCATGTTGGCCTCCAATTTTCTAATCCTTCTTTTATAGAAAGCCAGCTCTCTCATTTTGACCCAGTTTTCTTTGTCAGAGAGAAAAATGCCCTGCCCACCATTGTCCAACACTGTTGGCGTAGAGTAAATTACATCTTAGCAGGCAGAAAAAGATCAACCATTTTAACCTCAAAGATAAAAGCACACAGAATGCAGCATGCACTTTCAATGACATAACAAGTGAACAGGCACAAAAAAGGAGCTCTGGCAAATCTAATAGGCTTGACGCTAATTTTTTATGGAAACCATGAATGCATACCATGAACGTCAGTAAGGTCACGCTTAGTACCTCATTTGAAGGAGACAACTAGAGGCGAAATCTTGGTTTGCATTAGTACCAATGACTTGCATTTGTTGCATAGTGCCCAGTGTGCAGCTGTAGATTACTGAGATGGTGTGGTAAAACATTCCTGCATGCACAAAAAATTATTAAATACCTTACTAGTAACAGAACAAGAGGAAAGAAGAATGAAATTACAAGTTTTTGTCTAAATCTAGAAGACTTTCCAAGGACTAAAAACCACATCAGGGCACATAGCATTATTTCTTAAAAGTCATTTTATGGGCAAAATGTGCAAATCAAAAACCTGCAGATTACTTTTCAACTGCAATAAATGGTCAGATATAAGCAATTGGAGGGTCAATGAGGCTAGGAGATCAGTTGGTCAAGGAAAGCAACAAAGGAAATAATCAAGCTGTTCAGCTGATTGTGAAAAGGAATGATACTTCCTCTCAAGTAATTTGGAAATGACAGATTTACAAGAACTGTTGAAAACGAACTACACAAACTGAACGGGGAGAAATCACAATGCAGAGAGAGAGTTTAGACTATGTGTAAAAAAAAAGAATATCATTAATTGAAACCAGTTCTCATAAGAAATTTAGGTGAGTGCATGAAATTATACAACTAGAGAAGATGCAGCTAAAATGGAACTGAGACTGACATTAGACATGTACAATAATTTACCTATATATATGTGTCGATCAAAGCGTCCAGGCCTCATCAGAGCTGGATCCAGGATATCAACTCTATTGGTGCCAGCCAAAACAACCACATTGGTGCTACTATTGAACCCTGTAATGAAAAAAAACATATATCGTACAAAGATGTCATGAAATATTGCACAGACGATGGAAGAAACTTCTTAACACTGAGAAAGGTAATTTAACTGCTTACCATCCATTTCCACAAGTAACTGGTTGAGCGTGTTTTCTTGCTCACTCTGGTCACCGAAGTTCCCTCTGCCTCTCTTCCTGCCCACTGCATCAATCTCGTCAATGAAAAGGATGCAAGGGGCATTTTTTCGAGCCATGGCAAACATATCCCTTATCTAATATAGGACAGAGCAAAGAGACATTTGTTAAGTCCTGCAGTGATTGATAAATTGGAACTGATTTACTAATCAGAATTCATTACAACACAAGTTTCCCACAGTGCAATTATTCAATGATGAAGAGCAAAGCAAAGACTGTCATATATAATTGTATCTTTGACATAGCAATGAAAGGAAATATTGAGTTTACAGATGATGCGGCCAAGTGGAAGCAAAACCTCAGATGACTCCTTGGCAGAGTCTAGCTTTCGGCCCAGTACTGACCCTTGCTGGGCCCACGCCAACAAACATTTCCTGGAACTCTGAGCCACTGACAGTGATGAAGGGGACGTTAGCCTCTCCTGCAGTGGCCTTAGCTAGCAAGGTCTTCCCTGTTCCTGGTGGACCGGATAGCACTGCACCCTGAGGAATAATACTTGATGATCAATGTGAATGACTTGCAGACAGTTCTCACTTCAAAATGTATCTTTTAGCCCATACTCTTATACTCTCCAATACAACTATCAGTTATGGACCAATGGCATACCTTAGGGATCTTAGCTCCCAGATCCTTGTACTGCCGAGGGTTCTTCAGGAAGTTGACAAACTCCAAAATCTCCAGTTTGGCTTCCTCACAGCCTGCAACATCCGTGAATCGAACACTGATGTTGTCCTTTATGATCTTGGCTTTGGATTTACTCATACTGAAGGGGTTTCCTCGCCCCCTGTTTCCACGAGATTGTGCCATCGGTCCGTGCCGTGTGGCAAAAACTAAGAAGCCAACCAGAAGTAAGGCTGGGAGAATGCTAAATAGTAATGTCCTACAGATAAAGAGAAAACAGCTCAATTAGGTTGGCTCGAGCACATCCGAAATGCTTAAAAGTCACATAAATATTTAGGAGACCAAATTTCTCACCCATCACTTTCACTGCTGTAGTAAACAGGGACTTTGTGTGTGGAGTCAAAACCCATATCCTGCTGAGCTAACTCCAGGTTGTGCTCAAATGAGTCGACACTGCCTATGTTGAACCACAAATAGCTCTGAAATACATAGACAACAGAAAACATTTAACATATAGTATACTGTATGCTTATATACTTTAATATATATGGTATACTATAAGCTATTATGACTATGTGAGAGAGAGGAAGAGACAATTCAGTTTATTGAGTCAGTTTCCATGCATTGGTATTAATCTATTTTTATGGTGATCAGTGCCCATCAACAGGTGGGAATTTCATAAACTACAGGTTTTTGGGGAAGCCATGACAACAGATAAGAATCAATTAGAATCTGGTCTCTGACATAGAAGTCAAGTTTTTTAGCCCACAATCACATTGAGAACATTTTTAAAAACGTATGGGACCCACCATTTAAGGACTGACCGAAAGACTGGTCAATTCAAGTTGCTCTTGTCTCGACAAAAGGACATAACATTTTCATGCTACTAACCACTTCGGATGTGTTCACTCCATGGACAGGAATTACTTTGACGTATTGTTTGTTGACAACTTCCAGGTGATCCACCTGCGTGGAAAGCACAACATACCTATTAGCTCACAGGTTTGCGAACACAAACATGGAGATAAGAGACATCCTCATCAGGAAGAAACCAAAACTAAAATTTTCTCCCTCTTACCAAGCCTCTGTTCAAGTAGTGATGCACAAAGTCCTTCCAGGAGATCTGGACCCCCGTCTCTCGGAAGTAGAAGTACAGAAAAGCTGAGGCCATGCCTGCTGCAGCAAATGCAAGGTAACGTAATGCTTTTTCATCCAAGGGAAAATCATCCTGTTAGTTAAGGAAATGTTGTAAGAGAGAAGAGATGGACGGATTAATTGATTATAGGAGACATTGTCAGCATGCCAATGAAAAATAAAATACTATTCTCACCCTGTAGCTACACCATGCTGCCTCACAAAACAACTACAAGCACTCTTTTAATGGGAGAGCTCGATTGGTGCCGTATTATATATCGATAATATTGATTTAAACTTTTGAAAATCTGATAACAATATATCGGCCGATATTAATTTTTAACATAACCATTTCTGACAAGGACCCCTTGAATTAAGAATGATTAGAATTATACCCAAGATATGAAGTGAGTGGGGCATTTTACAGTGGAAAGGAGTGAAAAGAGAACTAGATTTAATGTTTGCAGCCATAAGAACAGTTTTATAAGAATATCACACACTTAACTAGCCATTTATGTGACAAGGATGTCAAATTATGGCAAATGCAACTTAAAACTTGTATCAGTGAGTAAAATGTGTATAAAATCAGGGTTGGATTTGACTTTTTAAGATCTCAGATGCCCGCATTTTAGTATAAATCTCCCATGTTATGTTTAAACACATATTGATAAAATGAATCATCAACCTGAAGAGAAGACGGTTATCGATCAAAACCTGACAAAGATCCACACCTGAAGACGCGTCCACCAGTGTGATTCTTCCTTTTTTCCTCCTCTTTGTCCATCATCCCCTTCTTCATTTGCGTCCCGTCCCTCTCTCTCAAGAGATTCTTCCTCTTTGGTATTTTCATCTTAAGAATAACAGAGAGCTAATCACAGACTGCACAAGACACACAAATACTGCTTCACATTAGGATTCACTCCTCACTCACTTTCATTGGATTTGTTGACACCAGGATTCTCCTCACTCTTTGGGAAAAACTTTTCAAAACCTAAACCAATAGCAAACACCAAAAACAAAATAATTAACTGCAAATATCTCACACTGACCTAAAAGCATTTAGGTCATTCTGTGCATTCACTTAGCTTCATTATGCAATATAACAGCATTAAGAGGTACGTTACCTCTTGGCGGTTTGTTTGAGCTAAGTAACCGAGCAAGTGGGAAACTGTGTTGATATAATCTTCCACATTTCCTTTGGATCAGTGGCGTCTTCTGAAATAAAGATAGTGTATGATGAATATGTTAGCAGTGAAGGCAGGGCCACAAAAAGGCCCGTGGAAAAGAAATGTACAGCAGAGGCATTGATTCAACATGCTATATACACAGCATGTAACAGATGTTGTAACAGATGTAAAATGGTAGACAGAAAATGAAACATGATCTTCCACACTGATATCAGCTGTTATGACCCGGCTATGCAGGCTAGCTTCGTGTTAATAGGAGAAATCTACTCTGCTATAAGGTTTTGTTTGCCAAACAACCACAAACAACATTGTTTAAAGGATTACAGAAATCTCATTGTGACCAGGCTATACTGGACTGCGTCACCTAATTTAATTAAGTTGTTACCACACTGTGACATTGAACAGTTGCTACGAAGCTCACACGATGTGTACTCAGGTATCTGTCAACTGTGCATATCACACAGATTTATTAATTGCATATGGCTAAAATAGGTGCTTCTTCCACACAACTGCAAAATGTTTCAATGATTTGCTATTAGACCTCGACAGACGATTACTGATACTTAAGAATAATAAAAATACAACAAAACAGCTATTTTTTGGCTTATATTCTTTTTTTTCACATTCACACATGACATAGACTGTTTGTTTAGACATGAGGATGTCTCAGTAAAGCCATTTTAGCTGTTTTACAGTTAAGCAATAAAGTTAATGATCAAAGATGACAGTAACAGTAAATTTAATATCAGAGTAAACTTCAAATTTCTTTTTAATAATACCTATAAATTAAAACACATAAAAGAAAACTTCATTTAACTCACACTGAGAAAACCTAATGACAAATATAAATAGAATTGCTGGCAATAAGACATTTATTGTTCAGTTTAGAGCCTCATGGAAAATATTCACTTCATCACCTCATGTAACACCAACAAGGCAATTTACTGTATCTCAACATCTCCATTTAGGAAACATGGAGAGGAACACAATGTTCAGTTGTGTTGACACTCTTCATCTGATAAGAATAAAAAATAAATAAATAAATAAAAACACAGTCTGAGCTTTACCTTTCTTTGGTCAGGTTGTGCTACTGACTTCAATAGAGAAACGTAAGATTGTAAGATCCTCATTTTGCAGGAGAGGCAATGAAAAACTTCAGTCATTAAGAAATTCAACTTCCCATTCAATCAATTTCACCACTTTTAGGTGCTGAGCTGATTTGTGCAACTGCAAAACTGGTTTGCATGTGTGAAATATTTGCTTTACCCATAAATAAAGCAAATTCAACTGGCTGAATAACTGACTGTTTTTTTTTTTTTTAAAGAAAATTTAGCATGGGCAAAACGCGCCCCCTCCACACGCCCCCGTCAAACAAAATATTACGTGACTGAGGAAATAGACTTATACACAAAAACATTATCACACAGCAATTTCGTGTGAGCACAAACAAAAGAGGAATGATACATAAACACTGCTACAGTGTGTTTGTTTAGAGGTTTTTGGGGTGTGCACGGAGGAACATTATGTTCTTTCCCACCACAGCCCTCAAAAACTGACAACCTCCAACCTTTCACCGCAGTCCGAAACGCACCTCCACACACAGTTATACAACACATATGCAAGTAGCTGTTGCAAAACACAAAGTTTGCATTCATCCATTTTGAAAAAACGTAGAAAGTTTACACAAACACAAGAACAACAACAACATGTCAACATACCGCCGCAACTGCACCGCTGTGGCGAAAAGTAGCTGAAATTACGGATAAGTCTCGGCTCCACGTCCGGACCGTCCGCACTCGGTTCCGAAAGGGCCCGACACTCACAGAGAACAACCCCATCATGTCAGCCACTTTCTGCAGGCTCTGATCTCCAGCAGAGCCATCAACTACTGTGCGTCTTGATCCCGTGCCAACAACTCCCGTAGTCATCTCGCGAGATTTCAGTTACAAAAGAACTGCGTGAGATTTTACATGTGGGACTGAGACATTTTTGCCATGACTTTAGTCCCAGTGGCTGAGTATCCTCTCACACTGTGGTCTGAATTCCGTGTGGACTGAAAGAGTCTGTTGGGACTTGAGCACGTTCATTCTGACCAAGAAAGATGATATAAATTTGTTTTTTTGCTTTCAGAGCCAATACACGTGACCATAATACATGATCATTGGGTTCAGCAGTCAGTTTATTCTTGTTTATCACAGTACGATCATTTTCCATAGGGTGTATTATGTATTTATATATAGTGTATTTGGTATTCATTGCATTGCATGGCCATTTGAATTTTCAGCCTATTTTTGGGTTTAATTACATAGGACACAATGTACATGTAATGTTGCATAAGGACTGGTGGAAATCCAAGTCCTGACCACCCCACATGAGCATTTGCTTTCCCACGTGAAGTCAAAGTGGGCGTGGTTGACCCAAATGTTGCCACAACCCATTTTTTGACTACATAACCTGTGGTGGAAAGAACAGTACATCCACTACAGATCACTCAAGTACAATTTGAGGTTTTTGTACTCAAGTTCAGTATTTAAATATTCTGCTACCCTATACTTCTACTGCACTGCATTACAGAAAGAAATATCAGTTTCAGGAGTAGGCACTACTTTTTACTTCACTACATTTATGTGACAGATTACTTTGCAGATTCAGATTTTACACATAAAACTTGATGATATATGTATTGTTATAAGATAAACTACCCAGCAATTTAAAGTTTAAGTTTAGTTTAAATTAGCTCTCTCTATATACATTAACTAATGAAAATGTCTTTTTTTAATTAATTAAAAGTTTCCCTTCAAGTCATAATTGAAATTTTATTCATGTTGTTGTCTTGTTTACAAATATTACAAACGTAAACAAACCTTTCTCTGCATCACAATGAAAAAGGTTGTTTTAGATGTTGTTTGGTGTTAGTCCCTCCTGTCAGGTAAGGGTTAGGCATCTGCCAAGCTTCCATTGTGGAGCTACGTTTGTTTAAGGTAGAATCACAAATGACACCTTTTAACATAAAACATGCATGGATGGATTATCTGAGTGGACTATGCAGCACAGACCTAGGGGCCCAAGGGGCCCAAGGGGTCAGGAGTCCAGGAGGCCCCTGAGGCAGACTCTGTGTCTTAAGGGAGGGTTATGAAAATTTGTTTTGGAAAATCACACAGCTTAGTCACAACTAGGGCTGCCACAGTCAGTTTTGTTGTTCTTCTAAACTTGATTCAAGTGCTGTAATGTTGAGTATCTGCCAATACAAGGTGCAATCTGATATTTAGTTTTATTATAATTTTTCTGCTGCTAGTTAAATAGGAAGCTTTTTAAGCAACCTGGTGGCCAATCATCATCTGCAACGTCCCTGGTCCACGTCCAGCTGGAGATCTACAGTATGTTGCATGTCATCCTCATCTGGTCTGGATCATTTTCTGGACTTCTCTTCACCTCATAAAATATATATTTGAGAAAAGAAAGTGGGCCTTCTGCACAAGCTGAAAGTTGATAGTAACTTTAACAAAACACAGCAGCCTTCAAGTGTTTTATTACTTTATTCATGCACCACTACTCCACATGATTTTACAACAGAGCAGGATTTTTACCAACACCATTAACATCAGTTTGAAAAGAAAATATACAGTACATCATGCTGAAAGATAACACAGCCAACACTCATTATTTTAAAACAAATACTTTAGGTCAACATTTACACATTATCAAAGGTGTCACTTAACATCTTTGTCATCTCTTGATAAAATGTGCCATGGATACTTTAAGACTGAAACCATTACATGATGGTAAGTGTATTAAGATGTTTGGATAACAGCTGTATGTAACCTGACGATCCTAGGCGCACAATGTTTATGAGTATTCACATCTACTGTGTTTGCTACACACTGCACTAAACTGAACTGCATTAAATACAGATCAAACTTGTCCGAAATGAATTCACAGTTTTGAATAAAAGGACACATTTAACTCCCATATTCCTTTTCTTTTGCAGTTAAAACATGTCTTGTCACTAGAGAATGTACTGGTGATGCATGCTTTGATTATGGTTTTATGTTCACTATGTTTATTGTCAAACAATTATAAGCCATGGATTTTAATTTCCTAGAATATCCAAGGTGGCATATTGACTATTAACAAACTGAAAGCAGGCCTTCACTGCATGGTAAGGTGCAAAAAGAAGGCTAAAAAGAAATCGCTTTACACCAGGAAATAAGTTGATTTTTTTTTTTTTAAAGACCTAATGAAATGTTGAACATATCGACGAAATATCCAGTGGTGGAAGTAAACAACTGATGATGGAGTGAGTCAGAGAGGGACGATAAAAAAAAAGCCATGATGAAGCATGACACCATGTATTTTGAGTTATGTCATACTATCTGATGTGACTGAATAAACTGCTGCTTGTAGAAATCAGCTCAGTGTGACGTTAATTACTTAACTACGTAACATGTTTACAGGATTTTTTTTTAAAGATAAAAACAGACAGCTGACTTAAAGGCAATTTTCTGGTTAATATAATTAGGTGTTTGTGTCTTTGGAAGCTAAAGTAATCTTTAAAATTCGAAACCAGTTTTCATTTATGGCAACTTTTAAGTTTAGGTATAGGTTAATGCAGTTGAGGCTTGTAATGGTTAATATAACAATAACTCTGGCATGCAAATCACCTACTGATGAGGAGGTTTTTCTCTATAGGGCATTTATTTTGTACATTTATACAAGCAGACACGCACACAGACACACACACACACACACACACACACACAGACACACACACAGACACACACACAGACACACACACAGACACACACACACACACACACACACACACATGCACACACACACAAATGCGTATCACACACACACACAAACACATACACAGTGTTCAGTACATCCAATTTCAGTATGAATTAAAAAGTTGGATAAAAATATATATTATTTTCCAGATGGGGTTTCTGAGTACCCTGCTTCATTATGTAGTGCACAGGAAGATAAAGACACTACAGTATCAACATAAGCACAAAACCAAAGACAAAGACAAACGGCTAGTTTGAACACCTCTGTCAGGCTTTCTTGATCGAGAAAAACACAACGTTAGGCAAAGTGCAACATCCAGTAACATCAGGTGGTCCTCTACAGAGTTATGCGTCTTTCACATCTGACTCCTCGTCCTGCTTGCGCTCAGTCATCCGGGCACATCGTGGACAAGTTGTGGAGTTGTCATAGTAACAATCTCTAAAGAGACACATAACAATCACCCAAAAATTTTGTTAAACATACGTTGATTGTAGTTCAGTGTTTGGATAATTGTACTGTATTCTTATCTACACTGAGTGGGACAAACTTAAGTATCAATGGCTTTCTTTGTTTACAGTTTGAAGGTATGTTAACTGGTGCTTTTAGCCTAGATTAGCCCAATTACTGGAAGTCTTTGGGATGCTATTTTTTCTTCACAAAAGTACAATCAAACTCCAAAAGTGACTAACCTGTGGAAGACAGCAGAGCAGTCATGGCAAACTGAGGTGTGACTGTCAAAAGGGAACAGGATGTCTCCCTCCTTACACAGCTCACATACAAATCCTTTGGCCTGACAACGCTGCACATAAAAAAACACAGCACACACACAAAATGCGACAGAAAGTCAGGGTTTCAGGAAGGTTCTGTTTTCTACTCTTTTTTCTACTCTTTTTGCCTAATAGTGAATACTAAGTCAAGTTATAAGTGATATAAATGCAGGCAGTAGGCTACCGGTACAGAGAAGTCAACAGTGTCATCACTATTGTTCTTTGTGCTTTTTGTTTGAGCTCACCTCACAGTCTAGTTTGATATGCTTGGCAAATGTGGTGTGGATTTCTGTAAGGGAACAGCTGAGTCGGCCACTGGAGATGTCAATCAAATCCTGTAGTGAGTACATGTCGTCATTCTCCACAAAGTGCTGGCGATCTTGTAGCTGTGAAATACAAATACAGCAGGAGATTGTTAATGAGAATGTGTCATTGCATCACAAAAAAAAAATATGCAGTCTGCATACATTCTTGTCAGGTGGGCGTTGTTAGAGGTAAGCCTGTGACCAAACTGACTAAACAGGGGGATTGAGATTTTTTTCAAAACATTTGTGTACAAATGATTTTTGTTTTGAAACATTTTTTTTAACAATTTGACATCTAAATGCACAAGTTAACAAGTTTGGAAATACTTTGAGGACAACTTCTAAAATGTGTCTGAGCTGATCAACTTGTACAGAGAATAGTGAAGTTAATATGTATGGACTAATCACATGCTGTACAATGTCTCAACAGGTTTTACATCAGCAACCCTTCTATGCTTTTCCACCACATGGTGGTGCTGTTGTAAAACAATACTTATTGGTTATGTATCATGCCGGTTATGTGTGGTGAACATACTGTATATTTTTAAGTCTTACCTGTAGTAGTAGCCGAGCCTCCATGGCCTCCTTACAAGTAATGAAATAGGGTTTCATCAACAGAATATCTTGGCGTAGTTTCTGTAAATAGGAACCCACACACAAAAAACACTGTAACGGAGATACATACAGTATCATTTCCTGCAGGATATTTTCAGTCTCTGTGAGAAAAGTGAGAACAGGATTTTGTTTTATCTACACTGAGAATATTTTCATTCAAACTAAAATTTCACACAGGGTCCGTGTTGTCTCCCCTACCCACCCTGATCTCGACAAGTTCCTCCACGAAGTTGAATAGCAGCGGGTTGATTTCTTTCAGCTTCAGCACAGGCCGTGGCATCATCAGGGCCAGGTAGCGCAATGAGGAGCGACAAACCTGGAAGGGAGACACACTGTCAGAAGACAGACTGGCCAAATACGCCTGCATTAACACACAAATACTCCTTTCATACAGACACAGTGATGTGGGTTACATCTGCACTTGGGGACAGCCTGACCCTTGTCAATGCACATCATCTGACCTGGCTTCACAGTTCCCCTCCTGGCCTGGACTGAACTTGAAAGTTTGTCATATACTGCCTGGCTTTTGCAAAGAGGTGGTTAAGATCTGGGAATGTAACTGAATGTTATTGATATTTTACCAGATTTGACTCCCTTTGACTTGACAAAGCTCCTGCAGAGCCACAGAAGACATGTTTTCACAGGCTGTGTAGTACCACTCATAACTAGTAAATTGACTTTTACATGTAAAATCGGTCCCTAAAGTTTATTTGATAATTCCGTATATAATTCTGTGTATTTCTGACATTTAGCTGTAAAATATATAAAACTACAGTTGCAGATCTGAGTTCTTTCCAACAGCGACGACCAGAAAATAATGTGACAGCAGTCTCATTAAGTAACATGACAGGAAGTCTTATAGACTGATATCTAAAAGATGAATGGATATTTTCACATGTTGACTATATTTTGTGGTGGCTTTTAAAGGTACCTTGCGCGGTTCAAACTCCCAATTGTGGATGACACGAGCCGGGATGATCGCTGTGTCATTCCAGTGGCATGTGCTGCAGTAATACTGGCCTGTGTAGTCACACTGTCTCGCCTCACTAGGCACACCCCCTACAAGATTAACATGGCACATTGCAATCAAACTATGAAACCAAAGATAACAGGATGTACTTATCATTTAAATCATCTGATTAAATATGTAGTATTTTGATACATAGGTATATAGTTTTTCTATTTCAATCTGCCAAACATAAACCAAAACAGTAAATTCAAACTCACTCAGTGAAATAGGTGTGCGACATTCTGCACAACGGTAGTCTTGCCGGTCTAGTCCGATCTCAGGGCAGATGCTGAGCTCATACTCCGACTGATGACTGACCTTCGACCTCACACAGGGCTTAGTGATCAGGTTCATACACTTACTATGGCAACGGTAATAGCAACCTGAGATGAGAAAAGTAAAATCACTTGGCATGACAAATGTATTTACTGCAACAACATTACAACTACAGTCACCATTATACCCACTGGGTTTGGTATGTATGACTGGTTAACAGATTCAGTGAGCTGGTTGGTGAAGCTCCCAGTGAGTCCACTATTCAGGAAAGAAATCGTAAGAAAATTGAATAGGAAACTGAAAATATGGAATGAAGTCTGAGAAATCTGAAATTGAGGCACATTATACTGTAACACTACATGCTGTGCAAATGTGAGAATGTTCAGAGTAAGTATAACACTGCATGGATGCTGCATTGTAACACATACCAAATATACAGTTACACATAGTATAAGTTACTATACTGGACTGTGTCTCACCTGTGCAGGTATACCAGGTCTGTATAAGGCCCCAGATGATAGTGCTACACTTGTCACAGGTCTGTTTCACACTCTTGCTCTTTTCCTTTGAGAAGCGGTGCTCTAGTAGCATTCTCAGATTAGGCTCATCCTCCTCGGGGTCCTTTAAATGGACAAAGTGGAGGGAAAAAATGACCAACAACACCCATATACAGTGGTAATAACAGTTAGAACATTGATTACTGGCCAAAATGAGTACAATGACAATTTGTGTACACTCATACCACCCTTAAAACAAGACTTAATGTACAGGCAACATTAATGTTTTATATTGATAGTTTCACATTTTAACATGCATGATACCATGAGTATATCGCCTACAAATTGTGATTTGATACAAACTCGATGAAATAAATAGAAATAAGTTGTATTTGAACTTTTCAAATTCCTTCTGTCCTTGCTGTATGATCCCTCCTGAAGCATAACGCACAATTCAATATCCAGATGCAACAGGCCAATAGTCTGTTCAACTTGCATCATATGGCAATTTAACATAAGCTGCATTATGAGAAAACAGAAAGTGCTCTAGGACATTTAGCAGCTTCACATGATATGTTTCAAGAAGGCAGAATATCAATAAAAAAGAGGAGGTGGACATTAAGAAACAAGCTAACTAATGTACATTTAGTGACATCATTCAACAGGTGCCGCCTAATTAATGAAAGTGTTCTCTCTGTGTATCACTGTTATCGTAACTTCTGATGTAACATCTTTTGTTTGCGTAGTTATCAGGCTCAAATGTTGTCAGCAGGCCAACTTGACCGTTTTATCAGTGATATCAGAGGTTTTACAAAGGTGGAAAAATTAGTGGGCTATAAAAGTGTGGGAGGATGCCCTTTAATAAAAATACAGACCATCAGTCTGAGACTGGCAGCAGCTACTGGAGGCAAACCACAATACAGCAAAACTTTGTATCTGATACAGCTGATACAGAAAATCAGTAACATTCTAGTTTTTGAGAAAAAATAAAGAAAACTTTAAATAATAAGTGAGCTCTGAAGTAATACTTTCTATAAGAAAATCCTCATACACAGAAACTGTGCTATTTTAAACATGAGGACTTTTTTGCAGGTAGTTGCTGATCTACACAAACTTGTTTAACACCTTATCAGTTTCCAAGAATGCCTGTAATGCCTGCTCTCATTTATCTCATATAAGGGGCCATAAGTGATGCAATGAAAGATGAAGAAAGCCTTTATTTGAAATATAACACACTAATCATGTTGTTAGCACACAGTAATCACCTCAAAACATTAATGGCCCAGCAGGATTTCTTCCGGTCTTTCCAAATACCTTTCTGACACCGCTCTCCTACCCCTACATCGCCTTCTTAGCAATAAAATTGGGACCCATTGTTTTAGGATATTTTTATACCCTTAACTCATAATAGTAATGCTTTCAATTGCATTAAAATGCAGCAGTAATTTCAGTAAATGCCTCTCCAAAAATGGAAAGGCAAGACTTCAATAAAACACTCCTGTATACATTCTGTGTGCAGCTGTGCATTCCACAAATATGGAAAATACCCAAGTAAAATTAGTTCATTATACAATTTTGAAGTCCTACTATATTACTCTACAAGATTTCCCTCTTGGGGAACATCATGTTCTCCACTTCTCTGTTCTCTACGTAGTACCAACCTTAAGCTCTTGTAGTTTGAGGCGAAGGTGGATAAGTTTCACCACCGTGTCCTTCTGTCTCTCTGAATGTTCTGGCAGTTCCAAGATCAGCTTCTTACACTCCTCTATGGCCAGTTTCAGCTGTTCAATGTCAGATGCCACAAACGAACCCTGTGACAGGTGAAAAAGCAAAAGCATGTCCAGATATACAGTAAATAGAATATGAAGTTCTGTATGTAAGCACTCTCAGGTTTACAATGTGAAATTGTTTTAATCACTATTTGCTTTGCTTACCATCGGTCTTGAGAAGTGGTCCTCAGCTAGACCAAGGTCCATAGTCCGATCTGAACTGTGGATTCTGGTCCCAGAAAACAGCTCAGGTCTTGTTTCTAAAAAGAGAGCAATGTGCCATGAGGCGCTGTTTTTCGTGTAAGCATACACACTGTGGTTTAATAAGTGCATTCAGTCATGCATGATAATTTCTCACACATGACTGTGACCACTCAAGACAATCCCTACACTCTGACTCACAACTTAAGAAGTTTAAGAGAGGGACAACAGCACAAAATGAGCAACTGAAGGATTCTCAGGTCATAGTCTTATCAGTTCTGGTAATGTGTAACCAAACCAGTTAACAAGAACGACTCCTATTTTGTCATTAAAACTGCTGCTAACCAAGATGTATTAACTTTGACATAAAGACTGCTTTGTAACTTTCACATGTTTACAATCAATCTGTTACATACTCACTCATATGATATGGTTCTAAATCAATTGGCTACTGTGCTAACATTCCTCTTTTATATATGGACAACTATGGCTGCTACTATACATGTATACTTTATATGTAAAGTATGGCTTCTTTTGTTATCTATATGTCTTACTCTAGAAAAGTCCTGACAAATGTAAAATTGTTATTGTTAGTCAAGTCTTAAACAACTGACCTGGTTTTGATCACATTACCCTAAGTGAGATAACAACATATCTGTAATATTCTAGGAGATGCATAGAGTGGTCACTGAATTCCTTACTGGGATCATCAGAAAGCACAAGTGAGCTTGTGAGCTTGATGAATTAAACCATATTAGCGGCCCTCATGTGATTTTTTTTTTTTTACTTGGGAGCAGTGTAACAAGCTACAAACACAGCATCTGACATAAACTTAAAAAGTTGTTATTGCGAGCATGGTCGCAAACAGTTGCCTGCTTGTGCTTGCTCTTTGATTTCCACCAATTCCTGCTCCTCAGCTTGCCAGATGTTCACCAGCTAGTGACTAACTTTGTCTGTCTGCAATTTGTGCCAGTCAAGTAGCAGAAAGGGTTTATGCCAAGCTAAAACAAGACATCTGCTACAGCTGGAAACAGGGTTGAAGAGAGCAGAATATGCAAGCAGGAAAACCAAAACATGGTGTAAAAGAGGCTAAAAAGCTCTGTAGAGCGGAGGGGAACTGTTGGGTTGGGTGATAGTTCTCTGTAGGTTCATCACTACAAGTGATATCTTTCACATTACACACAGTGATTTGGTCCATAGCTAATATAAAAATTTTGATTACAGAAACTTTAATATAATGTTGGACTACAGCATGGGTCTCAATCTCGTGGCCCGTGGGCCAATTGCGGCTTATATGAATGGCACGTTGTGTTGTGTGTGGAAGGTCCCTTTATTACACAAGCTGGAGCTGAATGAACCTGCCAATCACAGGGGTATATGGCTGTTTCACAACAACTATGCTATTTATACAGGAAGAATGTGCGCTGAGAATGTGCGCACCTCATGCTAGATTGTGTTGTTATTTTTGCTACACAGCTTTCAGTAAAATTCAAAGGTGAATTATTAAACCTTATTAAAGCATCATTCTGTTTATTCCAGCATCATCTCTCTGTTAACGATCACTTCATTTTGTTTTGAAGCACTTTGTAAAGTCCGTTTCAACACGAGCTCTATCAATAAATCATTTATCATTCTTCTGATGTTTAATAATGATCACTGACACTTTACAGTGGTGACCGTTTGCAGAAAAATGTGATGAATTAGGGGTAAAGTCGTTTCAAATATCCACAGCAGCCGTGCGTAATGATCATCTGTTGGAGAGCCTGTGCGTAATTCTCACTGAGGTCTGATGAGCGGAACGGACACAACTGTTGACGTGCCAACAGAGGTTTAAAGACCTTTACATCCATTTTTGGCTCACTGTGACAGCAAATGAGACTCGTGCATGTGATTCCACAGTGTATGACATAAAAAAGACAGAACCAGGTGTATCTGCGTCTTTATAAGTCTGGCAGATAATAATGTATGTGCATATTTCTGTCACATAATGCTACGTTGTGAAGTGAATTAAAAGTTAATACGTTTTCATGAACACACGTATGTTTATCCGACAGAGATCATAAATACAGAGTGTAACAAAACACCGTACAGCTGATGCTGCTGTGCCACACGTCATATTTGATATGACAACGCCGCTAGCTTCGCAGCGCCCGCTGCATCCATGGAGTTAGTATAGAAAATAAAAGCCAATAAATAAGGCCTCCATGGCTGCATCCCATGGTTTGCTGCCATGGAGGTGCAAACCATGGGATAATGGCGTCCCACTGTCCCGGCTTCATGTTCTCCACGTTTGCTCTGCAATGATGTGACATTCACGGACAAATTATTCGAAAAAATCTTTTGGGTGAATGGAATGTACTGAATCATTTGCGGAAAGAGATTTATTCCTCAAAACATTTTACTCCATAGTAAATGCCTTGCACAATAAAGCCATTTGTTTCACTTGTTTCTATGACGACGTTTACAACAACAAAAGCACGGCAGGTAATGAACAACCCGGTAGTAGTCGCCTTTTTTGCGCCTGCTATCCCAGCCTGTGCCTGCTAAGCTTTTTTTGTGGAATACCTGATGTGGCCCGGCCTCACCAGACTCTGCCTCCAGCGGCCCCCAGGTCATTTGAGTTTGAGACCCCTGGACTACAAGCTTGATTCAGACATGAAATGTGTTTTGTACAAGGAGAACAACCTCATGCAATCAAATAAAATAAAGACTCAACCCTCTGATCTTAACTCCATTTGTAGTGTCAAAACTGGGATTTACTTACCTGGGTGTTAAAATCACCCCCACTATTAACAAAATTATCCAAGCAAACTATACAACCTCTTCATAGAGGCAGTTACACAGTTTATAAATAGATGGACAAAATTAACCCATATCCTAGGTTGGACACATTAATGTTTTAAAAACAACAATTTTGCCTAAATGCTTTTACCTCTTCCAACCAATTCCACTTTCCCCACCATCTTCCCTTTTTCAATTGTTAAACAAAACCTTTTCAAACTTACTTTGGAACAATAAACGTCCAAGACTTAGGCTTTCCTTTTTATATTTGCCATATGACAGAGGTGCACAACAATTACCAAATCTTATGTTAATTCTGGGCTGCTCAAATTAGAGCAGGTATATTTTACTTTGTTAAGGACCATCCCCCAGTATGTGTCATAACTGAATCCCAGATAGTCCCTATAAACTTGTGTATGCACCCGGCAGATAAGAAAAAGTTAATTAAACAGACAAATCCCCTTCCTGAAAAACACAATAATGGTTTTGGCACAGTGCTCTCACATGTTTGGGTGAGACATAACAGTTATCTCAATTTTCGCCAGTTTTTGGTAATGATAACTTTCAGCCAGGCAGAGCAGACTCAGGCTTTAAACTCTGGTCTACCAAAGGTAAAGCTCAGGTGTCTGACCTTTATAATGGAAATAAATTTATGTCATATGAACAACTTAAAAACACATACATAATTCCTACAAAGCACTTCTTCACATATCTTCAGCTCTGAACTTTTATTATGTCCAGGCAGGGCAAAGGTTTGGAGCTTCTTCCTCTATCTACCTTACAGACATCACTTTAAAGCATCTAGAAGCCAGGGGGAATGTGACTTTACAATCTGTTTGTAAACAAGTGCAAAGAATCTTCAAACAATATCCTGCAGGCATGGAAATAGATTTGAAAGAGGAGGAGTGGTCAGAGGCTTGCTCCTTAGTTCAAACCCCCACAGTAAACACACATAAATTACTACAATATAAATGTCTAAGCAGGCACGACATCACTCAGGCTAGGTTGCATCACTTAAATCCTAATGTTCCCGACACATTAAATGAAACCACCAGAAGGGGTCTCTGTTTCATTGTATATGGGAGTGCCCGCAGATAATCTGCTTTTGGAAAAAGGCGTTGGATCTGGTAGTTCAGATTATTGGTAAAGAAGTGCCTCTTAATCCTAAATTATGTATTCTGAATATTTACTCAGATGATTTTGTAACTTCAATGTAAGGTCCCTGCTCAATGCTTGCTGTTTGGAAGCTAAATGGTGCATCACCTGCTCATGGAAGAAACAAACAACCTTTGGAATTTCCCAGTGGCTGAAAGGAATGACTTTTCACTTTGCTCTTGAAAAGATAAACTATTTCACCAAAAACAAACTTGCTAAGTTCTGGAAAATTGAATGTTTTTTTTTACAATTTCCTGGAATATAATGACAAAGAAAATGATGGTTGGCATGATGAACTGATCTGACTGCTAATAGGAGCTGTGCTTTTTTTTCTTCTTTTACTTTTATGTGTGTGTTAATCGCAATGCTCTGCATTGTAATTGTTCCGATTATGTTTGTTTGTCGGTGTTATTCATCTCATTGTCCTTTTTTGTAAAAGACAATAAAGAGATGTTTCAAAATAAAAAACAAAAAAACACTGCAATAAATATTACCTTAGTCTGAAGTACAGCTTGTAAAGAATGCATGATTCAACTGTACGGTCAGGCTTCAGGTTCAGGCTGTATATGGCTGTATACTGTACTTCAAGGCTTATAATATTGTGAGCAGTTTGTGTTTTGCAGTCCTCCCCTAACATTATGTTGTACGGAGGTCCATGTTGATGTGTCCACTCCTTGTGTATATGCGAGAGTTTAAAATTAAAATTAAACCTATAGGCTGGCAACACTTTCCAAAACACAAAGTCTGATCAACCTCCATTCTTTACTTAACTAATTTCAATAAGTTTTAAGTTTCACTTTTTGCCAAGTACATTTTTTGAGGTTTTGATAGTCTGTGAAAATATTAAAATGGAAAAAAGAAAGGACAATGAAATGATGATTACTGGCATTTTAATTCTGAAAATTTAAAATAAAAACAAAGATCTGATAGAATCCATAAATTTAGCAAAATTGAACACAGGAATCTTAAAATGAGGGAGAAAATGAAACAAAATTTGAAAAGAGAAACAGGTCTTAAATAGTCCGTGAAGATACCAAAACTGCAACGCGCAAAGCAACCAGGCTCATCACATTTTTTTTCTTACAGGAAAAATAAAAACAAATGCTCTTGTTACCTGCATACACCTCAGAATAAAGCATGTTGAGTGAATTCAGCTTCTCAGCGCCAGACAGGGAGAGGACAATGAATCAGAAAACACACAGGACACCAGAGGAATCAGCTCAGCTAACAGTGTGTCCGGGTTGCCGTCAAAATAATAGTGATAAAAGAAAAACCCAACTTATTTTCCCAAATCCTCAAATACAGGAAGTGTTACCAATGCAATGCTTACACTTATGTTTTTCATTTCCTCTGGTTCAGCAACAGTATTTCCTACTTCCTTTTCCATAAGATTAGAGTTACTCACAACACTCCAGTGTGCGTGTATGTGTCCTAGACTAACGGATAACTGCTTAATCTGCACAACCATTTAAAGAGGAATTAATCTGTCAAAATCAGTTTAATGAGGAGTCATTGCCCTATCCTGACTATACTGATCTCAGGTTGTGGTAGTTTCACTGTACTCAGCACTGTAAGGGGGAAAAGTTTACATCTACACATATTGTACTGTGCCATTTAGAAAAGTAGAAACCATGTTCTCAGTAATCACCTCCCACTACAGCACCCATCTGTTTAGTGAGGAAAATATGAAGAAAATCTGTATATTACACAGCTTACTACACCCCTTTCCACCACTAAGATCAATAAAATATTTTCATCCTGCTGTTCTTGCAGCAAACAACTCAAGGAAAGCTGAGTATTTGATCCTCCTCATGACAGACCACGGGCAGGGAACATCTATTGACCATCTATTGACACACTCCATATACTTTCCAGCCAAAATCTAAATTTGCATCATCAAGATAGTGGCTAAGAGGCGTTAATTTCTCACCTACACAGTTTTATTGGCCGTACCTGAAGTGAAACAGAGTTGTGTTGTGCTGGTGTCCCACTTCATGTATTTTGGAAGTTCCTTTTACTGAAATGTATCATATGACACGTGAGGATCCAGTTCCAATCTTGACTAATGGTGCTCAAAACCTTTTTCTTTTTCATGTGCTTTTTGAGACCATCAGATTAAATAAATAAAACCATAAGGTTCAGGAAAGCATAGTTTGACTTGCAGTCACAATAACAAAGCTTATTATTATTTATTATTATATTAGTCATGAAAAACTATTTAATGAACAAGTTAAGGCGCCGGTGTGAGCAACAAGTTAAGCCCCCCCCCCCAGTTGGGGAAGGGGCGGTCCATCAATTTCTGTAACTTCCAACACTGAAAATCCGACATTCACACCCACTTCATGCAGCAATCGTCCAGGCATGTGGAGGTGAGAAAGTAAACTAGATTTGAGCTTCAGTCTCTAGCTCTTTTTCATTTGTTATACAACTATTTCTCACACTTTTTGTGTGTACAACCGAGTACAAAACTATGAATGCCTTCCAGGAGAGACTATCTGAAAACACCTTGAATTAACTGGTTGTTTTCTAGCATAACACAGCCCTTACCTGACAGTTTATAATGGAATATGATTTTTGGCTTTGGTCTAGACCGAATAATGTCATGATTTGGCTGTAGAGAACTGTGGTAAACATTACCGTGCTGTGGGGGCGTCTTGCCTCCTTGGGGACCATCTTCTTCCTCTCCACGATCAAATGGATTGAGGCGGGTTTGGCGGAAAAGTGCAAGTCTCTCATCATACTCCATTTCATCGGCTACATCTACGGAAGACAAAATACATTACAGTCGCACTTATACCAAATTTCTCTTCTGTTGTGTTTATGGATTGAGGCAAGAAGGAGAACCTCTGCTGTCTTTTAAGGGAAGACAGTCAAATAATGTGTCTGCTTGGATTTTCTTATTATGCAGTGTGTTTTCAGTTAGATCCCAAAGACAATTGTGCTGCTCTTTAGTGATTCAATGACAATAAAACCCCTCATGAAGGCCACAAATAAAAGTACACAATACATCTTGTTTGTAAAGCTGCGACTTATTTTGAGGTTGGTCCTAAGAATCTGATATGTTAAAATGTCATTGTGTAGCTGGGGCTGCTTCTAAACCTACAAGAAATACCATAATCAGATCAGGCCTGATCAAAATCAGTATGTCTTAAAGAGGAATTCAGCAATCAGTATGACACTTAAAGTTGGGAGGCTTACAACAGGCAGATTTTTAAAAAATATCATCAAAGCTGATGCAGCAGAAACTGAGAGAGATTCTGATTGTAGTCAAGAGATGAAAAGATTAATCGATCGATAGAAAAATAATCAGAAACTATTGTGATAATTGATTCATTGTTTCAGTCATTTTTTAAGGACAAATCCAAAAAAAAAAAAAAAAAAAATCACTGGTTCCAGATAGTAAATTCATGATCTTTGGGTTTTAGACTGACAAAACAAACAATTTGTAGATGCCATCTTGGGTTTCAAAGTGAAATTTGTGATTGCCATTTTTCAAATGTCAAATATTTTACACTAAATGATATAAATTTATCAATTAATCATGAAAATAATTAGCAGATTAATCAATAATGAGAAGTTTCTTAGTCGCAGCCCTACTTTAGTATCTATTCAAGCCGCAACTAAACATTATTTTCATTATCGATTAATCGGCTGATTATTTTCTCAATTAATCTACTAGTCGTTTGGTCTATAAAATATTTTAAAAATAGTGGAAAATGTCCATCATAATTTCCTTAAGTCAAAGGTGATGTCTTCAAATTTCCTGTTTTTTTCGACCAACAGTTCAAAATCCAAAAATATTCAGTATCAACTAAGAAAACCAACAATTCCTCACAAATGACTGGCTGGCACTGTATGACATTTTTGTTTTAAAATGACTGAAACGATTAATCGATTATCAAAGTAGTTGCTGATTATTTTTTGTCAATCGACTAATCGTTGCAGCTCTAGTATCTATATGTGTCAGGAAACACTGGATCCCACATTCCCCTGAGTGCAATTCAATAGCATCTTTTCTTAGACCCTCCCTGCCTGGTAAACACCCACATCTTTCAAACTACAAACCTTCAGGTTATAACACGAACTTTCTGTTAAAACTTTGTAGCCTCCAACCCCAAGTGGAGCTAACCGATACTCATATGGGTTGTTTTCTCAGACTTTACAAAGCTCAGCCAGAACCACAGAAGACATTGCCGTTTTTCTCAGTTGCTTTGGTACATTTCTCAGATCAGAATTGAAATTTCAAAACTGCTTGTTCAACCTCCACATCATCTAATCACTTGTGCACATCATAAAAAGCAATTTCTCATTCTTTTGAACAAATTGTAAATGCTTTAGCACATTCATTAAAATGATTATGTACAACCGTTTACTGTTTCCTACATTATCAACTGCTAATGTTGATAAAAATGTATTATACTGGTTCTCTGTTGAATAGTCTTATCCCCCAAATATCTAGACATTAGTTCATTGCAAGTCATAACATGCAAAATGGTTGAACCAGTTGTCATAATCTGTCAAGGATAATTTCTATACATTTCTAAGACTTTTTTTGTAAATGTGTCCTGAATCGATGAATTGCTCTCAGGTGAATCTTGACTTTCACTAATGAAGGGGAATATGTGAAGTGTTAGATCAATCAATGATCAAACAGTTCTCTAAAATAGCTCAGAGGTGCATCTTAGGAACCTTCAATTGGCAAGCACATATAGACAGAGCACAACACAGTGTTACAATTTCTGTCAGTGGAAGAGCAACAAGGAAACGAACATGGTCAACAGCTGGGAAGAAGAAGAGGAGTAAGGCTGCGTGGAGAAGAGTAAGGAGGCAAAACAGAGGAAGAGGCAGAAGAGGCCGAGGACATAGGCACATTCCAGATGAAATAAGGACCACAATTGTGGACCCTGTTCTCAATCATGGCCTTACAATGACAGAGGCCGGTCGAAGGGTGCAGCCGAATGTTACAGTACATATACTGTAACACTTACATACACATACACAGTGTCATATTTTTTGAAATCTTACTCAATTTTGTGTTTTGCATTACTGTATTTATCCCACATAGGACTGCACGACTACTTCACATAGGTGGCAGAGGGCAACTTTTCAAACTTTAACAGGTGGAGGCTATTTGCACCATGGTCATAGCAAATAATACCATTAGAGTATGGGAGATACAGAGTGCCGTTATAGAAGACAACAGTGTCTTTGAAAGCATCCAATCTGTTAGCATCTCAACTATGGACAGGGTGCTGAAAAGACATCAGATGAGCATGACACAGCTCTATCATGTACCATTTGAAAGGATTGGTGACAGAGTGAAGGAGCTACTGTACCAGTATGTACGGGTAAAACATCTATGTGCATACAGTAACTGTACTTTACAGTTAACAGTACAACATTGCATAGTGATATACAGTACAGTAAGTGTGACCTGTACACATGTACTATGGCTGTAGAAAAGAACATGCAGTATGTATACATTTGATGTAACTGTATCTTGTCCAAAATGAAAATAAATGTATAAAAACTCATTTTACAAAAATAATTTTGTATCTTCTGGGATATAGTGTGTAATGGAACTGGAATCAAGTGAACCACCTCACAACTTCATATACCTGGATGAGGCTGACTTCAACTTGGACAAAGGCAGAAAGCATGGTCGAAATATCATTGGCCACAGAGCTACTGTCGATGTGCCTGGCCAGCGGGGAGGGAACATCACTTTATGTGCTGCTATTTCAGAGCACGGTGTGCTATACTATCCCATTATAGGGCCATACAACACACAGCATCTCCCCACCTTTCTAGACATCATCTACAGGGATCTCCTCCCTGATGATGAGAGGTGTCTGTTTCGAGATGATTTACCAAAGTATGTGGTAATTTGGGATAATGTGAGTTTCCATCACTCCAACACCATCAGGCAATGGTTTGCGACCCACTACAGGAAGCTGATGGAATTCCTCCCACCCTATTCCCCATTCCTTAACCACGTTCTACTCAACATGGAAGTGGAAGGTTTACGATCACCAGCCACATACTCAGATGACCCTGCTGGTTGCCATGGTTGCAGCACGTGAGGACATCACAGCAGACGCATGAAAGGGCTGGATAAGACATTCAAAAAGATTCTTTCCGTGCTGCATTGCAATGGATGCACTGACACGTTCGTTGACGTAAATATTTACTTTTGAGAGATAAACTAAGGATTTTGAGCAAGTTAAGGGCTTTTACAGGAAATCCATTGTGTGGTGCTGTTTGTACATATTGTTTCAAGAAATGCACTTACTGTTTTGCAAATGTTAAGGATGATTCGAGAAATGTACCAAAGCGACTGAGAAAAACTGTAAACAACTAATTTCATAGGCTTGGAATATAAAAAGAGGACAATGAAAAATCGGTGGTGTGTTAATTCTTCCTGGCATCTCTTTTTTGGTACAGAGGTTCAAATTAAATGCAGTGTTGTCAAGAGGTTTTGATAGAGTAGTCCACAGTTCTTATAAAAATTAAAATAGCATGTCAAAAACGTAGACTGCAGGTAGTTTCCATAAAGCATTATCAATGAAAAGTGGTCTGCAATCTCATCAGAAATAGCTAAATGATAAAAGGGAACCTCAAGACAAGTGTATACTTCAACTTGAACTTTTTAGCTTTACTATATGAAAATGGCAAATCAAAATGGTTTTGAAATGAAAACCACGTCACTTCTGCTCTATTCAGATGGACAATTACATCACTGTCACTGAGCAGGCTGCAAAGCTGGTAACAGGAAGTCTTTTCTAATTGTTTATCAGAATTTTGAGGGGCGACATTTATCATCAAGCTCAACATATGGGGATCATACAAGGAAACATGGCAACGCCTGAGGAGCGTTATAACGCAGGCTGAAATCCCCTCAGCAATTACAACCAATCAGAGTTGTTGTTGACAGTCCTCCCCTGTAAAGCGGTAACCTTGATTATGTTTCGAGTATTGCTGCTGAACACGTAGGATACGTAATAAAATAAATTACAGCTATATTACAACTACAACACTGCAAATCAACATCAAAACACAGATGTCAAGCTAAAGCTAGCTTAGCTAACTACTGCTAAACAAACCACTCATGTTTTGATGCTAATATCTTAGCTGATTTAACGGAAGCTTACCCCGTTGTTGACTTTACTTATCATCAATGAATCGACAGTTATAAACTGTGTTTAACTGTCGACGCTTTTGGTCAAATGTGAGCGGTTGTGCCCGTGTTGTTTTTTCGTCTCTGTCATCGGCAACATCACAAGGCTAGAAGTGTCAAGTCATCCGTTGATAAAAGCTACGTTTCCGGAACGTATTTTCAAAATAAATCCCTCCATCGCAACCATGCAGAAGTAATTATGTGATTAAAATGGGGAACCAAAGTGGAAATGAGGAATACTTTTGAGAAATTACCTTTACTAGAGAAAAAAATGAAATAAAAACATAATGCTTCTGCATCTTGTCTAAATGTATCATCTTGAGCAACACTGGCCAATACGAAAGCAATGGTTGATATTTTTACTTTGAAAGTAAACTTGTCTGATATCCGATCTCTCATTCCCCTCAAGTGGAAGAGTAGGTACCTCTCAAAATACTGTTACTCATCATGAATATGGTCCCATTTAACGGGGGTCAGTCATGGTCTCTTCAGTATAGGCTACATGCCATGGTGGGACATTTTCTCTTAATGCAAGGCAGCTAGTTCTGCACAACATAACATAATAATCAATAATTTCATTAAAAATTATCTCATACCGTCAGGGTATTCAGAAGTTGTTATCACATTTTCATGCACAGTATATCAAGAAATTCAGTTAAAGAACAGGGGATCTTCTGAACCTTGTGTATATAGTTGGTTACGTGGTATTTCATACATAAACATTTCATAAACATTTCAGTGAGTATAGCAAAATAACAAGCTGTGACCTTTCTTGGGGCTCCATGTTATGTTTTGTGTCCTATAATATCCTCATCAGCAGCTGACACTAACAACATACAATGATTGGTGGTTTTTCACAGAAATGAGTTCTGACCACTAATGTGGTCAAAGCTTTTTTTAAAAGATAAATACAAACAGACATTATAATTTACAACAGTTTGGTAGATTCTGGAAGTGGTGATCATGTGGGATGCACATTGGAATTTATATTTAGAGCATATTTAGAGCATTACATCTAGTACGAAGACAACTCTTAAACCAGTCATCTGTACAGACCAATGAGAAGGAATTCCTCTGCTAAAGAGGAACCTTTGAGACAAAATGTTGCAGAGCAATGAACAGGCAATAAATATATACTGTAATTTTGATTTTCTTCAAAATACAAAGAGAAAGGAACAAACCAATCAACTTGTTACAAGAGTGACAGTAAGTGAATGGATTTTTTTTTCCATTGCAAGATGGAAGAACCCTCATCGGTATCAGACTCTGTGGTAGGTGCATTTTCAAATAGCAAAAAAGTACTGCATTATGCAGAGATACATAGTGAAGCATAAAACAGATAGATTTCTAATTTCCTCATGCTTCATGAACCAAAAAATGTCTTTCCTCAGGAGAGAGATGCTGTGCAAAGGATGCTGTGTTCTCCTTAATAAAGAGATCTTCTGTTTAAAGCTGTTTTCTGTCACGAAATGCTGTTTTGGCTGAAGCATGTGACCAACCTCAGACACAATATTTTGTATCACTTTTTAACAGGGTTTACCCTGTCAGTCACAGAAACTAAGACTGAGAAACTATACTTCCACCCAGTCCAGCCCATTTCAACTTAATCCACTGAAATTCCTCATTTAAAATAGGGAAAATAAAAACCTGGTGGTAAAGCATGTGTGTCCCAGTCTTTAGTAGGCCCTAAGCAAAATATGGCTGAATGTGTTGAACATCTAACAGAAATATATTTTACTCACATGTTAACAAAAACAAAAGGGCTTCGCCACCACCCTTTCTATCCAAGTTGGTTTTAACATGGAGCCACGTCTCTTTTCCTTGAGAGAAAAATACATCTCAGAAAAGAGGACTGTAAACATGAAAGAGGATAAAGATGGAATACAGATACTGTGATGATTTGTTTTGAGTACAAATTGTTGTCTTGAGATAAGAATTAAGAAATTAAGGGGTGATCGTGACATGACGGATTGATAAGCCTCTATATAATTAGGATATTAAACAATCAAAATAGCAGTCACAAAATAGTAACGGACATCATAAAAACAGCAACATCACGGGCTCAGGATAACTAGTCAAATAAAGATAAGCACTCAGTTTCAATATTTTTGTAGGCCACATCTATGTCTGGGGATTTTTTATATATTTTGTATCAAAATGAGTTTTTGTTTTATATTTTATTTGTGTCCATGCCTGAGGGTCCATCCCTGATGGTCGGAGCCTTGGTTTCTGGTCATATGGATAACCCTGATCATTATAGCTTGTGTGTTTGTTGTTTGGGTGGCAGCTGTGGAGATTTTTCTTTGCTGTGAACAGAGCTGCTTTGTGTGGCTAAATGAAGGAAGAAGTCATAACTCTAACCCTAACTGTAAACATGCTGCTCCCTACAAATTATAAAGTCACACTTTGGTCATTCTTTTGGGCTAATCAGCGATAATTACAGTCAAGTGGCCTGGCTATGTCCTGACTATGTCTGCTTGGTATTTTATGTTATATTTATTGTCACATTGATGATGATGGAAACCCTTCAAGAGTGTTTATAAAGGACTTCCATCTGTTTATAGTGCACGTCACTTACAATGCTAAACTTATTGTTGAGGTTGTTGAGCAAAGATGGCTGGATATCTACAATAAGGCCCATAACCAATATGGTTTGTTATGAAAGCATCACAAGTTTGTCAGAGGATGTTTGCCCACAGAGTAATGCAATCAAGGTCATGTCAGGTAGTTGTCTCTCTTCTGATTATCTCCCAGGACATCATGTGATCAATCAGCCAGCTGTCTCTGTACTTTTGACTTGGAGAAAGTCCTCCGCCCTTGATTATTGCAATTCATTATATTTTGGTATCACTCGGTCTTGTTTATCTCGTCTCCAACTAGTTCAAAATGCAGCAGCAAGAATTTTGAGAGGGCCAAAAAAGCATAGAAAAAAAAGCAAGAATGGGAGCATATTACTCCCATTCTTGCCTCCCTACATTGGCTGCCTTTTAGATACAGAATTGATTTTAAAAGCCTGGTGTTTGTTTACAAGGTCTTAAATGGCTTTGCCCCCTCTTACATTATAGAACTCCTGTCTCCATATTACACTATCAGAGAACTGAGATCGTCTGACCAAAAACTTCTGTCTGTCCCAAGATCCAGGACATAGTGTTATGGGGACAGGGTTTTCTCTATCGCTGCCCCAAAACTATGTAATTTGTTTCCTCTCACCATCTGATCCCTTCTCACTATTGAGATTCTCAAGCATCATCTTAAAACATATTTCTACTCATTTAACTGTGACTAACTTAATCCAGTTCAGATATTTCTTCTGAAGTCTCTGTAGGTCTGTGTTGCCACTATGGGCTCAGTATTTTGTTATTTATTTATTTTTGTCTTCCTCGCTGTGTGCTGTGAAGCACTTTGGATCAACTGTGTTGTGTGTAAATAAAGTTGATTTGATTTGATAGAGCTCAGATAAGCAGCCGATCAGAGTTCTCCTTCACGTCCTTTATAAAGTACTAAATCTGACTTATTTTGATGATTTATAAGATCAAGTTATAACTAAAAATGGTCAAATTGAGAAGAAAATACAAATAATAATAAATAAATGATACCAAAAGAAAGACAAAATTATGAATTTTGTTGTGCATTTGATTTATTTATTCATTTATTTTAAATGTATTTCAAAATGCAGTTAATCAGTTATTTATACATTTACAATATTTATTTCCTAACAGGTCGGGTTTCATCCTTAACACCATCCTAAATTGTATCTTTTACCTTTCTAAATATATTTATCATGAAAAACAATTTCAAAAATGATTTGGGGAACACTAATATCAATACCAATTGCCACATTTATCATATGGTAACTTATTAGTTGTTGATATGCCCCTCAAAAACACATGGCTTCCTTAAATGTATATATATGCATCATTAATAACCATTTTATTGATCTTTGCTTATTCCAAATGAGATCTGATGGACAAACAAACGGGTTAATCAGGTCAATCAGTATAACTTTGTCTTGCTTAAACTCAGTAACAAGATCTTTCTGTCTTCAGAGTGGGGTCTGAGATGGCCTTTTAAGGACAGATGGAATACAAAAACATTTTTTTAAAAGCTATGGGGAAAACTCCCTGCAGAAAATACCATCTAGAAATTATGATTTGGTCGGGTGACCAATTATTTTTAGGCACAGATCATCAATTATCACACTAAAGTGCTCCTCATTATTTTTAGTTTCATTTTTCATGCCCTTCACAGTCCTTCGAAACAACATCCATGCCAAAAAAGTAATAAATAACACACTTGGGCTTCCAAGAAACTTCCATCCTCAGCTCTGTTTCCTGCCACCATGGAACTATTTAATACACAATTTCTCACTGATAAATCCCTCCTTATACATCACCACATCTTGGACAAGGGGCTTAATTTGATGTGCCTAACTGAAACCTGGCATAAGCCGGGGGACTACTCTGCTTAATAAGGCCTGCCCTCCTGGCCATAGTTACATGGAAAAAGCCTGCAGCTCTTCCATTGAATGCCTTGCTCTAAAATGTAAACCTCCATACTCTATGACGGTGCTTCTCATCTACCGCACCCCCAAACCAAACTCATCTTTCTTCCCTGAGATACACAAGCTCCTAACCTCACTCTGCTCCATGTCAACAAATGACACAAGTCATTGTTGTTGATATGAATATACATGTTGACAACCCCTCCTGTCATTTTGCAGTGGAGTCTGATTGAGTGTCTTGGCCTGAAGCAGCATGTTGATGTCCCTACTCACATCAGGGGGCACACACTCGACCTGGTCATCAGTGACTCCGCCCCCATCAATAACCTACAGGTCTATAATCTGGGTGTGTCGGACCACAATGAGGTCTCAGAACTGGAAAAGCACTGACCCAGCCATCATGACTATGGACCTCCAGCACATCACCTGCACAGCTCCTGCATCAGTGGATGAACTAGTGGAGCTCTACAATACATCTCTGAACTTCATGACCCTGTCAAGATGCCTGAGGTCAATTTTTCACACTCTGCTTAATGGTTCACTCATGATCTGTGGAAAATAAAAAAAAAGCTGGATGTGTCTTGTAACAACGCTTCAGACACTCTGGGCTCGCTATCCATAAACTGAGTTTCCGTGAACATCAAAGGACTTACTCAAAGTCCCTTAAAGATGTTTGGTCACAGTTGTACTCCAACCTAATTAATAATAATCCTGGCAACCCTGAGCATATTTTTTCCACCATAAATCATCTCCTGAAGTTACAATCATCTTCCCCAATTGAGGCTACAGAAGAGTGATGTAACAGTTTCATTGATGTTTCAGAGCGAACATCTGCCCTCTGATGTCCAGCTCTTCCTCTCTGCCTCCTCCTGTCATCAACACTCTGTCATGGAGCTCACCATCTCTACTCCATTTCACTGGTGGCAGGCAGAACCACATTGAGGAAATCCTCAGGAAGACAAAACCATGTACTTTTGCCCTGGACCCCTTCCTGCAGCTCTGCTCAAATCATACATTCCCATTCTCAGCCCCCTGATCACCCAAACTATCAAATTCTCCCTTCAAACCAGTAGTGTTCCATCTGCCTTCAAGGTTGCAGTCATCTACCCCCTCTTCAAGAAGCCCACCCTGGACCCAGAAGTTCTTGCCAGCTACAGACCTATTTCCAACCTCCCTTTCCTGTCCAAGGTGTTGGAGAAGGTAGTTGCTTCTGAGCTTCAGGACCACCTTAAACACAACAACCTTTTGAAAAATTTCAGTCAGGTTTTCGTTTAGCACACAGTACTGAAACAGCTTTGCTAAGGGTTCTGAATGACCTACTGATGGCAGCTGATGCAGGGTCCCCTTCTCTCCTGATTCTCCTTGACCTGAGCGCTGCATTTGACACTGTGGATCACACTATCCTCTTAGAGCACCTCCACACCACCATTGGACTGTCAGACTCCACACTTAAGAATATGTCTCAGTAAGAGGATGCAGGTCTAGATCGCTTCCTGTCACCTGTGGTGTTCTGCAAGGATTAGTTCTCGGGCCCCATCTTGTTTACCCTCTACATGTCCCCTTGGACATGTCATCAGCAGACATAAGATGTCTTTTCATTGCTATGCTGATGATACCCAGTTGTACATCAAAACTGCTCCAAGCCTTTCTGCAGCCATGTCACACCTCAGCACCTGTCTTGAGATAAAGGCCTGGATGAGCACAAATTTCCTCCAGTTAAACAGCAGCAAAACTGAAGCTCTCCTTATTGGCTCTCCACACCAGATTCAGTCACCTCCCATACCTAATCTCACCTTTGATGGCCAGGACATCCCCCTTTCCTTCTAAGTCACTTATCTGGGTGTTAGGTTTGACCCTAAGATGACTTTTGATGACCATATAAAGACATCTTTGCGAAACGTCTTTCCACCAATTTAAAAAACATCTCTAAATTCTGCCCCTCTCTAACCCTGTCAGATTCAGAGAAACTTGTCTATGCCTTTATCTCCTCAAGATTGGACTACTGCAATACGCTCTTTACAGGGATCCCTGGCAGGAGCCTCCAGAAGCTCCAGTACACTCAGAACAGCACTGCCAGGATCCTGATGAGAGTGTGAAAACACAAATATATAACACCAATTGTGTTTTCATTGCACTGGCTCCCTGTCTCCTTCAAGATTGACTAAAGTCCTGCTACTTGTTACTCACATACATATCCATCAATGGTCATGTGCCTACTTACAGGAACTGATCATACCACAAACCTCCACCCGCACCCTCAGATCTGCCAGCAGCTCGCTCCTCTGGGCCCCCGGTACTAAGTGCCACACCACAGGGGAACGAGCCTTCTGCTCTGCTGCATCAGCAGCAGCCTACCTAACCATCTGAGGGCAGCGCAGACCCTCGTCTCTTTTTAAAAAAGGCCCAAAAACCTTTCTACTCAGGAAGGCTTTTTCATCTTAACTCTTATTACTATTATATTTATGTTGTGTGTCCTATGTCATTAATACTGTAGCATCTTGAGTTTCACTATGAATGAAAAGTGCGGTACAAATAATATGTATTTTTATTATTATTTATTAAATAAAACAAAATTATGGTGATAAAACAAATGTACCATTGCAATCACTACAAATATTTGAGAAAAAGTAGAGTGGGAGTTAGCAATACGATAAAAAATGGTCTTGCAACTTTCAAGGGCATATCCCAAAAATTCAGGAACACATTTGTTTCAAAAATTTTATTTGATTTTCACTCACTTAAAATACTAAAACTGTGAGATGATATATTTTATTTAATTTTTCCAAAATTATACCCATGTGGACAGGATAAACCCAGGAATTTATGGAATGATTTAAAACAATTAAGATTTTTAATTTCTTCCTTGAGGACAGGATGAGGATTTATATTTGTTCCAGTTGGAATTTCCCGTCTCTTCAATGCTGTTATTTACGGCACAGCAACTGAACTTGATCATGAGTTTAAAAACAGAGCATTTCATAAAATGCCTCTGTTGTGTTATATATCAATGGTGCTTCTGTCTGCTGAGAGCCAGTGTTGTATTGCATAATTTTTTTTAATGAAGCAGAACTAAGTATCCATGTTGCATGTAAATGTGTGTTTAAGTTCCAGGATATGTAGCGTGAGCAAATAAGATTTTGCCAAATACACCTGTGTTAGGTGTAGTGATTTGGCCGTGAACATCTGAAACCATGAACAGCTGCCATAATTTCATAACCTATACTATATATCTATCTCCTTATATAGTATCTCTTACACATCCCATGGTGCTACAAAGCAATTTTCTAGAAAAATTTCAAACTCTCATCTTATTTCCATGCGCATGACTCTTGTTTGAATTTTTGGTCTTCACCCAACCAACCTGCTAACCCGGCATACTGTACATAATAACACAGAGAAAAATGATGGAAATACGCAGAAGGGGTCACTGAGTTCATAACAATGCTTCAGATTTGTTATTAATGTACCACAAGGTCTTGTTGTTTTGGCCTCCTTAATTGAGACAAATAGACAACGTGTAAACAATTTCAAGGCTTACATATAACACATGTACTGTTCCTCCTAACTATACGACACAGTCTTGTTTTGCTCAATTTTAAGTGAAAATGGGATGCAGACTGCAGCTTTTTAGTTATACCCACTGCACTTACACATTTGTAATGAATCAGGTTTACTTTAAGGCGATATTCGAAAGCACTGAATACCGTAGCCTCTATATTTACCTTTATTAGAAATACATTTAACCAGACAAACATATTCACAATCCTCTGAAATAACTTCTGTGTGAAAAAGAGACAAATAAAGATAATAAAGTTACAGTAATGAAAAAATCATATTCAATGAAAAATACAAAAATCTAAATAAAATGTAAAGTGAATTAGAAAGAAGCAACAGAATAAAAAAAAACACTGGAAAATATAATGGATTTCATATTCAGCAAATACATATTTTCAAAATAGTTGGGATTTTACAGTTGAATACTCAGCAGCAAATACACTGGCAGAGTTGTTCAAGTCATACAGTGTGCAACATACATTACTGTCAATATTCACATACACAATTCACACTGCATAGCCACCATCTAACCAGTAAAGTTGAATTATTTTTGTCCTGGTAGAGTCTGATCATTGTATATCTCGCCCTTCATTTGGAAACAACTCTGAAATCTGCCCAAAGCCATTGTACTCCAGCACTTAATAAAATAAGCATTTTGTGGGGGAAAAAAACGTCATAGCTCAAATTCATGCCATATAGCATAGCTTCATTTCAGTTTTTTTGAAAGGGAAAACGGTGAGCTAGACTTTCAAATATAAGTCCTATTTACAGTGAATCCTTAGGATCAATAAACAATAAGAAAAATAAACTAAAAAAAAACAAACAAAACTTAATACTACGAGCAATGGGTGTTTTATTAGAATTAATGTCAATTAGGCCTAAATGACAAGTAATTTCATCTACGTAGTGGTAGTATCTAGGCTGCTTGAATTGGCTGTTTCAACATTTTTGGACTTGTGCATGTGCGCCACTTACATAGACATAAAGTGTAAACGGTTTTATTGTGTTAACAACTTATATATTTTACATAAAACTTCCTCACAATACAACTGCAGGCCAAATGTCTTTCTTGTTTGACGTACAATTGAAATCTTACTACTTATTACTTTGATATGCCCTCTTCTATAATACTGGAAACATATTCACAGATTTGAACTTCCCTGATCAATAACTCACAAGCGAAACGTTGTTAAGACACAAACTACGCCTCTTTCCTACCGTAATGAGGTAAACAACGAGCTACAACCTAATTTTCACTAAAAAGAGCCGTCGTCCGAGCTGGACTAATAAAGCCGGCTGAGACGTGTAGGGACCGTCTAAAAAGTGCAACACCGAAAAGAGATACTACAGAAATGTTCAATAACTTTACTCTTATACAGTGTGGTTCCCCCCAAATCACTTCACACATCAATGGTCTCCTGTTGATTATACTATAACACACAAATCTTTTGTATAATTTTGGGGATTTGAATTTTGTTGAATTTTCATATGGTTATCAATAGATCATCTCATGGCTGCCTCATGGCCACTGCCTTTAAACCAATCAAATGAAGGATGCATAGGGTGACTAAAGCCCCTTTTACACAGCGTTTTCAAGGTGGGAATGCTGCACCTTTATTCCACCCCGCTTTTCTGTATAAAAGGTACGGACACGGAGTTGGGGGGCAGAGTTGCTCTGCCAATAAGCCGGCTATGGAGGTGGTCACAGAGCCGGATCAACATCTGTGTAAAAGGGACAGCCGTCACGGCAGGACAAGGAACTGATGGGGAGTTGACGCTGTTGTGTTACATGTTATATGTTACATGTCACACCTCTGAATTCCGAACGCTGGCATGCTATGTAAAAGCACAAACAGGGGCAGCATGATGCCGGCTTTATTTTGTTCAGTGTAAAAAAACAAAGGCGGCTTAATGACAGATATTTTTTACGGATATAATGCAGGATCTCTGTATAAAAGAGCCATAAGTCACTAGCCAATCAGGAGCAACTTTCAGTAAAGCTCTACCTGCAGTGATCATATTTCAGTCTTTACTGCAAAAGCACTATGATGGGGAAAGATATCTTTCAATACTTAATGTGATTGGATTCCTTTGAAAATCCAGTCCTGTTCCATGGTTATATGAAAATAATCTTTTGTTTTTATTGTTTTTTCATTGTAGTTATTAACATAGTTAGTTGAGCTATGGTTGTATACCTGTTCAGACTCAGAAATTTAAATTTGAGCTAGATCTTGTGCATATTTGACTAACTGAAATGTGACTGAATTTAAGCTCCAAACAAATGTATTACTTTTTCAATATGTATATCATAAATAAATACAACAAAGACAAAGACACATGATGTACCTAACCTATCATTAACCATGTGTTGAAATATTACTCAAATTAGAAATTAGGGAAATTGATTTATGTAAAACTAGAAATGTGATTTTTACTTGTTCTTTTAGTTAATATGTTTAAGTACTGTTTGTTTAAAGTACCAGATGTAGCTTTACATATCGGGCCTCCTTTTTTTACTGTCAAAAGAGTTTACTACACAAACTGACTTTGACTCTGACTCTTGACAAAAGGTTCTAGTTTTGCCTGTCCCCCTTTCCCTAGGTTAGAGGCAATTTGAAGACAATGGGAAGAGTTAGAGTTAGAGAGGCATGTACTCAAGACAGTGGGACAGAGGACCTGGCTCTGAGCATGATTCACAATACTGAACCAGTATCAGATGAGGACACAGAAGAGAATGAGGCAGAAGATGAACAACAGAAGATGTCATTGCAGAGTGGAGTTCAACCTGAACATGTAAATACATTCAACAAAAAACAATGGAGAAAGTTGCCAGTGGTATGAAAGAGGTTCACAATTAAAGTGAATAGAAAAAAATGGCAAACCAGGGACCAACGTGTTGTACAACAGTTTCTGAAAGAAAAATCCCTGTTGTACCATAGCCTTCAAGAGCCAGCATATCAAAACTCCTCACAACCAGAAAATTCATGATCATGTTTTCATGGAGATATACCTCACTCAAAATATCATGAAGGAATGTGACTTCAAACTTCACAAGATGCCTTGGTACATATGACACTTTCCAGTTGACCCCTTTGGTGTACAAATGTATAATGAAACAGGAATAAGCATAGTTGTACAACACTTGAGAAAGAAGACCCCACTGACCTGATACCTAGATACTACAGCTAATGTTGCATCCAAAGTTCCCAGTCAGACCAAAAGACCCCTTTACTACTCTCTCACTCCTCCCGAAGGTCATCAGAATGCACCTCCTCTCCAAGTTTGTGAAATGCTGACAAATGAACACTCTATGCCACCAATCATATTCTGGCTAATGCGGTTCCTAAAACTGTCACAGTACACAAAATTAAGACTACATCAGGTTGAAACAGATTACAGCTGGGCACTACTCCAAAGTGCTCTTCTGTCATTCAACAGGGAGAGCATTGTCAGCTACTTGGACAGGCCTTTTGCCATTTCTTCAAAACTGAAGAAACAGAAGGATATCAGAATGTTTACAACATTAAACATTAAAACAGAAGACGATGGTTTGAAAGATTTTGCAACATTTGCATTTGCCAAGTTGCAAAACACTTCCTCAATGACCACAGCACTCAACATCTTCTGCTCACTGTGCACTGTATTAATTGGCAAACACAACACCAATAATGCCAATCTGGAGGCCATGCAGGACTTAATAAATGAATGCAAGTTTCCCGACATGGGAGAAACAGAAAAATTAGAAGATAGTCCCTTAGCTCAGGAGGAAGATGATGAAGAAAGAAGGAATGCCGACACAATTGTTGGCAGATCTCCCTTCACATATGAATTCAATAAGGTGAAAAAAAGGATGCCAAGACCTCACATGATGAGGAAAATCCATACTTCTGCCCTGGCATTGTTGATGTCCTTTTTGAGAACTACCTAGGCATTTTAACCCTTTCTGTTGGGGAATTTGAAAAGGTATGCATCTGACAAAGAAGACACCTTTGACTCAAGTAAAACAAGGGACATAAACTGCCATGTGGAGAGATAGTTTGGAATTGTTAAACAGTTAATTCTGAAAAAGCAGAGGCAACTGAGGCCAGGGATCTTTGTCAGGAAAATGTATGGCTCTCTACAGAGAGCACATCATGTCTCATAACTTCTCTGAGCAGTAACTCCTTAAACCCATGCTACCAAAAGGCATCACTCAATCTCGAGAGGGTTGGGCAAAGAGAGACGGAGCAAAGCCCCACACTGCCAGCTCCAAATTTTACACTGCTCCAACCACTGCTCCAAAGAGAGCAGAGTCAACTCTGAACAATGACCTCACAAATAAAGGGTCCGAGCCCGCAACAGAGGTGCTTTTTTGCTGATCACTAAAATAAAATGCAATCGGTTTAAAATGCACTAAACTGGTTAAAATCAAATCATTGTAATTTATAGAGCCTGGAACCACTAAACACTTTCCAGAGCTATAAAAACATGGTTAAGCAAGCATTAAGAAACATTAAGCATCAGTGAAGCATCTGTATTCACACCCAGGGTCTGTTAACCCCAGGGCACAGTTCTACTTGAGTACATTGTCCATAAAATACTCATAAAATCACAAAACACAATTTTAATAATGTGAGAAATATTCATGAATACAAAATGAGGCGGACTAGTTCAATAACAGCATTCTGCACCAGCACAGTAGAATGTGCACCCAGAGTATTGAAAAATTTAAAATGGAATGAGTTTGCAAATGCTGTATGAAGTGATTACAGTTTTATTGCTCATATACTTGAAGGTTGATGCCCTTCCGACATGCAAACCAACTAAAGTTGCTGTGGCTGTTGTAAAACATGCTGAACAGAAGCTGAATTTCACCCTGCACCACAGCGAATTTCAGAGTTTGAGGCCTGACAAACTTATCATAGGCGAGGCAAGTTTCTCATTAAAACTGTTGTACCAGATTGTTTATCTCAAATTAATCCATCTACTGATGCATCAGTCCTTAAAAAGGTTTATGTGAAAATGTCATGAGTTGTGCTGCATAAAATCATATCCAAGTAGAGTGTCAGTCCAGAAGGTCTGGAGTGTGACTTCAGACAAACCAGTCTTGGCAAAAGTGTTGCATAAATGATCCATTCTCAAACATGTTGACAGCAACGTGATTAAACACTTACTTACTGGTCATTTTGTTCATGCTGTTGCATGTACAAAATGACCAAATGAGAGAGAAATAACTTCATTGGTTATCAGATGTCAGATTTTCAAATGTCTTCATAGTCTTCATCCCTATCTTAGTGAAATAAAAATGATTGTCCAAACAGACCACTCAGATCATCCAACAGTATCTCATTGTCTAAAGATTTGAGTCTTTTTTCATTCACTATGACCCCAAATTGTGGAACTCACTTCCAGTTGATCTGACAGCTGTCAATTCTCTCAATACTTTTAAGTAGAATGTTAAAATATACTTATTTAAAATGGCTTGTTACTTTTTTTTAATCACATTTGTAACTCTCTTTTGTACAGTAAATGTACTTTACATGCTGTGTATCAATTTGTCAACTGTGGTTTTGACATTTTAGGTAAATAAAGCTTATCATTTTATTATTGTTGCTGACATATTTGAAGATTTTATGGTTTAATGATATGTTACTTTTTCAAACAGTATCTTCATGCCCTTTCAAACCACATGTTTGTGGTTGATCATCTTTCCTTCACAAATGAGCATTTTTTCTCTCACACTCTGCAAGGGTCAAATAAAGATGAGTACTCCAGAAAGGCTGGCTACAGATTTGGGTAATATTAAATAGATTATGGGAAATAAATAGGTTACACACACATTTAGTAAAGTCATAGAGTAAGCGCAAATGTAAACCAAAATTGATTTTCCTTTCGTCCTGTAGACAGTATTTCAAGATGTGCTGGAATAGACTCGGAAAGGAGGACTGCGTTAACATCAAGTGGCATGATAACACACACCTTCCAGAAAGATGACACCAGTTGTGGGATCTTTGTCATGCAGGTGGTTCTGTGCAACAAGTTGTTTTTATGACAGATAAAACATGTCGTTGTACTGTGTAAGATCATACACAGTACATGTGTTGTTTTTCCATCCGTACAGATGGCCAAGATGATGGTGATGGAATTTCCACACATACCAAAGACGTTTCACATTGACTCATCAAAACAATCTTCAAAATCTAAGAAGAGACATGGCAGAAGAAATTCTCAGAGGATCAGGTATCGTTCGAAAAATTAAATTAATATGTTGAACACTTCACACAAATTTAACAGTAATATCAAGTATATTACTGTTAAGTAGATTCAATTTTTATTTTTTTATTTTTTTCAGTTTTAAAGGACAAGGTCTGTTCCTTCTGTGGAAATGAGGACCTGCCCACAAATGCTGTTAATGGTGTTTGGGTGAGACTTAATGTTTAATTGTTGTAAAATATCAATAGATAATCTGAATAGTGGACAAACTGTAGATAATCTGGAGTGAAATTCCAGGGATAACATTATAGTCACATCAGATATTGTTTACTTTTATGCATTACAGACTTCCTAAAGTTAGCATTTTTTAAATATGTTTAGGATTCCCATTTTGATATCAAAATGGGACTCTTGTTTTTTTTTTTTTTTACTACTACAATAATTGTAGTTGTACACTCACAAACTGCATGTCAGGGAAAATTAGTTCAGCCACAAGTGATTTCAAACAAGTATAAGTCAAGCTCAAGTTCATAAAAACAAGCATGAAGTGAAGTCAAATTTAGGATTGTGGATTTATTCATTAATAATGTACAATAAGATGTGTGGTATAGCTATTCAAGGAGTGTTTGTTTTGCCATATTTAGTTTTCAATTTTCATATAATTTTACTGCATCAAAACTCGTGTCAAAATGTTTCAGAATCTCAGTTGATGTCTTAAGACCACTGCTTTGAGTGACTGAATTTCATTGTACAGATGTTTTTTTGCTGTGTAAATTTGTTATATTTATATATATATATATATATATATATATATATATAAAACAAATTTACACAATATATATATATATATATATATATATATATATACACACACACACACAATACACACACATATATATATATATATATACACACACAAGTGTGTGTGTGTAGTTTCTTGAAGATATTAAATGAGTGAAGTAGTTTTCATGGCTCTTCTCTTGATTTATGTGATACTATATTTTTATTCAAGACAAATACACCATACAAAACATCATAGGTCCACAGTTACACCAGTTTGACCAAATCACATGATACTTCATACCAATGTAACTTGGAATTCTCACCACAAAAAGAATTGGACAACACCTGTCAAACACGATTGCATATCTTTTCACTTATTGGTCATAAAAATAAATGGAGGTTCACAATTCATTTCCTAAAAAAATATTTTTATTTTGGGACTGTAATGCACCAATAAACTGTTCAGAGTGTCCTCACTTTTCTACTACTGACCACTGGGAAGGGCTCCTTAACAAAAACTTAAATAAAGTAAATATAAGACGGATTGTGTGTTTGAGTCTGTATTCATGAAAGTATCCTAAACCAATGTTCTGGTTTGTGGAAAGCAAACAGGACACCTTCTTACACGGTTTCAATGCTAAAGAGATTCTGGTAAAATTAAGCAAAATTAAGCAAAAAAATCTTAAAAAGCTAGGTGGTTCTGTATAACCATCAGGCGTCTCCTGGTGTTAGACATGACACTACACTTTATCTTAAAAAGCATTAATATCATCAAAACGAAAACATTTTCCAAACGAAGTGTTGTAGTAACAGGAGACCATTAATGTGTGAATTGATTCTGAGGACACTACAATGTATTAGTCAAGTTATTGAATACCCCCCCCCCCCCCCCCCAAACCCCCCCCCCCCCCCCTCCCAAAAAATCCCCCAAATTATGCAAAAGCACATTTTTCCAAACTAAGTGTTGTACTATAACCAACAGGAGGCCATTGATGTGACCAAGTGATTTGGGGGAAACTACACTGTATGAGAGTGAAGTTATTGAATATTGTTTGAAGAATCTCTTTTCGGTGTTGCACTTTTCAGACGGTCCCTGCGCATTCGTCTCACAGCTGTGCATTGAGAACAATGTTATTAATCCTGCTCAAAGGACGGCTGTGTTCGTGAAGATTAGGTTGTAGCTCGTTGTACTACGGTAGGAAAGAGGCGTCCTTTGTGTTTTAACAACGTTTCGCTTAGGAGTTACTGATCCGGGAAGTTCGAGTCTGTGAATATATTTTCAACTTTACAAACCCTCTTATGCCCTGCATGGGTCCCAGGCCTGCCAGATGAGGCTATTCATGTGATTTTGCCCATCAGTACTTTTACTTCCGAACATTTACCGTATTTTAGGGGAAACACATCCACATACAGCACCATAAACAGAAAGCAACAAACCAGAATAATTACGCGTCTCTTCAAATGCCTTCAAATCACTTTCCTCTTTCCTTTCTAACGTTTCAGCAGTTTTCTGCTGTTCTTGTACCCTGCTTAAATAAATCCTGGCCAATTTATTGCTAAATGAACCGCACATATCTTAGCTTAATTCTTGCTGCTAGAATAATTGCAACATTATTCTGATCTCTAAGGAGTGACGATTCTCTACTGCTTTTTATAGCTTCTTTTTTCTGAATGATGCGTAAAATTGCCGATTAGGATGGACGGCGTTAACAGGACGCCTGGGTGGAAGAAATGCAAACACCAGGCCAACCGTGGTAATTTCTTCTCTATAACACATCACATGTTCTTTAAACATTGCAACACTATCAAACCTAAAACCAGTTTTGTAGGTTTAATCTCACCCTGAATCTGGATCAAACTACTGGGATAATGCAGACTTTCGTGCAGGGTTATTTCACTGACTGTGTGCCCAATATGTAACAAACAATACTTGCACACTAAATTCTGTTTTAATTTAATAATACAAGAAATTCAGTTAAGGCATATAATTTAACATATTTACAGAGCAGTTTTTCCAGTTTCTTTCTGAACAGTATTGATTTAAGAGCAAAGTTGGGACAGATCAACAAAAAGAGGCACTACTGTATATATAAATTGATTTACAGAAGAAAGATTTTTTAAAGATTGTGTCCGGTATTAGTCAGATAACCTTCTGACTCTCTTAACTAAGAAAGTTTACTATCTCAGTATCCCTCTCACTGCTGGATTAAACGTCCAGATGTTTCACAGCGCAGGAACCTGTGCGATAGCTGTGCCGTAACGCAACAATAAATAAATACCCAAATAAAACTGAAGCCATGCGTGGAAATGATCAGCAAATCCACAATGAGATGTATAAAAGTCTGAGTGTGACAGAGATACAGTCTTAGTCTGTTATTGAGAGGCATCATTTGCCAGTTCAAGCGTACATCAGCCTCGGTTTACTTCTGCTTCTGACATGTACATTCAGGAGGAAGAGATAGCCGAAGTTGTGGATAACCTTATTTTCTCTCGATTTCTTCCTGAATGTGTGTGTGTGTGTAGCCTATATATATTATGTCACACGCCGAAGCACCAAGAACACAGGACCAGCTCCTGCAAGGTTTTACGCAGCTCCTGGCTCCTGTAGGCGTAGATGAGCGGGTCGATAAGCGAGTTGCAGATGATGAGGATGAGGAAAAGGTTAAAGTTTCTGAAGAAACAGTTGCAGAAGGGGCTGGTGGGGCAGGTGAGGATGAGGATGAGGTGGAGGAAGAAAGGACCCCAGCATAAAATGAAGACACCGAGCAGGATAGTCAGCGTAATCGCTCCCTTCATGCTCGTGGACTGGCGCCTGCTTTTGTGGAAAGCCATGATGCGCCGGGAGTGCACGTGCGCCAGGAGGAACATGTGCAGGTATAACACGGCGTTAAACACCAGGGTAGTGCAGAAGAAGGTAACGAGGCACACGATCACAGCGTTGTCGGTGTGGTACACGATGAAGAGGATGCTGGAGGTGGTGCTGGCCAGCCACACCACCACGATGATGGTCACCGCGCGCTGCGTGGTCATGATGCTGTGATAACGCAGGGCGTAAAAGATGGTGATGTAGCGATCCGCGGCGATGGTGCACAGGAAGGAGAGCGAAGACACCACGGAGCTGCAGATCATCACGTCTATGACATTGTCCAGGTGGCGCAGCATGCCCGGGTGCAGGTCCAGCAGGCCGTGGTCATTGAGGAGCATGAACATGGTCTCCACCACGTTGCTGACACTGACCAGCATGTCGGACACGGCCAGGCAACAGATGAAGTAGTACATGGGTGAGTGCAGGTTGCGGTTCTTGATGATGGCTAGCACCACAAGGATGTTCTCCACCAGACTGATGAGCCCCAGCGCCAAGAAGAGCTCCTGAGGGATGCGGATCTGCACGCAGCCAAACGAGTTTCGCTCTCCGGTTGTGACGTTCGTGTCGTTCTCTTCCATAAAGTCATTTAGCGGGCTGAGATCCGCATGGAGGATGAAGGGGTTATGCTGGGTCCTGTTGGCAATTTCCATGTCTAACCTCTTTATGATGACAGGTTAACAAGATGTTGGAGTTTGCTGCAGCACAGAGATAAACTTAGTGTTTTACCAGAATTTCTCTTTGGTTTGGAAGTTTTTTTCGGCTTCAGCTGGTGCCTCACAACCAGTGGGAAAAATCAAGCAATTCGCCCGAACAGCTGTGCGATTGTTAATCCCATCAACAAGTTGAAAACTAAAAGCTTCCTCCTAATAACAGTTTGTTATTGATTATCATTTCAGCCGTTTATAAATGCTTATCGGCTGTTTGAAGATCAGTCAACCTAACGCACCATAGCAGTCCGTGTAAAATCTGTCTCCTCGCCCTCTTCTTTCTTATTTGTGCAAATTGTCCAGCGCGAAGATCCATAAAATGTCCTTCTCCATCAAAACATTTCGCTCACAATACATGTCTTATCACTTGTGTAGGGCGCCTGTCCCACCCATCCGGAAAGCTACTCGTATCACTTCAAACTATTCCGACTATCATGATGACAGTGATAGAAGTGTCTTTGGTACCCCGGGAGTTGGAGACTGTGGCTTGCTTGAACATTTCTCAAAGTGATGCTGGACTCTGAAAGACTTCAGGGGGACTCCTCCTCTCACGCAAGCGTCAGCTGGGCTCCACTTCTGTCTCCACAGTAATGTCTGATAGGCATGCAGAAAAATGGGACAGGCCTAGTTTGTCATTATAATCAACTATAGCTGCTACACTGACCATGGCGTGTGTGTTTCTTTTTTTTTCTCTATGTGCGGCTACGCGGCCCTCCAACAGGTCAAATCTACATAGAACTGTGTAAAAAACAAGTACAAACTGTTTGAAAATGATTAGAATGAAAACAGCAATGCAACCTTGTGGGGTTTTTTCATTGCACATTAAAGTAAATCAATCAAATCGACGTATATCCGTGTAGTTAAAACGATCTAGTTAATCCAGTACCAGTTAATATAACCAACTGCATTATCACTTGGCAAAACTCAAAATGCACGCAGTAACTGAGGCTAGTTTATGTGGCAGGTAGAAAACCCCGCTCCGCCCCGTCTACATTCTTGGTGTATTCCAGCTGTTTCATTTTAACATCGTAATGACCTCTCCCTCTCAATGAACACTTTCACGCACCCTGCGCAAAAGTCTGCGCTTCACTGATCAGCCCTCTGCTGAGACACAGTAAACTTTTTTACTTAGTGCACTTTATGAAGCGCTTTAAAAAGCACTTTCTTTTGCAATCATGTATGCAGTTAGCGCCCTGTTTAAACAGCCATGTACACTGAAAGAGTTACTGTTCGCTGTAATTGTTCTTCCTGTCCATACTGGCTGAAAAGAAATTCATTCCTTAAGTGATTTCAGTGTAAGTGATTGAGGTCAAAACCCCTCTTCATTCTGTGTAAAAATTAGCTAATTAGGCTTCAGCAGTCTGAGTTTAACAAATCAATCACAAGTCTGGCAGAGTTACAGTATTTAGCAAAATTACAGCTAACAAAAAGTCTTTCATTGTACATCTGTGAGATTTGTTTTAAGACAGACTGAAAAATATGAACATATTTAATTCAACCCCAAGTTTGAGTTTGACTCCTGGTTTCTCTTATGTTTCTATAACTGTGTAGATTTTAAACAACTGAAACAGAGTTTAGAAGTCAGGGGGTTCAGATTTAGCAGAACATATTGTTGTTGACTCCTCAGCTCCCAAGTCATGCAAAAATTAAAGTAATTAACGATGAACTCCTGTTTGAAGAAAATGTCAGCTGAACAAAGAATGGTGATTATAAATAGAATATCTGTCAAAACTTGTGACAATTCGAGTGTTATTGACCTGCAGAGAAAACATATGTGGAATCATCCATAAGGCCGTTTTCCATTTGAGCAGCACTGCAACTGTTGTTAAATGACTGGATTTAACAGCAGAGTTTGGAAGTAACATTTTTCTCACCATAGATTATATATGTAAGTGTAAATATAATGATATTTAGATATAAATATAAAGAAACAATGAGTGTAAAAACATCCCAAACTGTTTTGCACTGCAAAACAACACAGCAGACTTTGAGAAACTCAATAAGCAGCATTTTGGAAATTTGCAGCTCAAAGTATGTTCAAGTGTCTTGGTTAAAACTGGACTAACTGTGCTTGAAAAGTTTGTTACACATCTAGTATTCAAATTGTTTTAGCATTATTTAAATGACTAACCCAACCTTGAAATATAGTCAGTTTAATGGTGTAATTAAGGTGAAAACCTGATCAAAATTAGCCTCTAGTTTGAACCTAGGCAGCTCTATGTCTTTTCACCTACACATCATAAAATTAATGTCAGTTAAATTTGAACAAAAAAGAAGGAAATCCAGTGGTTTATTTATTAATTTATTGACAAGACTGTTAGATGTGCTGTGTTACTCAATATGCAATCTTTAAATTGATATAATTGGTTATTACTTCATAACAATGAATTAGGATATCATCACCGATTCATTGTGAATGTTTTCACATTTACTAATAGAGGTTTACTTTGAAAACAGACCTTTACAAATTATCTTTTAACTTCCATTTGTGGGTGTGACTCAGAACGATTTGTTTTTAATTTTCAGTGTATATTGTGCCATCAAAACTTTAGGCCTTAGATTTTATTAGACATAGTGTAACATTTCAGTCCTGTGTTCACTACTTCATACCTGTAGTCCTGTAAATCCCACTCAGGCTAAGCTCAACGTGGTGACCCATCGATCGAACAAATGATGCTTTTAGGAAACACACATTTAGAGCTGAAACTGTTGATCAATTAGTCAATCAAGAGAGAATTAACTGGCAACTATTTTGATAATCCAATCAATAGTTTAATTTATTTTTTCTAGCAAAAATGCCAAACATGATCTAGTGCCAGCTGGAATTTGCTGCTTTTCAAGAAGACAACACTCTTTGTCAGAGAATTTCACAATTCTCTGACACTTTATCAGTTAATCAAATAAAGGATTTACACATAAATCAATAATAAAATAAACTATGCACTATTACAGTAGATATGTTGAAAGAAACTTTGACTTTCTTTGTTGCATTGTTGGATATGGAGGATTACTGTATGTTATTGATTTAGATTTGCTCCAGGCTTTTATTTTGAGATCTAATACCTGTCATTAACTATACAGTCATTACTGAGAGTGGTGGCACCATCAGGCAGCCTCTGACCGCCACAACACAGCTCCTTCTGAGGCACTGATATGAAAGCCTTTCTATACTGACGACCGATCACATGAACAGTTCTCACAACCTCAACCATAGCTCCAGGTGAACTGGGAACAATGACATCATTTGACCATCAGTCACACTGTGTTATCATGTGTCCCACTGAGTAACAAAGTTAGCGTATGGAAAGCCACAGTATGTGTAGAGAGTCATTAGTTCAGTGTCTCCAAGGTTTATGCCCTGTTTGTGATATAGAAGCTGTTTTGGATGGCTGTAATTTAACTTGAATGAAAATCTGTTTGGCTACTTGTAACTAAAGAAAAGAGATGCCTAAAATAAAGACTTATCTGACAACTTTTTGTCTTAGCACATCATGAGACTGATTCTGAGGCTGTCAGGCTGACAAGAGACATCTCAGCATCTTACTTCAGATGTAATTATGATGAAAAATCGACGACACAAGACTGAAATACTTGGAGAATGGTGGAAAATGTGAAGTGATGTTATAAGTACATAGTTGGTGTGTTGCCATAACAACATTTATAGCCTCAGGTTTATGGTGCAGTGAATCAGCCGTCATCGAGTGAGGTCATGAGTATCTGATTACGAGCGCAAAGGAAACATTAAAATCATTTAAGGCAAAATTGATAACATATCTGTCATACTCTCGTACTGGATATAACTTAATGGACGGCAGCAGAATACTGGAAAAATTCAGGCCAGTTCTCTGCGCTGTCCTACTTGGGTGGAGTAAACCACAAATAATTAAATATTGGCAAGATGACCCAGACTGAAATGTGAGACTCTGTGCCAGGAGGGAGGGTGCAAAACAGTGCAGGAAAACAGCAGACATCCTGCAGTAATGATAAGATTTACACAAGAATAAAAAAAAACACACGCCGCAGGCCCAAGAAAATGTGATCAGATTCTCAGACTGCAGTTTTCCCCTGAAATTACTGTGTAACACAAGTAAGAAAAATAACCTTTTAACCAATGTATTTATTTTTTGAAAAGAGAGGATACCCAGCACTGTTTAAATTGAGTAAATTATGAAATTAGCAGATATGAAACAAAATTAAAATTATATTTACGATACAGTCAGAAATTGGTAAATATGAATTATTTTATAAAGCCTAGAGAATGAGTAATGTCATAACTGCAGATGAAAAGTCACAAAAATAATCAGAGGATGTTACGATGTGAGTGATGATTTTTGTGATCAGAAATGAAATGTGTTTGTTTCTTTTGTTTCAGAAATCTTGTTATTTGGTAGGAAATCACAGAAGGCCGAGATTTGGGTAAACACAGTTGTTGTTTATAAAAGAACTTCATATTTATTGACTTTTGATTTTTCTTCTTTTTTTACATCAGAATAAACTCTGTACAAGCTGATTATGGTTACAGCTCCCCCCGCCCAAAATGCTTCTGTGAAAAATAATGATTTCTCCAAACTGGTTGCACATCAGTGACATGTCAAAAATTAACTATAAATGTGTTTCTAAGAAATAAAGTTTTATTAAAATGTCAGTAAGACTCATAAAACAGAATCCCTAGAATGAAAGAGGTTAATATTCCATTTGCAAAAACAGATTTAACCGATTAAAAATGCTTGACGGGAACGATGTGCTTTAACGTGATTAATTAACCTCCCCATTTCACCTCTGCATTTTCATGAAGCGGCCCACTGTCTGTGAGCATGAAAAATTCTCAGAACGCCGGAAATGGAAGAAGAGAAGCATCCATTATGTGCTGCATTGACAATGACTGGAGATGTTGAATCTGCAAAATGTTTTATTATTATTTTAAGTAACATTGTCAACTGGGGTGACATGAAAGTCTGTACTCTGAGTTTGGGAGAAAGTTGCTCATGTTCATAACTATCTGGATTTCACCAGAGTGTTTTATTTTAAAGCAGAGAGGACAGGCTCATAACACCAAGCATCTCCTCCTTTCACTTTAGTATTCTGATACTGTGACAATTAAAAAAAAAACACTTCAGTTGTCTCACTCCATCTCTTCTCAATTATTATAAACACCATTAAATATTTTCATTTTTTCTTAACTTGTTTTTGTCTATTTGATTCCTCTTTATCCTTGACACTTATCGTTCTACTCCTCTTTCAGTCCCATTCGTCCTCGTCTCTGTAGGGGTTGTCGTCTCTCGGTGGCTCTTGAAACCTGATGTTTGCCAGCATGTCTCTCATTGCCACCATTAGACGATTCACTTCCTGGTTCAGCTCTTGACCAGCTCGAGCCACTTCCATTTCATCCTCCTGCCTCTGTCCGCCCTTAATAAGGAAAGAGATGTCAATAAATATGCAAATGCTGAGACTCTAAGCTCTTCAAACTGATATTATTTATGTTTTAACATCGCTGCAGATATCAACACAAAGCATTTTTATGTTTTTAGAAATACCATGCACTGAACATTGAATGCAAAAAAAACATCAACAGCAGGGTAATCTGGGTTTGTGTTATATAACATAACATAATGTTGTTTTCAGACATGTAACTCTATTTGAACAGTAAGAAAGAAGAACGCGGTAGTCTTAACTTTATTTCTTTTATCCATTTTGTATCTCTTCCTCTCCATAAGTGGATAACACGATCAGGATGGATGGAACTGTCCTGATGGAAACATGCCTTGGGCATGTTAATTAACATTAAGTATTTATGGCTGACTGAGGATGTTGTATGTGTGGTTGTACCTGATACATGTATCTTAATGTAGCAGCAGTTGGCTTGTGCTGCAAACTGGCATTGAACTAGAAGACCAAAGATGAGATAGACAGAAATCTTCTACTGTATAGACAAATTGAGGAATATGCATGTGTAGTCTTCACATAACATCCCTTGGGTACACACTGTTCCACATTAGGCACCTCAGTCATCGTAAAATTGTAAACGCCCCCTTGTTTAACTTTGTTTGGATATTAGCTAAACATTCTGTGTTTGGTCAGGCACCAGCATCCTTTAACAGCACCAAAGCAGCCTTTGAGTCTTTAAACTATTATATTATATATTATTATATTTCAAGAACACGTTGATGACATACGTTTTCGTTGGTAGGAAAATAAAATGAGCCCAGTGGAACTCATTCACCTCATACTGCTTTCATACTCGATGCTTGATGCTGTGTGAGTTGCTGTCTGCCAGAGTGTCTTTTTGTTACTACCATTAGGGAGTGCCAAAGTCAGACATTTTCAAATTCTACATTTGGTCACTTTAGCGAGGTTATTAACTACAGAAGGCCTATAATGTAAGTAACGTTGCTGCCAGTCAAAAATGAACACAACAGGTTGCATAAGACTTGTCTTGCAAATGATAATTCTCGGTCTCAGTGTCCTGCCCTACATCAAAAGGTGTTCATCATATGGTCTTTCCGTATATTTGTCCTCTTCTACATGATCGTGGCCAAACTACAGTCCATTCTGAGGGAACAAGGGGTGAGCAAATAATGTTTAGTAAATGAGCGGAAAGAGCAAATACTCATTTGTTGCTGAGGACTATATGGAACTTGGGATGACTCAATAACTGCACCGGTTTAATTATATAATACCGCCCCCTACCTAAACAGACCAACATGTTGCCGACATTTAAAGTCGTTTCAAATAAAATTATTACTATAGTTAACTTAGTGAATTTCTACAAATAAAAATAAAGGATGACTGATTAAGTAGCTTCAATGTAACATCCACTTCTGACAAAAAAAAGCCACTTTTTTCTTTTAAATGTGCAGTCTGTGAAAAAAGTGCAGTAAATTCCCTGATATCTGCCCTTTTCACTCCATTTCTTGTTGCAGAAATAGGTGCATGCAGTGGCAGTTTTGGGTCTCAAAATTCAGCATCACATGAGGGCTATTGTAATGGTTCAATGTTTTAGTATAGGATGAAAAAAATATTTTACTCAACTAGCACTAAACATATTCCAAACCTTTTGCTCTTATAAATACAGGTAACAATGAAGATTGACAACAACCCACAATAATTATGGGATAGCCTCCAACAAAATATATATACAGCAGCAAATAGCAAAGCCAAGACAAATAACTTTGCACTTCATGAATGTTGTTATTGTTTTGTTCTTCAGTGACACTGAGAAATGCTGGACAGAATTAACTGAAACAAAGTCATATGCCTTCTTTGATATTTTTCAGTTGTCCCCTTGAGGTGACCATGAGTCTGGGGAGGAAGTGTTTAATCAGTCAAAGATATGTGTTAAGATGTTGGCCCAGATCTTTACCAGTTCATCCCTGGAGGGTCCCTGGAGGCTACTAAGTGGGTGTAACTAAATGTGTTTTATTTTAGAAAGCTCTGAATAGAAATATTCAACATTAAACAGGATTTACTTTGTACTATTTCAATGATTTTTGGATGATAAATGGATGATGATGATTGTCCCTAAGCAGGAGGAAGTCGATTTATGATCCCATCAGTTGATAATCTTTGAAGTAGGTCAATTCACCGTGAATTAGTGACAGACTCTATGGGCTCACACAAATTATTAGAGAGACTGCATCCGGATGAGTTTTTTTTTTTTTTTTTTTTACATGTTGTTCACATGTTAAAGCTGTTATCAATTTGTGCCTCCACAACCACAAATCACCACGGTTGCTTTCATAGTGTGAGAGGAAGTTTTTCTATTGTTTCCCATATATTCAGCAGCACCAGGAATTTCCCTCCTTGTTAAAATTTAAAAATCGCTCAAAAGTTTGGACACACTTTCTTATTCAAGTGAATGGGAAGATGTGTCCAAACTTTTGACTGTATGTGAATTCTTTTAGGGTGTAATTGTCCTTTAAATATTTGAAACAACTGAAACATTTTTTTAGTCATGGGAGACAACTGTTATTGTGTCTTCTCATAAAACTAACACACAAAACATTTTCATATGTACATAGCTGTCTCGTCAGTTTGCTCATTATTTTGGCTGATCCATGCAACTCACCTGAAGGTTGAAATTTGGCAGCAAAGACCGGAAAAACAGCGACAACGTACTCTCATTAGATGCTCCAACATGCTGCCTACATGCAGACACACACATACAGAAATATATAAGTATGAAGACTAACTGAGGATATAGCGCCTGTTGGTTTATAAACCACAATATCTGCATCACTTTTGACTGTAAAATGGAATTTTATGAGTGCAGATGTACGGGTCGTCTATTACCTCTCTGGTCGGGTGTAAGATATCACTGAGTCCAGTGGAGGCAGAGGGTCGAAGCCCATCACAGGCTGAGTGGTCACTTCCTGAGGGTGTCAAACAAATAAGTAAGATTGGAGTTGCTTCCTCTGAGGCACATGAATATTCCACAAGTGATCAGCATGGCACAATCAGCATTTTAACGATACTATGATACTACTGTTAACACCAGATGTGGTTATATCTTTAAGTACATAACACTTCTTCTTAGTGTTTGTTTTGGTACTTTGACTTGTGTGACCATAATTACGATTCAGAGACCAAAAAAACTGAAAAATGTGTGATTCATTCAATTTTCAAAATAGTTCAGATATTTAAGACCTTATAATAGACTACTTGATTGCCACAATTTTCAGTTTGAATTTCCATAATTTGCAGAGGGACGGATGACTTGGAGGACTGGAATATAGCAGCACTGGCTTTGTGTTTGGAGCACGATCTTCTATCATTTCCATAATTTTAAAATGTAAATGTATGTGTAGAACAAACAACAACACAGAGGAAAAAAAAATTTTATCAAAAAAAAGAGAAAAAGTTGATTTTTCCACACTGGATTTGACAGTTTGATCTTTCCTCTGGCAGTGTTTTTGGTTTTTAAAAGAAGTCACAGAGCACTTAAAGGCTGTATCAAGACAACTGGAACATATCAATCTTTACAACCCTTTTAATGTCCATCACACCTACAGTTACTGTATTGCAGAGATTATGGATGTTTAAACGTAGAGGCTGATTGTGTCTTACTAAAGGCAGACTGGAGGTGGCTTCCTTGATCTCGGATAGCAGGACGTGACGATGGATGTTCCGTGGTGCACTCTGGTACCTCTGCTTTCTCCTACAACAGAGTGATGAAGGTGAAAGCTTTGAGAACAGTTATCTCAGTGGAAAACCAAGTAAACTTGGTAACAAATCCATTCCATATCATATTTAATTTCTTCATATGATAACATGCTTCATTTACTCTTTTTAGTTTGCTTTTTTATTGTCCTTAATTAATGTCTCTATTGCTGACAAAACCAAACTTGTCATCACTGTGGACTTGTGGCAGCAGAGTATCTCACATCTTACTTGTTTTGTGAGTCCTCCACCAGAGGGTCTTTTGCATCACATCGACGCAGCACCTCCTTCACGCTCTCTTCCAACCAAAGCATTACTGCCGCCTCCTTCCACAGGCTGTAAGTCCTCCCCACATACAGAGCAGTCAGTTCAGCCAGGGCTGGGGGCTGCCTAGAGAGTGAGATGCAGAGGCCAGGGAAGGTAGATGGATGAGTTTGTAAAGTTAGGGTAGAAGAAGTGGAGGAAAAAAAACAATGGAAACACATAATGGATACAAAATGAGGACAAATTTAAAGGCAAGGAAAATATTTGTAACAATAATATAATGTATTTGTTCTAGTAAATGGCTATAATAGTACTGACGGATTAATGACATCATGCTACATTAATATAATGGAGTTAATCTTCATTTTAATAAATGATGGGTTATACAACACAGAAAATAAAAAGACCGTACTTTACCCTATCTGACTCTTTGGACCAAAGAAGGCATGTGAAGTGACTGATGCATCTGGCTGCACAGTACACAGATCCAACAAAGGCATCAAGACTGCAGAAAACACATTAACAGCAAGACAAGCACGTGAAAACACACATTTAAAACTTCTTAGATCATGATGTGAATGCCAAAAGACCCCTATTATTTTATAGAAATCCTTTTAGTTATTGCCAGACGTGACTGAAGGATATCACATCTATATATTCATATTCTGGTTGTGATATATATCTGACTGTCTAACCTCCAGGGAACATGATGAGAGCGTCCTGCAGCATCTGGTCAGCTTTTTTTCTTTGTTTGTCGCTTTCTTCAGGATCCATATCTTCCTGCTGACTGAGATGGAAACGGCAGAGTGCAGTGGAGAACGCAAAGTTTGGCAGCTGGGACAGATTTCTGTGCTCCTGAAATACAAAAACAAACCGTTTCTGTGTCAGACTGAAAAGTTGCCTAAATCACATGTATACACACACACATGTGCACGTGCTTTACCTCCCAGTCCTGATATAGCTGGAGGAGAGACTGGTACTCTCTGGAACGCAGCGACAGGAAATCAATGAGCAGCAGCATGCAGAGTGGGTCAGCATCTGTGTCCAAACTAAAAAAAAAAAGAGGCAGACAAAGATCACGGGCAAAAGATCAATAGAGACTCCATTTAAAAAGATTAAACTCAGTCAGTCTACTCTGACAACTCGTAGCACCAATTGCTACTGACAATGATAGTGAAATAAGTTAATCTTTATGGTTTCCTTTAACACCCACAAGAATGTATTCAATACCATCTGGGCATGCAGTCTGCCATCTGATGATATCGAATACAGTGTGAAAGACAATAAGAGAATAAAAATGCAATTACTGGTTCTTTTCTCTAAAACAGTATATTGACAGCGCTTTTTCCAGATTCTGTTATCAGTTATGTTTCCATTTTAAGCTACGAGTGATTTAATCTCTGCTGGTTGGAGGGGGACAGCCGTCAGCTTTTATTCCCACACTGTTGCTTTACAAAAGGACCAGAGCAAAGATCTCATGAAGTGAGGAAGCAAGAGTTTGATGGAAATCAAAGATAAGCATGATATGTATAGGCTCTAAAGCCCAAGCTATGACAACTATGGCAGCAGCATGTGGAAGCAGGACTCTTAGTGTGGAGAAAACCTTATGTAAGTGGTCTCTGTACCACCACGAAATGGGAGGTTTTATGTTGTGTACTGACATTTTAACTCTTGCATGGACTATTTCTGCATCTTATTACCAATCTTAATGTAAATGATTTTATCATTTGTATTATCTTGATCACAAAAATGAGTTTATACTAGCCTATATATAACTATGTCACTGTTTATATAAATAGGTAAATGTGTTCAAATGTATAATACCTGATCATCAATAAAGCAGCACATATTTGGCATATATAATCATGTCATACAACCAACAAAATTGTTACTTTTCACTTCACTCTGAGCCTGAACAGACAGAATATAAAACTAATAGTTTACTGTCTTTGAAGAATATCTTCCAAGTCTGATGACTGCTCTCGGTGGTTACTTAATTCAGGGAAATAAGAGTTCTTTTTGTTTAGCTAGCAAGCCATGTGATCATATGTAACGCTTTTCAATGTGATGACAAAAACAACGGAAGTAGGCACACTACATAGAATAGAGTGTCTAACCGCCACCCTCCTTCATTTTAAGATAATGGGCACAGAGTAGATAAGTAAGTCATAAAGAGATTGGGGATGTATTGACTATAAATGAACTAAAAGCTATAATATTGGTCAACCGTTAAATAGAGAAGCATGTGGGGTTTTTATGTATTCTCTTATAAAAAATTGATTGTTTGCCTTTCACTCTAAAGCACGTCTTTCCCAACGCTCCTGCTTTTCTTTTTGTACCTCAGGATCAGTTTGCAGTACTCTAAAGCTGTCCGTGGGCATCCTCTCTTCTCCAGGAACATCATGTGCTTATAAAGAGTCAGATAAAATGCCCTGCAAACACATTAATCAGTCATTTAATTGCAGAGTCCTTGAAAACACAATTTCAGTTACAATTGAGAATCTGGAGTACAACTGATGTCTCACAAAAACAAGCAACAAGAGAGAAACAACCAACCTGTTTTCTGGCCTGAGATAATCAAGTCGGCAGGTACCTGAAGTCAGACTGAACAAAGGGTGAAAAGCACACTCAAAGCTGTACAAGGCCCTTTCTGAAAAAAAAGATAAGTAATCGTCACTTTTATTTATATCTATATAAACAAAAATATAACATTTTCCCTGAAACAATGGCACACAGGGTATGGCATAATGTACAGAGATCAGTGGTAATCACAGTCATACAACATTGCAGGTGCAGGTTGTGTCAGCCATGTTCTCACAGACAATCGCCTCACTAGCAAAGCTTTGCATGACATGCTATTAAATTATCCAGAGAATAAGACAAATGCCGTTTGTTAAATTATCCCTCTGGTCATCTACATAAACTTTTTGTAGATGTTCAGTTGAGGAGGGGGCCTGTAATGATAGACCCATTACTGTGCATGGCATAAAGCATGAACTTTTTAACAATGGATGTTTTGTTGATTTTACGATTAACAAAAGCATAAAGACGCCAAGACAACCACAATCTGACAAAAATTGTAAATCTTCAGTTCAATTTCTACGGCACTTTTTACATATCGAATCATTGCAGCTCTAATAGAAATATAAAATCATAACGATTCTGTTTTAAAACTAAAATGCTGAAAATTGTAAGAGCAAAGGCTTACAGTAGATCTTTCATGGGCTCAACATAATTCATCCAAGTCACATCCATCTTTGGAGCAAATTAAGTGATGAATTAATATTAACAAAACGTAACGAAACGTAAAATATATATGTTGTAATAATTGACATTAACTTGGGAAGAACATCATCAAACTCTTAATACAACAATAAGTATCAGTTTGCCATTAAGCTACATAAAGTATGTACATATGTAACAGTTCCTCTTAAATAGATCCAGGGGGATGCAGTTATGGTGAAGTGTGGTGGACCTGGATGAGGTACTAAAGTTCACTGCTTATCGATTTGGCGTCTGGGTCATCGACACATATTCACTCCGGTCTTTGGTAAGATTAAATGTTTTTTTTATAGAAAGAGCCAATGATCCTCACCAATAAGGTCCCTGGCCATCTCTTGGTCCTCCTGTATGCGGCAGACATCAGAGAGCTGCAGCAAAGAGTCGATGTGGTAGGGGTTCAGCTGCAGCAGAGCCTACAGGGAGAAAAGAGAGACAATGTGTAAGTATTAAGTTTACTGGAGTACAATTCAAGACATGGGTCAAAATTTAATATAAATGTATGTGATCTGATCATGTGATTACACCATTTCTGAAACTCTAGATTTGTCAGTATGTTTACATGCACAGACAGGCAGGTCTTCGCTGTGTCAAAACGGGCTATAGCTGTAATGGAAGAACATTGCTATATATTATTGTTTCTCTACTGCAGCTTAACAGAGAAACAATATCCAGAGGAAAAGACAGTGGGAATTTTATACTAAAAAGAGTGTTATCCTCTTGATTTTACTGACTCAGACTGCTGATGCCTCATATTATTTTCAGATAAACTTTGGAATAGATTTTTGCACAAAACAAGGAGGGTGTCCCCCATCATTAAAACTGAAATAAGGAAGGCAGGAATGACTACAGAAAGCCGTTTCAATAGACACATGGGCACCTGACTATTGGTTTAAGGTGGACTTGAAAAATTGTGAACCTATCCTTTAATGGTGTGTCAACTAAATGGTATCTAGTCATTTTTCCAACAATGTACATTTACATTTGAATGTTTACTTTTAAAAGGAACATTTTACTACTAAATGCAGAAACACATGACTCTCCAGGATAATTTAATGATACTGTATAGTGGTATACTTTTATCAGGTTGGTATGTAAAAACATAGAATATTCAGAATTCATCAGTGTTGGACTCAGTAACACTGCACCATAACAGTGGAATGGATCCAAAATTCACAAATGACCAACAAAAGTACATCAAAGCTTAACATTAAGCTTCACTAAAAAATGTTACGCATTTTTTTACTGCAGTGCTCTTTGGCACTTGTCACTGACTTCTCTCCTGAAGCTGCTCTATATAGTCTTGTACTTCTGACTTTGTATCAAAGAACCAGGATGTTCGTATTATAGTTGTTGAATGTTTGTACTGATGATTCAATACGATAGTTTCATGCCTATTCAAGAGTTGAAGACACATAATATTATCTATACAAAGTTACATGCCAGGCTTTGCCATCCCTTATCACTCAGCCCTCTCTGAAACTCTATTACATTATTTTACGCATTCCAGGCAAAGCCAACAATTAGCATGCCTACTTTAATATATTACTACAGACAAACTCAGACAACAAAGCCCACAGCAGAGGATGAACTTTTTACCACAATGTTGTTTGGGTCCATGGACTCGACAGCATCGAGGAACTTGAACTGTACTTGTTGGTAGTCTCGACCGTGCTCGAAGGTAAAATACTGAATGCCATCCTTTGACTGGATTAAGGTCATTGAGATTCCTGCAGAGATGTCAGGCCGAGTTAAGAAAGACAACATGTGGACACAATAGGGTGATACAATGTTAGGATAAATGTAATTCACACTAACAGAATTAAATCTGGAAGACGAGGCCCATTACAGAGGCAAGCCCTTGCAATTGTTATCATAGCATAAAAATGTCTAATATGCATTAAGAATTTGAATTACAATACTGATTGTTCCAGTTGTAACTTTTATATCATGTTTGAAGTGACAGTAAAAGTTTGCTTTATATGCTATTTTATTTACCGTTCAACACTGCTTTTAAAAAGAAAAACATTATTCCTCACTTATTATAAGTTAAAAAAACATGATTTATTGAACATATTTTTGGGAATGATTATTTGCTTGCTTCATTTTGTGTCTACCAACACTGAAAAAGACTGTAAATCATGGCTTCTCATGGCATATCATGGTGGAACAATAATAACAAGATCCAAGATGTCCCAGATTTTAAAGGCGATGTAACAGTGATATAAAATTATGTAGATGTTACGAGAACTTTTACTCTTTAAACACTGTTCAAAGTGTTTACATAAGACATATTTTCAAGAAAATCATATTCTTATTCTCAAATTTATTATGAAGGAACAGATAAGGTCACTTCAGTAGCTACCCAAGATGACATTTGTGGGAAAAATCAAATCCAACCGTGGCATGAACAACTAACAGAAATTTTACACAATACGTCAATGGTGACTTTCAGTCTGTACACAAGGAGGCAGTCTTAATGATGACGTCAGTATAACAGAAGCTACATTCAGCTTCTATTGCGTTGGCTAAATCTTAAAATATCTGTTGCTACTGAGGTAGTTTGAGGCTCTTACCATTCATAAATCGTTGCTTGTTCTTCCTTCAGACTACAAGGTGAAGGAGCATCTAATAGTGCTTTGGGCTGTTTATGTTCTTGTCAGTTTGAATTATGTGTAATTAAAACAGAACATATAAATTTAAAAAAGTTAAATCGCTTCCATTTTCTGTATAAAAGTATATACACTAATATAAAAAGTTCACAAAACATGCCCATAAAATTTCAACAGAGGTATAGAAATGGACATTGGTCTGTCAGGAGATCAGGGGTCATATTCATAAAGCTTCCCAGTAATATGAGTTGCTCCTCGTGACGAAATTCTAAGAATTATGACGTTTTCTAAGAATTTCCCCTTACAGTTAAGACTAGATCCTGGTAAAGTTATTCACAAAACATCTTAGCCCTTAAGAGAGCCCCTAAGGTGAAAAACTGTTAGGAGTAGGGAGGAAGACTTTTAAAAGGCTCAAGAGTTTCTTCAGCAGAGGAGAAAATGGCTGACAGACAAAGAGGAGGGAGAAATATTCTCCAAGCGCTGAAACGCTGCAGATTAGATTGTGCAGGGATAATGTTTGTGGTCGATCTTATCAGAGATGCACTCACATCTCCCACCCAGTGCTATGATGCTGTAACGCCAGAAATGAAAGTGATCACAACACTAAGATATTTGTCATACCTAGCAACGGGGGTCAACCACACCTCCTCACTATGGTAAAAGTTTCTGTCCCTTTCTTGCTCAGAGTTCCTCTGAGAATTTTCCTAAATCATTCCTAAACTAGGACTCCTTGCTGGAATTTTTTAGACTAAGTTAGGAGCTCTCTAAGAGTATTCTCAGAACTAAATAGTTTGTGCAACAGCTCATAATATCAATATAGGACAGACCTTTAAAACTAGCTAACAGTTAATTTAAAAAATCTACATGATATGTTTAAAAAAAGGTATAAGCTGTAATTCCGATGACTGTAAGGAAGGGCTTACCTGGGCGGCTGAAGCGAGGCCAGCTGTCCTTGGGACTGGTCATCCAGGTGCTACGGTGAAACTGCCTGTTTCTTTGTCGTGGTCTGTCAAAAGAAGACATAATGAGCAGAAGAATACAGACAGAAGATGTGGACCATTTAAATCAAAACAATCACTTTTCTTTTTTTTTTTACCTTTGATTCCCCAAAACAGCTCGAGCCCCAAAATATCTCTTCAGCTCCGTCTCTGGGTTAAGATTCCTAATAAATTAACAAAGAAATTGTCATTAACATCTTGACAGGCTAAATTACAATGTAGACCAGTTAAGGAAATACAATCCAAGGGAACGATACAGACTGTTTGATTAAACTTTTTTTTGATGTCAGTCCATGTTAACTCTAGACTCTAATACAAAAGTTTTCAAGAGCACACGACATTGACAGTATCAGTGGTAACAAAACTGAACAAATAAGATACATACGAGAGGCAAGATTAAGTACGTAAGTAATTGTACTGGTGGGACACCCAAATCATGGCTCACTGTTTGTGAATGCCAATGTAAAAAACTGAAACAAAACTATGTAATCTGCCTGATTGTATGCCTGTGTTGATGTTCGCAAAAGTCATTTTACTTTTACATTTTTTATTGTCTTTTCTGTAAATGAACAAAAATAGCAGCAAATAAGGTGCGCATCACTGCATACTATAGATACTCCGTCGATGACATCACGGCTGCACAGAGTTTGCACATATAAAATCCACTCTACGAAGAGGTGAGCAAACTGCTTGCTCTGTATGAGCAGTGAGTAGTGACTGCATCAATGAAAACTGCCTACATGACAGCTTTGACAGCTGTTGGAAACAACCTGACATGTCAAATGGTTTTGATGTCACTATTTGGTTTGTGGCCAGAAGTGCAACAATGAGTTGCAACGAGTTTTAACCTTCTGTGTTAACAGCCTCAAAATGATTTACTATTCTTATGTGAGCTAAGCGCCACCACATGGTGGCAACCTGGAATCACAGATTTGTATCTTGAGTGTGTGCGGCCACTGAATTGACCGTATGTCCTGGTCAAGAGCTGTTTTAGATATTACTACTCTTGAAAACAAGGAGAAGAACTCCCGCACACTGTCTCGATTACTGCTGGAATATTTCACAACTTTTTCGTCTGTCTGACCTTCATCACAAATATCAGAATATCAGAATCAGCAGCCTGATGTAGGTCTGACATACCGAAACATTGTGACTTAATAAATATTCAAGCAGAAAGCAAGACAGTGTGCAGGAGTTCTTCTCACTGTTTTGAAGTTGCACCTTTGTCTGATGCACCTGTCACATGTTCAGGTGTTTTTTTCAGATAAAACTACTCTTAAAAACACATCTTACAGAAATACTGTTGGGAAAACATAGGAGAAGGAAAGAAAATGTGTGCATGTAAATATACAATAAGTACACATACATGTAGCAACAGCTCAGCTATAGACACAATTTTCCAATAAAGGAGGCAAGGTTTTCTATGTAAAACTTCACTCTTCATTCAGTTTTGAAAGTGTGTCTGAAATATAATAAAACAAAGAGATTACATCAGATCTGAGCCTATCTACTTCGTCTAAAAGAGAGATGTTGGTCTCCTCACCTATGCTCCACATGTAGCACAGATCTTCTGTCAGAGCCTCCACAATCTTCATTTTGCAAACCCTGACCACTGGACTGCTCCAGGCTCTCCAGCAATAAATCAATGTTATCATCTGGTGCTGCATTCTGACACTACACAGAGAAGTCAGTAAAAAAGACACTGTTTTATAGATCAGGGGCATATTTTATATCTCCAAATATCGACTGCAAAGCATTGTATTTGTCTGCAAAATAACTTGTATTATGATATGTAATAAATGGGACCAAAATTATAAATCCATAATAATGCAATCTAAACTTATCAGACTTTATTGTGGATTATCACATAGGTAAAGTTATACAGCTGTCTTGCCAAAGCAGATATAGAATCTCAACAAACATACCTGTCCATCTTCTGACGTCACTTTTGTCTTCTTCTTTTTCTTCTTCTTCTTAACTCTGTCTCCAGACAAAGACTGATAAAGAAAAGAGAGATGACAGATTAAAATATTATAGGCACATATAGAACATATTTAGATATATCAGGACCACAAACAGACATCTTTCTTTACCTTTGTAGATACCTCCTCCTGCTTTTGACTGCTCCTCTCAACATCTTTGTTATCATTCCGTCCTGTGCCACTTGTCTTATTTCCATCTGGTTTCTCTGAATCTTCATCAGGTGAGATTTTCTCTGCCTCCTTGTCTGCATCACATATCTGGTAAAAAAAAAAAAAAAAGTGAAATTGGCAAGAAAGTGTGTTGGGTAATGCAGTGCTGAAAGTGAGTAAAAACCCCATGGCTAGATGCGTTGCAGAGATTGTCGACATCTTTGTCCAGCATTGAGAAGGAGCAGTTTTAAATGGACATTATAGACTGCTTTAGAGGAAAGTAATCAGTGATGATGAGAAGTGTTAAATTCTACAGTTCATTCTTTACCTGATATAACATGGTCATAGTCAGTTCATGTAAAATATCAAAAAACCCTCCTTTTGACCAGAGTAGTAGCTATGCTTCAAAATGCTTTTGGTGCAACTTCCTGTGATCCTCTGTATGGGTTTGTGTGTCTCCCTTCCTGCGCAGCCAATGATTAAAATTTGGATTAGCAAAATCGACATCATCTTTTCCTAAAATTATGAAATGGTTAAAACAATCAAATGCCAGCCACTACTCATGGACAAGATTAGTGTTGTTTCGTCCCGTCCAACAGTCCTCAGCCCAAAGATATTTAGTTTGCTGTGACAGAGGACTCAAGACACCAGAAAATATTTACATTTGAGAAGCTGAAACAAGAGAATTTTTCTAAAAGAAAAAAGAAATCATGAAAATAGCTGTCGATTCATTATCTGTCAATCGACTAATCAATTAATTGACTAATGGTTTCAGCTCTGAAGTTATAGCCTACGTTTTTATATACTTTACACTTTACTGTCTTTAACAGTAACGTTTAGTAAACTAGAGTTGGATGAGTAAACTCAATTTTATGAATTTGTTTGAGCTGTATGTCAATTTTGTGTCACGTAAAGAATAGGTTACATTTTACGTTATAATGAACATGTCTGTTGTCACTGTACAGTGGTTACATTGGATATTTTCTTTCTCTGTGCTTCTCACGGTTGGTGCTGCTGAATATTTCTGACATGTATAGTTAGCTTGTTCGTTAACGTTTGTGTGTAATAATCATAAAATAATGTAAGCTAATGTATCTGGGCTGACACCGCAGGGTAAACGTTAAATAAACTGAGACATGAGCTAACGCCACACGGCTAACGTTAGCCTGTGTTAGCAAGTTTCACCGCACATATTGACGTTACGTTATAAGTAACGTTTAGTAGCGGAAGTGTAACGTCACCTTACCAGTTCATAAATGTTGCTGAAGTTTTTCTGAGCCTTGTTTTTCTTTGCCTTTCGGCTGTTGCCATTACTGTTTGACGGTGGACTAACACTAGCCGTGTCCAGCTGCTGCTCCTCCTCCTCCTCCGGGCTGTCACCGAAAGTTAGATCCCCGAAGTCCAGGGCCTCCTGACCCCGCTGTTTCCCCCTGAGCCGTCGCAGAGCCCGGCTAGACATTGTCCACTGCTCATATGGACACAGCCACGTCAATATTTGCGACTAAGATAGTTTTTAGTTAGCTGAGAGACACCGCGGACCAGTGGAGAGAGGGTCGATTCCATTGGTTTCTTTTTCTTTTTCTTCTTCTAAATGTTTTAGAAGCTTCAATGCTTCTGAGTGTATCACTGCCCTCTACAGGATGGAGGGAAAATGCACCAAACACTACTCATTTATGGATCACATTTTATTTTTCATAGGGGACAATGCACATTTATCAACATCACTGTAAAGGTACCACTGTAAACCAAGTTACTAATTTGAAACAATTTACCCTTAAAATTAAACAGACAAGAATTAGATGATGAAGAGCTAAAAAGAGAGAGGAAAGCATTATGCACAACAGGGTAATATACTGTGCAATGCAATCAAATTATACAAAACAAAGAACATGTTATGCAAACAATCAATGCAAGCAGTTAAAACATGACAACTTATAAACATAAGTGGATAATATAAGCAGACGTGTGCGAAACCATCATAACAGTAGTGTTTATATTCACACATACAGTCCTGTAGCATGTAGGAACTGTGTGATTTTGTTTCAGTTGATGGTTGTGCCACAGCCAAACTAAATTTCAAAAGGAAAAGAGGAAGTCCCCAAGACCTTCACTGAACAATGAATTCATATTTGTGGTCATGGGACTACCACATTTGCAGAGCCCAAATGAATGATTTTTTTTTTTTACAATTTACAAACCTAGAGTGTCCCAGCCTTTGTCTTATTAAAGATCCCATCCAGACATGTTTTAAGATATATACAAATATATTGCTTTGAATAATAGTTTGTGTTTGATATGTCCTCCTCATTCTCTTTTTTGCTTCTCAATTCTACTCTGCCGAGGGATGCAATATCTATGGCTCCTTTCACATAAGTTCTGAGAATATTATAATTTCCTTTTTAACATCTCTGTTTGCATAAATATAAGTTATTGGAACATACATTTGTTTATATTTTTGCACATTTTTTTCTTTTATATTGCTAAGTCATTCTAAAAAGGCTACTTCTTTTATGCATGTATGCACATTGATATTTTACCTCATGGAGATTTGTACTTGTGTTGTTTTTCATTTCTTGTAAGTTAAAACGTAAATACTTGGAGGCAGCTTCAGTGCATGAATTGTGCTATATAGATTAACTTGTTTCCCTCACTTTGCCTAAAAATAAAATCTGATACATAGCTCCCCAAATCAACTCAGTCTGTTTGTAGTTCTCTTGTGCAGCAGGGGGAGGCAGCATTAACCTTAAGTAAGTAAAACTGCCTGAACAAGATGAGCAAGTTTTGAACAAATGTTATTGTTTTGAGTTTAGCACTATGAGCTGGAAAATACACTCAGTTTTAAAACAGCATCTTATAGTGTTGATTATTTAACTTATAAGTATTCATAAGAGGCATTAATATATAATGGTAATAATAATGTAAAACCCATAAGTACTGTTCATTGGTGGCGTGTCTCAAATATTTTGGCCCCACAAACTAAAATGAGGAAGTACGATTATACCTCAGTGGTTTCCACAGAATCCAGCTGCTTAGCAGGTCAGCTGTGACCAAAGAAAAAAAAAAAGAAAACCTTAAGAAGTGAGAAAAGAAATGACACCAATGCTTAGAACGTGTCTGACAACCACCAGTTGAACCATCAATCTTACATTTTTTCCATCACAAGCCAACAATGGATGGCAATGTGACAAACCCTCAAGATAAGAAAGGGAAATTCTGATGTATTGAAATTCAGGTTGCTTGCGAAAGGTGGAAAGAGGGAAGTTGCAAATGTCCTCACTTAAAATAATTTTCCAAAGGAACCCTCTAAAATAAGACAATGACAGTGAAGTGGTATTAATGTGCAAACCCACAACATTCAGAGTAGGAAAAGTATTTATTTACAAGACATAAACATTACAGAAAAAACCCCTAAAAATTTAATAAATGGCTAACATTAGCATGATACAGCCAAAAGACAACATGTCAATTTAATCCTAATAAACAGTACTGTCTAGACCAACAGTAATGTCATTAATTGACTCAAAGAAAAATACCTTCATAATGTGAATACACAGGGTATAATAAGACAGTGTAAATACATACAGAATTCAATATTTTGTTTGATCTATGTATGGCAGTACAGCTCATAATATATATTGCGGTTGGAGCAGAAAACAGGTACTGGTAAACACACCAACATCACCTACAATCTTTTAACTGAACAATATTTGTATGTGGCTGCCATTTAGCAGCCTTAACATTTACATTTATTTCCTTCGGCTTCCTTTTTTTCACAAATAAAATATGACATTCACTTTATCCATCCTCCTAAGAAACATTTTTTCCTCTGTTATCAGTACACTCCTCTGCAGGTTGAGGTATGAAGGTGCGGACCCAACAGTCACTAGCTTGACTAAACTTCATTTGACCAGAATCACAGAATCTGGTGACTTCTCATTATGACTGGTTCTGATGGGTTCTGGTAGAGGAAATGAAGATGGGGCACTGGACAGGTTACGACTCGTCAGTAACAGTCATGGGATTGTCGTAGGCTGCTCCCTCCAGGTCATCCACTCGTTTCCTGCGCGTCTCTGGAGGAGGTCTTGGTGGAGGATTCTGAGGAGGATTCTTGATGCTCTCCCCAACTTGCGGCTTCCTGATCTCCTTTCGTGGAAGAATTGGCTCCCAATGTTCACCTCGAATGGCTGCCTAGAAAACAAGATGATTAAAGCAAATACAAGTCAGTAATGAATGATTGATCCACTAATGTGGGTGACCTGTCACCTCCGGAAGTTTTTTAGATTATCCCAAGTGTAAAATCAATTTAATCTTGATTGAAACTTATTGTTGCTTGGATGATGAGTAACTGACTATCAGCACAATTAAGTGGCCTTTATCTTGTACACTCATAATAATTGTGTAGCCAGGAAAGCTTTATAACTTTAATTACCACAGCAAAGACTGTTGAAGAATTCAGTCCCACCCCTGACTGGTCAGATTTCAAAACAACAGAGCCATGTCTCAACAGTGGTACCAGTAATGAAATGTCTTCCTTGTTACCATTTCCTTGTTTCCATCAACTGTCCACTTCCTGCTTCAGCAAACAACCTTATCAAAGTGAGCAATATTTAACCTACTTAACTAGAGTGGTAAAAGGTACCAACTTACTGCAAGGTAGATGAGGCTGGCGATACCGAGGCAGACACACCCAAGGACAGTAGCAAGCATAAATCCTCCAGGAACACAGAGTCTGAGAAAGAAAGAGACAAAGACAGAGAATAAGGGTGGTGGAGAATTTAAGATCATAATGATATGCAATTAGTCTTTTGTTGGAGTGTCTGTTTGTGAAGGTGAGGAATGCTGTCTAGCAAAGGAAAGTGGCTAATGAATAATGAACTTACGCGGCATGTAAAAATGCTCTGACATAGTAGTTCCTTGTCAATGGTCCAAAGGATTTCACACACACAGTGAAGCAGTACTGGCCCCTGAGGGAAAACAAGAGACAGCAGTGACCAATAAGCATCACTGTCTTCACGGAGGTTAAATATATAAATTATGCTTAAATAACATCACTTACGTTCTCTCCACACTTGTGCCTTTGGCCCTCTTGCTTCTAGGGTATTCAAGTAAACACACAAACACCCCGGCAGCACTAAGTATTCTGTCAAGGCTGTTTCATAGTTTCTTACAGGTTTTTCCTGATCACATAATAACTGATAGGAAATCAAAGCAACTTCAAATAAATATAAGTGACTCTGAGCGGGGTACACAGGTATGGGTGGGTGGACTGATTCTGAGATGGAGGAGAATACATGCAGAATGTGGTAAGAAAGTCAGGTAAAAACTACTTGTACCTATGTTATATTTTCACAATAGTAAAAATATCATGACTCTAAATGGAAGCAGACACATTTGAGACTTGTTATATTTTGGCCCAAGCCTTCATATGGTGGGATATAAGGCCAAGTTTGAGTGTTAACTTCCCACACAACTGTGCTCAGCCTCCCTGTGTTTGTAGAAAGTATTTCAACTTCTGTAGATCAACCTCACATATACACAGCAACTATTGTCTGAAATACAATAAATGTACATGTACCTTGCCGCTGTAGCACAAAAACAAATAGTGGCTCAACCTAACCAACAATGCATTTTTAGTTATCCACATCTATACTTTAATACTTTAGTTTTTATGAATTATTTCACAACATCCTATTGCATTTAAGTCTGTCATAACAGTAGAAAGCTTTTGCACAGACTTCAAAATTATTGCAGAAATTCTACATCTATAATAGCAGATCTTTGAGGAGGGACTCTGGAAACCGGATATTGAACATTTTCACAAATGGACAACCTGAATGTTACTTCTTTAGATTAAACACCATCGTTCTGGTTTATGCAAATCTTAAAGGATACACTGCATAAGCAGCAAACTGCCATCCTCTGAACTGTCCAGCCACCCCCACAATGCCTCCAGTGAGGAGAACTGAAAGAAGGAAGCAGGAGGATAAAATAAACATCACACACATTCTTTTTAACTCTGCAGAATAGACACGCCCTAAGTGTTAAACTTTACTTTTACTTGACTCTTAAATTCAGTTTAATTTTCTTATTAGATTATCAGATTTGGCTACACTTGATTAAAATGATTTAATATTACTGTAATAAAATCAATAAATAGTTTTACTTTATGAACAATCAGGTGAATACAGCTTTAAGAATATAAATATAAAAAATAAAAATATCATTTCATTACAAAATTATAGAATACGCACACTTTAATTCCAGTGAAACAAAGAATATACCTTTTAAAAAAATCTTTAGACAAGGTTTGTATACTCACTGAGTCCCGAAGCCAGAGCCTGCTCATTGGCCCACATCGCCCACTCTATTTTCCCCATTGTATTCACCTAAAAGCCCCTCTGCAGACGGCGGATACTTTTCACACAGCGACTGGCTGCTTTGATTGTGCGTACAAGGAAGAAAATGAATTTGTGAAATGTGAGAGAGAGGTGTAAATATGAAGAATGAGGAGGCCGGACCGACCTTGGCCTCTCCCCATTTCAGTCGTCATTTCCCGACGGTGCAGGAGCATATCGAGAGAGGAGGGGCCAAGCAACTCCGCATCAACTCCAACTAACAGGTGAAATAGTAACCAAGCAGGCAGTAAATGTCACATCTACATCTTGCTAGTTGTTGTCAGTCTTCAGGTCTTTTTAAAATATGAAGTTTATACACAAAGTTCAGACGTCCAGTTTTTCCACAGTGGTCTAGTTTGACTGGTTTACACGAGAGAGCACTTCTTTTTAGCCGAGAACCTGCTTACTATAGGCTTTATACTGTATGTCATACAGAGCATTTGAGTTTTTAATGTTAAGTACAATGGCAGGGATTAAAGTAAGAAAAGATTTGTGAGCCTGATAAGTTTTACAGGAGGAAATACATACAATGTTTTGAATTAAGTATCATATGAATTTAAAACTGCTCTAAACTGCTGCTAAATCAGACATGGTGCCCAAAAACTTTAAGCTCTGCATTGAGTAGAACATAGGTTTTATATTTCATTTACCTTTTTCTGTGCACCTGTCCAGGAAAAGGAAAAGAATTTTACAGTAGAAATGGTAAAATACAATTTATCACCCAGACTTTTATGACCATACGTTCACCTTTCAGTTTCCAGGGCCTCTTGCTCTGCAGTACACACTGTTTATCGCCCTCACTATAAACACAATGACTCACCATGAAACAAGATGCAACAACAGGTGTAGTGACTAAAATATATTTTATTTAATTTTACAGAATAAAACTTTAAGTCTGTACTCTTTGTCTGAAATCATGTTTTAATGAGATGAAAATGAAAACTAATTACCAATGTGACTGATACATTAAAATACCCCCCTTAAACACATGGATACATACATAAATTCAAGCATAGGCTTTTGCTCAGATAGGTCAGAGAGCACAAAGTTGCAGTTGTGAACAGTTTTTAATGGTTCAGTGCCTTGCTGAAGGGCACGTTGGCAGAGTTGGTATCCTATATTTAGCACCTCAGAGTCCAGCCCATGCTCATGTTTATGACTGAATCCATTAGTCAAATTCCTCTTGACCTGTATCTACCAGTAGATACTAAGAAATACAAAGAGCTATTCAAGAGCATACAGGAAGAGAGTGTCATATAAATGACTCAGAGACATTTGATAATTGAAGGGAGACATATTAACAACCTCAATCCACAACTGTAAAAGAGGTGCCTGTTGTTGTTGTGATTTATAGAAACCTTGATACATATGTATAAAACAGATTTTTATTGGTGCTGAATTAGATTCATTATTGCTCCTTTGTCCATTTAGAGCTGTGTGGCATCAAGCTGTATTCTTAGGCAACCCATCAGATCCAAGCAGATGCTGCGTGTGATCGTCCACAACACAAGGGCCTGGTCCAGCCTTAAACACAAAACAAGAAAGGATCAGGTAAGAAAGTACAACCAAAGAATAGACCCTGTAAGTGTGTCTGTGTGTTAACATCTAAAAATCCATCTGAATCAAAAGCTTGTTCTAACGAGATATAACCCTAAAAAAACAAAACAGTGCTGATTAATAAAACATCCATTGGTCAAAGACTGGATCAGCTCTCTATTATATACATCAGCAAAGCAGAGGAACTACTTTAATTCACACTAAGTGCTACAATATTCAGCTGAAGTAATGCAACTTAATGTTGTGTAAAACAGTGGAAATGGAGACATAACTCCAAACTGGTCTTGGACTCTTTCTGTGAAAATTGCTGAGTCATATCTTTCTAGACACACCAAGATATATAAATTAAAAATAGAAAACACTGATTTTTAGTCAATGTTTTAAATAAATTGTTAAAAGAACTCGCCCACAGTGTAAATACATCCGTGTGATCTGTGTGTGTGTGTGTCTACCTTGGTACTAATAACGTAGCGTATTCCTTTTGGCATGGGCTCTAAACCAATAGCCTGCTTCAGTTCCTCAGAAAGAGCAGCATGGTTAACTGGAAGACCATTAAGAAACCTGCAGATAAGGAAGAGAATAACACCTCAAAGGGCCGTAAGGCAAACACACCTTTGTATACAAACATTCTGTGTTTATGTATCTAAATTATATTTCAGATAGACAACTTAATTTGTATGGAAGCAGAATTTTACAGAGAAATTTGCACTAAAGCTAAGAAAGCTGATAACTGTCAACTCACTGTCCTCCGTTGGTCTCTGGGGGAAAGAAATGTCGAACCGCCTGGACAAACTCAGGAACATGCTGCTGTAGAGTGAAGATCACAGCATTGGGTCCTGCATCAAAGGTGTAGGCCACCTAAAGGGAAACAGGGGAAACTGGAGCAATCATATAAAGAGCAAGAGCTGTTCTGTTCCCCATTGAGTTTGAAACCCCCCCCACAAGTTTCACATCTTCATTATACCATCTTGGAAATTCAGCGGCATGAACTGAGACAAACCTCTGACAAAGAAAGAAGAACACACACTCAATAAGAGGGATACAAAAGTAAGCAGACAACAGCTACAGATGCAGTAAATATACAGTACACTGTAAGAAGTGTGTAAAAAGTAATGTAAATTCCAGCTATTTTCCAAGACATTTCATGATTTTCGGAACGCTTTTCTACCTTTTAAAGCAGCCATGTTTCCACAAATTTTAATTTTGCAGAGAATTATCTTAATCCATCATGTTTACTGTTTGATCTTCCTATTACTATTGAAGTTGGGTTATTGTTGCACATTAATAAAGTAAGTATTTGAAAAATTAGTAAACACACAGCTGCCCAGATGTAATGACGAAAACACTGGGTTAAAACAGTATACCAAGAGGACTACTACGTTCTTATTTTCTGCTCTCTCTTTCAGAAACATAACCGCAGAGTCGCTCACCCTTGTCTCCCCATAGTGCCGGTTGTACCGATGAACCAAGTTGATGACCTGGTGAGACACACTGTTGAGGTAGAAGATAGGAGGGTATGTGTCAAGGCAGGTGGCATGGAACTGGTTACTGTCCTTCATGGTTAGTTCAGCAAATGCAGTGAAGTCTTTTCTGCGCACCGCTTCAATCATTTCAACCATCCGGCCTGGGACGACAGACTCAGCCCGGTGCTACCCGCACACAGAAAAGATGGATTTATATAGACTTTCAGGTGAGTGACAATGGGTGAGGTTTAAACAAACATAATCTCCAATTTAACAGTATTGATAATAATGTTAGTACACTGATTGATGCATGTTTGAGGCTGAGCAAAGTACCTTTAAGAGACAGCTTGTTTGTACACTGGTTTGCATCCCAGAGGTGCTGCCTACATGCTTCCGCTCAGCACTGGCCTGTGATGAAGAAATGCATGCAATTACACTTGATATAACTTGTTTATTTTCAATTGGCATTTTGTGCACTAGTCAAGACACTTGCTCTGTGCGTTACACAAGAAATGGTCATTTATAGAAGTAAGTGACTTTCACAAGCAAGCGCAGATGTGCCAATACAGTATTGACTCACATCATGCTTTCATTCTCATTTTGTCACTCTCAGTCACTCAATCACATACACGGAAACATACACAGACCTACCACAAGAACAAGTATTCTGAGCTCTGGCCAATGAGTTTCTGGCTCCACCTGCTGGGCAAGACTGTCCTTGCCATTGTCTTGGTGTCCCATGATCCACTGAACAAATCCTCCATACATACTCCGACATGCGCTGCCCGAGCCTTGCCGGGCAATCCCAGACAATTCCCCTTCTACACCAAACACCCGAGCCAGTGTGTAAACTGCAATACAGTGACAAAAGAGGGGGGAAGAGCAGAGAAGACAAGGATGAAATGCAGATGTGTCAAATGTCTTTAGGCTTCATTCTACGGTCAGAAAAGCCCCACCATAGTTTCATGATGAAAATATTTAGTATTATATTTATTAAGATGAATCTTAACTCAGTGTTAGCTTGTATACTCAAGTTATACATCGGGCAACGTAACATTTTTTAAAGCAGCTGTTGAGCAGGGAAACTTTTACTAATGTACACACACAATCTCACCTAGACAAGCAAATCCAGCAGCAGAGGAGGCCAGTCCAGCAGCAGTGGGGAAATTGTTAACGGAGCAGATGTGGACTTTGTGAGACAAACCAGTCAAATCCAAACCGGGGTCCACATCATTTCGTCTCTTCCTTGCAAGTCGTCGAACTAGATACAGAACACAGAACAATGACAATGTCGTGTCCTGCCCTCCCTTTAACTCTCATGCTTTTTGTTCTCTCTGTGCTTGTTGTGAGGAAAAATTAAACAGAAAAGACTTACTCTCTCTCAGGCAGGACTGCAGTCTGGGCTGGCTGATATCCTCCTCTTTGCCATTGAGCCATATTCGATCTTCCTGAAATGATCTGCTGGTTGCCACTGTTGTTGTTGTTTTCAGCTAAACAAGAGAAGGGAGATGAGACACACACACACACATATACTTTTATACACCCCAGTATTTTGGGGCAATTTTGCCTTTATTTGATAGTGGAAAGTGCAGAGAGACAGGAAACAGAGAAGGATATGACATGCAACAAAGGTCCACAGCCAGAATTGAACTGCCATAACCAGTAGACTACCAGGGCCCCACCACACTGTAGCTAGATTATGGCAACTATTATGATTATCGATTAACCGTTTAAGTAATTTTAAAAACAAAAACACCAACTATTTACTGATTCTAACCTCTCAAATGTACATATTTGCTTGTCGTCTTTGTTTTCTATGATATGAACTAAACTCTGATCTGTTTTTGGATTCTTGGTTGGACAAAACAGGCAGTTTGAACATGTCAACTTGATCTCTGAGAAGTTATAATGGACAGGTTTTTACTTTTTCTGACACTTTACTGACCAAATGATTTATTGAGAAAATAATAGAACGATAGTAAAAAAATAAATACTTTAAACCTTATATTTTTCACTCAACATTCTGTAACTGTACATTTCAATCCAGACTCAATTTAAAGGCAATGCCATCATTTTCCACAATCCTAGTCATGGATTTGTATCATCTTGCTATATTTCCAGGATATTTTTCAATAGCCTTTCGCAGTAGCCACCAAGTATTCACAAGTTTTGGCAGACTGGGTTCACAATGTATGAAATAGCACAAGTGAATGTAAGTATTTCAAGACTGACCATCCTAACTGAAACTACCAGTAAACACAAACATGGTATTGTGACCAAATTAGCCTCATTTACAGTTTTGTTTACTGTAGCTATTCTGGACACAAACAGTAAAACTTTGGAAAATCCTACAAGACATTGAGGAAGCTAACTGCCTATACACAAAAATCACTGTTCTCATGAATATGTTTACCTGATCTTGATGCAACGTGACGCTCAAAGATGAGTTAATGGGGAGGATTAATTCTTCATTTCTCTTCCCCCCTGAAAAACAACACGTTTGACACACAATGCACAACTTCGATATTATCACGCTGTCACAATGAAACAAAATAAAAATGCTGGACACTGAATCCAGCCTGTTACTGACCAGTATTCAGTGACACATGACATACAAGTTATTATACAATAGACAAGTTCACTTTACGTCCTAAAGCTATCCAAAGCTACTAACATTACACTGGATTAAAAATAAATCGAGGTGATACTCACAGTACTTGATGACGGCTATATTTACCGGAGCAGTGCATGTAACTATGTTTGTCTTCTCCATACTGCTCTCAGGCATAACTGAGTAAATAAACCGATGTTTATATTGATCAACTAGTGACTGAAAACACTGAAATGTGCAGAGCAGGGGTCTTCTCGTCTTTAGCAGTTTCAGCGTGTAGCTAACATAACTCAACCTTGCTACGGCGTTTGTAGCGTCTCTTCGAGGTCTCTCCCGATTGGCTGGCGTTGAACATGTGGCTACCCCCGCAACCAATCAGAGCCGAGTCGTTTTAATTAAACAGACGGCACAGCCAATGAGAGATCATCTGACCACGGTCGTGCGAAAATGGGCCAGCCCATTGTAGCAACCCATCCACAGCAAGATTGACTTTTTTTTATTCTTTATTTATATGGACTGTAAAGTCCATATAACAGCCTAAAGAAATGATGATGATGATTGTGAGAAAAATATATCTAAATGACTATAAATAATAACGAAAGTTGCAGTTAGTTAGATGTAAACATTTAAATATAAAATTCATTGGACTATAATATTGGACAGTACTCATATACTGTAGTTCAGTACAATTCTGAGGTAATTGTACTTGAGTATTTCAATTTTATACTCTTTAATACTTTAACCTCGCTATATTTTGGAGGCAAACAGTACGTTTTAATCTACCATATGTATTTGGTAAGTACACTAAGTTACACACAACCTCATGAAATATACATTGCTATACATTAAGGGACCAAACAGTATATTTACAATTAACTCCACTACTATTGGCACTTTCTGTATATGTTGCAGATAATGCTTGTTTTTTTTAACTTTTATTTACATTTTTAAATGCATGACTTTTACTCATCATGGAGCATTTTTATACAGTGATATTGTTACTTTTACCTCAATAAAGGATGTAAAAACTTCCACCACTGGTGCCACAACTATTAAGCCATCTAGAAACTCCTTCTCTTACAGAACTGGATATCTCTTCTCTACTTGGCAATGGGAACAAAAATGAATAAAGAAATGATCAAATTTAAAATGGAAAATTGAATAAAAATGTCACTTAACTATTGTGATGTATTGTTGTATTGTATAAAAATCAATGCCAAAGGGGTAATATATCAGTTTAAAAAGCATTTCCTTTGGTAAACCAGACTTGAACTGAGAAGAAGTTATTTGCATGTCAACAAATAATACAGAGCATTTAGATAAAAAATAAAATCATGTTTCTCCTTTATGCCTTTTATTTGAAAAGAAGCTGGACACATTTGGCAATGCGTTAATTCTTGTTTCTGAAATGAAATCCAGAACTTGAAATTGTAGATATTGTTAAAAAAAAAAACAACCAAAAAAAAAAAACAACATACAGATACAGTCATCTTTTTGTAAGGTGGTGAGAATCATATGTTTAAGATGCTGCAAAGTTTTTCTGTTTTTACTTTGACCACTGTTACAACCGTGATACATCTGTGGCTTGGAACATCATTTCTGTGAAGATCCAAAATGGGAAACTTTTCAAGAGGGTTAAACACTAATTCTTATAACTGAACTGTAAAAATGGTACACAAGAATTTTTATACACTAGCCTTTTTTTTTTAAATTTATTTTTATGTAAACCTTTAAGATACATGTCAGCAAAAAGAAAATATCAAAGTGCAACATCCAAGGTTGGTGGGATGCTGGCCCTGAATGAAGAACAATGTATAATATTCACAGAGCAGTCTAGATAAAAATGCATCAGCAGCACTTAGGTTTTGCATTTTGTCTAGTTTCTTGTGTTTGAAGAACAGAAGTCAACCAATGTGAAAAATAAAGAAAAAAAAAGAGTAACTACTGAAAAGGACCAGAGGAGTCAAACAGTGCCACGGGCTGTCAGGGGTAAAACACAAGCAGTGCAACTTTGTAGCAACTTGCTTGAAAAAAGGTTGCAAATGATCATCTAATTAAACACTGCGTGTATTCTACCCCCTCCCATCCCTTATGCCATCATATCAACTCCATGTCCTTGTTCCTCTCTCTTGGCATGTAGTTTCCAGAGACACACAGAGGGTAGTGTGGCATCCCAGGTTTCAACTAACAGTAACACGCTGGTCAAGGATGCTATTAAGAGTCCCAGTCAAGCATATCCCCTCCCGATTTCTTGGCTCATTCCAGGGCTCCAGTTCAAAGTTAGTAATCGTCCTCATCATCTGAGTCCATCACCCTCCGTCTGTTGAACTGAAAAGTATACAGCATTAAAAGAAACGTAAGACAGACAAGTGGTTGATGATGAATAAAGAAAAGGTGATATTTCAGTGGAACTTACTTTGACAGTTGTCTTTTTCTCTGTTTGCTGACTAACTTTTTCTAGGATCTCAATCAAGCCTGACTCTGAAATCTGAAAAGAGAGAAAACATTTGTTGCGCTGCTGGTATGTGAAAGAAAATCAACAACATATTTTAAGCATCAGAGGTCATTCTCTTACCTTTCCTCCTAACTTTCCAAAACGAGCCATTTGAATGAGATAGTTCTCAACTGCATTGGCTTTCTCCGGCTTAACCAAAGCAAGATTGCTCACTGTAAAGAGAAAATTGTTTTACCACTGTGTGTTTACACATGACCACCATTAATAGATATATACTGCATTACCACCCATCCATCACACAATATAGTTTAAATAACAATTTTCTCAAAAGGAGCCATTAATAAATCATGTATGATACTGTCATTAGTGTAACTGGAACCACTGGTAAGTTACAAATTTTGTTATGAATCTTTACTACATTATTCATAACACAGACTCACCAGTACTGATCTGGCTTTCTGCATTTATACTCCTTAAAAAAGCTTTTACAATGTCTGTTAGGCAATTAGTTAACATCATCTGGCATGTGATTTCATTTTTGCACAGCTTTTTGTATTATTATATCTATTAATATTATTTTTTAAAGGGAAAAATCAGCTAAATAATAACTTTGAGAATACACTTACATCTGGCACGGGCAGATTGGTCTAGAACTTGAGCCAATATGGAGTTTCTCATATCTGTTTCTCTGTGAATAAAAAGTACCACAACAATATTAGCACACCAGCGCTACTTGGGGGGGTGGGGGTGCCAAGCAAAACTCAGAGGAGCACTTCAGCTGGGTGGCAAGCAAGACAAGGGAACTTGGCTTGGGTCTGGAGGAGCATTTATTTACAAATAGTCTAAACTGTACACACACTGCACTGCCACGCTCACAGCTATAACGTTACTGCTAACTTCATACTCACAGTCTCTCTCTCTCTCTCAACCACACACTCACTACATACACAACCTATGCACTGAGCTATTCAACTTAAGCCTGGCGGGCTGCTGGGCTTGCAATACACTAGCGGAAGCCCTGGGTATAATATCATAATGTCCATTACTTTATTTCCAAATGGCTCTGTGTAACAGTAGTCATCTCACAATATTTTGCCGATAATTTAGAACATGTGTATTTTAATTTAAATGATGTGAGTTAAGGTCACAAAAAAAAAAGAAAAGTAAGAAAACAATTCGACTGATCACACAGCATTTTTCCATAAGAATCTTTGCTCCAAATGTATGTATGTAAATGATTTATGCAGTACATCTTACCTTTGTTTGGCCTCTTCTCCTTGCTGATTATTTGAGGAATCCTAAAAGAATATAAAAGAATACAGCGCCATCACATTAATCTAATATGTTGTATTTTATAGATATATCAGACAGTAATCCACAAACCAAACCAAACTCACATAGTGTGCTGTTTTTCATAGGAATGTGCACAATTTTGCATCATATTTTGAATTTAAATTTAGTAGAAATGTCTAGTTTGGTTCAAGCACTGAAAGGTGAGGAAAGGTAGAGAGCACTAAAGCCCAAACAAATCTGGATTTTGGAGACTGATACTTGAGGACAATATTTGGAAACAATATATATTAGTTCTTTAACATATTGTGCTCATAACATGAACAGACATTTCTGAAAAGTATCTCTTCAATTTAATTATAAAACTGTTGTAATGATGTGTACCAAGATATGTAATTACAGTTGGAAGATAAAGTTGTCAGTGCAGAGCAGGAAAACGTATCTTTCTTGGTCAATATTGCACGCACTAAGGAACTTATTGTTTCAGTTGACTACATTTACCATCAACACTGATTGGACATTTGCGTAATACATGGCGAAATTTCCCTTTAAGAACTGTTTTTCCAAACCCCCTTGTGTGGTCTATAAGAGACCCCCTAATCTATGTAACATGGTGGTGAGGGCAGACCTTCCCCCTCCATCATCCTCACATTTCCTTAGCTCAGTCCCCTCTGGAAATAACCCATGTGGTCATTGCCAACAATACCATTTCACATAAAAAAAACTGACTCGTTAAACTACCCTCACACAGAAAGGAAATACAACATTGAAGGTGTTATTTCATGTTCTACTGCTAATGTCATATACATGCTTAAATACCCATGTGGACTGGCATACACTGGTAAGACCACCAGACCTCTAAAAACTCGAATTGCTGAACACCACAGTACAATCAGAAATAATGTAACATCTAGTCCTGTAGCTGTACATTTTTCCAAGGCGAAACATAACATCTCTAGTTTCAGATACATGAGGATTGAAACTTTAAAACACCCATGCAGAGGGGAAGATACTAATTCTATGCTCCTAAAATGTGAACTGTTCTGAGTACATACACTGGACACTTTGGCCCCAAAAGGTCTTAATGAGGACTTTGACATTAGACCATTTTTGTAAATGCATACCCTATGTGTCATGTCTCTTACAGTAATAATGCCTTTCTGTATGTTGAGTCATGTCAGTGTTCCTTTTTTTGCAAATGGTGTTACATTTTCCCTATGTCAAAATAATAGATACTTTCATAAATAGACATAAGCGCCTCTAATAGGTAGTATGTATGACGGCTTTTTAGCCTGAGTCCTTTGTTGGAGTAAAAACTACTGGAAGTACATGAGCTGTATATTTTTCTTCATGCACCTTTTGTATATATGTAGCCTATTTATAAAAATCTGTGCATATTGTACTGTATATGTAAAATATGAAATGTAAGGTTTGCTACAGTTTTATTGATGGCAATCTGGAACCGGTATATTATCTCACGTGTGTTTGTAGTATGAACTATGGGTATTAAGATGGCAACTCTGTATTTATCAGAAGTCTGAGGAAGAGCCATGTGCTCGAAACATCACAGGAAAAAATAAAAGCCCTTTAAACAGAAGTTACTTGGTGTGTGGATCTCTGCTCAACTCCCCATAGTTTAAGCCCAGTAACACACCAACATAGTGTGTGTTCAGTTAGTTGAAACCTAAGAGCACTGATTGAAATGTGTTTCAAAAAAGCAAGGTCTTAATATTTTATTAATTAAAGGACAGGTTCACAATTTTCATGAATGTCTTAAAACAACAGTCAGGTGTCCACATAAACACTGAAAGAGATTTTCCTTGCTGTAATCATTCCTCCTGTTCATACTGGCTGTTAAAAGATCCCCTTCAAATGCACTTTCAATGTAAATGATGGGGGCCAAAATCTAGTTATCCACACAGTCAGTTAATGCAAAAACGCATTTAAAGGTTTTTGCCAAGTTTATATGAGGCTTCAGCAGCCTGAGTTAGTCGTATCAAGCGGACATCTGCCACATTCATAGTCTTTTTAGCAAAATTCCCTCTCTGTGTTTCCTCGGACAGTGTTTCCCTGCTGAGCTGTGGTGGAAGTATAACAACAAAAAGAGGGACTTTGGCACTAAAAAGACTGTAATGTTGAAAGATGTCTATTTGATTTTACTCATTTGAACGGCTGAAGCTTCATATCATCTTCAGATAAACTTTTAAATGCATTTTCGCACAGAAGGAGGACTGTGGATTTTGGCCCACATCACATACATTGTAAATGTATTATGAAGGGATCTTCTAATGGCCAGTATGAACAAAAGAAATGATTCAATGTTCATTTGGACACTTGATTGTTGTTTTAAGACAGAATTGAAATATTGGGAACCCATCCTTTAAGGCTGCCACCATAAGCATAGTTATGATTCAGTATTAATATATATTTATTACTGACATACAACAAAGCAGTTACCTTTTTCTATTTGTTAATTTTTCAGTTTATTATTCAGTAAATAAACCCTTAAGTTCAACAGGGAACAGAACAAAGCAGAAAATACCCAAACTAAGCCCACCGTTTCACTATCTATTTGTGCTTTTTGCCAAATATACCCTAAAATAGGCTAATTTTTCTTGGATTTTAAATAAAATGTTGGTTCAGTTTCGCTCCGCTAACGTCAGAGGGGTGTGCGCTGTCCTGTCGACACTAAGCTAATGTTGGTTTCTCCTGTTATTTCTCTAACTGCTGAGTTAGCTTGTTACAGTTGATATACATCGAGCGTGACTCTCATATGTGAGCTATGTATATCCTCTGGGTGACAGTTAAATTAGTTTGAGTCATGGTGGTTGGTTTAGCTACACTAGCTAGCGGCGTCTCCTTATAACAGCGTCTCCTTATAAGGTGAGCGCAAACACGCTTCTCTGCTCATGTTTTGTCCTTACCCCGTGCTTTGCCTGTAGCTCCGCCATCCTTTGCCGCCTAATAGCCTCTAATTCGTCGTCTGCCATGGTTTATTACAATAATGTAGACCTAAAAGACTGAAACTGGATGAGATAGCGTTATTTTGCGCACACTAAACTCGCATCAGATGTCAGGCCCCACCATTCACTGTATGTGCCCTACCTAGCTCAGGGGAGAGTAATCAACATCGATGACCGATCCAACACAGGCTAAAGCTATCGAGCACAGAGTCAGGATCATATGATACTAAAGCAAAAAGAACTGAAGAGCCCAGAAGTGTGGACGTACTGAGACCTTTTACTTAAGTAAAAATAACAATACCACAATGAAAAAATACTCCATTGCAAGTGTAAATGTTGCACCATGACACAATCTAATTACTTGTTGCACGTCACATTTCATTTTTGCACTTGTCTACTTCATATATTTCATACACTTCATTTCTTTGTCCATAGCACAATCTATATTTCCTTTGTACCGTCAATATTTAGGGCCCGAGCACCGAACGGTGCGAAGGCCCTATTGGATCTGAAGGAATTATTTTTCTCTATTATTATTATTATTATTATTATTATTATTATTATTATTATTATTATTATTCCGAAAAAATGCATTTTTGAGGGCCTAAACGTGCACGAAAAGTTGTTAAACTTTGCACATACATCAGAAGTGGTGAAAAATTTGATATTTTATGGGTCTCGCAAAAAGGCGGGGCAAAATGGCTCAACAGCGCCCCCTAGAAAACTAAGAAAATTGAGCCCCTCGATACAGATTGTCATAGAAAAATGAAATTCGGTATACTTATGTATCATGACCAGACGCACCAAAAAGTCTCTTACACACATACCATAAGTCCAACAGGAAGCCATTTTGAATTAAAGTTGCCATTTTGACTCAGATTTTGCCATTTCCAGCCTGCATACTTTAACGAACTCCTCCTAGAAATTTGACCTCAGCAACTTCAAATTCAGTCAGTATCATCTACAGACCTTGGAAATGAGAAGTTATCAAAACAGTGAGTTTTCGACATTGCCAAGGGGGCGTGACCGGGCGGTGAATTTCAATCCTTCGCCATGAAAATTGAAACGGCCATAACTCCAGCATACATGATCCTAAGAGACCCAAACCTTCTGTGCTTGAAAAGAGTCCCGCCACATCAATGTGTAAATATTGAATCTGAGTCATAGCGCCACTTACTGGCAACATGAAGTAACATGTTTTACACTTAGACGCCCTGTGGGTAGCACAGTGATTGGACCCACCTCAAATTTACTCAGAATAGTCTCAAGACCTTGGAGTTTGTATAGTCTGAAGTTGGTGACTTTTTGTTGAAAGGTGTTGCCATGACGACGCAGTGAATTTCAATGTCTCGCCATGAAATTTCAAAGCCCTATAACTTGACTCCACATGGTCTGATATTTTCCAAATTTCATATGCTTGTTAAGAGCATGTGTGTACATGTATGAAAATCGGTACACACATGTATCATGCCAGGACACACAAAAAAATCTCTTGGACCCATAGCTGAAACCCAACAGGAAGTCGGCCATTTTGAATTTAGTGGGCAATTTTGGCAATTTCGCACACCCTGTATTTTAACTCCTCCTACAGAATTCATCATAACAACTTCAAAATCATGGAGTGTCATGTAGACTAGTTTCTGATCAAAAGTTATCAAAAGATTTAGTTATGGTTGAAGCGTGTGGCCGTGGCGTGGCGTTGAGTTTTGATGTTTTGCCATGACAAAGGAAATTGCTATAACTTTAGTGTACATGGTTAGATCTGCCTGAAACTTCACATGTTTGATAACAGTCTAAGCCTTAACACGTCTACATGACAATATTCAGTCAGTGATGCAAACTGGGTCCATAGCTATATAGCATAGAAGCCCTTCAACTGCGCCATGCCCTGACGTGCGCAAGGGTGTGAGGGCCCGATCATCGCTGCTTGCAGCTTTAATTCATTTTATATCCCATTTAAAAACTGTTATTATTCTATTCTGTAAATAGGTTTTAAATTTAAACATTTTATTTCATTTTAGTACTGCTTTGTTTATTTCATTATTATTATACCTTACTCATATTCTATTTTTATTCTTCTATGTTGCATTTGTGTGAGCAAACTCCATTAGCCATACTCAGTTAATGAACAGATTCTGAAGCCCTGCAATCAAAATCTTACTAAATTGTATTCGTATTGCAGGAAAACACTACCTCCTTAAAGTAAAAGTAAAAGTACTCATTATGCAAAATGACCCCATTTAGTGTTAAATTTATCATATATGTATATTATTGAAATGTTAATACTGATGTAAGTAGTACATCATTACTCTTGTCAATGCTAGATGTTTATATTGTTGGGTTAGTCTAATATGCATATTTTATTAACTGATCATATGTTTTTTTTCACATGGCCTATAATATATTGATCTAAAAGTTGTAAAATAAATGCAGTGGAGTAAAAAGTGCAATATTTCCCTCTGAAGTCTCGTGGGGTAAGCATAAAATGGAAACACTCAAAGTCCAAGAGTCTCAAAATTGTACAATTACAGTACTTGAGTAAATGTAATTAGCCTAGTTGTATTCCACCACTGGAAATATGTGAGAAGCATTGATTAGAAACATCTTTGTAATAATCACTTTCTGGGGCAAAATGCTACTGTACAAGAACTAGCAGGGTAAAAAAATTATTAGTGGGTGGATTCAGACAGTTTACAAAAGGAAAAAGACATTTGACAGTGAACATGCAACATATTTAATTAGATATTACACTTAAACTGTTCACAATAGATGTTAAACATGATAGCATAAGTGTAAAATAAGTAATATGGTTTGTTTAACTTCAAAGATGATGTTGGTTATGAATTTATTCAAATGGAGTATTATGTGCTGTCAGTAGGTGTGACAGTTCAACAGGTGCTGAGATGAATGTTCCTGTGGAAGTGACCTATTAATGACCACTGACAGAGGGAGGTGGCCTCAGGATGCTCACCAAGCATGATCTCTAGCTTCCTCTGTATGTACTGTAAGAGAAACGACTCAGGAGCAGAGGGATATGGTACTTTTGGCCAGGATCATTTATAGTGAAGACAATCTGCAACAAAACAAACAAACAAACAAAAAAAAAACATGAATAACATGAAAGAGATCAGCAATTACATGTTAAACTGATATAGATTATCAGCAGCATCATAGTCATATAGGTTAAATAAGGCTAAATATGAAGCCACTGATTCAGTTACAAAATAATAACACAAAAGTACGTTTGGGCCTAGTTTAGAAGTATGAGAACACAACAAAGGCAGACTGAAGAATCTGGTAAAACGATGGCAGCTGAGGATATTAAGTATAAAATATATATGATGAACCATTTCTCACCTCAACATATGGGTAAAAGCTTTTCTCCCCCATACTGGCCCAGTACTGACCAGTCTCAAAATACATTTTATACACACCAGGTGTAAACATTTGTTGTGTGATGAGTCCTGGGCAGCGGCCATCATCATTAGTGGTCCTGTTGACACAAAATATGGTCGAAGATTAACGAAAATTTTGCAGTAGTAATGTTTGAGATTTATGGTCACTTGCTATTCTTCATATGACTGTATTTCAGGTTTTTACCCAGCGGTAATCAAACTCCAGGCCTCAGTTGAGGAGTCCTGGCGGTAGAGATTGAGGGCCATGTTCGACCCAGGGACGCCCATCGCAGTATTCAGCACATGGGTGGTCAGAGGACTAGGTGAGCCTGCCATTGCTGTGATCTACAAGACAAGGATGCAAGACTTTATGGATCAGCTTAAATCTGAAGCTTAGACGTCATATTATACTACAGTATTAAAAATTGCACATCGACTTTTTTTTATTATGCATGTTTTAATTTGAATACTGTGCTTTCAGCTTCCTTCATCATTTATAGAGGAAACCTTCAAATCTGAGAAAAATATGTAACATGATTTTTGTTCCTGGTTAGTAAGTTATTTCCTAATTGCCTATACCTAAAAAGTACAGTAAAGGCTTACTCCCTTCAAACTTTGTTTTTGTGACCTGGACAATGATATTTTGAAATGTATCTATTTCCAATGGGAAAACAGGTGAATCTGCACATTTTCGATGTGATTTAGAAAAGATTTACAAAATGTAAATCACTATCATGAATCAGCCTCCAAATATAGTCCCCCATCATTGTATCCAGTGATTCATACGTTGTTTTTTCTGACTTTATTTGAATGAAAATGTGCAAATTTTCACATTGGAAATAGATACATTTCAAAATATCACTGTCCTGATCACAAAAGCAAAGTTTGAAGGGAATAGTAGCCATTTTCTGTACTTTTTATGCAGAAGCAATTAGGAAATAACACTTACTATGCAGGAACAAAAAACAAGTAAGAATTTGTTACATGGTGTAATAATTTGAAACAACGTGTGGAAGTTATTTAGGCGTGCAAAGTGAAAATCCTGCTTCAAAAAATCATAGACAATAATACTGTTTGCAAACAATTGTAGTTATTTTGTCCATCACCTATTGAAATTTGAAAAGTTGAAATAAAAGTAGCAAATTAAGCATGCATGTTGAGATTTATTATGTATAAATCCTAAGGATACATGAATAACCTCTAGTTGCTACAGTACAAGGTGGTGGTTAATGCTGGGTCACAACATCAGACTGTAAAATGGCAGTAAGTAGAACCCCTGGATATAAGATTTTACATTTATGTGTCCAAAATATCTCCTTAGCCACAGAGTTCACGTAGATGCTACAAAATACAGTATATGGTGCAATACAACATACTGAATATATAATGCTGTATCACTGTACAGTTATCCTGTTAAATCTTTTTCTTACCTTATTTTCAGGCAAAATATGACCTTTGAGTTGCTGCAGCCTGTATGCACTCATGTGTGCTGTTGAATAAAATCCAAAGTGGGTCAGCAGTCCTGACTGAAAAATGTAATTTCAAGGTTTATTTAACAGGTTTTTGTCACATTACCGTCATGCAGTTCTACCCCCTGTCCTCTTCAGTGTGACACTCAGTACACATGTGCTTATCTTTTTGTCAACAGAAGACCAGTTGTGCAAGAGCGTCTTTTGTCACACTTTGCTTTCAGCACTTTGAACTTAGTGGAAATGGATGATCAAAGTGGACTACACTGAGGCTGAGGCACATGCAGATGAGTACGATTAATGGATTTTTTAAAAAGTATTTTTTATTTTCTGATATTCCTATATTTGACTGCTGGGTTAATGATCTTCCTGTACAACTTCCTGCTTGAATTCCACAAACATGTGCTCATGTGCTTATTACCTGTGATACATTTTCCCCACAGTCTCTGATTCTAATAAAATTCAAACTTCTAAGGGTTGAATATAATATTTTTAAATATGGAGGATCTTCTGGGCTACAACCTTGACAACAAGCATGACTTTGTAAATAAGTTCAATCATGGTGATCATGCTGGCTTTTGATCCAAAGACTACAGTGTGCTTTAAGTAGTCTAATGCACATTGCTGATTATATTATAATACAAAATTATATTAAAAAAAAAACTTTTATCATGACAGAAAATGATCTGGCAGGGGTGTTTGTCTACTCTTTATTTCTGATCATGCTTTATAAAATGAGAATGTCCTTATAAAGCACCTTGAATCTCCCATTTTTAGATTGTTTTTCTCCTTGTGTCTTAATCAGTCATTCCTGTTGTTATTGATAAGAGTAAAATAGTAAATTTAGGCCGAAGTGCTAAAACGAGACTGTAGTAGTATTTTATAGTTTTTTGCCTTAGATACAACTGTCAATAAAAGTAAATGACATGTCGCTAAATAATTGGTTTCAAAAATTAACATGAATTATTCCAAACTACATTTCCTGATGTGATTTGACATAGTTTCTATTATTATCAAATGTCTTTCCAGTTAACTTTATATCATGCTAATTTTTCTCTTTTGACTCAATAATCACCCATAAACACCTTAAACTCTGCCCAAAATCGCATCTCACAGTTTATGCTACACCAGAAATATTGTATACATGAGCTATACATAGGACCAGCTGATTGTTATAGACCATTTTCTCCCTGTATGGCCTCAGCATCTCAGTTATTAACTCTGTCAATCTGTCTCTTCCTCACTCATTTGTCTTTTTCAAGGTGGTTTTCCAGTGAAACAGCTGGTGATAGGAAGGCTGCAGGTAGAATTGGCCTTTTTTCAGTATAGTGAGTCAGCAGGAAACCATGTGCTGTTGAGGAGAAGGGCAGACTAGTTTTCTTTTTTTCTTTGACCTGGTGGAAACTGCTTCTGTTGGTGGCATCATCCTTAACTAGGCACACAGCGGCCCTCAAAGCAACAAACACAGTGTGAATGTTGCTGTGCACAATCACATCCATGCACTGAAGAAAAGGTTTTTATGGTTCAGGGAGCAAGCAAGATGATATTTACCATTATGGCCTAAGGTATGGACTCAGTTATCATATAAGACATAGACTTCATATTATTTGCATACTTGAATTGATCAGGTTTTGAAACATTTCCTCCATGTGTCTATTCAGCATAATAAAAACACACTCCCATGAACTGTATTTGTAGTCAATATGAAAATACCTTTACTACTGTGACAATGAGTATTTCCACTTGGCTTATCTTAAGAATGCAAACAAAAACATGTACCACCATAGGAATCATAATAACATCATTGTTTTCTTTAAAAAAAATCATATGAGAAGTCCTAAAGCAAGATTAAAATCAGACAGCTGAACAATTACAGTAAAGTTTACAATAATACACAATATTACACACTGACCTGGGCCTCTGCACAACTTAGTGCCAAATACATGGTGGAAGAGAGTGTTAACTTTCCTCTAATATGTTTAAAGTAGAGAAAGTACTTCTGAAAGGTGTGACAGGTGGTTTACAAACTTGTCAGGGAAGCACAATCAGAGAAGAAGCATACATACAACTTGTTTCTTTCCTAAATGACCAGTGTGACTATCCAATCTCTCAAGGATTTAGTTACTTTGAATGTCTGAATTATGATACCTTGAAGGTACACAATGAAGGTAAAGTGTGAGTCGAGTGTCTTGAAAGATCTAACTTGACAGTGTACAGATTTCTTTTACAGAAAGCAATAATTTTCATTTTACAGTACATGCACACAATATTCCAGTTTTTCCTGCAGCCCCTGCTTCATCATTACTCCTGTTTCCCACATTTTGTGTGCCTAAGTCTAATTAAAGGTCCTTCATAAACAGAGATTCATTAAAATTTTGTGTCCTCCTGGGAGAAACTGGTGAAGCAGCAGAAACATTCTCACACAGACCCCATGACTCTACACAAATTATTATGTACTGTACAGTCTGATACTGCCATATGCTGCCTGTTTTCAGCAGAAGACTTTAATGAATGTGATAAATTATAAGCTGCTTACATAATGTTTTAATCAGGGAACTATATTGTCTCATTTGGATTAATACTAATATTTGTGTTTATGCAAACACACTTGTACAGTACTACAGAACTGCCTGCTTAGGCAGGATTTTTAAAGTTGAATTCACCATCCTGCCTCTAGCTGTCTTTTATGTAACTACTCTAAAATCACTCCCTCCCTCCATCTGATCTAACAAATTATTCTCAATCACATATACAAGTAATTGGTGTATATAAGTCACATTTGTCTGTATTTTTGTTTTACTTAAAATTATGGTCACAGAAACTGAGCTGCTTCGATAAAACTGAGTGTACTTTATGTGTTATTTGATATGTGCACACTCAGTGGAGCCTCCAATATGGGCGTTGGCTTGATGGTTGTTGTTCTCTTCCTCAATGTTTGGCACTTTATCCACGTCTTCTACATTTTCTCTTTTTCCACCCTCATATTTCCTCTTCAGGGTCAGAGCTGTGATTGCTCATCTGTGACAGACAGACAGGCAGAAAGGATAAAGACAGAGCGGCAAGATAAGACAAAGAAACATTTCATTTAACTGCAAGCTCAGAATGACTAAGTAAAATTTCATCATGCAAGTATAAATTGATTTCACAGTAGTGGAGTCTCAGTAGTTGTTTCATGTCCAGAGGCCTCACAAGACTGAAACCTCTAGTTGCCCTCCTGAAAAAAACTAATTAATCACTACTCATCACTATTATACAATATCTACTCAAAACCTACTGGTTTCACTACTTGATGGCTACTGAGATGTGTAGCAAACTGTAGTGATTTATGTAGTAATTTCAGTAGTAATAAGTAGAGTTTTGAGACATATGTCTACTGATGATTACTACATAATGACTATTTTAATCACTGCATGATTATTACTTAATTACTACTGTCTCACTATTTAGCTTTTGGGAAATGACTACATAAAAACTACTCATTCCTTCACATTTATTATGGAATTACTACACAATATACTACATACGTACTGCTGTATGCCTTCACAGTCCCTTTTGACTTCCTTCCTTCTGTATGTGTAGTGTTGTGTCTACATAATCACTATAAAAGCAAGTACTAGAGCCTCTACATGACTACTATTTAAAAGCATGTGTAGTAAAGCAGTAATGTTTTGACAACTTATTCACTACTAACACCAAGTAGTAAAACTCTCTGCTTGATTACTACTGGAAACACTGCTGTTTTGCTACAGAACTCTACTAGTGTATCACGAGTAGTAAATAAACTACACATTTACTGCACAATTCCAACATGTCACTACATAGCCACTACTACATGAATAGGTTTTGTGTAGTGTATTTTATTGAAATCATGAGGTTATTTTGTTACATGTAGTTAAAGCGCATTTTAGCATCTCCTAGTGGTTGCTTTGAAGATTAATGTCAGCTCATTGTACTTAAACTCTACCTGTTATTTGTGATCACATAGGTAAGGTCGTAGTCTGAGACCGGCCATTTTGATTGAAATTTTGCACAGCAAGGTGCCCTAGAACTCTCTCTGTTTAATCCTTTGCATCCACCTGTGTTGAACCTTGGAGAAGCTTTGTTTGTAAGTTTATGTTACATGTTTTATCTTTATAGATAAGGATTGATGCATATTTTGTTGTTTCATTTAATATTTGGGGAGATTTATAGATAATTACCTAAATCCCTTTTTTGGCAACATATAGTGCAAACATTGGTTTAATTGTGTAGTATTAAACAAGTATTTATATTTCTACGCTCTTTTTACTTACAGTAAGAACATTTTCTTGTGTATTTATTTTCAGTTTCACAGAGTTTCTGGAAAAGCATTGTAAGCAAGCATGTTGATGAAGATATACAAGTAAACAGACCTCAACTTTGCTTCCACATCTGAGTCATCATTTTAACCTTTCAGTGCCTAGTACACCTGTTTAGCTACCTGTCACTTTGTGTAGAGCCACGCACACAGGGGACAGAATAGAGATTGTGATGAATTTATTTAAATTTTGAAAATTCAAATCTGGTCTCTGGACATTTGCTGATTTTTGTTTGACAAATTGAAATATTTTCTCACAAAAGAGGGGCCTGACATAAATAGTCTGGGAACCTCTGTTTAACACATGCTTTAAGGACAATGAAGAGACTTCACAGAACAGAACTGTCTCTCGCTGATACACTTCTTAGTCATTCCTGAAAAGGTGTGTGCAGTCTTGACGTTCATTTACCGTGTGGTGGTCATCATCAGGCTCCCTCAGATCAGGGCTCTCCCTGTGGATTCGATGGCGGGAGCTGGGTGGGGAGAGGGAGGAGAGGGAGTGCTCGGGACTGCTGGCTGACAGAGCGTACGGTGAGCCAGCTGGACTGTCCTCTCTCAGGGGAGACCCTGCAACAACACATGCAAACATGGAGTTCATAGGAATAACAGTTTGGTGTGAAGCATAGGTCTTGTTTTATGTTGGCATAAATATGAAGAAAACTTCATCAGATGACGTGCAGAAAAGTGACAGAATGAAGTACAGATGAGGAGATGACGAGAGGGAGGTGAGAGACAGCGAGCTAGATAGTGAGGGACAGGGGAATCAAGTAGAGCTGGAGATAAATTAATATGAAGATGAGAGCTATCAATCGCCCAAGGTCATTCAAAGTGGATGGGAAAACACACACGTGGACACACACTTTCCTGCAGGTGTACAACTGCTAAACTGCAGTGTGAGCAAGACACATACTCTTTTTTAGCACACTTTGTATATCCAGGCTGATGTTATAATAATGGCTTCTAGATTCAAGGTTAAAGCACTGCCTCTGTTTGTTTTTACAAGAACATTTTAGTGAAGCAGCAACTGAGGATATGGTGTTCAGAGGAAGGCGGACTGCAGCAAATTAGTGGTGTAAACTGTGTTTTAGTTTATGATCAGTTTAATTAAGAATGCAGTAAAATTGATTTCCTTCAGAAGGATAACAAATCTTTGTCTTGTTCACCCCTTGGGCTGTTGCTCTTGTTGGCAGGCGCAGTGACTGTATAGTGTTCAAATGTCCACAAGAGGGCAGCAACAACTCTCATCTCCATGTATGATGCTGCTCTGCTGTTGTTCTCGGTCTCTGATGTTTGTTTTCTGAAGCTTCATCTGTTTCTTCAACCACACTGTTTGTTCAGCATGTTCCATAATTTGCTCACAACCACAACAGGCACCCATCCCCACTGCGGTTGATATCGTCCTTAATCCAACTTTTTAAAATTCCTGACTGGAGGAAAAATAATTGATATGTCAGGTAAAATAGGAGTGGCTCAGGCGGTGCAGTGTATTCCATCCCCCAGTTTTCCTGCGGCACAGATCCTGAATCATTTTGATTGGGGTTGTGACTGGTGGAGCTAATCACGCAGAAAATCTGAAAGTGGCATATTGCTGGAGTCCGCCTTGAAATGTTTTTTGATGTGAGAATAGATTATCTATCATTGGATCTCACACCTGCCTGCCTCCACTGTCTTTCTGAATGAGTGTCTCACCTTTGTGGTCATTCCTCTGTGTGTCCATCCTGTCAAGACTGTCAAGCAGCCCATCGATCTGTGTCTTTATCAGAGTCAGCTCCTTTTTAATCACCTGCAACTCCTCCATGCCCACTGCAGGGAGAGTGAGGAGAGAGAGAATATACGGGACATTAGGAAATTACAAAACCTGAAAATGTGCGCTGAAAAAACATAAATAGCCACTATTGGTTCTGCAATGACAAACGCATCCTATGATAGATAAAACGCAACATACAAAGTAAGCCATTTTGGGTATTTTATATTAAAACAGTGCATGTTCTGAACATGTTGGGCAGGATGTATAATTTATTTGTGTTTCTGATTTGCCACTTAAGCTCAGATTTAGGTATAATGCAGCCCTGGAGGGAATTCACCATGTTCTTCTCCTCTTCTATGATGCAACCCTTCTATGTGATTTATTAAAATTAACAGATTTTTTTTTTTTTTTACAAAACAGTCTTGAGCATCTTAAATTGAGTCAAATCTGAATTGGAGCCCGTTCATATTACTCACACTTGGCTGTGGTTGAACTAGTGGAGTGGGCTCTGGAGCTTTTGGAGTGGGTTCTGTCTCGGCTGCGTCTGTGCTTGGAGGAGTAGGAGGAGGAGCGGGATCGCTTGGCCAGACTGGGTCCCAGGGGCAGAGGAGACAGGGATGCTGGCACACGCTGGTAGTCGTACACCCTAGAAATTTATTAGATATTTAAAAACAACTCGTCTTTAACTGTGTTCATGCAGCAAGTTGTGTTTTTACTGAATTTGTGGGAAGGTGCTTTGTGGTTTTATGTAATCCAGTTTTTTCTTTCTGAAATCATGATGAAAGGGAACCTGCTCACAAGCATGGAATTAGCATTAGGATGGAGTTGAAAACAATGTAATAAAATATATTATGCTGCTGAATATGACTAAACCAAGCATACAGATGAACAGCAGAGAGTAGGATTATTCTGAGACGTCATTATGTGAGACGTTGACCACAGCCTCTGTTCCCTGTGAAAAAGCAAATTAGAAATAATTTTTTAAAAACCACTGTTTAAACCTTCATCTAGATGATACACTGATATTGTACACAGTACTTGGGCTGGTACTCAAACCTAAATCCTTTTTTTGGACCTGACCAAAACACAAAGTGTCTAAAACTGTCAAGTTAGAATTAAATGAGATTAGTAGTCTTGTTTATTTATTCTTCACCCTGATTTAAATCAAAATTTTGCTAATTTTTGACTATCTCATTTAGACAAAATAGATATTCAACATTTGAGAAATGTGACTTTTGTTAAATGAAAAATGAGTACTGTATAAAAATACGTTTATATTCAATAAATTTGAGAAAAATATCATTTTGGTATCAGTACTGAAACTCTGTCAAATCTACATTCATATTGAAAAATTTCAAACCATACCCAGCCCTAGCTGAAGCAAGTAGGTGATTCAAAATTTAAGAAAAATAAGAAATTACATGAGAGACATGACAGTGAAGAAAAACAGCAGTTCAAACATCTCATACATAAATATGGATATTTATATTCTATGTTCTTTTGTCTTTTACTGTCTATCTCTGTTTCACTCTCTCGCTCGCTCTGGCGTTGCCTCCTCCCTGTGGACAGCTCCATGTCTCTATCTGTCACTGAATGTAATTGGTTCTGTCAGGGCCAATCAATAGCTCCCCGCCAGGCTAGTAGTGCTGGTGACAGAGGGTGTATCACAGTCAAACTCTATAGTGGTTACAGAAACGGCACTGTGTGTGTGTTGTGCATGTGTGTTTGTGCGAATGTTTTAATAGAAATAGAGTTGATGCTGTGATTGAAACATAGACTCATTTGATCTCAACACTCACTGACCCAATGACCAGGTGAAACACAGACACATGATAATAACCAACCAATCACCAATGAGCAACGTTGTACAAATCTAATATTCTGCTTAGTTTATGTGTATCAGGCGTAAATGATCATCATACTGAGAGAAATCATACTGAGGTATGATGAAGAAATTTCTTAGTTGATTTTTATAGAAACAGTAGCAAATTGTGATCTCAAGTGGATATTTCAGAATATTTTTCATGTATTGTGATGCTATATGGGAACAGCAATCCATCTTAACTGGATCTAAACACAATCTGGATATATCAGGATAGAGGACAGTCTTAGCACAGTGCAAATAGTTTCAGCAAAGCCAGGAGAGTAAAAAGCTCCTCTGCTGTATATCACAAGCCAACAACAGGGAGGCAAGCTGTCAGCTGCAAGGACTACGAGTCGTACTGTAATGTAGATTTACTGATTGAGCTGTTAGCCAGTCAGTCAGATGGAGCTGTGCTTCCTGAAAAGTTTTGTTTTTATTGTTTCCTCTCTGCTCGATACAGTGATTTCTGCACATAATGTGTTCATAGGACATCCACAGTGCACACACAGACACACGCCTCACAATGTCACATAAGGATGAAGTGTATTAGGCCACCATAAGTGTGAGAGATTAGAGGATTTGAGCATTGTCCGTGTGGGGAGACACAGAGACCAAAGACTTATGGGAGTTTAAAGTCCTTTAGAGCAGTTTGCAGGGGCAGATAGACAATGTGTTGTTACACCGGCTTTGAAGTGTCATCTCAGAGAATGGAAGCTCAGACAATGAGAGACTGTAGACGAGCGAGGATTACAGAGAAGTGTGTGAGTGTGTGTGAGAGAGAGTGTTTGTCTCTATGGATTAGACCCCACACGGAAAGCAGCTTTGTCAGCTCGAGCTGTTATCTTTGTGTTGAAAAACACTTTTCTTTCGTGTTCGCGCAAGAGGACAGCGGACAATAACAGTCATTTCTCTCTTTCCCACATACTCATGTGCACAAACAACAAACACCAAAACAGAAATGCGTGCACACACACACATACACACACAGTCCCCACATGCTCACACCCATAGGCAAACATGTGTGCTTACACACATAAATATGCACATATACAAAAATTGTCACACACACACACACACACACACACACACACACACAGCTGTCAATAGTGCTAGCCAACAGCATGGGAAATAATCATGCACTGTGTTAAAAACAAATTGAAAATCAGTGGTTAGTGTTCCCTCCTGAGCAAAGACAGAAAAATGCAGAGCAAGGCAAACCAAATGAAAAAAAAACAAAGAAAAGATGATGGTTAATACTTAAAGCAACAGAGCATCGATATGTGCGAGAAAGGCGATGGAATGAGGTGCATATTTTGCGTGTGTGTGTGTGTGTGTGTGTATGTGTGTGTGTGTGTGTTTATGAGTGAGGCCTAGGGGATGTAAGAAAGTCCCTGAGCAATTTCAGTCGAGGACCAATAATAAAGAGCCACTCTGAGTGGAGCTGTGGAGCTCTGTCTAACCAACTACCTCATCTACCTAACCACTGCACAAAACTGTATTCTGAGGTAACATGGATAAGGTAAACACACTGTAAACTGCTGTAAAACTACTGAGTTGATGAATAATACCAAACTACATGCTCAATTTTTATATCGGGAATTACATAACTAAAAGCAATATTTGTTGTGAACCTGCTCTGTAAGCTGGTAGGAACTGCAAGTTGACTACAATAAGTGGCCTGTATGTGAAATTGTGAAGGGGACACATTATGCATATTTCCAGGTCTACATTTATATTCTGGGGCTCTACTGGAATATCTTTGCATGATTTACGATTAAAAAAATCATTGTAAAAATGTATTATTTTTATTGGCACTTGATGCAGCCCCTCAGTTCAGCCTCTGTCTGAAACAGGCAGTTTTAGCTCCTGTCTCTTTAAGGCCCCCCTCCCGATGACCCCAGGAATCTACCTAAACTAATAGCAGTAGTAGGATTTCACTTTTTTTCACTTGTTCTTTACTCGAAATGGAAACTTCTCAAATACACTCTTGGAGCCTGAATCCAATGTGAACAACCTTAGCAACAAAGGCTACGGAGGCATGCATGAACAATCTGATGTCATCATGAGGAGGAAGTAGAGGTAACATGGCAAATGAAGCATTCACAGCTGGCATTTTACATATGTCCTGACATTACAACAGTATAAATAACAGAAAATCACAAAAAAACATGATATATCCCCTTTAACAACAGACACTGAAATGTTTGTTGTAAATTTTCTTTATAATTTTAGTCTTCAGTTGTTAGAAAAACCTGAGTGTAGAATATGAAGAGTGAGCAAAGAAACATGACAAAAGAAGATGCAGGGCTTGAGGAAAAGATACTGAATAGTTTGATGACTGTGACAATGATGTGAATCATACATAATGCTATGGCCTTCACAGTCACCAGCAGATCTCAACTCAACTGAACACTATAGTAGATTTGGTGTTAGACAGTGCTCTCAACCACCATCATTATCCACCACCAAATGAGGGAATATCTTTATCTTTTAATGGTGGTTTTTCCTGTCACACAGCTGTATGTTATGGCCATTTTGGGCTATATCATGCAAGAAAAGCTTAATGTATTGCCTCTGAAGTTCAAGGAGACCTCCTCACCTTTGGACGGATGCAGCTTATGCAAATGATATAACTCAGTCTGAGCTAAGAGAGCTGAGATTTAGTTTGAGTAAAAGTGTCTTTGATCTTAACTCAAACGGGACCACACAGCACAAATCTATGATCTGGGTGTGTGTAAGTGTGCAACTGTCTGTATATATCTGGAAATATGTATTTTTGAGAGTGTGCGCATTTGTGTGTGTGACGAGTGAGCTCATGACTGTTGACCAGTAACAGGCAATGTTGTTGATTGACAGCTGTGTGGCAAACATCAATGGAGGGCAGAGACTACGAGAGACAGCGGGGATGGAGAATCCGCTTTAAGCCTCTTCCTTTAGCCTGCTGTGACACACAGACAAGCAATGAGGTGTGTGAGCTGCCATGTGTAGCTTTCTGACAGTACCTGTCATAGTAGTCCTCGTGATAGCTGTCATAGTCCAGGTCAAACTCAGATCTGCAGGGGAGGTGGGGAAGGAGACAGAGACAGAACGGGTGGTTAGTAAAGTTTTTGTCAAAACGACATAAACTACATGATGTACTTTTACTGAGGTTATCACATATTTCACTTTCAACTTGCTTAGTGTGTTAGTGTGTGAATGTGTGTGTGAGCTGCTACAGAGTTATACGGCAAAATCACTTCATCTGGAAAGAATACAGTGTTCATGATCTCCAACCAGCTGGAAAAAGACATTGGATTTGTTCTGCTGCAGCCTCCAAGCCGGAAAATCCATAGAAATTGTCTTGTTCTCTAACTGTGTGTGTATGCGTGAGGCTTGGTAAGGGAAGCTGTGAGGCATGAATGTGACTATGAGAGAATCAGAGGCAGGTGAGTGATGTGACAGGAGTGAACTTATATAGGCTGGTAGCTGGCGTGTACCTGCAGAACAGACCAGAGGAAGTGGAGAAGAGAAAAGTGACACTAAGCCAGAATGAGATCATATTCTGGTGTGTCAGACCTTAGCATTCCTCCCTAATCCCTGCACAGAGTCGCTAATAATCCCCCCATGTCGCTCACCCTCCCTCTGTGTCTCTTTGTCTCTCTCGCTGACTCATTCTCTCCATCAGTCTTTCTTTTACTGTATCTGTCATGCTTTCTTTTCATTTATACTGACCTCAGTCTCTCCATTTCTCTCTTATTACAGCTTTACTTGCAAAACAACATTGTAAAAGTAAGCAAATATATTGTAAACAAGGAAATTTCTTATCACTGCATATTTGCTCAGTGTATGAGTTAAGGCATCAGTATGCTTCAAACAAAGTGCTTGTTGGAAGGTGTTGAACGGTGCCTGAAACTACCTCCCCCCTCACTTTTCCACCATCAGAAAAAGGTGGGCTGTGTCCAACAATTTCTGTAATTTTTTTGACACTTCTGAACTTCTCTCTCAAATTCTCTTTTTTCATTCCTTACACAACTATTTTACTTTTTCTCACCTGTACAACTGAGTGCAAGACCATGAATGCCTTTGAGGAGGCACTTTCCGATTCATCACATCATGCCCTTTGAGTGTGACTAATACAGAACAGGTATAAACACTTTTAGCTTTTTAGCTTTTGCTTTATACGACCTAGTTAGTTTGAAGCATACTGAACCCTTTAGAGTATGGTAATAAAAGGATCTCTGGATATGCAAATCTAACCTGTTTTAAAGGACCAGTGTGTGTGTAAGATTTAGGGGATCCACTGGAAGAAATATTTGCAGAAATCGAATATAATATTCATCAGTATGTTTTCATTAGTGTATAATCACCTGAAAACAAGAATCACTGTGTTTTCGTTAGCTTTGAATGAGCCCTTTATATCTACATAGAGAGCGGGTCCTCTTCCACACACCACCATGTTTCTATGGTAGTCCAGAATGGACAAACCAAACACTGGGTCTAGAGAGGGCCTTTTGTGTTTTGCGTGAGTTTTTTGGCCACTGTAGGTTCTCCTACATGCTTGGAAAGGGAGGTGGAGGGGAGGGGTATTCAGTTGGTTGCAATCTGCAACCTCACTTCTAGATGCCACTAAATCCTACACACTGATCCTTTAAGTAAGTAAATATGAAAGAAAAACTTCATGCATAATAAAGGCAACAAAGTATAGATAATGAAACATGACTGAGTAGGGGTTAACAGGCTTCAGACACATTTTAGAGCAACTTGTTATCACATATTCTCATCCAAGTAATAGCACATGTTCAGACAAGATACTGGTAAAAAATGTGTTATTTTTCAGGACACTTCGATATATTTCAGGAAACTAACACACCCACAGCCCTTCCCATCTGCTTATCTGTCGCTCAGGGAGGCAGTGATTCCCCTGGTTGTAGTCATGCAGCTCATCTCAAAGAAGAGATGTGTTTTTGTATGTCAGGATAAATAGCAAGGGACTAAACCCAATACTTCTCCACAGTCAGAATTACACACATGCTTTGATGTGTAATACATGGACACAGACAAACATCACAAGATAGTAAGAAAGGAAAACATCTCAATCTGTGTGTGTGTTTGTGTGGATCTGAAGTGCAAACTTATTTTGGAGTGGACTTTAATCACATCTCCTCCAGCACTACTCTCACTGACTCTCTTCTGTCTCGTACCAGCTGGTTTTCGGAGCTCAGGAGACAGGAGACCACAAAATAATTTATAACAAGTGCTCACGTCTGAGCTGCACACTCATGCCAAAAAAGCAAAGCATCCTTTGAATCCAATTTATAGACTGCCGTCTGTTATCCTGTTTGAAATGGAGGAGGTCTACATGTTGTTTCAGCTGATTTTGTCAAACCAGTTGAAACATCTTGATTTTTCTGCACTTGAGGAAACAAAAGTAAGGAAGTGGAGGACACACCGCAGACCTCAACTGAGCTAAGCTTTCCACTTTCCAAGTGAATTCAGCCAGAAGTGAGACAGAAAATAACAGCTATTCACCAGAATCCTCACTGAGGGGGAACTAAGCTGCTGTTCACTCTCTGCTTGTTTCTTTTACGTTGGCGTTCACTGGTTTACAAAACAGTTTTATTTCTGTTGTTGTGTCTTGTCTGTTGTTATCCATTTGACTGTGTATTTTTTAGATTTTTTTTTAATATTTCAATTCTATTTTCTTTTTTTCTCATCTATTCATTGTTGGTTATTTATTCTCGGAGCATTTTCACACTATTTTTTGTATTATATTTTTTGTATTTCAGGTATCATCATTACTTAATACTGATTAATGATTAATTAGTGCTTAACAATATCCTGTATTATATACTAACTAATGTAAATTATTTGAATGATTATGAATAATAAATACTGGGTAATTCATTACTCACTTGATGATGATCAGGTCATTAAAATATGTCACCATGGTACAGTAATGATAAGACATAAACAGGTATTTTCATGTGATTTAGTGAAGATAAATTTGTGGCAGGAAAGCACAGCCTATTTAGAATTGAATTACCTCCAAAGTGAGCAGCCAAGTGCCTGGGTCACTGTGTGTGTATGTTTCAAGGTTTGTGTGTGTGTGAGAGAAAGAGAGAGATGGACACAGGGTCACTAAAGGCTAATTAATTTCTTTTCATAATTTCTCAAGTGCCAAAGCAATCCATTAGACATGGCTCGCTATAAATCATCTCTGCCTCATAATGTGTGTGTGTGTGTCTGTGTGTGTGTGTGTGTGTGTGTGTGTGTGTGTGCCTGTATAAGGCAAAGACAAGTTGTTTTTGTGAACAAAGCATCACAGAAATTTCTACCAACATGCACCCAAGACAGAAAATCGGAAATCAGTCTCACAGAGGCTCAATCTATGGAAGAACCTCAAAGTTGTGTGTGTGTGAGATGAATTATTAGAGATGTGGTGCAATTGGCTTAGAGCCTTGACAGATGCAATTTAAATCTTACTGACAATGAATCAGAGTGACATTTTCTGCAAGATTCTTGTGTTTCTGGTTATGGTGACATCTTTGGTGATAAACGATCACTGCTATACTCTTTTGTTCTGCACTTCCTTACAATTAATTCACAACATACCAAAAACATATTTTATAACTGCTTAGTTACAGTACATAACACAGTTTGTCTCACAGTTCTGGAATAAGATGCAATTTAAAAACATGCTTAGATTCAGTTTATAATTCTACTCTTGTTCTTTACAACTGATACATGAATTACTTGTGTACACCTACATTTTTAATGATCTGAAATGTGGACCATGCTTCAAGATCCCTACACCACAGCTGATTTAGGAAAGACTATCTTTACTGTTAGTGCACTGGAATAATCTGCAAAGCCACCTAAAAATTACTTACACACCTTCAAAGATTCAAGACCATTCGTATCTGCCTCTACAGTGACTGCTTCAACTAAACATACGTTCAGTTCTGCCTTTAATCTGTATTCTCAAGACAGTCATTAAACATGTCTGGTCCTTCATCTGCAGCACCAGTCAAAAGTTTGGACATACTTTCCAATTCCCTTGAATGAGAAAGTGTGTCCAAACTTTTGAATGGTAATGTAATTCTAGATGAAACTATAAATCAATCACTATCACATTTTTAAGAGAACATAATACATGTTGAAGTGAAGTAACTGGAACTAATTCATGCTTTACAAGGTTTTGTGCTGTGCATGACGAATGATATCAAATTGTTATTCAATTTAATTCATTAGTGTACTGCACACATTGCTGTGCTCAGATTGTGTGAGCACAGTATACTTGAGCGTGTGTGTGTGTGTGTGTGTCCATGCATGCCTACTTCATGAATGTGCAGTATGTGTTTGTATATGCGCAAAGAAATAATAATTTGTCTTTTGCTGCTGCAAAGGAAAAAAGTCAACCTTCAAAAACATTCAGAGATGAATAGGTGCTAAAAACTGATGCAGGAGTAGCTTTTAATTTGGACTAGATTTTGAAATCTTTAGTTGCTCAGTAATTTGTTCAGGCAGGGCCTAAACTTTGTTCATGCTTTCTAGATCTACTGTGCAAGTGCAGGTCTGAGTTACACTGTATTGTAACATTATTGTCAGTGGTGATTTTGTTCCTGTGCAAAAAAGTCAAGCTTTTGTTGTAATCTGGATGTCTATGATATTTAAATCATAAAGTTTCTGATCAACCCGGATGCCCTGGTTTTTATATATATATATTTGTACTTTCTCAATGTTAACGCCGGTCAGAGTGGACAAAATTGAATGTTAACTGCCTATGAATTTTGAAGCCTGGTTAAGTGTTAGAATAAAAAAGAAATGGTAATAACCCAACCCAGAAAACAAATCCAACACAGGTACACGGGGCTGAAAGCACCACATAATACCACTTAACCAGTTTTAACAAGGATGATCATATTCATCTGCATCAACAACAACAACAAAAATCAGTGGTTCAGAGGGGTATCATCAGCATAAAGACGTATTTGGAAAGTAACCGTTCCTGAGTAACCATCAGGAATCCAGAGTCTCAAACCATTAAGAGACAACAGAGTTTCACACAATCAACTGTATCAAACTGTTTTGATAAATCCATCAATATAAAGGCAAATGTTTGTTTAGTGTTCCTGGTTGTTTGTGTGTTGGGAAGCCTCTCAGTATGCAACGTGGCAAGAATTTATAAATGCATGTCTCATGTTTTGCATGTTTCTGCATTGTTAATTGTGTTCCAAAATATATCCATTACCTCACCTATTGTTACACTGTATCAGTCATATGAGCAAACGCAGTCAGACTGCGGGTGATGTCGTGTCTACAATTGGTCTCATTCTCCCTGATGTGGTTACAAATATGGATTTGTTGCTGTGTTGAGGGTATGACTGTTACTACAAATAAAGCTGCTATTCAAGTTATAATCTCCTCTCTGCTAAGTTCTTCCTACCTGTGAACCCTAACTCACCACATTAGTGTCTAAACACTGAAATCATCTGCTCTATTTAATGTACATGATTTTTTTCCACTACAAAATGTGCAATAAACCAGACAGTTGCCATAAACAGTGCAATTAAACAGAGAGAGACTCTTCAAACCTTGCTGACTACCCTCTTCCTTCCGTTTTACTTCCCATGTTAATTCCTGTCTGAATTTTTCCACATTAAGAAACTTGTTCAGTCATGCTTTTTCCTGTTAAGAAATAATTCTACGATAAGACATATTCTCTCCTTTAAAGTGCTGAGAAATTAAGCCGTGCTTCTGTGTCTTCACGCCTAGATTACTGTAATTCTTCATATGCTTGCCTCAGCCAAGGAGCTGCAGCTCGTCTTCAGCTGGTTCAAAACACAGCAGCTCGTCTCTTCTAACAAAGACAAAGCACAGGGAGCACATTACTCCAGTGCTGGCCTCTCTCCATTAGCTACCAGTGGAGTTTAGAATTAAATATAAACTCTTGTAATTACCTTTCAAGTAGAGGGCTAAGTCCCAGAATACATTTCTGAGTTGTTTGGACTTGTGTCCAAGTACAGGAAGCAACTTTAGGGAGACTAGGTACAATACTTCTTATATGACATAGTCTAATTCAATGGACATTTTTTAAAAACATTTCAAGCCCCATTTATATTCCTTCACTTTTTCCTCTCTTGTTTATGTTATTCCTGAATTAAATCTGATTTGTTGTATTCTCTTACATCTGTTACAATCCTGCCTGTATGTCTTTGTGCTTTACAGTTTTCATTCTGAAGCACTGACATTTTCATATGAAAAGTACAATATAAATAAATCTTACTTACTTACTTGAGTTCCCCTCTCTGTTCCATTTGTGGGTCTTTCTGGACATATGAGCTGAAACAATGTGTAACTTGATTAACTGCAACCTAAGCAAATGGTTCATTATTTTTAATGTTTATGGAAGCCATAAAATCCAGATGAAGGTCTAGTGGTGAAATGTTACTCCTAATAAAATAATGTAATAGCAAAGTTCAGTAGACAGTGTGCAGAAAGCTTTTCTCTCTCTTTATGCAACAAACAGACATAACTAAGAAGCAGCAGGAAGCGGTAAGAAATGCTGATCAGTTGGAAATCACGACTGAGCAACAGACCAAGACACTACTGGTGTTTATGGGCCTTTTTCATGTTCCCTCTGGGTTTCATTGCCCCTTAAAGCCCCAACAGTGACTCTGAGAGCTCTGTATCTTTTGTGATGGAAGATTTTTACATTGTGTAAGTGAAAGAGGAGTGCAGTGAGACATGATAAAAATCCAGCTGACGAAAGACCCAAGACACACTGCTAGACAGACTAGATAGAGTCAATAATGTTCCAGACATGGTCAGTTCACACTAAATAAGCGGCCTTGAACATGTTTTTTGCAATTTCATTAAAAAACATTGAGCGTAAAATGTTGAAAGAACGTCAGAGTTACTCTTTGCCAGATCTTCCTTGTTTCACTGCTGCAGTTGTCCAGGTTTTCTTACCTGCATCCATACTACCTGCCTGACTTCTTGTCAGCAATGTCCTGTCTGCATGATGATTCTCATATGTTTGTTTGCCTGATCCAATCTGCCCACCTGTTGATAACTATAATCCTGCTAGACCTCGACAGCGTAAAATGCCTTTCAACCCTTCTCGTCCTCCCCAACCCTACCAGTCTGTGTCTCGTTACTCTACGGTTACAGAAGCAGCTGCAGTGTGGCGAAGCTACATTTTCTTTATTTGTCTGACACTGCAGATGCTCTAGACATAGCAAAACATTTTTATATGTAATATCAAAAATCGACATTGAAAGACTTGCATGAGAATGATTTGCTTATGTTTTAAATGTGTATCCAAATCAATCCTCTTGATATTTGTGAATTTGATTTTGGTATGATGTCATACCATTTTGAACATTTTCAAATGTTTGTTCACTGAATCTGTATAAGTGTCAATTAATTTTCGACATTCAAATGATTTTTATTTGAACATAAACAGCTGTCAATCAGAAAATGTTTACAGTGTATATATACTGTAGCCAGAGTATATGATCATCACTTTAGATAGTGATTAAAGTGTTGACTGAACTAAGTTTAATCTGTTGACTAAACTGCAGTGTTTTCATATACTGTACAGTCAATGCACAACCGCCAGCCAATCAGAAAGAAGTATTTTCTTCTGGTTTGTCTTCACTGGGACTTGAAACTCCTGCAGCTAAAAAACAAGAGTGTGTTTACTAGCAGCAGGCCCCCCACCTAGAGTTATAGTGAAGTTTAAGGAGAACATAACAAAGCAGAATAATCATGAGAGAACATATTGGAAAACAACCCACACCTACACAGAGAGGCTGACAACAGCGTGCAGTCAAGAAGAAATAAGATTACTGTGTGTAATGTACAGAGGGATTTTTTCTTCTTGCCCTGCCAAAAAATGAAAAACTACATTTATGGACTGACAATTAGGGGAGGGAAAGAAAAGAAAGAGAGAGCACAGGATGTTAAGGGTGAGTATGATCAAGATGAGAGCAGAGAGGCTTTGATGGGGGAGGAGGGGAAGATGAAGGGAGTGCTGGCAGCTCGTTTGTCCCTCTCAGAGGGAGACTCTGAGCTAATCTACTCCTTCTTTCCCTTTCATTTAATCACTGTCGTTGTTTTTCTCTCTCCATTTCACTCACTTTCACAATTTCTTGCTCTGTCCTTCTTGTTTTTTCTAAAATGCAGTGATACTTCACATATACTTATTTTGCATAAAAAGAGTTAGGCAGAGTTAAGTATGAATAAAAACATACAGAAAACAAATTTTGTTTATATACTCTATTATTAAGTAATAATAAAGCCATCCAATCTTAAATATGTGAGGGGGTGTGCGGCCCCTCAAGTTGAATGGGCACCATTCCTCTGACCCCAACCCTTACCCTTATATTAACTAATAATAAAATCTAATTGTTTATCTTGTGGGTACATTATGGCCCTCTGATTCCAGACTGTGTGAACACAGTTTTGTCCCCACAATACGAGTAATACATGCACAAATGTATACACACACCAGGTCTTGCAACAAATCCTGAGGGAGAATTAACATTTGACAAAGAGCATCTTTATTATTTCCTGAGAACCTACTTAAACACGCAGTGATCACACACTCTGCTGATTTAATCAATGACATGTGCAGGATAGTAGCCGATCAATAACACATCACCATGTAATCTGCTCCTTGACATCCATTACTGCTTGGCCCACTGGTCTGCATCATTTGGATATACTGTATGTAGTGCAGGTGGTGATCTACAGCTACAGGCCAGAGCATGAGAGGTACTAGAGTAATGGCAACTCGAAGAGCTCATAAATTTATATCCTACATGCATCAAGGTGAAATTATAGCCCGAGAGCAATTTATTCAGTCCGAGAAATAGAGGTACATAGATAAGGGTTGTGTGTCATATTGCACTCATCCTTCCTCTCTTTAGTTTAAGTAGCCCTGAATGGCTGACAGCCCTTTAGATTTGATTGCAGAGCAGCAGAAGAGCACTGCATTGATAGAGAGGAGCTGGAGAGTGTTGCTGCATCAATAAGGCATTGAACAGGAGCCAGAACTAGAGCTAGAGCATAACAGGCAGTACATATCAGACAACAGGCACGCATCAGAGAACAGGAGACTCAATAAAAAGTGTCCCAAAGGAGAAAGAGGTTTTCCTCTTTGTCCCTCTAGTCCATTTGCCCATCAGCATGCATCCCTCTTGTTCCCCTGAAATAGGTGTACTCATCAGCAGTAAAATCACACTCAGATGGCAGGAAGAGGCAGTACCACCTTGCCAAAGCCCTCAGACATGAGTGGATAAAGTGGAGTGGACAGGGAGTATGAAGAAGGATGAGTGGAGCGTTTGTAAAGGAGGCAAGGATGATAGGGACACAGAGAGGAATGAGTCAGATTCTCCTACAGCTGTCAGGGTGCGGACATTCCTGACTGATACAATGGGCTGGTAGGATCAGCCTGGCAGGGACGACGAGGCGTGGCACGGCACGGTATGGTTGCTGTTTGATTAGCCAACTGGCCAAAGCATGCCAGGGTTGGAAATAATGAGTGCGTCTCATGAATCAGCTGGTGTTTTTAGCATCATTACCAGTGAGTGGTAACAATGATAGAAAAATGACAGTTTTATTACTTTATTTGATGTGTGGAAAATGTCAAATTGACACGACTAAGTCAAGAGACAGTGCTTTTAAATGTTTTCCCACAAGGGACAGAAGACAGTGTCAGTACAGTCTGTAACCATTAAACCTTAATGTCACCATTTGCAGGAGGGCTTTGATCACACGGCAACTGAAGAGGTACAAAAGACTGCAGAGTAGCTCAAAAACACCGGAAAAACATGAAAGAAACATTTCAGTGAGAGGAAATAAAGTGATGTTGCAGATACTGTATAGAGGAGGAGAGGAGAGAAGAGGAGACTGTCAGTGGCCCTGGACTGTCTAACCAAAAGATTAACATAATCTGCCTTTCAAATCAGACCGTGTTACAGGTGTTTGCAGTGATTAAAAACCTGAAAGCTTTTATAATAATTGCTTATTTAGCACGCTTGCAGGACAGGGCATTGATAAACGAATAACACTCTATGTGCTTTGTTGTCAGTGTAAAAACACTCCCATATAATCCATGTTGATCAGGTGGTAGATTTGGCTGGCCTCTGTTTGACACAGAAATACAAAGCAGGGCTAAAAATAAAAAAGATCACAGAGCTAAAAACTCCAACCTCTGAAATTAAATAAGAGGAAGATATACAGTGTAATTTATGTCTGTGTGTCTTTATGCATAATCCAGTCGTTTCTATGTGAGAGCGCATGAACAGTATGTGGGTAGGTATGTCTACACACCGTAAATATGTGCATATGTAGATAAGTGTGGGTTTAGCTCTGTGTGTATGTGTTGCAGCAACATGCTCCCCTCAGTGGCGCTGACAATGCGGCCTAATCCTCCTGGAGGCAGAGTGTTTGGGGTGGGATAAGTCCAATTCTTCTGCATGACTTGAGACCATCTGCACACAACTCAACACATAACAAAACAAGCAAATGATGCTACTTTTTTTACTTTGAAAAGGTCTTTTGAACTAAAGCTTGTTCCCAGAACAAATATTCATATGAAAGATTGAGAGGTGGTGGAAATGAGTGCTGGTTAACGTGTTACCTGCCTGTTAGTGATGCAGTGCATGTACTTCTTCCTATATGTATATGTGTGACTTCTCTCCAGGATGGCCAGCTGCTGTACCTTTGTGCGTTCATCAAAAGCTCAGGGTCTCACTGGGAGCAATAATTGGAAATTTTCAGGAGTCCAGGATACTTAGTGCTAATTAGCTGCATTACACAGCAGTAAGGTGACAAGTGACATCCAGGGCACTTTCAGAGACCCCTTCCCTGTACCCATTACCCACAAAGAGGGCGAGGAGCACAGATATCCTTGTCAGAACCGACTTAGAGCGCAAAGTTAAAAAGGTTACTGCCTGGAGTAATTAATCCTTCCAGCCTTTTCAACTCTGTCAAGCCCCTGCATCGTTTCACATCCTGAACTATGCTGTTGTCCTGAAATTATTAAAGAATTAAAAGCTAAAAGTCATTTTAGCTCAACTGCATGAAGGGCAAAAGCAGCATGGTCACACTGAGCTAAAATTTACTTCTTTGCTGGCTAACCAAAAGGAAAGTAAAAAAGACAAGACGCTGTCACAAAAATACCAAAATTCTCAGTGTGTGTGAGTATCTGTGTCAAGTTAGACTTTGTCATCCACCCATGGAGCAAACAAATCCAGGTCTCATCTTGGACAGAAAGAGAGGATCTGAACATTTAGGGGATATGTAGGGAAAATAATAACCTGCCATTCAAAATAATCCTTATGGGAGCCATCTGTGGTTTTAGCTATGATCGACAGGACTGACATTTGCTGAGTCAACCTCAGACTGCAGTCTGTGATCCTCACTGGACAAAAGTTTAACCTCAGCTAACATTAGCCCTGCTCAGTCAACAACCTCCCTGTATCTGCCACGCTTTTGTTAACATAGAGGTTGAGAGAGGCATAAAAATCAAAAGAAAAGAGACAGAGATGTATTAAAACAGGGAGACAAGTGTATTACGTACTTCAAGACGCTGTGATTATATAGCTGAGAGAAAAAAAACAAAGTGGGCTGGTACTACACAAAAAGAGCCATTAGAAGATTTTTTAAGAGATCTAAGGACTGATGCTGCAGAGCTAAATGGTCAGATACATTCTGTCAGAAGATTTTACAAAATGTATGTTGATAGGAAATGCAAATTATTACCCTCACACATAATGAATATGATAACGTGTATTAGGGGTGGGCCCGAATACAAGTACGTTATTCGACAAAGCACAAATAGTGGGGTTATTTAATGAATATTTGTTTCATACAAATATTTTTTAAATTATTTGTTTTCGAGAAGAAAAAAAAAAGTCAAATACATTACATCGCTATCTCAGTCTCTGTCCTCTACTCCACTGTTAAGTCTATCAGCAGGTCTCAACGAGGGGAGTCACATCCACGTGCTACATGATGCACATTTCCTAATTTGGACATCACTCCTGGAGTTGGGGGTGTTCCCCAGAGATAAAGACACAAACGACTGACACAAGCGAAGAGCTCTCAAGGGGTTCTCCATAACCTGTTGTTCCCCTTCTCCTTTCCATAAAGTTAGGTTGTAAAAAATAGGCAATAAATGAAAAGGGCAAAGCCTCTTTCCATTTTTATTCGAATACAAATACAAATACAAATAATTTTGCTGCCTCAACAAATACAGATACATATACATATACTGGGCTCTCTGCACATCCCTAACACCTAAAATAGAGGTGCTTGTGCACTTCTATTTTAGTTTATGACTCTTAGAATGAGGACATTTTTATAAAATCTGCTAATTCTTTAAACTAGGGCTGAGTGATTTGATATATACATTTAAACAATATACATTTGTCTACTGTCAGATATTTTTCCATAACACGTTGTCTATCCCTTTAATCCAGTGTGTTAGGCCAGTGTGGGAAATGTTGCAAATCAATAAGCAGGACTGATTGATGGCAGTATTGGATTCTTATACAATTTCTGCATCTGTGTGATGAAGTAATTTTATTTTATTCAATTTACTGGATTAGCCAGAGGCAGACATTCATGTCAGGGTATTTTATCCAGTAACAATTTCTCAATATATGTTCATCATGACATAAATGGACATATATTTTGAAAAATATGCTATATCCTAGTGTATTTTATCTGAATCATCCAGTCTAAAATGTCTGTTTTAGTTTTAAAATGTAGATTTAAGTTAGGATAAAGGTTGACATAGGTATGTAGTAATAATGGTTAGGGTTAGGTGTAAAGGGATAATACTTTTTCACAGCAGGCATTTTGACTTGTCAAAGCAAAAAAAGCACAGGTGTTACTAACAACGGTACTGATGGCTCTGTTATATTCAAGTGTCTCAGGACCTTGACACTGAAACAGCTAAATTGAATTCAGCCATCATTAATCTGAATCATTTACACCTGTGCTTTTCCTCCTGTGACATGTCAAAATGTTTTCTGTGAAAAAGACCTGTATTAATTCAATCAACAGTATGTCTTCATAATGATGAACAACCCAGTCTCACATCAAAATGTTTAATAGCTATGTCGGTCCACAGTGCAAAACATATTAGTTTCACAATAACACCCCTAAAATTGTGAGATGCCTGTGTTTGGCCTATTCTTTTCTTTTAGCCTGCGTCCACATCACGTGAAGTTTCTGTCTGCAAAAACAAACAAAATGGCTGCCATTCCTTTTATTCTCAGTGGAAAATGCAATATTTTAAGATAGTTTGGGCATTAAAAATCATTTTGGAACTGTGGCACTGTAGCAGAAAGCAGGCCGAGCCACAACACGGTGTCCACTTAAGGATCAGTTTGTAAAATCAGCATCTATCTTTGTATCATGGCAGCTGAGTTGCTGTTTCCTCTCCTATGGGATTTTGTACACGAGATTTTTTTTGCAATGCACTCTGGTAGAATATATTTGGTGTGCAGTCACATCACTTTAATTTCTGCCTTTGGAATAATTTCACTCTACGCTTACGTAACTTTATAACAAGTGACTACCATTTTTTAGTACATGCATATGTGTGTGTTTTTTGTTATTTCTCTGTAGTCAGGATCACTGAGGTCGCTGATATTGTATTCCTTGGGACATGCAACCACTTGCACCCACACACTCACACTTTTATGTACTCACACACTCGCCTTGACTCCCTCTATTCCCCCTGCTAACCCCCATTACCCCTCTGTGCTGACAGAGAGCTTTTCCAGTCCAGGTCACAGAAAAGGCTCTCCTGCTGCCTCCCAAAAGCTGACATGCTCAAACACACCCCTCCCTTTCCTCACTCTTTTCCTCTGCACTCCCTCAGACTCTCATTGCCTGTTTTGCTCCCCCCCCCCCCCCCCGATCCTATCTCTGTGTCATTCTGCAACTCTCTCTGTCATCAAAATGAACTTTGAAATATTTTTCTGTGTGTTCTGGTCACTGGTTGTGCTCTGTAAAGTCACTGTCAGCTTCAATCTGGTGACCCAAGCAGTGACGGGAAGTGAGAAAAAAGTGCTGAGAAGTCCAGAACCCCTTAGAAACACTGGCCACTAGACAGTAATCACAGCAAACTGGAGTCTACTAAAGTTACCAAATATCCTCAGTGGTTATTTTTCATGAGGACAAACATTAATTTTGCTAAGGGAGCTCTATCTTGTAGTGAAGCTCTGAATTCTTACACATTTTGTGAAAGAATGCAGTGAAAGGTATTTTTGAACAATTGTTCATATGGTTTTATTGTTTATCGGGCCTGGAGAGGCACGTTGCTCCCCTAAGCTGACTGACCGTCTAAATGCAAGCCGGTATTGATTGTCCTTCCTCAGGCCTTTCACACAGCTTTGCTGAGGACACATTAAACGTGTTATAAGTCATTAAGAGCTCCAGGCGTCAAATCTCACCTGTCTAAGTTAAAATATATTGACATACTGTGCTCTGACAAACTTTTTTATTTTTAGAGGCAGCCTCTAGGTGTGCACTGATGCCTGGGATGTGTGTGTTTGTGTGAGCTTATGTGTTTGTTTATGTGTTTGTGTCTACATGTGTGTATCATCTCTGTACTGTGCTGAACACTGGGGAGCATGTGTCAGCGTATGGTTGTGTTGGGTACACACAGAGACATTGAATCTGTGTGTGCTTGTGTGTGCTTGTGTGTGTGTGTGTGTGTTTGTGTGGAAGGAGTAGGCTCGTCCTCTTGCTGCCCCGGGGGCTCAGAGCCCATTTCCTGTTGTGCAGTGTGATAAGTTTCCCTGTCAGATCCTCCCAGCACCACTATATTTCTGATAAGCTCCACCGCTAGTTTTCCCGACCTCTGGCACAGAGATCAATTTGAGATTGATTCAGAATGCCCTGCTGGGCTGAGCTAGAAGATCAATTTGAGATGGATTGTTCACGCCAGGGGGCCAATGACACGCAGTGCAGTGCTCACTTGCTTTCCCTCCTTTGCTTTCTTCACCCCTCACTCTCCCTGACTGTTGTTATTTCTTTCTCTCTCTGCATTTTTTCTCCTCTATCTACTCCTCTCTCTTTCAATTGTTTCACACTTGTCCGCTGTACTGTTGTTACTTTGTGTTACACCCTATGCCTTTCACCCTTTTGCATCAATCCTTATTCATGCCTCCTTTTCTCCCTCTTCCACCTGCTTCCTTTACTTTTTTCCTTCCAACTTAGAGCAGGCAGTAGGGACAGAGAGAACTTCATTAGTAGGGGGACCAACCTCTGTAGAGTGATACACCTGCCGGACAGCAGAGATAACTCATCTAGCTTGGTAACGCCACAGAATATATGGATATAGAACAACACACAACCCCACACACACTGAAACAACAAGAAAATATTTGTATTTTCTTAGTCACTCTGTTATCATGGTCATTCTTACAAGCATACCCTGAGCTATTGGTGTCACCACCGCAGGCTCATGACCTTATCTCTACAGAGCATCATGTCTACAGCCACCATATCACTCTCTCCCTCCTTCCTTCAAACCTCTTCATCTCTGCTGTCTCAAAGGCTCGGCAGTGGCCCTGAAACCAGCAGATGCACTCCCCTCCCTTCTCCGCACAGTGTGACCTTTTCTCCAGCAGTACATCCACCTCTGACTGCACTGACCTTTACCTACAGTACAGCCCCCGTCATCTCTCACAGGAACAGACTGCCGACAGTATTACATCGCTTGTGCATCCATGCAGAGAGAAGGCCAGGAAAGGTCAGGGAGAAAAGCTGGACAGAGAAATGAAAATAGGTTACACAGTAAAATTGTTTCTGAAATGAAAGGGGAAGGTACAGTAGGCTTTGCTGAGTAGTTGGTGTGCTGTTTTTTTGCAACAGCACAAGCAAAAACTGCCACCACGTCCATGTGCTTGTCAATCGTAGTCACTCTCTCTCTCTCAAGGATGGTGTGCAAGGATGCTCGGTTCAGTATGCTTCGAGCAAACCCGTGCGTATGAAGTCTCTTCCCAACATGTTTAAAGGCAAGTGTTTATGGCTGTTCTGAACAATCGCACTCAAAGATGAGGCGAAATGTCTGCTGTCATGTAGAGAAGTGAGTAATTAATTGTAAAAATAGGGATAAAGGTGCACACTTTCACAGTCTCTCCTCAAGGGCATAAAAGAGACAGACGTAAGTGTGTGAACAACAACAACAAAAATAAAAAAGCTTGAGAGACAAGTTCTCTGCCTTCAATCACTGTGTAAAGTAGGGCGTGCTTGTCAGACTGTCAGTTTTGGATAGTTACAAAAATGGCCAGAACCCCACCTCTGTGTTATGTGAGGAGGTTTTAGGTGCTGTTCAAAGTACAGTAATTTGTTTGAGGCCTTACCTCTTCATGCTGGCTCAATGTTGAAACTATTGCTAATTCACTGCAATTGCCTAAAAATCTGTTGCATAAATCAATGTGCCGCTGCCCCAATACAATTAAAGGATAGTTTCACAATTTATATATATATATATATATATATATATATATATATATATATATATATATATATACACACACACACATATTAAATTGTAGTCTTCTCAAAAGTCGAGGCTGTACCAGGACCCCTGGCCTGAGGTCAATCAGCGGTTTGGCCGGAACTGCCTGGACATACTCCATGTGGTTGACCTCATCCTTTGCAACCCCGCTTCAACAGCTGATTGTGAGTGGGGATTCAATGCCATGAAGCTGGTCAAAAGGGACTGGCGGGCCGGTCTTAAGAGTCAGAACTTGTCAGACCTGCTGACTGTACAGCTGTCCTCTGCATCCATCACAGACGCTGATCCAGCCCCAGCCATCAAGTTGGCAAGCAAAATTTAATGTCAGGCCCTGGTTATGGGGGACAGAATCCACAGTCCTCCTTCTGTGCAAAAATGTATTTGAAAGTCAGAAGCTCATATGAAGCTTCAGTAGTCCAAATGAGCAAAATTAAGAGGATAACTTACAGAGTTACCACCTTTTTACTGCAAATTATTATCCTCTCACTGCCGCTCAGTAGAGAAACACTGTCCAGGGAAACACAAAGAGGGAATTTTGTACTAAAACACTTTAATGTTGGAAGATATCCACTTCATTTGACTTAATTTTGTCACATTAGCTTAAGATAAACTTTGAAATATATTTTTGCTCAAAACAAGGACTGCGAATCTTGTCCCTCATTGCTTACATTGTAAGCAAATTTGAGAGGGATCTTTTAATGAACAGGAGGAATGATTACAGTGAGCAAAACCTGTTTCAATGTTTATTTGGGCACCTGAATATTAGACAGACTTGGGAAAACTGTGAACTTGTGTATGATCTCAATCAATAGAGCAGATTACATTCATTTGAACAGGAGCTCACATATCTGCAGCAACACACTTTTAGTCACAGGTCTAATCTACAATGCAACAGGAGTTGCATTGTATATCATGTTTCCATATTTTCTTTTTTTCGTTTACCTTGGTTGACTTTAATTTACATTTTCCACTGTTGGATATCACTTTGTTCAGCTTCTCCTGCTTTCATTTACACTAACACAAAGATTTATGTGACACTACACACAAAATCCTGTGGCACTGAGCAGAGAGTGAGCCTTAAATATGTACACATGCATCATGGGCCTGTACTGGTTTCAGGCTTGTTCTACAGTCAGTCAGAGGAACTGATTGGGCCCTGCACAAACTCATAAAGTAATAACGGCGCATAATGTAATAAAAAATGTAATAAAAACTGTTAATGTGATAATCTGCCAATAATGTAATCAAAATGTTGAGCGCAAAATGTAATAACTGTTTGCATTATGTGCAAGTTATAAAATGCAACTGATGCAATGTGAATAGGACTTCCAGCTGTAGCTAATTTTCAGTCATTGTCCCTGGTTAGGCTTTTAAGGGATAAAACACACACATAATACAACACCCTAATTCAGGCATAGAGACTAACAATAAAATAGATATAGACAAAAAACCACTACAAACAGTAATTTAGACAACAAAGATGACAAACGATAATCAAGAACAATGACTGAAAACGATTAAGAACAACAAAAAGGAAAGAAAGTACGTATGCTATAAACTCATGTATCTCGGTGTTCACAGATTTGCCTTTGTTTAAGCCATAGTTTTGCCTTAGTATTGAAAGCTTTAAAAATCAATTAATGTTTTTATTTCTGATGACAGGGTATTCCAAATCTGTGGGCATTTAACTGGAAAAGAGGATTGACCAAATGTTATTTTGCATTTTGCTGGTTTGCAGTCTCCAAAGTGGCTCCTTTGCTATTATATTTTAAAATCATTTGACTGACTAGTTCTGGGGCAAGGCCATTCACACACTTAAAAATCAATTTTATAAATGAGAGATTTATAAAATTCTCAAAGCTTAATAAATTATTCTATTTTCGGAATGATGCAATGGTGCCATTTTATTGGGCTCTGATCCAATATCTTCAAAGCTTGTTTGTATAACCACATCGTAGGTTTCATTACTGATTGGGTTGTCTGGCCCCAGATGGTTACACAATAAGAGAGATGCGATAGAATCATGGCGTGCATATATAGTTGGAAATGGCAATTTTATTTATATAGTACATTTCATTGCAAGTAAGATGATTTCCATTAAAAAACATAGGCATAAACATGAGAACATAGGTAACATAAACAATATAAATATCAGAATATAAACATAAGTAAAATGCAGAAACCGAATGAATGAAACATACAGCCACCGTACATTAAACATACCACACAGCAATTAAAAACCCAGAAACATCAACACAATCCTGTCCTATCACATCTACCCAACTGTAACTGTAACAAGTGCTACCAAATGCGTACACAGACACACAAACACGCACACAGTACTTAACCATAAACCTGGGAGAATAGGAAAGTTTTCAGTTTGCTTTTGAATGTGAACACAGTTGTGATGGACCTCAGGTCAGCAGGCAGCTTGTTCCAGAGAGCAGGACCACAACAACAGAGGGCACCCTCACCGGACCTGCATCTAATTCTGGGTACAGCTAGAAGACCTGCGCCTGATGACCTCAGAGGCCTGATCAGGCTATAATCAGTGAGCAAGTCAGAAATGTACTGAGGAGCCAAACCATTAAGTGCTTTATAGACTATCCCGTATTGTATGGAGAGCCAATGAAGTGATTTCAGTATCGGAGCAATATGTTTCATGTACGTGAAGGACTCTGGTTGCTGCATTTTGATTGAGCTGGAACCGTCTTACTGGCTGTTTGGGTAATCTAGCAAGTAGAGTGTTGTAGATGAACCAGTTTCTCAGAGTCAATTTGAAATATGAATGCTCTGAGTTTTTATATATTTTTAAGTGATAAAACACTGATCTGGTGATATTTGTAATGTGATTTTCAAAATTGAGAGCAATATCCAAAATAATACCAAGGTTTCTGACTTGCTCACTGCATTTCAGAGACCTGTGGTGCCAAGTGTGAATAAATTTCCTGTCTCTGTTTTTTAGGACCAACTATGAGTGTATCATTCTTGTCTGTATTCAGATTTAAAAAGTGTCTGGACATTCAGTAATCAATATCATCAATACAGTTTACTAGTTTGTGAAGAGGACTGAGATTACAGGAGGAAAGTGAAATGTACAACTGTGTGTCGTCAGCGTATGAATGATAAGATATATTATGTTTCTCTATGATGATACCAAACAGGAGCATGTGTAAATTAAAGAGCAGTTGTTCAAGGACTGACCCTTGTAGAACCCCAGATTGTCTCTACAGATTTAAAACTGCCAATTGAAACATAAAAGCTCCTGTCCTTATAGTAGGATGGAAACCAGTTAAGAACAGGACCCGTTAAGCCGACTGAATCATGAAGCCTTTGAATTAAAATGTCATGATCAACAGTATCAAAGGCAGCAGTGAGATCAAGTAGTACTAAAATGGAAGTTCCCTGTGAGTCACTGTTGATCTTAAGGTCACTGATTACTCTTTTGAGAGCTGTTTCAGTGCTATGATTTGCTCTGAAACGCGACCAGTATGTATCATATATATTGTGAATTCAAAGATATTCATCCAGTTGTTTGTCTACAACTTTTTCAAGTATTTTACTTAGAAAAGGGAGATTGGAAATTGGTCTATAGATGGATCTAGGTTGTATTTATTCAACAGAGGTGAGATTACAGCATGCTTGGGAGAAGCAGAGAAAATGCCAGTCTGCAGAGAGCTATTAATAATACTTACTATGTCATTTCTAAAGCAGTGAGAGACAGGTAGGGAAGGAATCAAGAGAACAGGTGCAAGACTTAAGGCGCTGAATTACTTCCTCCACATTTCTGGAGTTAACAGGTGAGAATGTAGACATTGAGCTCATGGCAGTAAATTGGTATGAGGGTGACAAGGGGCCAGGAGTATTGCTGCAAGAAATTATCTCTAATATGAGAGACTTTTTCCTCAAAGAAAACGGCAAATTCATCACATTTGGTAATAGAGGGAAACTCATGAGGGATAGATTTGGAGGTATTAATCAGTTTGTCAATTGAAGAGAATAGGAGAGACGCATTATTGTTCTTCTAAGCTTTATTATTCTTTTTCCATCTTCCATATGTTTTTCGATTGACTACTACTTCTAGATACTTTCAGCTACAGAAGCCATTCAAATACCAAAATGTTCAGCTCTTTCAAGAAACTTGTGCTTGTATTCAGCTTTTTTCTGCCTTTTCTACTTTTTAAAATATTAACCTTTTTTCAACAAATTTTCACAATGTAAGTAAATGGGAGCAATCTCCAAATCCTCTTCACTTTGAAATGCTTTTCCTTCTGCATACTTTAACTATATATACTATTACTATAGACGTCATTTGAACTTTAAACAGGTCAAGGTGGAGACTTTCAGCTATCCCTTTCTGCTCCTCTGTTTTTTTCAAAAAAATCTTCAACCCTTATAACTTCCACAACGTTCACTTCTCATAGACAAGTTATACATCAAAACGTAGACAAATTTGTCTTATTTCAGATAATGTGCCTATTTAAGCAATAGGACTTACAGTTTTTGAATTTTCTACCTTAAAGCACCAAGAGAGCCCTTCAGCTGTCTCACTGACTGTCATGTTACTTTACCTCTCACTGTCTTAGACAAAAACACAAATGTGCTGACTTTTGAAACTGTGACTCTGTCATTTTTAACTTCATCCACACAAATTACACATCTACATCTTCAGCAAAGTCTTATGATTGTGACAGTGAGGACATTTCAACAATATGACCTGCAGTTTTTAAATGATGGTGTCTTCTTTGAGTTGTACCTCGGCAGAGCTCTCTGTGTGTTATCACCAGTTCTAATCAACATACAGTAACACACAGCTGATTGTGATTAGCTGATTAATCCTCCAGCAGTTTGTGCCTCACACACATACAGATACACACATACTGACACACACACTGACACAAAAACACACACACATACACAAACATTTATCTATCTTTGTGGGGACTTTTGCAGGGAAAGCCATTACAGTTTAGCTTCCAGCTTTTCTACCAATGTATTTCAGCTCTTAGCTTCTTTAGATTATGCAGTTCAGTTTCTACTTCTAGCATTTTACTTAACATTTCTGCATTTTCAGCAATGTTTTGCAGCTCTCAGCTCTTTACTCTAATACCTTTTTTGTTCCAAAGTGTTTAGCAATTCAGTTCATCTGTCTGATATCTATACAAATAATTTCTTCTCTCCACCTTTTCAGGCAATTCATGGAAACTTCCAGCTTTTACAGTACTTAAGTTTAGCTTTCAGCTTTTCTAGCAATGTATTTCTTTAGGTAACGCAGTTCATCTTCCAGTTCTGCCAGTTTTACATTTTTCAGCTTCCAGGTTTTTCAGCAGTGCAGTCAGTGCATTTGAGCTTTCAGATTTTTCAGGCAATTTGTTTCATATTTCTGCATTTTCAGCAATGCTTTGAGATTCAGGTCAGCCTCTAACGTTCACATCGCAGGAAATGCAATTTTCTAGTTCTGATTATTCGATCAGAGCTAGAAATTATTTTGAGTGGTTCTTGCCATAATATGGATTACTACAGTAGTCTCAAATGCATTAAGAAGGCAAGAAATTCCACCAATTAATTCATTTACAAGCCACACCTGTTAATTGAAAGGCATTATAGGTGACTACCTCATGAAGTTGGTTGAGAGAATGTTATATGTGTTAGTTTTGATGCCTTCAGTATTGTTTACAATGTAGAAAATAGTAAAAATAAAGAAAAACCCTTGCATGACATCTGCTTGTGTTGAGTGCATTGCTGCATTTGTTGAGCGTTGTGCTACTAGTGCAACAGGGCTTTCTCAAATTCATCTTGTTTTTGTATTAATAGATTGACATGCATGCATTTAGATGTTTCAAAAGAAAAGAAGCCTGTTGTGAAACCTCTACTACTATTCATCCGCCACTATTTATGCACAGAATTACACGTCAAAGATTTTGATTTCTGATAAACAGTTTGCAACATCCTGTATACATTATATTTACATTTATAATATCTATACTTTCATAAACTGAATTAGATTTGCCAATATCTTGTTTATTTTTTGGCTTTGGTCTTTTGTTGAGGTGGATTCTGAGACAGTGTGCATTATTGCAGTATATAGAACACCTGAAATGCACAAAAAGGAATAATTGTTTGTGATTTGCATTTGAATAGCTATCCTATACTTGAAAAAACACGGGGCACAATTGAAATGTGGATCATGCTGTATATGGATCAAATACTGTATATATTGGACCTGAGAGCATTACATTTTAATTTGTTATTACAATATATGTCAAGTGATTATATTTTTAACAAAAAACTTTCCACTAAACTCACAATGTAATAACTTGCACAAAATGTAATAACTTATTATATTATGCACAGAAAGTTATTATATTTTGCGCTCACCATTTTGATTACATTATTGGCAGATTATTATATTAACAGTTTTTATTACATTATGCACATTTATTATAAATGAGTTTCTACAGACCCAAAGTGTCTGACATGGCCAGAACAACATTGCTATTCAGAATGAATACGGATATATTAGTCACACAGGCCGAGGACTCTCTCCACACTTCATTTAACTTCATTTTACCAAGGTGCAGACATAAGCAGAATGGTCCTGCTATTTTGTGAGGAGAAACTAAATGGCGAGAAATTCATCACAGTGAACTGCAGCATATATTCTGAAGCATTTTTCCAACAACAAATGAACAACGCAAACTGACGGTATTGCTGTGGTATGGTGATTTTTTTTTCTGTATGTAATTTGCAACGTTTGCCTTTATCAGTTGATTTGCTGACTATCCATCAAAAACCATCAAATATCACATGCTACGATGTCTTCCAGCCAAGTCATCAAATGCAGGGAGACCATATCTATGTCCTGGGAGAGAATTAATGTGGTGGGTTACTGTATCCCTCACAGAGTCACCATCATCAGCCTGGCCATGAGCTGACACAACACTTCAGCACGGACCCACATTGACCACAGTTCCAGGACACACTGGTAAAAAGGTAGGTGGACATGGGTATGTTGCATGTATTTTATGTTTTTTGCAAGCAACAAAATGTTATTTATTCCCATTAACAATAAATAAATAGATATTATCTGCCAATCTGTGACCCTGTACATTATACTGCCCTCTTTAAATAATGTCTATAGCTGTCAGTTTTTAAATGATGATCAGGATGTAGCGTGTACAGCTTTAGCTGTGGGTGGGTGTCATAACAGCTGGCAGTCAGCTGTGTTGTGACAATAAGGGTAATGTCACAGAAATATGTCTGGCAGGCTGATGTCTTCCATAAACATGGATTGACCTCAGTATCGTTTTCTTTACTGCAGATTGCCTAGATTTGCCCTTTGCTTTTTCCGCTGCTTCTGGTGGTTTTACAGATGTCAGGCAGCTGAGCCTCCGGCGAGATACAAATATATGGTCCATCAAAATAAGTGACAAGTGTTGCATGGGGAACAAAATGAGATACACACTTCAGCTGCATATTAACTTTAAAGGATCTATTCTAAAGATTTGGTCACTAAAATGTTGAAGGGTAATTCTGGTTTATTACATCTTGGGTCTTTATTTTCATAGTTTTGGTCATCATTTCTATCGATTATGGCAACATTACACTGATTAAAGTAATAGCTGAGATTTAGGAACATGGTGGCATTACAACAACAGTGCCTAATTGGGCAAGAAAGAGGCAGTCAGATGACGGTATACCACATTATATAAACCATGTACATCTAAAGCCATTATGGAAGGTCTGTAAGTTGGTCTGTTAACTCTAATGGACACCTTTGGTTGTAATTTTATCATATGCCTCCATTTTCTCTCACAAATAAGTTTGGCTAACCTGGGGTTTATTTAAAACCTACATGTCATGTTTCTTTCTCCATCAGATTTGTTTTTAATGATGTTGACATCCAGAACTCAGGAATTAATTTGAGGAGTACAATAATATTATTACTGATAAGAGTGATGGCCAGAATAAGTTTTAATATACTGGGATTATTTTTTGTCACTTTCTTATCTATCTTTGTAATGTCTGCTATCAGATTAGCTTGTGGAAGACTACACATCGGATAGGACAGAGAGTTCATACCCTGATGCCTCCATCCTTCCTGCTCCATTTGAAATCTTTGAGCCTATACGACAGATGGGCTCGCTGCATTGTTTCCAGCCTAACTCAAACTCCTCTATGACCAGCCCTTCTGATAATTGAAACAGATGAGAGAATATTAAAAGAATGAAGCACACAGAGAAAGCAGACAAAAATACCAGAGACCATATGCTCAGTACACTCTGCCACTCAGTGTTCAGGCCAGTCCCCTCTCCTCCTTCTCAGTCGCTCTCTCTTTCCCCTCTTCACTAATGTGACAAGCGATAAAACACAAGCACACAACACAGCTGGACATTTATACTGATAAAGCTATGACCACACAAACTAAGAATCACTGTTATAAGTTTGCAGAGATTTCCTTTGAAGTTTGGTTAAAACATCAGGGAGGGAAGAGACTTAACCTTAAAATAATTAAATAGATTTTGGATTGTGGAGCTTCCATCTTCAATATTTCTCTGTCTCTTAATGGCACGAAAAAGACAAAAAGTAAGAGAAGAAAGATGAAAGAATTGCTTAACTACAGAAGTTTTTTTGTCATAACCCGCACAGTTTTCTAAATCATTGGATAATTGCTACACACACTCATACACACAGACCGCTGAGACCCTTCCTCTGGCACCTGAGCCTCCCTATATAGGCCACACAGTACAGTGAGCTTTTGTAGTAGTGCAATGGAGCAAACAGAGGCCACGGCTGTAGCAGCAGCATCTGGGCTGTGAAATGCTCACCACTCTGTCTACCCCATCCCTCCTTCCACAGCTGGGGCTTGACAAGCTAGAGGGGACCTGTGACAGTCATGAAACATGGACGATAAATGATGACAAAACCCTTATGTCGTCAGACTCGCTCTGAAGCAAATGGCCTGTGGGGTGACATATGAGCAAGTGGCAGTGGGGAGAAAGAAGGAGAAAAAAATAGAAGAAAAGCTTTGATTGAAATAAAGGGGAGGCAATCATTTTTCTTTAAAATGATAATCCAACTCTTTAGCAGTAATAACAATCCAGAAATGCTAGCAGCCCGCATGGTGTTGCATTGGGAGATTACATTGCTTTCGCATCTTAGACATGAGTTAGAAAGTTTGTTCGCAAAGTAATCTAGGCCACAGGCAGCAGCGTTTGTTGGCCAGCTCTGTGAGAACAGTGGGAGGAGGGAGGAGACGGGGCACGCTGCTGCCAGCAGCACAGAGCAGGATTATTGGAGTCTGGACAGGGAGATTTTTGGTGGCTGTCTCACCCTGATTTACATTTGTGACTTTAGCTGTAATGTAGTTTTCTGTTTCTGGGAGATTATAATGTAGATTGTCTTGTCTCGTGGGCTGAGGCTATATCAGGGCTGATACCTCAGGTGTGTTCCATTTGTATGTGTGTGCGTGTGTTGTACTGTATGACTAACCTCATTAATGCATGGCCGCACGCTGTTGAATAACTACATGGTGGAATGGGCAAACAGTGTTTGGGGTTTTAAGGTTTAGGCAGAGATGGTCAGAGACGTGGGGAATGGAGGAGGGAGCGGAGAGCAGCAGCCTCGCTGGATTAACTGTTCTGAAGGACAGGCTGGGGACATAATATATAATGTCCCATACTGCAGTATTCATAGTACTGTATGATAATGATGAAGCATAACAGAGGGAGAGGGAATGGAGCTGCCAGGAATGTAGAAATATCAGTATTTATTTGGGAGCTGCAAACATATGTGGAGTCCCAGTTCTGCAGAAGCACAGAATATTAATGAGATTTACTGATTCGGCGTGGGACAAACAAGCTGGCATTAATATTATTACATCTGTTAATATTCATTTCCTATTCTTGTTTGTATTCCTAATCTGTTTTGCATTTTGGTGTCCTGGGGTGGATGTCCTGCAAAGAATTTCAGTATTATTTATTGAATATTTATCATGTTTACCCTAGTTGCTTTAATGCTAACATATGCCCTTACAATAGCTCTATTGTCAGCAAAAAGACATGTGTGTATTATTACATGTGTGTAAGTGGAGCTAAACATATGTTTTCAGGAAGACAATATATATAATTTTTTTGCATTACTGGTGTCTCTCTTCTCTTTTTTGTTTAAAGGATGTCTCCGAAGTGCCTTGCTTTGCTTGCATGTCTATCAGTGTATGACAACAGAGGAACAAAAGAGATTCTCATGGACTTCCAGATGACATGTGGAAGAAAAATGCACTGTCAGAGTCAGTGAGGTAAGAGCTAAGAAACTGGAATCTACTCAAACAGACAGTTTATTGGTGGTTTATTCTCATCAGAGGAGCTCAAGCCAACAGAGCTGCAGCCAGAGTAGGTGCCGTTCAGAGAGATGCTGTTTAAGGAGAGAGAGAGTTGGAGGTAAGAGTAATCTAGGCATGAATGAATTCAAACAAGCCCACACACTATCCCCCTCTGCCCTCCATTCCATCCACCAGCTATCTAAGCACACAGTTAATGTTAGTGTAGCTCCACTGCGCTGTATTGAACCGCTGGCAATAAACAGTAATCAGCTCAAATCATATGTGTGCACTACATCAACAGATAGATTAAAACATTGACTGATGGAGACAGCACCTCTGGCTAAAATCAATAGCTGCCTACATACACAGCTGGTATGCAGCTAATAACACATAATACTGCATTGATTGCAATGCTGATGTGCAGCCTTTGAATCACAGATAAAGGGCTGCAGCAAATAATAGAGCACATGATTATCTGTGAGTGTGTGTGGGTGGGAGTGTGTTTCGGGGGGCAGGGAAAGGGGGGGTTGTTGGGGGGGCCATGGTTTGTACTTACCCGTAAGTGGTGTTGCTGGCCCTCTTACTTGCTGCCCTGGGGCGGCTGGACTTCAAGTCTCCACTCATGCTCATGTCTGCATGGGAGAGCAACCAATTAACGTCATACTGATACAGTAAAGAGCATCATAAAACAACACAGCATGAGAAGAACTTTCAGATGATTAACTAACATGCAACATTGTCTGGTTATGTTCATCCTGCCTGAAACTTCACTCTTTTCATTTGACCAAAATAACCCCTAATCTGTCTTTTGTTTGTTTTCACAGCAGTTTCACACAATTCTGTGTTGTACTCATTGCCATAATTTGACATGATAATGAATGAAGGGTCGGCTAAAACTGACAGAAGCTGTTCTTCATGTCCATCTTCCTTCACACCCATGTTGATTGCTCCTGCCAGTCTGAGCCAGCTGTTCACCTCCATTTTTGTCTCCTGTCTGCAAGCATACAACAGGAACCGGGTGCAGCTTTAGTGGTGTGCCCCTGCCCCCTTCTCTCTGTCTTTGTATGTCTCTCTTGCAAATACCTCCATACACATGTTCCAATGAGCCAATTAACCATGAGCCATCTTTACTACAGGATATGCCAACAGCTCACTGCTTGTGCTGGTGGTGGTGTGGTATTGATTTACCAAAAGTGAGAATAAAAGAGAGAAAAAGGAAGGAATGAGGAGAGGAGAGGAAAAGAGAGGAGAGAAGAGGAGAGGAGAGGAGAGGAGAGGAGAGGAGAGGAGAGGAGAGGAGAGGAGAGGAGAGGAGAGGAGAGGAGGCCAGTCTGACATGGACAGATGGGCGGTGAATGGAGTGTGACCGGGCCAGCTGCACATGCACTCACACAGCTTGACTGTCAAATGGCTGGAAGCTACAATTAATTAAGTATGGGTTTGAATGTGTGAAAAAAAAAAAATAGACACGTGTAAGTGCCTTTACCTCCCACAGCAGAGATTATTTTCTGAGTTTATAGTCAAACAGTGACCCACTGGATGACTTGTCTGCAGCCAACAGTGTCTCTGCTGGTGAGGAACAGGCCCCTGCTGCTGACATCTAACTTCTCTGAACTATACATGCATGCACACCTGCATCCAGATGGAAAACTACTACTGTGTAATAACCCTATCAAATATTATGACATGTTTTAAATATCTAAATGCTGATCAAAGTGACAATTTTTGAAGGAATATTACTGGTACTTGTAGGAGATACGTGAACACATTTTACTTTTAGAATATGATGAATATGATTTTTTAACTTGATGGCCAATCATTGTTCATGTAACATAGGTAAAACAGCAAAAATAAACTTGTATTGCAGCCTACAGACCAGAAAATTAATCTATTTAAAGTTTTTCAAGATAAAATTAAATAAAATCAGATGCAATGTGATCTTCGGTCTTTTTAGTTATATCTTCTTCCACTAAGATGACAAAAGATTTATGTTTATGACAATATGTATTAGACAGACCACTTTAAAAACATACTGGACTGTTTTTCATCTACACAAAATGGTGCTGAAGTCATGTGTCAGACAGAAACAAAACTGCATTTTATGGCATGTTTGCTGGCAACATGATGACTGTATGATTGACTGCATGATGAAGCCATTACACAGGAAAAGAGGGGAGGATGCTGCTGAGCACAGTTGTCTCGCTCCACAGGAGAAAAACCTCAGGAGGTAATCAGACTGCTATTTGGTAAACAAAATCGTATACGCTGCAATTAGCCTCTCCAGTGCAGACTTCACATACACACCCATGCACAAATAAAGAAACATAGATGCATGTGTATTTTTGTTAGATGGATGGATGGTGGCTTTTACATTAGAATTTTTTTTTCTGATTTGAGGTTTGTGTTGAGTTAAATTTAGTACATTGTGTTTCCTTCATTTACTGAAAACAGTCCAATCTTTAGCGAGGTGTATGAATGTTTTACATTAGAATGAAGTCAAATCGACGATGACGATTGTTATGATGTCTTTTTCCTCCCTTCTTTGTTCTTTTTTGGTGAGTGCCATATGTGCTCTCAACCCAAACATCGAGCCTTTATAAATACCACTTAAGGCAGATGTCCTCTGTGATAACCCACATTATGCTCAGTAATTGTGTTGGCTGTGATGACGATGAATGCAATGATAATGGTGATTGATGTTAAGTAATTATACATTTTGCCCATATCGTTATAGATATGTGATTAATTTTTTCTCATGTGTGCCTTTCTAATTTTATCTTATTTATTTACTTTTTTAAGTTACAACTTAACATGCAACATGTAACATGCCAATGAAATTGGACTCCAACATAATAAACTATTAAAAAAGAATGATAGCATCTGTATGTGTGTTGAAATGGCTCAGGCTTTGTACCCTTTGATGCACTTTGTTTCGCCTTGGTTGTCTATAAAATGTAAATGATGGAACTTCATGAAATCATGAACAGTATTATGAGGAACTGTTGACTTTTGAAAGATTATTTTGCCATCCTAGAGGTTCGTTTTCCTCTGTATTAAAATAGATATTTTACAACAGTATTAAAACAGCTGCTTTACATTATACTGCATATGACAAAATGGGCAGCATGTCATGAACGCATGATGAGTCACCACATGATTCTTACTATATATCAGCTGAATCAGAGATAAGCTCAACACACTCTTGCTGAAAAAGTGTGAATACATCAAACAGACATCAACAATTATTTAACAGCATGTTTGTAAAATAGGAGCAAAGGGCACCAGAGGACACATCAAGGCCACACACGATCAGCCATAATGAGTTATAAAGCCTTTGCCTCGGTCTTCAGTTTGTCACTGTGCTTTATATCGACGGATGTCAGGTCAAGTGCCAGACTGTCACTTTGTACTAAGCCAGAGTGAGAGCCGGCTTAATCACCCTACCTGGAAACAAAATTACACAGTGGAAAAGCTTTTACTGATTTTAAATTTCTGGGGGGGGGGGGAATGCTTCAACTGACTGGGCAGCCTTTGAAGTCAGACAGCATCCACCCTGCTGAAGTGTCCTTGAGCAAAACACCGGATCTCCACCTGTGATTTGACCTCCCTGCATACACTGAAAAGAGAGTTTTCCTACCAGGGTCAATCAAGTATCCTATTGTTTTTATTACTACCACAAGATAGGCTTCATGTGATTTTTTTTAATGAATGCAACTTTAAAACTCCAGAATGAGACATGCGGTCATCAGCTCTGCAGAAACACATGAGCATGCACTTTATGTTCACAGACTTTTTGGCAAGCAGTTTTATCTTCTGCACAACATGTGCACGCACGCACACACACAACTGTTACTACTACTGTTTCCCCCAAAAATTAATTCTTGCAGTAAGGCCACTAAAATTTGCCTTGAAACCCATACAGACAGTAATGTGCGTAACAAACTATAAATTACCGCTGTATGTCTTATTAATCTGTGCACTTTGAAGTCACTGATGTGTGGGAGATGGAATAATAATGTGATCAGATAAAAACATCACTAAAATTTCTGTCTTCTGTATTCATCATAATTTGCTCTCTTCCTGATTCTTTCATTTTTCATGTGATGGGCTGAGCCGCATCCTTACATTTTTATGTAATTTTCAATTAACGTCTAAATCAAACAACTAATTTCAAAACAGAACACAAAATTACTTTTATTAAACGCTTGAGTGGATGAGTGACACAAACATTTTTATCAGAGAAAAAATAATGTTTAGTAATCCTGCTCACATATCTTTATTTTCTCTGCCTAAAAGCAAAGCAATTATGACTGAATGCCTTTGCAACAATCATTTAACCGAGGACAACTGAGACTGCAAAACTGATTTCACTTTAACTGCTTTTGGCAGATTGCTTCTTCTCATTGTGGTAACGATATTGGTACAACCTACAATTTTTTATCTTAGCTCGCAGAAAAGTTAAGATATAATGCTACATGCTTTCAAGCAGCAAAAAGGTCAAGCGAGAAAATTTTCAACTTGATTTCTTCACCTAGGTTTGCTGATTTTTTTCAAATATAATTAAGGTCTTAAACTTCAAATTAACTGGGCATACTTTATATTATATAGTATATGCTTTGTTGTTACACCTTGTTTGCAGCCTGCTGTGTATTTGGCTGATGTTTAGAACATTTTGTAGATCAGTAAAGAGGCCATTCTTTGCTTGTTTCCACTTTAATGCGTTCACAGCTTTTTAGCCCTGACTTGCCATGAAGTTTATTAATCAGGCCACAGTCTGACCCCTACATATGAAATGAAATGTGGATGTAATAGTACAACATGCATGCCTCTTGCTGACAGGCTCCGCACTCTGTCATGCTGCATTTTCTCCATTTCCTGCACTGCAACTGACCTCAGGTCAGACCTAGAGTTAAGTCTGTAACCATGAAGGAAGAGGTTTAGTTTCCATGCTCGGGGCTAAATGCAGAGTGATCACAGACATGGCTGTCAACATAAAAGGGAGGAATATAACCCTAACAGAAACAAAGAGATGGTACGGATACGGATAGACTGCATGTAGGGGGAGATGTTGTGGTGTGCCAAAGTGAAAAGATTGGCTCTTAACACCACAGCAGTGGAAAAAGAGGCAAATGGAAGCTTTTGCAGTTACATGACTACACATGATCTGAGTTATAGATCCTGAAAACCCTCTTGACATCCACATCACAGCGAATGACACAGCCACAGTCTAAGATGAGTTTCACTTAAGCATAAAGTCTTTCAGCCTTTACAGAACTCTACTGAATCCTTTTCTTTCCCAACAGACATGTAGCTTTGTGAGCTGAGTGCTGCTTCTGATCAAGTGTGGAAGTTGTGAGTGTAGCTGTACAGTAGCTGCTCTGCCTGCATGTCTGGTAAAATGCTCTGATTACAGAAGAAAGGAACTATTCATGCTAATTGTTTAGAAAAAAGAAAACAAAATCTAAGCTTTAATCAGCAGAAAGCAGGACTATAAAGTAATTAAACCTGTGGCCAGAGCCATTATGCCCAAAGAGCATGCTGACCTTGCCAATGTGAGAGACAGGTTGGGCTTGGATCATACCTCTCACCATACCTAATGTAGACATAAAGTTGTCAGAAACACCTCTCAGTTCACCCCAGTGTTTACCATCATTAACTCCAACATCCCTGTTTCCTCTGACTCACTACCAAACCACCATCTGGTTAAATTAATGTGAATGTACAAGAAAAGCCAGAGAAAACATGCCATATGAGGCAAAAGTGAAAGGAAACCTGGGCTTCACAATGAAGTACAGAGACAAGCAAATAATAAGGCATGATTCTCCTGTGAGAAGGGCTAGTAGACAGAGAGGCAAAACATAGGAGGGGATAGCTAAAAAATGAGAGGCACTGTGGAAAATATTGTCTTTCAGACACACAGTGCTGCATGCAAACATCCACTAACAAATGCACACACACACACACACACACACACACACACACACACACACACACACACAAACACAGAGGTATGCACTCCGGTATACTCACATCTTGGGCTGAACAGGGTCATATCAGGGATGCAAAACAACCAGGCGACTGAGATAACAGAGGCTAGCTGATTTCTTTGCGTCTCTCTTGCAACTCTCTCCTTTTTACGTCCTCACTCTTGCTGTGTGTGTGTTCAGGCTGGCTTTTGGCTGACTGCTATGATACTACTGAGTCAGTGACAAACCAGCTAGAGAAGCACCAATGGGATGTACCAAGTGTTTTTCTTTGGCAGGGGTGGACAAGGGTGCACTGGGCTGTTCCATTAACGGGAGAACTGGCAGGAGGATTGGATGAGTGTGCAGCTGGTTTCCCCTCAGCAACAGGAGCTTGGCTAGAGCTCAGGGCTTACAAAATCCAGCCAGGCGAAGAGGAAGCTGCCGTGTGTGTGTGTGTGTGTGTGTGTGTGTGTGTGTGTGTGTGTGTGTGTGTGTTTGTGTGTGTGTGTGTGTGTGTGTGTGTGTGTGTGTGTGTGTGTGTGTGTGTGTGTGTGTGTATGCGTGCATGTGCGTGTATCTTAATTCACATGTCAAAACACAGAAACCTGAAGACACAGCTGTGCAGTTGCCTGACTTCATATTTCTCATATAATATTCATATGAAAAAAGCAAAATTATACACTCACTCACAATGAGGTTGGCAGGAAAAAAAGAGACTCAACGTGTCATTAATGCATTAATTAATGGTAATCTAAAAGAGAGGCATTCAGGGAAAAATATACACACTGAGGACAAGCACACACATGTTGAAGAAAGAAGCACAAACTGCCTTCAACACAGTGTAATTATGTAAGACAGGAGACAAAGGGATTAATGACAAGTACAGAAATTGCTGCTCACTGCTGCTGTTGCTGTTCATATTTTATGAATTTACAAGCAATTATAAGTTGGAGACGCTCAAACTCACAGTGACTTAATCACTGCACTCAGCCTGAACCATACTGAATACTGTGGGTGAACTACAAGTAAAGAGACATTTTTTATTACATCTCTAGTAATATCATTATTATTACACGTTATTTCCATCACTGGGATCTTGATTCTCATTAATCCTGCATCTGAATTAATTAATGAATATGAATCCGTATTGCATGACTGTGCGTGCAGTCTAATCGTTGCTCTATTTTTGTTGTGTGGTAGTTGGAGAAAGAATTCACCTGAGGGTGTTTAATCTTTCTGGCTCCCGAGGAGAGGCTTTCATGTGGGTTTAATTAGCTTCTTTAACAACCAACACAGGGTAAGACTGGCTGTGAGTCAAACTTTAATCTTACTCAATTCTAAAATGATTATTACCTCTTTTCACACTACACTTAACCCAGTCACAATTGCATTATTAAACTGTTAACCATTGGATAACTGTGCTGTCAATTGTGTGACAAGGAGCTAAATTAGCCCTGAGCCTGTAAGGTACAATCGCACTAAGTAAGAAATATATAATGTGACATGTAATGTTTCTGTTTCAATACAAAATATAAAGAACTGTGTGATTTTAATATGGATAGTTTCATGCTCATTGCATTTTTTTTTTAACAACATACAAGAAAAATGATAGTAATAAAGCTACCAAAATATTTGAAGACAGTTTAACATAGGTGCATATTGCAAAAAAAAAAAAATACATTTGTGCTTAATTAAATAAGAAAATTATAAACTGATACTATTATTTGCATGCAAAAAGGTGTTTCTGACTCATATGACCTTGCATCAGTTTGTCCTTCTGTTGAAAGCTCCACTATAAGTGGTTGAGACAAACTCCACTCACACCTACCTCTGACTAAATTATTTAATTATAATTGGTGATAAGTCAAAATATGGTCAAATGTCTTATACCATTTGTGCAGAACTTGCACAATTTTTACTGAACTACATCTGAACTTTCAAGTGAGACTAAAAAGACATAAACAATCACCTTGGACTTAGATAACCCGTAAAGAACCTCAGGCCAAAGGAGAAGCTGTGGTTTCCTGCACCTAGCAGACATCCCTAAAATTTTAACCTCAAACGTAAAAAAGTAGAAGTTTGAAATGTTCCATGGAACGTGTTATAAGTGACAGACAAAGAAAGGTCCCTGTTTTGTGCAAAGTCATAAAACATCAGCATGTAGCTGGTAGATGTCCTGGTGGAAGACCATATATGGGTGTAGGAATGTAAGAAGGGGGAGATGTATTGATATAAAAAGAAAAGCCAAGAGAGACTGGGGGTCTCTCTTTTTGGGCTTCCTTTTTGGGTCGTCACTTGAGGTCTGCTTTTTTTCTTTTGCATTTTTAATTTTTAACTCAAACTTTTGTATTTTGTATTACTCATTTTTGTGAAAACCAAATAAAACCGGTTTGTGTTTTTGTACACTCCAAGCAAAGTTCCTGACTTGTGCTCATCTCTGAGGTCTTTAGGTATCTCCTTCCAGGTAAGAAGTCGCCCCCCTCCGATCAGGCTGTCATGAGATTTAAATTTATTTAGATTACAAATTTATAATGAAATTTGCTAAAGATAATGTATAATTTCTGCACAGAATCAGATTGAAAGGTTTATTATATTTATTATAGGTGTTTAAATGGCTAAACTGTTAGGGCCAGGGCATCAAAGCCACCCTATAAAACCAGGTGAATGACCACGACCATCAGAGTGGGCCTCCTCCAGTGATGACCCGTTAGAGGGCCATCTTGGGGTACTTTCAAACCTCCAACACCTATTTGCACCAATACACTTTGTTGCGACCCGGCTGTCAGGCATTCCTGACTAAATAGGCCTGTTCAGAGTGGTTCAACGACAGCTGGTGATTATAGAAGCCAGGCTGACCTCTGGTTCCCTTCAACTACACATATTGTAGCCAAGTGTTCTCATTGCCTTGCTTGGGTTAGGGTCCATTCTCAGCTTTGATGTATGTTATTATGCATTTGTTGTAATGTAAAGTGTAATGGCTCAAACATGATTCCAAAACAAAAGAATGGGGATAAAAATAATACCATGAGGATGATCAGGAGGATGGATATTGGATATACTTAAACCTGCATTGATAAATGTTTTGGTCATTGGGGGGCAGCTTATAAAGCTACTATGGCAAATGTGTTAGCAGACTTGCCTATTTACACATTGAGCAAACACAGAGCAACGTTAGCATTCATTTGAAGTTGTGTTTCTGCCCATCTGGCAAATGTAAGTCCAATGTTCACTCTCCTTTTAGCTCTGTTTTACTCTCCACCAACTCCTGAAATAAATATCTGGCTCTATAGCTGCTAAATGCTCCATTACATTCACCAGTTAGTCACTAACTTTATCAGGGAGACTGGACCAAAACAGTAAAGTTGTGGGCCATAAAACAAAAACAATGAACTGAAAATACACAGGTGATAATTACCTGTGGCTTTGTCACCACAAGCAACCCCTTTCATACATATTCAGTCATTTGATCTATTGTTAACAAAATAATATTGATTACAGTACCTTTAAATATTGTAAAAATTATGTTAAGTGTGAAAACAGTGTAATTTCTTTTTATATTTACATCCAACAGAAAGGACATCTCGTAGCTTTTACCAAAAAAATAAAATGTTTAAATTTATTCATATGTTTTGTAATTCATCAAATCACCAATCAGGTAGCTGTAGGACTGGCTTTCTGAATGTCGACTAGCCTACTTTCAGATTAGCTGTAGCTGAGGTTCCAGTGCGAAAGATGAAGCATTCGCATTCTAGCAGTGCTCAGAAATGAAAGAAAAATAATTAAGTAAAACAAACAGACGAAAGTGTATGATGAAATTTTGCCAAAGGTCACCGACTTTTTTACTAGTAAGCCTAGAAGCAGCAATGTCAATCAGCAGCTGCAAGCAAATGACCAAGTCTCCATCCCGCCTAATGAGGAAAACAGGGCTACAACTTCTGCTGCTGTGGAGGAAGATGGAGGACTGTGTACTGAGGTAGAGAGAAGAGAAAAACTTTATTGAAAAGTATGGAAATGCCTACAGGGGGAGCCCCTCATATCTGTCTCTCAATGTGTGTGAAGAATATATTGAGCTACTAGGAGAAAAAATCCTTACTGAAATCAGTCGTGTTAAAGTGGCAAAATACTTCTCAATCAGCATGGACACCACGCCAGATGTAACCCATGTTGACCAGCTTACCTTCATCCTGCACTATATGTCCCCGCAGGGCGATATTGAGGAGTGTTACCTTAAATTTCTGCCAATCACTAGCCACACCAGAGAAGCCCTCTTTAATTCCATTTTAAGTGTGTTGCAAGCATTGACATCAACAACTGTTGCGGACAGTGTTATGATAATGCAAGCAACATGTCGGCCACATACAAAGGTTTGCAGTCCCACTGGCAGAGTGGGTAACCTGTGTTGCCCACACGCTGAATTAATAGTGTAAATTGCTGTGAAGAATCAGAACAGTTTTTTAGTTTTGTTCAAACACTCTTCAACTTCTCTTCCATGTCTACATCTCACTGGCGGGTTATCACTGTGGAACTGCAGGACAATGAAAAGAACTGCATTGAAATGCTGAAAACACTTTCAGATACAAGATGGTCAGTACACTCAGACGCCACCAAAGCCCTGAGTTTGAATTATGCATTTATCCAGCAACCACTATGAAACATTGCTGACAATAAGCACCAGTCCCTAAATACATGGGAGTAGGCCAGAGTACTTCATAAGAAAATGGATAAGCTGGAAAAAGCATTTCTCTGCAATATATGGAATGACATTCTTCTGCAGCTTCGTAGAGTGAGCGCTCCACTACAGGCAGTTGAACTTGACCTGTGTAATGCTGTATGTGGCAGGCTTATACGATCAATTTGATCGTTTTGAGATGACAGCAAAGAAGATGTCTCCAACTGTATCAGAGATCTATAAAGCAGACACACAACATGTGAGAAAATGAAAAAGACAGGCCAATGAATCGTCTGAACCAGACTGTCAGATGTCAAGCCAAAGCAAGTTTTCCATGTCAGTGTTTACCGTTGTGATTGACAGGCTAGTGGCAGAGCTGGACAGAAGATACCAGTCATACAACGATATTCTGGAAAGCTTTCACTTTTAAAACAAATTTCAGGCAATTTCCCCACAGGAGCTCCACTCATCAGTGTAGAGCCGCCAACAAAAATATCACATGGATTTGGAGGAGGACTTTGTGGCAGAAGTTATTCAATTTTTGGAATTGAACTGGCATGAACTGCTCAAACTCTTGAGGCAAGGAAAATTGCCGACCGTGTACGGACATAGCTCTTTGCCTTTTTCTTACCATTCCAATCACCAGTGCAAGCAGAGAGCGATCTTTCTTTTGTAAAAAATTTCCTCTTATAAAAGTAGGTGGTAGTCAACTATGCAGCAAGAAAGACTGGGCCACCCCACCCTAATGTCCATCGGACATGACATTCTTTGGACCATGGATTTTAAAGACACAATCAAGGAGTTTGTGGTGAAGAAGACCAGAAGGAAGCACTTCTGAAGGCAAGACAATATGCTCTTTTGTACTGGTTCTTTGCTTGTGATGTTTGCTGGTTTTTAATTGAAAATACTGATCTTCTTTTGCTGCCACTGTGCACACACACAGGCCTACTTGGCTGATAACCTCACTTTGTCTTGACTTATTGTTGACGTTTTTTCTTATTTTGGTGGGTTTCATATTCTGTTTACTGATAAGGAGGGAACTCCATTTACTATTTTTTGCTGTCCACAGACGCAGAGTGCTGAATTAATGTTGCCGTGGCATACTGTGAAGGGAGGCGTGCACTTGGAACTTGTGGCTAGCTAGTCAATTAAATGTACTTGACAGCCTAGTTATTTAAGTGACAGAGCTTTTTGTTTTTGTTTTTAGAAACAACTTCACTGGAGAAAGCCACGGTACGTCACAAGAAAATGGATGAAGCCTTGTCTGTATTATGTGGAATGACATTCTTTTGCAGTTTCATGGAATGATTTGATTTGGGGTTTACTGTCAGCTATCAGATCTATTAAATAGAGAGACAGCAGAGAAGCAAAGGGAATGAGAGAGGGAAAGAATTGGTGGAGCAGAACTTGGCTTGATGCAGCCCAGCGGACTGACTCACCTAAACTGAAAGGGCTGAGGGGGAGGGCGGAAACAAAGGAAGGAAGGCAAGGACAGAGAGAATTAGCCTGCAGGCTCAGGAAATGGCTGGAATGAGTTTAAATGTAGAAGGAACAGACAGAATATTACAGAGAGAAATAATAAGGAGAAATGAAAAATTATGAGAGTAGGAGAAAGAGTTCAGAAAAAATTTGAGCTGATATACAGTCGCCTAATGGAGGAATAGTTTTACCTTAAGATAGGCCTATACATTTTATACTTTAGGTGTGAAAATTGAAAGAATACATGATTGGGAATCAAAACAGGTCACAGATATTATTGCTGGTCTGCTATTTGCCCAACAAAGTATTGATAAACATAACTACTTCTTGCAAATACACCTGGTTCTAACTGTAAAATGTTTCCTTGTGTATGGAAAATAAATTGGTGTTAATATATTTAAAGTAAGCATGTCTTTTGAAGTTGGGCTACAGGCCCACAGAAAGAGGTTTGTTTTAACTGACATACTCAAACTGTGCTTAGCCAACTGACACATTGACCACATTGCAAAGGATAAAGGCTGCTGGCTACATACTGTTGATGAACTCACACAGGGAGGCAGACAGCCATACTGAGGTTTAGCCGTCAGACTGAAAAGATTGTTGGTGTCAGCCTTCCAAAAAATATGAACATTTTTCCTGTATGGAAACTTAAGATTAGAAAAAACTGGCTGCAGTTTGGTTGAATCTGTGTTTCCAGAACTTGACAAGTCACAACTAGCTTGATAATGAAGATCCTTGCATGCTTGTGCTCATTCATACTGAATCCACTAACTGCTGCTGCATTCAAACTGGGTGATTTAAAGCCAAGTCACAGCTGAATTCTCATGAAGATTGAGATGCAAATCAGTTTGAGAGAAAAACCTGAAATGTGATATCAAGAGTATGGATCTCAGTATCGACTTGTGACACCCACAAATCATATGTGGACAAATATTTTGTGATTACATACTCCAAAAAAATGCCTCAAAACAATTTTTCAGCTTTACATTGAATATGGCAAGAAATACATACAAACAAGCTGTGAATTAGAGATAGAAGGGGGAGCTAAATTGTATCCAAATTGTAATGGAGCTCACTGTGGTGTCCAAAATCCCACTGAATTATAACTTGTGTGATGTTTCCTGATGTGCCAGATTAACTGTGCTTGCTATGTCATGCTTTTGACTTCATGACTTTAATCACAATTCTGAAGAGAAGAGGAATGCCTCAATCCAAAAAAAAAATGCTTAAGAGAAAATGCACTTCTCTACTCTTGATATATTTTCATCCACAATAGCTATTTTTCACTTTTGGTGATAACTCTGGCCATCCTGACCTCAAGGACGCTCCTGACTCTGCCTCATCAATAACTTAGAAAAGCACCAACAACTGACACTCTTACACGCCATTATATGCATGATATGCATTCCTGTACATATTAAACTATAGCATTTTCCCTCACATAAAGCATATATACTGTATAATTAGCAGAACAGCATTAATAACTGAAATTGCAGCCATATCACATGATTCAGTTTGGTTTTCCTTCTTCTTCTACCTGCCACATCATCATCATTATCAGCCTGTGGGCCCACTGGTGACCTGCTTGTTTGCAAGTGAAACACATCTTTCATTTTGGCACATTCACCTGCATGCTGCTTTTCCAGTCTGTACAATATTTCTTTTTTGTCATTGATCCATTTTGTTTAAAAATGCATACAAAAGATGCACTTTTTATCTTCATTTTGCTAAAAATGTACAAAATGTACAAAACATATGTCATTACATGAGCAAGCACATTATAGAAGGGCATTTATGTGCGATAGAGGTGTGTCAGTAGCCATTTGTATGACACACAAGAGAAACCATCAGATGCTGGTTCTCATTCTTACTCAAGCTGGTCAGTTTATGAAACTGCTCTGAGTCAACACATCCTCCTCTCCTGATTAGCTAGTCTGAGTGTTCACACCCAGACAGATCGACCAGAGCACCAACACCCAATGAAAATCAGTGTTCACCGAGGTATTACTGTATCTTGACATGATAATCTTCTTTTTAAATGCACCACTGCACTCTTTTCCCCCACCATGGAGCACTGCAGACACTCAGCTCATACATTATCATTGAGTGCCTTTTCTCTTTCCTTCTCCCTCTCTCTCTCTGTCACACCCACCAACCCTCCCTCCCCCTCACACCGTCCTCCACTCTCTAGCTGGAGTGTCTCAGTGTGAAAAGCTCATTATGTTCTGCTACTGGACCTGCAAACTCAATTGGACAGACAGCTAGAATCAGTGTGTCTGTATTGTGCTTTTGTGTGAGTGTGGATGCACATGCATACATGCCTGCATTTGTGTGTGTGGGTACCTGTATGTTGGATCAGTGGTGACTGAATCAGGAAGGGCTACATCAGTGTGACAATGCCTAGGTGGTGAGATTTTCCCCTTTTTTGAGCATTAGGTAACTGTGGCAGTAGCGTGAGCTGGCTGGACTGATGATAAGAGGCCTGCGGCCAGCTACACACTTCACAAAGCTTTAACTGGCACCTCATTCACTTTGCTTTGCTGCCGGCCCTCAGTTATTACACTTAAAACATTCTCCTGCTCAATAAAACACATTCTTTAGGACCACTGTGTCTTTTTTCATACAGAATGTAGGTAGATATATTTTAACATGGGAACCTGTGATTCACTTCTATCTCCAGCTTTTTATGGATTTAAAATGTTGAAATCTGTGGAGAACAATCTATATCTTCTTCTCCTTTTTGCTGCTTTGACTGAATAATGTGGGCCAGTGTACAGTGTTGTAAAACATGGAATTAGACTGTTTTTGTGGTTTGGATTTGGTTTTAATGCTGGTCACTTGGATGTGCGATAACAGTGTCCTCTGTCCAGTTTGATCTCAGTTTTGGATGAGGCTGTCTATCCCATAGGCATCTCTCAGAATACAGAACACACACACACACTCACACACAGTGTTTCCAAACTTGTGATGTATTGAACAAAGAAAACTGGCAGAGCTAGGAGCAGAGCAGGTTCCTCAGAGGATAATCCAATTTATGCTGGCCAGTCTCTGATGAGCAATTAGAAGGAGGATTTAAGTATGCTCTGAGATAGTGAGTGTAAAGTTAACTTTGCATTAGCGCCTTTTTCCTCGTCTCTTGCAAGCAGCGACTGCGTGCAGTGAGACAGACACAATGGAGAGCTCGGCTGAACTGAGTAGCATTCTCAAACAGCCCCATTCATCATCCTCCACAGCCCTATCTTTCTGCGTCAGGGATAGCCTTGTTCACTCGAACTGCCAGGCTGTGACGAAAACCCCCACAAAACTCTTAACTAGCCAGACGTTTCTGCGTCAGCCTGACTCTGAATCTAAATGGAGCTGAATAATCCATAATGTGTTTATTACACTGCAAAAGTTAATTATTTTGATGTCTACTGTTTAGGCTAAGACCTCAAAATATCAGCTGTTGTGGACAATTCAGGGTATTTCAGGTGAGTATCTGAGATACAACATATTCTACTTAAAGGCGACATATCTTGCTTTTTGGGATTTTCTGTTACTCTTACACTATTCTTATCTTATACTATTCTTATTCTTATATTCTGTTCTTATCTCTACCTTCTCCTCGTGATGAAATCATATCGTTTGTGCACACCCACAAACATCTGTCCGTTCAGTAGCCTTTGTTGCTAAAGTTTTGGTTGTTAATATTGTCCACTCAAATATCAGATTCGGGCTTGAACATGTACAGATGTATTTTAGAAGTTTCCATTTGAGTAAAGAACAAGAAAAAGAAGTGAAATCCTATTACAACTGTTTGTTTATGTAGCCTCCCAAGCTGAGGGGCAGCTTTGAGGAGCTGATCAATCAAAACAGAGTGGGATCATCTAGAGGGGGACCTTAAAGAGACAGGAGCTAAGACGTTTACTTAGACTAGCTTAAACAAGCATACAACAACAACACACACATCAACTCAAAAGCAAATGCATACATAGACACACAGATTAATATTATGGTCATGAAATGATAATGTTAATGTAAGTTGATGTGTTTTGTAGTTAGATTGCAGTGTTTCTGTGATGAATTGATGTTGATGTTTTGTCATAACATAAATATAAATAAAATTATAAATAAGTATGGTTATTTATTTATTTACTATATCCCCATATATGATCCATTGTTAATACTGATTGTGGCAGCTTTAAGAGCAAAAAGTTAGTGTATGTCCTGTATAGCTACTAGGCAATAATATCAAACCAACATGCAGTTGTTCTCATCTCAGGTTCCTTATAGTCACACTAGAGCAAGACAAAGAAGAATGAACGTTTATGACATAATATCATATTGTTGGTTCATTACACATACTTACATTTTTTCCTCATACACAGACATTGGGAGCAGTTTAGGGTTAGCGTCATGCTCAAGGACACTGTGGAGAGGAGGAGCTGGGAATAGAACAAACTTGAATGCTACACAGACTTTACCTGTAACTATTATAAAAGTCAGTCACGTTTACACAGTATGTGATATTTACTTGTTTGAAGTCTTCATTTGAAGATGAATCCTTGAAGAAATACAATAATACATGTACAGCAATACTACACACAGACACACACACACACAAACTGTGACTAAGGCATTTCCTGGAGGATTACATTTTGTCTCGTCATTAGCATGAATCATTACTGCGTTGGTTTCCTCCCAGTAGTATGTAAGCAGCCTTAGTCTTGTTTTGTCTTACAGACTCTGACAGGAACCAGCAGACGTGTGCTGAGACGCTTCGATCGTCATGAAAAAGGTGCATCAGACAAAGAGGCGCCTCTTATGCTGCACCTCCCTCCCTCCCTTCTCTCTCTCTCTCCCTTTGATTTTTCATTCCTAATACCTTTAACAGCCATTTCTTTATCACATGTAAAAGAAACATATTGATTTTTCCTTTACTGTGCAAAATCTATTTTGGTACCATAGAAGAAAACAATATGATAAGCAAAATGTGTATTCATAAGGAGTGGACTTATATTTTCAAACAAATTAATTTAACAAAAAAATAAGATTATAGACCTCAAATCAGTACCACAGTAGCCACTTATTTAAATCCACTATCATAAATGTTATTCAGCATAAGTGGTTAAACTATTCTGCATTCATGACAGGCTCATCTTGTCTGCTCTTTTTTATAATCCTGCTTCACATATATCCAGTTACAGACTGAATATTAACAGCATTATTCACTTTTCCAATAGAGGATGTTACATTAATGGCTGTTCTAGCTTCTGCAACACTTGAATGGACATCGCCTTAGTTGCATCACAAGTATAAAAATGTATTTTATCTGATCTCCTCAAGCATATATTTCCAAAAAGCCAGAGGCTCAACAGGCCAAGGTGTAGTCGACTTTAGCCTTGATTAAAGACGAATCAGAGAGGAAATATTTGAGGATCTCTGGCAGCACTCTGGCTCATAATGTAATGACAAATCTGACCAACTGTACCTTAAAATGGCTGATTATATCCTAAAATCAGCTCTAATATTCACAGGTAGCAGTGAAGAAGTGCAGTGACTGAAGTGATACAGTATGTTGTAGTACAAATATAATGTTTTGTTCCTTAACAATAATTTGTTGTTAGCTCATGAGTATTGGTTGGAGTATTAATAAGGTGAATAAAGGTGAAGGATGTATAACCACTGGGACAAACTTGAGTGTATAATAATATAATTATAATAATAAATCATTCAATTATCCAGGATTGTTTTTGTTTTGAGTAGGGTCAGGCCGGAGTTCTGTAACATTGAGGTTATCAGAAACTTCAAAATGCTAATTATAAGAGGGGATAACTCTTCCAGAGCCAGCAGCTGCTCCCTCTTCTCTTTCTATTGGGCAACAAGTGCCTTGTTCAGCCTCCATTTTCGGCACAGATTTTCTCATCCAGATGTCATACTTTGTTCCCATCACAAACACATTTCTTTATCAGAGTCCTGCTGTCCTTAAATACCCTTTGGTCAGCTTGTCTGGCCTTAATCCTGCATTTGCAAACATTGATGCGTATAATGTTGACCCCACTAGAGAACCAAAATACCCACACACACTACACAGTTATACACACTACACAGTTGCACTGTTTCTAAGCACAAATAGGCCAACACAGCACAATAACATCAGGCATGACAAAAAATTTTCCTCTGATCTGAAATTGAACCAGATTGATAATCATTCACAACAAAAGGAGGTGTATCATTAGACCATTAGCTTGCATATTGCTGAGGTAAGTGGAAAACAAGGCTTGAATGACCTTCATCTGCCTTAAAATACATACAGTTTGAGAGGGAAAGAAGAGAGGACAAAATAACTGTAATATTCAGAAATTATTAAGTTAAATGTCAGTTTTAGGCCAGAGAAAATCATCTTAAACTAAATGCTAAAATAGCCATTAGGTCATCTGTTTGTGCCTCTGTACAGCACAATGCAGAAGTACCTTAAAGTGCAAGATGCTGGCTCCAAATTCCAAATCCCATTCAAATGCATCAACTTCTTTCTAGAAAAACAAAGCTAGTAATTTTTTGCAAGCCATTCTGGCCTCAATTGCTAAATTCAGACAGTCTAATAAGTGTGCTCGTGGTCACTTTGGAAATTATTGCTAGTTAATAAGATTTGAAGACTTATGGTAAAATTGATGTCTGCTGTGTGATTGTTGATATACGTCCATCTTTATATCCAGGTTATGAATAGGGGACATCTTGTTTCAGCAATTAATCTTTTGAAATGAAAAATATTTGCATATTCATAAATTCTGGATTTTTCAAGGAGGGAGAAGGAATCAATGTTAATTTAAAGATTTTTAAGGAAGTAACTGGACTTTTTTATGGAAAAAACATATCAGAAACAAACTTTTGTCAAAGCAGAGTATTTTTAAGTCTTCAAACATTTCTGATGGGGATCTTTAACAACTCAAGAAAACACTCGCTGCCCTGACAGGTCTGTCGTCCTCACACTCAGTGAACAACCCCATCAAAAATTGGACTGGCCATTATGGCTCCTGACGACATGATCTTATGTGTGACTCAGGTAATGGGCTCAGATCACTGACTCTGTGAAAAAGGTTGTATCAGTGCTGGTTGTATTAGCTCAGAACAGCAGTAATGATGAAGAAGCTGCTCTTTTTTTTTTTTTTTTTTTTTTTTTGATAATTGTCACTTATTCTTGTGAACGGTCTGCTTTTTGTCAGGCCTGTAGCAACCTCTGTAACGATACTGAGTAGTAGCTCACTGCTTCCAGCATGGTTATTATCATCTAACCACTCATCCACCAACCAAAAGTTCCATGTCTCTCATAGAGAGTCATTGTAGCAGATTATCCTCACTCGCCACATCAGTCCTCTTCATCCTTGGTACTACTTCTCATCTGCTCGCTCCTTCTCCATTCTGAAAATGATACACTCCCCCCACTCTGTCGGGCTGTGTCACTCTTTGAAGTTAATGAGTCAAAACTATCAGTCGTTTCGCTTTTAATTAGAAAACGGACAGAATGATTACATTTTTAATTGAAGCTGTCATTTTCAATTAAGATATGACATCCTTGAGAAGCCCTCCCCCCTCTTAACTCTTTATTTATTCATTTATCAGCACCCTTCTCAAGATGTTCCACCCGTTTGCCTCCTGGTCCCTTTTGCTCTTCCTCTCCTCTCCTCTCCTCTCCTCTCCTCTCACGTTAAAGGTCTTTCTCATCAGTGGATAAAGACAAATTAGGCCTCTCTGTTGAGCACCCCCATTGCTTTACTCAGTTTGCCCTTAATGTGTAGTTTTACTGACATCTTACAATCATCTGGTCACTTCTCCTCAGATTCCCTGACTCATTCTATCTCCTGTTAGATATATTTTTCCTCTTGATCTGTTTTTTGGTCCCTCTCCAATCTCTCTCACCCTGCCTGCTCAAGGACTTTGTTTCCTTCTCTCCCATATTGAACCTTTTCCCTCTACTAGCATCACTATCTGCCTCATCTTACATAGTTTCAATCAACAGCATACTGTAGAGAAACATGAGTTGACTTTATTGATATTAACACAAAACATGCTTGTGTGAACACCATTCAACTCAATACAAAATACTAAAATTCATCACATCTCATGAATGCTAAAGACACCATTTAAAAATGCATCACATATAAGACTTATACCATACAGAAAATAGATTAAAAATAACAAAAGAATGTAAAAAGTCAAGTTGTACATCGCCTGCAATTGAATGTTCAGAAGTTGGATAGTTTCTCTCAAATCGATCCATTTTGAACCAAAGTTGTCTAAATCTTCTCCCGGAAGGAGTTTCTTTTTTAGGTGAGAGTTTTCTCTTATAGCATTCAAACCCCTTTTGGCAGAGGAGAGTCGATAGATTGAGGAGGGGGAATAGAGGAGGGAATAACCGTGATTTTGGAAGCAGTCTTAACTTGATTCTTTTCTGTAGAGGACAGGATAACAAGCCAAACTTTAATGGGGAGAGTTAGCAGACTTGCCACAACTGATGTGTAAAATTGCACCACTACTTTTTTAGATACTCCAAAAGTTGTTGAGCTAACACAAAAAGTTTATGGGTTATCTCTGTGATTTTGTGAAGATTGCTTTCCCATTTAAAATTGACAGCAGATTGTAAGCAGATAATGCAGTGCTGAACTAGTGCTGTTGATCTTTCTTGACAATGCATCGTGAAAAAAAGAGGCTTTTCGAGGCACAGTGTCAGTTTGTTTTATGGTGCTTGAAACATTACATGTCTGTGTGAATTATGATAGTAAATGTCTTATTCATTTTCTATTAATTTTCTTTTCTCATTTTCTTTCACATATACAGTATGTAGCATTTTAAACATTCAACTGCGAACCATGAATCTTTCATCTTGTTCAGCCAGCTGTCAGACATGACCTTATAATAACAGATTGGGGGTAATAAAGTATTTGGAAATTTATAAAATGCAAAGACTTGAGAGTGCAAGACTGTGTACATCTTGTATCAGGGAATGAACACACACATACTATCAATTGCACCTTAATGCACGGGTTTACCGTGACTTAAGCCAAGGCCTGAGGCCTCGACCGAGGACCAGGGGCCTAACAAGCTATGAGCTAAGAAATTTTTTTAAATATATATTATAAATTATAATATTATATATTTGCACCGCCGCCAGCTATGATCAGCGCACTGTAGTGTAGAACAAAATATATCTGCGTTTAGTAATTCATCAAATCACCGATCAGGCAGCTGTAGCACTGTGCACAGGCTTTCAGGAACGTTGGCTAGCCTACTTTCAGGTTAGCTGTAGCTGAGTTTCAAGTGCAAAAAATCCAAACGAACAAGTCTTTATCCCACCTAATGAGGAAAACAGGGCTACTACGTCTGCTGCTGTGGAGGACGGAGGACTGTGTGCTGAGGTAGAGGGAAGAGATGGAGTGGCACTGACAATCGGAGGAGAAGCGCCTGTAGGAGACACGTCAGACCCCTACAGTACTGTCTCGGGTTGCTGGGGCAAAATAATAGACCAACAGGTGCGTGCTTACTGGGACAAAATGGGACATGAATCCTGCCAGAATTAAAACTCCAACTTCTCTGCCTCTGAACAGCAGCATAAACAACAGATAAGATACTTCTCAAAATTTCATTTCAAACAGAAACTGGGGAACGGGGAGTATGTGTCCAGAGAGCTTTGCTACTCACCATCTCAATGTAACATCTTTTGTTTTTTGCTTTTTGGCAATTATAAAAGTCACCATTTGGCAGTAAAGGCTATTGTAACCAAGACCAAGGACCAGGGGCCTCACCAGATATGTGCTTAAAAAAAAAAAAAAAGTTTAAATATATATGTTAGAAATTATAATATTATATATTTGCACCACTGCCGTGAACAATATTGGGCTACGGAAGTCCCAGAGGTTTCCCATGCATAGCTAGCTAGCTATGCATCAGCACACTGTAGTGTAGAACAAAATATATGTCTTATAATTCGTCAAATCACCAATCAGGTAGCCGTAGCACAGTGCACTGGCTTTCAGAATGTTGACTAGCCTACTTTACTTTTGGGACAAAATGGGACCTGAATCCTACCAGAATAAAAACTCCAACTTCTTCACCTCTGAATGGCAGTATAAAGAAGAATACAGAAAACAGAATAGATACTTCTCAAAATTTAATTTCAAACAAAAACTGGGGAATTGGGAGTATGTATCCAGAGAGCTTTGCTACTCGCCATCTCAATGTAGCATCTTTTGTTTCTTGCTTTTTGGCAATAAAAAAAAGTCACCATTTGGCAGTGTAGGCCATTGTAACTGGAAGCATGCCATGGAGCGAATACAAGAATATGAAGGCTCTGTCTACGACAAGAAAGCTACTAACACTTATATCAGCCAGTCAGCTGACAGTGAACTGAAAAAACATTTCAATGACGAGTGCAACTATTGGACCCAGGATCTTCAGAGAGTAGCTGCTGTCATTAAGTATTTGACAGAGCACAGACTTCCTTTGAGGGGTCATAGCCACAAATTTGGAGATGTTAACAATGGAAATTATTGCAGTAGTTTGGAGATTATAAGCCAGTTTGATCCATTCCTGAAAGGCCAAATCAAAAAGTATTGAAATGCTGGCAGGGGGAGCCCCTCATATCTGTCCCTGAATGTGTGCAAAGAATTTATTGAACTAATAATGGGAAAGAGGGTTCTTACTGGAATCATCAGTTATGGTAAATTGGCAAAATACTTCTCAATCAGCACTGACTCCACGCCAGATATAACCATTGCTGATAAGCTTACCTTCATCCTGTGCCATGTATTCCTGGAGGGCCATATTGAGGAGTGTTTCCTTAAATTTCTGCCAATCACTAGCCACACCAGAGAAGCCCTCTGTAATTCCATTTTACGTGTGTTACAAGAGATGGTCATTGTCACTGTCAACAGACAGTGTTATGATAATGCAAGCAACATGTCGGCCACATACAAAAATTTGCAGTCCTTTATCAAGAGATTAATCCACCGGCAAAGTGGGCACCCTGCACCACCCACACACTGAATTAATAGTGTAAATTGCTGTGAAGAAACAGAAGTTTTTTAGTTTTGTTCAAACACTCTTCAACTTCTCTTCCATGTCTACATCTCGCTGGTGGGTTATCACTGTGGGACTGAAAGCTAATGAAAAAGACCACAACGAAACACTGAATACACTTTCAGATACAAGATGGTCAGTGCACTCTCAGCTGCCATCAAAGCACTGAGTGTCACTGTTCTCTCCCAGTCTGGCTCTATGTCCCTCCACCAGTCCACCAGATGCCTTCAGGCTTTTCCGCCTGTTTAAAACTGGACTGAGTGGGAAGAAGGACAGATAAGAGGCTGCAGTTTATATTAACGGACCACTTGAGATACTGTTGCTTGCTTCATTGACTCTCTTAGAAACTGTGTAAAAGTGAACTGAAACACTGAGCAACAATTGTCTGTCTTTATGTTGTTACATGTGTGAGTTGTCAATGGATATCAGTAAGATATTTTATATTTGTTAACGAGGGCATTCCCTACTGTTAAACCAGAGACCCCCCTAATTTATTTTCTTTTGTAATTTAGTTGAGTTTAACTGCATAAAGGGTCATGTCTGCAGGCAATATAGATAATCCTAAATATCTTTCCAGGATACAGTGTTCGTGAGTTTGTATTTCATTCAATATTGTTTGTGGATGCGCTGTCTGGTTCCCGCCACCAGGTTATGCTGTTGAGACGGAAAAAGCGAGTTGTGAAGGAGAAGAAGAAAACTGTTGTTGTTGTCATGGTAGCCAAGAGAAGAGGACACTCGTTTTTAGCAGCGGAGAAAGTGTGCTGCCGGACTGTAAGAGTGAGCATAGACTGCTTTGTTTTCGTTGTTTAAAGCAAAAATAAAGACATTGCTAGTTGCACGACAGTCCTGCATCTGCCTGAGTCCTTGGCTGCAACATATTCTGGCGAGCCAGCCAGGAGAAAAGTTCAACCGGAGAGCGCGGCGGCCATTACAGGCACCCGACGGAAGAAGAGGGATTTTCTCCACAGACGAACTTGGAACGAAAAAGAACCGCCGACAAATGCAAGATGGATTTGGAGATACTTTTAGACCGAGCCACCACCATACTATGCCAGCTGAACTGGGACCGGATAGTGGAGATCTGTAAATATATAAAATGCATCGAAGAAGACGACGAGACTGTTGAAAATATGAGCAGACGAACACTCATTAAAATGGCGGGAAGTAAGTTGGGTGATATAGAACAAAACGCAGAGGCAGAGGAAGCAATTCAGATTATTCAAGAACTATTATCCTTTATGGGCGGCAAAACGGAGGAGTGCAACAAAGGGGAAGAGCGGGAATGTCATGACCGGAGAGATGGAAGGAAAATATCTGGAGCTGCAACAGTCCCGCAAAGCCTTAGAAGAGGAAATAAAAATGCTTGGTGTCAAATTGAACATATCTGATGACGCCACAGTAAACCCGATCCAGAACCTGCCGCCAGCCAAGGTGCCGGAAGTGAGTTTCGCATCTGTGGCCAAATTGGTGGAGGTCAGCGTGACAAGTTGTCATACACCAGCCTCATGCACCAGATGGAGAGCGGGCTCCGTAAGGGTCACGGTGAGTCAGAAGTCATAGAGGCTGTGATAAAGGCCATCAGCCTAGGCCTAAAGCTGCGTGACATGCTTGAAATAAAGACTGATTTGACCCTGCCTCAGCTAAAAACAATATTAAAGGGACATTACAAAGAAGATGACACATCAGACCTGTACCAAAAACTGATCAGTATCTCTCAAGAACCAAAAGAGTCAGCACAAGATTTCTTGTTCAGCGCTATTGAACTAAAAGACAAACTGCTCTTTGCATCCAAGGAGAGAGAGTCAGAGGAACACTACAATGCAGATCTAGTCAAAAGGAAGTTTCTGAGGTCAGTGGGTACAGGACTGCTCAATGACAATATCAAATTCCAGATCAAGCCCTTGATAATCTGGACGTGACAGATGAAACCCTGATTGAAAAAATAAATGAAGCAGCTAACCTTGAGACTGAGAGACTGAACAGGTTAAAGAAGAACAGTACCATGACACCCAGAGTGGCTGAGCTGCAGACAACCAGCAACACCTGGGATGGTTCACAGGGTGTACAAAAGCACTGCTCACAACAGAAATTGTGAGCAGTGCTTTTGACATTGACTTTGGTGCGGCAAAATCTTTTATCTAGCTAATGCACGCTCACCAGTCCAGTAATGAGGGGATCATGGTAAGGACAGGCAAGAGTAAAGTTGTCTTACACCCAGGCGAAGTCACCACAGTGAGATGTTGCGCACACACACAGACTGAGAAAGACACTGTAATGCTGTTTTGCCCCAAAATGGACACAGACCTACCCTAGGGGTTGCACATTAAAGAAGTACTATTCACCATGAAAAGAGGTAATTCGGCCACTGTCCCTGTTCCTGTGATCAATACCACAGGACACAATATCACATTGGGTGCACGAGTCAGCCTGGGACACATGGAGAGCGTTAAAGCTGTGTACCCAGTGGCTCTCCAATCTGTGACACAAGAACAGACACAAGTAAGCTTAGACAAATCCACACCAAGAGACACAGACTGTTCAGACACAACACATCCCACCACCCACAGTAGTGAAGCTTGGGACCCCACTGTAGCATTAGATCACTTAACTGGTGACCAGCAGGTCCTAGTGAGAGAAATGCATACAGGGGAATGTAAGGCTTTTGCCCAAGATGAGAATGATGTAGGCTGTATAGCCTCACTCCGCATGCACATTAACTTAACCGACCAGATACCAGTCCAGAAAACTTACATCAGTGTGCCTAATCCATTACACCAGGAAGTAAAGGAGTATCTGCAGGATTTGATTAACGGGCTGGATTACAAAATCAAAATCACCTTACTCATCACCCATAGTGTGTGTGAGAAAGAAATCAGGTGAATTGAGACTGTGTGGACTATCGTGAACTAAATCGAAAGTCAGTGCCAGATAGACATCCATTCATTCCTAGGATACAGGACATGCTAGACAGTCTCAGTGGAAGCTCATGGTTTTCAGTACTAGACCAAGGTAAAGCATATCACCAAGGCTTCCTAGACGAGGAAAGTCAGCCGCTCACCACCTTCATCACTCCTTGGGGCCTGTACCAATGGTTGAGAATTCCTTTTGGCCTGAGTTCAGCTCCAGCTGAATTTTAGAGGAGCATGGAGGAGTGTGGGGTTTACGTGATGACATCTGCCTGCCGTACCTGGATGATAATCTAGTTCACAGTAAGTCCTTTGAGGACCATGTAGAATATGTAAGAACAGTCCTGCATCAATATAGGCAACATGGAGTAAAGCTTACAGCAAAGAAATGTGAACTGCTTTCAATCCAGAGTTAGATTTTTGGGCAAGATAGTGTCAAAAGAAGGCCATAGCATGGACCCCGCAGAAGTGGCTCCTGTACAGGCTCTAAAAGAAAAACAACCAAGCACAGTAGGAGAAGTCAGGCAGGTTTTGGGCTTTCTGTCTTACTACAGGTCATATATTAAAAACTTTTCTTGCATAGCTAGGCCCTTGTATGAACTGTTAGCAGCCCCAGCAACTGCTCAAAGTCCTTCAAAGAGTGCCAGAGTTTCTAAAAAAGGGAAAACAAAGAAAGGGAAGCAAGGGCAGCTAACCTCAGCCACACCAGTTTCCTGGACCGACAATCATCACCAGGTCTTATGCCATCTGATGGACCAACTCTCCAACCCGCCGATTCTAAGCTAGCCAGACCTGAATGAACCGTTTGTCCTGCACACAGATGCTTCTCAGGCAGGACTGGGAGCGGTGCTGTACCAGCGAAGTCACAGTAAATTAAAAGTAATAGCCTATGGGTCCAGAACACTCACCCCTCCAGAGAGAAATTATCATCTGCACTCTGGGAAGCTCGAGTTTCTGGTGCTTAAATGGGCCATTTGCGAGCGCTTCTGAGACTATCTCTTTCATGCTCCCTCTTTTGTGGTCTATACAGACAACAACCCACTCACGTATGTACTGACAACAGCGAGGTTTAATGCTACTGGACAGAGATGGGCTGCAGAGCTAGCAGATTTCAATTTCACAATAAAATACAGGCTAGGCAAAGCGAACTCTGATGCAGGTGGCTTATCAAGAATGCCACTGGATTTTGAGGAATACATGAATCAGTGCACCCAGTCAGTTTGTCAGGATGAAGTCAGGGCAACAGAACAGGGCATCTTAGTTCAACAAAAAGAACAAAGCCTGCTCCTCAGCTCAGTGTCGTTTGATGCTCTTAAAGAACAGCTGGAAACAGAGAATCTGCTCAGCACTGTTCAGCCATTATCCAGAGATTCGATACAGGCAGCCCAAAGACAAGACCCTGTGACAGGCAAAATGTATGACTACAAAATAAGAAATAAGAGACCTGCTGCACGAGAACTAGAGGGAGAGAGTCTTGAGTTTAAGGCTCTAGTGAGAGAGTGGGGCAAGCTAGAGATCAGGGCAGATGGGACAATGCACTGGAGAACTCAAGCAAAAAGTCAACTTGTGCTCCCAGAAGTGTACCATCCTCTCGTCTTAAATGAGCTGCACAAGGAAATGGGCCATCTGGGAACAGAAAGGACAGTAAATCTGATGAGGGACCGTTTCTTTTGGCCAAAAATGCAGAGGGATATAGAACATTTCATAACAAATGCGTGTGAATGTCTCAAGAAAAGAAAACCAAACAGACAGTCACGGGCACCCATGTTGAGTATTGAAACCACTCACCCATTCCAGCTGGTCTCTGTCAACTTCCTGCACCTGGGAGAATGTAGGGGTGGTTATGAATACATACTGGTGATAATGGACCACTACACTTGCTTCGCCCAGGCATATGCTACGACCAACAAATCAGCCAAAACTGGCGGATAAACTGTTCAGTGATTTCTGTCTCAAGTTTGGTTTTCCGGAAAAACTGCACCATGACCTGGGGAGGGAATTTGAGAACAAACTGTTGCACCACCTAAAAGCACTCTCTGGTATCAAGGGGTCTCTAGTCCATACCACCCCCAGGGAAACGGATAAACAGAGAGGTTTAACAGAACTCTCCTCTCAATGCTAAGAACACTTACCGAAGAACAGAAAAGTGACTGGAAAAATCATACCCCTAAAGTCATACTTGCCTTTAACTGCACAACTAATGAGGCCACAGGCTACTCTCCATTCTTTCTACTGTTTGGCAGGCCACTTAGACTGCCAGTGGACTTGCTGTTTGGGATAGAGAGTGAAGACTGTTCAGGCCCATGCCAGGACTATGTGGAGAGGTGGAGACAGAGGATGGCTGAGGCATATGACATCGCCTTCAGGAATGCTTCTAAGTCAGCAGATAGAGGAAAGAGACAATATGACAAGAGAGTGTACGGTCCTCCACTCCAAGTGGGCAGCCGTGTCCTGGTGAGAAATGTGGCCGAGAGGGCCAGGGAAAATCCATTCCTACTGGGAGGATGACACTTATGTCATTAAGAGTCAGAAGGGTGAGGACAGTCCTGTGTTTGAGGTGGAACCAGAAGGTGGTAGAGGCAGGAGGAGGATACTGCACAGGAACATGCTTTTACCCTGTGACTTCCTCCCTGTCACTGCACATGAAGATAAAACCCCCACAACAACCCAGACAAAGAAAAGAAATAGCCACAAAAACAGACAAAAACTGGTGACTAAACACACTCAACAAATGGATAGTGAGGAGTCAGATGAGGATTTTCCTGCAGTGACCTTCACCTGGTCTCCAGCTGGACTCCAAAGTCCACCTTCACTGAACCCCACAGCTCAGGAGTTCCATCTGCAAGCTGAAAAGACTGTCCCAGAAGGGAGCGAGCCTCCACAAATTGTTGAGGAGGGACAGATCCACACAGCAACTTCGGAGGACAGTGCAGATGATGCTGTTGCTACAGACAAGAGGGGCTCAGAGGATGAAATGATCGAGGAGACAGAGCGGAGGGAATATCCAAGGAGACAAAGGAGGCATCCACAGACTCTGACTTATGACAGACTTGGCCAGCCGAATTTCACAGAGAGAAGTGTTTCAACCAAGGGGATAGCTGTCAGTGGCTACTGGCAGCCCTGGTAATAGACTATAAATGACCTAGTAAACTGAAAAGACACTCTTTACCTCTTTTGAATGATACCTATGTGCCTTGTGTGGATCTTGTAGTAGGAAACACAGAGACTGTTGGCCGACTTATGTTTTGTGTGGGTTGGGTATTAGTGATGAGAAAAAGAAATGACCTACCGCAGTGTATGAACTCATGGGTGTGTTATATGCATTAACTATGCAGGTGTTTGGGCACAAGAAAAAAAAAAGAGACTGATGACATCAGGAGTATTCCAGACTGCAGTGCACGGTAGTCTGGGCATCTCACAAACCAGGTTATAACCTAAATGTTGGCCCATTCAGTTTCACGACTGTCCATGTATTTGTGTGAAAGGCTTGGAGGTATAATTAAATGTCGGGACGACATTTTTTCAAGAAGGGGAGAGTGTGAGGGGTCAATGGATATCAGTAAGATATTTTATATTTGTTAACGAGGGCATTCCCTACTGTCAAACCAGAGACCCCCCCAATTTATTTTCTTTTGTAATTTAGTTGAGTTTAACAGGTTAATTTGCAGAATTTAATAAATCTAATGGGTTAAATTTAAACTGCATAAAGGTTCATGTCTGCAGGCAGTATAGATAATCCTAAATGTCTTTCTTTCGTGAGTTTGTATTTCATTCAGTATTGTTTGTGGATGCGCTGTCTGGTTCCCGCCACCAGGTTATGCTGTTGAGGCGGAAAAAGCGAGTTGTGTTGTTGTTGTCATGGTAGCCAAGAGAAGAGGACACTCGTTTTTAGCAGCGGAGAAAGTGTGCTGCCGGTCTGTAAGAGTGAGCATAGACTACTTTGTTTTTGTTGTTTAAAGCAAAAATAAAGACATTGCTAGTTGCACTTGGCTGCAACACATGCAGTCTTAATTTAGATTTATGTCAACAGTAATTTATGTTTCTAGTCTTTATTGTTAAAGTTCCTAGGTTGGCAATATAATGCTGATGTTTATTTGCCGTGTTTGCTCAGTATGACTTGTGCACTTTAAGTTATATTTATGTAATTCTGAGACGGTTTGTAACCTCGTGTTTCTCATGTGTTGCTGTAGACCTGCTCAGCCTGTTTTCCCTTGCACACCTGATCTGTTTAGTCTCGTTAGCCTTGCTCTGTTTGTTGCCTGCCAGGCAACAAACAGAGCAAGGCAAGGCACAACCCTTGTGTTCCCTCCTTTTCCATCGCCTGCCCCACTCCAGCTGTGTCTTGTTCTGTGATTTGTTCCTTGTGTATTCATACCTTTCTGTTCTTTGAGTTCTTTGTCAGTTCATGGTCAATGTTTCCCAGTGTGTGCAGCTGTTATTTTTTGTTCCTTGTGTTTCAAGTCAGCCAGTTCTGTTTTTGTCTTCATCTGCCAGTAACCAGTCCGGTAATAAATTATTATTTTCTTCAGTTCCTGCCGCCTGCCTGTTGTTTCTGCATATAGGTCCATTTGCCTGCATAAATGAGTTTGAATTATGCAGGTATCCAGCAATCACTACAAAACATTACTGACAATGAGCACCAGCCCCAAACTACACAGCAATAGGCCAGAGTACTTCACAAGAAATGTATAAGCTGGAAATAGCATTTCTCTGCAATATGTGGAATGACATTCTTTTGTTGTTTCATAGAGTGAGCGCTGCACTACAGGCAGTTGAACTTGACCTGTGTAATGCAGTATGTGGCAGGCTTATACGATCAATTTGATCGTTTTCAGATGAAGATGTCTCCAACCGTATCAGAGGTCTATAAAACAGACACACAGTGTGTGAGGAAATGAAAAAAGACAGACCTATGAATCGTCTGAACCAGACTGTCAGCTGTCAGGCTGAAGCAAGTTTTCCATGTCAGTGTTTACTGTTGTGATTGACAGGCTAGTGGCAGAGCTGGACAGAAGAGACCAGTCATACAACAATATTCTGGAAAGCTTTGGCTTTTAAAACAAATTTCAGGCAATTTCCCCACAGGAGCTCCACTCATCAGTGTAGAGTCTCCAACAAAAATATCACTTGGACTTGGAGGAGGACTTTGTGGCAGAAGTTATTCAGTTTTTGGAATTGAACTAGTGTGAACTGCTCAAACTCGAGGTGAAGAAAATTGCAGACTGTGTTCCCTATTACAGACATAGCTCTTTACCTTTTCCTTACCATTCCAGTCACCAAGCAGAGAGTGATCTTTCTCTAAACCTTCCTTAGTTAAAAGTAGACCACAGACAATATGCAGCAAGAAAGACTGGGCCACCTCACCCCAATGTCCATCAAGCATGACATTCTTCAGGCCATGGATATTAAAGATACAGTCAAGGAGTTTGCGGTGAAAAAGACCAGTAGGAAGCACTAATAAAGGTAAAACAATGTGTTCCTGTAATACCAGTCCTTTGCTTGAGATGTTTGCTGGTTTTTAATTGAAAACAGTGATCTCATGTCACTGCTGTGCACATAGGCCTATATGGCTAATAACCTAGCTTTGTCTTGACTTATTGTTGACATATTGTCTTATTTTGGTGAGTTTCATATTCTGTTTACTAATAATAAGGGTGCTTTTTCTCCAAAACATCCACAGCCCCAGGGCCTAAAGTAATGTTAAGGGCACCCCTGCACACTGTGTGTACTGCACACACCTCATACACACAGTGTGTGTATGAGGCACAGCTCACAACAAGTCAAAGCATGCAGGGTTTTGTTCTAGTGAGTCCAGATGCACAGAGCAGTATGCTGAGAATGTATTCACAGTTCTTCTGCACTGTTTTGATTTTATTCTGTAATTTTATTAGCGACTGCAAGAATAGCTTGTTGGACCCTAAAAGCACAAGCAAACAATGGTGGAGCAGGTTTCTAACCCATAGGATCTGAACATCTGAACTGTACATTTTTTGTAATTTTACGGTTGCCAGTGGTAAAAGCAACATATCTTATTGGTAGAGTTTGTTGGTGGATAGATGTAGTGATAGTAGCACTGGGCTTCACTGAGAAAACTTTTGACTTCTGAAAAATGCTTGAATCTGTATTTTATAATTTCAGTTTCATGCTAAGTTCACATTGTATAATTTATTTTAGCTCATAATCCAGTTCCCTGTGGATATCAAGAATACTGTATTTGCTTGTGGACAAGATTAATGTCTAATGTCTATCTGTAGATCTACAATAATTAAACATCAATTAAAGAGTGACTTTACACGTATTCATTTTGTTTCCCCTGTGTTTTACCTCTGACCTGCACATGTAACCGCAGCCAACAGTGATGCACCAATACGCCCAGGACTTCAAGTCTACCTCACTGCAATAAGGCGAGAAGGTAAAACACTGGACTGGACATCACGAAGTTTGTGCATAAAGTCCCTCTGAAAGTTTTAGTAACTACCAGCTAATCACACACTAGTGATTTACTAAATAATGTTGCACCATTAAGACTTAAGAAATGTCTTGGTAAGTGAACACTTTAGTAATGTGTAAATTGGTTGCTAGCTGGTAGGAAACAATCTCAAAAAATAACAATTTAAGGGCCAAAAGACAAAATAAACAACTGTCAATCTTTTGTGAAGCTATGACTTTGTTTTATTTATATCCGCATATGTGTGTTTTAGAATTAGTAACGCTCATGCAGTTTACAGTGAGGGGGAAATATCTGATTATGCTAAGCTAATTGTTGTTATTTGGTTTAACGTTAATCGCATAAAGTTTTGTAATTTGAGGTATGGTGTGTTTTTTTTTTTATATCAGTTAGATATATTGACCATATTCCATACTAGCACTTTTACTCTTCAATCGAACGTCAAATGGCTATTAGCAAACGTTAGGTTTGCCAGTTGGTCAATTCAGCTAGCTGACGCAACAGTTCCACCTGGCAGTAAGTAAGTGTGAGTATGTAGTAACATCTAATCTCTGCATAATAAGTAGTTTTTTACAAACAGCTGGTGCAACTGGCTAGGAGGTCTGCAGAAAAGATTTTTATCTGTTGTTAATTTTCTTGTTAACTAAACATTATAAGTGAAAACAAACATGTTTTGAAAATGAATTACAAAATCCTATTTTTTGGATTAGTGTGAAAGCTGCATTCTGCCCTTTACATCCTGTCTCTCCTGTCCTCTGTGTCTTCCTCTCTTGTCCTCTCTTCTTCTCCTCCTCCAGACCCGGAGTGGATGTCTGTGGCTCTTTACGGTCCATTTCCTGGTGAGGAGGCTCTTGAGTGCAGCTAGAGCCATTCTTTCCCCACACAATGCTGTGTTCTCATTAACTCTTATCAAAGTTCATCTTGCATCCAAATGCTGTGGGCCGCTCAATACTGACTGCATTGAAAAGAGAAAATGAAAAAGACAAAGCAAGCAGTAGACAGAGAGAGAAACAGAAAGAGAGAGAGGGAGAGGGAGAGAGCATGTAGATAAAGGACAGGGAAAATAATGGTTTAATGGTGATTGAGGACGAACAGAATAATCATGGAGTTCTCTGACCAGACTGAATATTGGTTTGATTTTAAACTGGTTTTAAATGAAACTGTGTTCTTTTCTGAAACTCTTTTTCTGAAACTCTGATAAGTATGTTTAATGTTTATATATATATACACACACACACATATATATACATATACATATATATAGATATATAAACCAATACTTGTGTTTGTCCATTTGAATTTAGGGAGCTGGAAAAGATGTTAGACAAGAGTGAAGGGTTCGGTCGAATAATTAAATAGAATTCATAATCATAATTCAATCTTACCCACACAATGGAGGCATTTTGAATGCCCTCATGTTATTTGCTTTCAGTCCACCATCAAAAGAAAAATGCCTGTTCCAATACTTACTAGTGACTACAAGGAGCTAGGTGGAGATGAAAACGCTGTCCCAATTCCAATAAACAGAGGACACAAGCAGGTGGAGACATAAAGCAAGTACTTAGTGCAGTCCTTACTTGATTTGTTCAGATGATTAGATATCACCCTGTAATTCTATCTGTAAGTATCATCTACCTCTCCTCATGAACATACACAGCTACTCCTCCTCCTGTATCATCAGATCCTACAGTGCAGCTGGATTTCCTCATTGAGATGTAAAGAGACATAATTGGAGACTGATTGCAGCCTTCAATGACTATCACACGATGCTTAAACACACAAGAGCCCTATTTACAATAAGAAAAAAATACCCTGCTGTCTGATGAGGGCTTTCATCTAAACCCGCTTCGTATAATATAATATGATGGATTTTGTACTCGATGTCTGCTGCTACCTTTGAATGCATTATGCCCAGCGCCAGCCAATTTGCTGTTAAGAGCCAACATAACGTGTGTCCAGTTGCTCCATATTCATGTATTTGCCTTTTAATGACTCTCTGACATCAGCATACTGAAAATGTCAGGAGGCAATGCTGTGATCTGGGACTGGATGACATGATGTTAGTCTTGCTGTAATGCCATGACTGTCGTACGCAATCGTACGTAGCAGCAGTCAGATATTTGCCAGAAATCCTGACTGAGGAGCTGTTTGAATAACAGATTATTTAATTCATGTTAAAAAAGTTCAAAGATGATATATTCCTACAAATGGACACAATATTTTGTCTTACATGAATGGCAAATTGAAAGATGAGGCTCGGATTATTCTGTATTTTTCTTATTGTCAATATATCACATGAAAATGCCAAAACCAACAATGCAGTAGTCCATCTCTCAGTACTTTCCAACTTCCCTACACTGTCAAGTCCATTTCTTCCTCCTGAAGATGTCAATCTTCAAAAAAAGAGCTTGCAAACACAATACACAGCTGCATTTGTAGCCATGCTCTGAGGATAACAATGTGTCCACCACTTTGATCTAGACTGAGATATCTTTGGGATGGATTAAGATGAAATTTTGTACAGACATTTGTGTCCCTCTCAGGATGAATTGTAATAATTCTGATGATTCTTTAACTTTTCCTCTGGCACCATCATCACATCAACATTTTTATTCGTCAGTTATAGCTTGGTTTACCTGCAAAACCAATGACATCCCATCATTCTCAGCTGTAGTTTTTGTTGAGTGCTAATTACCAAAATTTTGCATGCTGACACCCAAAATAAGATGTTTTAGCATTCAGCTCAAAGCACCTCTGCTGCTACTGCTGCTAGTAAGGCTGTAGACTTAGTCTTGGTAAGAAAGGCGCAGTAATTTCTTTCAGTTTTAAGCAAACATCACAATAAATTGTGCATTTTTGGGGAATGACCTATATATTAATCATAATGAAATAACGTTTCACCCAGTTCAACAGTGTTGCTCAGTGATGTGTTTTTAATAGTTTTGGACAACAATGGAAGTCTATGGGTGTTAGTAGTATGTCTGTTAAGGTCCCTTCCATGTTGAGAAATGTTACAGAGTTGTTCAGAATGACAACACACATGAAGAGGAATGGTGCCAATAGATGGGAGAAATATTTGTATAATGACTGTTTTGTCAACATCTTTTAAAAGGACCTTAGAAGAGACAAGTAGGCAAGATGTTTGAATTGCTAGCAAGTGACAGCATTGTTCAACACAGCTAATATTGCTAGACTGAAATGACTACATTTTCCAGGTTGCAAATGTTTGCAGTCTAGCTTATATTGGTCGATTGTACTTGTCTTTGCCAGTAGTTTCATATAACAGCTGCCAATACGATGTTCAAGTTAGTAGGGTTAACATAAGAGATGATCTATGCCAAAACAGGACATTTGCTCATTGTGCATTTATTGCACCCATAGGGCTGGACATGGAATGATGGACATGTATTGTTATTTCAAATGTAGTCAGTTATCACAGAAAGATTTCAGATTTTATAACCTGGGAGCTTCTAGATGGAGAAAGTGTGCATGAAGCAGCAGTCGAAACAAAGAGAGAAAATGGTGGAAAGGTGGCTGCAGAATAAATGAGGCATTCGGGAGGAGTGCTTTGTCTGCGGAGACTTTGTGAGTAATTGTCAGTGCTGTGGTGGGTGATTATTAGTAGAGATGCTTAAAGCAAACCTAACTGGCTCTATAGGTTTCTTCCCAGCTCAAAGCTCACACACAGCCCCACAGCACACATCCACTCACAATTCAGTAGCATGACCACTTTTGAAACCCTTCTCCCTCCATCGTGACTCTGCCTCTGCTGCCAGATAAACGCCCAGAGGAGACTGTCTGATACCATAAACACCACCAAAGAATTTAACCATGATGGATGATGTTGAGAGTGGCTCCAATTTTCTCAGGGACACTCTCTTACAATCCCCCAACTCCAATATGAAGGCATTTTCAAATTGATAACTCATGTTACTGAGTCATACTGTACATTCTGGGCCAAATAAACCTCTTGAGTTATTTAGTAGAAACTGCTTGTGCCTGTGAGAGAATCAGGTCTGTAAGGAAAAAGATAGTTTAAGGGATTAGATGTTCTTTGCGACTAATGGGTATGTGTAAATGTGTGTGTGTGTGTCTGGGTATTGCTTAATGTGTGTGTTTAGAGACAGCCTTAGGTCTTTGGGATGGCACTGTTCTGCTGCTCCCACTTTAATTGGCTGCTGGCCCCTCAGCCTCGCCTGAATGGAGAGTCATTTAGGGACCTTTCACTCTCATAGAGGATTGTCGGTTGCCGCTGCAGGAGAAATTGCATTCCTGTTTCCATACAATGGCTGGTCGGAGTTGGACGGGGCAAGAGTATCACTGTCATTATCATGACAATGGAAGCTAATTCCACTGCCACTAGCGCCATTCTGAAACCCTCTGCAGCACCAGCTTATCAGGGGGCACCATGAGAGCAGCAGGAAGCTATGCGAGTGCCGCATCTGAGGCGAAGATTCACATATATAGCACACACTCACAGACACACACACACTCACACACACAAACAGGACTCATACTCTGTTTAGAGACGCTGTCATAGGCATGAAGTAACACATCAGCAGTAAAAGTTTATTAGACAGCACAGCTCACTTAGTGCGCACACTGTGTTGACAAATATGACTATATTCATCTTTTCCTCAACATAGACATGATCCATTTCTGCAATTCAGTGGTGCCATGTTCTATTAGCAGCATGACAACTCTTACCTTGCGAGGCAGCTGGATTCGCGACATCACAAGATCATGCAGTGCTGTGTAACAAAACATCTGGCGCGTCAGGTTACGACAACTCATGTTGTGCAGCCAAACATTGTTCAAAACCACTGAATTTTATTTAAAATAGTTTCCAACGATACTATTAAAGAAAATGTATATAAAATTTTGCACAAGACATCTAGATTATTCCCATTTGATGGAATGATGCAGACAGGAAACATGGAGTCTCTGGCTTACATATGTTACTCAGTGTAAACAGCATATAGTTAGAACAAGATGATAGAATATATGTGATACTGTTAGACAAAGAGGAATAGGATGATTTTAACTATTTCAAAATTACTTAAAGTGGCTAATAGATATTTTTATATTAACAATGTATCAAATGATACAGAGAATTATCACCTGACTCTGCAGCTCCCCCTGGCTTTATGGAGCTTTATACTGAGTTTAAACTCATTGTTTAGCCATCTGGCCCGCAACTTTACAGTCTTAGTTCACTCTCACCGCTCTTATGGTGTCATTTTTGGCAGCAATGGGCAGCTGTTTTCAGAGAAAAAGCTGAACCCATTTTACACTACCTTCTCAGCACCAAACAGCAAACAGACACAGTTAGCCACTAGATGTGAAAGTAGTGGAGCATTTAGCAGCTAAAGAGCCAGATATTTCCCTCAGGAGTCGATAGAAAGAGAAAAACAGAGAAAAAGAAATAAACTGTTTGCTAACAAGTTCAACATATCAATGTAAAAAGGTGATATAATGTCATGTTGTGTTCACAACTTGTTTTCGCTCCCCCAAGTGGAAAAAAAATCCAGGTGAATGCAGGTTTAAGTTCAATTACTTAAAATGATATACAAGTAGAAAACTGGACTTTAAGTGGTTATTTAAAATACCATGTTATTCAATTCAAGTGATAAGGAGAAATTAAATAATAGAAGATCAAAATCACTGATAGAACCTGTTTTAGAGCACAGCAGAGCTCATAGAACTACACTGTGTAACCTTTTTTGAGCTGAATCTGCAGCTGCATAATCTTGATAGCCAACAAGAAACCTGATCAGCATGTTTTCTTTTGTCCACTCATAGTACAAGGCTGAGTTCCAGGTGAGTATCAGGCTGTGACTGTAGTGTGAGCCAGATATGACAGTTGTTTGCTGTCAAAAACATACTCGAGAAAGGTTTTCCTTTAGGCACATAGGTAGGAGGTATTGAATACATACCTTGCAGAGGGAAAATATAAAAAATGTTAAGTAAAGTGGACACTTAGTAGTGCTGAAAGACAGTTGAATATTGCATTGCTCTTATTGCTCCCAGCTGTTTAAAGCCTGTGACCTCATCCATGTTTTGTTCATTTGCACCATTTCACTGCAGCTCTGCAGGTTGGTCAGACCTCATTATCTGCAGCCTTTATCCCTCGCTCCCCACTGAGCATATCATCGTCTACCACCCTGCAGGATCTTCCACTGTTCACAGAGAGGGCAGCATGGTGTTGGACCTCAGAGCCGCCATTAAACACTCACTGACCTGATCCACATTTAAACCATGCGCACACACACACACACAGACACACACACACACACACACACATATGGTCACTTCTGGGGACTTCACATAGACTTACATTAATTTCCTGGAGACTTATCCCAACCCTGACCTTAACCTAAACTTAACCTTAGCCACTGATGCAAAAATCAGCTTTTTCCCAATTGAGGACACAGCTTTTGTCCCCAACTGGACGAGCCGTCCCCAATTAACGGGTCCTAAGTCTGAAAATTGTCCCCTAAAGTAGCCTATGACAGACCACACACACACACACACACACACACAAACAAAGCAGAACCAAACCATGCATGCACTCACGCCCAAGTTAAGGGATTACCAAATTCATCCTGAGGGGGACATGAATGTGTGTATCAAATTTCGAGGCCATCCGTCCAAAAGCTGTTGAAACATTTCACTTGAAACCACGAACGTCCACAATTCAACCTCATGGTGCTGCCAGAAGAAAGGTTAGGGTATCATCTGGGAACTATAAACGTCTGAACAAAAATTGTACAAATCCATCTTGTAGATGTTGAGTTTTCACATAAATAGTGAAAAACTGTCATCAGAGGAACAGTCAGTAGATCACCAAGGATTCATCCTCTGGGCACCATGAATATATATCTCTGCCACATTTTATGGCGATCCATAAAGTTGTCAAGACATTTCACTAAAATGCAAACTTGCTGGTGTCACTGCAGGAAAAGAAGTAGGATTAATACTCTTGGTGCCATGAATGTCTGTACCGAAATTTATAGCAGTCCATCTAAAAGTTGAGATATTTCAGTTTGGATCAGAGTGGTGGACTGACCAACCAGTAGACTCACAGTGCAATCTCTAAAGCTATGCCACTAGCATGGCTAAAAACATCAATTTTGTGAAATATATATCTAAGTAAAAATTAAAAAAAGATTTAAGAAATTTGTTTACACTACACTGAGGGAAGGAAATCTCAAAAGTTTAATGTAAGTTTTAACCCTTGTTCCTTCAAAGCTATATTGAAGGATTGCTCTTATTGTTGCTTTGGACAAAAGTCTATGCCAAATAAATGCTCTGTGAAATAATGTTATATATCTGAATCAATATTTGTACATGTTTTTTTGCATGAAAAGAGAGATTGACTGAGATTTCCAACTTTATTATACTCTAAAAGCTATATACTATAATTCTAGGCAACGCAAAAAAAACCTCAAACTGTAACTAACACATTTTTAAGTAATCTCTAATTCTGCTTTTTGATCTATATTCCTTCCTCCTCTCTGCTCTAGGGTCAGTGACTCGTGGCTACACTGTGTTAGTGAGCACTGTGGGTAAGTCAACGCAATCAGATTAAGCAATTTAAGAAATCTATTTGCTGATTTGCTAATCTATCAACTTGATTCAGGTTCAGATTTAACCTTAGACGGAAGGCACCAACAGCATACCTGATGCATCTTAGTCATGTAATAGGATAAGTGTGTGTTTTTAAAATACTTAATTGCACACACAACAGTAATTGGACTGTGGGATTTTCATTGCAATTCTTTCACAAGATAGCCGTAACCTTGATTGAGACATTACTGTAACAGTAAATTCACTGTCTGAGGTGCTGAACCAATTTCTCGGAAAAATTGGATTTTCTCCCAAATGTTGTAAATTATCATTTGGACCAGGATTAAAATCCCAGTAGGGCAAACCTTGAGACTGTTATCAAAAACAAAACCAATGTAATCTATTTTATGATGATTGTTTATGATGTTCTGTAACGACTGAAAATGCCTGATGTGGCTTTCTAGTCAGAAAATTATTTTAAAAACCTTATTAAATCAAAAATGAAAATCTTTCTTTAGTGTCAACTTCCTTTGATTTGCAATTAAGAATAAATGACTCTGGATGCAAAACATAAGTTGATATATATGATATTTTGCTAAATTTCATGAAAACACATTCCCTGTTTCCTGTGTTTGTTTCCAGGACTCGGACCCTATTTTAGGATAACAGAAAAATGTCTGAGGAACTGTGAGGTGTGTCAATAAGAAATAAAACATAAATGATACATAATGTTTGCATATATGTGTGCACTATCTATGTGGCACTGTTGCTTTAACCAAACTGTACACAAAAATCTGGGCTTTGATTATTGGGTTGTTTTCTTTAGTGCTGTGTTCTGTTCTCTCCCAACTGGTTTACAAGGAATGATGTGGTTTCAAAGCAGCCTGCTATCATAACAGATTTTCAGAAGCCTTGTTTTTCCTCACTCTTCACTCCTCCGAGCAGCATTAAGAGAACTGAAACATCTCTAATGATAGCAGACCAAATCGATTTCAAGGTAACAGGAGGGGGGAGGATGGCGGAGATATAAGAGAAAGGAGCATGGATGTATTGCAGTGAAGGGCATTCTTCTCAGTCAAATTCAAGCTGCTCACTCACAGGATTTATGCAAAAAAACAAAACAGCTCTCCGTACTTCCTCACCCAAAGAATGTAACTATTTGTGAGTAACATATAATCATTTAATGATAAAACATTTACATTAAACATTCAAACATGTACAGTATACATAAGAACATACAAATGTAGGAGCAAAAGCGATCATTAACTGAAGGTATTTCCAACGAACATGTAACATATACAGCACACCAGGTTTCAGCCCTTTGAAATATCCAAGTCTGTCACCTGCCAGCTTCCCAGCGGGCAATGTGCTCTGCAGCTGTGAAATACGCATGCACACACACACACACACACACACACATACACACACACATAAATACATGTCATATTCAACATTTTGAAAATGATAAAAACAAAGAGGTGTGATTTGTGTCATAAACCCCCAAGTAATCCTTCAGTTTTATTCAAACATGACTATGAAGAAATTGTTAATGATGTACAACATGACGGAAAACAGTCCATGTTCAAACACAAACATACACATGAATGCACGGACAGTACTCTGGAGAAGCATAGTTTAGTGTCTGCCTCAGGCTGTGTGAAATCCCCTTATCATTTTATTACCAATTAACACAACACAGCAATGAAGGCTGAAAATTACTCTGATGGGGCGGAGGGCTCTGCGTGCTTTTAATCAGCTGAATTTATGCATTTCAACACTTTGTTGCTTCAGTGAAATTTAGTCTTTTATTTAAAGAATATGGAACAATATTCACCATAAGTTTAACTGTATTACTGACCTCTATACAAACTACCTTTGACATGATCCAGTCCTCAATCCCTATCTTAATTATGATTATTAATGAGTCCTGTTTTACACAAACTGCAAAGAGGGAGACATTAAGAGGTCTTCAAAAAGCAGGTTCTACAAAAGTCATCCTAGCAACACTGCCCCCATTCAGAGCAGATCACACATTCAGCTAAGAGTGATCAATACCAGATTACCTACCAGCCACTTGCAAAGACACACTTAACCGAGCAAAACTAAACATCTGCCACCATCCCATTCCTTACGATCAATGTAAGTGGTATGTGTGTGTCTAAACACTGTGGGCCTTTGTGGAGCTGACATGTATCGATCGCTCAAAGGCTCTTGATGGCGAGCTCTGAGTGCCATTGATTTAGACAGAGTGCCATGTTTAAATGTGTAGGCAGGATCACGAGGAGATTTCAGTGTTGTATGCACGTCATTAATGGACATACTGGATTAATGTTTTACCCTTCACCTCATGGTGGTTATCGGTGACAAGGGGGCTATGAAATAGGTCATGTCAATTGTCCGGACACAGTGGAGCTTGAGTACAGCAGTTACTCAAACAAGCAGCCAATAATGTATCTAAAAAAAGAGAAAACAACAATTCTACCAGCCAAACAAATACAAAATATTGTAAGTAATATTTTTTATACTAACGTAAAATCAAGTCACTCTGCGTAAAGTGTGACTCGTTCTCATCAAAAACTAGAACTGTGAGCAGACATTTCCAGTAAGGACATATTCATATATTCATGCATGTTCTTCTCCAGGGTTGGTGGATTAAACCAGAGCGGCGCTGAATGAATATTAGACTTCCTTTCTCCAGTAGGATGCTGCTTATGTTTCTCTGTGTGTGCTGGCTGTGTAATCAGGCAATTGTTTTGCTAACAGGTTAGCCATAAAATCCAGACAACTCATTGGTATATAAAGGTTGTGTTTTTGTGAGATTGTTTGTCTTTCTGCCCACTTGTGGTCATTAAAGCTTTCAATAAGGTGCAGCATCTTTTTCTAACATCTTCTTTAATACATACTTTTATACAGTATAATTGTTTGACTCTCTCTCATTGTCTTGTTTGTTGAAGCAGCAGTTTGAGCTCCAAGATGTGAGATTTCCTCATCATTGGTCAAAAATAGAGCACTCCAGTCTACGGTTCAGACACCATCCAGAACTGGGACTACATTTAAGCAGGAAAAGGTTGATGCTTGATGCTGGAACAATAACATGACAAAAGGCAAGTAACAACCATTACCACCAGGCTCGGATATGGAGGTCAGCTACTTTCCTCTCTTGACAAATTTGTCATGAGACAAACATGAGCTGCATCCTGTTCTGCCGGATCACATTAGGTGGTCAGCCATATGAAAGACAACTTTGCCTTCATCCACCAACACTTTCATTGACCTTACCCAGAAGAAGCCTTACCATGCTGGCAGATGTATCGATTCCGTGTTTTGCAGCGCTGATCGTTCCAGTTAAAGGCACTTGATGCCTGCAGCTCTACACAGTTTCCAAAGCTAGAGAGAGAAAGAGAAGGAGTCGGTGACTTACATTCAGTTAGATTTCTATTCTTACTCTGACTAAAGTTGCCAATTTTTAAAGTTTTGTTTGTGTGAATTTTTGTCCAAGTGGTAATACGACCAGCACAGGACACGGTAAATTTAATAGTGATTCAAAGACGACAAACGCATATTTTTGCCAAGAAGACAAGATAGACTAAACAGATTTAGTTAGATTTGACCTCAGTGAGCTGTGCTGAAAGAGCAAGATAGACAGATAGATAGATAGACAGATAGACAGCACAGAGAAAAAGGAAAGAGGACACAGAGCAAAAGAGAGAGACCTCTAGTGGTCAGGGTGCAGGTTGCAGGTCAGTCATCACTATCATTATGTGGTTACTCCATATATAACAATAAATTTCTTTAAGAAAACTTCAGCTTCAACAAGTGGTTGATATCATTTTAAAGACTATTTAAAAGCTGGATTTAAAAGCTTGTAATTCAAATTATTGTAGATTTATAGACAGATAAATCTGCAGATTAAAAAACTTTAAGCTCTCACAGAGAAATTAATCTTCTACCTTTCAGGTAATCTCTACTGAAATAGGCCCTCTCTGTTTCTGATGTACTCTGCAGTGGCTTATTTCTGTTAGTAAATGTGGCTCTTACCCATGGTTGTCAGGTTGCCCAAAGGCAAAGCTGCTGAATCTTGAGATCTCACCTGTGTCCCATCGAAATGAGTCTTTCAGAGGCTTATATGTCAAACCTGTGAAGCAAAAACATTGCTGTTATATCAGTGCAGCATCTCCACCACCTGCACCTGGTGGTACATTTGGTCGGTACGACAGCAGAGTCTGCCACCTAATCTAGTAGTGCTGCCGGGTGTTAGAACACATTCTGATATTTCAACATTTATTTGGATGACTAAGATGAAACATTGTACCTATCCAGAAGTTTCGTGTCTCAAAGTCAGCATTGGTGACCTCATTGCTGGTCTCCAGGCGACTGAGATAAAATGCCAGGATGTCCTGAACCTTCTGATTGTGGATCTGAGCTAGAATACCTCCTTGGTCCTGTTGGTTTAAACAAAGAAAAGGCCACACTGAAAGTAGAATGAAAGTCTTTATATGATGTTTTATATGATGTACTATGGCTGTAAAAAGCTTGTCTCACCCTCTCAGTGGGCAACACACACCTGCCTCTCACCTGACAGTGTCTCTTGGCTCCATAGTAGGTGTCAGCTTGTGGAGACACTGTGAAGCAATCTCCATCTATCATGACATCACAGCGGTGAAAGGGAAACTGCACTTTCTCTGTTAGGACACAACATTGACCATCCATCATGGATCAAGTTCAATGAACATATTTAAATATATTGTACATTTTTTTGAACCATTACAACAGAAAACTAAATTTATTTCTTACTGAGCCAGAAGCCACAGCACAGATTTAAAATTGTGCCACTTCTACTTGATGTATACTGTAAATATCATAAACCACTCATGATAAAATATCTTTGATGCCACCTTCAACAAGTCAGTATGCTGGCATTTTCACTGTATTTTCACCATTTCACCAGACTTTGCATCCCTTAATTTTATACTAATTTCCTGGAAGGTTTCGGAGTAATTTGCATGTATGAAGTGGTTTTAAGACATTTTCCAGAAAGGGTGGTACAGTGTGGTACAAATTATAAGACAAAAAATGGAAAAATGTGTTAAGTACCCAACTATAATATTTACGCTCATACAAAATTGTTAATTTGAAAAAAAAAAAAGTATGAATTAGGCATGAGAGCATTTCCCATATACTACCAAATTACATAACTGTTTCAAAGAAATGTCCTGATAATGAACAGTTACACGGCAGCTACTTTTAGGAAATTCTTGAAAAAAAATTCTGCTGTAGTTGGAAAAGTGTTATTGAAGCAAAATTGTTGTTCAATTAAAGAATGGTTAAGAATCTAATTTATCAAGATTTTTTGTAAATTAACAATTATATATGAACCTAAGTATAATAAGTGGGTACTTATCAACTAAACCAACTTGACACTTTTTTCCATTTTTGGAAACATAAAGAAGCATATATACTGAAAGCACACCACACTCACCTGCACACTCAGCACCACCATAGCCAATATCGCACAAGCAAGAGCATTCTTCTTCTTTGAAACGACCGTGCACACATTGCACACTGCACCGCACTGGAAAAAAGACATTTACATTTTTAATAGTACAGTGAAATCTGCCTCTTTAGTTTGAATATCAAACTAGAAATACGCAACAGACCAATATTAATGGGGCTTGACACCCTTTTATACGATGTTAATACACATGATGTTGACTACCCTGGCAGAAGCGTCCAGTAAACCCCTGATCACACTCGCACTTGCAGGATGAGATGTTAAGATGGCCATGCTGACCGCAGCTCATGCGGCATGGGTTCCTTGGAATCTCTAATAAAAGCATCCATGTACACAAAAAACATAAACATAATCACACACACATACACACACACACACACACACACACACACACACACACACACACACACACACACACACACATATCGCAGCTGTGACTACTGTGATGCTACAGTAGTTGAATGATATGAGCAGATTACACTGAAAATATTTTCATTTCAAATTAATGAAAAACTCTGCATATAAAGTATGGTGGAAAACGTGCAGATTGGATTATGCAGATTCAACTGCTTGCCAACCACAGCAATATGCAGAAATGCCCTTGAAGAGCATATTGGATAACCTATACTTACCATAGTAGTTGGTGTAAAATTGAAAACTCAAGCTTTATCTTTCAAAAGTACTATGACTATGACATGCATTTTCATTTCAATGACTTATGTTTAATACCAAAGAAATTCTTTCATGAAACCTCTTAATTTTTACTGTGAATATCTCACTGAGTGCTCCCTCAGAGAGATATTCTGGATGTCTAGTGACAGCTCAATTTGCTTCTGTAGCAATTTGTTCTGGCAGCTTTGGGGTGTAAAATATTGTCTTACCACACAATCCACCCACATGGTCCCACAGTCTAAAGCAGCCAGACATGGACGAGGTGCAGAGAGAGCAGTACAACCCTGTCTTATAGGGTATCACCAGCTGACCATTCACCTCCCAGTTGCCCCTGCAGTAACACAAATATACAATATAGTGCAGAACACATGTTTATACAGACCCAGTTTCTCTAGTGTGATGATACAGTGGATACAATCATCTAATACATTTGTACAATCACATTAAACACAGATATCCTAACGTTTTGTTTATGTAAGGCTGCAACTAACAATTATTTTCATTATCGATTAATTATTTTGCTGATTAATCGATTACTTGCTTTGTCTATATAATGTCCGAAAATAGTGAATAATTTCCATTATAATTTCAGAGTCAAAGGTGACATCTTTAAATGTCTTTTTTTGTCTGACCGACAATCCAAAACCCAAAGCTGATCATTTTACTATAATAAATGATGGAGAAAATCATGAAATCTTCGTACTTGAGAAGCTGAAACCAGCTAATTTGCTTTAAAAAATGACTAAAATGATTATTTGATTATAAAAATGTTGACGATTAATTTTCTGTCGATCAGCTAATCAATTAATTGATTAACTGTTGCAGCTCTACATTTAAGTATTGATATTTTTTAGCAAGGTGATTTGAAAGCTTCAGTGCAGATTCATGTGATTTATCTGCATTGTCTGTATCTATTTTGTTAAAAACTAATTTCCTGTTTTTGAACTGTGCTGTTTCCAGTTCAATACAATATTCTCATTTTGGGGGAAAAAGTATGTAACTGTTACCCGGGGTAATAAGCACAGACAAACATCTCCCAGGGGTCTCCTTCTCTCAGACACAGATGGCTGGCACAGCCAACGTGACTTGAAGTGGCCCACACCAGCTGCGCAACAACAGAAGCATTAGACACACTACATCTGCATTTTTAAAAGAAAAACACGAAACATCTGATTGGGAGATACCTGTGTGTAGTGCTGACAAGTGGCATTCTCTCTACATTGTCCATTGAAGAAGAGGAAATCTTTTTCCTCCTCAAACCAAATGTCAGTGATGTCAGAAAATGAGGTGACACCATATGGAGAGAAATGTGTATTCCAGCCAATATGAGTGAAAGATGAGGAGTGTTGAGGGGAGGGGTCTGTGTGGCAGGACGCTGCTCTCTCCTTCGCAAGTAAGGCCAACTTCTCATTCCACTCCTACAGAAAAAGACAGTTATGTAATTCAATAATATTACCACATTTTTGTCATACATAGGCCTACTTAAGCCTTCTCTAGCATTACCTCACATGCACACAGAGGAGATCTACTGTTAACCAGACTGCAGCAGAAGCTAACAGTTAGATTGCTTTATTATACATGTACGCTTCAGAAGATGTTTCTCTTTCCATGTTTTTCCTTTAATTGTTTAAATACAGAAAGACTTTCATTTATTCCCCTACCGTTTTCAGGATTGGGGTCAAACAAACCACTATTAATTTTCTTTCTTTTTTTTTAAACCTTTTTTTGTGCAGGATTATACAACATTTGTATCAAAGACAGATACAATTGCCTTTGTTCCATCATGGAACAAAGACATGTATCTTAATAAAGAAGTGGGCACCAAACCTGCTTGACCTGGAACAATAACACGCACACACATACCAGAAACAAGTATACTGGAAAACAATGAAAACACATAATAATGAGGATGTTCAACAGCACATTAAGGTTGTACCTCTACTCATTAAAACAATAATAAAACAAAAAGGGAAAAAAGGAACAAAAAAAACTCACATTGCCACACCTTACCCCTCTACAATTAATTTATTAGGTTGGAATATCTGAAAACTTGGAGGTTTTCAAAACTACTCTTGATGTGCTTGGTGCTCCAGACCTTGTCAAATTCACTGGACCTTCCTTGGAGAGACGTATTTTCTCCAACTTAAGAAAGTATAGCACGTCCCGAATCCAATGTGTATGAGACAGGGGTTCAGGATATTTCCACTTCATTAGGATCAGTCTCATAGCCAGCAAAGTGGTAAAGATGATTACATTCTTTTGAGATAAAGAGAAAGAGGGTAAAGAGGCTGACACCCCAAAGAGAGCACTGAAAGGCTTAGGGTCCAGCTTTCTGCCCGGTATTTCAGACAAAGTATTAAAAATCATTGTCCAGAAGTTAAACAAGGATGGACAGAGTCAGAGCATATGTATAAGGTTGGCAGGGGCCTGATGACATCTGGAGACATCTTTGTAAATTTTAGATAGGCGAGCCTTGATAAAGTAAGTGCACCACTTTACATTGTTTAAACCATGCTTCACACAAATACAGAAACTGTGCACTCTTCACAGAATCTCTCCCAAACCTCACACGATATTTCCTCTCCCAAATCTGTCTCCCATAATAACTAAATCAAATCAATCAAAAATGGTCCAACAGCTGTGAAAGGACGCAAAAACATAGTTAATTTATTAATCTTTAAAGGATTAAACACCTGCATTGGACCACACAAAAAATGCACCATCAACTAAGGAAGGGGAAAATACATGATTAGAAAGGGGGCATTAATAGAGAATAAATGTAAACCAAAGTAACGCCTAAACTAAAACCAGATCTTAAGGGCCTTGATGATTAGCAAGGTAGAGGAATATCAAAGCTCTCATATTGTAGCCAGTAATTCAAAGATCTAATATTAGCGGCCCAATAGTAAAACAGTAAGTTTGTCCCCCTAGTGACTTAGGTCTCTGTAAGTACTGCTTGCACAGCCGTGGAGTTTTCTGGTTACAAATAAATTCTAAAAGTAATACTCCAACACTGTCCAATTTTCAGAAAAAGGTTTGAGGGAGGAAGAGCAGGATACATTGAAAGAGGTAGGAGAAGCAGGGCGGGACATTTATTTTGATGGAATTAACCTTTGCAGCTACCGATGGCTTAAGCAAAGACCAACAAGTAAAATCATTACAAGTTTGTGACAGGAAAGGTGCAAGATTGTCCTTACAAAAGTTCTCCAGAAAAACACTGACTCCCAGATGGGCAAACGCACTGCAACAAGTTTGAATGGTAAATCAGACAATGGGTAATCTTGGGCTACCTTATTAACAACAAATAGTTCACTCTTATTGAGGTTCAATTTGTACCCAGAAATTTCACCAAAGGTTTTAAGTATTTCTAGAGCAGTGGGGATAGACAGAGAGAGGTTGGAAAGAAATGAGAGTAAATCATCTGCGTACAAGGAGGCCTTTTATTTCCACTCCATTCCTATGTACGCCAGAGATGTTGGGGTTGGTCCTAAGTGCAATTGAGAGAGGCTCGACGGCAATATTAAATAACAAGGGACTAGGGGGCAGCCCTGCCTAATGGATCGATACAAATTAAAATACTCTGAATTTGTATTATTAACTCTGACTAAGGCTTGAGGAGAAGAATAAAGCAATTTAATCCATGAAATAAAATTCCCCCCCAAAACCAAATTTTTTTTTAAGAGCAAAAAAAGGTAATCCCACTCCACTCTATTAAATGCCTTCTCGGTGTCTTACAGTATCAAGGTTTCTGGAAGGGCAGAAGGAGAAGGATTATAAATCACATTAAACACACACCTAAGGTTGAAAAAAGAGTGCCTATTTCAAATGAACCCAGTCTGGTTTGGGGAAATGATAGAAGGGAGGACTGATTCCAACCGCTGTGCCAATAATTTAGATAATAATTTAAAGTCAGCATTTAAAAGACTAACTGGGTGGTATGATGTGCATGAAAAGGGGTCTTTGCCTTAGTTAAGAATTAAAGAAATGGAGCTTGGGTTAGTGTCTGCGGGACGCAGACTGAGTTAAAAGATTCACTAATCATCTAAATAAGAGGGGGAGCAAATTTGTGTCAAATTGTCCTGTAAAACTCAGGGATAGCCCAGGATATTTCCCACTTTGTAATGAAGACACAGCTATTTCGAGCTCTTTAGCTGATATTGTTTTTTCTAATTCCTCAGCTGTCCTCTGTTCAAGCGTGGGAAGATTGATTACATCAAAGAAACTATTAAAGTCAGTAAGGGTTGAGTGTTGTTCAGATGAATAAAGTGAAGTATAAAATTCCTTCAACGCCTTATTGATTTCCAGGGGGATCAGCTTTTATGTCTGAGTTGGTTTTGAGCTTTGAGATTAGATGAGAAGAACAGGTCTGACGTAGACGATGTGCCAGCAGCTTGCTAGCTCTATCTCCCTGTTCATGAAATTTGGATCTTGGACGAAGCAAAAGCTCAGCGGTATATTGCAACATAATGACATCATATTCAGCCTGTAGGGCAATACGTTCTTCATACTCCTGGAGTTTGACATTTCGAGTAAGCCAAGTCCAATTGAGTGAGTCAAGTTATCAAGCTTCTTCCTTCGTCATTTATTCTGATGTGCAGCATGTGATATTATTTCCCCTCTAAGAAATGCCTTCAATACCTGGGGTTTTATTAACACTCAAAAAGAAGTCTATTTGCTGAGAGACAAAGGTAACAAAGTTAAATCCATCACAAACTCTGGCTGGTTAAATTTGTGGGTTTGTCCACAGCAAAGTGATGTGAAGCACCGTGGGATAACTAAGCCCAAACTTGATGTTAACACAAATGCAGCTCCTTCTTCACTTTAGTGAATGTAGCGCGCTTCTTGGCCACTGCCGGGGTAAAATCTGAAAAAATGGAGATCCTCCTGCCTTGTATGACAGAAGGGAAGCTTCTCTGGCTTCTCTGGCTCAATGTAAGATGTAGTGTCTGACCTAAATAGGTTTACTCTGATGACGATTGGGCAAGGTGTTTCTCCATTTCTTAGCTTGGTGCACAAAGTAGGTCTTGCAGTAGCTGGACTGTAAAATCTATGGGGCAAGGACCCTCCAATCCCTTGGACAGACCCCTCAAGTGATTGTTGTTCCATCTTGTATGCCCCTCCAGGTCCTCACACTTCTTGGAAAGGGAATTGACTGCAGTGTTTAAGTGTGCTAACTGTGGCTCGGAGATCTGCTACCTGGTTGTTGTGGTCAGTAGCTGACTCCTCAGGCTCTTTAATAGTCTCCAAACATGAAAACTGTTCATGTTCAAATGGCTCCAGACCAGTCATTGGGAGCACTCTGACTGTCTGGTATTTTCCTGACCTTGAAACTCGCTTTGCGCATCTGTGTGGTATTTAGTGACCAGCACAGAGTGTATGGTGCACAAGTGGAAGGAGAGGTGCAGATAGGTGGAAGGTTCATTCAAACGAAGCAATGGACAGACAGATGTATTTTGGCTAAAATTTGGTCCTAGACATGCTAAAAACAGACGTCTCAGAACCACATCTAATTGTGGCACAACATCAATCTGCTAATACTTTGGTGATTTTATCAACAAGATCAAACTAAATGCTTCCTTCAGACGTACAGAAAAAACAGATTAATGCTTAAAATATAAATAATTTATTTCAATAAAACACTCTCCAACCAAAAATTGGCACCGAAAATAACATTTAATGTTGTTAAAGCAGAAAAGTCAATAGTCTAAATCATTCTGCATTGATCTATAAATTAATGTGGGTGATTCTTACAGTATCTGCTGTTTTATCTGCTGCTTTATACTGTATGAAAAGCTTCTCCTTCAGTTCATTAGATCCCTGCTGCATCTGAAGGCTGCAGGACAGATATGTTGATAAATCCACAGCCTCTCCCAGAGCGAAGTGCCATAACACATGGATGTTCACTGTGTTTACGTTCACTAAATCACCCGATGTCACCAGTCTGCAACAGTATAACCATACACACCTCTACACACATCAGACTGGTTAGTTATAATGCAATATTCTCCTTTTTTATGGGTTAGCAGGGCTCATTAGCCTCTTTTCCAACTTTTGCACTTGTGTGGTTAAAATTGGGCCCATAATCTCTCTTCTAACTGTCTCTGAGATTACTGAAATCATCGGCTATTTCTGCTTGTATGTCATCCATCATCTGCTTAATGCTACATAATATAGCCGCATTAGCATCCTGTGGGGATCAGGTTCAGGTGACTGCCGAGGCTGGGTGCAGCCTGCCTTGGAGGCCTCCAATTTAGTTCAAGAAGATGACATTTATGACAATAGAGGGCAAAAAACAAGGTTGTTTTCAAAAGTGAAACTACTAAAATACATTGTATCGGTTATTAATGAAAACAGAGACAGAAAATATATGTAAAAATTACATTCCTAGGGAGAGACTGTAACACATGTCTACAACCTCCACACCCGTTGTCGGCCTCCACTATTCATTTTCTTTCTATCAGTTTATCTCAGAATATATTGTCATGTACAGTTCTGTCAGATTTGACCATTAATATTTAAAGTTGACAGACGGCCTTGTCACAGCCAGGTCATCTGTCAGTTGCTTCAGGTCACTCAGAAGCACATAAAACTTTTCCATCACTTTTCCAGCAAATATATTACTTATTCTTTTGCAAATTCATGTATATGAAGGCATTCTGATTATGTTTAATATTTTAATGCATATTTAATAGTTAAAACAGAACAGTTAATTAGTAATAACATAAATAATTACCAACAGGAAATGTATCATCATCTCATTTAATTGTTAAAAACAGTATTGGGGTCTGTTAGACTTGGAGCTGCACCTTAAGTCTTATATAAAGGTCATATTGTACTTTGTAGATACTGATTAAGACTGGATGAAAGAAAAACTCTTTGGCATGAAGGTCACTCCTAATAGTGCATGAGTGATTTTCTTTGCCCACTTAATCCTTTTTCAGGGGTCAAAGCCAATCATAGAGTATAGTGGGCAACAGACAGGGAGACTCTTTGGGCAAGCTGCCAGTCCACAGCAGGGCCAACAAACGCAGACTGACACTCACTGTGTGGTGCAGAGGTATAAACACTTCACTGAGTGGCACATTTTCCAAGGTTTGCAGTGGCAAACACAAGCTTTCCACAATCACGTGAAGGTATGAACGTCCCTTCAGTAAACTCTCACTGCTGGGAAGGACAACAACAACAAGGGAGTTTCAGATTCAAGCATTGAAGAAAAAAATAATCAAAGAATGGAATTAAACAGGAAAGGAGTGACAATGAATGAATAAATATTGTTTTTACATTACCAAATCTTTAAAGGACTTGGATTACAATTTTCTATATTTTTCTATTGTTAACAAATCTCATGTGTAGAGCCAAACCAACAATGAACTCATCCTATTTACAAGTATTGTCTGTGTATCCAAAGTCTGATATATGGTATTCCTCTGTGCCGTAGACCTCTATTGTTGTCCAAAGTAGTAGTAGTAGTACAAAGTCAAGAGGTTGTGATATGTAGCACAACCTAGCAAAGTTCTGTAGATGGAACTGTGTTCCTGTACATGCACAAAGGTCTGCCTTGCACCGAACTACTCTCCAAAGACTTAAAACATGATTGCTGTTATTACTCTTTGGAGCCATTTCTAAACAAACTACCATAACCAAATTCTTTGAGGGTGAAGGAACATGTCACCGAGTGCAGCAGTGTAGCTCACTGACATGTTTTTCATAGTTTCTGCATAACAGCAGAGGTCTTAGTTCCAAGAAGAACAATTTTATTGTGCATAATAATTTTCTTAGTTCAACTGACTTTCTTTTATTATTAAAAAAGGGTGTCCTATTCCTATCTTCCCTGTCACTGCCCAGTCTGTACTATCTATTAAAAGGTGGAACATCAAAACAATCTATTAGAAAGTAAGGTCTGTCCAACAACTTTTTGTGTGTGGTTTGACAGATTAAGGACGATAGATGTCAGAGGTATATGACACTGATGTGTGTGAGGTGGAGAAAGGCTGAGCCCCCTAGAGTTCATTGTTCACTCTGCTCTCTGATGTCAGGCACCCAAAGTCATCGGCTCTCACTTTGATGCCACCAGAAGGGTATAAGGTCACCGGGCAATATTTCATCCAAGACATTTCATTTTAAAGCATGTCATGTTGGATCAACTGTGTGATTTGAATGTCTCACTAATCTCAAGAAAGATGTGTTTATATTCTGTTTTGCCTTCTTTGTAGCACCATCACCAACTAGCTATACTGTTATATTGAATTAGGTAAATTAATGAAGCAGCGTATTTTGTCCTGAAGCTCTGCAAATCAGCTTTTTCTCGCGCAAACCACAATGAAATCAAGCGTTGGAGCTTTGGGAAGCAGGGAAGAGATTAATGAGATAAAATCTCCCAAACAGAGGCCATGATTTACATATCAAAAGTAAATACTGAACTTTAATTTCTGCCTCTGCGAGTGATGGTATGACCTCATAATACTCCTTAGCCTCAAGAGCTCAAGGAAAACTAACAGACGGGGCATTGGGTAAGAAAGGGAGGAGCATCATTTATTCCTAAAATTTTGGTATTTTATCTCATTCTGAAAGCAAAGCCTAAAGGGCTATATTATAATCATTTCAACACAATCTCAGCACAATGCTTGAGTGAGGGGGAAAAAAAACCCTTATTCAGATATTCACAAACACAGCCGAAGCCTTGAGCCTTTTAACGTTTATCAGTAAAGCTCTTTAATATGCCTCTTCAGCTCGGCAAAGCCTCCTCTGAGGGTTTTCACAGGGAAATTACCTGTAATACCGCAGTTGTGAATGCAGAATGATTATCCACATCCTCTTTTTCTCATTACGGCCTTATCAGTTGAGAACAGTTCTCCGAGGCTGAGGAGCAGTCGAAGAAAGGGGTTCAGTCTGTATGGGTGGCTTTGAGGATGTAATCTATGACAAAGTGACAGTTTGCCCTGGCACAAATCTCATATTAGGCCCGCAGGATATACGTATAGTGCATTGGGAGTTTCATAATCCATCGTTACCTCCTGGTCATAATCGCAAGCAGGCGAGACAGTTGTGCAAGTAAGTACTGTAAGGCGAAGCAATAGATGAAATAAGATAGGGAGGGAAATTAGCTCAGATGTTGTACAGAGAGTGGGATTAGAAAAAAACCTGAGTCAAAAATTAATATTAGGAATTGCTGCACATTCAGCAGCACCTTACCATGACCCTGCAAAACATGCACTCTGTAATATTTATAATGGACACTTTTTGAACAGTATGTTAATTATATGTATTAATGCAAAAGTATTAACAGACTAATAAATTAAATATGTTATTAAGTTTAATTCTTATTCTGGTTTTAAAAATAAATTTAATTACTTGCCATCATTTCAATACTCTAAGCATGCTTAATTGATTTTGACTTGATTCAAACTGTCCACACTATCATCCCTCTGCCGGCAGAAGAGCAGAACGAATGGTGCACAGCGCTGCACTAACGCTACTATTTCACACTGCTGAGACGAGAAGAAGACAGCTTAACTGAAAACCTTTGTTATCCATGCTTTGTTTCATTATTTCAGTTTTGAAAAAGAAAAGCCACAAAGTAGTGTATACAATTACAGCAGATGTATTAGCAAGAAGACAGATACTGCTTCTTCTTGATATAGTTTTGAAAAATAAATATTTTTTGTAAAAAAAAAAAAAAAAATGGCACAAAAATTTGCACAGGGTCAAATTAAATTTATCTCCTCAAGTGTGCTTCCTGGTTGTAGATGATCCACAACTGTGGACCATCAACATTTTAAGGATTATGAAGTGCAGTTACACAGACTGCAGTAAGACCATTGTGTTTTGCCTGTGACTATGTTGTTACCTGGCTATTATTATGATTGTCACCATCACCATCATCATTTTTCTCTGGGCCTTGTATTGGCAGCTAAAACTTAGTTTGAATTCAAAAACATATTTTTTGCAACATGTGGCCAAATATCTTCCACTAAAGTAAAAAAACAGTAAGTCTTTATAAGAGACAAACGTTTTCTCCAGAGACAGTAAAGCACCAGCAGTGTGGACAGTGCACCATCTACAGTTCTTAACAAGAGTGTTAACAAACAGATAGCCTAATGTTAGACTGTCTTAAACACACATTTAGATGTCAGCATTCATACCATTCACACAGACAGAAAGAATAAAACAGACAATAGATGCCACAAACCATTTTTTGCATGTTAGCTGCCATTGGTTTGACCCGGCTGCGCAGTCTATTGTGTTGGGCAACAATCTGCAAGTGCTCCTTCACCCCAAGCCCTAGAAGAAAACAGAAAAGCTCATTTACTATACCTCTACTGCCATTGCTATGGCAACGAAATGCAAATCTGTTAGGCGGGCAGTTTGAGTGTCTGTCAGAGATGGCTGGAGTATGAGCTGATACAGTTTCACTCACAATTCAACTCAGAAGTAATTGGGTGACGAAAGTTCAGCACAAAGTTTCAATCCAAACATGAAACAATATTCTTGTTTTTGAGTGAACAAGCATCCCAGAACAAAAATGCCTAATCATGTGTTGTTCTATAACACATCACATACACCAATATATAAACTCAGGATGCTTTGAAGTTATATTACTGAATGTTTTACTTACATTTTGTCTTTGAGACACACAAAATAAATCCTATACTGCATTAAACTGGGCCTGAACTAATTAGTGTGACTTAGGTTACATATTCATTCATTCCTGATATTTTGGACTTGTCTTTAGTCCATTAAGCATCAAATTCATTGTTGTTCTACTCCTTGAAGTTACTTGCTACATATCAGCACATTTCACTAAAAAGTCCAACCCTATAGGAATTCAGCTCCCCAGTGATGGGTTAATGCTGGCAAAACACCATCAAAATGGTAATTTGTTAAGCTGATGCCAAACGTCTGCAGTACAGCAGCCAGTGACGGAAAAGTTGAGCTGTTGGTCTTTTGCCAGATGGATTTAAACAGAACTATGAACAGTGAAAAAACAGTGAGTCTACAGCTTAAAGGATTGTCACCCGATTGCCAACATATGGATAAAAACTTCCAATATACGCTCAGAAATGCATTCCTTTATGTTTACGTACTTTAAACATGTTCGATTAACCACAATTACTGTAATATACAAAACCATCAAAATTAAATTTCACAGTTTAAAAACTGGGTAAACTGATGAAGCGAGTTCATCATCATCATAAGGCTACAACTCTCGTGGACACCTGACTCGTGCACAGTTCAAAGTGTGTTTACCGGTGGATTTGAGGTCCGGTGCGTCCGTGTTAATCCGGTTCGCGTTGATAAACGAGGACAGAAAAGTCAAAACGACAAACAGATCCAATCGGCGGGGGGCTCTTACAGACCCCATGATGAACTCCGCAAGTGTCTCCAACACCAGTGACCACTCGATTACGGATATTCTGCCTCCTGCTCTTCTCCTCCCTCTTTTCCCTCTTTTCTCCTCACCAGCTTTCATCTCGGTCAGCTGCGCTCAGCACATATCTGCCATCATCAAAACATCGCTATGGAATGAATTAGTGTAGCCAATGTAGGACACTTAAGCTCAAATGCATCTTTCTCTTTTTCTACCATATGCTAATGAATAGGACTGCTGTCAAATTAAACCTGGAGAGTAACTGAAATCAAAATACTTCACACATGTGGTGTCATAGCTTGGGGCAGAGCAATCTTCCAACAGGAAGTACTTACTGTGAAGTTCAGTCAAAGAAGTCACAAAGGATTTTCACTATTTTAATATTAAGGATATAAATTTGTCATAAATGAAGCAATGTTGCTAATTGTTATTATCAGGCTGTTCATGATATATTAATGCCTCAAAATATGCTATAATGTGGTGAAAACATATTTTTTATTTCAGTCAATTGGCCCTCTTTGAAAGATGTGGTTTGAAATGTGGGACAGTCATGTATGTTGTTAAATTGGTAAAAATGTGTTTAAGTACATTAAATGTGCAATACCAAATGTTATTCAGGGGATTAGTCTTGTAATGCTTAATTTAACTTATTTGAGGCAGGCTGCATAATATCATACATTACTATACTATCTGTAACAGCAAAAACATTGTAATTACTGAAATGACCAAATGTGGTGTTACTGACCAGAGAAGTTAAGGTGATTTAGACCTTTCAGCCTCCCAGTGAGTGCCCCAGATTTCAGCCTGAACTGCCCCACATTAGGAAATGCACATAAACTTGGACATTTTAGCACAAGGAACACTTTTATATTTTCCATTTCTTCTCGTAGTGTAAAATTTGCAATCACTTTTCTGATATGATTAGAAAACGCCTTGGGAATTTCAGAATAGTATTGGGTGCAGGTAAAATGTATTGGCTTCATATCAAAATATATTGCTGAAGTGCCGATTTCAGAAATTGTCCCACATTACTCTAATTCACCCTACCTACTGTGGTTAGTGTGTCTTTAACTTTTTAATATCCTGTTATATTAATGTTGCTGTAATCATTCTTTTTGGAAAGCAGGGCCACACTAAAAGATGTATTTGCTGTTGCAAGTGCCTGCCCCAAAGTTAGTCTAGTGCATTTTGCAGTGTGCATGAAATTGCGCCTTAAAGAAGGGGATAATTTATTTTCAATTTCAATAACCATTCCCCTTTTTCACATACTGTATATAGTTTTAAAATATAATTTTAGAAAGAGACACTTACTGTCTGCAGGTTCACATCATCCACATGCAGAATAATCTAAAACATTCAGACTGCCCTCTCCTTTTAAGAGTATACGAATGAATGTTTTAGGTTGTGATACCACCAGAATATGCAATTAAATGAAATAAAAACTAGTATGCTTTTCATAACTCTCTCTGAATACCTGGATTTTCTTTTTCATATATTTTATTCAGTCAACTGCGGTTTATGAGGCTTTTGAGCAATCATCAAGAGAAAAATAGTTTACACACTATTTTTATATCTCAGTAAACATAGTTAAGACAAAGAAAAAATATTATAAAATATATCATATGGCCTTAATGGCAGCAGGGAGTTATGAAAGAAGTATTAATACTTTTACTTAAATAAAAGTAGAAATACCACAATGTAAGAACGCTCCAATACAAGTAAAAGGCCTGCATTCAAAATTTCACTTGACTTAAAGTACATTAGTAAATGTATTGAAGTATCAAAGCAACAATATCCATTATGCAGAATATCCCCTTGTTATTATTATTATTATTATTATTATTATTATTATTATTATTATTATTATTATTATTATATTATATGATATATGGTTATTATAAGTATAATGGAAATACTAGTTAAGTACAGAACTGGACCTAAGGACAGTACTTAAGTAAATTTACACAAAAATACTTAGTTTGCCTACTTTCCGCCACTGACAACAGGTGCCAGACAGTCACTGGGGACAAAAGCATATGGCTTAATCATATCTGTCGTCACTTCCCGATCTTGGCGACAGAGAGAAAGGTTTACTCTGACGCATGGTTGATCATGCGTGTTCTTCATTGTTAAATGGGGGAAAGTTTGTTTTGAGGGAATGAGGATCATCATTCAGATGAATCAAGAGATGACGCTTCATACCGGAGCTAAGGACGGCCTGAGGTGCAGGAGGTCAATTTAATTTTTGAGTAAATTGTGTTTGCAGGTATTAAAATGTAGATAAACATGACATAGAAAAAACTAAAGTGGTACAAAAGTACTAGATATGTCTGGAAAGGTACAGGATGGTGCTGCTTCTGTTTAGACATGGTGACCGTGTTTTTCAATGGTCCCACAGTGGGAAGCATGAATCATAAATCTGCACATTGTGAGATGATTCAGTGTCTGCAGTCATCACAATAGCCTCAGACTCATTCTTCTGTGGGTTGAATGTGTTTTGCACTGAGGATTCAGTCCCCAGGCTGTCCAGTTATTTCTTATCTCTTTGATTTTGCTGCATCAGAAGGGACTGCCTGACCTCTGGTTGAGCCAAATGACAGCTGTGCACACAGTCTGTTCTGGGCTCAGACAGACATGGCCACCCACTAAGATGATTTCTCAGGTAAATCCAGCCTCCAAAGAAAATACTGTAAGCTCCTTCCTGCTTCAGCTCAAAGCAGTATTCAAGAGTCTGAACCTCCTCATCACTATTTTAACTGCAGAGGTGTTGGCTGCACACACGGAAGACAGAAGTCCATCTGAACAGTAGAGATTTTTCTGTGCAGCAGCGTGGTTCAGTTGCAAAAACACACTGAGACAAATCACTACCATTTGATTTAAATGATCAGATTCTGTCTCAACATGTCACACTTCAATATTCTCAAGAGCAGATTCAGGAAAGTGTCTTTGCCCACACAAAGACGCAGCTATGTTTCACTATATTCCACCCGACATATGATATAAAAACAACTTGGTATCTTATGCTGTATATACACTACTGCTATTAACATTTAGATTCAGCTCCCTTGCTGCGTTGGGGGGATATTTTGTCATTTAGTGATGGTATCAGATATCATAAAAAATTAAGGAATCTTTAAGTAACATCTATAAGTTGCCATTTTTATCTGCCTAATGTATATAAAGGGAAATTAAACACCCTCTACCTGCCATCTCCACCCACCATGCTGTATTCCACACATTGTCATAATGTAGACATGCAGGGATGATCATTTGTTTGCAACCTGATAGTAATTTGTGTGGTTTTGTACAGTCTAATATACAGGTACAGTACTGAAATGCATATGCATGCACACTATATATATTCCTGTAGAGGGTATAGCTTCTCTGTAGTTTCTCTCTGTCATTTGCAATGAGCATTATATTCATCACTGGCAGCCAATGCACCATACTGACTTTCAGATTGAGTTGGCAGATGTTGGTCAGATGAGTGGCTTTGAGTGTAAAAATATTTTTAAGAATAGAAATAAATAGGAAGAGGTATATTATCATCTTTCATAATGTTGGCTTGCTGCTGTAAACAAACCAACAGCATCAGAAAACATTAAAAGCTTGTGATAACAGATAATATAATCCTGTGTTCCAAATTTTGCTGCTGATACCCTTTTGTTTGCATTTTGCAAAGCACACAGCGTGGTCAAAGTATTATTTGTGTGTGCCCTTCAGATCCAGGACACGCCTCTTTATAAACAACATATAAACTAAGCTGCTTTCAGGGAGGAAGTTGAAGTACAGGGATAATAATGTGGTCACATTTTTCTTAACGTCTCTTTCTCTGATTGGCTCCTGAAGAGTAAACCCTACATTCCGCAGCAGTTTGCTGCAGCAGCTTTTCCACTGCCAAGTGTGGTCTTTCACTCACCTGGAGTCTTTGCTCACTCTGTGGGCTTCCCACTCCAAGTTCACACTGCTTCTCACTTCGCACATTTGATTGCCGGCTGCACATTGGATTGAGGTTTGTGGAAACATGTTTGCGTCAGCTGCAACTGTCATCACTTTGCTGAGTTTCTGTTCGCTGCATCCTACTTTTGGACAGGTGAGTGAGCGCACAGGACATTTTGTTATTGTCTAATGAGCGAATGAATGATAAGGGCTGAAGTAGGGTGCCTTGGTTTATATTGTATTTCAGTTTAAAGCTTTGAAATATGTTCACAAAACAGTTATATCTTTGATTACAATATGCCACATAATAACTATCATGCATGGCTTAAAAGGCAAAAAACTCAAAACCGAATAATGTCTCTCTCCTCTGAAGTACACAACAGGTCCTAATGTGAATGTCCTTTGGCATAACGCACCAAAATTTTGACAAAGCAAACCTTGAGTCACACTGACTTTGCACGCAAGCTACAGGAACAAGGCCCCAAAGGCTCCGATCTATGAATGCATTCAATATATCTGTGCTGTGCTTCAATGCAGTCTAGCTACAAAATTACAAAAAAAATACTGCATCTGTCTATGAATGACTCTCAGTAGACCTTTGCATGCATGTTTGTATGTATTTGTTTCTGTGTTACTCACGGTGTCTTATATGTAATGTGTGTTTGAGAGAAAGAGACGAAGATTGGTTAAAAGTGTCAGTAACATTTTAATAGAACTGTACTGTAACTTCAAGCTCCAACACTGCATGCCTCCTACATACTGTAGTAACGTGACCCAGCACCCAACATGAAGCCATGGGAAATGTCGCTTAGCACAGGCAGAAAGAGGTCTTTGACAACTACACTATAAACAGCAGACACCCCCTCGCCTGACTGAAGTCTCTCCAAACCTCAGTTCTGTCCAAATCAGAAAGGTGTTTTCAACAAATATTGACTCTTCTTACATAACTCTTGCTGGATGAAAACACTAATTGGTTGTCTGAAAACATGCATGAGAGGACAGAGGAGAATGACACTGTTGAATGAAGGAGAGTAATGAGGGAGAAAACATGGGTGGAAAACAAGTTACTGCCACACCCTCGCCCCTCCAGCCAATAGAAAGGGACGTTGTTGATGCAGGTGTTTATGCTGAGGGCGTTTTTATACCTGACTGACTGACCCCATACCTTAAATCTACCACATAATAAAGAACAAGTGATTATCCATTATGCAAGTTAAACAGCTTTTGCTGATTTCATGCACTTTCCTAAAATAACACATGGAAGTTACATAACTTTGTGTAATGAAGATTTTTAACCTCCTCACCAGGCCACACCCAAAAACCACATCACAAGAATAGTAAACTGGTAACTTTCAGAGTCGCTCTGTGTTTATGACTGAGTTACAGTATCTGGTTTGGAGAGGAGGAGGGTCCTGCATGCAAATATGAAGTGGCCAAACATACTCTGATCCTGCAGCATTTACTCCACCATCTAACAGCACCGCCTCTGTACTGCACAGGCCTTCAAGTGCACTCCTTCAGCAGACTTTCATTTGTTTACATGCAGCAGAGCTGACTCTGTGTTTGAGGTTTTGGTCAGTATGAGATATTACTCTACTTTTAATTAAATGCTCTCCCTGCACAATAAAGTAATAAAGCTGTAGATTTACTTAAGTAGAGTAACCTCTAACATTTATGGCCATCAGGATTTTTTCCTTACTAGCATAACGCTGATTATGCACACAGAAAAAAAACATGCAGGTGGATGTAGGGCTGCAACTAATGATTAACAAATTAGTTGTTTGGTCTATAAAATGTCAGAAAATGGGGAAAATTTGTGCTCAGATGTCCTCCTTTGTCCCGACCGACAGTTCACAACCAACCAGTCCACAAAGATATTTAGTTTATTGTCACAGAAGAATAAAGAAACCAGAAAATCTACACATTTGAGAAGCTGGAACCAGAGAATTTTGATATTTTTTTCTTTAAAATGACTCAAAACAATTAATCGATTATCAAAATAGTTGATGAGTCATTTTCTGTTGTTCAACTAATCGATTAATTGACTATTATGGCTCACATGCTGCTACTGTATATAACAATCTTTTCGTTGTAAAATGTTCTTGAGTCTGAATGAACAAATGGAAATGTTCAAATAAAAGGAAAATGAGCTGTCCAGTGAATACATCAGTGACATCACAGACTCATGATTCTGTGGGTTCTGTGTGTTCTCACTTTGGGAGAGTTTTCTGTGTTGACAAATATTTTTTTAGCTTACCTGAGCCAGAGGAGTAGCTTTTCTGTATTCATAAATTCAGCAGCATTCCTTTTTAAGAAAAAGGCACAAAAGGTGTTTCTGTAGCTTATAAGATCCAAATAGTAACTGCACCTTGCTTGTAAATGCTGCTAGGACTTAGAAGAACACAGTGTTAACAAAAATTATGATAAAATAAAGAAATATCACCTTATTTCAATATTATTGAATGACTTATGATTAGGCAGTGGCAATGAATGAAAATTCCGTATTTGATACACTGTAACATAGATTTTTTGTGATATTGCCGGTGAATTATGTCATCTTCAAACAAGTCGTTGTGAAATACTAAATCAGCACTTAATAAAATTAGTTGTCCCATCTCTTTTATCCAGGACTGTCCTAGTAGACAGGAAATACAGGGATCTCTGAAGCAGGTCCAGAAGCTTCTCTCAGCCCATGAAGCTTCGTACATGCAGAGTTTACGCAACCTGAAGAAGAAAATAAACCTGCTGCAGAGCAGTGCAGCAAAGCAGACTACAAGAGTCATCAACAGTAAGCATAACCTTCAGAATTACTGATTTGTTGAAATATTAAATGTTAAAATATTTTCCATTCTGCTTTTTTACCACTCCTTAAAATTCCAACAGGTACCTGCCCAAAATTGGATGCACCCATCAATGGGAGGAAACTCGGCAGATCACACAGCATGGGCCATGAGGTTCACTTCTTGTGTGACCCCGGCTATGAACTGGTGGGATCAGAGAGCAGGGTTTGTCAGGAAAGCTTGACCTGGAGCGGGCAGCAGCCCACCTGCCGAGGTGAAAGACCAGTTTTGGTTCTATTTCCTGGATGGTCACTTTCTCCTTTCCTTCCTAATCATCCTCTTCCCTCCGGTCTCTCTCCTCTTCCTCACCCTGACCATCACTCATCCTGTTATCTAACCCACCGATCACTTGTACAACCCTGTCATCATCCTCTTTGTAACCTCCCCCACTCCTGCTCTCTATTGCCATTCCTCTTTTGTGCATCATTCATGTCACCAATGTATGTAGAGATACATTTCATATATTGACCCGTGATCATATTTCTTTTTTATGTACTTTGGTCAATGTCCAGGGAGCTTATTGAATGCTATGACATGTGATATTCCGACCTGAATGTCCTCTGACAGCTTGCTAACTTTGAGATAGCAGCTCAAAGACTGTTTGATCAAAACAGGGCATCCCCTAAACTTTGGCTGCACCTAACATTAACCCATCTGCTCCATTCTTTCCTTATTCACTCTCTTACCACATATATGACATGATGTCATGTTCTCTGAAGTTTAAGCAGCAAAGATATTGGGTTGCCTATGTCCTTACACCACAGAGAGGTTCAAACATTTCCTCAGTTCCAGCATTTCCTCGTTCTGCCTTTTCCCTTAGACATCAATGAGTGTGCGTCCTCCCCCTGCCTGAATGGTGGGACGTGTGTGGATGAAGTGAACCAGTTCTCTTGTGTCTGTGCCAAAGGCTGGGCTGGAGCCACCTGCCAGAGCCCCATGCCAACATGTAGGTATAATACACTACATACTCAGACCACACACACCTAATGGAGATCTTTTTTTTTACATCACTATCTTACTACTGTTCAAATTCAGATAAGTAAATTTAAGACTCACTGGATTGCATTAAATGGTTCCTTTTAATTTTGGGTCCTACATATAACAAATAAGTATTTAAGACAACATTTATCTGCAGAGCACATTTTTTTCCATCTAGTATCCAAATCCCTCTAGTCTGCTAAAGGAGATTACACTGGCCAGTGGTTTGGCTTGCCAATACAAGCGAACATACCACAAAGTGGTTTTATTGAATTCCAGCCCGAAGTCCAAGACGGTGCTGGTTGAGTGGCAGCGGTCTACTGTGAATCTCTGGGGCCACGTTTGTTTTGTTTTTTTCCACAATATTTCCACACTAATGTAGAGTAGACAGACTGAACACCTGTGTGGGCTTTTTCTAGCCTTTCTGGCAACCCACAAATCATCATGTTACAGTCATGACTAGACTCACTCACCTGGTTGGTGCATGGTGACAAACCTGCAAAAGTAGAGACAAAGCTGTCTCTACTAAAAGTAACATGACACCATGTGCTATTTTTATGGATCAATCAAAGCTGATATCAGAATTTTTACATTGTGATTTTGACTTTTCTGTCACATTTCATCAATTAATAACTGAATGAATGAACATGCCCGACCCCCAAGGAAAGATACAGAGATACAGATACAGAGTCACAGCACTGAAAATATTATAGCAGGTGAGTTACGACCATTGCTTACCACTCCTCTTTTCTGTCTTCCTCGTTCAGTCTTTGTCACCATGACAAACACCTCTGCCGCCACCTCCCCAGCCACCGCTGCTGCTGCTACTTTACCAGCTGCCACCACTGGGCCCTTTGTTCGTCCATCACGTTGCACTATGGTTCAGGGGACCACCCACTGCACCTGTGAGCCAGGATACACCATCTCTGGCAGAGACAGCAACATCTGCACTGGTACGACTAATACCTGCCCTGTAACCAAACCTAAAATACAAATTTATAGTTCCACACAGGAACCATGTTAAGTGCATGTGTGTGTTGTGCATTTCAGATATAGATGAATGTGAGCTGTTCCATAACGGACAGGCTGGGAGGCTATGTTTACATGCTTGTATTAACACCCCTGGAGGATACCGCTGTTCCTGTCCTGTTGGATACAATGTGACCCGTGATGGGCGCAGCTGCAAAGGTGTTCTGCTGTGTTTTGTTTTGCTATAACCTCATTTTTTAGTTTACAAAATCTGTTCCCAACATTACATAAAGTATTCCACAAGATAGTTTCTGGAAACTGTGCAGTGGAATTGCCGGTATTCTACTTGTACTCAAGTTTCTTCAAAAGTAGCACCTTCATTTCCAGTTCACTACAAATAAAACTGAGATGTAAATTCTCATACAGTATGAGTGATTTCCCAACTAACTTTGTTGTTCAAATCAATGTTTCTCTTTGTTTCTGTTTGTGTCATAGACATTGATGAGTGTGCCACCAGACAAAACAACTGCACAAAGGACCAGACGTGCATTAACACATACGGTGGTTTCCAGTGTGTCCGCGTGGACTGCCCCAAAATCCCTAATGCTACATATGTCAAAACATCACCTATGTAAGAATTATCCTTAATCTTTTTTTTTAAGTTGAATGTCACTCCCCATTGTCCAAATATGGGTGATTGATTTTTCATTTGAGATGTACAGTAACAAATAGATACAGGGATCAAATTTTACACCAAATTAAAACTTTGACAGTATCATTAGTGTTTCCTGAAACTGATCCTTGGATTAAGACTGTTTCAGCTATCTTCCTCAGCTTTCACTTGTTATTCTTTTTTTCAGGCGCTGTGAACGTAACCCCTGCCCTGTGGACAACAAGGCATGTCCTCAGACCCCAAACTCCTTTTCCTACCATTACCTGGCTGTTGTATCCAACCTGTCAGCTCCCCGCGTCATGTTCCGGGTTTCAGCGTTGCGTCCCATGGGTGACACGCTTCGCTTCTCCCTGCTGGGGGGAAGGCAAGCTCGGCGCCACTTCACAGTCCAGCGTTCAGACCGTCTGACAGGTCAGCTGATGTTGGTGAGCCCCGTGCAGGGCCCTGCCACTCTTGAGGCTGAAGTGGAGATGAGCGAGATGGAGAAACGAGTCCAGCTGGGGAGGTACATCACCAAAGTCACCATGTTTGTTTCCCCATATGAGTTTTAAAAAAAAAGAAGAATGAGAGGGAACACACTTAGGGCCAAAGAGCACAAGGGTCAAACAAACGGCTGGTATGGATTTAGCTAAGGACTCTACACTTGGTCATTGATGTGTGATAATCTGATGTAACATGGTGATCATATTCACCTGTACTTTTACTAAAGGAGCTGCTGCAGCCAGATGTCAAAAGTGTATTAAAGTAAGCATAAACCAGCATATTGACTCTCAGGTGATGGTGGAACAACACCACTGTTTTAAACAGCTGTATGCAAGAAATGTTATAGAATATGGGTTCTTCAGAAGTATTGGTATAGAAATGCAAATTGAGTGATGTATTTTTGGGTGACTTAACAGGAGTTTTGTATGGATTAACCAAAACATATTTATTGCAGAAAGATAGAAATGAGTGCAGGAGGAATAACAAGTAAATTACATGATGTAGCAGACTGTAAACTAGCAGTTGATTGAAGGATACTTGAAGTAAGCTGAACCAGAAAAGATGTAGACAGTCCACCCTCAAAGCAAGTGCTATTTTTTTAAATGACAAGTCCTGCCATCAGCGGACATTTATGTTATGTGTACTATACATGTAATCATGATGTGTGAAAATTTTGTAATCCTCTTTAATATCATGTTTTATCTATATTCTGGTGCAACTATGATATTCTTGCTTCTTAAACAATCATTAAAACATCATTTAAACCATAAAAACTTTGGCCTTTTATTTGAAAGAATGTTTGGTACAGTTTGAAGGTTCAGATTTGTTCTGTCCACCCTCTGAAATATACTGTAAGAGCAGTCAGATACATGAGCAGCAATATATGTGAGCAGTGGCTGTTTGGGAAACACTTGAGTTCTCGCAGTACAGAGCAGTGCTGTTCAGCAGACAGACAGCCAAAGACAAGCTGCTCAAAGAGCCACTCTGTTCTTACAGTGCATGAATAACTTTAACTTTTAAATTCACAAAACAAGTAAGCACAGCAAAATGTACCTTTCACATTCATTAAGCCGGAAATATGCGTGACTATTTGGTGCTTAGCTTTTCATGAGGAGGTGTATATATTTGATTGAAGAGATGAAATGTGCTGCACCAGCTTTCTATCTACTCCTTGGTGTTGCACAACTTTCTGAACAAGAAAACCCTCAAGACCACCACACACATGTGCATATGCGGATAGTGAGGCAATGTGTAGGTTCACTGGAGACAAACAGGATGTCTTCAGTTACAGACGGGGCTCCATACTGTGGCTCACCGATGACACCACTGAAGGGGCGGGGGAGTTGTAGCTATGGGATCCCGAAATGAGATTGCACGCTGAGTGAAGAAAAAAGATGTATATAGATAGGGAGGCAGCCAGAGAGTGATGGCTGAATAGAGAAGCCTGAATAAAAGACGATTCACGCTAGCTAGTCAGTCACTGGCTGAGGGATGCAGACTGAATTAAAAACTGGTGTCTTTATTACCACTGCAGAATAGACCTCTCACTGTTCCTCACTGTTTCTCATCTCTGTCTTAATGGAAAAGTAAGCAAAAGGAGTGTTGAATGGGAGGCTGTCCTTTCGTCTGTCCCTCAGGGATTCACTAGAAGTAATGATTCAGTATCCAAAGTTCAGTCAGTGCCTCAACAACTACCAATCCAGCACCCAAATAAAACCCTCTTCTCCTCATCTACAACTCTCCTTGTGCTTTCTGTATCTTACTCCCTGCTTTGCTTCTGCAAGGTCCAGTCTGGCGCAAAACAGCCACACAAAATCACACAATCTGGGTTCTGAGAGAGTCTGTGTCTGTGGGAGCACCTGGTCTGGGGTCTGGTATTTTGGCTGTTCTGTTCACTCCTCACTGTCCTCTCTTTTCCTCCCGACCTCTACCTTATCATATTACATCCACTTTCTCATCTTTCTATCCCCGCTCTTCCATTTCCACCACCCCTTCTCTATGGCTCTCTCCAACGTGGCTGAGTCATACCGTACAGATAAAAAGCTCTCCTAATGAGTGCTGGCAGTGTGTACGGGACTGAAATCAATATCCTGATCTCAGTCTGGGTGTGCGCGGTAGAGTCACAAGAAACCACAACACTCTCTTTGACAGCAGGTTGGGTTATCACTGGTACTTACTTTTGAAAGGAAATACCTTGGTTTTGTCTGAAGTTTAATGGAACAAAAGAGAGTGTGACTTGGTCTGCTGAGCTCCAGAGAGTGCAGACAGGACTCAGTTTTGGCTTAGAGTCATTCAATGTGGGCCTGCAGGGGAGGAGAAGGGGAGAGAGACCGGATAACATGCATGGCAGAAGTGCCTATAGTTGTTGTTAGAGGGAGTAGTAGTTGTAAGGGAGGCTAAACTTCCCTGTGCTTCAGGTCAGCAGGATGTTAGTCTGTTAGACACCTAAATTGCACCTGTACCTATATTAGACACTTGATCTGCTCTTCCACCAATTGAGTGCTGGTGTTGTCTGTTTCTCCCTGCACTGTCTCCTCTATTATTTCATATTATATTATTGTCAAGTCAAACATAGTTCATTAATGTTGTACCTGTGTCTTGAATTAGTCAGTGCAAAAGAAAACTTCATGTACATTTTTAAACTATGATGTTACACTACCCCCTGCTGCCCACAGAGGAGACGTGCTGCACACTCAAAGTCTGTTCACAAGTGATATTTATTCTCCAGAAGCTGCAAATGTATTGGACTGCTTATTTACTTAAACAGTATGGCAACTGGCAAACAGTTGGTGTACATGAAATTTATTTTAAGAATAAGACACCAGGCTCTAGGTTACAGGTTGCACTAATTGAGGTTAGAGATGCCCATCAAGCAGCATATATTGTACAATTTTACCATAATAATAAGACAAAAAGTCTATCTGATGGCAACCCAATTAAAACAAACAATCCCTGCTCTTTCAGTTCAGAGCATAAGCTTTTCACTGAAAAATTTCCAGTCACATATGGTTTTGACTAGCTTGACTGAATTGCCTTTTTTTCTGGACTATTTTAATTTTAAGAAGACACAGGCAGTCATTTACAGGTCCTGGACAAGGCTAGGCTTGGACCTTGAGGTCCTGGAATGAAAAGTTCTACATTCTACTACACAAGCAATAAGTTGGTTTTCAATGCTGTAATGTGCTTGATGAAATTAGGATAAATAGGTCTACACAAATGTAAATTATGCCCATAGTAACCATCACAAACTGGAATACTGTGGGATTTGAAACATCTGTTGGCATCTTCAAACTGATGCAACAGACAGCCTTATAGCTAGGAATATGAAAATCCTTGAGAATGGAGGCTTACCAAAGATGCTTAATTTAACATACAGCGAAGATTGCATCAGCTTTGTAGAAGTAACAAGGACCAAGTTTGTTGGCTGAAACTGACCAGGCTACAATCGTTGTTTTTTTAACTACAGAACAACAGAAGATGGTACGTAACAGTGTTCAATTTTTAGTCCACAACTCACTGATGGCACTAGAGAGCATGATGTCAAATTGGTTACATTTACTTTTACAGGTGCATTTAGGAGAAGAGAGAGCAAACAATCAGGCAAAGCAATGAGGAGAAACGGCTAACTTCCTGTTTTTGGCTCTTTGGTGCCAAAAGTTGAATGTTTTTTACTTGTGTCACTGGCAAATTTAACTATCAAAATTCTGTTGATAAGCCATTATAAAGGCATTGAGAAGAACTGCTTATAGTGCAGTTAAAATGTATTCGGAGAGTGATATATTTTAATGGTTTTGGTTTTACTTCAGCTTTGCTTAAAGCAAAATGTTATAATCCCTACACCGTTCATCTAATCTGGATTTAAACACTCTCAAATTAAAAGTTGAGAATCAGCATTTACTTACCCTCAAAGTCAGATTTTCATTTCAAATCCAATGAAGTAAAGCGCCTACTTTTCCTACTATACCAAATCAAAATGTCTGCTGTGAAAAAAAAGACTTACTGAGGAAGCTTTATAACATGTGAAAAGGTCTGTAGGGATTGGAGGTAAACTCAGACACAAGAGCACACAGTTGTAACCAACTAATTATTGAGGTGTAAACTGTAAATGCAATCCTGGCGAAGAAAGGTGTGGTCACAGCTAAATCACAGCTTCTCATTCATATCAGTGAGAAAGCTGGCGAGATATATTTGCTTCTTGTCATGAGTTGATTCTACTGTGTTCACCTTGTTCAATCTTATTGAACAGCTGGCCACAAATTTATGATTATTTGTGGCTTGGAATGTAAAACAGTAATGTGTATACCAAATCACATTTCCAAAAATCTTTCTTACAGCATTTTCTGTGGGACCTGTTTGCATGAACACTGATTTGGTCCAACAATGAGACCCTGAGGATGAGCCGTTCATGTCCATGATTATGTCATTTTCCTTCATATTTAACTGTAAATGAAGGTCTAGTTTGAGTGTTTTTGAACAGGTTGACTCTCTCAGTAAACATAATCTACAAGTTGTGTGCTCTTTCATTTTTATCTTTGAGCCCATTTTGAGAGCATAAAACATTTTGACTTTTTTAAAAATATCAACATGTTGCCTGTTCACAAATAAGAAACCTTTGTTCATGGGTCTCAATGCCGCTATAGAGGAAAATCAGTCTGTTTTAATGGGTGTTGTGTGACTGTATTGCATGTACACCATGTGTTCTTATTGACTGATGACCTCAGTCTCTTATATTACTGTTCACTTTTCTATCAAATCTCTATTTATGGTTTTAGGAACTACTTGATGGTTATCATAGATATAGCTGTCATCACTGATTAAATCCTTTATATTTTTCATCATATTTTATCATATTACATCATTGCCTAATAAACTGTGCTGTGCAGTAATTCACACCAAACAACAGATCTTAACTTTTTGGTTTAGGATCACATCACAGCCCTTACACTATTACTCTTGTCAGGATGGTAAGTCTGTCTAGACAAAGCCCTGATAATGACACAAAGCCACACCAAGAGTTTAATAAGACACCTAATGGTTGAACCCTGCTGTGACTCTGATTAACAGTGTCTTTTATTAGATGTCTGGCTTCAATTTCTAGTTTCACAGTCTGCAGCATGAAGGTACAGTATGTGACAAGTACTCGTGCCTTTGTGTCAGAACATGCCCACCCACGAAGCAAAAGTTAGGTGATGATTGATAGGGGCAAATCAATAGTTAGGTGTGAACTTTTGTAGTTCCTCTGTTGCTAGCAGAGTTTGTGAGAAGTGACACATTGTGATAAAATAAGAAATCAGACTTGAATCAAACAAAGTAATAATTATAAGCAACAGGCTCTCATCAATGAGGACAGCATTTAATCAAAGACATTGACTTGTTCATAAAAACTGAATACGGATATATGTAAAGTACGTGATGACAGAGAACAAAGGCATTGATCAGTAAGGACACCCAACTGTCAAACAATAGCAGACAATCTGACACCCATTAAAATTGACCGATTTATTACACAAGGACAATATAACTGAAACTGACATGATTTCCCACATACTGTATTGCAGCATGTGGGGCTCTTTGACGTTGCTGGTGGGTCACTTGTCACTGAGCAGCTGCTCTATAAAGGACACAACACCAGTAGATGACTGACAGATAGCTACTACAGACAGAGGAACGGGTAGATCAAATCAAAAATTATCCAATGAATTTCACACCTGCAGGAAATGCACAGAAACTGAATATAGGTAAGTGAAATATAATATTGTGTGTATGTGACAGATAGAGAGAGAGATCAACAGGGTAGCATAGGCTTTACAAGACAGTGATTTTCTAATTTATGGAACAGGGCTATAAATTCCATGTATATTTCTCCTAATTTGACATAATTTTTAAAATAACTGTGCTCCAGGTACTTGTCAGGAGCACTCCACAAGGGAAACAATCAAAAGTCAAAAAAGCTTTTGTACTCTGAAAGATGTCTCTGAAATCTCTCTTTTTATTAAATTATATGCCATTCCTCTGTGCTCAGTCGTATAAGTTAATAAAAAAAACTATTTAAACCAATAGTATTTGCCAAAGCCTTTCAATTCTATCAATCTGAATGAAAGAGTCATTTGCAAATTATTGAGTTTATTCATGTTTCTGTTACTAGGTAGGTTTGTCCAGACCAGGTGGATTTCAGCACCACAGCAACAGACAGCAGGACCTGCTCAATTTATTTGTAGGATGTGAAAATTGTTTTATTTTGATTGTAACATACTGAATATCAGCAGGATATATCAGCAGGAGGCTCTCTAACTATTCTGTGTAAAGGGCATCTGGATTTAGAGCCTTATGACATTGAGTCTTATATTTCAAACCAGTTGTATAAGTTCAATGAATGAGTTTGACTTTTTGTGTGTTTTGTGTTATGCCGAGAGGAATAATGTTACATAATCAAATGAATTATTACTGTGTTAACATTTTGTTCCTTTTTTCTCTTTTCCAAGGGATGAAACAATGTTTTAAAAGAGCTAACATCAATCCTATTGTTTTGAATGCTTTGGAAGACTACTGGTTTTGTTGTTGTAAATACACTCAGACAACAAACCACAGTCTGCCTTAATATTCAAAATGTACAACTCAGTAAATAACACGCTGGAAACTTTGCATGGATACTTACACAAGGGACTGCTTCTTGAACATAGACTGACTTACTATGTTGCTAATATTCATTAAAAGTTCTTGTTATTAACCTCAGTTATTTTGCCATTATAACAGAAATAATACTGCTGCGTCTTTGTGAAGATTAAAGAACTTAACCTGTGAAAGAAGTGTCAAAATATATATTTCTAAGATGAAAATGTGTCAGAAATGAATTTGTTTGCAGCCTCAAATTGTGAACATGCAGTTTTATCATATTTAACAGTTGATTATTGCCCAAATGTTTGTAATGAGTTTAAGGATGAAAAATTTATGTCAGAACCTAAATATTAAGCTACCTAAGTATTGAAGGTGGGAATGATGAGAGTGGATGCTGTCATAATCTCTCAAGTGTTGTCAGTTATCCAGGTTGAGGACATCTACAGTAGAAATAGTCTGCTAAAGGCAACTGAACTTACTGTGTGGTTGCAACAGAAGGTCAGTGGCCTTTGACATACTTCTTCTAGAGACATCTGTGTTTCTATGGTCACAGTTACATACTGATGTTCAGTATTAAAAACAGTAAATCCAGAGAAACTGAAAATGAAAACCTGACAATAGATACTGGGAATAATATGAACTGAAATCTGAAAAAACAGCACCTGATAAGTTGCTGTTTTTAATCTTGTGTGTTTCAGTTGTTTGGTATTTTCCATTTTGAATTAATGTTTTACTCATAACACTTGTTGATTGTAGATATTTTACCCCTAAAATATGATGTTGTTGTGATGATGAAATTTAATACTCTTCTAGGGGATCCACACAACAAGCCTTTTGGCTTTTTGGCTCTGCCAGCACATCTCTCATGATTGTATGAATATTCCCTAGTGTTTTTAATTTTTACTTGACTTTTTTATATTTTATCTTCTATTTCAATACTGTGCAAATCAATAAACAAACAAACCCATAACACATTACTTAATATTTGGAAGGATATCCTGTATACAAGTAGCTAAGAGGGCTGTAGCATGTATGAATGATTTGAGAGCAGCGGCTCTTACATCCGATGTAGTGAAGGTTTATGAGATGCCAGATGCCGTTTATAGATGCACACATTTAGTTCTGACAAACTGGTTATATATAGGAGCCATTAAAGAACATTTACTCCACTTCAAATGTGTAAGTAGTGCTCATTCTGTTAGAATACTGTATTATGGTTTTAGCTCTGTGTTTAATAAGATTCAATTACATGTTATTTTTCAAAAGTTATTAAATATTCCCCCAGCACATTTGTTCACATTGTTTATTATGTGACCAATAAATCTCAGTTCTATGTTAAATTCTGCTGCAGTATTGAATAAAATTGTACAACTTTCATCCAAGAAACTGGCCTCTAAACCTCATTGTCTTAATGTTTAAAATGTGCTTTGTCAAGTAAATTTATTGAAGACACAGCTTTGATAAGATTAACTGTCAAACAAAAAAAGTTATGCTGTTAAAATAAGAACAGGCAAAAAAAAAATGATTTCACTTAAAATGACACTCATTAAGATTTTAGTCATATACAATATTATAATAAAACTATTGAGGTACTTTTTTTCTTCTGATAAACAGTTACAAGTTCCTCTTCCACAAATGATCATATACATAAAACTAAATTAAAACTAAAAACTAAAAAAAACAAAACAAACTAACACAGAGCTAGGGGGAGTTACAGTTCACGTGGAGATTTTAAACAAAAAATAGGCATTCATAGTTTTTACAGCCTTTGGATTAAAAGAAAAGCCAACTGAATCAATAAACTGTTTGACCTCCTTTGTGAAAACCAAGAAGTTAGACTTTTTACCTGTAAGTTTGATTTTATGAACATGAAATTTAGCTAATAAAATTAAAAGATTTGCAATATATAGCTGGTAATTCAATATGGAGTTACAGTATCTTGTAGTAAAGTGCGTCTTTTCATGTCAAGGACCCCTAAATTAACACAAATTAGACCGCACACCCCCATCTGATATGATTTTTGCTTTTAGATGTTTTATTACAGAGAGGGTATGAAACCCATGACCAAAATAGTCATAAATTCTGTCATTGTGTTACTTATGGATGGAATTATAGTGAACATAAATTATTCCCCTTTTTACTGGGGACCCCCTGGGACCTTCTCAAGGACCCCTGAGGGTAGCAATACCACAGTGTAAAAATACTCCATTACAAGTAAAAGTCTTGCATTTAAAATCCTTCTCAAGTAAAAGTATTAGCAGCAAAATGTACTTAAAGTATTAAAGTAAAAGTACTTGTTTTGCAGAAAATCAGGCTGTAATATTTTACATATATTGAAGAAAGTACATTAATACAGATGAGTCAGTTGCAGCTGCTCGAGGTGGAGCTAGTTTGAAATACTCTGTGAGGGTCACAGATAAATGTGAGGGGTGGTGAGATGATAGATTAGAAAAGTTCTGCTACATCAATTTGAACTACTATTGTTTTCTTTTCTTTAATCTTTGCTTTTTTTTTTTACTTTTGGCCTTGAACAGTTAAGTTAATATAACAGTTATGTGAGGGGAAATGTCTCTCTGGTGGAACTGCAAACAACTCAGAGACATCTGAAACATGACAAAGAGACACAAATACACTCTGATTCTTTATAAAGGGCCACAAGCCAAACATTTTGGGAACCACTGGTTTAATCTTTAATAATGCAGTGTGATTTATAAGCTTATTATTATGTTATTTCGTGTCAAATCTTCATCTGAAAAGCAACTAAAGCTGTCAAATGCAGTGTAGAAATTACAATATGTCCCTCTGAAATGTAGTGGAGTGGAAGAATAAAGTAGCATCAAATGGAAATACTCCAGTAAAGTACAAGTACCTCAAAACTGTACTTAAGTACAGTACTTGAGTAAATGTACTTGGTTACTTCCCACCACTGGTTTTAGGTTTTACTTGTCGTGATGCGTTCAAGAGGCCAAACCCAAAAATTCAGCCCAAACTTTCGGGCTCCTCCTCTGGACTGCCCCTAAACTTCCATTCTCCAAAAAAAAAAAAAAAAACCTCCAGCGTTATCCTCAATCCATGGTGTAATTTCTACAACATCAAAGTAGGTGAAGTTAAGTGTTAACAAGGACTCACCTAATCAACGCCTGCTGTTTAACGCGACCCGTTTCTTACAGGATAATGTAGTATAAATCCCAGGTAGAGAGATCCAGCTTCATCCTCATGTTTTGGTTTTGTTGTTCGGACTGCTGGTGGCTAACTCGCTAACTTTAGCTTAGCTAAGGTTATCTGGGAAACAGGCAACTCCACTAGCGTGTAAAACTTTGGGAAGCTATTTGACATTACAGCATTCTTAGAAAAAAGCAGACGTACGAGGGTTTTTTTCATGGATATACGGTACCCGAACACGTTTAGCTAAGTTACTATGAATGTTTAACAGTTCTAACGGTGCCCAACTTGGTCAACGTAACGTTAACTAGCGTAGAAACATCACCGTGTTTTTAAAGTGCTATCATGAATGAAAACGTAGCTTACTTGCTCAAAACCAACCAGTTTACTTGAAGAAGAAGGAACATCGTGTTGATCGAGTTAAATAACTTAAACGAAGTCGATCTAACTGTGTTAACTAACTTAAGTTAACGGTAACTTTACAGACAAAAGTGATGTCAACAGTTTACGCTAAAGCAGTAACAGTTAGGTTAGCGTTAACACCAACGTTAAATACAGGTCTAAAACTTCATATTTGATGAGAAGTTAGATCCTAAATCCAGTTATAGCCAACTGGAGTAACTTTAGTGGGGAACTGTAATTGTAACATGAAAATAACTTTGGGTAGAAGAGAGTTTATTAAAGGACGGTTTACCATTTTTCAAATCTTAAAGGCTTAGTCTGTCTTAAAACAACAGTCAGGTGCCCAAATAAACATTTAAACATGTTTTTCATGCCATGATCAGTCCTCCTGTTCATACTGACCATTAGAAGATCCCTTCATAACGCGCCTATGATGTATGTGGTGATGGGGGCAAAAATCCACAAGCCTCCTTCTGTGCACAAATGTATTTAAAAGCAGAGATTTACCAATACTAAATAAAAATAGCTGGACTGGGTATCAGTGACAATGGGCTGATACCATTATTTTGATATATAACTATTCAGATAATTTATATCTATGTATTTATTTGTCACATTTTGTTTTACAAAGTTAGGAAAACAGTGTTTAAGTCAAGCCTGTTTTTGCCTTACACATAAAAGAATGATCCCAGTCTCTTCCACATAGTTAGGCATACAGCTTATTAATTGAACACCGGCATTGGATCGATACTCAGTATTGGCCAATACCCAAAGCCCAGCTATTGCAACTGAAAAAGCTGGATGGGTGCATCCCTATTTAAAAGTTTCAACTTTACAGTCTTTTTAGTGCCAAAGTCCTTCTTTTTGTTGCTACACTTCCACTACAGCTCAACAGGGAAACACTGTCCTAAGAAACACAAAGAGAGAATTTGATGCTAAAAAGACTGTAAATGTGTCAGATATCCACTTGATATGACTAACTCAGACTGCTGAATCCTCATACGAGCTTCACCTAAACTTTTAAATGCTTTTTATTTCACAAACAGACTGTGAAATTTAACTTTAACACATTGTGGATTTTGGGCCACCATCACTTACATTGAAAGCGCATTTGAAGGGGATATTTTAACAGCCAGTGTGAACGGGAGGAATGATTACAGCGAGGAAAACCTCTTTCAGTGTTCATATGGACACCTGACTATTGTTTTAAGAATAAAAATTCTGAACCTATCCCTTAACGTACGACTAGAGAAGCGCTGCTATTTCTCTGAATATTGTGGAAAAAATTGAGACATGTTACATTTACCAACCTATTACTTGAGACCCTTTTTTGTCAAATATGAACTAAAAGTTTGTTCATATTTTTAAAGTATATCTGAGATGTAGCCTAGCTTATGCATGTGTCTAGCTTAATATAATTTAAATGTATATGGCATTAACATGATAAATATTAAAACCTTTTATTTCTGACAGCTGTTGTCTAGTATTTATGTTTTTAACAGTACCTATGCTTTGTGCTTGTCAGAAAAAAAGGAACACATAGACAACCTGCTTTAAGTCTAAATTTGCTTGCAAAAAGCCCTTAAAAGTGTAAACATGCTCAACTGAGAGAAACAATGGCAAGAGGAAACATTATATATTGTAGCTTAAGGGAGAACGATATCATAATATATATTTTGCAATACCGTTCATACACCGTTCACTCTTGGTCTTATTGTATCCTTCAGCCAGATGACTCGATGCACTAAAAAAAATCTTCTTTCTCTCTTCTTTCCCTTCTAGTGGCCCAAAGATGATCCGTACATAGCGGAGGAACACGGAAGAGCTCCAACGGAGTAGCAGAAATGTCTCCCAAATTGCCTGGTGGCCAGGGCAAAGGGGATTATTCTGCGGTGCAAGTAGCTGTTCGAGTGCGTCCTCTGCTGCCTAAAGAGCTCCTGCACTGCCACGAGAGCTGCATCACTGTGGACTCTGAACTTTGTCGGGTTACTCTGGGCCATGACCGACACTTCCTTTGTGACTTTGTATTTGAAGAAACCTGCTGTCAGGAGGAAGTTTATTCTGTGTCTGTCCAGCCACTCATAGATGCCTTCTTCCAGGGTTTCAATGCTACAGTCTTTGCCTACGGTCAGACGGGCTCAGGCAAGACTTACACCATTGGAGAAGCTAATATTTGTAAGTTAGTTATTTTATCGTTTCTTGCATTGTCCACTTCACTTGTTGTTAGCCCAATTTATTCTGTATTAATATGAACTAGGCTCAAGTAGCCTTTTACTACCACTACCACCACTATAACACCATTCAAAAAGAGGAAAGGACTGGAAAGAAAGTATCATCAGTTGTCAAACAAAGTATGGACTGTGCTATAATCAAGTTTTACCTAAAACTAAAACCGCTGCATGAAATTATGTGTATTTAATGTGTGTTTTGTAGGTTCGTTCAGAGATGAGGAGCAGGGTATCATCCCCAGAGCTGTTGCAGATGTCTTCAAGCTGCTAGATGAAAATGACCTCACAGACTTCTCAGTCCGAGTCTCCTATTTGGAGGTCTACAAAGAGGAATTCAAGGACTTACTGGAGGTGGAGACAGCAAGCAAGGACATCCACATCCGGGAGGATAAGGGCAACATCGGTATGAAATATCAATCTCTTCATTTTGCCATTACATATTTATTAAATATTATCTGTAAGCATATTTTGTGTTTGTAATATGAATTATGACGCTGTATTTAATGGGTTTTTTTATATGATTATTTACATGTTACATTTTGTATGTGACTTCCTAGTTTTGTGTGGTGTAAAGGAGTGCGAAGTGGAGGGTCTCGATGAGGTGCTGAGTTTACTAGAATCAGGAAACACAGCGAGGCACACTGGTGCAACTCAGATGAATCCAAACTCAAGCCGGTCTCACACCATCTTTACCTTGTACATGGATCAGCGTCGGGGAAGTTCACGCCTTTACGGGACTGCTACAAGTGCTGGACCACAAATGTTGTCTTCCAAGTTCCACTTTGTGGATCTGGCAGGATCAGAGCGCATCTTAAGGACAGGCAACACTGGAGAGAGACTGAAAGAAAGCATCCAGATTAACAGCGGTCTTCTGGCGCTGGGAAATGTTATAGGGGCACTGGGAGACCCCAAGAGGAAAGGCTCTCACATACCATACAGAGATTCTAAAATCACAAGGTACATTTTTAATAAGTTGACAAAATATTTTAGTATACTATTTCAACAGAAATTGGTATAGAATATCAGTTTGATTTAATTTTTATTATTCCTGTTTCACATAGGATCCTAAAAGACTCTTTAGGAGGAAATTCCAAAACACTGATGATTGCCTGCATCAGCCCATCTTCCTCAGACTTTGATGAGAGTCTAAATACACTAAACTATGCCACACGGGCCCGAAACATTCAAAACCGGGCGACAGTCAACTGCAAGCGAGAGCCAGATCGGGTGGAAGGGCTGGAGCAGCAAATCAAGGCCCTTCGTAGAGCCCTCGAAAACCGCCAGCGTTCAGAGACCCGCATCATTGCTCACGCTGATCCAAACAGGAGACCTCGACTTGGCGAGGGAGAAATCAGCAGACTGCAAGCCCAGAGTGCCCATTATAGGACTTGCACAGACACTGCATACAGGTTAAAGCATATTAATTTATTAAGTTGAATTAGTCTGCATGATTTAATCTGTGCTTTTTTATCTTTACAAAATGTATTGTGTGTGTATACAGGATAACTTATTTAGCATGTGTGCTGCATTTCCTTGGCCATTGAGTAGTTCTTTTATTTGTGAATTAATGTTCATATATAAGACGAAGTTAGGATATTAAAATATGGCATTTCATTGTTCTACTTGGTGGCACACAGTCAATCTTCTTTCTGTCCCTTTGTCATCAACACTTCATATTTATGCATGCAAACCTCAAACCATGATAAAAACTGTCCTAATTCCAAGTGAGCCAAATGGATGCCATATTTTAAAGTGAACCAGAGGAAGTTCAAATAGCACTGGTATGATTTTTACAAATCCCTAAAGAAATCAAAACCTACAAAGAATTTACAAATATTATCTGGAGCCCAATAGAGTTTACACAACTCTATTGTTGTCCAAAAAAATATTAAAACCAAATAAAAGAGCCATACCTTCCCACTGACATATTCCTGAATTGCAGTTGACATGGCCAGTGTTTTTTTGTTTTTTGTTTTTTTTTAAACAATCTGCAACTTAATTTTTGATTTTCAAAAGGGAGCAGTTCTCTTTTGGAAAGGCGTCTGGTTACACTGGTTTGTTAGTTTGCAGAGCTCAAAGAAATCCATGACACACTTTAGGGACAATAATTGAGGTTGTTTGCTTTGAAGCATAAAGCAGAATCAGCTGTATCAGACTTCACCGAAGTGAGTGTCTCTCTGGCTGAATCACTCCACAATTGTCCTCAGTGTGAAATATGTTTTTCTCACATTTTTATACATTAAAGAAGAATTAGTGATTGTATATGGCTGAAATATCACAGGTTGCTGCGGGAGCTGCAGAGTGAAGGGGCACTGACTGCAGAGCAGAGCCTGAGAGTAAAGGAGTGGCTGTGCTCAGTGGAGGAGGAACGGAGTGGGCTGACCACTGCTTCTGGACCAGACAGCGGTATCGAGAACAGCTCCACTGAGGACAGTGTTGCATTAAGGAGGGGAAGACCTTCTGTAAGCAACCAGGTATATCTCTCACTCTCACAAATAACATTAAAATTGGTTTAGTAAAATGTTATGAATTTAGGGATCCAGTACTGATATGTCTGTAAATGTGATTTTTTTGTTGTTGTTGTTGTTTTTTTTACCCAGGATCCAGAGGCTGTGGAGGAGAGGTGGAGTCATGAGCATGAAAGTGAGAAAGATGGAGAGAAAGAGGACAGTATTGTCCAGCTTCAAGCCCAGATCCAGCGGTTAGAGAGCGAGAACACAGACTTCTTAGCGGCTCTGGAGGACGCTATGGAGCAATACAAGCAGCAGGTCAGACTCAGACGAATTCTAATATTGTTTTTCCGTTAGTGTGGTGTGTCACAGTTAAGTCACGACATGCCGCATTTATTGATATTTCATCAGCAGAGTCACAGCAGTCCTGATGTAATATGGTCCAAGTCCAGGTCCAGTTTTATAAATTCTGTTGCTGTTACTAGGAGTTTGTTACAGTCCTTATTCTCACCTTGATAATAGTTAGGATATAATTTGATTCTTGTATATAATTTGTTTTCTCTTTCAGAGTGATAAGCTGCAGGAGCAACAGGACCTGATAGCGGAGCTGCAGTGCCTGCTGTCTACTCCAGGGCTGCTGGGCCTGGGCCTTAATCTGAGGCCTCGGCCACACACTGCTCCTATGGGCTCCATGCAACACAGCCAAAATGGAGGCTCACACAGACAGGTAACCATCAGCAGAGCTAGTTTCTCTGCCTGTGATGTCATATGGACTAAAGCAGTGATTCAAGTGTGTCCTCCCAAGAGGAATCAGCACTTTAAAAGGTTTTCAGTGGTAGGAATTGTAGGTGCATGCTGATTATGGCCTGTAGGGCCACAACACCAGATGCAGCCTTATATTATCAGTTTGCAAGGCTTTGATATTAACTAAACATATTAAACCTGACTCTCAATATATAGTGATTATAACCTCCAGTTTAACATAAAGTACAATATTATATAAATGTATCTCTTAAATTTTGTTCACCAGAAAATACCAAAGTAGGCTTGTTTGTGGTTACAGGTCAGTCCAGTGGGATATCTTGTTAATGCACCCTGTGGTGATCAGGATGTCGACCTCCATGAGGAGCAGGAGATCCTTGGAGGAGCAGAAACGCAGGACACAGAAGAAGAGGGCAGTCACTCCAACCTCCTCCGGGAGAGACGCAGGTATGTTTGTAGGAATCATAGCTTGCAGTTTACACTATAAATTGAAAACAGTACAGACTGATCATTCACCAACAGCGTTCATCTCATTGCTCCTGTGCTCGTGTTACATATGAAATGTATAGAATATAATGCCCATGCTTTTCTCAGGCTGGTGAACTTGACCTGGACCAAGAGGGACATGCTCTCAGGAGGACTAGCAGCTGGTGGTAAAGTGCTCATGTCTCAGCTGCTTGAGCCAGACCAGCACCCCAGTTTAGCCAGAAAAGCATGTAAGTCTAAGCTGCCTCAGATGCACCTTCTGTATGTGTTTATAACAGATTTGATGGAGCACTGAGGGTGAAGCCAAATCAAAATAAAACGATCCACTGGATTTTTATTGTGTCTGTACTCAGATACTCAGTGTTTCTTTCTATTCTTTGCGTAACCTCACTGTTTACATTCTTTGCGCACAAATGCTATTTACACATCCACAAAATGTAACCTCTGTTTGTTAATATGGTCTCTGCTCTATGGTCAGAGGTTCAGATTACACCCAATCTATGCTCAAGTGGAGGGTGAGACCCAAACAGGGCGTGCTCATCTGTGTTGGGTACTTCAGGAAAATCTCACAAGAGAGCTTAAATATGGGCTATCGCCTTGAACCACTGCCCCCTTCATTACACCACTCTGCTGACCCCTCATATTACTCTCCAATCTCTGTGCAGCCAACTCCAGTGCTGGAGAGACATCTGTACGTGAAAGTATGAAAGGTTTTGAAGGCGTTTCTGAGTGGGGTCTTCTTCAGGCACAGCAGAAAATTAGAGAACTGTCTGTCACCATCCGCATCAAAGAAGAACTCATCAAGGAGCTGGTCAAAACAGGTAGGCATTCAAATATCCCGCTCAGTAGAAGTGCTTAGTTAGAGTTAGAGGGTTTCTTTTATGTTTTTGTACATCTATTTTGTGTGTGTGTGTGTGTGTGTGTGTGTGTGTGTGTGTGTGTGTGTGTGTGTGTGTGTGGTTTTCTAGGTAAGGATGCTCAGGCCCTGAACAAACAGTACAGCCATAAGATCACAGCCCTGGAGAATGAAGCTGTGCAGGCGCGACAGGAGCTGCAGGAGGCCCAACGGCAGCTGCAGGATCTGGAGAGGCAGGAGAGAGAGATCAGTGCGACAGACAGGACCAGAGCACAGGAATGTCGCAGAAAGATCGCTGCTGCTCAGAGCAAAGTTCAGGTTCGACTGTCACACTTCTGTATTTCTGCCATAAAAGCACATATACAAGCACATATATGAATTGTGTTCTTGTTTGATGACTTTCCCTGATATGTAATTAACAAAAGACCTGATTCTAAATTCTTATACATTAGCTCTTTGGACCTGTACCTTTGAACTTCTGAATGGGAAAATGTTTTTGTTTGTTTATTAGGTTCTCAGTCAGCGTCAGAGGGATACTGCTCGTCTAGCTAATCTGCCCGCGCAGAGTGAACGCCGTGTTTTAGAGCTGGAGCGCAGTGTTTGGTCCATGAGGCAGCAGCAGGAACAGCTGCAAAGGCGGCTGCGTCAGGAAAGTCAGCAGAAACGACGTCTGGAGACCGAGATGCAACGACGAACTCACAGAGTCAAGGTACCAATTAGGAGAACTTGTGGTCTCATTATTCCTATAACCTTAGGTCAATCCAGCAGAGTCACACCAGTCATCAACTTCATTACTTCAACTTTCATTGAACAAATTGAAATCAATAATCACACCTGTTACCGCATTTTTAGTAGAGAATCAATCTTTTTGACACTCATGTAGCAATTAATCAAATGGGAAATGTATTAGTGGTGATGGGACAGACTGTAATCCCATATGAGTTTCACTATGAATTTATATCAGAGGTCTCTGGTTATAATCATTGCTTCTTCTTCTGAATGAGTAAATTTACAACCAAACTGGTCTCATTTTATCACATGCGGAACAACAAATGTCCAACTTTGAATAGGCTGAATGAATGACTAAACTAATGTTTTCTCTGTTGAGTGGTAAATGCATTTGTTTACTTTTGATAGATGTAGTTTCCTTCTGAACTTGTCCTGTAATCCACCTTCATCTTCTCCACCTTTCATATCTTCTGCAGGAACTTGAGATAAAGAATGAGCAGCAGCAAAAGATCCTGAAGATCAAGACTGAGGAGATCGCTGCCTTCCAGAGGCAGAGACGCAGTGGCAGTAACGGCTCTGTCATCTCATTGGAAGAACAACAGGTGGGAAAATAACCAGTTCTCAATGCAGTCATTTTGTTTTATCTGTTACTGTAACATATGCTGTACCTCAATAAGAGTAATTTGGATATGGATGAGTGGAATTGAAATAAATTGCAATATATGCATACTACCTGTGGTGGTGGTTTAAATTGAATACTCCATTCTAACTGCTCCACTCTGTTTTTGTGTGTTGGATGTTTATGTGTGTTTTTGTGTCTTGTCTTCCTGTGAGCAGAAGATTGAGGAACAGAAACGCTGGCTGGACGAGGAGATGGAGCGTGTGCTGGAACAGAGGAGAGGGCTGGAAGATCTGGAAGGAGAGCTCACTAAACGAGAGGAAATCCTAGCCAAGAAAGAAGCCCTGCTACAGGAACGCAGCGGACTGGAGACTAAGAGACTCCGCTCCAGTCAGGTACTAGCAAACACAAACAAATCACTTCAATGGCATAGTAAATAAGCAAATTCTGACATTTTTTTTTGTTGGTTCATCTTTCCTCCAGGCCCTGAGTAAAGATCTGATGATGCTAACAGGGCGTATCGAATCACTTGAGCAAGAGCTGAGTGAGAGGAACGGTCTCCTTCGCAGCAGCAGTGCTCAGGACTCCCAACAGATTCGCCAAGAGATCTCCAACCTGCGTCAAGAGAAAGATTCACTGCTTAAACAAAGAGTGGAGCTGGACGATAAGTTGCGGCAGGGAAACCTGCTCTCGCCAGAGGTCAGACTCTACTCTGGGGTTCATGCAATGAAATAAATAATGTGTTTTCATAGCACTGACAGCTGATGACATTTTAATTGCTTGGCAGAGAATTATACAAATATTTAAACACATATTGAGTGGTCACATTGCAAAAGCAGGAATGCTGACTAGCAAACATGTGGCAAGCACTGACTAGTCCTCACCGGAAGATGTAATATAAACTGTGAAAGAATTTTTATACATAGGGTTATGAAAATTAAACAGCCAGAGAAAAGGCAGACCAGCTGTCCTTTCTTGGGTCAAATCTCTCTCAGTCTCTCCACAAGGCTGTTGCCAGGGGGAGTGGACGTTAAAGTATGGCAAGGGTTCTACGTGTTGTGACTTGGGCCAAGGCTGTCTGCTATGCAGGAATCCTTATCTAGACGGGCTGAGAGGTTTAACTAGGCATGCAGACAACTCTCCTTCAGACTTGATGTGGCATTTCACTGTGTCAACACCGGCACTTTGATATGTAACTGTTGTCTCCTGATAAATCAAGTTTGTGTTTGTCTTTTTGCATGAGACATCCATATCTACTGGAGTTTTTGAATTCAGGATTTCTATGACGTGACCTGTTTGGGATTGATCATCATAACCCCCGTCTGTTCTTTCTGATGTCACTAGGAGGAGCGAACCCTTTTCCAGCTGGACGAGGCGATTGAGGCTCTGGATGCAGCTATTGAGTACAAGAATGAGGCTATCACTCAGAGACAGAGGCAGCTGAGGGCTTCTGCCAGCATGCTCTCACAGTGGGAGATGAATCTCATGGCCAAACTCAGCTACCTGTCTGCCTCCGAGACCAGAGCTCTGCTGTGCAAGTACTTCGACAAGGTACGTGCTATCCACAGCCTGAGATTCAGTTTTATTTACTTTATTTTATTTACTTCTTACCAATATGTATTTTGAAAAGTGTTAATATGAATGTTTTCTGTAGGTGGTGTCTCTGCGTGAGGAAGAGCGTAAGCTACAACTTGCCCTTGCTGAGCTGGAAATGCAACTAGATGAGCAGCAGAGGCTGGTGCAGTGGCTGGAAAACGCTCTTGATCGCACACAACTCGACACAGATCGCAGGCTCACACAACAGCAGAAGGAACATGAAAGGAGTGTGCAGCTGTTACTGCAGCAGTGCCGAGGTGTGTGTTTCATGGACCAGTTACAAAAATCAGTTCAATATCTCTTGCTAAAAGAAGTTGCATGCATGTGTTTATGAATAGGAGGAATTCCTATATAGGAGGTATTCACTTGTTTGGTGTTTAAAAATGTATTCTGTAAATAGAGGGCAAGTGAAGTTATTGACTGATTTCTGCCAACATATCTTGTACATTTTTATATTTTTTCCACAGTCGGCCATTAAAATTGGTAGTATTTACATGTCTTTGTGTGTATGGCTTCTTCTCCCTCCAGAGCAAATAGATGAGGGCCTGGCAGGACGGTTGCGGCAGTATGAGGGATGGATTCATAACCTCAGCAAGGAGTTAAACCACTACAAGGCGGCAAATCTGGACCTAAGCAACAAACTGAGGGAGTTCTGTGGTCCAGTCACCCAGCCAAAGGAGTATGCTAAAGGTAAATGTCTTATTAGATCAAAGTGATCTGTCTGTTTCATATTTATGCTTATGATAATCATTGTGTTCACATCTTGAAGAAAGAGGGCTTTAAATATACAAGGCAAGTCATATTTAACTTTTTGCCATATAAAATGACTTAAAGTGCAAATATCCTTCCAAATATCTTCAGGCAAATCCATTTTTCTAAGATCATTACACATATTCCCAGGAACTACTGTATCTCCATTCTCCTCCTGCATTTTGTGCCACATTGACAACAGCACTATGCTATTACTATTGCCTCCTTAACATATTTTGTGATGCATCAATCACAGGATTTCATCTGCAGGAACACACAGTACGTCCAATTTAAATTCCTGGGCAGTAGTTCATCTCTGAGCATGTTTTGAATTTTCCCTGTCAGGCAGCAGTAAATTACAAAGAACATTGTGATGAGCCTGTGTTGTTGTTGTTGTCTTGTCACATACAGAAAAGACATTTCAAACTCACAGTCATTTTATAATCCCCTATTGGTATAATTTTCCAAAGTGGTGAAATGTGCTGCAGTTAGTTTCTGACCTTTTAATTACTCTGTCTTGAACATTCCTTGTACTATTTTGTTTGAGGCTGAGCTAAACTGCTCCACCCAAACTCCAGCAGATGGGACTATCGGCTTTATAGTAATGACATACTGTGTGTGCTAAGTCGCTTTAGACAAAAGTGTCTGCCATATGGATGTAATGTAATATAAAGTAAATGTGTACCTTAATTCCTCTAAGAACTATTTTCCTGCAGCTTAATCTAAAAAAAACTGTAACTAATTCTGATTAGATCAAGAAATATCTGAATCTGGATCCACCTTTACTTTTCTGTTCAGATTTTTATTGTCAATAGAATAGGCTATCTAACATTATATTTCTTTTAATTTCTATCCAGCTGTTTATTTTGATATTTAATAAGACGTAGCACTCAACTCTGTTGGGTAGTAATTACTGTTCAGAATCTATTATCTAAAGTCACGTGATGTGTCGTCTTTCAGTTGTGCAGTCTGATGGTAAATCAGTAGGCGTCGGCAGTACGGAGAAGCTGAGCCGCTGCTCTGAGGACAGCCAAGGAGGCAGAGGGGCGGCACAGCCTGACAAACCTCCAAGGTCCAGGGAGGAAATGCGAGAGCTGGTGAACACTCCTCTCCCATCCACGTGGCGACGCTCTTCTCTCCCCACAGAGGAACCTGCTGTCATGGAGGAGCTGTGGCTTGGAGCGACTGGGGACGTTCCTGTTAACCGTGTCATTCAAACAGGGATGGGGTCCTGGGGTGTGCCGACATCCCTGCCTGTGGTTAAATCTCGCAGAGAGTCCCGCCGCTCCAGCCTCAACATCGGACCACTGATTTCAAACAACGCATTAATTGACGTGCGGAAGAATCCTGTCTGAAAATAAATGTAGTTAGTGTTACGGAAAAACTTTTACATAGTTTTTCTCTGTGGTTTCAAAAATGTCTTTGTCATGTAATCCATTTTTAGTTTTTGTTTTTCTTTTCTTGTGCTTGTATATAAAGTTTTTTTGTAATGAATAAGGACACCCACTGATTTTTATACAAAATACTTTCACTAAAGTAAAGTTTGTTTCCATTTCATACAGTAATTAATGTAGAAGGTAAATGGTCCCAAACGTGAAAGTCAATAAGACATGAATCATTTGCATTATTATAAAATGAGGTTCTTGCTTTCTAATCATGTAGTCTTTTGACCTTCTACAATATTTTATATTAAAATGTTTTTGCCTTCTACACTCATCTGTGTTCATTCATATCTACAGTATGTTTTTATCTTAAATACTAATTTACAACTGTCTTACAACACATATCAAGAAAGTATTTCTGCTGATGGTCAGGTTGGACATTATCACAGCTGATGTAGACAAGGCATGAAAGCTTGTCAAACAGCATCTAAAAGCTAATAATATGGTCATTTTAAGCTTGCAACTTTTCATCTGAAAATGATCAGTATTACCACCTGTAGCATCAAAAACATCTGTTGTAAACATCCTTAATTACCACTAAAAGCCAACATCTCAGCTAATCTGATGATAGCAGACAAAAAACCTAAACCTGAGGTAACATTAAGCTTAAAACTGGTTTTAGGCTTTAGCCAGAAGATGAACAATAGAGAGAGCAACAAATCTTTTTTTGTTGTTTTGTTTACAGTAATCAACCAGGGCCTCCATAAATAGAGAAACACTAAACAGGATTTGAATGTGACTTGAGTTTGAAGATCAGTGGGTTTAGTGTGTCAAATTACAAGAGAGACTATTTCTGGTGTTTTCATATAACTTACTAGCATTTACCCAAAGTGTCAACTATTGACCTTATGTAACAATAACACCTAAATGTGCTTTTTGTACTAACAAGTTGTTTGGTTATACATACTGTATTTTAGGCTTTCTAATCTACATTTACATGGAGTGTCATTTGTTGACATCAAAGATATTCCTCCATATTCCTTATCAAAAATAATCCCAGTGCTCTACTTTTTAAATCAGAGCTCAGTAAAGACAAATCAGTAAGGAAAAGACAAGATATGTCTTTAATAAGTCATCTCACTGTGGAGGACCGGGCAATTCACACCTGTAATAGTGTAGGTATGAGGACACTGTGTGAGCACTAGAGGGCGGTGTAACCTCAGTGCTTCACATGAGTCTGTTCAGAGTCCAGTGCAGTTTTTTTCCCTCTGGATTCATACTGGAGTGTCATGAAAATCTCTGGCCTGTCATTAAGTAGGCCAGAGAAGAAGTTATTAGTCATTTCAGCCTGTTTAAAAATACTATATTCAAAAGACTGAGTACAAACACATCAATGCCTGACAAGCAGGAGGTTTGGTGGTACGAAAAAATCACAACTGATCTTTAGTTATTCACCCCTTCAGCACATATTTACCAGTTGATTTATTCAAGTGCATCTGTTTTTTAAGCTCAATAGGCCTTTGACACAATTGCTCAAGTAAGATTTTCTTCTTTTTTTTTTTTTTAAAAAAGTACACTGACACACACTAAACTCTGACTGGACTGAGATCATATTATTTTGAGGAATCTAAGAAACACACACACACACAAAACACATTCACATCAGTCTCACTCCATAAGGAGCTTGGTGGTATTTGGGGAGGCAGTGGGCAGAGAAGCTTGGAGGATGAAAGAGGCCTAACTAACTTGTTTAAACAGGAGAGCAGCGTGGAATCCTGGGGTGCAAAGATGATCCAACTTTTCTGTGGGGGGATGGCTGGCTTCAGATAGAGAGGCCCAGTTTATCTTTTCAGACTCAGCAGGATGCAAGAAGAACTCTAACTGCTTTATAATGTATCCCATCCTCACAGAAAACCAAATAATTGCTAATCTGTCATCTCACTAACGCTCAAATAAATCATGGTCAGGCCTGAGAAAACACTGTAGCACTGTGAAGAACTAGGATTAAATCCAAGTTTTACTCCAAATCCAGGTTTACAAGAGATCTATAAATTCATTCCATATAGAGGAGGTGCAGTAAGAAAACTGATGATTTTGTCTTTATTTTGCAGATACAGTGTTGGAATGTAATAAAGTACATTTACTCAAGTTCAATTTATTTATTTCTATTTACTTTGTACTTCCACTCCACTACATTTGTTTCACAGCTATAGTTTCTCTGCAGATCTATATTTTATGAGTAAAAGAGATTATATATTTTGAGCCTTTTATATTTATAATTAATTTAGATCATTTTTAACCAGTTTTAACTTTGACATCAAACGGTCTCTTTCTCTGTTGATCAGTGTCAAAAATCTGATTAAATCCCCTTTAATTCAGTGTTGTAAACATGAAAGTATGAAAATATGAGTATGGGGAAACTTTTTACAGGCTCTTTGTGTCTGTATCTGGAGTTGTTTGCAGTAAAACTACAGTAGCTGTAGTTTTACTTAAGTAAGATTTTAAATGCAAGACCTTTACTTGTAATTGAATAGTTTTATACTGTTGCTTTACTTCTTCCACCACTGAGGGGATAATAAGCAGACATACAGTACCTGGTGAGATGTTATGTTGGGCATGTTAAAGTCGAGATGAAATGAAAAATGCCTCTTTAACCCTTTTAGGTCATATTGTGCACCTATTTAACAATATATACCAAAAAATACCAAAAAAAAAAAATCAATTTCTTTGTATTCTTAAATCAAAATCCAATCATGTTTCCTTCTTGTAAAACAAAATACGACGTGTGCTTACATAGGCTTGAACCAACCAATTTCAACCAATAATATCATGATGTCCACCCATCAATCAATCTTCAACTTTTAGTGGCACAGAATTAAGATTCATTATGACACACCCACTTTTCAACATTCAAATCAAATTCCTCCCAATGTTATGTCCTGCCTGTCCATCCTGCTTCACTCAGAGATACATCATGATACGGAGGTTACATACTTTCAAAATGTTGTTTCATCTGGACTTCAAGAAAAATCAGAGGCATTTGATTGTGGTGCGAGTTAGTGGTTTATATATTAGGAGGATATATATATACATATATATATATATATATATATATATATATATATATATATATATATATATATATATATATATATATATATATATATAGGAGGATCACTTCAATATCAGCAATATCAGAAGCCCTCAGGTAAATTCAGGTGGGCTCTGCTGATGTTTGATAGGAAAAGCATTCAACATGTTTAGTAGGTCTTGGAGATACACATAATACTGAATCTAATGGTGGGTTGATGTTTGCCACGGTGCCTTTTTTGATAGTAGCACTGGAGGGCACCAAATTCAGACATTTTCAAATTCTGTATAGTGGCTTTAAGTGAGGAGTTAACAGAAAACACCTCTTTATGAACACCTTTTGGTAACAGGTAAGACAGGCATGCATGGTGCCTTACTGCCTGTACAAATTAAATCAGCAGTAATTTTTATCACTGTCTTCATCACTACAACATACCTGTACTGATAATGTCTGCTCTTTCACAAACATAACTTTAGTGATTCAAGAAAATGGCATCTAAAAGTGATGGTGGTGCAGCAGCTCATTACAAAAGTGTAACATTAATTGATTGTCTAAATTAAATGAATATAGTGCAAGCATTTAAAAGACGATGGCCCAAAAACGGCACGCACACACACACACACACACACACACACACACACACACACGGGGAGACCATTTGCGATTGGTTATTCAGCAACTTGCCCGTGTGACGTCAGTGCAGCCGGGAGGAGGAAGCATTTAGAAAAAAAGGCCGAGAGGAGGTGAGAGGAGAGCACTGGAGGCTCCGGCGGGGGACACGGCGCAGCCTCAGGACCGCGGACAGCATCGTCTGACGGGAGCCGGTCTCTGGACCTGCAAACCTCCTGATCACGGATACAAAACACACAATCCAGCGAGGACCACACACACCACTCTTCAACGGCCCGCCGTGGACACACGCGCTCCGGCAGCTGATGGTGTGGGATTTATCGATCCGATCCACGCGCTCACCTGTTTGCCAAACCGAGGCTGCGCAGAAACTCGTGCACATCTGGAGCCTGAACGATGCTACCGACCGTCGATGACACCACATGTGGATGTTTTGGTCTCCGTGGATGCAGGATGGACGATGGAAAGTAAGAGTCTTTTGGATTCAGTGGTCTTGACCTCGTGTAAGTTTCCGCGGATCAGACCTGCTCATATCATCATAATGAATGCATCTTATTCTCTTGTGCATGATGTAGTGGCCTGATATTACACACATGCAGGAACAAAATGTTGTAGACCTTCTGCATGCATTAAACCGCGTTATATTCAATTCTGATTATTCAATTATTGGCTGAGAACAAACAAATTCAATTTCCTCGCATTAAAATCGCACCTGAAGTAAATCTATAAGATATGGTTTAACATATCTGACAAAGACACCGTTTGGCTATTTATTCTAATAATATTTCCGTGATATAGAGGCCTACAGGCTTGTTCTGTTTTACCAAGAGACATTCACAAACCCTCCAGTGTATTGAGCCAATAATGGCAACTTCACACCTTGTAGTTTAAGGTTTATTAATCTGCTTGTTCAAAATCAACCAGTTTGCACACAGTGGAGGTCGCATCAAGTCTGTTGTCTTTTAAATATCTTCATTTATTAAAGGTAATTATTATTATTTTTATTGTATTAATGTTTGTGAGACTTTTCTCCTTGATATACAAAGAAAGTGACGCATGCCTTGTCACCACATTTATTTCCCAATTAAAACGACTGACGTCAGACGTAATGACAAAGAGGAGCGTGAGTTCAGTATAAGGTTATTTTGAGATTAACGTCTATTATACCTTAAATATCAAGCGGTAACCTGCCATTTTAAGAATTATTGGCTGTTTTTTCCAAGTATAACAACAATTTATTTGGGGAAAAAATATTCATACTTGTAGAAAAGTGATCCTTAAGGTTCAGGCTTCACTAAACCAATGACAGCATGACAATAGAATCATAATAATAATCGTAATGCAGCAATGTATAGTTGTGAAATCAACAAAGGAAACTGATGAAAAATGTCATGTTCAATAAATTACAACGAGGCGTAAGCTCTTAGGCCTACATGCTACCTGACAGTGTCCACATCCACAAGATTTGTCGAGCTTTATACATTTATTAATTGTAAAGGTAGTTAATCCTAAACAAAACCCAACATTTACAGTATAGTAAAATATCGTATGGAGCTGATTAAAATGTTAAAGCTGTGTTTCCTTATAGGAGCAAAGCAGAGTGAGTTTTCTTGGGGAAGATCTGTGAAGGTCTGTTTGTGGGAACCAGGATGTATTGAGCCCAAAAAACAAGAACACAGGCATGAAGGCATTAGACTACCTGTTATTTCTGATAATTCATTCATTACACTGTAACATGACAGTTTGACCTGCAATTAAAGTTTCCACAATGCTTGTAAGCAGCCACATCTGTCACCACATGTCACTTATTTCAGTAGTTAGTTACTGTGTTTGCTATAGAGTTTGAATTAATTACTATTAGTCCATATAGAGTTTGGGTGTGAATGCCAGAGAGAGCAATATATTTTTGAAGTTATTTTGTGAATTGTGTAAATTTAGATGAAAGAACTATTTGCAAGTGTAATTAAAAAGCTAACAAAGCTGTTTGATTTTTGGAAGAGTGTGGAAAGAAATTTGTAGGTTGTGGGTATCATTTTTTTACAATACACATTCGACTGATGACAGTTAAGTCATTTGTTCCTTTCAGCTAAATGAGGCTTGTAATCAGGAATGTATTTTAACTCCATAATATTTTTCTTTGTTCTCAGGAAGCCACAGACTTACCTTTTGCTGTTATAGCAAACATCGGAGCCTGTTCCTGTCTTTGGTTATCTAGCTGTATGAGTGTTAATCATCCATCATAAAGCTAGATAACCGAAAGTAGGAATGACCTCCACACCTTCAGCTCCCTGCGTTTATGAGATGAAACAAAAAGAAAAGACAAACACAAGAGGATGTGCTGTCTATTCAGGTAGGTCTGCATTAGAGTTTTCTGAGTTTTCTGAACACGCCAATTGATTTGATCTTTTGCCAGAGGCTATGGCTTTTTGTCACACTAAGGCAGATAAACACATCTTTTTATTTTATTCACATTTCTGAATTTTGTCTGTGTACAACTACATTAAACACTTGTCCCTTTATGCTGCTGATTCAGCTCTTTGCAAGTTTAATTCTCTTAAAACACACAGAAAAAAATAACATTTTCTGACATCTCTGTTGACTTTTTTCCTGTAAGATTTGACACATCAAAAGACAGAAATACCTTTTCTGAAGGATTATTTTGTCATCTGTGACGACAGCAGACATGAGGATAATTATTTACACAAAAAGTCAAAATCAGAAATGTTCTCCTTTATAAAGAAAACATATTTGAAGATTAAAAATCCACAACCCGTTGTACGAATTTACTCAAACACCCATGAATGATACCTTTAGATACGGACTTACCGACCTGATACAATTTCTTTTCCTGGTACTGATTTTTTCCTTCACTAAAGTTTCTGTTCTGTCGCTGCAGAAAAAAACTAAAACATTTACAAACCAAATCAAGTAACTTTTGCTTAGTCGGCCTGCTACTTTAAGCTATAAAGCTTTATACAGTATAACTTCATTTTAATTGAACCTACTTTTAAAATGAATAATGTGTCTTTAATTTCATATTTCTTAAAATGTCAAATCAGGTGTAACTTCTGCTCCATTTAAACCATGGTACTGAAAATATGTGCTGTAGATATAAGATGTGTATAACTTCCTATAAGTTTTATGTGCTCAGTCAGATCTAGATTTTATAGAAACCTCTTCAATGTCTGCATATTTTAAACATCAAAGCATTAAATTATATTTTTCTGCTGTTTTATGAAGATAAAAATTAACTACAGACAGCCTCATGAATCTTGCATATTAACACTAAATTAGAATATCTGAGCAAAAAATGTAGGCTGCTGAAAACTGTCTAACAATTAAGAACAAAAAAGACACCTTCAAAAGGCTCAGATGAACCAAAGCAATGGCCTTTGGATTAGTTTTTTACTATCACTTTTTTTCTAAAAATAAAAAAATATATATAATTTAATGAGACATAGTTAATTTTCAAAATGCAGATTATGCAGGAGTATTATATTTCCAACATTTTTGCAAATGCAAAGAAACAATAAAATATTTTCCTGAATCTAAATGACCACTGGACCATCTTTACTCTGCAGAAAGGCCTCGTTCAGTGATTTAAGCACATGCAGGTTAGAGCTCACCCCGCTTCACTGACAACATCATGTTGTCTGTATGGAAGCCATCTTGACGGAGTCTCTCTGCTGCCTAAAATGGTTGTGTTGGCACAAAGCAGGGCCGCATTAATTTGTCCATCGTTAGCTGTCTGTCTGACTCTAATCACCATCGTCTTTAAGGCCTCCTGTCTTAAGTCTCCTCTCCGGGTGTGATCTCACTATGAGATGTAGGTAATTAGTTAGGTCACATTACTGAGGCCCTTCAAAGGTCAATCAGTGAGTCAGTGTAACTGCTGCTGAATGAATGAATGAATGAAATCAATGAAGCAGTGGTAGATATGACATTAGGTTACATTAAAGCTGTGGGCTGGTGCAGTACGAGATTCTAGATGTTAAAGAAATTGTAGCCTAACATCATTCACCAGATATACAGTAGCACACATGACAGATAAACAAACCAGCAAATACAGTCAAAGATATTTGTTTAGCCACATGACATTTTCCAATCTTAAGTAATAGAGACCGCGAAGAACAACCTGTCAATCACCTTTCAGAGACACAGTGACCACACCCCTTTGAGTAGACCCCACCCACACATAAATGACAAAAAAACATTCTGAAATATAATAGAATTTAAAATGAAATTTGTAATCTTAAAAATATAACAATAAAACCCACTTTTATACTTTTAAAAGCATTTCAGATGTATTTATTTATTTATTCAGTTATATATTAATTGTATGTATTTATTTTTACTCTCAATTGTCACATTGCACTCTCAGTCTAAAAAAAATAGTCCAAAATATCATATTACATTTAAAGAAATTATCAAGTTTTTTTAAAATAATAATAACAATTTGAGCATAAAATAGGTTAGTCGGCCTAAACCGTGTGAAACTTTTTCCTTTGAGCTGCTTTTCTCAGGCAGTGAGTTTAAGGCCACAACAACAATCTGAAATCTATAGGCAACATCATAGACTGCTGTTATACTTGTATACTAATAATGCCTATTATCCAGTGTTAATTAATATTCATTATTAATCAGAATTTTATGGCCAACATGAGTTTGTCCCATAAACAATGAAGGTAAGAATAAAAAAATATTTTTTTAACAAAATCTCAAATCAAAGCAATAAGATTAATATGTTATTTCAGCCTGAAACGCGTTTTTGTGAATTAATAAACATGAACTGTAGTGAAGAAGTCAGGACAAAGGCAAAGTTAAATGGAGGCAATACAAGATGTTATAGTATTGCATACAAAAACATCAGTATGGACAAATGCCAGTAGATCTATTTAAGCAAAGAGAAGCATTATGGCCTTTTTCCCCACACAGGCCGTACAGCAGGGGCTTATTTAGGCCCAATTAATTGCGATTTATATCAGGGTAAAAATGTTGCTCATACATCCATTTTCTGTAATTTCCTCACATTTACAAACACTGCACACTCTGCAAAAGACTGCAATGTAAAAACAACCTCCTTAATCTTGCTTTCAGCCTTTAAATATTTCTAAATGTTGGTCTGTGTCGCTTCCTCTGGCATGACCTTCTGCTCCTGAGAATCGTGATGTTGTTGAACAGAGATAATAGACATATGGACAGGTTAATATTGAGGTGCATTAGCAGGCAGAATATAGGCCACACAGTTCAATACAATGAAGTATATTATATCATGAAAAAGAAAAACAGCATGGTTATGTGACACAGAATAAACAGTCTATAGAAAATAGGCTATACTCACTTATAGGTAGGTCTGTTTTCTCCGTCTGTGTTGAAACTGAGAGCGTGACCCTCACACACACACACACACACACACACACACACACACAGACAGGACGATGTGCTGCAAGCATGAAACACATCTTGCAGATTGCAGAAAGTCTTTATCCGACATTAGCGCTCTCTATTGGCCTCCCCGCCAGACCATCGCTGCTGTGGGATAAAGCAGGCCTCCCAAAAAAACCAAGAGTGGCTTTACAAAGGTGGGAAATAAAGGAAACAATCAGGCAACTCCGACCGATAATGAATAGCAGCCAGACAAGCTCTGCATATTAACATAATTGCATAGAAACGAGGGGAGCAGAGAGAGTATTTAAAGGCGCAGCAACACCCAGCATGTCCCCCACCCACTGTGATCTGCTGAACAAGATGTAGGCCTACATGAAGATTTAAAATATGGACGGGTTATGTGACGAGAGAGACAGTTTTATTCTTTCAGCATTGAATAACTGGTTGCTATAGACGTTATTTAAAGGTGCAGAACGTATTTCTGTCTATTAGGCCAATGATTGATCCTTAAATGAAACCTAACCTGAACTTACAGTATATTTAAAATAATGCATAGGACTAGGAAATTGAAATCTTAAATAGTTTCATACTGACTGATAGCTAACTGTAAATATATCAGCCAATTAAATTGTCCAAGACAGGATTTTAGAGATACTGGGTCCAGGTCCCACCCCGAACATTTGGACCACACACCCAAGAAAATCTTTTATTATTAACTGTTTATTATTTTAAAATTTTCAAGGGGGTTTGTTTTGTTTTTGCAACATAAAGGAAAATGTTTTAAAACCTTCAATCAAAGGATTTAGTTCTGCTGGAGGGATGCTGATTTATTTTATATGTTTTATTTCATTTTATGAATTAGATTTTTTTTTTAATCCCAAAGAAAAATCCTCAATGTTTCCAGATGATTCAAAATGGTCATGAGTAAAGTAAATGACAATACAATGCAGCTATTGATATAAGAGCATTGAGTTAAAAGCAGTCAAAGAATCTCGACTCCGTCATATGTTTTATATTCTGACTATTAATGTTGTCGGACTGCTGAACACATGCCACCTGCATTAGATGTTAAAAAAAATCATTGTTTAAATGTTATTCTGTCTTTACCATGACAAAGATAAGCGTTGGTTTGAAGAGCCAATGCGGTGGCTTGATAAATAAAAGGGGAACTGTTCCTTTATTAGACACCATGCTGTAATTAGACAAGCAACGTGGGGGAGGGGCCAGTGTGAAGCTGAGCTATAATAGGAGCTCATATTGTAAAGCACAATACTGTACAACACAGAGCACATGTGTAAATCACCTTTATTAGGTCATTTAAAAATGCCTTTTATTTGCAGATTCAAATATTTGTGTGTGTGAATGACTCAGAGTGATTTATAGATTTTAATTAATATTATCCTATAAGATTTAAGCCTGGTTGCTGAAGATTAAGGTCTGTTGAAAATGTATTTGGATGTTATTTGGTATCTGAAAATATTTGCTTGTTGGAGAAATAACACTAGTTTTTTTTTAGATTTATCCCTCTGTTAATTATGATGAGTGTTTGAATTGAGTCTTATTACACTTAATATTCACCTGTACACATGGAATGCGTACTTATCTTCTTCACGGCCCTCTCAGAGGCTGCAGGTCGGTGCTTTGCGCTGCAGCTGCAGGCGACCTGTTGGTAAACAGCAGCCAGAGTCCACATTATCATTCTGATCCTGGCTTCGCTCCACAATGGCTGCTTTGTGAAAGGGGCACTTGACAAAGGTCCGCCACGTCTTTTTCCCAACGTTGTATATGTGAGAGAGTAGCTGCAGTAAACCCTGGGCCATGAGGTGGGAACAACGCTGCAGACCAGACAGTGGCAGATGCTTGCATTAGCGCTGCAGCCATAAGAGTGCCTCCTGGAAAAGTTGGTCCTTTGTCTTCCTGCCTCTTTATATCTGCGAGGGTCTCTCTCACAGAATGTGTGTATGAGTGTGTGTGTGTGTATGAGTATGTGTGCTCATGCCAGAATTAATGTTAAGATTAATTCAATGCCAAAACTAAACAATTCTGTTATTTGCAAAGATGTAGACCCCCCTAATTGGTTGAAGTCCTGGATATCTGAATTCCCAATACCACTTGAAAGCAGCATTATAGCTGTAGTTAAAAAAAAAAAGTTAACTGCTAGAAATCCACGTAATATAAAATCCAAGGAATATATATGCATCAAATTTCACAAAAATTCATTTGGTCTGTTAGAAAGACACACAGAAGAGATATAACCTTTTTCCAGCCTTATTAATAGAGATAAAATATTGAATGGACACTTCCTGTATTGCAGACACTAGTATTGACAACCCTATTAAATCTGTACCAGTCATACAAAAGATAAAGAGAGGCAGGTTTCATAACTGTGAGGACTTCAAAACCTAATACACATCACAAATTCTGTACCCAAACTGACAGTATCAGCAAAAGAATAAAACATGTGATATCTGAGTGTGTCTAAGTGTGTTTTGGGGGGTTAGATGATCTCTCTCTGTTGCCATGTGTCAGAGGCTGAAACTGGCATTTTAACAAAGGAGATTTCAGACACAATACAAAACACAGATAACAGATGCAAGTAAGACTGCATTGGTAAAGTGTGCTGGCTGGTTAGAGAGGACTAGACATAGATGGCTGTGAGAGTGATGCTTTCATTACCAGGTCTCATTTATTATAAGAGTCATTTTGTTTTCTCTTCATGGATCTTCCTTGTGCCAGAAGACAAACTACTGTAAGCCTTAATTTTATAGTAATGACACAGGCCAGGCTTTGCTGGTCTCACGTCTCAGTACCAGAACCTGAGCAGGAACCACTGAGCTCTCCTGAAGGCAGGACATTGTATGTTTTACGTCCCTGCAGCCCTCTTTCTCCCCATAAGGACACCGCAGCTGCAATCCTGTCTTATTCTGGGGATAAACACGATTATCCTGCTATGGCTTGTTCTTGGCTTTGTAACAGCGACAGGGGACCTTTCACAGCTCCTTTTTTCCCATGGTCGAGTGGGTCTGAGCAGCTAAGACCCCTGATGTGGACCAGTCGCCATTCATCGGCTTTAGGTCAGAGCAAATAAGCACGTCACACTGACCCTGAGGCAGAGAGATGGAGATATAAACACTGAATGTTGAAAATGTTAACCACGTCAGTACTGAGCTGCAGGTCCTTATAGTTCTCATTTCGACTGTCTCAAAAGATCTTTCTGTAACTCATTTGTTCACCATAGATACTGCGTGACTGAATTATAACAGAAATCAAGATTGCTTTCTGTGCAAAAACAGAAAAATGAATACTAAGTCAAATATTTTTTGCACACCTGTGTGTATATATACTTGACTACAGTATATAGTATTATACATGTGATAATATAATAATGAAAATAAGATACAGGAAATACTTTTACTGTTAAATCATTATTATTATGTATTATACAGTTAAAAGTTTGGACACACTTTCTCATTCAGTGTTTGTGAGGGTGTGTCCAAACTTTTAACTTGTAATGTACATAATTAGCAGCATTATTATTATTAATGGCAGAATTTATATATATACATATACATGAGTATTTATTTTATCCTAACAATTATGGTATTTCTTGATTTATTTTGAGGATAGTACAACACATACAGTAATGTAATTGCAAAGTAACTTTATATTTATCATTATTGCTCTTATTTAGACAAAAAAAATTAACTCAAGGTTCACTTTTTCATGAGATTTCAGTCACTTTTCAAGAGAAAGCTCTATTCTCATCTTCACTGAAAGCTCCAGAAAAAAACTAGTAAGTAGACCTTGAGTTAAGATTACTTCTGTCAAACTCCCGTTTCCGAAGTCAAAACTGAACTCTACACTCAGGTATTAGTGTAACTATTATTATTATCTAATCGTAATTTAAATGATCCTAGACAAGCTGTTAATCAGAATACGTTTACAAAGAAATATTTGTTCATTCATGATTTACGCACCAGTTTCAAATAATCAAAACATATGAAAGTGTGTATTTTAGCACAGAACAAAATCTCTAAGGAATGAATTTCCATTCTCCCCCGCCAGTCGCTCAGACTGCCAGTCAAGTTCAAGTTCACAGGGGTAGAAATGTCTGGACTCTTCATTCACTGCTGTTCCTCCCCCTTAGCCCTCCTCCTCCTTCTCCTCCCCCTCCTCTTCCCTCTCTCCCCGTGCTCTGTGGTGACTGCATGGCGTTACTATGACAGAGGGGCTGTGGCGTTGTTATGGCAGCGGGCTGGACGGCCTGGCTATGTGCTGGTGAAAAGGACAGCCTGTCAGAGAGAGAGGGAGAGAGGGGAGACTCAGGTTCCCCCAACAGCTGGGCACAGGCAGCCCCTCCCCTGCAGCCGCCCCCCCTCAGGCTTTTCAAACACCACCCAGAGCCTGGGAACACCAAGAACTTCACATTCATCATCCTCACACACCCTGCACACCCCTTTCTCCCTGCTCCTGCTCTTCCTCCCCAGCCTAACTTTTGCCTCCATCCACCGCTTAACATCATTCTTCTCCTACATTTCCAGCATCCTTCCCAACACACACAAACACACACACACACACACACACACAGACACACACACACACAGTCTCGCTCTCCTCTCAGAGCCTATGCTGCACCTTACTTCATCATGTTAACATCTACCTTGTGTAATCAAGTAAAGGATTTCAAATCACAAATCGAAGACGGAAATTAAAAAAGAACGATGGCAAAGACGACGCCTGGGTACATTTTCAAACTGAGTCACCGTGTGTGTGCGTGCGTGTGTGTGTGTGTGTAAGAGAGAGAGACAGAGAGATTTTGTTGAGGTCTCATTCAACTTTGAGCATGAAAGACCGATCATTTGCATAAACTGCATGCTGTCTGAGGGGCTTGGGGGGTGGCAGCCATACTGAGAAAAGATATGAGAAGGGAAAAAAAGCACGATTCTGCATTGTGGGGCTGCAGGAAGAAAGAGGAGGTTTGAATAAGAGAGAGGGTGAAAATTGGCAAAGAAAGGGTCTTACCATGTCTCCCAGTGGGATTAAATTGTCCAGGAACCTCTTTATATATAATTTGGTGAATTTGGCAGCAGCATGGCTGCAGCGCTGAACTCAGCCTGATCTCACATCGAGCTCCCGCCTGAACTTTGTTAGACATGAGTTATTATAGATGCCGAGATGATGCAACCAGTGAAAGAACAGTGGAAATGTTCATAATTGTCCACTTGACATGATTTTATCTGCACACACAGAATGTTCTGTGTACATGTTGAATTACACAGTTGGTTCAGATTTCTTATGTTTTGTTGTTTTTGTCTCTCTTTTTTCTTTCTTTTTAGAAAAGCACCATCATGATGCTGATGCCACCATGTGTTGGATGGATGATCTTCATAGCTTTCATCAGTGTGTTCATGATGGGGTCTTGGGGTCTTGTCACTGTGTAATTAGGCTGCAGTAATGATGTGACAGCATATGAGAAAATGTTCTCTGCGCAGAAAACTCTATACAGAAAACCAACAAGTCCGAAAATGATGTTAGACTTCAAAATATATTGAAATATATTCTTCAGATTTACTGATACTCAAATGTTGTTGTTTTTAAATACTGTATGTACATTAAATTTCTTAGAACCATTTCTTTAAGATGAACAGAAATGTGGAGGCATTTAGACTAAAACGTGTTTTTTATTTTTTGTTCCAGATGGTTTTTATGTATGTGATTTCTTCCTGTGTGATATTGTTGGTATTTGAATGATTTGTCAGTAAATTAGCACCATACATAAACATTTTAAGTGTTTTTCAGCCCATTAAGTTTAAAGGTTGTTTAATTTATTCATATGGCATTTGAGAATTATCACGGCCATGCAGTTTGTGTTTTTGTGTTTGTGCTTTACTCAATAAAATAAATGTTGAAGAAATGTTGATGACTGTGTCATTGTGTTATTTTATTGTGTTGAAGAGGTTTCTGTCAGCACCTTGGACAGAGACAGCCGACTGAAATCCAGTCAGTAATATAATAGCTCATTAGATGCATTGTGTTTTATTAACCGGAGGCTCACAGCACAAATTAAGTAAAACACCAGAAAATAGAGGGAGAAATAAGAGAATTTGTGTCTTTCCTCTGACAACATTCATAACATCCAATAAAATGAATCTTTCTCTACAATATCAAAAAAAGAAAAAAACTAAAGGAACAAATCAGTGAGACGTTAACAGGGAAAAATAAAGAAAAGTCTAGAAGGCCTCAGCTTCAATTAATACCAAAGAGGAAAACTGAGTGCTAATTGAGAGAGTAAATGATGGCAAATGACTGAACAATTACTTTACTGCATCCCTACATTTAAAAAAAACACAAGTGCGTTTAGATGTTTTCATTTTCAAGCTTCATCGTGGACAAACAGTAAAAGTCTCACTGTGTCGCATTAATTTGCTCTTTTCAGTTGCTTTTAGTCTCGTTACAAATCATCCGACGAGATGTGTAATAATATTTTTTTTCTGTGTATCTGTAAACATTTTAGCTTTATAATAATAAATAATAAACTCGCTAGCAAACATAATATGTCTTTGGTCACTCATCTCACCTCAAAACATGCCTACCTGACAAAAATATGCAGCTATTTTTAATAATTTCTATCATGTTATCTGACTTATAATTATATAGGGTTATATAATTATATATTGTGGCATCGTAAAACAACTGTTGAGCTTTATATGCAATAACATGCCAGAAATCAGACTCACAGACTGTCACCGCGTCGTCTCACATCTCTCTGTTGTTTTGCTGACACCCACAATGTGAAGACCTGATGTCCGAAGCGCCTCAGACAGAGAGAGTCATGACCTTTCAACCTCCTGAGACACAGCCTGACCCGACACAAGCCGCCACACACGTGTCTGGTTTCCCTCATGTGTCCCGTGTCTGTGACCCGTCAGATTCACTGACTATAGAGGGATTTCAGTTGCTTCGTTTTCTTCGTCACGTCAAGATTGTATTTTGTTACATAAAATATCGAGTATTTAATCTGTTCGTCTTCTCTGATGTCGAAATGTTGGTGTTACACCTGATCCAAATAAAATCCTCATAGCATGTACTGTATATACTCTAAAAGGGTGTAAAAGAGTAAGAAGAACATTGCTTCAATCTTACTTATGATTTTGAGAGGGGGGCAGGTATTATAAGATTTGTTCTTCTCCCATTGAATGTGTATCATGTAAAGTGTGTCCCGGGGCCTTTTAGAGGAGTCATAGGTCATGTTCAGTTTCTCTCTCTTTAATTATAAACAGTAATATACATAAATTAACTACAGACATGTATTCACTATCAATATTCCTTCAAATACATGAAGGAATATTTCTTGGTGAAAACAGATAATAACTTTTTTTTAAATCAAAGTATTCTTTCTATTAATTTAGTTTTGATCAAAACAGACTATAATGGCAAAAAGTATGTGGACACCTCTGTCCAACAACTTGTGGTTGTTTTTTTGCTGTTTTTAGTGGTTTGGTCCCTGTAGTTCCAGTGCAGGGAAACCTGAATGCGAAAACATGCAACAATATTTCAGACAACAGTGTGTTTCCAACTTTGTGGCAACAGTTTGGGGAAGACGTGTTCCTGTTTCAGCATGACAATGTGCCCCTGCACATAGTGAGAACCATGAAGATATGTTTTCTTTTTTGAGTTTGGCGTTGACGTCCTGACTTCAGACTCTTCCAACATCGGTGGTCGACCTCACTGATGCTTTTGTGGCTGAATGGGAGAAAAGTCCTGCAGCCAGGCTACTTCTACAAAATCTTTTACAAGGACTTGAAATGATGATATGGCTGCATATTAATGCTCACAGTTTAGTAATTAAATGTTCAACAATTACATATAGGTATAATGTGCTGGTGTCCAATTATCTTTGGCCATTTACATATGTTTCTTTTTCATGATTTTATCACATTTGAGAATGAAAGCCTGACTTATCGTTTTTATTTTATTTATGACTATATCTTAAAACTGTTGTTTTCGCACTGCACACAATCAGTGAAATATCTGTCCTCATGTCATACTTACAAGATGTTAAAAATATACTGGAAAAAGACATTTTGGGATAAAATAATGACACCTTTCCCTGGCAGTGTAGGTTTGAATGATGCATGTGAAACTGTGTCAGACAGAGCTGACCACAGGAACTCATGAGCTGCTGGCTGCAGGTGTTCTCTCTCACGGCACTCAGTGTGTATTCATTCAGTTATTCTGCTCAGATTTTCTACTTGTCAACAGATAGAGATCGATGTTTTCTATTGTGTTAGGAGTCACTGGAGGTCACATTACTCTCCGAAGCTGAGAAATTAATTTTCAGGCTTTGCTGCAGAGAACAAAGCACACTTTTATGTGCTGGTACATAAACTAGTATTTAGCATGGCATCCCATTTATTAAACTGTTTCACAACAAAATCTGGAGTATAGATGACATTTCCCATGAGCCACAGCTGAATTTGATACTTAATTGTTTATCAAGGCTGTCATCTGAAATGACCAAAATGTGGCACTCAGCAATCAACATGTAATCTCGCTCTGCAGCAGGAAGTGAGATGCTCAGAGTGGATTCAGACGTGGTGACGGCTCAACCTCATGAATGACGAGTAGGCAGCTGTAGACCAGGTTTGTGTCTGTGTAGGGCTGCAGATGATTGTCCCGTCATTTATATCTTCCAACTCAGTGAGCTTTAGGTCTTGCATTCTGCGTTTGCATGAGAATAGAATCAGGTCCTGTGAACTTCCCCAACCTATTGACCCAGCTCCCTAAACATGAATAGCACTGCTTTGAGGCTCCCCAGTCTCTCAAACAGGCTTTAACCATGCCTTAAGTCCCAATCATGGTAATTTAATATATCTTAAGCCTCTGGCTGTTTTGCTGGAGACCCTCTGCAGTTTGTTTTAGGCATTCACTGCTTCTCACCTCATCAGAGCTACTCCTTATTTGGCAAATTTAAGGGGCTGCTGTGGCACTACAAGTTCCCCTTTCAGCAGCTAAATAAGCCACAATTCCATATAATTAGAAAAAGGTTTTTTTTCTTTTCCTGATATTATGCAGTCTTTTGATTTAGAAGAAAGAACCTCAGTAAAACAGACTGCGGTTGTCTCAGAAGTGGCAGGGTCCAATAATAAATGCTTCCAATAGTGACAGCAGCTTGAGAGTCAATAAGTGTTTCTTATTTTAAATTATCTCCTCCTCTGCCTCGCTTGCAATTTATCCCAGACAAACCTCTACACTCAAGGTTTATGCATTTTTTCACAGGACTTTAAATATAAACTCTTCGTCTCTGAGTATGACACACATAGAGGCACCTGTGCTGCTCACTCTGTTACTGCAGGTATCCCAGATGCACAGGAGCTGCAGTGATCTCTTCACAATAAAACAAGACTGTAACTGTGACTATAAACATGTATTTGGGGTCACAAGATGGATCTAGTGGTTCATGAAATCATTGCCCAAACAAGAAAGAAGAAAATGTTTTTTTTAAAAATCTCATACACAAAATTATGTTTATTTTTTTTCTACAATTGTTGCTTCTTCTTTGTGAGGGTAGTTTTGTCCTTTCAGGCTTAAAAGATTATTCTTATGAAATATTTTTTTCTCGCATCTTATTGACATGCAGTTTGTAACCAGGGGTCACAGGGAGGTATTGCATCATATAAAGGAGTCAGAAGCAAAAAATGTTGGGAACCACTGCTGAAGATGCATACTGTAGGTAGTGCTTGTATCGTGTCCAATAATGAAGGCAAAAACAGAGTAAAACACATCTTTAAAAAGGTTTTAAACTAAATAATTTATAGGTTTTACATACAAAAGGAATTTTCCCTTCAGTTTAGTGGTTTCTGTACAACTGGCTGAATGGTGTGAGTTTCAGGAAGTGATACTCTCAGATATGTTTAACCACAGAACCAAACACATGTCTAGACCTGCAACATGACAGTGCAGTCAGTCACTGTGCTAATTGGTGTGCAAATTGAAATGTCATTTAACTGACTTATGATTGACTAAAACAGTTAATTAAAGATATTAGTGGACTCCTAATACTGGACTCCTAAAGCCTAATTTCCTATTGTGAAATGTAGAAACTATAAAGTAACATGTAAACCCCTGACAAACATTAACATTGTGCTCTTTTATATGATTTATTTGTAACTTCTGACAATCACTTTTAAAGGTCATTCAGCTTGAAGACGTCTGTGTGTCTTAAGCAATCAGGCTGCAGATATTCCCACTCCAAATGATGTTTACACTTGATTCTCCACTAGTTCAGCTTCTTCATGGTTGTCATCTGACACACAGGAGGGAAAGTATTTTATCAGACTTAGATTTTGTTGTTATTTCATTGGGGAATATTTAAACCAAGAAGCAAGAAATCTGTTCATTAACAGTTTCTATTCTGTGTAACTAGACCTGTCTTTGTTTAAATTAACACAAAATACAGTTTGTTTCATTTTCTCTGTTAGAGGACAAGACCACATGTTTTAGGACATAGTTATTATTTATTATTATTATATGTTTCTGAATTTATAATGAGTAACTTTTTTCAACTCAATAAACATATAATTAATTCATAAGATGTGTTCTGATGTGAATCTGTTCTAATTCAAAATGTTTTGTTTCCATCATAGGGAGAGTTACAGCTGTAAAATTCTTCAATGTGTATTTGTTCTTATAAGTCAAATGTGATCTTTTTATTACAATGTGAATAATTCCTCTTTTTGATCTATGGATTGAGTAACATTCGAAGTAAAATAATAGATACCTCATTAATTTATTTCTTGTCGAAATTAGGCCAAATTGTACATTTGAGTAAATTATGAAATATTTTTTCCTGGCAGGTTGTTAAAGTCAATGTTCAGAAAATACTGAAAACCATGGAAGACCAAAGGTTTTATATTTCCACCAGTGTAACAAGTGAGTTTGGAAATGCAGGTGACCTAAAAGTCTCATATTTGAACATAAGATCTGCTGGAAAAATTGTGGGCAGGAAACCTGGATTCTGATTCTTTTGCAACAATTTGCCATGTTGTTAACACTTAAGGTTGAGCTGCTTCAGACGAGTCAATGTAACTACATGTGTGAAGTGTGAACTTGAACTTCAATATCTACATCAACAAAAGGGGAATTGCACTCACTGTTACTTCCCACATATATACTGAATAAGTAAAATTGAAGAAAATGAATTTTTCTTAAGGAAACGTGGTTCACAGCATGGCTGACCAGCCTGCCTCATTGTTACTGTAGCACCATCTGCTGGAAATAAAGCTCAACGTGGCATGCCTTCACCTCATCAGGTTCCTTCATTGCCTTCTCACCTGCATCTGTCTTTCCACACATCAACACAGTGATTACACACACACACAACCGACACCACAACCAATTACATCTTATCTTAAACTTATGTTCTTCCCTGATACTGGAGCCACAGAACAGAAAGGAGTTTGTGAAGGATTTTGCTTCTATGCTGATCTTCATCTAATCAATATTGACATATCTTTAAGATAAAAATGTAAACTCATTATTACCAATTACTGTTTAGAATAAAGGTATATAACTTCATAGTTAAATGTTCGGTTCCACTTGTATGAAGTGATTTGGATTAGGAAAGAGGTTTGCAGTTTGGGGAACAGGTTCAAAATCTTTTTTATCGTATACAAGATGGACTTTTTTTTTTCCTTTTTTGTTCAGATAGTTGAAATAATCACTGAGGATTCTGGAAATATTTACAAAACAATTGCTTTGTGTTTTAAAAACAGGCCTGTTTTTTTTGAAAGAATGTATTTTCAAACCCCTTTTGAAAACTAAATGATGCATCTAATGGAGCATACCATGCAAGCAATAAACTAGACTTATAAGTAAAGGTCTTCCATTTGTCCATCTCATGTGTTCAATGCAGGGCATTGTTTTAGTTCACAGGGATGGCTGATGAGCTTGGACGATGGGACACACACAAGGATATTTTCCCAAAGACAGAGATGAGATGAGACTGTAACAAGGACCTCATCAAAGTTTTGGGACACAAAAACCTTCCAGCTCTGCAGATACATAAACCCTGAGAGGAGAGATTTGTACATGACAACAAAGCACACATTTGTTTCCCTTCTCTTCACGTCCCAATCAGAGCCTCTAATTAACACGGTTTCTTTTCAGATAGTGGAGATCAAATAGTAGCAATTATCTGTGCAAACTTTGATGAGGTGGAATCCCATGCATTCATGGCTGCACATTCGACAACAATCTCAGTCCCCGGCCTGGTTCACTGCACAACCAGAGCTTAGTGAGGCCCACTCTGCAGAAAAAATCATTAATGATCCCTAATGAAGGTCCATACAATGATCCATGCCGTGCCAAAAATTGCATGACACAGAGCTGACACACACACACTAGCATTCACACACATTTACATACACGCAGGCACGCACACACATCTTTGCTTTGTTTCTTAAATTTGCAGATTCAGTAATCACACTATATGTTGACCCTACTTTAATTTAATATAATTTTAGGTGTAAATAGCAAAGTTAACTTTCTAGTTACATCACAGGATGTTTAGTAAGCAGGCTGAGAGTTTGGACAGTGGAGTTTTACAACTGAAATGCAGAATTGCTCCATTCTCTCCTCACCCGTCTTAACAATCAAACCACGTCTCTGCTGTTTCAGCCGAACCAGAAAGAAAGCTGACAAGGATTCATCTCCGTGCTTCAGCTTTGAATCTTTTGCATATTTAATTCTATTTAACATCCACAGCAGCACTTAAATGTAACTATATGCAAACTGCAGCAGGCATTGTTCACTTGTGAAATTGATGGTTTTCATGTGAATATCACTTATAAATCAGATTTTTGTCCCTTTGGGCTGCCAACAATGTTTCCAGTTCAAGTTTATTTGTCATTTCAAAAGTTAGTCCAATGTGTAGGATCAGTGTTCACCAAATAGAGGCTTGATGGAGGTTGTGGAGCTGAGATTCAATGTAAAAAAAATGTAAAAGTAACCACACACTACATCCATTATCTATACCCATTTCTCCTTCCCAGGGTCGCAGAGGCCTGGTGACTATCCCAACTCATATTGGGTGAGAGGCAGGGTACACACCGTCTCCCCGGTCCCCAGTCTGTCACACATATAGACAGACAGACAACTGCTCCCACTCACAGGAAATTTAGAGTCACCAATGAACTTGACCTGTGGGGTGAAAACCAGAGCACTTGGAGGAAACCTACACAGACATGAGGAGAACATACAGACTCTACAGAGAGAGGCCCCGTCTGGCTTGTGAGGTGACAGCGCTAACCACAGCACCACCGTGCCACCCCTCTGTACATGTGCATATTTATTTTAACTTGAGAAAATCCCATTTGTTTTTCTCAATAGAATTTCTTCAGAAACAGAATATAAAAGTGACAAAATGTCAGGTACAATAGCAGCTTCAAGGCAAAAACATAAAACATCTAAAGTTGCCCAAGTGTATGAAAATCTGAGTGCAATAAAGGGTCTGAGTATGTTCAAATAACTATATAATCATATTGCAAAGATAATAATATAGATGTATAGTGTATACAGTATACTGATACAAATACAGCATGTACAAAGTGTTACTGGCAAGAGCAGTGTTGAATGTCACACTTATTTTTTTCCTGATTGTCAGATTGCAAACATGAAAAATCCAACAAGAGCCGAATGTGGCGTTACAGGCTAAAATTAAGGTTTAACTGTACTTACTTTACTTTATTATTACTTACTTTTATCATTTTATTTAAACTTGACAGACTTTCTGACTAGCGCTCTTTCTCATCGCACTTGTACCTGGTCAGCTACTTGAAAGTTTGTCCCACACTTCCTCTGAGTCACCGTCCTCTAACGCTCGATTGTCTCGCCTCGCTTGTAAGTCGCTTTGGATAAAAGTGTCTGCCAAATGACAAAATGTAAATGTAAATGTAACTCAACTTAAGTTCTACTTTTACATCTAACAATAATCACTAAATTAAGCCAGCTATAATGAACACCTGAAAATGACCATTTTTAAGGTGTTTACTTTACTTGTTCTTGACAAAAAAGGATCCCACACATACACAAACACACAAACAGAGTGTTCAAAAAAAGCAGGATCCCTGTGCCTCTGAGGCTGCGAGGGAAAGGCTGAATTTCATCAGGAGAGCACACAATCACAGGGCCACAGTGTGTCTCTGTGGCCGGGCAGGGCAATGTGTGCACATCAGGTTTTGTGAGGCTCTGACAAGATGTGACAGCCCAGCTCTCACTCAAAGATCCCCGAATTTGGTCCATTTTTCTGCCTTTTCCATTTACAATGCTTCAGTGGAGATTTCTTTATTTCAGAATGGACAATGGTCTCTTTCTTTCTCATTCCCTACATCTCCCTCTCTCCCTCACACACACACACACACACACACACACACACACACACACACACACACGCACACGCACACAAAGCCTCACTGGCTGCCGCACGCACACTTGCTTGCTGTCATGCTCATTTTGATGGTAATTAATGACATCACCACTGCGTGCGGGTGCATGGTGGTGTGTGTGGTGTGTGTGTGTGTGTATGTGTGGAGGGGGGTGCATTTGTTTGTTGAGCAAACCGTGGGAACAGGGAGCTCTCCAGGGTGGCGAGTCAGGGCCTCCAACAATACATATGCTGTTGCTTTTCACCCAAACACCCTCCCTTCCCAAGAGAATCATTCCTCTCCCCTCCTTTCCTGTACCCCTCCTTTCCCTCCATTTTTTTCCATGACTTTCGTTTGCATTTGTCGTAGTGTGGAGTGTGAGATTACTGCCCCCTCTCTGCCAGTGTGTCTCATCAATATTAACTTGGAACTAGTGCTTTCTGAAAATATGTCACCTGCAAGAATTACGGTTTGCTTTTGAAGTGTGAAAATAAGACACCTGACATAATGTCAGCAATGCAATAATGAGTCATTTGGGGTCTTCACATCAGACGCATGGATGAATTTGTTGCAGAGATACTTTTGTGCAACTAGTGTAGTCACTGACACAACTGATTACATCCACTTGCATTACTGTAAAGAGCTTTTTTTTGCGTACCTTCTAAAATCAATTATTCTGCTTTTGAAAAAGTGCATTTTTTCTGCTTTTTCCCTCATAAGACAATCTTTTTTTTTTTTTTACAGAAATGATAGACAGGCTTATTGAGATTATTCCACTCAGGATGCCACATTAGACCTTTTACCATAACTCCATCACTCAGAGTCAGCCAATTTGATACTTTTGTTAAGGTAATTTTCTTTCTTTCTCTCTTGTTTTGTCAATCACTTCAGTGTATACTTCAAAAAACAAGAATTTTACAGAAAATATATGCTACAATTTGCAGCATGATACACATTCCTGCCCCCTTCTCAAAATAATAACATAAATAGTCCATTTTTAACAATCATCTAAGACACATCTAACACTCATATGTGACTGAATATTACCCATTTAGTTGATCTGCTTTATGTGCATAAGGGATTTTAAAATAATATTTGGAAATAAAATTTGAAAATTAGTAATCTTGTTTTGCGCTTGAGTAGTATTCAAGTTAAGTGACTGTCTTTGGTCACTCTAGTGCTCTTTCAACCTCTGAACATCTGACCCCAGAGGCCCTCTACATGATAAGTAAGGTCACCCTATTGGCCATTTCATTTTCAGTGGCTGGAACTAGTTTTTGTCATGTCCTTTGAAGTGCTAATTGTCAGGAACTATTTCAGCACTGATGTTGAACACTGTCAAGTTACAACAGAATCTGAGTTTTTTGCTCACAGTCATCTCTAATACATTTGCATACATGTGTCCATACGTGTGTAGTCAAAAGTTCCTCCTAATCTCCTGATGAAGAAGTTTTTCTTTTCAGTTTTAGGAACAGAAAACAGGTTTTTACAGCTTGGGATAAGGCTACAAAATGTTGGCTGAAAAGAAGTTACAAAAATCAGATCACGTTGATCTTTCGATCTCACAGTCTTGCATAGCGACCAGCCTGCAGTAAGACACCAGCAGCATAGTAATGAGAAGGTCCTAAACTCTGTCAAAGCAGTCCGGACTGAAAAGCCTTTGAAACATACCTGTTGTGAACCAAATTGATCTGATATTTCTGAGAAAAAAATCCTCATTATCTGTCTCTGGTCTAATGTAAGAGAGAGATAAATACAAAAGAGATGAAATTTCAAGTGCACATGAGGAGGAGAGGTGTTGAAAAGAAATACAGAGATGTAGATTTTTTGGATTGCTGTTGAGGAAAAGAAGTTAACAGGGAAGTAAAACTTGCTTTGTTCAGTGGAACGGTAAGAGAATAAAAATTAAGCATGATTGGGGGCTGAAATTGACTGTGTGAATAGTGTGAAGCTAAAGACTATTGACTCAGGAGCACCACACCAACAGAAACAAGTCTATTTACTTGTTGTACCTTCGCACATGTGAGCAAAGTTCTTGAAAATAGATGATGTTTGTTTGTGTAAGTAGTTTACTCTTTACTGTGTCTCGCTTTCTCTCTTTTTACTTTCTTTCATTTCTGTTACTATCTGACATATCTTTTCAGTTTGTTAGCCTCTGTCAAATATTATTAAGTTGTTTTTCAGCGGTACATGAAGGTATTTAAAGTGTTCCTCTCTTGTAGGATGGACACTTATTAAGGAAGTTGTCAATCACTTTATTGCTATTTATCCTGAGGGTTTCCTTAATTTGATACTGGACCATCTCAATGTGTGAATGTATATAATGAGCAAATGTTAAAAATTTAACATACCTAACAAGAACAAACAGCACTAGCAGCATGAACCAAGTGATAAGGAATGGGACTCTACTTTGCAGATGAAAACAGAAGTAGATTTGCTCCTTCTGTATGTGAACCATTACACAGAGAAAATGTGAAAAATCATATGTACATGTTAAATTATAGGTAACTATTGGCAATAAGCATAAACAAGCAGAAAAATAAAAAATTGTTAAGACATTTATTAGGAAATCAAATATTATCACTAATTAGGGACCAGGAACAGGTGGAGCACCTAATTAGCTAAACCATTCAGTTTGGATTCCTCACACATGTTTAAAGCAGCTCTGATTTCTACTTCTTTCAAACCAGGCAGGGAACTAGTGGCCTTTGTGCCCGAATCAAAGCACTCCCCTGCTATGAATAGTGATTTTTCTGGTACTCCTCCTCACCAGTGCTGGCAGAGAGGTCGTCCCCCCTGAGACTTTCCCCTTTGACCCCAACAAATGGACTGTTGTCAACTGAATAAAAAGTAGGTACTGGCCTTTAGTGATGCCTGGTGTTCAGGCAATGGACGTTTGATGAGTAATCACAATGACAGAAAAGATCCTACAGAGAGACTGGTGGAGCTCAGCACTCAGTGGGATGTCTTGTGATATGACATCAGCATTACAAGCTCTGAACAGTGAGGGGGTTCGTTTTTATTGGTAAGATCTCTCTCACACACACACAAGTCCTTGCAACAACAACACGCATTTTACTTTCTTTTTTACCAAGATAACTAGAGGACTGACTTACAAAAGAACAGTGGACTTCTACAGCCTTGCGTGTGTGTGTTTTTTCTCTCAAATGAGATACCATAAAGGAAAGGCCTCTTCATTACAAAAGAGAGCTTGGGGGATGTGACTAATGATTGTCACTGTCATGTGGCAATTAGGTATTGTGGACCTCAAGAAGGGCGAGAGCTTTTCATGAGTGTGCTGATGAGTTTTATTGAGACTACAAGAGCCCCTGATATCTCGCTCAGTGGCCCAGTGAGACCGCTTGGCGAGGACAGTGAGAAAATGTAGGTTATGTCCACCCATGAGCCCAGATGGACTCTGCAGCCTGCACCAATCAACTCACAAAGGTGATATAATTGCCAGGGCAGGATGGGACAAGGCCACCGCCTTTGGAGTTCTTCAGTCTCCTCCTTTTCCCATTGCACCTATTCTCTCCCACTCTATACTCACTGATTATACTCCCCTCCCTCATTGTCCCATTATCCCCCTCCAACAACAGGCCAATTTGTCCCTCCAGCTTGGCTCCCGCCTCCCCTCCTGCTGCGTTATTTAGCCCCTCTTCTGCACTTCAATGGCAGGTACTGATTAGAGAACTTCTACGACCTCTTTGCTATTCCTCAAAATCCCTCCTCCCCTTCCCAGCAACCTTTAATCTGATTACAGGCTTTCTGCAGCTTTTCAGAGGAGGCCAGTCCCAGGAGGACAATAGAAGACCAAGTGGTTTCACAAACACTCTCCCCAGGGTCATATGATTCACAAGAGGAGCCGCATCCACTCTCCTCCGGCATCAGGTCCCTGCGAGGCCTGTCTGCACCATTATTTAAGAGAAACATCTCTGTTACAGTGATGCTGCCTCTCACCTCCTGACTTTTATAATCAAAAAATCATCGTGAACCTTTTCTGAAAAGACAGGATTTAAGTAAAGATCTCTAATCTTCATCTGTCTTTGTCTAATATTTAATAAGTGTAAAAGACTGAAGCACTCGGACTGAACTACAGAAATAATTGATAACTTTCATAAAAGTGATTCTTAATAATCAACACTGCAGACAACTGAGGGTTACAAAGTTTACATGTCTATGTTTGTCTATAAGTCACCAGCAGAACATTATAAACACTGTGAGTATACTATCATCATAATCAGAAATTGACATGATACCCTCTGAAACTTCTCAAAAAATATTTGTTTAGTTGGGATAAAGACCATAAACATCAGACATCGTGAGTTTGAATTTGAACTTCAGTCACATTCTTAACTCTCAACAGAGAAAACTGGCTGAAACAAAACATGCTGAAACACACGCACCTGTATGAACATTTCTGGGAAATCTACTGAATATACCGCTGTCATCAATGAAGTAATGATCTAATGATCTAAGTAAAGTAGAGCTGCAACAATTAGTTGATTCACAGAACATTAATCAGCAACTATTTTGATAGTCCATTAATCATCCTGAGTCATTTTTTAAAGAAAAAAAAATGCTAAAATTCTCTGGTTCCACCTACTTAAATGTGAAAGTGCAAACTGAATATTGTTGGGTTGTGGATTGTTGGTTGTGACAAAACAAGACATTTTACGTTGCATCTTGGGCTTTGGCAAATGGTGATCAAAATGTTTCACCATATTCTGACATTTTATAAATCAGACAACTAATCGATTAATCAAAAAAATAATTGAGTGATTAATCAATTAGGAAAATAAAGATATGCCCTAAAGTAAAGATATGCAAACACTGTCTTTATGTGAACCAGGCCTTGGTACACAGTTGCTATCAGTCATATCATTAAAACAGATTTGTAGTAAAGCAGTGCATCTAATAATAAAACCAATAAATAAGTATGACACCAAGTAAATGTTGCTGTTTCACTGTACTAATGACGCAGCCTCTGAGCAGTCTTTTAACATATAACCTCACAGTTAACTTGTTTGACCCCATCAGGCCTTTTTAGAGACCTCTTCACTCAATAAAGCTTCTGCCAAAACACAGCCAACCAGCACAAAGCAGATGTCCACCCACTGCATTTAGAGTTCATTAATGTCACAGTGATTGGTCAGGAAATTGCCCTATTGACTGTCCTGTCCAGACCTCATTACCATCAGAATAAAGGGAGCAGGGAGATCAGAGCCCTTGAGGCAACAAGCAAAGCCCACGATGACTTCAAACTGTCGATGTAGAGGTGGAGACATTTCTCCACTTATTCTAGGAGCTTCATCACTTTAACTAAAGGCACAGGCACTTAAACATGATGCTGCATGAGAGTCCCTCAGGTCACATGACAGTAAGACCTGACAGAGTCATGTGAATTAAGGTGTCAGTTGATGTGAAACTACAGGGGAAGCAGTGTCAGGATGCTACCTGTTCAGAGACGCCACCTCTGCCTGTGATAGGAAATATGTCAAACTGTGTCCAAAACATTTTATATGAATAGTTTAAAATTGTATGAATGTTAATTAATTTGTATAAATTCAACAAAAAATTATATAAATATGATGTTAGTAATTAAAGTCAAATTAAAGAAAATTTGAGAATATTATCGTATATTTTCTGTCATGGCTGTCATGCTCATGTGTACAAAGTTTTTATACTAGAATAATATAAATTGGGGTTACCTTTATGAAAATTAGTTATCTGTCACTGTATGAAAATGGAAAATGGAAACAAGATCATGTATTCCCCTCCTAGAAGTTGTTTTGTCAGCCTGCATACAAAGCAAATATATATATGTATACTGCTGAGACAAAATACATACATCTTAATTTTTATTGTTGTCATACTGGAGTGAATACAGTATGTTCTGCACTCAGATTTTTATCATGTTTGTTCATCTACTTTTAAAATCTGTGGCTGACGAACTAAAACACTGACTACTTTTCATCCTAAAATTTCTTTAAGACAAATCACACACAATCATATTCATGTCTTTATTCTATATCCATAAGTGTTGATTTAAAAGAGTTTAAACTCCTATTGAGCTTTGAGTTTAGCTCAGAGAAATATCTACTGATTCAGCATTTACAAGTCATTTTTTACCTCACTGCTCCACCTTGTGGAGTAAAGGAGTCATTGTGATATTTCAAAAAGGGTTGAGTTGTATTTGTTTGAAACAGGATGGATGAATGGGGTTGTTTCTTGTGATATGATACCAGTCTGCTTGAATAGAAAGAACAGTAGCTTTTGGAAAACTTTCATCTTCATGAAGCTCTGAAATCCCAAACTGACCCACAAATGTCATCAATCACTCATCAAGTGTAAATTTGGATTTCTAGTTTCAAGCAGTCATCTGCACTTTTTTTTTTTAAATTAAAAGCTACTTATTGTATATTGCTGAAACAAAAAGGGAGTAATGGAAAACAAGGACAATCTACTGTTATCTAATTACCAAATATAGTATCATACTATTGCATGTCATTGGTTCTAACACTGGCTTTAGGATTTTTTACTGTTTGTTTTGTGTGAAGCATTTTGTAACATTCGTTTTGAAAGACAAATGAACTTCTATGTATTATATAATAATAAAAACATTAGTGATATTAATATTACTATTGTTGTTAATATTACTATTATTGTTAGAAGTAGTAGTAGTAGTAGTATTTCTGTATGTCCATGAAGTGACCCATCAGGTTAAACACTGAGCATCCTAATTGTGGATTAATTGAAATGAAAAGCAATTAAAGCAACATGGCATTATTTTATATACCCTAAACATGGTAGACTGACAGCACGGTACAATACTGTGACCACAGTCCATCACCAGAGTACATGACAAGAGAAAGAGTAATTACAACTTTTGAACAATGAGAATCAGAATCATCTTTATTGGCCAAGTATGTTTACACATACAAGGAATTTGACTCCAGTTTAGTGGCTCTCAGTGTATTTTTACTGCGAGGAGGTGTCGTAAGTCTGTGGTTTTAATATACATTCAAGATATAATTATTTTTAAAAAATGAATAAAAGCTTTAACATAGGCCTTGATACTTTGCTAATAAAACAGACTCTGTTTCTGTCATTCTGTCATTGGTTGTCACTTCCAGTGCTTGGTGGATGGTGTGTGAGAGTGTTTTTTCTGCCGGGGCAGTGTCCCGCTCTGTTGCCAGCTGATTTTGTTATGGATTAGATAATTATTTAGTTACTACTATATCATCACTGTATCATTTCACCACACATATTGGATATCACAGCTAATTTTGATTTCCTTCAAAATGGCACACATCATATTTTACTTTGCACACACACACAACAGCTTAAAATCCAGCAACTTTAGAAAACAAACAAAAAACACTAAAAAAAAAAAAGGAAGACCAGAAGAAAATAAATCACAATAACAGATCTATAAAATGAAGAGAAGAGTTCACCAATGAGCATACAATAATCCTATAAAGACAAAGAAATCCATGTACGAAAATACAGTAAAAATTAGACATCAAGAATTAAATGTGATAACTTTTTTTTTTTAATTTTCAAAAGCAAGCTCTTGATAATGTGCACTTTATCTGAGCCTGAGTCAAGACAGGACAATACAGCAAATATTTACAGTAGTCATGGATTTACTAAATTTGACAACTAATTTTTCAATATTGCCAGTGGTTTTTATGCACTACAGTTCATTTATTTAGGCTGCTGAAAATTCTCAAGTATCACATGATTGTCCCTTATTCTGGTTATTCAAAGCCTATGAGTGACTGTCACACTTATGAGGTATTATAGTTATTTAGGTTTGTCATTATTTTATCTATATTATAGGTGCCTTCATATGTCTTTAAAAAATGCAAACAAGAATGTAAAGAAAATAATACAACTTTATTGTTTGATTCCAGTTACATGTTATTTATGAATGTGTATATCTGAAACTATAATACGTCAACAATACAAGAAACATATAGTCACATACAAGCACATATAATGTATTGGAGGTAACATTCAACATTACTCAACCAAATTGCTGGAAACTGTTTCATTGTTACTATAGTTACTCAAAACTTCCACCTTAAGAACAAATAAGGTATGCAACAAACAAACAATGTGTGATAAAAAGTGGAATCATACAGTATGTACACGCAGCTTAAAAAGAAAGAAAAGATACAACTCAATAAGTGCGCCTAATTTGGCAGCACAAATAACTTTGATTAAATACTTTTCAATATACTGTACTTCAGCAGATTCCTTGTTAAAAAGGACATTACATAGAAAATTATCAGTGACAATATTTAACAATTAAAAAGCATGACATGAAAGAATTTAGAGCTCTCCAAGGTCTTTAAAGATAAAATAAGATGTGCTACAACTGATGATGTAGAAACACACATGAAAACAACTCTCAGTTCTTCTTGTGCATTACAATCAACTTACACTACATAGTGAGATACACTACATTACACTACACAGGTGCTTTTGACTTCTCATCATACTTCTTGGATTCATGTTAAGTTATAAGAAAGCAGTTTAAAAATTTCCTTCAACAATAACACCAGTTTTAATTCAGAATCACTTTTCTATTGCAGCGCTGTCATAACCTTTAAACTCCCAATAACTGACAGACAAACGCATCAAAAAATATTGTTCCTTTCTTGTAGGATTGCCCGTTCTTTAAAGGCAATTCTTTCATAAATTAGTGTTGTTTCACAGCTGTATCAAGTTCAAGGTGATGTGAGGATGATGATATTCCACTGTGCGTCTCTAGCTCTGCTCCACAGAGAAGTTTGACTCAGATCTGTTGAACAAAAAGGAAGTTCATCTTTAATGAGAAATTCATGACAGGGAGGAGTAAAGGAGAACACATGAGTGAGTGAGCTTACATGTCTTGGTGCTTGTGTATCATGTGGTTGTTGTACTCCAAAACAGGAGGGATGGTCTCCTCATCCTCAGGGACCTGAAATCGACACAATGGATCAGATCATGAGCCAGAAACACATCTGCTGTATGTCTATGAGTAATTTCAGAGTCAAGTGTTTTCCCATAAAGAGCAAGAACACCATCTAGTGGTAGAAAAGCACTCTCACCTCCCAGTAAACCTCATCATCGAAGCAGTTGTCATCAGCAGGGTCGCCCCAGATGGGGAACTTCAGGATGAAACCTTTGAGGAGAGAAAAAACGGGAATTAACTAAGACTTCTCACCTTACTTTTAATATCCTCCTCTTAGCTATGATGCTGTTGTTCCCTGTTCAAACCTATTTTGCAGTTAAAAGAGATTTTTTTCAGTTATTTCTTTACTTACTTTATTAATATTTTGTTCTGCACGTGTAGTTTTTTTAAAAGCACATTGTAAAATACCTCGAACAGGTTTTAGAAATAAACTTTATCAGATCTCTGGATTCCCTTACAATAATCCATGAAACAGATTGCTTGATATGGAAAGATAACTGTTTTCCTGAGTCTGAACACATTGTGCAAACTCACCAACAATCGCCCCTCCAACAAGTCCAAATGCAATTGACACACATGTGCCAGCAGCCTGGAAGCCTCCCTGCGTTCCTACACTTCTGTCTGCAAAGGCGCCTTCAAAGTCAAATGTGTTGATCAACCTAAACACAAAGAAAAACTTTATTCAGCAACATTTTCATATTAAGCCTTGCAAGATCATTTCACTTCAAAGCTGATAACTGAAAGAAGACAAAGCCGCATAACTGGGAATGTGCTCTCTGGTGGGGGAGTCAGTCTCTGAATTTCAAGTTATATGTGGATGTGTGTCTGTGTGTTTGTGTCAGTCACTCACCCCTCTTTGCTGTAGACAGATTCGGTGGCAGCCGCGGCAACGATGGCACCTGTAAAGCCGCCGAGCATCCCTGGCAGAGCATGCAGATTGTGGACACCACATGTGTCCTGGAGCTTGAGATACTTCTCCAAGAAGGGCTGAGAATGAGAAAAACAGTCACACATTAATTACTGATCTGTAACGTGATTCATAGACAACCTTTAAAAATGCTAAAGTCATGGTTGGTATGAAGACATGTGATGTAAAAAAAATATTTTAAATTTTCTATTTTTTACATTCTGTATGTTTATTTAACTGTTAAATTTCTGTTAAATCTCTTTACATGATGCCGTATCAAAGCCTGGGGCATCATTTTGGTGAAAAAAAACAAAATCTCAACATTTTAATTTCTTTTCAGCCTAAAAATCAGCCTTTAAAAACTTACAAAGTGTAATTTCTGTGTACTTGTGAATATAAACTTCCCCCCCAGGTTGTTAGAACCCCTAATTCCCAGAAATATTGCTGACAAACTCAGTGTCTAGCCCCTTCAAAATGCTCAATGGTTTAAATTTAATGTGAAGCTTCTTACTACAAGCCTCATTCAACAATGTCATGTTTGGCACAAAGTTCATTTGACCTTTATTATGTTTTGAGGTGTGTCAGAATACCTTGCTTCGCCAGACTGTTTCCTTGTTACATTTAATCCTGAAAGTGTTTTTAAAATGAGTCACCAGTTTCTTATAATCCTTATAATCTTGTTGTTTTCCTGTAATGCAACCTACAACTGGTTTCACTCTGCCTCCTTCATATTGCTTCTGTTTTACGGTTAGATTCCTTTTTTTTTTTACTCTCTGTCTAGAGTGACAGAGCCGCAGCACAGACTTGAAGACTTCTTTCATATGAAGTTAGAAAGTGAAAGACTGTGGGCTCACCGTGATAAACAGGTAGCCAAAGGTGGAGATGATGCCACTGCAGAAACCCACAATGAGTGAACCGTAAGGAGTGATCATGAACTCAGCGGCTGTTCCCATGGCAACACCACCAGCCAGGGTGGCATTCTGGATATGTACCTATCAAATAAAACAGCATGTTAGTCATGAGAAATTGAGAGACACATAAATGTTACATGACCGGTTGTAGATTAATTTGTTAACACTTCAGAGCTGGCTCGACTTTGATGAACTTGTATGTGTGATTTTCTTGTTTTCTTGTGTTTTTCAGCGACAGAACATTACCATGTCCACTTTTCCTCTCTTCTGAGACATGCTGGAGATGGCCACAGTGGTGAGAACAGAGGAAGCGAGGGCAATGTAAGTGTTGATGGCTGCTCTGTGCTGTCCGTCACCATGGTCTGTGATGGCTGAGTTGAAACTGGGCCAGAACATCCACAGGAAAAGTGTACCTGTGAGGTGAGAGAATCAAATCAAACCACAGTTAGATAGAGGGATTAATGTAAGTAGGTTTGACTGCGATACATCTAAAATATTAGGTATACCAAATTAACTATGTCTTAAAGATGTGGCAAACATGTGAAAAGTATAAAATAGAGTAGACTCACCGATCATTGCAAACAAATCAGAGTGGTAGACAGATCCGTTGAGGCGTTTACTTTGGTGTAGGTTTGGTCGGTAGAGGACCCAAGAGATGGCCAAACCATAGTACCCTCCGAAAGCATGAATGACCATGGAGCCACCAGCATCTCGGCACTGTGGAGATATTAAAATTTCACTGTCATAGATGGATATACAAAGCAGCAGCAGCTGATAGAAAGATAGAAAATGCAATGTTTGAAGAAAATCCTAAACTCCTCGGGCATCGTATTGTTCCATGTAGGATTGATTTTCTTGGTGAGACTCACATGAAGGAGGCTGAGGATGATGAATTCCTCCACAGCAAACAGCGTGATGCCAAACAGGGTGACCACAAGCAGCTGGACAGGGCTTACTTTTCCCAGGAGGGCACCGTAAGCGATCAGAGAGCCGGCACAGCAGAAGTCTGCGTTGATCAGACTGTGGGTGACACACAAAAAGGACAAGAACAAGGACAGAATGAGCAGAAACTTTAACGACCAAGCAGCAATGAGTGAAGCATGAAATCACTGTGAGGAGTCAAAGCAAGGCTGGATTACCAACCGGTCAAAGCAGGCATTTTCCACGAGGCCCCAGACCCCCAAAAGTCATGTCAATTGGTTTTGATAATTTGTTAGGGTATTTGCACCACTAAACAACAATATCAACTTTTATCTAAGGAAGTGGTCTTGTATTATTGAGGGGCCCTTAAGATCTGTTGCAGTTTATATAGTGTTGACATGGTGCATATTCCTACATAAATGTGTGCTTACTCAGAGACCTTAGGGTATTGGGGTAGTGTTATTCAATATGTTTACATGCACATATACAATGCAGAAAAATGTGGTAGATATGAGTTAGTCAACGAGGCACCAAAGGCCACTAGAAACACAAATTTATCATATAAGTTGACAAACATGCTTTCAGTAGACAAACTTGAATGGCTAGATGTTAAATATATTTTACAGCATGACTTCTCACGTTGCTATGAATAGAATGACTGCTGCGTTTAACATCCAGGATCAGACAGAGTGACAGTTGTGACAAAAGAATCCAGACCCCTCTCCTCTCTGTCTTTGAAGATACTGACTTTCTTAGAAGTTATATAAGGCATGTGTTATGTAACCATGTGCACTCCCACTTGTTGCTTTCCATGAACGGCAATGTATAAAAAACTGTTTGCTTGCAGTGAAGAGACTTACCTCTCCACTCCAATGTAGATTTTTCCTGTAGTGAGGTCGAGGGAGTGGAACCAGCCTTGCATGAGAAGAGCCCACTGCAGACCAAAGGAGGCAATCAGGAAGTTGAAGCCCACTCCACCGAAGCTGTAGCGTTTCAGGAAGGTCATGAGGAAACCAAATCCAACAAAGATCATGACGTGGACATCCTGGAAGCCTGGAGTGAGGGCCATATACACATATTGTCATTGAGGGTTGAGGTGTAACGGCGTGCAGTGAGTTACATTTGCGGAATAATAAACAAAGAGCAACAGTAATAAAAAAAATAAAAAATAAAAATAAATAATAAATAATAAATAAATAATAAAATAATAATAAAAAAAACATCTCAGGCTTCAACAAAAATCTCTTAGCACTTTCTCTCTTGCACTCTCACTTCCTACTTCACATTAATCAATTAAGGGTCATTTAAATGCTGAAATAAAGTTTCTTATTAATTATAAATTTTCTCCTTATGCTTGCATGTTAAGGTTTTATCACTTTGAAAGCTCAAACTGGTTTTAGGATATTATTGCAGATATCAAATAAAATCAAAAAAAAAAAAAAAAAAAAGCAAATATCAAGATGCTTTTACCAAATACCTCAATATCGATATTGCAACAATCTTATAGGGATGACTATTGGTGCTTTCACAAAATATTTACACAATGAGATTTTTGATGAATAATTATCAGTAATGTGGATATAATGACTAAGTGGGTAAAGGAAAATAATAGAACAGCTAGAACAGTCTGATAAATTCAAAAAATTACATCACTTTAATGTAATGCAGCCTTTAAAATCAGGAAAAGACAACACTTATGCCATATCACAATATTACGATATCCAAAATCGAACACAATATATAGTCTCATATCAATATATATATATTGATATCTTAATATCGATATCTTGATATCTTAATACTGCATACAAGTGCAGTACAACTGCTTACAGCTTTTGAAATTAAGTATCTTAACATTTGCCTTTGCACAATCACAATCTAACTTCTAATTGAAAAACAACTTCCCTATATCATAATGCATGTTTTTACAGCCTTTGACGTTTCAATGAAGTACTGTAATCAGAAACCAAAGACAGAAACAGGATGGTGAAAGTGGGGTTAAACAGACACAATCTGGTCACTAAGGTCTCACTAAGAAAGTACATAAATATGAGTGTTTCTCCAACACAGTCTGGTCATCAATAATTCCTCAAACACACAGAATCATCAAAACAATTAAAAAAAAGAACAGTGAGCTTCCTTTTATGCTGTCTACTGCACTTACTGGGATATCTGAAGTAGAAGTCATTTTCAATGTCGCTGGTGATGTTGTGACTCTTCCTGTGCTCTGCCCAATGTGCGTCTGACTCCTCATCATACCGGATGAAAACTCCAAACAGGATAATCATAGCAATCTGCCACACAAAGCAGACAGCTGGCAGACTAACACGCACATTGGTGTTCTTCTGCGGGCCGAAAAAATTAGCTGCGGTCTCACAACAGTTCCCCATGGCAATGACTCTCTGTTAATGATGCTCGGATCACTTCTCAGCCAACTGTGCTTTGCTGTGGCTTGCAGCAGCATCTCAGCAGGTTTATATGGGCCTTTGGAGGGGTGTGCCCCACTTACTCACTCACACACAAGGGGTGGACACATCTTACCTGTTATCAGGTAAACCACTCCTTACCTGCTGTTCCTTTTTTTTTACAACCAAACCAAGCCATGGTTGGCAACATATTCATCCTAGAACAGATATCACTGCAGTAATCAAGTAATCACTATAAATGTGTGATGGAAACAACACAGTACAGAAAGTCGATGCTTTGGGAACTAACTCGATATGTCATCATTTTATGATGTGGCAAGTCTTGCCATTATTCTAATATGTTCACATCTATCAACACAATCCAAAAAAATCTGTAAATATCAGACCTTGGTGTGAAGGTAAAGATATTCAGCCACAACTATAACTGCAATAATAATTTGCTATGACTATTCACTCAGTCCTGTGTTTTAAATGATTTTTGAGTTTCAGCTATGTGCTCTGTGACAGCATGAGACAGGTCTTGGGTGAACACACCTGTCTATCAGACTCATAAATCACCAGAGTTGCACAATAATTTGAGATGTGCATTGGTTAGAAGAAACAGCAGGAATGAGCTCAAACTGGGAATAGAGTCTTTATCTGAGGTTGCAACAGCAACATATATTTTGATTCTTTACCTCAATGTACTTTTTATTGTGGCCTTTTACACAGGGCCTGTTCACTGAGCATCAATGGACTTTTTCATAACGCTCTGCCACACATCTCCATATCAGAATCAGCAGTACAACTACAGTTTATACTGCTGCTGAGTCACTCCACTGGAGCAACTAAGTGTGCATTGGTAATTCAGTTGTACCCACATGTTCCCTTTATAATGTCATGATTTTTGGGTCTCTCATGTTTTAGTCCACCTATTGCTGGTTGAGGTCAGAGGCATGATATCAGTCAGTGAAGTCTCGCAGTGTGCAGAAAAAAAATGTCCGCATGATCTAACATGAATGAGTGCTCAGTGGGAATAAAATGTGTGAGATGTCACCTGTGACAAACAGCTGATTATCAGTTCTTCAACAGTGTTCAATGAGCAAAGTCATGGCTGTCCAATCGGTGCTTCATATGCCCATATACCCACCTCCTACAAAACATGTGCACTTTGTGTTCTGTTTGTTTTTACCAATCTAGATCATAATCTAAGAGAAGAGATTCCAGTTTAAGGATTCATCATATGTCAGGGTACAACTGTATCTCTCTGACACAACATGTGAACATTCCAGATGTTATCTGTTTTCCTTCTTCGACACATTCACCTTCCTCAACTTATTATGTAACACATTATGTATCACTGACGAGATTCACGTCTTTGATAATATTAAAGGGTGTGCTCAAGAGTTAAACTATGATTTACAGTACCAAAACTCAACTTTAGTAGATACAGTAGATAATGTGTCACATGTAATGTATCACTGGGCTCTGTGAGTCTTTAAATCCACACACAACAACCTGAACAAGCAGGTTTGACAGACAAAGTCTTAACATGGACTCTAATTTTTGCTCTTGTCACTTTCATATATTTCATACACTTAATTTCTTTGTCCATAGCACAGTCCATATTTCCTTTGTACAGTCAATATTTCATTTCAAGGTTTTATATCCCATTTCGCAACAAATATATTTCTATTCTGTAAATAGATTTTATACTGCAAATTTAGTTTTGACATTTTTTTGTTTACCTCCTTATTTATTAATTTTATTCTTTATTGTTCTATGTTGCGTTTGTGGGAGCAAACACCAACACATGTTATTTGCATGCTTGCATATTTAGCTAATAAAATAGATTTGATTCTGAATAAGATTTTTATTATACAAAACAGACTGAAAAAGGACTGAGCCAGGGCGGTTTTCTTTACATGGATCCATAGAAGTTCCGGTCTGTGCAGTCAAAGCAGACCTGTAGTTCCAGCTTTGCCTCGCTGGTCCATCTCCTCACAGTCCTGACCACAGGTTTTATTTTAGTTTCTGCCTGTAAGTCGGGGGAAAGAGTGATCAGACCAGAGCTGTATGGGAACAGAACGACGGTTGTCCATTACATAGTACAGCAGTGGTCCAGTGTGTTTGTATCCCTGGAGGGACAATGTGCTGTCCATATTTTGGCACTGTGGCTGAGGTTTGCTTTGTTCAAATCTCCAAGAAAAGAGGAGTAGCTCACACTGAGAAGGGGGTCTAAGTGTTAATGCTAATGGGGTTGTAATTGAAGATCTACTGATTAATCACTTCAGTCGATTTATTGGTGCTGATAGGACATTTTACAAACTATGGGAATCAGTAGAACTTGGCTCTGATAGTGGCCGATGGCTGTGCAGTCTCCACGGGTCACACAGGGAAGTACATCAGTGTGTTGCATGGAGGCTCCATACACAAAGTCAAGGTAATCAGGTTTTTCCTAACATTATAAGACTCAGGCGCAGTGCCTAAGTGCTTTTTCACAGTGCCTAAGCTGAATGAAAAGAAAAAAACTATCCTGAGAGTCTCTGCCACATTTTGCTGTCATTTATGGTCGGCCTGCTTCTCTGTCCTCTCTGGTGCTCTCTGTGTTTCACACACACACACACATACACACACCAGGACCTCAGTAATGACATTTTGCCTCATTAGAACCAGGCTTTGGTCCCCATGAGGACTACTAGTCTTACTGGTCCTGACAAGGTCTGTGTTTATATCGGGAAATGTCCCCATGCGGTACCAAAAGCATGCACACGCACACACACACACACACACACGGAGCAGAGTAGAGAGGCCGGTGGAGACAGTCAACAAGGTGAAGCGAAAGATAAAGTTTTACTCCAGTTGACGACAACTACACCTGTTACTGTAAGTGTAATAAAACCTTTATCAAGGTGTTCAACATGCATAAATGTTTAGAAAGGCGATATGTCCACCTGCTCTGTCCGCAGTCCCCTGGTATGTTTTACACAACCACAACTGGCTGGTTAAGCTAATAGCCAATTGAACAAGCTAAAATGAAAGCTGTCTGTATGAAGTCTAACTGTTTATCTCTAAATATTTGGCAAATTCTTGTAAACTTACCAGCAGGCTGAGACAAACCAGCCCCTCCCCCCTCCACCAGCAATACCTACAGCAGAGGGAGGAGAACGGAGGACAGGATGAAGGACTGATACTGACTGATATCTGTGTTCCTCATGCTTTCTAAACTTTACTCAGTATTTTCATGTCAGGAACATTATTTATTTTACTGATATTTTATATTTGTTTCCAGTGAGATATTATTGAGTTAATATAGTGACTTTGCTGTTGTAAACATTACTGGTGTCGCTGCTCTAGAAACAATATTTAGTTATATTTAAAATATAAATCAATTCTAATCCTATTCTTAAAAATAATAATAATTCTAAAAAAAACAATTCTTTGGTAATGAAAAAGACTATTGATGAAGAACCAAGCTTACAAGAATACTATTGATAAGATAAATATAAAATCCTAACATACCCAAGCTTTTAGTTAGATTTAAAGTATGTGATTAATGGGTAAAACATTCCTTTTAGAATCAGTATTATTATTGTCATTCATTTTTAATAATGTTAATAATACCTTCTTATCCTACTCTCTTCACTGTAATACTTTCTTACCTTCTCATTTTATATGTTATCTTATATGTTTCATATATTTAATGTTAATGTAATGTTTTTGTCATGCATGATCTTTATCTATTTTTTTGTATTTGTTTTTAAGCACATTGAATTTACATCTGTTGTATGAAATGTGCTACATAAATAAACTTGACTTGACTTGATCTGTAGTTGTAATGTGTCACTAAAATGGACTGCCTTTCTTCCAACCACTCAAAGCGCTTTTACAGTACAAATCACATTCACCCATTCATACACTGAATGGGTACAGGGGCTACCATGCAAGGTCCCAACCTGCCCATCAGAGGAAACTAACCATTCATACACATTCATACACTGATGGCACAGCCATCAGGCGCAATTTGGAGTTAAGTATCTTGCCCAGGAACACATCGGCATGTGGACTGGGGGAGCCAGGAATCGAACCGCCGATCTTCTGATCCGCTCTACCTCCTGAGCCACAGCCACCCCCTAAGCAGGCATTCAGATCTAAAACAGCCCTGCCTTAAAACAACAATAGTTATAGTATAACATTTGGTTTAGTAGACCTAAAATGAGTCTACAGGGTAAGTTAAAACATTTGTGGAAAATCTTTGTCATGCATTTATGACAGACTGAATGATGAACTTGTGTTTTCAGGATAACATGAGCCACTGGTCATATCATAACGCTGTAAGGCCGCCCAAAAAAACCCTGAGTGCACTGAACTGAGGGTGCATTTATTGAATGAGATGAATAAAAATGCAAAGATGATTTTTTAAGAAGCATGTATCATTTATACTATCAAAAGTTACATACTTATTTCATACTTTATAATAATTCTGCTCCGCAGTATGATCCATGTAGTTGTAAAGCAGTTTACTTTTCCTGTTTTTCTTCCAAACATATCATAAAACAGTCACTGACAAATTATTCTGCAGTGAAATCATGAAAGACTCCTAGTTCATCATTTAACTTCTCTATCAGCTACAGCACGAAATGTTCAACAGTTGAAAGATTATATGACAGAAGGAATCAGCTTTGCCCTTCTCACATAATGGCAACCATGTAAAAAACCTTTGATACTGTAAGCTAAGTTCTCAAACTGACAGCAGGGTGGCACAGAGAGGAGGAAGAATGTTGTTAAATTACAAGGCCATATTTAAAGAACTGTCACAGAGAATCCACCTTGATGAAATACCCCTGAGAAAAAAGGAACTTCTGCCTTTGGGGGATATTTTAATAAAGAGTCTTACAAATTGCTTACAATGCTGCAGAGTATAGTGCTGGGAATGATTGTGATGTTTGCTTGTTTCAAAAAAGGTAGGTCTTCATACAAAATGAAATTTAATTAAAATGAAGCGTCAATCAATTAGTTTAATTCATGTGAAAATGATATGTCATTTTAATATTTATTTCAGGCCTGGAGCGGTTCTCATGTGACAGGAGGGACAGTGTGGAGGTTTCAGATGTTATCGGTTGAAGGCATCTCAGCTATGTTCTCTGTCACATGGTGTGGTATGCTCTGCCATGGCTGCAGAGATCTCTGGAACGATGCCGCTGGAGATATTATGAGCTCCTGTCAAGCTGCAGGTAAGTGTGACATAGATCAGTGAAATGCAGCTATTCAAACAACAAAGCATTTCAGCTTTCTTTCCTTTACTTCTGCATTGTCTTTACTGTAACAGTGGGCCCCCCATCAGACCTGCCAAATGACATCACTTACAAATATGGAAACCACAAGACTTTTAAAAAAGGATTTTAAAAAAAAGAAGACAAACGAGGCACATTTAAAAGCACAACTCAAACATTGATTCATAGCCTCAATTTGAACTGTGCAAAAGTCTGTGTGCATATTACACACATATCATCTGCACAGTTTGAGTCACCTTGTCACAAATTTTAACACACGCAGCTGTTGACCGCTTTTGTTTGTGTCTGCTTGGAATCCATCCAGTTTTAAAGCATAAAAAGCGAAAAGGAATCAGATAATTGCTTCTTCTCACATGACTGAAAGCCTGTTTTCATTTGGTTAATGATGCATCTCAGTATTCATCTCAGTTACAAAGCCATCCTCTACCGTGAATGAAATCTTTTCAGCACAGCTTATAAAATAATGTTTTTTGTTAAGATACTTTGTCTTTGTTTACGGAAATAAAATGTCATTCAAGCGTTTTGCACTGTGATTTCATCAGATTCATCTGAAGCAGCCGAAGGAGTGTCACTAACCAGAGAAGAATTTCCTAGAGCTCGACAGGTACATAATAGCACACACAGCCAGATACCAGAGAGATATGGGAGCGTCAGGCAGACGGCAGTTTCTTGGTGACAGAAAACTACTGTACATTACTGAAGATGACACTCAGATAACCTTCATAAACAGTGTTATGATCAGCGGAGGACACACAAGTTTTACTTTGTCAAACAGCATCTTTGTCTCTCACATGGTCCATCATGTGACTCTGAGTTGAAGCACATGCAAATTGTTCTCAAGGTGTCACACATGCTCATGTGCTTTGGTCAGCCATGCAGGTGACTCTGAGCAACAATGTACATACATACCTGCATATTCTTTTTTTTCATGAGCAAACTTAATATGAGTATGTTTTACAAATAACAATTATATTTCAGTGTGTTTGTGAAATCAATGCTTTGATGTGTATCTGAATTTTGGAAAATTAAATTTATGTTGCTTCCTTGGAATTAATTTTTATCAAAATTCTGACAAAACTTGCAAAACGCTCGTTATTATTTCAAACTTTAACAACTTCACTGGTTGACATGAGTTCAAACTTCTAAACAGTATTAAACCTTTTATACTCATGATTTTATTAATGCACATACAAAAAATTACTTTATCTGGTGGCATATGTTTTGGCCATAATTGTTTTGTATATACATTCTTTTCAATTTGGTCGAGCCCTTCACTGAAACCATATGATGTTTATATTAAGTAAAATATTCAAAACCATTTATGTGGCTGTATCCTTCCATCAAATGGAAATATTCTACATGTCTTGTGTAATGCAAATATGACTTATCAACTTATAATTGTGTTTTTAAATGTATACATTGATTGATTGATAATTGACACATTGAAGAAAGCAATTATTATGCCTGTGGAACACCACAACCTTTTTTCCTCCTAAACCACACTGCACATACAGTATATGAACAAAAATAATGTGTGCACATGACGGCACAAGGTGAGACACTTATTTTTTCAAATACTACACCAACACATTTTTGTGACGACATATCATATAGTGTAGTATTTATAACTGAGGCAGGTTATTTCTTAACATTATTTGTGTTTTGTGAATGCACACTGTACACTGAATAAGCTGACACTAACCAGGGCCTCTTTGTGACCAACATTGTATGTAACTTGACAGGAAACACCACTCCCTCTAAGTTTAAATAAAATGCACCGCAGGTAGAATGAAAAAGTGGGTCAGTATCAAGGGTGAGGCCTAAGTTGAATATTACACAGAGATGAATTACTTTCCTAATGAACCCATTAATTCCTCAAATCGTCAAATAGCACAGGGACCAGATGAATTTAAGAAGTAGAAGATCCCCGTGGGGAAACTGATCCTCTGCATTTAAGAGTATTAACCCTAACATACATGCACCTGAGGGAAACCCATGCAAACACTGGGAGAACTTGCAAACTCCACACAGACAGGACCTGGGACAGCCAGGGTTCAAACCCAGGACATTCTTGCTGTGAGGCAATAGTGCCAACCACTGAGCCACTGTGCTTAAGCATTTTAAGTAGAGAGAGGAATCTGCTCTTGATGTAATGTTGCAAACGTAGTTTTTGTTTCCTTGGAGCTAAATAAAGATAAATACAGGCCTCAAGATCATGGGACGCTCAGGTGACAACTAAATGTCACAAAACATGCTCAACCGGTGAGGTGGTTTCAATTATAAAATGGTTGAGCAATTGAGAAACTTAAAAAAAAATTAATCACTCATGACAGTCATACCTTCTGCCAGGTTGGTGATGACTGACAACTGCCACACCTTCTTCACTGCAGCTGTTTCTCATCATAATCAAAAAGCAAAGTCCACATTAAAACTTTTCTGCTTGAGTGTAACATTAATTTGACATATCCCACTTCGATATGTCATTTTTGAATAAAAAAAAACTTTCACTTTCACTCTGACTGACACTGATACATTAAACTTCCAAGAAAAACATCAAATAGGTCCATAGATCAGTCCATTTAACAGTTGTCAGTGTCCTAGTCTTATGCCAGAAAGCTAAGTTTCAGTCTGAAAGGTTGTAGATGCCAACAGGCGGTGCACCGAGGCAATGCATACAGTACATAGACCCAGATTTCTTTCACGAAATAGCTGAGTCTTAGTCTTTTCTTAAAGATTGAGAGGGAGACCTGAATGAGGGAGTTCCGGTACGAAGGAGCTGTTTTAGTTGCTGTTTTACAAGTGAATGTCAGGGTTTTGAATTTAATGCAAGCAGCAAATGGGAGCCAGTGGAGGGATATCAACAGTGGGGTGACATGTGCTGTTTTGGGCTGGTTGAAGACCAACCGTACAGCTGCGTTCTGAATTATCTGCAGAGGTTTGAACGTACATGCGGCGAGGCCTGCCAGTAAGGAGCTGAGAAACCTTCGTTAAGTAAGCTTTAATACAACGGTTGTGCAACACAAAGTGTGCACAGCAGCTTTTCATGGAGAATTTCATGTTTTCATTCTCTGCGGGATTAATCTCAAATTGGTGTAGCCATGAAATCTTCAGCAGATAAATAATGTCTTATCACTGACAATATGAAAAGGATTATCCATGCTAATGATACTGAGCCATATGAAATAACGCCAGGTAATGCACATCATTTCAGGAATAATTATAATAATCCCTAGTACAACACCAAGCCAAGAATTTTCAGGGCCAGACAGCAGCGTCTGCAGCAGTGTTTGCACAGAGCAGACATGCACCAAAACAAAGTAACCTCTCCGTGACATTACACACCCACACTGCCATCATGTCAATGTCACTCAGCAATGTCACCTGCCTTGTCTTAACAAAAGCCTGTGGCTCCAAGTGACGTGCATGTGATTTAATGTATTACTGTTCTCCTGTCATGGTCATAAAAAGGACTTAGTATGACTTTCTCAAAGTCTTTTATTTTTTATTTTCGATTAGTCACCTTCACTTTTCATTTTGGTAAGATTTCTGCAGTACAGCTGTTGTAGTCAGCATGTTTTCATCACTGTTTTCATCCAGCATTGGAAAAAAGTCTGGCAACGCAAGTAACCCTCTCACTCACTTGCGGCCACGTTAGCAAATCCACTTTATCTGCATCTCAGACTACGCCCACACTAAACCTGCAAAATCTGAAGACACAGCTCACATGTGAAAACTATCCACAGAGGAGTTTTCAAGTCAGAATGGTAAAGATCTCCACTCACGCTGAAACACCTGAACAACAGGCAAACAGCTAAATCTCTTCTTCCTCCTCCTCTTTTGGTTGGCAATAACAAAACTAAAACTAAAGTTTGCAGATTCAGATTTTACACCCAAAAGATATGAAACAAATAAAATATGATGCAATTTTGTAGCCTAAAAAGTACTTAAAATGAGCTCCACCTTGAACAGACTTTAAGTGAATTAAAGTCGGTGAGCTCATAATACTTCTGCACCTTTAAGTAAAATTTTGAATGCTGTACTTTTACTATTATTGACCAGTAAAACTATTATTATTATACTATTATTTTTAGTGTTGTTTTAAAAAATTTTGAGTCTTCCTTCTACCACTATCAATTTCAACATTCTCAATTGGAGAAATGCTGAAAACAAGGCACAATGGAGGCCCCACACCTGGATTTACCTGGGGTCCCAAAATCACTAAGTCTGCAACCGTTAACATCTATTGAATGTTAACACACTAATGGGTAGCATGTAGCATTTCAGTATGATATCATGTTTAAGTAGCTTGCTGACATTCCCTCATGTTAGCGCCACAGGTTAGTGCTAACATTCAACCATGTTAGCTGCGTAGCTTGTATACAGTAAGAATGATGACATTTAAAAATTTGCATTCCCAAAGCACACCTGAGGCTGACGATAATTTGGCCTTTTCAGAAATTCATCCAATAGCTGTTGGGATATTCCACTTTATGGTTCACAGACGAGGCCCGTCATGCTATTGGCTCAAAATACAAAGGAAGCATGTTTACAGCAAGGAGTGTTTCCAGTTCAGGCCCCGTGTGATGTGTATTTTGTGAACTGAGCGGTGAAATGCAAGAAGTCTGTTAAAGAAATCTCTGCGGTGTTTGTGCAGCCTGAATATGCTCAACCTCCACTGCTGGGGACTACAGACTTACAAGATATATTTAAACCATGTGTCAAAGAATATGTCACAATTTTTACTTGGATTGAAGTTTTGTCTGTTTACACATTTCATATTTAGAGTAATCCACCAAAATAACTGGCATGTACAGTCCAATTTCAGACTGTTTTGTATTTATAGGTTTAGGTATAATTGTTTCTTCAACCAGAAAAGCAATAAATGTAAACTCAGCCTTTATATGCAACAGCTTAAATCAACTATTGCACCAAAACATGTAACTGTTTCAGTTTAGGCTCCTACAGTACTCTGTACAAACAACTGAAATGATGTCTGTGATTGTCCCTACTGACATTTAAGATACACTTATGCTAATTTTAACTTATATTCGTTTTATGATTTATTTCCAGCTTTTAACATGGTAATATTCCTCCAGCACAGGGGATACAGATACAAAGCAGCTCCATCTAAAAAAAAAGGTGTAAACAATTTGTCTTCAATTATCTCTGAGTCAGAAATTTTCTTTGTTTGGGAGGACTTTTATTCTTTGCTGAATGTGGGCTAGTTGTCACAGGAGGGATGTAAGTCCCTTCCATGCCACAAAATTATGAAAAGTACCAGCCTTTTTGCCTCCTTTTTACACAGGATGTTAACTTAAAAAGTGCTATACCTCAGCCAATAAAAACATGTGTTTCTGCTTGGCAGGTGTCCATTAAATTCATGTAATAGGACACCTCATTGAAACCGTGGACTAAAATAGAAGCAACAGACATAGCCCTGGGTTTAACTGATGATATATTTTAACATATTTATTTTCCCTGTGGTCATCATACAGTGCGATAATACACTATACCACCATCTTACCATTATATATCTTTCTTAGTGTTTCTTAATGTACCACACAGCCGAGTTGCTATGCAACAGCTCACTATTGTTTGTGTTAGAAATATTTGTCCTTGTTGCACAACATGACATTAGTTCAAGCGAACTAAATGCTTTCTGTTGTAAGATATTATCTGTGAAATAAATGCTACGCTAACTAGCTAACATAAATAGTTAATAGGTAGATAGGCCTAGCGGGGGCCTCTGACCCTGTGCCCCTGTCTGATCCCCCGGTCAAAATGCTCTATACATGTTATTGGGTAATGTAATATTAACTTCAGTCCAGGGCTATTAAACTATATGTCATGTTGTGTTGTCAATATCAAAGTTTCTCCTATAATGTGAACAATAACACATATTGTCTTCAACATAATATCAAACTACTTTTACAGTAACATTAGCTATTAAGTTTTCTGGTCACTTGGGGGCATCAGAAACAAGCAGTAAACACATCAGTGACTTTGTGGCAAACTTGTCAGCAAACAGTTGCCTGTTTACACATCCAGCTGGTTACGGAGCAACATTAGCATCCATTTGGAGTCAAGTCTGTGTCCAACTGATCCAATATTCACTCACCATTTATCTCTGTTTTGCTCTCCACCAGCTTCTGAGGGAAATATCTGTCTTTAGCTTCTCAGTACTCCACTATGTTCACCAGCTTCTCGTTAATGTTGTCTGTCTGCTGTTTGATGCCAGACAGGGAGTGCACAGTGGTTTTTTATAAGCTGTTTGCTATGTCTGGAAACGACACCAATGTGAGCGGTGAGACTTGACTAAAATGGTAAATTTGAGGTCCAGAAAACCAAAATAATGAGCTAAAAGATGTTGAAACACAATGTAGAGCTGATGGGAACTGTAGAATTTGGTGATAATTTTGTGTGGGTTTGTCATGATAAGTGACACCTTTCACTTACAAATAGTCATGTCATGAAAATACTTATTATAGCTGCTTTAAGGTAACATTCTGTGCATAATGAGTTGACAGACAGCTCTAATAGACTTGTTCTTTCATTTTAGATATTTTCATTCCTTCTTGGAAAACTTGCTTGACTTGCAGACCTTGCTAACTCAAACCTTGTTTTCCTAATGTGTCATCAGCCTCAACATTCCTCGTGAGGATTTTTTTTTCATTTTTAATGTTTATTTGTTAGGGACAGAAAGAGTATTCATAGACAATTACACAGCAATTATCCAAAGCAATGTATCACAGCATTTATAGCTTCTGCTCATTTTCGATGCCTGTACCTAGAAGAGCCTTGTGTGATGTGGTGTCAGTTTAACACATCTCTGTGGCGTTTTTTTTGTTTGTTTTTTTTGAGACAGACAACTCCAGTGTTATGTTTCACAGCTATGGTAATAACATACAGTACATTGTGACAGCACAAATTTGAGCTGTCTCAAAGAAGACAGATGTGGTGAGAACCGCCTTCTGTTCTTATGAGGAGGAGGAATGAAAAACAGACTGAAAGGTGGGTTGGAGGGGAAAAAACAAGAATGCTGACATCAGCTAGTTCACTGATATTTTAAAAGTCCACAAGACAACATTTCCAAGTCACTTACACAACAAAAAGGAGTCAAAAAATGACATTACATATGTTATTTTAATATTTTTTCTTTTGGAGATCTGTGTAAGAGTTCAGACTGGATTTTGCCATCAATTCGAAAAAAAAAACACACAAACTAAAAACAATCAATCAGACAAAAAAACACATGAACAATTCACATAAATATATTATGTAATTCTGTAGTAGATGGCACTAAGATCTGCCTGTAGTTTCTTGAAAGACGGTCTATTTCTGGGGTCGTACTGCCAGCAGCTGGTCATAAGTCTGGATATTTCCGACGGGCATCCATGTGGAGCAGGCATACGATATCCTGAAACACACCATGGACAGTCAAAACATACAGTATATTCACATAATCTTAACGCACTGTACACATTTTCTGATACATGTGAAATTTTTTAAAAAGGCCCCAGTGTCAGTCAGAGGCACAGTGAAGGAGCAGGAATTTTCCTCAGAGGCATCTGAACAACTTATCTCTGAGTTTTTACCTCTCTCCACTTCATCTCGTGTCTGCTGATTGGTCATGCTTGCGTAGGGCGTCATTCCCATGGAGAAGGTCTCCCACAATAGAACGCCAAAGCTCCACACGTCACTGTCAGTGGTATAACGACCTGAAAACACCAGCAGGGGGCAGCAATGACAAAGGCACAGACACAGGTCTCTTCTCAGATTTTAATTGACTAAAATTTCTGGGTGGATGCAGGCAGGCATAAAGGAGGGTTGTGGCTGCAGGAAAGAGGCAGTTGTGACATACCATAGTTCAGGGCTTCAGGAGCCGTCCATTTGACAGGGATCTGTCTGAGGCCGCCCTCTGCAGAGTAGACACCGTCATCCTGCTGACGGGACATCCCAAAGTCACTGATCTTCACTACGTTATGCTCTGCAACCAGACAGTTTCTCGCTGCCAGGTCTCTTAAAAAAAGACAAGAGGACAGAAGGAGAAAGATGTAAGATGGATGTATACAGAGGCTATGTAAAATAGATACAAAAGAGACATAAAAACATCATGCACTGAATAAATAAAAACATGAACAGTGAGTGAACAGTCAGGAGAAAAAGGAGTGAGAGAACAGGTGTTCTTGTCATGTCTCCGGTGTTGCATGTAAGGCAGTTTGACATGCAGTGTTAAAGGCTGAGCAGCTATCAGCAGCCTGCTCTGATCTGTCCCCACCAGGCAAATCATACATGGCTCCTGCAATGAGTCAGATGTCACAACCTCATGTTTTTTTCCAGAGTACCGACAACCTCCCATGAAGCCTCAAAGTACCCCAATCATTCCCGTTCAACAACAGATCCCAGATTGTTAGAGTATTTTTGGATTGCAGCTTTTTCTCATTTTTCTTTCATTACATGCTTTGAAAGCAAGCTTTTTTCATTTTTGAAAGTTACTTACAAGACACCCATCTTTTGATCTCTATATCCAGTTCCCACCTCACTTTAAGATCCACCCCCTTGACAAATAACATATTTTGGTGATTTTTTAATTGAAAGGATGTAAACAGCCTCTCTAGGATATAGAAAAAAACGTATATTTTCAGTGAACATTAATGCATAAATTGAACAAAATTCAAAAAAATAAAAACATCATTGTGGCACCCTACATAGTCAGTACTTAGTAACACCCCCTCTGGTAGATATCACAGCTTGCAAATGCTTTTTGCAGCCAGTTAAAAGTCTTTCACTTCTTGTATTTGGGATTGTTTCCCATTCTTCCTCCCAAAAGGCTTCTAGTTCTGCAATATTCTTGGGCTGTCTTGCATGCACAATTCTTTTAAGATCTACCCACAGATTTTCAATTATGTTTAAGTCAGGGGACTGTGAGAGCCATTCCAAAACCTTCAGCTTGTGTCTCTTGAGGTAGTCCATGGTGGATTTCGAGGTATGTTTAGGATCATTATCCTACTGTAGAAGACTTCCTCCTTTCAGCTTCAGGTTTTTTTTACATACAGTTGGATGTTTGCTTCCAGAATTTGCTGATACTTAGTGGAATCCATTCTTCCCTCCGCCCGCACAATGTTTCCTGTGCCACTGGCTGCAACACAACCCCAAAGCATGATGGATCCACCCCCATGCTTAACAGTTGTCAAGGTGTTCTTTTCATCAAATGCTTTTTTCCTCCAAACATACATTTGCTGATTGTAGCCAAAGAGTCCTATTTTAACTTCATCAGTCCACAGCACGTATTTCCATCAGGCTTCTGTAGATGTTCCATTGAATACTTTTGACATTGGATTTTATGATGAGGACGCAGGTAAGGTTTTCTTCTACTGACTCTCCCATGAAGGTCTCGTTTTTGCAAGCATTGCTGCACAGTGGAACGGTGCACCACCACTCCTGAGTCTGCCAAATCTTCCTGCAGGTTTTTTGCAGTCAAATGGGGGTTTAGATTTGCCCTTCAGAACAGCATACAAGCAGTTTTCTCCGAGAGTTTTCTTTGTCTTCCAGATCTCATCTTGACCTCTACAGTTGCCCTTAACTGCCATCTCTTAATTACATTTCACAGTGTGGAAACTGCAAGCTGACAGCACTATGCTATCTTATAGCCTCCCCTTGCAATGTGGGCATCAATAACTTTCATTTTCAGAGTCTTACACAGCTGCTTAGAGAAACCCATGGCTGCTTGCTGTTTGCACAAAGTTCGAGGAGTCAGAGTATTTGTAAAGCTTTGAAACTGGCACCAGCTGACATTTCCTAATGGCAATTGTTGACATGCCTCAGGCCTAATGAGCTGATTAAGGTCTGAGACTTTGTAAAAAGAATCTGAGACTTTGGAACTCTGAGGCAGGGATGGGAATCAAGAACCGGTTCCAGTTGAGAACCAGTTCCAAACTGTCTGATCCATTGGAATTGTATGCCTTCGAGCTTATCAATTCCTCTTATCAATGCCCAGGTATGTGATGTTAATGGAAAAAGGCGAAACTCAACTGCGAGGGCAGTGCAGCCTCCAGACTGTCTACAGTACACATATGCCGGAGTCATCTTTGGTTATCTTGTAATTTATCTTCAAGAAGGCAGCAGTTGCAAACATGTTTTGATTTAACAACTAAATAATTGCCTTTGGGAGTCATATACTGTGAACTTTCTATGCCGTCATCACAGAGCAGAGCAGCGGACTCCAGTAACAAACGAGATGAGACCAGATACACACTGCAGCATTAAAGAACTTAAACCAACTCTGAGGTAAGAAAAAGACAATAGAATAGAAAATAAGAAGAGAATAACTCAGTGCTCAGTTTGTTTCACCTCAAAAACCCTTCGCCCGTTCAGTGTCTTGGACAACGGTGGCATTCCCCAGAGCTAACGGTGCAGCAGAGAAGCTGCTCTCCACTGCTTGAGACATAACGTTAATAACACAGCAGAGCACTCGCCTCCCCCTCATTTTGTTATTTTCATACAGGCAGGGACCATAAGATGCCTTCAAATTAATTAAGTCATTAATTAATGTTTACGTTTTGGCTGCAGACCATTTATCTTATCTACCAGTTATGTTTCATATATTCATCAACATGCAAGGTCATTGATAAACAGTGGAGAGACACTGAAAACCTGTGTAGACCTACTTTTTTTACACACAGAAAATTGATCAGGAATCGATAAGGGAATCGATAAAGAATCGGACCGATAAGCAGAATCAATAAATAGCACTGGTATCGATAAAATCTTATCTATTCACATCCCTACTCTTAGAGTACCCAAACTTTTGTGCATGCCACAATGATGTTTTTATCTTTTTTATTTTTGTTCAATTTATGACATAAAAAGTATCCATGCATTAATGTTTGCAGAAAATATTGTTTTTTCTCCATATCCTAGAAAGGCTGTTTACATGTTTTCAATTTAAAAATCACCAAAATATGTTATTTGTCAAGGAGCCCAAACTTTTGCATACAACTATAGACCCACTTTTCCTCTTGGCTCATGAAAAACGCACAAAATGTATCTGGCAAAGTTTAGAGTTTTAAAACAAGTAAAAAATAGAGCACTTCACACCCCTTTTAGCATTGGCTAATTTTAGAATTTATTTTAAAATCATATTTCTAGACTGAATGGTTTAGCACCTCCTTACTTAATCGTCTGTCTTTCCTTCTGTACTAGCGATCACTGCCTGAGGTAATCGAGCACTGCAGCATTAAATCTATCAACAATTAGGACAAAGAAGTATAGAGAGGCAGCATTTTCTTGTTATTGATCAAAACTGTCCATAAATATCTGAAAAGCAACTTCAGCAAATTCCTTCAGGAAACATCTTAAAACTCACCTTTTTAACTTTTCTTTCAAGTAGTCTGTTTGGTATTTAAACATTTGCAGCTTGGCTTATATTATGGTTTTTACTTTATACTCAGTTTTGTGTTTCTTTGCAACACTTTAATTAGTCTATTAGTTTAAATGTGTTTAATGTGTTTTTAATAGAATTTGAGGTAAAGCATTCTGAACTTAATTTTATGTATGAAAGTTGATATAGGACAAGGTGTCGATTGTATTTCCCTTTGCACTGTTGGTTCGAAAATAAATTAGCAATTAAAGAACAACTTGCAGGTTGTTTATGTATCATGAAAATTATCCTGTGAAAGGTTAAAGTGTGATTTTATTAGTTTAAAGAGACATAAAGGCAGAAATTAAGATGGAAAAGTGAGCTTTTTTTTTTTCCAACAACACGTCATATTATGTCACAGAAGGGAGTCGCTCTCCCCATCCCAGCTGTAGTACACTGTGTGGTAGTAAGTACTGATGAGTCTGAGCACTCATAAATATTATTTGATATTCACTGAATGTGATCCAAATATTTTTATTTCCACCAGCATATGCATCAGCCTTGATGGAGTCTCTGAGGGAGGACTACTCAACATCACCAAAGACTCTACAAGAGAGCAGCGCTGTTTCGCAGAGTCTTCAGTGTGAAACCCAGCACAGATGTTGTGCTTCTCAGTTTGCACTTTGACATTATTACAAGTCATATTAATTCTAAAATTCATACTAATATTTACCAAGAGGTTACATTTTCAGTTTCAGACTGACTTTATTGTTTATCTATTTATATTTGAAACCTGGTAAGAGATTTATATGAAATTTGGGGAAAAATTTAGATCATGAATAATAAGTAATAAGTAAGTAATAATAATAGTGAGGAGTAGGGTCATTTTCTCATAGGCTTCTATACAATCGGACTTCTTTTTGGAGCCAGTGGAGTCGCCTCCTGCTGGCCATTAGAGAGAATGCAGGTTTAAGGCACTTCCGCATTGGCTTCACTTTTCAGACCTGGAACTAACTGCTTGGTTATATCATGCAGTGCAAGATACTACGGATACAAGCTGATATTTGTACATTAGTTTCTGTTATGGGTAAGTATCAATACTCCAGCCGGTAGTAGATGACCAGTACTAATTTTGTTAAAGTCTGATACATGATAGAAAACTTAACAATGTTGTGATGTGAACGCAGTGTTAGATATCGTTAGCTAACATCCATTGATGTGTACGTGTATATTCGTATCTATAAGCTATAACGCCGGTCACTCACCAAGACACCTGGTCAGTTCTCCACTAGTTCTCCTCACACCACTACTCAATTTCTCTCCTCTGACAGTTATTCCTTGTAAACCTGGTGTCTTAGACACTTTGCAGGCTCATATTTATAAGGCTGTGATCCATCATATGCATATGAATAAACATTTACAACCTCTTCAGTGTCAAAACTAGCCTTGAGATCCATTCATTTCTTACTGTTCAACTGGACCGCTCTTCCTTATGTTACATCACTTGCAGTTTATCTTTTTGAATTCTCTCACAAAAACAGCTTCAGAAGTCACTGTAGTGTGTATATATATAAGTATATTTTTATGAAAATCTACTTCCTGCATCATTTTCCTACACATTGACTCTGAGGGGTCTCCAACCTGAAAATTGGTCAAGAGTAGATCATCTCAATGTGTATACATACTTACATGAGACATGAGATGGTGGTTTTATAGCAGTTATTCAAATTTCTCGACACACCATGCAGGTGTTTTCCTATGTCTCTTAAACAAAAATCTGTAAAAGCCCTGAGCACTTGCACTGTAGCTCTCTGAACAGGCTTTTGGATTGTTTATTCAGTTGGAGTTACTCCATTTTTGAGGATATTATGACATTTAGCCCTTGTTCCTTTTATTTTTGAACGCATGTTTAAATTACTTTGGACAAAAGTGTTAAAGAGCCAAATAAATGACATGAAATACACTCTCCTGAATTCAGGGTTATGCTGACTTTTATTAGTTTCTTCTTGTGTAATCGTGATTTTCAGTGACATAAATCAGAGGTATAAATAGTAGGTCAGCCAGTAGAGCATGTTTACAACTTCCTCTTCAAGGACACAACAGCTATCAACCTTGATTTTCCCATCAACCGGTAAACTGCTACATAAAAATGATAAGGGGAAGTGCTGTGTGGAAAGTGTAATCAACAGTTAGGTGAAGTAAATGTCAGGAAGTGAATGTGCACCACTCTTGTTCTTATCGAAACTACATTATATTGTATGTGAAATAGAGCATATGTTTTGAAATAGCACTCATTCATTTTCAATGGAGTCATTGTTTGTATAACACACTGCTCGACAGAGCAGAAATCTCGACAAAGTACATTATCACATGCTCTAAGAATGCTCCTTTGTGCTTGCTTTGATTGTGTTGTTACATATTTCTTGTATGCCTTATAAAGTGTACGTGTATATCTGACATTATATTGACAAATAAAACCACTAAGAGGGTGAAAATATGCTTTTAATATTACTTAAAGTAACTAAATTGTCCCCAGCAAGGGTGTTATACAAACATTGATTGGTTGACTGATTGACCAACCTGTGGATGCACTTCTTCCTCTCCAGGTATTCCATGCCAGCTGCTACATTTTCTGTCATTTTGACCAACATCTTAGATGTTAGACTCTGACCCTCACGCCGCAAGAAGGAGAGAAAATCACCACCTTATGAAATGTGTAGACACACACACACACACACACACACACACACACACACATATATATATTGAGTGATGATGGAGGAACAAAGTGGGGAAGCAATAATGGTCCAATAAATCTTGGAGTTGTTGGGTAAACAAGCTGAGAGGTATAAACGTAGCGTCTAACAGCATCATATTTACCTTGAATGAGCTCCATGATGATGTAGATGGGCTGTTTCTGTGTGCACACACCTATCAGCTTCACAATGTTCGGATGGTCATACTGCTTCAGGATCCTGGACAGCACAGGAGAAGAGTACAAAGAAGTGTGTGTGCGCGTGTGTGTGCGCGTGTGTGTGCGTGCGTGTGCGTGTGTGTGCGTACTAACCTGGCTTCCATTAGGAACTTATTCTTGTGCTCAGGGGCCAGGCTCTCTTTGCAGGATTTTACAGCTACAGGAGTGTTATCAGAGCGTAAATGTCCACTGTACACCTCTCCAAAGTTACCCTGTGTAGTCAGCCAGCATATTCAGTCAGTCTTTTCTTATCTCATATCTAATCCAGTACAACTTAATTCATGACAGATCCACACTTGCACCTACAAAAGTTATTTTCATTAATGAACTGGCACCACATGTGCACAATTTTTCTAGAGGTGGCACAGTCAGTCAGTCCAACATGTTTGTCCAGACTAAAATATTTCAGCAACTATTAGATTGAATGCCATGAAATTTTGTACAGACATTCATGGTTCCCAAAGGATGAACCCCAATAACTTTGGCGATCCCCTGACTTTTCCTCTAGCACCACCATGGTGGTTTTGAGTTAAATGTCTATTGAGCGGATTTTGGTACACACATTCAAGTCCCTGTCAGGATGGATTTCATGATCACTTTCACTCAAGCACCATCACCAGGTCAAAATTTTTTCTTTGTCCAGTACTTTGGCTTATGTCAAAATACTGCACTTGCAAAACTAATTACATTCCCATCAGCCTCAGCTGGATTGTGTTCAATGCTACTCAACAAAAGTTAGCATGCTAACATGCTAACTAAGATGGTGAACATGGTAAACATTATCACTGTGTCCCAAAGATACTCCATACCAACTATATGTAGCCTACTCATCTTCATGGATGCTACATCATTTTTTTTTTTTGTTAAATGTCCTGCCGCCATGAACCCTTCAGCCAGTCATTCTTTAGGCAGGTCTTCCTTGCCCAGTAACCAGACTTCCCATTAAGTTTTATGCAAATCTGTTCACAACATTTCAAGATATCTCACTGAGAGATGGACAAATAAAACACAATTAAACCCAACACAGACTCTGTTGGTGGGGGATATAAAAAGCAATGAATAAAAAATTTGTTTTTCTCTCTTGATTAAAATCAAACATTGGTAATCTTCCATATTTTAGTCAGCAGATGTGAAGCTTACCCACCCGTCCAATGAAGTGTCCCAAGATAATATCATCATGTTCCAGGACCCACTTGTCCTAATGGGGTTTAATGAACAGTGAGACACATAGCAGTGCTGTTTCATTAATAAACAGACAGTATGTTTATATTTAGAGCGTCTGAAGCTCAAGGATAACATTTACAGTGTTCACATACAGAGAAAAAGACAAATGAGCAGGCTTTCTGTGTGTGTGTATGTGTGTGTGTGTTTGTTTGTGTGTGTGTGTGTGTGTGCTGCAGCAGACCGAATGATGCAGTACCTTCAGCACAGGATTTTTCAGTACTATATCAGACTTCTTGGTGATGTGTTGTCGTGAGGACAGGAGATGATGGATCAGCAGAGGGATACTGGGGAAGCCTTCCCCATCCAGACGGTACAGATTCTACTGACACACATGGGAAAGCATTCACAGGGGTGAACACACACATAAACACAAAGGAAGCAGACAAACTTCCTCATATAATAAAAAAACACATCCCTAAATAGCAGCATATCAATCAAATAACCTTAATTTAAACTGAATTGTTAAGACTTTTTAAATCGCTTAGACTTATATCTATTCTGTGTTCATTCTAAACATCTGAACTTATGTTTAACTTTTAGGCAATAACACATGATAGGAAATAGCACCTCATAAATACATGCTTCCATAACATCCTCTTATAGACATAAAAATGGGAAGGAAACAGCACATCAACAGTACACATATATCATATTATAGCACATATTAAAACCATATGATTTAAAACGCACACAGAACCACAGAGGGACTATACAAAATGTAAAATGTATTTCTACAACTTTTTCCATCTACAAAAACTTTCTGTTCCATTGAGCAGATTTACTTACATCTGTGCTCTGAATGAGGAAATGCTTGCAGGAGCCACCCCATTGCACAGAGAGCACATACCCCTGCTTTTCTTGACTCTTCCTCACTAAGAAGTCTCCGTCATTCTTCAGCAGCTGCTGGACCTCCGGCCTGGGAATGGCTCCATGGTACCAGTCCTGCTGCCCCAGAGGACGATCCACGTCATGCACCGGTGAGGAGAGCACCGGAAGCACCTGGAGGCAGGAAGACAGAGAAAGCAGAATCTTTAAAGCTGGCATGAATAATGAAACAATGGGAAAGATAGAGGATGGATTTTAAGGTGATTCTGCGGAAATTATATGGAAATACTTCAAAGAAGAGTTTGTAATACTTTAAAGTCAGGCTGCACCACCCTTCATGCCTCCAGGGTACCGCACAGTCAGTTGTGCAAGTTGGAAAGGAGAAGTAGTTCACATTTTGCCAAAAAATCTGCAAATAATTTAGGCTTGAAGTCCAGCACATTATAGACATAAACATTTTATATGCTCAAGATTGTCTTTTACAGCATGTGCACAGTAATTTTTTTTCAATCTGGCAGATTAAAAACTGAAAGAATGACTGCACAAGGCCTTTTTCTGTTGAGAGTTTGTGTTCAGGGCAGCTGGGTCATGACTCTACATGTGCTATCATCTGTCAGCGATGATAAAACGATGAAATGTAAACAGGCTGCCTGAGAAGTAAACTTAGTTTTAGGTCAGGCAGAATTTCGAAGAGCAATAACTTGACCGACAAAGCTGACCTCAATAAGTCAAGATGTGCCTCCAGGAGCACAAGACCCCGAGGAAAGATTACATGCCCGAGTGAGAGGAGGATACACTTCCACCAGAACATGATGAATTGTTTGTTGTGTGGTAAGAGGTTTCAGCACACACAACAGGCACTCCAGTTAAAGTTAGGAGCAGGAAGGTAGAAGAGCGTCTTTCTTCTGGAACAAGTGTCCTTCCTGTTCAAACGTCCTTCAGCAACACACTGAGACAAAGATGTTGTTTCATGTTTACAGTGTGGTGCTTTACATTTTAATATAATCACTTGTATTCTGTCTATCATTAGTTGGTGTATAATTATTGTGTCTCATTTGTAATTTAGTGTTTAACCTACCTCACATTTGGGTTTAAACAGGCCGCTCAGATTGTTTATGATCCCGTCCATGCGTAGTTTGGAAGGGGCCTGCGTGTGGTCCTGAAAAGCAGAGTAATATATTTTATAACATATTATTCAGTAGGTCCTGTTACTAAGAGTTGTTGTGATTATATAAGGTAAAGTTGTTCATTAAAATAGCTGGTTTGCTACAGACATAACTGCAGTAAAAACTAATTTAGTAATTAAATATTCTGTATTTAAACTTAGAGAAATTAAAAACCCATTCTATAGGTTTATACTCAGTATACACATTTTCTTCTTCACACCCAAAACCGTTCCAATCATCTATGACCCAACTTGACATCTTTCTTCCTCATAACACAACTTTGATTCAGAGGTTACACAACACACAAACATTTTTTTTATCTGGCAGTGACAGAATCAGTATTCAGATCCTTTACATGAGTAAAACTAAAGTCCTGCATTGAATGTTTTATATAAGTGAAAGTACAGTTATTTATATGTATACAGTAGCTAAATGTATTTAAAGTATGAAAAGTAAATGTACTCATTATACAGCAGAATTGCTCTTGATAGCATTGTATTATTGTTATATGACTGTACTGTATTATTATTACTGATGGATTAACGTGCATTTTCACTGTAGCTGTTTTTAATGATTTTACAAACTTTACAAACACTAAAATGTAGTGGAATAGAAGCATAAAGTAGTATAAAATAGAAATACTTAAGTAAAGTACAAGTAATTTAAAATCAAAAGTGTACTCCAATGATTTAGTATTGCACTTTCATCAATTTAAAAACAAACTATTTTTTTCAATCCTAGGAAAGCTATAGAAGATATTACACAGCAGGCTGAGTAGTACTCCTTGTGAAGAATGAATTGAACTTCAGGAGTAAAATTGGTGGAGTGCCCCTTTAAGTTTACCAGGGAGACTTCACTGAGAGCCAGGCTATCCTTTTTCAGCAGGACACACAGTCACACCTGGATGCTGCTCAGTACAAGCATCGTCTGAGTTGGAGGTTAATGGAGGAGGAAGTTGTGCAGTTTTTAGATTGTGAGCTAGAAAGAGACAAGGATAGGGGAGAGTCTGAGAGACAGAACATACATTGCTTGTGTTGGATGAAAGTGAGACGCTATCTGTGTCCAGCTGCAGAGCAGAAGGAGGTTCTCTGGAGCCCAGCTTGTCCAGCTTCTCCTTCAGAAGCAACCTCTGAGCCTCCAGCTTGGCTCTCACGCCCTGAGACAGAATAACCTGCTGCCGACACTCCTCCAGCGCATGTCTCTTGCTGAACTGGTAGACCCTGGACACATCAGCAGAGAGAGCGGTATTACATCAGGGAAGGTTAATCAGAACTTTTTAGTGCAAACAACACAAGGGGCTGCACAAGTCAATAAAGAAAATTCAATTAATTAGACAGTACACGACAACACAGATGCCAATAAAAAGCCTATCTGTTCAAAATGGGTTTTCAGATGTTCCCATTAACAATCGCAATCAATAGAAGGCTTCTTCTCTAGTGACAGATTAGTCAGCCCTGGTGCTGGATTTTGAGCATGTAAGACCAGTAAACCTCAAATGACTCAAGACATCTGTGAGTGAGGTGAAAAAAACTTCTGAGAAAAGCAGCAGGGGCTTGATTACAAGGTTCAGAAGAATGATGACGACCAGTGCATGTCCGGATTAACCTGTTAGAGGGCCCCAGAGCAAAGATTGGCTGTTGGACCCCTATTGGCCACCCATATCTCGCTCTATACACTGTGCAAACAGCAGGCAGTTTGTGGTAATTTGATTGGAGCCGAAATTATTAGTCAATTAACTGATCAGCTTCATCAGTGACCACTTTTCCAATGATCTCAGAGTGATGGAGCGTAGGAGCCAGAGAGGCAAGTTTGCTCACGTTTCCTCAGGTAAACCACAAGAGGTCACATTATTTACAAAACGTTTCTCAATAATGCTGACCAAAGGGCAGTTTAACCTCCTCTCCCCTCGCCACCACCATATGTGCTGCCCTTAAAAGTTGTCAACTTTTTGCAAATAAACACATTATTTCCAGCTGTCCTCCAGGAGCTTGTTAATGACTCCATCACTCCCATGGGACTTTAAACCTCTAACACCTTCAGACAGCCTCATCAACCAAGACAAATGAGGGGATAGAGCTCCATAACTCTGGTCCATACCGCTGTATTATAATTCATATAAGGCACTCACTGCCCCCTGAGACCACACTGGTTATTAGCTGTTGCCCAGCCAAGAGCAGACTGAACTCTCCCGAAGTGAAGGAGCAAACTTCAGTAATTTGTTTTCACAGCTACCAAAGGCTCTGTGCTTTCACTTCTTTAACCTCTGTATACAACATCAGAGAATCATTGATTTTGGCCAGTGTCTGTTGTCCACTCACCTCTGGCCCTTCCTGACACCTTCCCTCTCTGCATCCAGCTCGAGCTCCAACTGCTCAACTGATGTCTGCTGGGAGCCAAGAGTCCGAGCCAGACCCAGTAGCTCCTCCTCTACCGTGGTCAGCCTGCAAGAAGCGGACAGAGAGAGAGGAAGTAATTGATGCAAAACACCCAGAGGAAATAGGAGGTAAAAAGAACAGGGGAGGGGTAAGAAAGACAAGGAGAAGGAAGTAGTTGAGACATTAAAAAGGAAATTGGTGTTTAGTCATATGGATGATACTGCATTATTAGTTCTCACTTGTGCTGGATTGTCTCAAGCGTGAGGTCGTTTAGTTCAATATCTCGGGGATTTAGTCTCTCAGTGTCCTCCAGAAGACTACAATCAAATTCTGCACAGGCAGGAATCTCACTCACAGACCTATACACACACACACACACACACACACACACACACACAGTTCATACAGTTATCACTCTGGGTTTTCATGACTGAGTGGTTGACCTCTGAGGGGGAAAGGTTTGTCTCTGTCTACCTGTTCTGGTGGATGAAGCTCTCATACTCTTTGTGAGGATCGATGGCTGTTAGAGCAGAAGACATCTCTCTGTGGATGCGCACCACCTCATGATGGAGGAGAGTGGAAATATCGAAATACTCCTGCACGATCTCCTTTCTGGTTCAGAGGTCAGGGAGTTAACATGAAACGAGAATTAGACAGACGAGATACACAGACGCTGGACTCCTCAGTGACATTTTTAGCCAAAATCAAACCACATATACTGTGTTTTATTGCATGAAACTACTGAATAAAGACCTTTTTCACTGTTTTCCTTATTACTTCTATTTTTTTGGCTTGATTTTCTTGCATTATATTTCTTGAAAGTTTTTGTAAATGTTTGTTCAAGTTTTCTCGAGTACACAAACAAGGACAAGCTGTAAGAACAGCCGCTTCTCTCAATCACATGATCATCAACCTAACTTGTGATGAAAAATATAAATACAGCAGAATATTCACTGACATGCATGAACTATCTCAAGAAAATGTCAAGTCTCTGCAAGTTGATATTGTTCTAGCGTTAATTAATACAAATGGCTGCCCGGAAGTTAGAAAACACTTAGTGTAATTTGTGGGAAATGCTTGAAAAGTGGTAGCAATGGAGAGTTTAAAGATTTATAATTAATCTGCAAAACATATCATCACTAACTGTGGTATAATTTAGTAAAATATGCACTTAAGGTAAGTGAATAGATTGAAATCATGTGTGTCATTCACACACACACACACGCATGCATGTGCACAGACTTCACTACACTCTGCAGTATATTTGATCTTACAATATGAGCACCATCTCCTGCTGCAGAGTCTGCAGCGCGTTGAGCAGGGCAGGCTGGATCAGACTGTAGTGGTGCTGATGGTAAACTTGAGCTGCTCGTACAGACAGCACATACTCATTATGCAGCTCATGGAGTTTCAGGGAAGCCTTTATGTACCGCTCTTTAGCCTTCTCACGCTCTTTATCTGTGAACACACATACGCACAATACAGGAAGGGGAACACTTGTCATGATGGAAATACTCTTATCAGATGTGTGCAATACATTTAAAAAACCAGCCAGACTGTGCCATCAGTATGAAAGTAACCATTCAGAGAAGTGAGTGATACCGGGAATCCCTACCTTTATTGGCCTCTTGGAACTTCCTCTTAGCCTGAGTTGCATCTTTCACTGCCTGCCTGTAGCTATTCTTCAACCTCTCCAGCTCAGTCTGAGTCACCTGCAGCAGCACACAAACATACACACTCACACAACAGCATCTTTAACAGCACACATACCACAGGAAAAGACATCTACAATGAAAGGATGGGTGTGATTCAAAATCTATGTGGTCAAAAGCACACAAAAGACAGTGAGATTCATATGACACAGGAAGTGGCCCCATAATGTTTCACTGCAGATGAACATGAGAGAAAACATGAGGAAATGATCTGACCTTTGCTGTGCTGCTGGTGGCAGTGCTTCAAAACCTCACCTGATAGTATCTCTGTTGCTCAGTTTCAATCACAAAATCAATTCTATCTATTGTACTTACACATGCACACAAAACTACTCTGAGCTTTGTCTGCACAGCACAGTAAGAAAATTAAAACAAACAAACTGCGACCCCGTATGGATCGCTGAAAATGAACACAAATGAACACATCATTTGCTTGAATTGGGTAATAAGAAACAGTGCGGTGCGGCCACCAGTTTGAGATAGCATCAAAATGCATTTGCACACCATCTTTCCAGTCTATTGAATCTCATTTCATTTGACTGCCGTCTATTTATAAAATCTGCAAATGGATTTTAAAGCGACAGCCTCTGCTTTCTCATAAGAATCTTGTCATAAAAGTATTCTAGTACTATGATTAGTCCTCTTTTTGTACACATAAAAATACCATCAAGAAAAATAAACATGGTGATAGTGGAAATCAACTTTGAACTTTGTACAACAAAAAACCCCTTCTCATTCTGCTATTTTGAAAGTGGTCACAAAACAAATGAAGTATATCTTCATGAAGTTTTCAAGTATATCACTGCTTAAAAATGCAAAGAAATAAAAGAGTAAAAGTGTGTGATAACTGTTGTCCTTTAAGAGTAAACCTAAAATACTCATTTTTAATTTAGCTTTTAGTTTGCCTTTGTGTTTGTGTTGTCTGTCTGTGTTTCTTTTTTTTCCCTTTGCTCGAATTTATATACATGGTAGACGAGCAGGTAAAAAACCGTCAACCAGAAGGTTATTAATAGAGCAGTGAAAACACAAACATGATGATTAGTTCAACATCTATGTCTTAACACATCTTACTATACAAAGATGGTGCATCTGCCTGTTGACATGATTGTGGTTGTTTGTAAGAAGGTAAAGGTTTACTCGAGTTTCTGTGTGTGTTTGTGTGTGTTTTAGTCACACCTTACTGAGTTCCTGTCTCAGCAGGTTCCACTGCTCTGCGTAGGTTTTGCGGAGCTGCTGTTTGTCTCTGATGAGGAGTGTCAGCTTGCTGATGGGACCATCCAGCAGATCCTCAGAGTGCTTCTTCATCACCTGACTGAGAAAGTCTGTCTGAGAGACCAGCACTTCCCACGACTGACAGGCAGGCAAAGGTCAGAGAAACAGGAAAAAATCAATAAATGGAAATCATCAGAGAGAGAGAGCGTTGCTGTAGTATATCCATGGTTCAGCATGTACTGTAGACTCAGTCTTGTTTATCTGCATTTGGATCCACATCCACTTGTCTGATTTTTATCTCAAAAACTACTCAATAACTTCCCAAACATTTATTGTAAAGTCAGGCTATGTGCCCATGTATAACACACTTCCCTTTTTTGCTCATAACGTCTGAACTGAGAGGTGCAAAATTAAAAGTTTTGCTTTTACTACCCATTTCCTACAAAATGATCCTCTTTTTCAACACTACTAATTTCATCCAATCTTTGCAGTACTTGGTAGATTATACTCTATATTTGGAATACTCCAGGACAACTCATATTTGCTGTCATGTTTTCCTTTAAATGGCTGCCAAATTCATAGACATGTCCTATTGTAACCAAATTTGCAGTATGTCAAATTTGGTGCGTGTGTCACCAACTGCAGATGACACAAAGTTTGTTTTGAACGATCTTACAAAACGGCATTTTGCCAACAGCTGGCACGACAGCAAAATGAGAAATTGAAATAGTCCTTGAAGTTTTGCACCAGTCATGCAGATGAATATATTTAAATAGTTTTAAACTATTAAAAGTAGCTTTCAGTTTCAGTTGTCTGTCTGTATGTGTGTTTTTTTTTCTTTGCTCCACAAATAAACCTGAACTTGAATATATGGGTAGATGAGCCAGTAAAGATTGTCTACCAGAAGGTTATCAGTAGAGCAGCATAAATACAAAACGGTGATCAAAAACCAGAAATCTCCTAATTGTATGAGTCCCTCACAAAAATTAAGAAAAGCAAACATTTACACATTTACTTTAGGATAGTTTGGGCCAGTCACATACAGCGTATTTTGTACTTTGCACCTAAATGCACACAATGACTGTTAAGCCGTCACTGGACCTGTTGTTTAGAGTATATTGATCTTTTTTTCAATCATGTTCTGTTGCAGGTTCAGAATTTATTTGTGATTTTTATGAAAATGAAACACATTTGTGTTGAGAGCATAAAAACAAGCTAAACTCTAATTGAGGAAGTATTTTTCCCCAGGATGACCACATATACATGAGTCACTTTCAGATATTTCAAACTCTGTTGCATAAATACTGAAGTAGAAAGAAACCTAGGTGAGTGGAGAACAATTTATTTTAGAGGGCCACTCAAATATTTAAATAGTTCAAACAGTTATTTTATGTTATTTATTAATATTTTGTACCTCACCTGAATTTTGAAAACTAATATTAAATAAGCTGAATTCACACATCCTGCACTTTGAAATGGTTTTCACACAGCTGCTGCTCAGTTGATGATCAACCTGTCTAAGAGCTCACCTTGTTGAGCTGGCTGATGTAGTCCAGTCCTGCACCGGGCTGAGGCCGGTCCAGCTTCTCCACCATGGCAGCCATGTGGTGCAGCTGCACTGAAAACTCCCGCTCACTCTTTGCCCGCTGACCCATCCACTTCTTCATGACCTCCATCAGGTGAAGCTCTGAATCCAGCAACCGCATGACAGCTGCATGTGCCTGAGGGCATCGCAGGTCCTCCCCAAACCCCATTTCTAAACCATAAACTCTCCTTCCTGACAAAGACCTGTTGTCAGCAGTAATTCCTGAAGACCCTTTGAGTTCTCATGAAAGGGACAGAGACAGAGTGGCGAGCTGTTGAAGCAGCTGCTACTGGCCAAGACAGGTTATTTCTCTGTGGCCGGAGATGGGTTTCACTTCCCTGTGTGAAAAAAATGTACAGAGGTTCAAGTGAGGCAGCAACTTCCTCATGTCTGTTTGAATGTGTTTGTAATTCTAATTTTGCTTTCAATTCAGGACCAACTTTAGAGGTACAATAACTCAAAAAATATGAATTTATGATATCATGATCATCTAAAATGAAATTATTACGACCTTTCAAAAAAGCCCTGGCGGAAACCACTGAGCTCATAACAGGTCCAATCTGCATTTAACTTAACAGCCACAGAAACTTCAAAAGATATTTTAAGCAGTGGAATAACATTAACTCAAGTACTGTAGCTACGCACAGTATTATTCTACATTACTTTTACTTTACTTTTACTTTTGATCCTTTAAATATGCATCTTGCTGTTAAATACAGTACATAAATACAGTACTTGAGTATTTCTACACATTATTTTATTGACATTAAGGATCTGAATACTTCCTCCACCACTAGATACTTTCATTTTTTTCCCCCCCAACAAGTGTTTCAAATGTTTTAACCCTTGCATGCTGTTGGACATGGCCCTGAGTTGCAAAACACAACGTCAACAATGTTGTTGTGTTTAGGGAAACAATATAGTGTTTTGCACCTCAGGGCCACCACACTGTTTAGTTCCTATTTGAACCATTTTTACATTTGAGAGTAGTAAAGACATCCTGAACACCTTTATTTTAGCCTGAAATTAGTAATATTTCTAAAGTGACCCAGAATATACAAAAATGGAAATATTTTTGGGAAAAAATATATTTTTGTGCAGGTGATACACATTAAATTTGACCAGTATTTATTCAAAAATTCAAAACTCACAATTCTAATTTGTTGCATGCTTCAAATTCAATAAAATCATGATTATAACACAGGACCATGATGCAGTGTGATTGTGAATGTTTTTTCTCCATAGACAAATAGCATAAAACCTAAAGAATACACACACTCTCTCTGAAAACTTCATTAAGGATTAATCACCCATTTATTAATGAAGGTATTTACAGGTTATTAGAGCAGTGTTGCTTCAAAATCTCCGTAAAGTGACCTGAAAGCTTGATGTAGGCAGGTGGAGGTTAAATGCAACTGTACATGCAGTAGATGGGCAGGGATGCTATTTAACCATGGTTCCCACACCTTCTTATCAAATTCAAGGACTTTCCAGGCCCAATTCCCTCGAATTCAATGACCCAACATGGCATAGTTTGAGACATGGATCAAGGTTAATTACTGTTACAACAGTTTTTATGATGAGAACTAGCAGGCCTTACAGAAGCTCACAGACTATGTGGTCTCTTGCCTTCTCTAACACAACACAGCAAAACTATCCTTTTCTTGGACGAAATATATAAGTTCAAGCACTTTCAATGACCCATGTCTATTTATGTCTGCTTTCAAAAACTTTCAAGGCCTTGATTTTTCTTTTTCTTTCTCAAATTCACAAACTTTCAAGGATTTGAAGGACCCGTGGGAGCCCAGTTAACTTTTAAGTGCAGCCAGTGTGTTGAAACTTCTTCTGTGAGTGCTGGTTTTTAAAATAAACTGCATATCATTTTTGCACCACAACAGACAGTAAAAAAACTGCTGATGGTGTCTGGTGCATAAAAAATGCTTTTCTTTTTCGCCACAGTGTGAAACCCAGTCTCACTTCATTACTTGTATTTATGACTTGGTTGGTGTTGGATGCAAGCTCTTAATTACACCAGCCATACATCATCAAATACACTCATTAAACAGGCTGGAGAGAAGAAGAGGGACGACGATACACAAAACAATGCAGCACGACTCAAATTGTTTTTTACAGAGCAAAGAGGAAATGTCCGCTTTTATGTTTAGATACAGTATCTATGTCACAGATGCACTGTGGCTGAAATGTGGCGCTAAGCACTTGAAATGTTCTATATACATACATAAACACAGTATATGTCACATTCATGTTGATGAACCTCAACCTACATTCAGTTTCATTAAATTTAACTGAGGTGCTTTTGAGAAAATGAAAACACATTCAAATTTGCATAGATCTTTATTTTTTTTTAGTAGAATCTATAATTGACATCAATTAAATAAAAAGGAAAAAACAAGAGCAAAAAAGAAAATCCTTAAATTACAAGAAAATTACACTGCACCATTCATATAGTACAAAAATAGGCCTTATTTTAGAGTTATGTCCCATGTAAGATAGTCATTCTTGTACATTATTCATAGGTCACAAATCTGTAAGGTACTGTGTGCAGCCACAGGCCAGGAACCTCATGAAGAGGCGGGAGGAAGTCAACAGAGTTGTCTGAGGCTGCTCCACTAACTGCCTCCCCCCCCCCTCCCTCCCCCCCATCGCAAAGTGTTTCTTTTATACTTAAACAAGCATGTGCACACACGGACGCACGCAGATCTGATACAGCCCTTAGGTTAATGGAGATGGGATACATTCTACCTCCTCCCTCCACAGCTGCTGAACGTACAAGAGTGTCGCCGCAGACCTTTAAAAAGGCAGAAATGACATAATGACGTCAACAAAACACTCTGGGCTAAAGTGAAGGGGTCGATGGATTGTGACAACCTGAAACCAAAAAAAAAAAAAAAAAAAACAAACGTCTTAACACGAGACAGACAGCATTAAAATGATTGTCTTTGGTTATGCCAAAGATATTGCTCCTTATTAACTCCATCTGACTTCATATTGATCACTTCAGACTACATCCTAAGGCAGGACTGAAGCAACATCGAGCTCCATTTGAACATAAATTAGCGGTTTAAAGAAAAGCTTCGAGCGACTCTCTTCTTTATTATCAAAGGAGACAATTTGCAATGAGCAGATTTTTTCTGTAACATTCCTGTTACTTTCTACATTGAAGGGCTTCACACTTTAATGCCAGTTAAGTGGTGGCCTGATAATTATGAGGTGCTTTCTGGCACAATTAGAGAATCTCTCCTTTTTTTTTTTTTTTCTTAGTGTGTAGTTTCCATCACGATCTTCCAGTGAAAGGGGTGAGGTGGTGGCAAATGGTTTTCAGCAGCTCCCTGCACTTTGGAAGCACTGGCTACTTAATGCTGCCCGCATTCAGGATTTTCTTAAAGTCGAGCACTTGAAAGCACGGAGCTCAGAGTTCATTAGTTTAAAGTTTTCTGGGTTTTCAAGCTGTAGTGAATACAACATCAAGCTAAGATGAATAAATCATTTTGTGTGTGCCCCTCGAGAGGCCGCAGAACCTGTCAGCACTCAAAACGCTGCACTCTAGGAGAAACTGCATTCTTTCTGGAAGCAACATAATTCTTGGTGTTTTTAAGGGAAGATGCACAATGCATAATCATGACTAGACTGAGCATCTATTAGTCAATACTAATTGCGACAAAATGGCCAAAATCCCACATCATAGTTCTTTACAAGCAAACTCTGAGTTCCCAGAGTTTAAAGGAAATTGTTTATGGAAGCAATTTTGGTGCTGCATTAGCCCATTATCTTTTGTTTACACACTTCACAGCGAGCTAAGAAGTCAATAAGATTTTGTCTGAGGCTGCAGTTATTATATTTTTAAATTAGCATCCTCCTTAAACTGGGGCTAATCAAAGCCTAAATGGCAGTAGGCACTAATGTAAATCACACAAAGCCCCGCAGCAGCACACACTCGTTATTCTGCAGTCACATTAGCTTTGTTCCTGTTGAGGGCATTTCTCTACATCCACGTTCACAGGCTGGTTTCCAATCCAGTTTAGTGCTTCATGGCTGAAACTGCCGTGATAAGCCAAATGTGCTACACCTGCACCAGCCATCTGAGATAAATTAAGCTCCTTGGCTCAGCGCTGCGTTTGAGAGCATACATACCAATCTTTCTCTGTCCTTTTGAACAGGATTTTTGGACGTTACTGGTTTGAAACTTTTATGTTGTTTTTGCCTTTTAATGTACTGTACATATATATATATATATCTTGCCTGGTGTGAATAAGCAAATGACCTCTGAACACACTTTTGCAATTTAAATCATATTCGCTTCTGCATATTTATGTATAATCCCTTCTAAGAAGGCTTTCCAACGCAAGTGGTTAAATTAAAATTGATGTGTTTTTGTGCACCTTCTCTCTCTCTAAACAAGGAAATGGTTTGATTGTCAGTGACAGAAACTTAACAAGAACGTCTTAACCTCCGAGATACCACCCGAGCAGAAATTGTATGAGAGGTGAGAAAACAAACACCCGCAACAATTTTAGGTTCGCACACTTGATTTAGCACTTAAATGCAGGCCAACAAGATGTATGGACGATCCTTCTACCCATTCTATTTTCAATAATACGTCTTGAAGCCCAGGTGTGACTGCCCATGAATGCTGATCCTAAGGGCAATACATTTTAGGAGATACAGGAGTTTCAGGGGACTAGAATTTACACAGCAGCTTTACAGTTTCAGAATTGCAATTTCTTGTTTCTTTTTTAAAAAACTACATTTGACTTTAGATACCTATTATCCTAAATGTTTCCCCGAGAAACATTTCATATCTGTCCTACATATAATTTGACCTCTATAATCATTTAACAGCTCCTCTAACGGCATCTGAAACCTTGCTGAATGATATGAGAGGTAGATAAAAGGATGAGCAGCTGCAGTTTTGTATGCATGTCATCACCATGACAACCTCTCTCAGCAAAGCTCCACAGTTTCTGTACTGGAAATGAAAAAAAAAAAAAAAAATTTTCAACATAGTAGAAAGGAGATCAGTGGATTCAAAATGGCTACACTGGATTAAATCATGAGATGCATATTTTAGATGATAACCAGCCCAGGAGAGAAATCACTTTAAAAACAATCTTCCCTAAAGGTATGATTAAAATCTCTCAGAATAAATAGTTGCTGCAGTATCGTTCAGAATATAATTAATTGGCGAATACGCTGAAGAGATAATCTGAAATTCAGATTAGATGAAGACTGGAGGGTGAGTGCAGAGACGTTGATGAGATGTGGAGTCTGAACAGGACTGTGAGACGAAGGAGGAAAGGAAACCTTCACTTCAGAGGGCAGAGAAACATTTCTCATATGCAATAAACTAACACACACACACACACATACATGTACACACCCATCCACAGACACATGTATCAACAACATTTCAGTCATTATGATATGAGGCATGTGTAATATGTGTTTGTAGTGCTAATGTGCTCTGACAAAGGGAATGCGTTGATGTATAGTTACTGTGTCTGCTATGTCAAGAAATCAATCACAGGTAACTTAACACCTGCCAGCTGCTTTGAGAAGCTCTTGTACTCAACAGTCACATATTGTTCTGGCTCCCATCAGCACCTCAGCTGCTTTTTTCTCAGCCCTGGGATGTGAGCACATCAGACGCAGAAATTAAATATCCCTGAAAGGGATTGCGCCTCAGGGTAGCCCGTGATTTTTATTTAATATTTTTAATGAATTTTTTTTTTTTTTGTGATGGCTGGGAGGTTATGAGTGCAGACAAATTTATACTTTACAAACCAGAATAAGCTCAGTCCATCCTGAATCCCAAAAGGCTGGAGGAAGCTTTGCTAGATGTGTGACTCACAGTTTGTTCTGCCAGAGCTGCGAGACATCTTTCCAGATTGTGTGTACAATGGTAGAAGTAAAGCCCTTGTCACACCTAGAACAATAGCTATACATATAATAAAGTGGCTGGTTGAAAGATACAGATATAGAATTATTGTCTCATCACAAAAAGAACGATAACAGATGACGGTACCAGAAAGCTTTGTTTTTCTGACTGAATACATGATTATAAGCCATTAGAGTAATTTCCTTGACACCTATTATGCTTTTTGATTTGTGCATATTTAAAATGCACTTTAAAAAACCTAAATCACTACAGGTAAGTGGTGGTTTTCTCAACAGATTTTGGCTGTTTATGTCACTAAATGACACTTAAGAGAGAATCAATGTTTCCAAATCGGATTTCATGCCACATTTCACAATTTTTTATTATCACTTAATAGTTGAAGTTCTAGCTGTGACTGGCCCAGCTTTAGCTTCTCTGTAAAAGGGCCTACACTGTTCAAACAGATTTATACGCTCACATACACGCAGACACATTCAGACATGTGCACACACACAAACGCACACACATCTGTGCTCCTCACATTCAACAATCTCGTCTGGCTACTGCACTGAGACTGATGGGAAAAGCAAAGAGGAAGAAAGCAAACAATAATCATTTGTTTACTGTAACAAAAAGGAGCTGGAGCTGGAGGGGAAAATGGACTCTGCACAGACAGACACTGTTAGTGATTGAGGGCAAGAGGAGGGAGAGAGCCAGTTTAATAGAAATGCGCCCGAGTGTGAACAGAGCAAAACTCGGGCCATCCCGAGCTCTGAGAGACAGCAGCTTCCCATCAGGTCTCCCACAGTGGAGTGGAAGACATGATCCTGAAGCAAGATTCAGATGAGAAGCTGGTAAGACAGAGACAGAAAAAAAGGGGTGAGAGATAAAACCAGAGAGGACTGGGAAAGGACAGTTACCACAGCCCTGAATTATCAGACTAATGGTGGTGAGAGGACTTTAAAAGCAGGAGAGAGAGAGAGGGATGAGGGGGAAGCATTAAAGAGCACTTTGTGTTTTGATAAAGGCAGTCCTCTCATTTTGGACGTCAAACTCTTCGTTTTCGGAGTCTGTATTTACCCCTTCATCCCCCCACACTGTCGGGATGCCACGGTACGAAACCACCCTATTTCCCCCCAGGCTGAAGCTGCCCCCGAGGCCACCGCCAGCTTCCAGAGACGGCAGCTTGATGAGCGCGCCTGAGCGCAGCTGCAGCAGCAGGAAGATGCCAGCGAAGGTGGCGATGATGGCCATGCAGCTGAGCACGGCGATGGTGATGGGCAGCCGGGAGCTGAGGTGGACCTGTGATCCCGGGTCACCCTGGCCCACCATGAAGCTGCCAGGGGACTCGCGCATGTACTGGTTGAGGTGCAGGCAGGTGCCGGAGATGGGATCCAGGGAGCTGTGTGGGAGGCAGGACAGGCAGGCCTGAGGGCTGAGGCTGCTGCAGGTCAGGCAGGGAGGTGGGCAGGGCAGGCAGGCTGGGACGGAAGATGGTGTTATAAAGTTTCCCACTGTGTAGTTGAGGGGCTGGGAGCCCACAGAGAAGCCTGCTGGACATTCTTTCACACAGCCTTGCTGGAAGAGGTAGTAGCCGGTGTTGCACTCTGCAAGACAGAGAAGAGCACGGAAAGTGAAACGAACCGCCGCACACACACAATTAACTCTCCATATGACTCAAAGAATCATTCCATATGAGTCAGTGAACCACCAAACAGAGAACGAGGATACCTGCCTAGACAGTCGAGGCCGAGAGAGCACAGTTCACATGACAAAGCTCCTTATATCCGACATTTCTGTATCTATTCATCCACGAGTTGTTTAGTATCTTGGAAATGTGAGAAAATGTTTCAAGGTGATTCTGCTTTCAAGTCGCCATTTTCACTTTTGTTACTACTACTTTTGCTTACTAAAAAAAAATGATGACAAAAAGTTTTGCAATTTATATGCTGAGTGCAGCATAAGTTTAAGTCAACAGACCCATTTCCATATGCAGCAGGTCCTGATGCAGACCATTGCCTATAATGGCAATTAAAAGACTGTGGGAGCTGGGAGTAACAGAGCTGAAAGCAGGAGTGTGAGCCAATAAAAAGGAGGAAAATTTAATTTACTGTAACCTGTTCAAAACAGTGAAAACTATGATCCTGAGAACAAAGTTAGAGCATGCCGAGAATCATATGATACACGATAATCACGAAATAATTATCAGTTCACTCTCTAATGATTCTGTATTTGTTTATGTTTTATTTCTTGTCTGTCAGTATGTGAGTACTGCTGACAGCCTGTAGGGGTCAGACTGTCACTGTTACAGACATAAAGGTGGACTTCACAGAGTTGGTTCTCAGTGGTGTCTTTAGATCGCTTATAACAGTATCTGGATTAGGTAGGAGACGGCAGTATGGACACCATTAAATTTAAATGAGGCTATTAAAGAGAGACCTGGAGTAAAATGTAATTTGATCTCATCAGAAGTTAGATCTTTATTTAATGGAGACCTATTATGCCTTTCCTTACCTCAGTCATATATATAATGTTACAATGTCAGATGTTCATGTTAAAAGTGTCCAAAGTGTGAAATAATGAGGTAAACATATGTAGAAGTAATCCCTGTGAGCAAAAAGCACCAGCTTCTGACTACTCTGAATGTTTGGTTCCCAACTTTCTTTTTCTACTTTCAGCCCAAGCCGACATCGGCTCATGATGAATTTCTTTATATGGTCATCTGCTCCATGCACAGTGCAAGTTCACTTCTCTGCTCTGCTAACATTATGGCATTTTTCCATTATTTTGGGGGTAGTCACGCCGAGCCATGACTCGTTGGCTGGTCGTCTGCAGCTCTTCATCAAACATCATCATCACTGTGGCTGTTTCTGCTTGTATTATTCCTTGCTGTATTATTTCTAAATGATACGGTGACCAAAGAGCTCCAAGTATCTCCAGATGTTAGTGTTTTGACCAGTTTTTAGCACCCCTAACAAAGGTCTGCTAATTCAGTGAGGAACACGTTTCATTTCCTTTAAATTCTTCTAAATAAAAGTCTCCCATTATTTAGTAATTTAAAAGCTTTTAATATGAAGCAGATAACAGGAAACATTGGGTTTGCATCGGTGGTAACTTAACACAAGTCTGATATGGCTGCCCCTCAGCGGGCTTCCAGAAAGCTGACCAATAAGAAAAGAGTGGGCTCATCAGGAGGGCAGCCTTAAAGAGACAGTAGCTAAGACTGCCTGTTAGAGACAGAGGCTGAACTGAGGGGCTGCATAAAGGGCCAGTTTAAAATAAATAAGGAGTTTTTTGAACTATGAGTCATGCAAAGCTACTCTAGTGTCTCTAGAGTCCAAAAATAAAAATTTAGAGCTGTAAATGAGCATAATAGATCCCCTTTAAAATTGATTCTGATATTAAAGTTAAATAATGGCATGACGTTTGCATAAGACAACTGTGTGACTTTCAGATCTGTCTGTGAAGTTGATATAGAGACTCACTATGCAAACAGATACAGCTGAGCAAACATGGGATAATATTTTATTGACTTCACCTGACACTAACCAGGCTACTTTATATCAACAAGACTTGTTACACTAACACGCCTTAGCTGCTGGGACAGAAACTTCCTGTGAGTGAGACAAGAGATCAGTCTTACCGATGCATATCTGCCTCAGGTCCAAGGTCTTACAGCTGCCATTTCCAGGCTGAGACTTCTCAGAGGAGCTGGGAGATGCTGAGCTGGTACCATATAGCACCAGAATGAACTGGGTCAGAGTGCCTGAGTGGAGAGATGAGACAGAGATTTAAAAAAAAAAAACAAAAAAACCCCCTGAAATTAACCAGGGAAAAAGTAGGCCTGTCAGAAACAGTAAGGCTCTGGCACTCCCTAGAGTGGATTTTGTAAATGTATCCTCTTGTCGACTCTTGGATTTTCTGCATAAAATGACAGAAAATGACTCCTTGAAATGAGCAGCAATTTAAAGACAGCATGATTTCACTGTGCCTAATAAGAGTATTATAAAGTGCACATCTCTCAAGAATCAGTTGAGTGTGGGGCCTTAGGAGAGGTTCCACTTTAGTAAATCGCTCCTTACTCAGGAGGGAGGTGTGACACATTTATCTGGATTTTTTTTCTGAGGTTTTCTTGGCTTCTGAACACGTTGTTGTGGTTGGACCTGCGATGTCCAGAAGCAGATGCTTGTTAGTGTATTTACTCCACTGCTTCATCATGCTCCCTGCTTTAAAGGAATAGTTCAACATTTTGGAAAATACACTTATTTTCGTATTTTCCCAAAGTTAGAGGAGAGGAATGACACCACTGTACATTAAGTACAGAGCGAGAGCTGAGAAGCAATTAGCCTAGTTCAGTATAAAGACTGGAAGCACAGGGAGGGACCACTAGCCTGGCTCTGTTCAAAGTTAAAAAATATGCCTACATGCATTTTTAAAGCTCATTCATTTAGCACGTATCTCATTTGTTTAATCTGCACACAAACAGTGGTCATTTGTGGTTTCAGCCAATTATTGCCAATTATTTTCTCAATTAACCTATTCATCGTTACACATCGTAAAATGTCAGAAAATGATAAATACCCATCACAGTTTCAAGATGACCTTTTCAAATGTTTTGTCTTGACCAAAAAACAGTTCAAAACCCAAAGATATTCGATTCACAATGATATAAAACAAAGAAAATCAGCAGATCCTCACATTTGAGAAGAAGAACAAGCTAATATCTGGCAATTTGTCTTAAAAACATGAATCAATCGATTAATAAATTATCAAAATAAGTGCTGGTTAATTTTTTGTAGAGACCTAGGCTAGCCTTTCCCTGCTTCCAGTCTTGACACTAAGTCCTTGCCCCCCAGCACAGCTCCTATAACAAGGCAAAGGACAAAAGTAGAGGCGCTTTGGATGCAGGAGCCACCTGAGCTCTACTCTTCTGACACTGAACCCTGAACCTTTGGGCTGAACTCTAGAAATGGTCAGTCATTTCAAATATGGCCAAAGGGTAAATACATTTGCACACAGGTCAAGTCAATTTTATTTCTATAGCACAAAATCACAACAGAAGTTATATCAGGGCAGTTTTCATAAAGAGCAAGTCTAGACCTGCAACTACTCTTTAATTTACAGAGACCAAACATTCCCCCATGAGGAAGTACTTGGCGACAGCAGCAAGGAAAAAGTCCCTTTTAATGGGAAGAAACCACAAACAGAACCAGACTCTAGGTGGGCGGCCATCTGCCTCGACCGTTTGGGTTGAGAGAGAAGAGGGAGGGGGAGGGGGGAGAGAGAGACACAGAGAAGCATAGCAACAACAATGATAACGATAACAATAATAGAAATATGACTAATAATAATAATAATAATAATAATGATAATAATAGGGGGAGACAATAAAAGGGGGGATAATGAAAAGGAGAGACACTTCAAACACACAGCACCAAACTCTAGCAATGAACGCATAAATAAGCAGGCAAATCCACTAAAATGTTCTATCTTAGGGAGAGAGAGATAGAAAGATGTTTTACCATAGTCACTGGCGCCAGCCACATTCTCAATCTCCAGAGTCCACGCCCCGGTGGGGTTCTCATCCCAGGAGTGGGTGGTCATGAAAGCCCAGTCATTAAAACCCTCTGATGAGTAGTCATGAGGCCTGCAGGAAAAACACAAGCAAGAATGTGAACGGTTTGTGTTTACCAACTTGTATGTCTGTGTGTATATGTAGTGGTGTGTTTGTACCTGGGGTGGAGTAGTGTGGAGCGTGTGCCGGCAGGACTAATGAGGTGGATAGCCAGGTTTCCCCTCCGGTTGTAGGACAAGGTGAGCCGGGCTTGGACGTGCTCTAATGAGGTCACGTGAGTGTCTGTGCCAAAGCAGGCGTCCACACTCTTGTTAATCGATAAATGGCTGCCAATGTTCCTGTCAAACATGAGAAAGGACGTATGAGAGGACACTTTAAGACAGCGGGGTGCATTAGTTGTAGGTTGTGTGTCATTACTGGCTTGGTCTAAGCTTGGGATAAGCTACTGTACAGTAGCGTCCGCTCCAGATAGCTGTGCAAGTGTAACATTTAGCTCCTGGCCAGTGTGCGAGTCTGCAAAGGGTGTAGAGTTTGTGGCCTTGAACAGGATTAGTGTCTCACAACCTGTAGCACCAGTGTCCTCTGCAGAAGTAAAGCAGGCACCCACCTCTTTTTACTCCACCCTCAAATCCGCTTAGGAGATTACACGCATTCACAACAATTCTGAGGAGGAGGAAGTCGTGGGGCTTTAGTGACACTGAGGTGCCCAAATTATAGACAAGATATGGTGTGATCACCACTGTCACACTGTTTTAAGACACAGCGCCTCAAAGTTCAGTCTGATAAATTTTTCATGATGCATTAAAAGACTACATAAATTCCTTTGACCTTTGTAGCAGCTTAATAAATACGGTCACACGCTAAAAGGTTAATATGACTCCTTAGCACTTTTCTAGAAGCTAATGAGTCATAAAGTGACTGTACACTTTATTATGATGATGCAAACTGACAACTAAGCAGCACCTTAACATCTGCATGTTATATGTATTTTGTGTTTTGTGGTGTTTCTAGGTAGAGTCAGAAAACGTGAGGAGGGAATGGAAATTTATACAAATGGCTGCTGAAGATTAATCGTTGCCAGTTGACCACTGCGGCACAGGCGTCTGTGATTTAAGGTCTGGGAGAAGCAAAATATGTGGGACTGTTGCAGGCATGACACACACACATACACACGCACACACACCCACACACATACACACACACACATACACACACATACACACACACAACCTTTAGCTACAGTATCAACAGTACAAAAAGCCATTCAGTCAATGTGGAAAGTCAATGAGTAACTGCGGGCAACTGATCAAGAAGGAAAGATGACAACTTTTGCCCTTTTTAATCGCCAACATTACAGTAATAACTACAGTAATGAAAATCATTTTAACAACAATGACAAAATATTCCTGAAAATTAAAAGATGCCTGTAAATAAAACAAGGTTCCTTGATTCAGCATGAAGACCTACAAAGTATTAGAAGTATTTCATTTTTCACACAGTTCTTCCATTTGTCCCTCAGTTGCCTTATGCTTGAATTTTTTCTATTCATTTAGTAGCCAATGGTCCAATGCATTATTACAAATTAGCATTATCATAGAGGAAATCATTTTGGAAATATTTTCTAAATTAAAAACAGTGCGGCAATAATCTTGAGGAGATAGAAATGAGTATTTTAATAAACTGTGTGTTAAAAGCTTTTCAGAACCACCAGAAAATATTCTGGGTGGAGGTGAATCCTTGTGAACTGCCATCCATTTTTTAATGTTAAGAGAAGGAAGACAGTGTTTCATGCCATACTACAGTAGTTACTATTTGCACCAATTCAAATGTTGCTGTTCTCTGCTGATTTGCAGTATGTTTGATAAATTGAAGTGTGCACGTCTGTCACCTTCAGTGTTCTTGCAATAAACAAGAAATATTTCTGTTACCTATTTGAAACAAAGCCTGCATGCTGACTTATTTGCTTAGATACTGTAGAAGCTTAGGAGCTTTTCTGCAAAGACGTTATGCTTTGAAGCACAGTTCATTTTCCAAATGTAAACACAAGGGTAGCCCCACCGCTAAAATTCAAATCACTCTCTAAAATGAATGAACAAGTCTTTTGATAAACAGAATATCACTCAAGACTTCATTAGTCATCTCACTGCTGCACGAACCAGAGTAAATACACCATCATATTTGTGGTTATAATGTTGATGATATAATATATATATGATATAGTAATTTTTTCTCTGAAATGTCTCCTTTTTTTGTACACCATCATGATTCTGATGTAATCACTGGATGTAATTGACAGTGAGCAAGACATTGAGCCCCTACCTGCTCACTTATTTCAAGTCACTCTGGGTAAGTGAGTCAGTTAAACACCTAAAATGTAAATTGAATAACCTGCCTTGATTGGTGCTCCCAGATGCTTGAACCATCTGCTCTGAGTATCTCATAGCAGCAGTAAAAGAGAGAGAACCTCATAGCCACAGAGAGAGAGAAGTGACAGGGAGAGCATAATGAAGAGTAGACGTCAGACTGTGTCTAAGCTGTGACACCGAGAAGGACGGAATAAAATGGCTGAGGAGAAATACTGAATCTCAATAGAGAGAGGAACACATACATGGACAAATTATATCTCTTTTAAAATGCTCCCTCTCAAGCTGAGCTGAGACCCTGCAACAACACACACACACACAGACAGAACGACACAGACGCCCAAAGCCAAGCTCAAGATGAAGATATAATGTGTCACTGCAGCAAAGCATGACTGCTCAGTTATACACATCTGTTCTGTTGTGGATGAGTTAAACTTCTGTGTCTCTTATCACTCACTGTGTCTCAAACATCCAGGCTTATCTCACTCATGCTGCTTAATAAGAGGCCAAGTTTATGTCAACCTTAACTAATTCATGTAACAATGTCTTTACTGTACCTGTTATACTATTCCTTGTACTAGTCTATGACTGCTGTTATTTTAGCAATTATAAATTATCTTTCTGATCTGGCTTGTTGATTCCTGATTACGCTTATGATTTATCCATTTAATTACATGTAAGCGTTAAATGATTTGTAACTTCTATCTCCTACATGCTGCTGCCATCTTGGCCAGGACACCCTCATAAAACATAAGCTATTAATTATATACTGTAGCTCCAGCTGTCACTTTTTATTTCATATTAAAACGACTGTTCCAATACAGAAAAAGCTAAATACTACTAATTGTTCAGAATCAAAATTTTCAACAACATGTGTCTTGTATTCCAGCAGGGGGCACTCCAAAAATGCACTGCCCATCTGACTCATTGTATGTACTGTTGTCCTATCAGTAAACCAGACAATTAGTATTCTCTTTTCTAACGCAAATTGGAGAGAACTAGCAATCTGTGCTGAACTACTCGTGACACCAAACCATCTGAGTAATGTGAGGAAGTATTTTGGATTAAACACCAAAGGTGGGAAAATTGTGGACAAATGTAAGGCTGCTTGCCAACATTGTAAAATGCTGGCAAGCTAGTGAGGCAACAATTCTACCGTGTACATGTATGGCAAAAAGGAACAAACAGGAGCGCTGTCCACCACAACCACTGGTGCTCTTGGAGGGTGGAAAAGACAATTTTAAAGAGGAAAAAAATATGCCCTCATCCATGGGATGAAAAATAAACGCCTTTAATAAATGGGCTAAGACATTAAAAATACACCAACTCGTATGGGCACACTTGCCCTACTGAGGATGTCTTTATTCTACCATGTAGTTTAGGATTAGACGTCATGGGTTGCATTCGAATGAAAATAAATTACATGTTAATTCTAATTAGCTCAAACTAGAGTCTTGAAACCGTGACAGCCCTGATATGTGTGGTGTGTAGAAACTCGTATCAAGTTCTTGAAATAAATTCAGTGAACTGCTGTGTGTGTGTGTGTGTGTGTGTGGGGGGGGGTGTACTAACTTCGGCTCGCAGACCATGCTGATCACACATTTCCGCTGTGGCCCCACACTGGTCCATGTCTTTGCCAGCGATACAATTTCGCTGGCATCAAGTAGCCCATATCCGTATGAATGGCTAACTGCAGAAAGAAAGAGAAGAGGAAACAGACACATGAATGCTGGACTGTTGAGGGAAACATCCTCATTCTCCCAGCTCAAACGTCATAGACAGGCTTTGAGTGTGTAACCTCACACTCCTTTCTGTCCTAAACCAGTGCCTTGCATCTGTAATCACAATTTGCTTTACTAGATGTATAATATAATAATAAGCCTCAAAGGCGTCTGTAAACTGCAGAGGACAGAAGTGAACTTGGAAGGAGTTGCTATACCTTTACGTCCGACCCCATTGGTTCTCCAGTCATTGGTGAGCAAGTGGGCAGGGTGAGAAGTTCGTACAACCAGATGTTGCATGTCCCTCCAGGTCAGGTTTTTACTGGAACATGTGTATAAGCAAGCACACACAGCCATAAAGAAAGACACACACACACACACACACACACACACACACACACACACAGCCAGGAGGAAACACATGGTAAGACTCGAGCCTAAAATCAAGTTGAGGCGCTCAACAGATCAAACAGACGTCTCTGACAATACGTCCTACATTCTTAACCTGCAGGTGGACAGCTGATTAAATACAGAATACAATGAAATACCGGTCACATTCTTTCCTGAATTACAGTAAACCTTCAGTCAACATGTGTTTGAACTCAATTCCTGCCCTTTGGCAAAATGTCTTGTAAAGAGAAAACCTGAAAAAGTGTTAAGTGATTATCCTGCCTACAGCAACGCAGATTTGAAAAGACACAAAAAAGGGTTACAGGAGGTCACCGTTGGGTTTGCTCCTCTTCTGTGAGTTACACGCATACAGCCATCAGGATTTCACTTTATTTTCATAAATCTAATCATGGATTTGTAAAATAAAGTATTGCATTTAGTAACTTTGCTCAATCGCTTTCTCATCAAATCCATTCCTAATTGCAATCCTTTTCTATCACCTCACTTTGCTTTGTCACAAGACTAATTACTAATTTTCAGGGCTGTTCTGATGTTCATGTTTGTCCCTCCATTAGTGCTGCGTGACTGGATAAGAATGATTAGTGCTTACATCAAAGTGTGCTGTTTCTACAAATGCACTGTAGAAGTCTGTCAGCCAGAGGGGTTAAAAAGTCATTCATAAAACGAGATAATCAATCAGAATAGATGCGTAAACACACTGCACCGGCAGTGAAAGCTTGATTTAGTACAAGAATGTTAAATTTACAATCAGGCTTCTAACAGTCTGTGCACAAAAAGCTAGAAAACTATTTTACCTGTTGCCACTAAATGACCAATTTGCAGTTTGAAAACTTCTAACCATATGCTGGAGACTGATAACAGCAGGACATTAATTCAAACTACTTAGGCTTTCTGAATATTTTTGGTGTCCATGTTAGTTCTGAGAATGACAAATCTTTCTCTAGAATAATTACTGCACAGTTAAATCATGAGTTTGTTCTGCACAAATGATATTTTAACACTTTTCTTTTCCCATGGGATTAACTGATTTTAATCAATACAAGTCAAGGAAATGTACTCATAGGGAGTGTTGAGAATGAAGCTGTAGGACTCAGGAGAAGTGCAAGGCTTTTGAGACTCTCAGAAAAATAGTGATAAGCACTTACTTGGCCTCAAGGGCAAGAGCGATGATCCCAGCAGCCAGTGGGGCGGAGGCAGAGGTGCCTGTGTGGGAGTCTGTGCATTTAGATTTGAGGTCTGTAGTCACCTAAGAGGAAGATGAATCACATTGGGCTTAAACAGACAGGTCTGGCAAAAACAGACAAAAAAGGTAAAATATTCTTGAAACATGTACTTAAGAGTTTTTCTTCCATTATCCGAAAGGCAAAAAACAGAATGTCACGAGGCTTGTATGTCATTTGTTGTTGTTGGAAAGTGAAACATGAGCTTAAAATTGTTGTCTAGCCTAACTAATCCTCTACTAATTCAATTTTTTATTGCTTTGGTCCATCACCCAATATCCCAACCAGACCGCTCTTGTGCTTGCATGATAAAAAGTAAATTCAAAAAGACATCCTGAACTCTCATCACATAGAACTTATCTCCTTTAAGTGAGCAGAAAAGCTTTATCTCTTCTCCTCCTTTGCTTCTCTTGTTATCTCATATACATGCATTTGCTGGAGGCAGAAAAATGGTTAAAGAGTTGGGAACTTGTGAGCAAAAAAAAAAGTCCTCAGCATGGCTCCCTGGACCAGCTGGCTAAATCAAAGCGGGGAAAAATCGTATAACTTGTGCTCACCCTTTCTCAACAACTACCAGTGAGGTGTCTTTGAGCATGAAGCAGATCTCCTCAGTGACCCACAGCAGAGGACTGTGGTTGTGCTAGGCAGCTCCCAGGTGTGATTTACTACAGCTGCATGAATACAAAGCGAGCCAGCAAAAGTTTGCACTCAGCAAAACCCATCTCTGGGAGGATAACGGTTACAAAACACCGCCTCGTGAAAAAAAAAACCCAGCCACTCGACTGATATAACTACTGTATGTTCTACAAGAGGAGTTGAATCTATATGATGGAATAAGACTCATACAAAGCTAGATTCTATTAGTGTGTTCAGTGTGCTGACCTTCAGAACCACTAAAGACGTAATAACTTTCAGGGGCTTTTAACAGACCGAACAGAATAATTAACGTACTGGCAGAATGGATTTTAATGATCCAATTATGCCTTTAGGAGCTTCACATATCCCCACACTCTATACTGAAAGAGAAGGAAAATATAAGTGTGATAAAAAAAAAAAACCCTAAACAGACATTAAGATATTCACTCCTGCATAACCCTGGCAGTCCCACCCTTTCTCTTCTATTCCATCTCTTCATTCCCGAGTTCATGAGTGACAGCACAATTAAACGAGTACAGCACTGAAGCATTAAGGGACCAGCCACATGTCAGAGAGATGTCATAAGCTGTCCATCCAGTTGGTCTGGCTGCTAGACTGTATGCTAGAGAAAGAAAAGAGTGTGTGTGCCCGTGTGTGTGTGTGTGTGTGTGTGTGATTTTGTGTTTGTGACAAGAATGTTAAGCAGCAACAGATTTGCCAGATGGAGTTTCAGCCGTTCCACTATTCATAATAATTTTAATGGCCCAAGACTGAATGAACAGAGAAGAAAAGTGAAGAAAAAGAGGAGAGTGATTATGCAGTTTGGACAGCAGGTACAGAATAAAGCTGCAGATCTCAATAGACTATATATGTGTAGAGCTTAACCGATCACTCAATTAATTGCTTAGTTGATTGACAGACAATTAATCTGCAACTATTTAAATGAATGAATTAATCCTGGTAAGTTATTTTTAAAGCATTAATGGCAAATATTCTCTAATTCCAGGCTCTCAAATGTGAATATTTTCTTATTTTTCTTTGTCTTCCGTGATAGTAAGCTAAAGATCTTTGAGTTTCAAACTGCTGGTTGGACATTTTAAACATCATTTTGGGTTATGAAAATTTGCAGTTGTTTTTTTCCAGTATTTGCAGATAGTCTTTAAAACAAATGTCAGTCATTTGAGACATTTGTAGCCTGGATTAGTACTTAAGTACTTTTTAGTACTACTTCCTGCCAATACATAGACACTGTGAATCATGTGAACTTCACTTTGGAGAAAAATATCCCACATAATTTCTCATAAACATGGAAGCAGAAGTTCAGTTTGTGTCAGAAAGACACTGGAATCAACCGCAACTCACTATCTGTTTCTCGTTGAGGTTCCCCGAGCTGTAGGTGGTGGCGAGGGTGGACGAGCAAGCCTCGCTGTACCAGGGGACGTTGCCGTTCTGGGTGGAGCTGCTGATGGACAGGGTGTAGATGCTGTTGGTGTAGCCGTCGCAGTTACAGCTGTCCTTCTCCCTCCCACCGTTCCCAGAAGCCCACACAAAGATGGAGCCCAAACCGCCACGACCCTGGAGAACATACAGTGCATTTAGACATACAGAGAGAAGACAACCGTAGACCCCTTTCAGTCATTCCTTGAATCACTACTAACCAGAAGAAAAGAAAAAGAACAAAATCTCATTCGATCATAATAGGAATCCCAATTATAGGAGGGCAAATTCATTTCAGGGCTCATTTCAAAAATGGCCCATTAAAACTCAGCATACATCACAGGAGCCAGAGTGGTCACTCAGTAAATTAAAAGGAGCTAAATATCGCATGACAGCAATGCAATACAAAAGGCACTATATGACAAACAGCTCATTGTAATAAATCATCCAACCTCTCAGCCTTTGAAGTGCAATAATTTTCATCTAAGAGCTGCTTTATTGTATTGAGTGGCATCGTCTATCTGCATTGATCAAACCCAGCTATGCACCACCCACACCACCATCTGACAGTACTGTCACTGCAGCAATTATCTTAGTAGTCACCGTCAGCGGTTCCAATGAGCTTTATGGCACATGCCTTGAATCCTCCTGCTCTATAACAAGAGTCAGTGTCCTCTGCATGGATGTGTTTATTCGTGGAGCGTAGAAGTGAGAGCCTGGGGTGTGATCTGTATCCTTATTAATCTGTAGACTTCTTCATTTTACGTACCTGACACTGTCCCACATGCATTGAGAGAAGAGCTGCTATAAAGAGGAGGACCAATTACATGACAGTGTTGTCCCTTTTTGGCTGACATTCAGGTTGCTTTGTTGTTGCACGCTGACAGACTAGTTTCCTAGATAACATTTTTATACTTCTTTTGCATTTTTATTAAGTTGAGAGTGTGTTTGGAAGCCTTTTGTTAGAAATACTTGTCGAGTAATTTAAAGCTCCAGTAAGCAGGAAGTTGGAAAATTTAAAAACAACTTTGACACTGAAAACCCACATGCTGACAAACTGAAAGAGCTGAGAGATAAAGAATAGCTGGCAATTTAAGAAGCACCCTTCAACAAACAATGATTTTCTTTATTTTTTTTTAAGAAAACTTTGTTTTTTGTCAACGCTGCTTCTATTCATTTTCTAAGATTTTCCTCCCTGTTGGCTTTCAGAGGACATTCCCTTCCATTCATAATTGTCAGGGTCGAAAACGGCTTTGTTCTTTCCGCTTGTGTCCTCTCATGCTTGAACAGTTCAATTACCGACTGCTGAAAGGAAGCCACACACAGGCAGTAAATAATTTCTATCTCGCACAAACACACACATACACACCTCTGTAACTCCGCGCAGAAAGGCCTCTTTGGCGAGTTTGGCAGGTCCATCGACAGTTTTGCCGTCATCCTCCGGGCCCCAGCTGGCACTGTAGATGTCAATGTGTTGGGGATTCAGACTGAGAGACTGGGCCTCCACCATGTCAGTCACCTCGCCATCCAGCATACGCACACCTGCATCCATGTTGCCAGACATAAGCACAATCAGACCAGATGATAAAACATAAAGGTTTTTATTACTATGATTTTATGATAAGTAATAGTAAATATGAAATCGACAACCTAATGAACAAAGAGATAAAGTGAAACTGGAGACAAGGCTGGTATTGTGGTTAAAACAAAAGGCATCTGTATTTAAATATTTTTTGTGAAATGGGGGATTTTCTACACAAATTTGCAATAAATACATTGTTAATGTAAATCAAGTACAAGTTATATTGGATATTAATGGACCAAACTGCACATCAGGAATTCCTTAAACACTCAAATATGTGTTTCACTTATTGTTAACTTCAGTTGGATGTTTGAGCTTCCCTGTGCAAAACGATGTATGTGCAGAGTTTGTATTTGTATTTATATATCTTATATACATGTCTTAAAACATGTCTTGAGGGGATCTTTAACTGAAAAAAAGGGCTACACTGAAACATGCAAATGCTGCAGGTGATGATGATCCTGCAGAATCTTGTTCCTTTAATCTGCAGCTTTACTTCATAGTGTTGTAGCTCTGTAGTTTAACTTGAATTTGCAACCACGTTCAGCAAGGTATGAGGTGTGGAGGCAAAGCAATACTACCGCGTGTTGTTTGATTTGCATATTTGCACACTTGTTTGCGGTGCTGTTCAGTGTGTGTATTTGTACACCTCATGCAGAGGTGCAGCAGGTGCTGTTGGTGTTTGCTATTTGTGCATCCACTGTGATGTTTTTATCGAGCCTCTTCCACGTAAATCAAATGCCATCTGTATTGATTTGCTTTGGCGCTTGGGCTGGTTTGGAAAGAGCTGAAATGGAACTAGATCAATTGCATTGTGGGTGAAATACCTCCTCAAGTGTAAGACTTCTGAGCCAGAATATTCAGATAAAAAGATAAAAGAAAACATCATCTACATGTCTGGATGAAATTGGTGTAACTGTCTGAGTGTAAATTGGTTCAGACTTGCTCTTGTTTTAAGAGAAGTGAACAACTCATCCAAAGTATATTTATATGGTAAATTTAAAGTGATCACTGGCGAAGTGCTTTACCAGAGATAAAACACAAATACACACATAAAACAATGCAGCAAAGGCGTGCAGGCTAGGGATAGGGAAGATTCGACTATTCCTTTCTTTTTTTTTTCATGTAGACTATCTGGCAAACAGAAAATCCACTGGCATGTGTTTCAGCAATGAATTTCAGAGTCATGGGAACATATTTTTGAGTATTTAAAAATCAATAAAAGACAGGTGCGTGTGATGCAAGATTTGAATTGCGGCCTTTTTGAATTGTCAACATGCAACGTCGGGCTACCATATGGATTTGTTGGAATAATGAGACAGGCAGTACACATGTATTTCTCTTTAAATCAAGCTCTTAAAGCCATTTTTTTTTTTTTAATTTCACTTTAAACATTAAAAATAATGTATAAATTAATAAACGAAACAGTACAAAATAAATTCACAGCATTGACCGCTATGAAATAACTGACATCTCTTCTTCAAAAGGACAAGCCTACTTCTTTATATAAAAAATATTTGATTCCCTTTTTTTTATAATTCCTCACTGAAATGTTATCCCTTTGCATTTTTGAAGCTTCTATCTGTTTTATCCTTTTCTTGTAATGCACACTAATTGACCAATTATTTCTGCTTCAAGCCCAGAAGGTTTTCTTGCAATGGATCTCTTTCCTTGTCTGGGCAACATTCCTCAAAAGAGAGAGTGGTGAGGAATCAAAGACACCTTAAAAACAAACTAATTTCTGTCTCTGATGCATTGCAGGCCAGTTTACTCCACGCTGCTCTATACGGGTTAAAGTAACCAAGCACTGGCGCTTTGAAGTCCTCCAAAAGCATCAACCAGGCTCTGAGCTGCTAGTGTTTCCATGGCAGCCTGCTCTTCTGTAAGAGGGTCATGTGATTTGCTGAGGAGACTCAAGTATCTCCAGTGCCCGTCAAATCCCAAAAAAAGAGTGAGGCTGACGGAACAACAAGGTTCAGTCTTTTCTGTGCATATGCTCAATACAGGATTATAAACATCAGTGACTCATGAGTGCCTCATTAACTCTCAGGTCGCAATACAACTCAACACCAGTAATTTCTTTCTTTTTTTTTTTTTTTTTAATTATACAAATGTGTGATTAACTGATTGTTCAAAATATACTTGGTAGTATGCTGTTTGAACATTTTGCCTCTATATTGGAAAGGAGGAGGTTTCCTCTTCCATTTGTTTCATCCTTTACTCAGAAAACGTCTGAACACATTTTTAAAGCAATACTTCAAATCTAAGCTAATTTGCTTTCTCACCCAGAGTTAGATAAGAAGATCAATACCACTCTCATGTCTGCCCCTTAAACACAAAGCTACAATCAGGAGATGATTATCTTAGCATAAAGACTGGAAGCAGGTGGAAACAGCTAGCCTGGCTTTGACAGGAGGTAAAAGCTTTGTATTTAACAAACAGACATGAGAGTAGCATCAATCTTCTCACCAAACTCTCAGCAATAAAGTGAATAAGCGTATTTCTCAAACTGCCGTATTATTCCTTTAAAACTCAGTAAAACAAAGAAAAACAGCGACATGGAAACATCAACTTAAATGGACACATGGACTCAGTGTTGGGCACAAACGCTTCATTACAATGTTTTCTAACAAGATTCAGACAGTTTGATGTGGTGACATCTGTAAATAGCAGCTATGAACCAACAATTGCAGTGATTTAGCACTTCAGGCCTTAAAAAATCTCACTTCCAACCAAAGTGCAATAAATTGTTTGTTTTGGTACATTTACCCTTGACAAACTTATGAATATTGAAGGCCAGCCGATCTGGGTTTGGAACTACCAAGGAGATATTTCACAGGAGGGTCCCCAGACTGAATAATGAGCTACATTGCTGCAGGTGGCACGGGGGCATGTGGGCAGATGATCTTGTGCAGAAGATTCACAGAAGCTTTTGTGCTGTTCCCTCTGCACCCTAACTTTCCAATACATATTCTCTGGCCACCAAAATGAATGTCCTGGCCCTGCTGCTTTGGACTACAAATGACTATCTGTGCTCCTGCCTTTTGTGTCTGATGTATTGGAGAACATTGTGTCTGCCTGGATTCCAGCTGTTCAGAGTCATTATAGGACTTGCACAGTCTGGAGTCTCTCGTGTTTCTGTACTTTGTATGCATCTGTCAAGTTTAATGCTCAGTAAATGTTTGAGATCTTGTGCCCGGGTAAAGTTTCATACTTGAACCTTACACCTGACAATAAAATGTTTGATTTGTTTTGTAGAGCTAGGCATACAGCATTGCCAGGGGCGACTCAGAAAATTAAGATAGGACATTATAGACCACAGAAAGCACAGTTGTACCTCAGCTTCACAATTCTCGAGGTGTAGAGGGAGAGCAAACACAAACAAACACACTCAAGGAAATTAGTTGCTGAATTTTTTTTTTAATTAAACTAGTTCTAAAACTAATGTTAGAAAAGAGCCTTGAGTGTGGATAAAAGCACATGTGAAGGTTTTTCACAAAACTGTTGCTGCCTCCTGCTGACCACACACAGCCCACTTATGTTAGAAAAGCTGAATGCCATGTGGCGTATTCCTACTGGCCATCTGGAATGATCATAAAGACTAGGCTTATAGCGTTATTCTGTCAGGATTCAAACTTGATACGACAGCTGGAAGTAGGCAGGAGGCTATTGAGATAAGCAGAGAGGTAATGAGATAGAGCACACACTGGTATAAGAGGAGCTGCTTACAGTTAAAAAGGACCACACATCATTATGCTACATCCTGGATTCAGCAGAACCCACATTAGAGTGAAATTACTGAAATTACAACACATCCTCAGCACAGGAACAAGAAATAAGCAAGTACCAATACAAAACATATGTGCATGAGTACCAGTGATGATCATAAATACAATTTACTTTATCCCTGATTAACCACTTCACATGGTTTCAATTTTAGAAATCACACTGGAAGAAAAATGCTAAAATAAAACACCATGAAATACTACATAGAGATGTTTAATATGCAAAATTTATATAAATGATGTTTTATTTATATCAAAGAAGCACTGAAGTCTCTTCCAAAGAATGGGAACAGAAACTACAAAAACAGTTTACTTCCCTGTAGGCAGCTGCAAAATAACTCATCAGTGTGCAAGGCCCAATTTGAACAAACAAATTAATATTTCATAATATTTTGCCACTGTCACATATATTGTATCTTCCTGTAAATGAGCCTCAGCTACTTTGTTTGTTTCTGGCATTTATGAGACATACACACACGAAATCCTAAACCTAACTGTCAGTTTCATCATTAAATTATTATGTTTGCTTTTAATAGCGTCATTGAATAATTTTGGGACTACAGTCAAACTCTGAGGCCTTAAATACAACCGCCCACTTTAAGTTGTTTTTTGTTTTTTTTTCTGAACCCACATCCCATTTGCTGAGCTAATTAACACGTTGATACCACAACTGCGTGCACAGTCAAAGAGTGGTTAGCTTAAATGCTGTTCCTTGCACGTATTGCGGCTTGTTCAAAAATTTTCTCTATCTTTTTCCCTTCACCCACAACCCATAAATTAAGCATTTGCTTCCTAGATAAAAAGGGTGATGAGAAATCTGTTTTAAAACAATGACAGTTAAAGGAAGTGAGCCAGAAATTAAAATAAACAGAAGCTATTACAAAAATGTGTTTGGTCATAATGTCATTGGAGCTACTTACTTAATTAAAACAAGGGGAAGATGAAACTCAGCAGCACCCGGCATGATCAAAATGGCAGTTACAGACACCGGGTGATGAAATTTCACTGGCCAGAGTGACACAATCAAGTATTGAGCATGTTCAAGTCGCGGTTGCGTTCTCAGGGAATAGCGGGGGCCGACATCACAGCAGGGTGGCAACAAGACCTTGCCAAATGTGTGTTCTGACAATTTGACTTCACCCCCGTCTGTGACATGCTTCAACAAAATCTTACGGTGGGCGTTTTGCCTTAGATAAACTATAAAGACAGCTTTTTCAAGTCTGCAGTACGACAGTCAAACTCTGAGCTCCCCTCTATCTCTTACTCTGACTTCTTTAGAGACTCCACCAGCACAACCATATGTCTCTAAATAAATAGTTAACAGTTTATTGGGTGAATCTGTAGAATCTTAACTCAATTTTTTGAGGCTGTAGCCAGCAGTTGAAAGGTGTTTATAATATTTTGTCCACATCAATTCACAGCAGATACATAAGGGAACAGAATATGAGAAATAAGATGTGCTTTTCTGTTTAACTTGTCTACAAGCTGACAGTAAATGTGACATTGAGTTAACACAGCTTCCAAAAAAGCTACAGCATAAGTACCATTTCAGAATTTTTTTCACATTTGTGCTTTTTCAATACTGTTACTCCATGCAAAACCAATACACTTACAGTGCAATCCGGATCACAACTGTGATGATGCTCAAAAAGATTTAGTGGCATGCTGTGCCCGAGAAATAGACTGAAAATAACTCTGACGTTGCAGAACAACTGTTTCAGCTATTCTGGCAGTCATAAAAGAAAACAGATGAAACCAAGGTTGCCCCCGTGAGTTCAAATCAATCAATCAATCACTTGTTTTATTTGACTGTACCTCCGATCTTGGCATTGTAAGCCACACCGACTCCACAGATCCCATTGTTGGCTACGGCTGCCACTTCTCCTGCACATCGTGTTCCATGCCTGGAGAGAAGGGAGAATGAGAAGGTGAGAAGCAGGTTTAAAAAAAATATGTACTCTAAACGTCATTCACCTAATGACCCAGCATTTTGTCATATACACCCGCAGGTAGTGTACTTGTCTCACAACGATTGCCTGTGAAAGAATGTGCTCCCTAAAGCAGCATGATCAAGTTGTAGACTGAGACAAAACAAACACATGGAGACAGGTTCTTGGCTTTGATTCCTTTAAACAAATCTGAATTCCCATTTGTCTAAAAGAAAACATTCAGCCAATCAGTGGAGACTACCGTACATTTTCTGTGGCCTGCTAGCATTATTAACCTTGGACTGCCTTCAGGGCTTGAATAAAGTCAAAGGAAAGGGAAATAAGATGACACACTACCATCACACATGAAAGGATATTTTGAATTAGATTTGCCATTTCATTTCACAATGGGTCTTTCATTAAGCTTGAGCTTCTGTAGTAATGGATCTAGCTCCGGGCACCGCAGAGTTGAGATCCAAGAAGCCAGTACAGAGGGGCTGATCATCACATTCCAGTCAGGTGCGTTCCCTTGGTCTGCCAGATGGAAACGCACTCTTAATACCCCTCAAACCATGGTGCAATCCCCACTGGATTGTAGCCATTCCCAGACAGGAATGCTAGAGTCGAAGCAACACTGAGCCAGATCAGAAAAAAACAGAAACAGTGGACTTTTACTTCTGAAGGAACTATCTTTGCCAGCAGGCTTCCATTATGGCGTTCTGGGTCACCAGCATGGATGTATTATAAAAGCTGGATAGGGCGCCGCCGCTCAGCCTTTCAGCCAATTTTTACCAATGGTCACTCGCGGTATCGCAGCAAAAGATCCACCTATGGCCCAAAAAACATCTTCCCTTAGACCAACATTGTAAAGGAGACGTCTGTAAAAGCTGTTGACAGGACACCTTGAACTGCAAACAAGGTCAATTATGACTCTTTTTATTATGATTTTTTGATCCATGAAGGTTTTATGTTAGTAAAACTTTCCTCAAGCCAACAAAAGCGATCTAAAAATCTGTGACATCATCACAATGTAAAGTCTGTGGGCCGAGTGGGAACTCATCGGCGGGGCCAGCAGGGGAAACACTTCTGCTCATATTCAGTACAATGTGGAAGCAAACCCAGATGCTAGAAACTTTTTTTGGCGTATGCACCAACCGAGTAGTTCTTATTGGACTGAGTGAGCACCATTTTCGGTCTGGTATCCAGCTCTTGAAATACATCCATGGTCATCAGCCAAACCAAAATATGAGAATCAAAAAATCACAGTGGCAGCAAACATCCTCCCCCGATAAAATAGACTACATCTCTTCTCAGTATACTGACACTTACAAAGTTAAATTGCCGTTATTGGTCATTAATGAGTATTAAAGTATTAAAGAGCATTTCAATCTGTTCACAATACAAACTACTGCTTTCATTAAAGATACAGATATAATGTAATAATATGTACAATGTTGCTAGTCCCAAGAAATCTCTTCAGACATGTTGTGAGCTGAGAGGTTGGAGGTTATTGTAATTGGTCACAGTCAACATTAGCACATTATTTTCAGTCATATATACATCGTTCATATTAAACGTGACCAAAGTGTCAAATAATGAGGTAAATGTATGTTGAAGTAATCCCTGTGAGCAAAAAGCACCCGCCTCAGACTGCTCTGATTGCTCGGTTTCCACGTTTTTTTTCCCTACTTTCAGCTCGAGCTGACGTTGGCTTGTGACATTTCTTTATATGGTCATCTGCTCCACGCACAGCGCACAAGTTCAGTGCTCCGCTCCACTAATATTATGCCGTTTTTCCATTGTTTTGGGGCTAGTCACGCTGAGCCATGACTTGAGTCAAGCTGGCACACTATGAGTGGCCCTAAAATAAGTAGTTTACCTGTTGGAGGTATGCTGGTCGTCTGCAGCTCTTCATCAAACATCATCATCACTGTTTCTGCTTGTACTATTCTTCCCTGCATTATTTCTAATCTCCGCTAATATCCGCTGAACAAATAGCTCCAAATATCTCCATGTTTTTGTCTGAACCAGTTTTTAGTGCCGCTAACAAAGCTCCACTAATTCGGTGAGGAACATGTTTTGTTTCCTGTAAATTCTTCCCAATAAGAGTCTCCTGTTACTTAGTCATTTTTAATTTGAAGCAGTAAAGCAGGAAATGTTGGGGTTTTATCAGCAGTAACATAACACGACTCGGATAAGGCTGCTCCTCAGCAGGCTTCCGGAAATCTGGCCGATCAGAACAGAGTGGGCTCATCAGGAGGGCAACCTTAAAGAGACAGGAGCCAAGACTGCCTGTTAAGAGACAGAGGCTGAACTGAGGGGCTGCATAAAGGGCCAGCATAAGATAAATAAGGAATTTTCTGAACTGTGAATCATGCAAAACTACTCTAGGGAAGTCCCAGAATAAAAATATAGAGTTGGAAATGAGCATAATAGGTCCCCTTTAATTTATGAGTATTAGAAAACATCAGTTAAACAGTCAGACGCCTGGCTACAGCATGCTCCACTTTCCAGAAGGAAGGCTGATAGTAAAACCATATTAGAACATATAAAAACCTATTGACATAAAAGTAAACACACACACACACACACACACACACACACACACACACACACACACACACACACACACACACACACACACACACACACACACACACACACACACACACACACACACACACACACACACACACACACACACACACACACACACACACACACGCGCATCATCTGGACAATTTTCCAGGTAACTTTATCTTGACATTCCTGCTAGTCTGTTGACTTTGGCCTTTTTCAGCATCCGTGTTTGTGATGCAGCTCATGATAGGGAGCAGCTTAGGTGTCTGCGATCAGATGTTGAGCATGCACAGGCCTATGTCGCAAGTGTTCAACAGCCTTTTTCAAATCTTCCTTTGACACATTCAATACTGTATATACACTTGCATGGTTGCATTGCATTGCGAGAACTACTTGCATAATCAGATTTTTGGGAGTGATTTTCATGGGAGTGATGAAATAGATAGGAGAAGATATCCCTCTGCTGCTCCCACTCACTGTTCGGGTCAATAAAAATGTGAAGACGAGTGCATCCATGGGTCAAACATGTTTATGAATTTTGCTTGTGAAATCAGCTGGCTCTGCGTTGTTCATTCAACATGGCTTACAGGAGTCTAACATAAAGACATTTTCATTCAACTATCAATTCAAATACTGTGAGCATAACTGCTCTGTGTGAAGCCAAGCAACAGTGTTAAGTCCAGCAAATGACATTCAAGGTCAAATGTTATTTTATGGTGTGTTGGTGATTATCGTGTGCTGTAGCTTTCCTTAACATGTTTTCTGCTTTTTTGGTCATTCTCTGAACATTTAAAATCTGAAGTAGTATTGCACTGGACAATAAAGTATGCATGGCAGATTAAACCCTTAAATCTGAATGCAGTGTTATGTGACATCAAATCCATAACCCAATAAGACCACAGTGCTGTAATGGGTTTGCCTGTGTAAAGCTGTGTGTAAGCTAACTGCACCCTACAGATATTATACTGTAACATTATACTGTAACATTGCACAACTGTGGTGCAACTACAGCAAAGGTGTGCAAAAGTGTCACCATTGTACTTTTGGTGGAATGGCTGTAGCTGATGCAATTAAGTACCATATTTATAAAATGTGTCACAAATCATGTTTCACCAGAGCTTTTAGCAGAGCTTAAACACAGACGTTTGTTGTTTTAAGTTTGGCTTGCGATGTTAGCACTAAACAGAATAATATTTGTAACAAAAACAAGTTATGATACATAATGTATTCTATGATACTACAGTTTTGTTTAACCAAACCAAAATTTGTAGCAAATCAACCTAAGTATCTTCCAAAGATGTATTAACAACAGTTACACACAAAAGGTCCAAAATATGTGAATAATTTTTTAAAAATGTGATGTAGATTTCGGCAAGTAAAAAGGTTTATCAATTGATCAGAGAAAATGGCACTAAAATAGGATCTGAAAACATGGGACATTGTAGATATTGACTGTACACACATATTTTAAATAAAGTCTAGGAGCAGCACATAGAAGTCTGTAAAGACTTGTTAAATGGTTAATGTGATTAAATAAATTGTGTTCTGTTCTTCTGTGACCTTTACAAGACATTATTCATCACAGTAAGATTACATGCACACATTACACACACGGCCCTGATCCATTATAATGCTTCATTAAGCTGGTTGCTGTTCATTCAGAATATTACAAATGGCACGCATGGTAAAGATTTTAACGCTTTAGCACCTAAATCTCCAAATGCCACTTTATTCCATATCTACTTAGATACTGACTCTGTGACTTCATCAGTCAACAGGATGATCAGTCATGATGACTGGCCTGAGGGGGCCAACAGTCCTCAACACAAATGAGGGCATTGCATGACTAAAGGAATGAATGGTAGCTCATTGGCTGTCCTCATTTCTAACTGATCCTATGTCTCCACAAGACTGCCGTCACATGAAACCAAACCCAGATCCAACCTCAAGAACCAGGGTTTAGAGAGGAGGCTGAAGAGGTGAGAGCACAGCTCAGGAGATCATCACATGAAGCGGGCTCCAGTAAAAACACTTCCAGACATTGTCTGCTGGAAAAAAGAGCTGTCACGACAAGTACAGCATTGTTCAACCAGTTGTTAACAAGTCACATAGATTAATTATAACAAGTGTAATATCTGCCCAATAGATTCCCCAACACACTGGCAGACTCTCAGATTTTAGTTGCTGGATAATAAGGAGGTCTCAACTCTTGTCTGTGCTCAGAAAAATCAACTCCATTAATTGCAAAGATGGTCACTATTTCTGCTAATGCCACAAACCTGAAATGAATCAACTATTCTATTTGAATAAATTCAAGCATGCTCATGCTTAAGTGGCCTGCTTGGCTTGGCGTCCCATACCTTATGTGTTATACCTTGTTTCTCCTCTTCAGGGAACTGAAGTCTAACAGTCATAACATTTTGATTTATGTTATGAATTTCAGTCTTGATTTTGATCTCTCACCAGGATCATTTCATTATCTTAAAACAAAACATACATACTGGACATAAAGCCCAGTAGTCATTTTCTTAGCTTGTTTTTTCTTCACACTGCAACACATTTGGTTTTTGTTCTCGTTTGGCAAGTTGTCAGTAAAACCTTTTCAGAAATTCTTATCATAAATGTTTTTCTATACACATGTGTAACCGTTTCAGCAAATGGATATTTATTTCAAATTAGTAATATATGATTGTTAAAAATAAAACAAATGTAAAATATCTGAGCCTTTAATTTATCACAGGCATGTATCATGTTTACAAATTGATAAAACTGTTTTCCTTCATTCCTGTCTACACGTCACATTTTTACTTCTTTACAGCTTTCACTAATTTTTCTCTTTTCTAAATTAGATTAGAAAGGAGAAATATTATTTTCTTATTCAAAGAATTGACTGACTTCAATCAAAACACCTTCTGTATCCCATACATTGTGCAACAACTCAGGATTCCTGCAACATACATAGTGGTGATAATAGGAGATTATGGTGAACAAAGAGCAATTTCAGTAAAGTCTTGTTCCGATTACAGCGAGAACAAGCCCCATGGCGGATTCTGAGCACAGAGACTAACTCGGGTTACAGCAACTACAGTTGGCTGCAGGCCTGAGGCCAACAACATGATCAGTATTCATACCCACAGCTGGCAGAACCATTATCACTGTGCAAAACCTCAACTCCCTCTCTCTGGAGACTTGGCTAAAGAGACATGCTATTGTCATACAGACATATTCAAACTGTGTCTTTGGACAAGATGCAAAGATGGGAAAGTTTCACTGGCCAAGAAAAAAATGTCAGAATATCTGTTCTTTGGTTTACATAAAGTTCTGACTGCAGGTTTTTTTGTGCTTTGTGAACATACAGCAACACACAGATGTGCTACATGCGATAAGTCATAGCTGACAAGTTCTAAATTTGGCTCCTGCAATCTGTGATACATATAAATTAGAAAAACATGGAGAGCCTTCTCAATGTTGAAAAAATAACTAATATGTTTATAAACATCAAATATCAATTGCATAATTTAAAAAAAAACTCTATTTAAAGCTATCAAAGTATATTTTTATCTCTAAAAAACACATTAGTGTTTCAGCATGTAAGATTTGGCATTTCAATGACATATTGTGAAACATGTTGCCGCCCACCACAGCATTGATCTTTTTTATATCTTCCAAGTCACAGTCCTCACCCATATTCAAAGTCTGGCACACAACATCTTTCATTCACTTGATTTTTCTATCTTGCATTAGCTTAATTATGTTTAAAAAAAAAAAATCATTGAGGCTCTCAAGGCCATCGTTAGTGGCGTTTGCTGTTCATTAGTCTCTGGGCTGCACTGGACCTCAAAGGTAAACCTGAACAACATGTTATTGCTCTGTTCGTTCTTGAGCTGGTAAATGGTTCTGCTAGTTAACTAATGAGCTAGCCTGCAGGACAAAAGGTCTGGTAATGTTTATAGAGTGCGGTTAAGAGATGAATATGAAGAAAATATCTAGCGAGAGATTAATGTAGGGTCCGCTATTGTTAAATAGGTTCTTTCACCCATTGCTGTTAAGTGAATATTTCTAAAGTCACATGTACAATGTGCACTGCCCTCTTGTATTGTTAAACTCATCTTGTTTCTTAACTGTGAATCATCATCAAGAAAATATCTGCATGTTCATTGCAAATGGTGAATATAGCCATTCAGTCATAGTTTAAATTATGTTGAAGTAAATCAGTCAATGAGTTGAGTATTTCTGAAAGACTCCGTGCCAGTTTAGCCAGGATTAATCCAGAAAATGCACATTTGGAAACCATCCTGATAGGAGTCAGAGGAAAACCTTGGAAAGAGAAACATCTAGATCGCATGCTGTCTTAGATAAACATGAGGGTGAATGGTCACATTGCTACTGAGCCATCCTCACTGCTGCCCGTATGCTGGGAAAGAAAGACAGCTTTATGGAGGTGAACAGAGTTAGGCTTTCTGCGGGGAACAGACACTTTCAGTCTTACACAGCCTTGCAGTTTCATGCCCGCCCACAGGTTGTTTACACATGCATCTGCACCAACCCACTGTAAAGTAAGGCACACACAAATACGCTCCCTCTCAATTGGTCTTGCCACAAGGAAGACACGGAGAGCTGGGTGGCGAGAGATAAGGGCTAAGGTGAGCGAGGGCTGGAAAGAGGTTCAGCCAAAACGAAGGAAACATCAATAGTGAGTGTCTTAGCTGGGCTCTGGGCCACTGTGAGCCGCCAGAAGAACTTAAGCGTGCCTTGGCATAGATTTTGTATCTGTGGAGCTGCACCGGCGGGATGTTCTCCCACATTCTTCCACAAGAAATTCCAGCGTTTAGGGGTTTGTTGATGGCAGTGGTGAAAACAGTTTCAGGCACTCACAAAGAATTTTAAAAACACATTCTTACTGGGCTCAATAAGAAAATGACGGCATATTGTTTCCAAAAACTTTTACTGATAACTGTGCTTGTGAGTAATTCTGCTCTAAACAAGTAAATTCTACTTTCAGTATGAAAACAATTACACACTATCTACAATAAGACCACTTCCTATATGCTTGACAGCCTCAAAGCTAAATTTAAACAGCATTAGCACAGTTACAGTACGTGTAGTATACTGATGGTGCCAGCTCTGGGCTTTTGTCTCAGTTGGCCATTTTTGATTTCCATCCATGCCTAACTATAATCTTCTCTGCCCATCATCAGTAATCATGGTGAGCTTCTAGATAAAAAAGCCTCTCAAGCCAAAGGCCCACAAACAGCAGATTACAGCAAATCAGAAATTAAAATCGGAAGGCAGACGGGCGATGGGACTGAAGGAGAACGAGCAGGGGCCCTCCGGAGCCAAGAGATTTGTTCTGTTTCATTAATGCTGATGAACTTAATTCAATCAATTCTCTACAAGACATCACTGTGGTGATAAACAACTCCTAATGCCATCTGCAGAGGCCACTACAATAAAGCCGTTTTCTTCACATACTACCTTAATCTTAGTGTAGATTTACTCTACTTACCCAGGAAATAGAAATACCCTGGTGGTGCCTGTCTGATTTAAGAGGCCAAAACAAATCCATAAACATGGAGATGAGGGCATGATTCACAATATCAGGGTTTTCCCTGCCGATCTAATTCAAAAGCTGGCCGCCTTTGTATTACTGGCCACCGCCTTTGTATTGAAAATTCCGGGATGTGATGTTGACGGAACGAAAAAAGGCGAATCTCAACTGGAGGGCAGTGCAGCACACGGACAGTCTATAGCACACACACACTCAAGACAAGACTGGCTGAACAACACACACTGCAGCATTAAACAAACCAACTCTGAGGTGAAGAAAATAACTCTGTGCTCAGTCTGTTTCACCTCAACAGCCCTGCGCCCGCTCAGTGTTTTGGACAGCGATGTCTTTCCCCGGAGCTAACGGTGCAGCAGAAAGGCTGCTCTCCACTGCTGGAGATATAATGTTAATAACAACACATAACAATAACAACACTCTGCCTCCCCCTCATTTTGTTATTCTCATACAGGCAGAAGACTGTAAGATGCTTACAAATTAAATAAATCTAAGTAATGCAGTTAACTTTTTAAAATAAAAAGGCTGCGGACCATTTATCTTATCTGCCAGTTCTGTCTCATATTATATTTCAGTGGAATAAGGACATCAGTGAATGGTTTGGCACACAGTATACTGGAGCAAGGCACTGAAAATAGTGCCTCCTTTTCTATTAATGACTCGAATCGTTGTTTTTTTTCCCCATATTTTGTTCCATCTTGGTATAAAATTGAAATCCCTATGGATACTTCTGTCTGTCAAAGCGCATGACACTCTAAAGGTGCACACACAAACCGTGTACGCTACACTACGCACGTTCTCCAATCTTTGCCACCTTTGTCTCAAAAAATCCAGGGAAAACCCTGATTATGTTGTAATTGCCCATTTTTGGGAAAGTAAAAACAATTAAATGGTAGAAAATTATAATGTCTTAGATGAAAACCCCCTAGGCTACAACCTTTAATTGGATACGTTCTGATAAATGGTGCCCTTTGCCTAAACAATGGGTGAGAAACAGCCAGAGGCCATATTTACATGTCAACTATCACCTGTCAGACAGTGAGGGGGACAAACTAATGAGCAAGTGCAGTTGTATCCTGACATGTCCCCCACACAGTCTGCATTTAGAGAAACACAACAGGGTGGCTTCATGGTAGGTCAAAAGACAAAGAGAGGAGTTAAAATCAAAAATGTTATGTTATCTGTGTAGATTTCTACCTGTTGTCGTTAAGCTGCGTGTATCTGGGCTGAGGATCTGGATCGCCATCATTCACATCGTAGCTGGCATCCGGGTCCTAAGAAAAATCAGATAAGCCGTTAAAGTCAGATGCAGAAGTTTGGAAAGCGAAATCAGCTTGGTGCATTTATGTAAAAAAAAATCTGCAGACGTTAAAAACCTTGAACTCTGTACACAGCAATCATTTCTAAAATTACTCAATTTCAATCTGCTCTATTTATTATCTTTATCATTGTCTCCTGCTGACAATTTCTCTGTGTTTCTATTCATTTAAAAGCTGTACTCACATAGTTCTGCATCAGGTCAGGATGGTTCTTCTCTATTCCATCATCCAGGATGGACACCACCACCCCTTTACCTGTGTAGCCCAACTGCCAAGCAGCTTTGGCATTCAAGTCACGGTGGTTGCCGTTGTACTGAGGATGGAGAAAGCAAATAGCTTAGATGGAATCTAATTATGTGAGAGACACCTGAGAGCTGACAAGAATGTGCTTTTAACTAAATCTGGAGTGGCTTAGTCTTTTTTTTTTTTTTTTAAAGGCAATCTTCTAAGACATTTTGATAAAGTCTGAAGAATCCAGGAAAAAGACGCTGCTTATTGAATTTCCTCTTCCTTAGTGAAAAGCTAAAGTTTCCCCAATGAGAGGAAGGCAGTATTGCACGGTAACGAAGAGTATTTCTATTCTCTAGCGAGTGTATTCTGAGTGCCACGCTTGCATTCATTATTAATACCCAGCATAGCAAAACAGCACTGAACTGGATGATGGCACACAGTAATCATTTTGTATGCTTTTTGATATGCTTTTGACATTCAACTTGACCTTTGGTCAAAAGCCATGTCTGGCTTTCATCTAGTTCAAAGCTCATCTTTTAAAGTGTACTGCTGGTTACATGTAATGTGTCTGGTGCACCATCCACTGCGTTTTCCTCTTATATATCCGACCCTTATAAATGTTTTCCATCAGATAGGAGAGGATTGTTCCGACCTTGTAGCATCATTGACACTTAAACCATCAAGAAGAAAATCAATTAAAGCTGAAAGTTGTGATCTGCAATTCTGATTCAGATTGAGAAAAGCCTTTTGTGGCTGGCACATTGAGTGAATAATAAATCAGTGAGTGCAAAGTTTCATTTTGAGTAACTGCTCATCAAGTTCCTTTCCTTCACCCTTAATGTCAATGTTCTCTCTGCATGGATTTCATGTTGAGCATGTGAGCATACATACAGCTTGAGATCTCGTCCATGATTTATCAGGAGAAAAAAATCTGTCTCATCATTTAGATAAATATCAAAAGAACATCAAATATTCATTGTCACTCACAGCAGATGCTGACCATTAGCATCTGTCCATCAAGGACACCCTGCCAACCGGCTTACCCACACTCTCCGCTGGCCAGCCAGGTTCAATTTTAATGAGGTACAGACTTATTTACTGTCGGGAGAGAGAGGCTGGGTAGGGAGAACGACGGCAGCACATTCCAGCAACCTGACAACCTTTGCACTTCAGGATATATATTACCACAATTATTTCCTATTTAACATACACAGAGTGTATTTCAATAATCAGAAACAAAGATAATATTTTTATATAACTCAGCAAAGTGCAGAGGAACTTGCTTACCTCAATGTTTTTATTCAATATATTAACATACTGTTTAAGTGTGAGATACTATCTTGCAACTAAGAAACTGCACACACTCAGCATTAGTGTATATTAGTATTAACTGTCAGAACAACTGAGATGTGGAGATAAACTGCAGGCTCGTAAAATCAATGTGAAATGATGATGATGTGAACTGTGAAATAAACCATTAGAAGCCTGGCAGAGTTTATGAGTTGAAAGTAAACCAGATCAAATTGGCATTTTTGAAGATTTTAATGTATTTTCTCTTTCCATTAGGCAAAGAGTTGGTCAGCAACCTGTTATGTTATGCTCTGTGATTCAGATTACATTGAGCTACTGGCCACTGAAAGTCTTTATTTATTCTTTAGCGATACTAGCAGCATGACACCAGGTATGTCTGTCAGGGAATCAGTCCAACAGAATGAAATATCTCAACATCCTTTGGATGCTTTGCCATTAAATTTGGTGCAGACATTTATGATTCCCAGAGGATTCATCCTCATAACCTACAAGTTAAAAATTCCAGTTTATGATGCAATACCTCTAAAACTTGTGGCCTCATTACAGTCAGCCTCAGATTAATTCTAACCTAACATGCTGAAATGCTGGTTGGTTATTTGGTTAACTACTAACATGTACACATGCTCTTTTGTTCCCCATGTTGAAATGTTTATATTCTACTCAAAGCACAGCTGATCCCAACAGTGAAAAAGGCTTTAAGAGAAGCAAAGGTGTTGCTCCAGTTTTCATGTCTTTTGGTGTTTAATGAGCTTTACAACCTCATGGGGTGCCAACAGACTTTGGATGTTTTCCACTCAAACGTCTACATCTTTTAAGGACCACAGCATGCACCACACTCATAAATAGCACAACAGAGGCTTTAGTCGTAATTCTTTCATAGTATTTTTAGCCAAATTATAATATATCAATTGGTCATTTATCTAACTATTGTTTGAAGTTGTGCTTAAAGAAATAATAAAAGAGGGACTAAATTAAGCACCAAAAGTGGTTTCATTATCCCTTCAATTCTATGAATTGTTATGAGCGTATGGCACAATCTGTTCCTTCTAGTCACACTGATACAACCAGGCAGTAGGCTTTTATCTACACATTTCCCTTTCAAGCTGCTAATAACTACTCCAACACACCGGGAACAGAGTCTGCCTCTGTTAAAGCACAGATATTTTAAACAACTGGTGATGCAAGTCTGCTTTGCATCACCATGAATCTTCCTCCTGCCTAAAGCACCCTCGAAGTAATTGAAGGAAGAGTGGAGCTGAACAGAAAATCTCAGGGGTTGTTACTGTTGCTTTTAACAGGCCAATGTATCAGTGACATTCTTCAAGTCAAATGTAAAAATCAATCAACTGAAAACCATAGAGCTTCAAGATGAATCACCTCTTTATCTCTCTCTCTGCTTCCTCTCTTTATTGCTGTGCCGTCTATGGACTAAAGTAAACCATCAATTTCAAAAAGCATGCAATTCAGATTTCAAAGGCGCTTTGTGCGTTTTCGCTATTGTTAAAGCTGAATCCTTTAGGTGAACTCACTCAGATTTGTGCTTGTTCAACAAACAAGATACACAACAGCATTTCCACAAAGCCCACATATTGGATTCATACAGGTTTGTCTTCTGACTCAGGGGAAACATCAAAGTCCCAAATTTAATTACCTGTATTGACTTTAGGTAGATAAAAAGCTCCACCAGTGTGCAGTACTGCATTACGCCCCACACACGTACTTGTTTATTCAATAGAGTTTCTGTGTTCATACTCACCAGGTACCACTGATCTCTGAATTTGGGATCTAAAGGTTCTACGAAGGTGTCCCTCTTTTTCCTCCGTTTCACCACCTGTTGCTCTGCCCAAGTCACCTAAACACAGAAATACACATGTAGAAAAAACAGTGAATGACAAAACCCAACTGCAAAGGGCACTGCACACTTTGATATTTAAAAAAAAAACAAAAAAAAAAACAGAAAAAGAAACAATTATGTGCTGGCCATGAGGGTCACGGTGTCAAATGAATTAATAGAGATCCCAATTCTCAGCAGGATGACAGCAGACAAAGTGAGATTAGAGGCACAGGGGTGTCGTGGTCTCCTCACTAATGAGACTCACTGATGAATTCCAGAGCAGCCCGAGACTAATTAAAATTTCTGGATCGGTGTAAAGTGGGATGTGCCCATTTATGCTTATGGGTACAACTAAACATGTATGCACACTTACATATACACACAGACTTACAAATGCAGTAAGAGCCTAACAACACAACAGTAACCCAGTCTGCAGCAGGCAAGTGAGCTTTTGTGGTGTGTGAGCTCCTGCAGAAAGTGTTGACAGAAGCAGAATGCATACAGTGAAAATGAGCCTGCATCTTACTCCCTCTGCAGAACTGTGCTCGCTAACAGGAAAAACGCCCGGGTAGACGAGAACAGAAAAACATGTCTGAAAAGAGAGACGGAACTGCCTGCCGCAAGGACAGAGCACCTGAAGTGAAGGACAACCAAATCACAGCGCACCTCTCTCTTTCTCTCTCTCTCTCCGCCTCTGCAGATCACTAGAGACACAAGAGTAAAGAGGGAAGAAGTAATGAAGGTCACATTAGCTGCTACATTGAAGCGCTGCCAATTCAACACTACCATAATGTAACGCTATAATGGAATAATTTCACTTCAAGGAGCCGAGAGGTTTGTGTGTAAGTTCACGTCGGTGTCGCTCCCTTCGCTGGTGAGCAGCTCAATCAGTCTAAGTGGAGGAGACGTTTCCACTTGGATTCATCTGATTCTTAAAGGGAAGATGAGGTCAGCCCTGTGAGGTGCCGCTGTGGCAATTTACACACAAAACTTTTTCACACTGAACATGTGCACTTGGGGGGAGGGGGGACAGTGTGGTTTTAAGGGCCCTGGCACTGCCAAAGTTAGATTCATGTCTTCTGTTCAAGCTGCAAAAGGTCAACTAATATGCCACTGATATGCATGTGCTTTCTGTTCTTGGGTGAGAGGAAATAACTTGTGAGCTGTCTGTATTTGATTAAGGAGGAAATGATGACCAAAATAAACTAGCCAACCATTTTCAAGCCGTTGTGAGTCTGACATTTTACTTCTACATTCAGAATACAAATTGTGAAGAGAATATGTTTAAAAAAAAAAAAAAGGAAACTAACTATGAACTTTTTCTTTGTGTTGTCAGACAGTGCTCTTGTTTTTGGAGGAAGCACAGAAATCTTATCTGCCTGATAAATACCTGTGTGCTACTGCTTCTGCATTTTTTTTCTGGTAAATTCTCTTGCTTTGAAATGCAGACAAACAATGAGCAGATAAATCAAGGTGGTACAGCATGTCAGAGACTGTTAGGAAGAGGGAGTGCACATATATATATTTGCTATTCTTATAATAATGCCAACATTGATGTTTCTATTTTTAAACTATGTAAACTGCATTGCAACAAGCCCTATGCAGAAATAAGATCAAATTATATTAAATCTAAAATGAATCCGACCATATCAGCAGCTCTTCACTGAATCAATAATATGCATCTTGATCCACATGAAATTTTTAGAAGGATCTCACATCCCTAAAGATTCACAAACCTCCTCTACATTATTATTACACCCAATTAATTTAGCACAGGGTGGAGGATCGACAGGACAGTTTAGAAAGGCAGATGTTGATGCACTCTTCTCAGTAAAGCTTTAATATTGGCTTTCTGTTCAAGAAAATGGCAGTATCAACTGAAATGGCTGTCTACAATCAGAGTCACAAAGACTTGGTTGTATGCCGGGCACAGATTCAACTTCATTACACTAGTCCATGTGATTTTCAGTCAGATATAAACTATTTTCTCTTACGTCATAAGGCGGCCTGTGTGATTTCCCCTCACACATTTCCTTATCTGCTTTTCAGTCAAACATGAAACGTTTGTTTTCACACATACGTGGTTCAGGAATTCAGTGAAAAAATAATTCTCTTTTCAAAACATGAGAGGGTCTTTGCGTGACTTCTTCACAGGAAGTTACGTATATGGCTGTTTATGACTGTTAATCATCATCACCATCAGTGATTTTCCTCTAAATTGTGCAACCATGTGTCATTTTAATGTCATACACAGATCTTGGAAATGTGAATCACAACTCTGCAAAGTTGTGATTTTCCACTTATTTATGTACTTATTTAGGAGACTGATTTAATCCTAGATGTAAGGGAATTAGAGGACAGATAAGCAGCTTGGGTGTTTTCATAAACTATTCAGACAACAAGGATGTTTGTGCCGTCAACTTCCTGCATAATCGGAATTATCTTTACTTCAGTACTTTTACTATTTAATCTGTGGAAAGCAATAAATGAAAGATTAAAATTAATCATGAATTTTAAGTTATTATATAGAGACCACATTTGAACAAAATATTCTATTTTCCATACAGTTTCATGCATTTTTACACAAGTAACAGCTAAAATCTTTCTTTAATCCAAGTATAAGAGATTAAAAGTATGTTTTAGGAATATACAGTATGTCCCTGATAGCACCCTTACATTAATCACCAATATTTTTCAAAATAGCACATCAATGAGTATCCTTTTAACTATGGTACATTAAAGAATATTAAACCGGACTTGAGACAAAGTCCTTATTTCTAACTAAATGTTTTCTTCCGTCTCCATAACAGGAACAATACAAGTTTTATTTTTCAGCGCCAAACTCATAATTCATGTTGAATAGATTTCCTAATTTTGGCAGGCGTGTAACATCAACAAACATTTCCATTTTCTACTTTGCAATTTTTATGTGAGGGGTCTTTTGAAATCCTTTAATAGTCTGTGACAGAACACCAGAGCACAGAAGTTGACAAACAGCATTTTCATTATAAATGAGCTTTGAAAATGGAAAGCGGTGTCTATCTCATACGTCCAGACCAATCCAATGCAGAACTAATGTTCACGAAGAGACTGCTCAGGTAATGTTTAGGCGGTGAGTCCTATCCGTCCGACAAATAGATTCCCCAACCCACTGCTTTGTCCTTCTTCATTATATAAACATAGTATCGTCCCTCTGAGGCTGAATAAGAGTCTCAGCTAAAGCATCATTACCATAAGGGAACATGGTAATACCAGTTATAGTACAGCTCAGTAGCTTTGTCATTTATATTAATGTTAAAGCTTTATCATGTTACAGCTGCTACCATTCTTGTCACAGTAATGAAACTGGTGATAAAAGCCTTGAGCGCAGTCAAACAAACTGCTGAATGGTGAAGTTCCAACGTTTCTGGAGCCGCTCATTGTTCTGCTTTGTCTGTCCTGTTCCTTCTCACATTTCAATTTACCAAACAAAACACTGATGCAAATGTGGACTCCCCATAACAACAAATAAATAAATAAGTAAATAAATAAAACAGAAGGCAGTAGAAGGCATGGAGGTAGCAGATAGGCCCAAGCTTTAAGTCTTCAATAGACACTATTAACAGGACTCTGTTAGCCAGTGTATGAGATCTGGCAGAGGTCCAGGTGCTTTTGTCAGTAATTAGACACTCTTCAAAGAGAGTTTGCTGTGCCTTTTGTTCAGGCTTCATCTCAACCAGTTTAAAAGCTGTGGGGATGGTCTCTCTGTAGGATTTAAAATTCCTCCTATTAGAAATATTGTTGCAATGTTCCCCTTTTCAAAAATGAAAAGAAAACTGTGGGGTTGATGCAAATGTGAATCAAATTTGCAATGATCAGCTGATTTATAAAAGCTTTGATCAGATTATTAATTGCAGCACAGTTAGAGAAATGCATCGTTGTTAAAACTGGAGAGAGTCCGTTAAAAAAAAATAATAAATGAAAGGATTAGCAAACATTGCAGGCTATTGCAGCATTTGCAAAGCTGTCTTTATTTTAAAAAAACAACAAACAGATAACACTAAATCTTGTAAATTCCTGTAGGCACTGAGAAGCTGACTTGACCCTTCCTGAGTAGACGGGGGGACCTGAAATTGCAACGCTCCACTTTCTCTGAGGTGCTGTGGGAAAAAAGGAATTCAACAACAGGAAATAGAGCCGCAGCGCTGAAGGAAATCCCAAAGAGGGAGGTGGTCTAGTTCTAACACGGACGCTGACAAAGACAGCAGAAGCTGTTCTATTCCAAGTGTGCACCTGTGGTTTGTGGCCACACAGCATGGCAACACAGCCATCGGCCAGTGACACCTTAAGGCGGGTTGCATTCACTTTTTTTTAAAGGAGGTATATCATTGTTTTTACAGATTTATGTGCAGATTTCTCAATTGCTTTAATCATCTTTAAACAAGTCTCCAAGTGAGGCGGGCTCAAATAATTGGGTAATTTAAATGTAAACATGTAAATATGATTTCCTGAAATTACAAAGGCAGGAAGAAGAAGAAAAAATCTTGAGAAAATAGTGTGAAACATTTTCTCACAATTCTCAAGTGCTTGGTGGGCTTCATCATTAGGAGAAGAAGAAAATATAACACAAGAAGGAGCTCAGATCAGCGAGGAGACAAAGACCCAGATGAAGACTCAACTACAGAGTAGAGGAGCCTGAACTGATGTGCTGGATCAGTACTAGAGTCAATCAAATCAATGCATTTTCATAACTGATCTCTATTGGCTATGGCTATGTAAAGCTTGAGTCATTTGCAATTCATTGTTCATTGTAGCTGATTGCGCTCTGGGTATGCCAGCTGTCAAAAGTGCCAGATCTGCACTCAATTAAAACACCTAAATGTAGTCATGATGTACAGCGTCGTCAGCAAGCGAACCATGAAGGAGCACAAACAATTAAATATCAGCCAGCAATTCCAATTAATAATTTCCACACTGACAGCGAGCTTCAGAGAGCAAAATAAGACTGTTTTGTCTGTTTCAGTGACAAACAACAGATACGACACTGCTCTGAAGTGCTGCTGTCAGGTGAAAACTACATTTATTTATGCCGAGGATAAACAGAATCCAGTCCAAAACCCTTCTGTCAAAACAACAACAGACGTTATTCTGTATGCGGATATTACACAAAACAACCAAAAATATTATAGTCTACCATGAAACTAAAGCTGTGATGCAGGATATGTATTCTTATTGTATGTTTGACTGTAAAAACATATAGTATCCTTATTGTCAATATACTCATTTTAATGTAGGCCTATCTGAAATTATTATAATGTTCTTCTTATTTGAGGTTCTGTTAAAATGAAACCAACTCTAGAAGCTGATTTTTCCTTCAGGTTGTTCCTTTATTTTAAGTCATGTTTTTATTGCGGTTCCTTGTTTTTAGAATAGAAATGTATTTTTAATGTTATTAAACCCACCCTCCATTCAAAAAGGTGTTTTTCTTCTTGTTCCTACAGTTGAATGTTTGAGCTTCACTGTGTAGAGTTTGACACTAGAAGACTGTTTTCACTTTCATCTGCTGAAGGTGAAAAGTTTCTCTGCGCTCACTGAAAATCCAGTTTTAAGGTGTGGGCCTACGAGCAGGATTTGTGACATCACAAATAGTTTGGAAGCCAGTCGTGGTCCAGTTTGCAACTTAACACAAGTGTGATGTTGAAACTTGAAGCAATAAGTCTCATCAACATCCATCAATCGTAGCCCCTGAAATAAACTTCTTACCTTGGGATCTTTTTGTAGACGGACTTGTGTCCCCCTGTGATCTGACAGCGATCTCTTCACCAGTGTACGATGCCGGAAGTGATAATAATCACCAAATACCTAAAAAGACAAAAGGATAACATCAGTTATCACATAAGAGCATTTACATTTCTCTCTGTTATCTAACAATTCCTCTACAAATGATGATTGCTTTAATTAGCAGAATTGGTCCAGAGTAGTATTCACTACAAAACAGTGATTGATTGAATCACTGAATAGACAGAATATCAATTTGATAATGTATTGACAATTTAAAATACCAAACAATGGCTCTCAAATGTGAGGATCTGTTTGTTCTTCTCAACATCTACATCACTGTAAATGTAAATCCTTTGGGGAGTTTTTAGATTAGGTAAATTGATTGAAAAGATATATTCAAATTGATGTTAGAAATCAGTGTTAGTTGCAGCCCTAATCTAGACTAAGAGAGGGTAGAGTAGCGTATGTTATCAAGTTAGATAAGAATGTTAAAGGCATCCAAAGGAACATTTTAACATTTAGAGTTAAATACTGTGTTCAGCAGCCGACCAATCAAAACCCTGTGAAAGTACTCAAATGCTCTTAACTGCTCAATATGCTCTGAATTGTTAATTAATGGTTTCATTAAAGAGAAAATGGGGAAATGCAGTTAAATTGAGAGCTGTAAACAAAATTATCACCACACACAGTACACACAGTTTAACATATTTATGAGCAGCATAAACATAGATATACAGTACATACTGTATATATGGTGTAAAAAAAGGGGGGAAAAGAAACATTTTTGTAAACAGACTGGGATGCTTTTTGTCCCAGCGAAGGTTGATGTAGAGCTGAGGTACTGCAGTGTGTGCTGCAACATTCCTTCACTCCAAAAGAGGCACGGTTCAGTCCCCAAACTCCTCTGCTCCCATTTAATCACAGTAAACAGGCCAATTCTAGCCAGGCTGACACACACAAAAAGCCCCTGCACACAAAGCCAGTGGACAATGGGGAGGAAATAACCAAGAGCGAAGACACACTTTACAGTGATATTCAGCTCAGAGGTGGAAACACAACCACAAGTCCGTGTGTGTGTGTGTGTGTGTGTGTGTGTGTGTGTGTGTGTGTGTGTGTGTGTGTGTGTGTGTGTGTGTGTGTGTGTGTGTTTCCGTGTTTGTAAAACCATTAAAAAACGAGACCAAAGGAAAATGCAGGATATAAAAGGGGATAAAACGCTGACATCCAAAGGCATTAGCTGAGCCGATGGTCCCTTTTCTGAAGAGGAGAAGAATAAGAGCAGGTAGCGTCTCCATTGTGTTAGCCAAGATAAGAGCCTGGGAGGTGGGACATGGATGGAGAGCGTCAGGGTCCATTAACACCAATAAAAAAAACATTCTTGAAACTCAGATGCTCAGACAATGTCCACACTTATCACAGTTTTTTCATGGTGCAATCTGCATTTCTGGGCACATTTTCATGTAGAGAGGTATTTTCTATCACGCATGAAGTCACACCAGAGGCAACATAATGTCAGTTATTTAGAGCACAGTGCGATGTAGTTTTAAAAAAAAGGAGGAAAAACATGAAGGTTCTGGTGTCGGCGCATCTGAATCAAAGAGAAACAACTTATTTCTAAACTCTCCATTCTGTAAGAATTTATGCAATTCATGGTAAAAGACACAGACCCCAATATGTCCAACGGCAGCAGCGTCAACAGATTGTAACACAGCCACAACACATGCTGAGTTTTTATTAAACAGTGCCACTTTTACTATCTGTCAACTAGAAAACCACTTTCCCGCTTTACTACTCTTAATTGCTCTCTTCGCCTGAAAGTAAAGCCATCTGATAAGTGCGGCAAGTCCACAAACATCTGGAGGTTGTCAAAAGTAATTCTGGGGATTGAATCAATATCTTATGAGGAAATATGGATGTAATATTTATCACAAAATAACTCCTGGAATGCTTTGATCATCACGGATCAATGATGTATACCAATAAAGGGCTTCAAAGGTTGAATTCTTAACAAGTCTTCAAAAGGTTTATGATCGATCCCAAAAGCTACTTCTCCTTCGCCTTCTTGAAACTAACTTCCTTAGATGTTACAACAGGTAGAAAACTTTACATGGACACTTCCACAACTGCCCCACAGGCACAAGTCAAGCAATGGACAAGATTTTTTCCAAGACAAACACTTGTATACATGCATTAAATGCACACATATACACATACAGGGTTAGAGGTCACCCCACACTAAAAACTGCTCAGTTGTTACAAACATATTCACTCACATTTTCTCACCACACTTAACAGAAGTCAGTCCATTGTAGTACGGCTAAATGTCCACCCTGCAGCTCAATTGTCATCTGGCAATCAGCAACTACACTTAAAAGCTTATGTTTTTGACCATTTAATCCGGAGACCACATTGTTTCTGTGGGGTTTAACTGCTTTTCCACTGGAAAAACATTTAGATGGGAAAAATGTGGAAACAGACGGATCAGGACTTGCGAGTGACCATTACTGATGCGATAAGCTGAGCACTGATAGAGCAGAACAGGCTTAACTGGTGCTCTCCGAGTGGCCTATTACTGAAGTGAGGCATTAATCCATCAACCTCATTAAAATGCACGGTAACAGACAGTGGAAAATTACTGTCTGCTGGTTTGTTTGCATGTTTGCTCCCTCCACGCCTGCCAAATTTACCTTGTGGGAAAACACTTATCAAAAGGTCTGGTGTCTCATCTCCAGTGACTGTTGACACAATTATGTTTTACAAAGAGCCAAACAATGTCTGGAGACAAACTGGAAAAGAGGTTTGGGGCTGCAATAAAGTGATATGAAACAGTTTTCTATATGGAGCTGTGACTGACAAGAATAAAGCCGGTGGATTATGGAAATTCCACTTGAAGAAGAGGCTAAACTGCAGATAAATCAATCATGGCATATTTCCTTCGCATTTTAACTTTTAACTGCATTTTATTTTGGGGGCATCAGGATGTAGGGCATTATCATATTTTCTTTGTGCATCAGTGAGTTGAGATAAATTGAGAAAATGAGCCGTGCGCAAGCACAAACGATACACCCTCCTAAAATAGTTCAGCAACTTGTTTATATAATGAGGCTGGATTCTAATTACTCACAGCGGTGAACGGGTAGGACAGGGGCACAGCCTGCCACAGTGGCAGCTGGACATAACCAGCAGTTTCTTTTAAAACAGGGCAGTGCAGACCACCACGGAAATGGGTTTGCACAGCTGGTCTGCCTTTCTGCCAAACTACATGTTCTCTACTCATTGTTTTCCCCCTTAATTATTTGTCTTACAACAGTCATTCTGCCTCTCCTTACTCAGTGACCTTTAGTTTTATTTTCAGTCTATATTATTTATATACTTGGGCAGCACAGTGGCTCAGTGGTTAGCACTGCTGCCTCATAGCAATAAGGTCCTGGGTTTGAACCCCAGCCATCCAAGGTCCTTTCTATGTTGAGTTTGCATGTTCTCCGCATGTTTGCATGGGGTTTCCGCCAGGTGATTCGGTTTCCTCCCACCGTCGAAGACATGTACGTTAGAGTTTAGGGCTGTTTCTATTGTGTGACAATAGAAAAATTGTTTATTTTGTTGTGTTGCAAATCATAGTCTTCACAGCAATATTTTTCTTCATTTGGAGTCTGTCCATCTTTTGCACAGCTTTTTACTCATGAAGTTTTTATTGCACTGTAACAGAAGTAACTAGCGTAGTTGTCATCAATTCTCCACCACTGTCTGTCTCTCCTCTGCTCCACTGAGATCCGTGTGTGGAGGGGCTGAGCCCTGCCTGCGGTGGAAAAGAGACCAGAGAAGAAAAGACAACAAACTAACATGACCACAAGTGACAGCAAAATGCAGGAGAGACTATGTTTATATATGTTATTTACCTATGTGCACTTGTTTCATTTCAGCTCAGAATGAGAGTTTCTACTGCATTTTGCTGTCATTTATGGTCACACTACTCTCCTCTGCTCTCTGTGGTTCAGGAAGGGCGGAGCTGCCCCTCCACACACACACACACACACACACACACACACACACACACACACACACACACACACACACACACACACAGCATGTGCTCATGATGGGGGGTGCACAGACCAGAAACTATTTATACATTGAATTTACAGAAAATGTGCTATATGGTGATATGTACCATTATCTGGAAATGAAATTGCCTATATCAGGATATGAGACTTTGATCATATCGCACAGCCCTATTAGGGTTAATACTCCTGTCAGTGCACCTGACCGAAGGCACTAGCAAAGAGAACTGGAGTTGGTCCCCAGGCGCTGCACTGCAGCTGCCCACTGCTCCTAGTGAGCATATACAGGATGGGTCAAATGCAGAGGATCCATTTCATTTCAATAAATGCAAGTACTGAGAAATGACAATAAAGCAATCTTAATAAGAACATATGCTTAATGGACAATTTTGGTAGCCTTGAAGTAGACATTCACTTTGTCTGCAAGAGTTACAACAAAACTTTTTGACACATTTCCACAACAGAGATGCACATGCAGGTGAAGTGGTGGCTGGCATGCAGAAAGTGCATCAATTACACAAATTAGGTAGGTATAAACTATTAAATTTATGAAGCCTTATAAGGCAAACCGGTGCTACCTTATTTATCAACACAGTGTCATTCTCAACAAGCTACTGGCCACATTCCTCCACTGTGTTTATAAATACAGATTATGATTCTTGGCACAGTCGACTGTGTACTTCGATTGTTCAGAAGAAGCTAGATTAGACCATCTAATGGTGTTGACAAAAACAAGCAGATTAAATACGATGGTGAAATATAGAGTGTTAGAGTGAACAGGACAGCTAGGAAATACCCCAATGACTTCAACAGGTACAGGGGGGCAGAAGGTTGACATTGTGATTAGAGTGACCATCCTTCATCCAGAGTGCCTCAGTTCAAACCCAAATAACACACAATGTCCCAAACTGAATCACTATCTGGTTCAAATGTTTTGTGACTCTGGGTTACAGCGCACAAAAACAAGGGTTTTCTCTTTCTAAAAACTGACTTTCTAAACTTTTGATTGCACGTTTCACCTACTTCTGTACAATTATTTCTTGGATTTTTTTAAATGACCGATCGCTCAGTTTTGTTCTCCAGTTGATATTTTACTTTAGTGTGAATTCTTGCTCCATCTTGTTGATCTGCACAGAAAAACATTCTCCTGCTTACATCATATTACCCTCTGCCATGTGCTCAGCTGTTTGCAGATGAGTAGCTCTCCAACTTCTGAAACCCTGCTATCAGTCACCCAGTGCCAATATTTTCCCCATCATTATCTCCCCCTCAGGTCACAACAGTTGAGTCGCAAAGCCTGAGGACCTTTATCTTCAAGTAAAAACCCTTCAGTCCCACTTCTTCTTCTCCTCGTACCTGACCAGGGTGGGAAATCAGCACGAGCCTACCAGCCAAATGCTGGTGAAATATGAAAGTGGCTGGTAGATTTCAGATACAAAATAATGATTTACTATTCAGTGGCTGGTGAATTTGAACATTTATCTGTCAGTGGCTGGTAGATGTTCACATTTTAAAAAGTTAATTTCCCACTTTGCACCTGACCTCGCTCAGAAAAAAAAAACATTTTCTCTACTCGTCGCCCACTTCTTTACCTACAATTTCTCATGACTACAGACTCAAAAATTTCCCTCATTCTGTTGGTTGTAGTTATCATTGTCCTGAAAACACTGAAGGGAAATAGTGTTGAAATGTGGGTCAGTGTGGGTGTGCTGTGGGTTTAGGTGTAAAAATACAAATAATTGTATTTGTCAGTGAAAGGGAAGCCACATCATTTCAGAGAAACATAATGTTCATTTGATTGCAACACAAGTGAAGTTTAAATGTGGACAAATATCATACTGTGATGTGATGCAACGCTGGGCAAAACCCATGACATTTTTACAACTCATTAACTTGTAGGTACACAGTGAAAATGTCATGGTCGACCACGACTAAGATAAATATAAAATACACTGATAAACAATAATTATTCTTGCCAACTTAAGATCGTAATGCAAAAGATTATACAATGACACAATTATTTGGTTGCTTATTTCTAACAACAAATACATATAAGTAAACTAACAAACATGAGCTTATTGTATGCTCCATCCTCCTTGGGTCTCCTTTGCATTAACAAATAGGGGAGATAGTGACTCGTCCGCTGCAGCACACCTCGACTTTATGGAGTGGACTGGTGTGTAAAAAGTTTACAGTGTCATGGCAGAACTGCTGCAGGGCTGTTAGCTCACGGGTCGATGAGAGCTGTCCTCAGATGACTAACTCTTCACAGCGAGATCTTTATGGTGCTGTGAGGGTAAAGTCAGATGCAGTAAGCACACAACAGCACACATACAAAAGCTACACAGGCCTTATAACACCAAACAAGCCCCAATTGTACTGGGTTTGTACAGACTATCATAATCTATTATAGAAAACTCAATACATTGGAAAAGTAGACACACTATTGCTCAGCGCTCTATTGTTTCCCTCTGTTAGAAAGACAACATGGCCACTGACCTGATAAACCCATTAGTCCCACATGTGAATCACTAACATGATTGCTCTCAGATGGATTTTCTTTGACAAAAGAAAGAAAGGGGTGGTAAAAGCAAAGAATAGCCATAACCCTCTGGCCCCTGAGTGAATACACTCACTCTCACTCTTCTTTTAGGCCAAAGCTGGCTGACTGACTGAGATGTGAACTTTAGCCTCAGGGTGGAGTCAGAAGTCATCTCAAAGAATTGGACCATCCTGAGCAGAGCTACAATCAGCAGGTGCTGCAGTGAAAGGATTTCTGACAGAGTCATTCTGACCTCGATCTGAGAAGTATTTAAAAAAAAAAAAAACCCTCTCAGAACAGAGACGTGCTCCTTTAGACAAGAGGCAACTGTGGGAACTCTTCAACGTTTCCAAATAAAACCAGTTTACTGGCGTCAATCTCCTCCAGTATGTTTGAGGTGTGAGTCTGGTACCTTACAGTTCTCGTCAGATGTTGCACTGCTTGGGTCACAATTGAAAAGAGTAAATAATTTCCAGTAACTTTGTTTCAACACAAAGTAGCAAACAGTTTTGATCGAAGTGTAATTCACTTGCAGACTAATGGATGTGAATCTTTTCTATGAGCCGTGGCCCTTAATGATTTTAAATATTGTTTACATGTCTTTCAGATAGAGCTATTAGACGACAAGACAACCATCAATTTAGAAGCACTTGCTTCATTCAGTATAGTTGATACTACACCCGTTGCAGAGGCAAGAATCAATTCTTCAGCTATCATATGCAATTTGGTGGATGTTCAATAAGACAGGTGACTTTGTAAAAGGGTAGTTAAGGTTTAACTGTCACTGATGAGGCTTTTAAACAATTAGTCTGCTGGCTGTGATATTCATCTTGTTTTTTTCTGAAAAAGAAACATGTGATTTTTTAAATCAAGTATGCTGTGCACGCAACTTGGTATGTGAGCTTTTTCTCAAGTGCTGAAGGTTTTGATGTACAACAGACAAACAGTCTCCACTTGTAACCGGAAAGGTAAAGTCAAGTGCAAAGTATGAGTCACCGTCTAAAATACAGTATATCCATGAATGTACGCTGCTTATCTTCCACTGTGTATTGCTTTTTTTTCTGATTACAGCAGCTATTCATTATTCTTCAAGTAAGATTTTATATTCATTAATTTTTAATACTCCGTTTAATTTATTTTGCTGTAATCACCTCCGAGGCTGCTGCAGTGCCTCTGTATTAACCCAATACAAGGTCCGTCAGTAGCAAAGTCTTCAGGCATAATCTGTTCAGAGAATGACAGATAATCTAATTTGTGTGGTCTTCAAAGGGGAGTTGATGAATTAAACCTTTCAACTATCAGTAATGGAGCAAAATATCTGCTTAAACTGGACACATTATTCATTTAGAAATGTACAAATCCAAAATTTGATTGCTGCCGTGAAGAACTTGTGTCACACACTAACACAGGTGGAGTCGTGAAAGCAGCACGTTAGCAGATCAGCAGCAGCAGCTTCTGTGTCTAAACAGGACTTGTTCAGGCACAGTATTGTGTGTAAGTCACCTGCATTTTGTCAGTGGTCAGATCCCAACAATTTAACACTGTAGTTACAGGTGTAAAACGGAAGAAACCGATATCTAGGAGGGCTAAGTCAAGGACAACTGGATTGGTTTTAGATGCTTGAAGAAGTAAAACTACGCTCGCTTCAAGTTGTATTGCTGGTGTATAGCACGAATGAAACGCACCCTGCTACACAGCTTGTGTAGACCGCATTGATTAAATAGATTAAAATATTCTGACAACTGAAAAGCACATCTGAAACACTTCCTGTATAGATGAGTCGTAACAATAAATAAACCAACTGTGTAACACTGATCAAAAGTTAAGTCTTCCATCTGGACTGGAAAATGTGAAAAAATATATAGTTTAATAAAAGTGTGGCTGTTTCAATGTAATTACCAAACCAACGAGCCAATAATAAAATAAAAGAAATTCAGTGGTCAATTTGATCATATCTAGAAAAAATAAAATAATGCCTACACTACACAGAAGACTCATGTAATACTGCAGGGGAAATGTTCAACAATATTATGCATTACACAATATAGCCTATTTATGCAAATTTACTGATTAAAAACTGCTTTAATTTTTAAAATGTGGGGAAAAAAATCTGTTAACTGAAGGGCTATTACATTTTTATATTGTGCCTCAGTATAAATTTTTTACAGATGCTTTCTTATACAGCATGCAGTATGAGCACTTACAACACATTTTACTCTTCAAAGACTACAAAGAGGTTCAGCCCTACTTACACAATGACTACACTCACTGTGGCTTCCTTTACGAGAAATAGGCAGCAGAGATTTTTCTATCTTGGGGGTGCAAATCTGTTGAAATTTTCAGATGTGTGTCATCAAATTTAAAAAAAAAAAAAAAGAGAGAGAAATTGAACTCCAAACATATGGACTCTCAAAGACAACTCATCATTATGGAGTGTTAAATCAAGAGGAACCGATCCAACCTGTCTGCTGTATGATTAGTGTCACAGAACTTCCAACGTGATGAATCTCTAATCACACTTGTCTAGTAAATCTGTTCTGAGCCGGAAAACAAACAACTTTTCATGATCAGTCTGCTGGAAATCAAAGGTCACCCCATTAGACTCATATTAAGTTACGAGATGATCTCTCCAAACACGTCGTCAACTCTCATGCAGATGCCTTGATGAGCTCATCCTCATTAGTGGAGGAATTCGACTGCATCCAGCGCTAGTTACCCAGTTAGGAAGAGTGTGTGCGTGCGTGCGTGTATGTGTGTGTGTGTGTGTGTGTGTGTGTTTGGAGGGAGGAGGGGGGGTCTGCAAAGGAGAGGCAGCTAAACTGAGATGGAGGAAATTGGAGAGGGACGCGGAGGAAGCAGGTTTTATCACGAGGGAGGCCATTCCATCAAACGGAGTGCAAACTGTATGATTGCTTTTGACACCAGGAGGGAATATTAAATCTAATCTGAGCTTTGAATCTGCATTAAACTGTAGAGTAAAACTGACCAGTATATAGTTTAAAGGGGGAAAAAACTGCTCTTCAAAACTGGGGATGGATTTTGTATTCCTGGGATCATTTACATTAGGTGTGGGTTTTTTTTCTTCTTATTCCAATGGATAACTGGCCAAAGTTTGTTTATATACGGTGTCCTGATTTCATTATCACCATGTTTTGGCTTTATTCTGCTTTCAGAAAATTACCAATCTGTATTTAGCAAAAAGAATATCCCAGTTAAAACTTACATTTCTGCTGAACACCAACAACTCCATTATTCTTCAATTCTTTAACACACAAAAACAAGTTATCTGATTTCTAGTGATAACCTATTACCTCATAGTAGTTTATTTTGTTGTAATCTTGTTTTCATGAAATCACAAATTAAGTAGCAGATGATGATAAATGCTTAAATGAAAGAAAACTCTTCGAAAACACGTTTATCACATGTTTATGGCGCACAGTATGTCTTTCCTGCTTCAAACTCATTTCATTTCAACCCAGGTAAATTGCCTCTCGGTCCCTACGGGCCCCCTGCCAGGAGTATTTGAATAAACGTCATTATGTAAGTATACATGAAAGCACGCTGCATAAAATCCTGGGTTGGACCGAATTAATGTGCGCTGATGAAAAAGCATGAACAGAGACTTTAAGACAAAAATATGGGCAGAGCCACAACTTACGGCACTGAATTAAATGATTAGGCTGAAAATTGTAGACTTGTTACCTAATTTCTGTTTTGTAATCTAAAAAATGATCACTTGAGAGGTTTATGGCATCGTGAGAGATTTTGAAGGTCAGTTTAGGGAGGTATACGCGGGAGTAACGTCCCGGACAATGAGTCTGAAAGCTGAATCTGAGGCTTTTTCTGTAAAACTAACAAGTTAAAACTGACAGAATTACTTGGCCTGTAAACGTTACGAGTGCAAGAGGACACGCAACTGTGAGTCTTCATTTCAAATATAACATCACATTAATAGCCTGTTGCGTTTTTCTCCCACTTGCCTCCCTCTCTCTCTAACACACACACACACACAGAATAAAGGCAGAGCAAAAGGTGATTGCCAGTGGGACAAGTGCTAATAAGATTTAACTCTGGCATCTAATTTTATCTCTCCTCTTTCCTCTTAAAGCACTGAGAGCACTGCTGCTGGACAGAAATACCAAACAGGTTCTTCCGACCCCAATGAAGGACTGTTGGGGCCATTTGAGGAAGCTGCACTCTCTTAATTTCCTAACAACTCTCCATCTAAAACATTTCCATCACTGTCCTCTTCCCTCCACAGAGGACTGAGCCCTTTTGTCTCTGCAGCCACCACAGGTAGCCAACCCCTCTGCACTTCCAATTTAATGGACTGTCATGACGGTCTTCCCTAAGGTTCAGAGCAGCGACATTGTGAGTGTGACTTTGAGAAAAATGTAAAGAGGACATGTTTCTATATTGGTAGGTGAAGGACTTTTTCCTTTATAATAAAAAGTTTCTCCAGTAAAGAAAACTTCTGTTTTTGCTGTAGTCGTGATTTTTACAGTGTCTCATTTGACATTTTTGGTTGAATAACATGCATTTGTCAAGCAAATACTTTCCACACTAATTTATTTTCCCACACAATCGTTGGGTTTCGGTTATTTCAACGTAACTCAACATGTCCTGCTCCACACGGCTGGCATGAAATTGAGCCACAACCTCGTTCTACTGCTGCCAGCGCCTGAGGCTACACACATTACAGTCTGTGATCCCCTTCGCTCTGAAAAAGCCTCCAACTCATTGTGCTCCTCCTGTCTGCACTGTAGGTGAAGTGGGGTGAAAGAAAGACAGATCACAAAACAAGATCCACCACACAGATGGACGAGGGAAAGCCCTCGAAGCCTATCTGTTACCCTTGTTTCCATGGAGATCAGGCTACAACAATAAAAATCAGTTAAGGCTCAGTTTTGACCATGTGCTATCTTTGTAAGAGGGTTAGGACAGAAAGAGATAGGTGATAAAGTATTTGGTATCGTCGCAATTTTACAGAATCTTTCAAAAGGTCCTAAGCAAGCAACAAAAAAGAGATTTTACGTAGGAATGCAAAACAAATTGTCCTGTGCGGTGTATTCCTTTACAATGCAACAAGCCTTTTCAAAACATGACACAAACCAGACATAACTGATGTAGATTCCTCTGCAGGTATGCATTGCACAACCTCAACTTGGTGATTATGGAAAAATTGTTGAGCATGTCATTCTGGTTGAATGACTGACTGTCTCATCAGCCAGTACTTATCTGTACCACCATTGTCTTGCTTGAGGAAAAACTACAAGCTGAGGCTTTCTGCTTCGATAATGTTATCGCACAGCTCTTAATTTAGTCTGGACAAAATCCTCTTGCTGATTCTTCCCCAGACTTAATGGTGAATTTGATCTAATAATGAGTACCTGGTGCCTTATAGGTCACTACACACACACAAACTTTCTCCTCCTGCTCAAATCTGTCCAAACATCAATTTCACAGATAAATGTTCAGGAATAGGCGAGAAAACTGATGTTGCCAAAAATTGATCCTGTAAATGCTCACACACAAGTAGTAGTGGTGTAACGGATCATAGTTGATCCATGATACGTACGGATCGTCCCCCCACGGTCCGGCACGCATGTGAACTGCGGATTAATTGCAAAATTGAATGTCTAGTTTAAGACAAAGTAAACAAACTGCTGTAAGTACAAGTCATAGACAGACAACGCATCGCTAACAGGGATTTTGAAGAGCGACAATCAAACCAGCATCAAATGCGTCCGAAGTGATATCTGCAGGTATGTTTACATGTTGGTTAATGTGCTGCAGCTGAGCAGCTAATTAGCTACATAGCTGCTAACTGACATTAGTGGTGCACTTTTCCCTCAGTGAGTATTTGTTTGGTGGCTTTTTCAACAAGCTGCAGGACAAGACGTGTGTTCATGTTTGTAAGTTATCAAGTTTTGATGATGTGAACACAAGCTGTTGTTTCATTCACTATCATATTTAAAAGGCCTCATATTGCAATTTAATTTAACAAATGAGCGTTGAATATTTTATATATTTTAAGATTTTATTTAAACATTGGACATCTTGAATGTTGTTTTCATTTAAGACCATGGGCAAAAGTTCCTTGCTGTGTTTTACAGAATATATGGAAAACAAACTTTTATTTGTTTGACCCCTTTTTTATTTTTAAAATTTTTTTTGCTGATCCAAAAAATGATCAGATCCGTGACTCAAATCCGAACCGTGAGTTTTGTGATCCTTTGCACCCCTAAAAAGTAGTGAAATAAGCTACCACGAAAAGGTCATGTGTAATGAATATTTTTCCTAATAACTATTCTTAGTCTGCACAATGACACAGATCACCAAAAGGTGCATAAACACACATGACAGGCACACTCATTTACCAGCTACCTGGTAGAGATTACTTTTTTTTTTTTTTTTTTTTTTTTTAAGATCTACACTGACATCAAAGTTTCCCATAAATGAGCTGCATCTACAACTGTGAATAGTACCAGGAAATGGCTACGGACCATTTCTGAAAGCACTTTCAGAAGATATTCATCTGTTGGAATTACCCAGAGGACATCCTGTAAGTTAAGGATAATTTCCTTGAATATTTCAGTCATCTTTTAAGAAGGTAAAGCCAAAGACTGTTACACCCAGCTCTTGTGTAGTGTATAACAGCTGGCTGGATCTGATAAGGAGTACATAAAATTCAAAAGGCAGGATAAGTATCACAGCTGAATACAATGAGATTACTTCTCAGATGTGGCAATGAATAACAGGTTATCAGCTGGTTTTTTACTGTTCCCACAGTCATTCCATAGAAAATACTCGAGTGTCACCTCAATGGTGGCAGAAAAAGCCTAACATAAGGCTTTGAAAAGTTTATTAGGGAGTAGTGTAGGTGAAATGAATGTTTTTTTATGTGAAAATAGACATAGTATTGAAACAGATGCAGCTTAAATCAAGGGTGTGTAGTGTGATATGCAGGTAAATGCCCTGAGAATAATGAACAAACATCAGTCAGTATAATATTCTTTTATTGACAATGAGTATGAGGCTGAGTGAAAACACTGCCAATGTCAATGAAATAAAACTGAAATTAGTTGAAAGCAGTAAGTCTATTTAAGAGAAATTTAATCAGGCTTTCAATGGGTCATCATTGTTTATTTTACCCCATCATGTTCTAATCTTATGAAAGAAATACATGCAAACTGCGTCCAGCTGCAGCCACCACTGCTGCCATTCACAAGGCTTAATGCTTTTGTTCCTACTGATCTGAAATTGATGTGTTTATTTATGTGGGTGAATGTCGATCAACAAAATTATTCATAATTTCCATTCCCTTGGCAGTGTGAACAAATGAGTTCCTCCAACCAAATAATTCAGCAATCGGGGGAAGACATGTTGAATGCAGATACAACGCAGAATTATTCATAGACAGTGGCACAACGCAAAACAACTCCGTTCTCATCTATATTACGAGAATGAAAAGCCATCACTGCCTTGTCAAGGAACATTAAACTCATATGACATGGCTGCCTTTATTTCAACTCCCTGTCAAATAAAGCTACGCTGGGTCCGGCGTAAAATAATATCAATCAGACACTCGTTCCAGAGAGCGGAGAGTGTACAGACATTAAGCAGCGTCTTGCCTTGCATATTATATGTGATCCTGGCACAGAAAACATCACAATCAAGTCCTATGTCGATACAGTTTAAGTAACACAACATGAGTGTAGAGGGAGCTGTGCATGCAAGATGAATTACCAAAAGCTATTATGAGCACAGTATCCATCTCAGCGCATTTGACTAACTTCAACGTCAGACCACCAGCCTACTCAAAACGTGTGTTAAGCATGTACCTCTGAACTGTGCTATTTTAGTCAGATTGTCTTGTTGGTGCATATTTGTGTCTGGCAGATGTTCTGGAGGGATTGAATTTCTCATGAAAGTGAGCAGAGATAATGATTGTTTACAGTTTGGGAGAGGCCTGATAAGATCAACTAAAAATGTGCAGATGTTCATTTCCTCAGCTTTTTCCATGATTTCCATACAGCGGACTACAGCTAGGGTCCGAAATTTGTAATTTGAAACTTTTTGACTCACCTGCCAAGGGGACTGGTAGCTGAAGAAAAAAAAAAAAAAAAAAAAAAAATCCACCGGCCAAGCATGTTTTTTTACCAGCCAAAATAATAAATTGGCTTTTTGTGTCACATGTACATTCATTTCAGTACGTTTCGTTGAGATAATAAGGTATTATATTGAATACTGTAGCTAGCAGGTGGCAAGTGACAGTTTAGCAGAAAGCTGCGTAAACAACCGTAAACAATGCTGTGAAACTAGGAGCGGTCTGTGGATGACGCTCCTCAGACACATACACATACAAAAAACACATACATACACACACACGTCTACACTGTACAGTGACAAACATGAGCAATTTCCTCTGAGTCATCATGCAGGATATTTTGTTACATGACTATTTTGGTACAAACATTTATCCACTAGTGAGGCAGACAGCCTTCTGAGATTTACTGGCCAAACGGAAAATCAACCCGCATTTGGCGCTTAGCAGGTGTTAATTTCGGACCCTGATTAGAGCACTGTTTAGATGTTGCTGTCAGAGTGAGTGTTGAAGCCAACACAGGCTCGACCGGCAAATACATTTCCAGTAACTTTATCCGTCCTCTGTGCTCATGTTCTTTTCTTCTATAAAAATAGTCCGGCTGTTGGATATTTTGTCGAACACACCTTGGAGGACAAGAGAACAAACACATAATAACATATTGCGAAAGAGGTCCCGAGTGTGTTTGCCGAAGGTCTAAATGGGACACTGGTGAAGATGTCCATTAAACAGCATGTCATGGCAGACACTACTGTACTGCTGGGTGGGTCCTCACAGAAACAGGATGTCCGGGTACACAGACACCGAGTCATCCTCTTCCCCCACCACCTCCTCAATCTTACTCACAGCAGGCGAGAGTGAAAACAGCAGAGCCGCGCATAACACAACGGCTGGGTAGTGGCGGTGACCTTACGGTGCCATCAATTCCTCCTGTAGATACTTTATTTTTCCCCACGGGGACATTTGATTGTTATTGCACCAATACAACATCAAGACACACAAATAAAATTCAAATCAAAATCCAAAAATGAACACCCTTTTGTGTAATTACATCACAGCATTGTATCATCAACAGAATTCATACGCTATACATGTTTGGTTTTGGAAAAAAAGGATGCAAATGATGATATTCTAGTATGTCACCTTATATTTAAAGGATAAGGCTGGCAATATTCTGTACTTTTAAACAAATCACCAAATCAAGACTAAAACCAATAATGCGTTAGTCCTCAACCTCAAGCCCACTGGTCTAACTGAAGATGTAAATCTTCATAAATATAAAGTCTAATTTTTTAAAAACGCTAAGGGATTTCCTAAAACAGCTGGATACTGTAGTTTTCTATTAAATGTTACACAAGCAGGAGCAAATAGTGCATTTGATGGGGACTATATTCACTCATTTTTGTGCTCCTTTAATAGATTAAAGCTCGGCCAGAATCGGCCATGTTCAAGAAAAAGAAGGCACATGTCACCCAGTGCAACAGTGTGTTTTTAATAGTTTTTGGACAACAATGGGGCTCTATTGATCAGTTATAAGTTATATCAGGCTTTGGCTACACAGGCAATACTTGTTAATATGATTAATTCACAGTTTATTTTTGTCTTTTAATGCTATTTGTTGACAAGAGCAACTGACACCTACAGGAATGCATCCACATTATAACTTAAAAGAGAAGGAAAAAAAAATGTGACAGCTTTCCTTGTTGGCTCAAAATATGAATATTATGATTTGATTCTGAATACCAAAAGAGTTACTCAGTTGCCTACCAAGAAAATGACACTTCAGTCACTTGAACCTGCTCAATGCTGACACAAAGTTGTGCCCTGTTTCTCTATAAGTGCGTGTCTGTGCTGCGGTGGCATTTCAGGTCACACTACCCAACAAACGGGGAACATTTCATCCTCTTGAACGGAGTCCAGTTCAGTCTGAAGCTCCAGACTCAGTCCAGCTGACTGCCACAACTGCTGCTTAAGCTCGATGCCTAAACCACACTGCTGCATGGTGTATGGAACAATGACAGGAAGGCAGACTGCAACCATTTCCTGGAGTCTGACAACGCTATCAACATGATACTGAGATGCATTTTTTCACTCAATGTGTTTGTGATTACGTGGACACATTTCTGCTTTCAAGCCATATTTGGCTTCCTATGCGTATGGTTAGATATTAATAATAAATACAAATATGTTTTATAATTGTCCTTATTTGGGGTGAACATCATGTTCCTTAGCGTAAAATTGCTTCCATGGAATGAGGAAAGGCACCGCGAGCCACACACTAGTTTGTGGTTCACCTTCATTTCTCTCTCAGTGTGTAATGGTGACTATGCAAAAAAACACTTTTCCTGTAACTTAAAGAAACAAGTCGCACAACTCTCTGAAGTTACTGTAAGTTGGGACAAGGAAAATGGAGAACAGTCCCAAAATAGACAAACAAGCCAAACTGGTGCCAAAATAAGGATAATAAAAGGTTCCAGGCTGTGTTTTGTGTATGTGTGTGGAGGGGGGGGGGGGGCAGAGAGGGGTAGAGAGATTCTTTCATAAACAGCTACTATTATAGGTCTGGAAAAGCAGTGGGAGGCCGACTATTTTCTGTGGACTAAACACTGAACCCACTTGTTGGGAAAGCTCCCTCAGAGCTAAACTCAGCACAGGACTCAGCTATTTCCAATGCACCATAATTGCAGATCTCCTGGTTTACTGTGTGTATTGGAAAGTCAGGAATGGCAGCCCAAGACTCTCAGGGAAACCTGGGAGCTGGAGTCTCTCCACTGCAGCGGTGTAGAAGACTGCGCAGACAGAGGCAACGAGGGCTGAAATCGTCTGGACCACTGCCCTGGGAATGAGAGCAAATCACTGAGGCTCACCAACTATAGCTACCACAGTATCCTGTCCAAAACATTGGTAACATTCCCTGAGCTGAGAAAGCCTTCGGAGAAACAGATCCAAACAGATGGACACTTCTTAGAAAACAACCTCTTCAGTGTTTCCTGTGCAGTTGGTTTCCTCTATACTGCGGTAAAAATGGCAGGAATCTAGAAATTGGGGGTTTTCACAAAGCTCAGTTCACTCCTGAGCCCATTCTGACTCTGGCTCTTATACATATACAGTATATGATAAATATTTATATTTACATCATGATGTATGGACTCTGCTGCGATTCTAATGCAGACTAATAAAGCCACATTCTCCTAACAATGAAGATACATTTTCAGCTGAATTAACGTAATGGAAAAGGGCTCTTTTATTTTTTTTTTTAAACACATACATGCTCAAACAGGAACACATACAATACTTTGAAATCACATACAGATGAAAGAGGCACTTGATTAGTCAAATGCATCTCCTTATTAATTTACACAGTAAATTAATTACATGTCATTCGTGTCATTATTTTTTGTAACGTTTTTTTTTTTTTTTAGTAAATGTACCATTATGATAAGATCATATCATTCTGTTGTTATTTCAATTACTCAAAGCAAATTGTTATTAAAAACTTAGTGCATAAATATTAATATATTAATATATATTATATATATTGAAGTTTTTGTTTGTCTGATAACATGTAACAGTAGAACCCAGATCATTACCAAAAGGTTTGATAATCTATTAATCGTTCAAGTCATTTATTAATCCAGTAAGCAAACATTGGCTGATTCTACCTTCACAAAAGGTTATGACTTGCTGCTTTTTTCCTTCTTATATATCCTTGTACATTGAATGTCTTTGGGTCTTGAGTTATTGGTCAGACAAAACAATGTGAAGACATCACTTTGGGTTCTGGGAAATTGTGATGTGCATTTTAACCGTTTTGAGACATTTAATCAATTAATCAAAAAAATATTCAGAAGATGGATCAATAATAAAAATAGTACTTGGTTCCAGCACTAAATATTTGCCTTGTAGCGTATCTGAAAAGGAAATCATTGTTGATATCACTAAGATTTTGATTTTAACTCTATCATCCGGCTTTATTAGTGTAAATGACACATGATAATGCTTCGGGCTACGATTTCTTTTCTCAGCATAACAAACAAGATACAGTAACTGCACAGTGTTCCTCCCAGCAGTCAAAAAACAGTTATGTGTACTGTATTATTCCCAATCCAACAACCCAGTAGCAGCAAACCCCCACAGTTAAAAAAATGAATGTATAAGGCACCTAATTCAGTCAGCAAAATCATCTCATACAATAAAGAAGATGAACTCTGTCTTCAATAGCAGGAATCCGGGGATTCAATTTCACAAACATCTCATGAGGAGGGGGGAGGGGAAGACTGTAACTCATTGATGCATAGCTTACATCAGCAATAAAATATTCATGAAAACTTAAACACACACCAACAACTGATACTGTACACAGACATGAGATATTCCACTTCCTTTGCAACATGAATAGATGACCTATAAAGAAACCCTGTGTTTTAGTGCTTATGTCACTCTATTGTCAAGTTCAAACTGGCCAACTTTAAGGACTCCCATGGAAACTGAAGAACACAGAGACCTGATGAGGTTGTCACATCAATAAAACAGATGATATAACATCCTGGAAGAACAAACACCCTGTTTCACAGGATATCAGGGAAAAAAAAAACTCTACCTCCAGTGCATTTAGGAACCATTTCTGCCAAGTTGGCAGGTTACCAAAACATTACTGGAAACATTCAGAAACAAATAAGCACCCACTCAGTGTGCAGTGCTGGGAGGAGGGAACAGCCTGGTGCATGATTGGAAGCACTGAAAAAGCTCTGAAAAATGAATTTAAAAGCAAGAAAGATATATTTGTTTCTTTATTTGATATTGTTAAATTAAGCTACTTTGTCCAAAACAGTATTTTGATAAGATTTCTTCCAAGAGAAGTCACAGTATGTGAATAAAAGCAACTGTACTGACAGCTTGAGGTCATGTGGGTTAAAGAAGAAAAGGCTACAGAGAGAAACACGACGTTCCTCAGATTCTAATTTTGTAACATTTGAAAGACGTAGGCACACAAATTGTATGTTGGTTGTGTTTGTAAACTGTACGCCATGTACAGTACCAGTCAAAAGATTGGACACAAGTTTCCCATTTCCGTGAATGAGAAAGTGTCCAAACTTTTGACTTGTACTGTACAAATCACTTCAAGAGAACAAGTATAATTACCACACACACTTCTTAAAACTTGATCCTAATGGTGCACAGGAACACAAAATCAAAATCCTCTCAAATAGAAACTTGTTTTTCCACCCCTGGCAGTCCTGTGAAGCTCAGCTAACTATGAGTGATAACGACACCTGATCTGAAATCTAAATCCAGCATCTCTGCTACACTGTAGCACAACAAAACAGCTCAAAACTGCAGATCTGTTACAACTTAGCAGGACTCCTGTTACAAAGAAGAAGAAAAAAAAAAAAAAATCACTTGCAGCCGTCATAAAAAAAGCTCCACCCAAATGCTGCATTCCTCCCAAACTGCTGCCTCCATTAGGTTAGTTACAGGCTTTTAAACGTCCACCTCATTGTTTTCATTGTAAAAGGCTTATCAGATCTAAGCCCTTACCCTTTTTAAATTGCACCACAAACGACTGCTCCGCCTCCCGGCTCAGCTTGTGTGTGTGTGTGTGTGTGTGTGTGTCTCGTCTGAGCGTGTGGACAACATGAAGAGGGAGGCTGGGTCATACAGGGCCTGGTTAGACACAGCTCTGTCAGACAGGAGCGTTCTGTCCTCGTTATGTGCTCCGTGACATGAGATACAAGCCAAAACCAACTATTTCCACAGACAGATCGGTTACCGCTAACACAGCGCTGAACAATGTGGCTCGCTTCAGCTGCCAGCGACTTATCTATTTTACTTTCTCTGTTCAACCGCTGAACTGAGGATAACAGAGGAGTATCGTAGTTTGCATATTTAAAAGAATTTTCTATTAAACTTTAAAGAAAAACCTCATGTGATGAAGCACTAATGCATTTCTTTTCTCTTGGCTATAGAAATCCAGGGTTAATTCTCTGAGCAACGACGCTCTTTTTCCAGCAACAATAACAAACATTCGCACCTGGAAGCTGCCCAGTACAACCATTGTCTTATCTTGTGTCAACTGGAGCAGATGGGTCACTTCATTGTTTAACGGCCAAATGAATTGGCTTCCTTCCTTAAAGTGATGTGTTCGTTTACCCTCCCAGATTTCACTGCAAGTCTCGGGTTCAAATTCAGGACTTTTGGTCACAAGCCCGCTGAGTTTCACAGTTTCTTTTTGACATTTTGCCTCTATTTGATAGTTGACGGTTAAGATTGGTAACAAGGGAGAGAGGTTGGGAAACGACATGCAACAAAAGGTCTGTGACCGGGGAAAAAAAAAGGGACGTTGCAGTTACATAGTAAGTATAATGTGAAATATTGTTGGCACGGACCAGCGTATACTTACAAGTATAAATATTTAATACTTCAAGTTGTAAAAAGATCTTGAATCTGTTAGTTTTGATTCAATTATTTTCTTATGAGCAAAAATTGCAGCTTAATTCCATTATTACTGCTATTACAATAATCATATGTGAACATAACTAAAGGTAGTTATTTTTTCTTCAGTGCGGACATTCTTCAAATACCTCAACCTACTCTCTGCGTGTGTGTGTGTGTGTGTGTGTGCGTACGTGCTCATATTTAAGCTGGAGAGGTGCCTGTCCGTGTATTTTCGTGTCCCCTCAGTACATCTGGCTCTTGTTACAGCCCCTGTGACCTGTGTGTGGTTCTGCTCCATCCCAGCCCCCATCGCTCCTCTGTGGGAGAGCGGAGTAATGACTGAGTGCTGCTGGGCCTTTGCTGCTGCGGTTCCCAGGACCCCTGGCAGTATGGGTGTTCACTCCTTTGCTCTAGGCAGGAGACGGCCTCCTGCTGACCAGTTTGTTATTCCTTTTCATCCTTGTCTTCAGAATGTTGTTTTTTTTTTAAAAAAGGAGAATGAGTGAAGCCAGTGGCGGCTTTGCCCAGACATTTATGTCATCCTCAGGATATGTCTCCAGAAACTCTGATTAACTATTATTATTATGGGTCGTATTACCGGCAGTTTTCTGACAAGATAGCAATTATTGGTTTGACCTGATGTACTTTGACTAATAATCTTAAAAGACAAACAAATACAGGATTACAAAATGTTATCAGTGGTTCGACTATGATGAAAGTACTGATAAACAGAACTGAGAGAACAAATCTCTTTTAGAGAAAAGGTGCTTCAGGCTGTTAGTGTTTCGTATCAACTACAACACAAACACATCAGACACTGTTCTCCTTACTTTTGTGGCTGAAACAGAAATATCTATGGAGAAATGCAGTATATATGGTAACTTATATTGCAATTTGAAGAGCAGTTTTTGTATTACTATAAGTATCATGAAAACTACAATAGTCTACTGCCTGCACAAGAGCACAAGTGAAGTTTGAAGTGTGAAGCATCACTCGGGATCATGCTGGTAGCTTTTTCTCCATACTCTGACATAAAATCATCTGTGCATAAAAAACAACAGGGGTTAAGGTAAAAGTGAACTAAGGGCAACTCTCTGGTTGCCCAACTTGTTTTGTAGCTGTAAGAAGTGTGTAGGCGTGACTCTGTTTTGTTGCAAGACTCCATGAAACTGCTACAGATGGATGATGACAAACAGACTGAAGTTTAGCGCTCAGTCTGCAAATAAATACCTACTTGTTTATCTGTGTTTATTTCTTTTATGTCGATGTTATTACAAAATGCGCTGCTACTGAATCACATCCTCGCCCTCGTCTTAGTAAATGTGACCTACATGCTTTTCAGGACCACATCCATACGACATATAACGCGCTGTCCCCAAACTGCACTGCAAGTTGTTCACCTCCTTCTGATGAATTGCATAACAGTTCTTCAAAGTATGACGAATCAGGTAAGTTTGCTGACAGATTCAGTAACAAGATGAATCACTTTTCCGCCATTGTTCCTGTTTCTATTTTCCTCCAACTGTCATGTCTATATGTTCCATTAATAATGGAAAGCTAAATCAATGTGACAAGGTTAATTTTCAATGAAGTAAAGTTAAGATGCTTTTTAAAAATTTAGAAGATCAATAATAATACACTGTGCACAGTGCTAATGGTTTAGGATTTGAATTTTGGTATTTTAGCTCAAAGTTCTCCCTCTCAACACAGAAGTCTCCAGCAGAGCAAACAGGATCAGTCAATCTCTGCAGTTCATTAACTTTCAAAGAAGAGCAGCTGCACTGAGATGAAGTGAGATCTGGGTCTGCTTAGTGAGCGAGAGGCCGGAGCGCGGAATAAAGGGAGGCTCTCTCGTTGACAGCAACACGACGACCGAAAGCAGCGGGACCAAAGACGCTGCAGAGATGCTCCACTCTTCTGCTGATCAACGGTCCCGAGATAAGAAATGATACATTCCTCTCCAGATGAAAACTCCAGCCTTTTAATGGGTCCGTACCAAACAAGGGCCCGAGTCCAACAGTTTTGACTGAACTGTGTTTGCAGCGTTATCATTACTGCACTTCAAAGCAGCACCATCTCTAAAGGGACATGCTACACTGGCTCTATAGGGCTGCACACTCCGTTAGACCCATCAGCTCTCATTGGCTAAAGTAGGCCAGAGCCACAGACACACAGAGTGGTGTGTTAAAGATTAATGAAGATATTGCACAAGTAAGCCAGCTTACAAAACATGCTTAAACATAATACAATATTTAGAAGTGGCAATCTATAGCTGAAGTGTTTGAGCCACGTCTGACTCTGGGACCCTGGAAAGGCCCTCAGGGTATAGTAACATCATGGATGAATGGAAACAGAGATGCAGTTCCAGTAACTGGTTTCCATCCAAGTTTTGAGTTAAATGTAGACTTTATATTATATATATGATTAAAAGGGTGAATTGAGAGGGCAGAATCAGCTACAAAGTAATATTGCAAACATGTTTTTAGGCTCACTCGAGGTGTTTCTTTGCCAATAAAGGAAGTGTTCAACATATAGTGATAAAAAAGGCGTTTGCAATATTCATAATGATTTAGTGATGTTTGCGCCAAAGCCTGACTTTAAATTATCTGTCCATTGCATCCTCCCAGATATTAAATGGGCCGTGCTTCCCTAGTTTATGGCTCCTTTTGTGTTTACATTAGAAGATATCGTAAAACATCTTTGTTTTCACCTTCAGAGCGTAAAACTGCATATATGAGCTGACATAAATGAGCAATAACCTTCTCAATTTTAATTAATTCCTGAAAGGCCCTTTCCATTTTTCATGTGGACGTATTTACCGACATGGCTACATTTTTGTTGAGCAAACCTTATTATTCGTCTCAATGCAGCTGCTGGATAAACACAAATAAGTACATTTTTGTGACATTTCAAAAGTTCATTTCACACTGTTACAAAGTAGGATGAAACGAATCTAATGGCATCATGTTAGGGAGCTGAAGTTGGGGGAAGAAGCGAAGAGATGTGGATTTAATCCTGATGGGGCTTTATGAAAGTGTTGATGAGTCTCATTCCCAGCAGATGACTTGTGTGTTCGGTTGTTTAATGGCAATGAGGTACATAAGAGAGGGAATACCTGTGTGGGACAGTGTGAATCATGCAGAGTAGCTCCTTGAACGGCTCAGCAAGCAGTTTCTCCCATCATCTCTGGGCCAATCATATCCTGTCAGAAGACTTTCCAGCAAATTTCTTCAACCCCCCCTATTTGCCCACAGTTAATTGCTTTAGTTCTCCAGAGTCCAATTATGGAATCTATACCTTCAGACTCCCCATTTCTGGTGTTTTCTAATTCACACTGGTTGTACCCTTGCAATGAAATTTCAACTGAGAGACGGGTCAGAAATATCGGTTTAGCAGAGCCTCTAAATTGAGGTGTTGCAGTTTACACAATTATATCTCTACAGACTTCTGTCTAGATGAAAGAGAATGAGACTCAACAATTACCAATTTTTGTGGTGAGATAAAAAGCAAAAACTTACTAACCCGAAAAAAAGTTGAGAGAGAAACAGGTGAGGCAACCTGCGTTTGTAAAATGCAATTCTCTCAGAACAAGAATGAAAGGGGTTTTTTTTTTAGAACAGATACCTTAAATGAGCGAGCAACACTTTTATATTTATATACATAAAGTTTTTATGAAGTAGCATTTTCATGTGTTAAAAAAGCTGAATGAACAAATTCCTAAACTGTTCAATGCTGACCACAAACAGTTTTAAGAGAAGTGGGGGTTTTTTGGGTTATTTTTACTTAGATCATTTATGTGAAGTTTTTTTTTTCTTGACATTCCAAATTGTAGTTGATTTAATAAAACCAAGATTTTTTTTCGAAACCATGTATTTAGAAAGTCATGACACTCCTACTATTAAATATTCAGTCAAAGATACTGTGACATCTGAAATCTTTGAATATTGCCAAGCCCTGTTGTGAAAGAGTTTTAATTTAAGAGTTTTAATGTAAAAAAAAAAAAAAAAAAAGTAAGGTAAAGCAAAGCAAATTTGGCAGGAAGAGATTAAAAGTTCATCCCTCCACCATGTCTTTTGAAATACTGAGAAAATTGTAGGCTGGATTAAAGTGAACCCCTTACAGTGACTGCCTTTAAGTGCAGTGCTGTGTCATGAGTTACTGATAGGAGAGTGTCATTTCATGTACTTCATCAGAACTACAGATAATATCCATCGCTTTGCTCCTTTAATCTGGTGCCGATGCCGAACAGAATATTAATATGCCTCATAAAAGGGTCTAACCACTTCAGAAAGGGGAAAGAAATAAGCGCATTAGATAGCGGAAATAGGCCACGATGGCACCATGGAGTACAGTGAGGGCACAGTATGCCAAAAACAATCCTCCTTTACATGAAAAGCCCTGGGGTGGACCAGCAGAACAAGCTCTGAAGGCAGTTGGCCTCTAAACAGAACAGTCATATACACTCAAGCTTTTGAACACAGCCGTTTTTAATCGACCAACAGTAACAGAAACTACACTTCACAAGAAAGGAAGTGGCATGCTTCTGAGAAATGCTATGTTCCTTCTTTGAAGTGAGTGTAGGAATAGATGAGTTATTTATTCATCACCTTTTTTCTTCCAGCTCTGGTTATGAATAATCAAAAACGGCATATAAGGAAAATAAGAAATGCATTTTGTAAACTAAAAACACACTGTCCCATAAATCATTTTTTCATGAATGTACACTGGTAACTTCTTTCATATTCCAGGAGGAAGAAGCAGGAATTTTAAAAAAAAAGCGTTCTTGGAAACTGTGCCAATGACAGCTCATATACAATACTTTCACATGACACAAGCTCTGTGCAGGAAGACTTTACCATTAATCCAAAGTAGGGCTACAGCTAACTATTTTCAGTTAGTTAAAATCTTTCTTTTACTAACTTAAAATAGTTAGTTGTAGTTAGTTGTATTTACAATCAATCGTTTAGTCTAAAAAATGTCAGAAATTTGTGAAAAAGTCACCAGATCCCAAGGAGATGTGTTCAAATGATTTTTGTCAGTTCTAATCCCAAAGATATGTATTAACCATGATATAAAAACGGAGAAAAGCACCAAATCCTTACATTTAGAAAAGCAGAAATCCGTGAATATTTAGCATTTTTCTTTGATAAATAACAAACAATCAAAACTGCTGACAGTTACTTTTCTGTCAATGGACTAATCAATTAATGAACTGTTTCAACTCTGATAGAAAGGCAGTAAACTGCACAAGCTAGAGCCAGAAAGCAGTCCTACACTATTGCGAGGAGCAAGTTAAATATTAAGGCTCAAATTATCATCTTCAGAGAGGGAAGTTTCATGAGTTGCGTACAAGATGGAATAGATTGGGAAAGCCTCAGGCCACAGACAGAAGGACATATGTTATGTCATATGTTTCAAAACATATGACCTAAAATTATAAACAGAAATATAGTTGTTGACCTGAGGTCAAGCACAACAGATAAAATGAAAAAGGGCTCTTTTGTTGTAACAGTGACCATGATTGATGAATGTTTTAATAAGTCTTCTATCTTGTGGTCAACATTGATCCTATTCATAGATTATACTGTAATGATTCTTAAGATTTATTCTTTAATCAAATGTGTCATTCTGATCACTCCTTACTAGCATTAGCAATCACCCTAACCCCACTTCACTATTTATTTAAATAGCAGCATAATGAAGGTGCTAATGAACTAGATTTAGCCCAAAAAAAAGAAAAATCAAGCTCCCCTTGAAAACTGCACAGCAAGTCTGATGATGCGGACAAGAAAAGGTCTTTAAAATGTAAAATAACCATCCAGAGAGATGCACTTTGGCAGTTAATACCCATTACCATTGTGTGAGTCAGCCGTTTCTTAATTTTATTACTTTAACTTAGTTTTAATTATTCCCCTTGTTCGAAAATGGCCCTATAATCTAGAAGTGGAGCCAAAGTGATAGATGTAATCCATTTGCACACCACTTGGTCACAGAAACCTTTTACTTTAAAAACTGATGGTCCTGTTCATTTCAGGAACATTAATATTAATATTCCTTACTGGCATCATCTATTGCATCTCCTTTAACAACGAAGGTGATTGGCAAAAGGGAAGAAAAAGATGTACAGAGTTTTAAAGACAGACAAGCAAGGTATGATGCAAAGAGGGGATGTAACTCAATCGAGACACTTGGTGCACTTAGTGTATCAGGGTTTGTAGATGATTTGCTGCAGTCAGGCAACATTGCCCTAAAGTTTCCTCACTGACAAACAACCAACCTCACTGTCACATGGACTAGCTCGCCTTGATTGATTAGTACTGCCTGACTTTTGTTCCTGAAACACCAAGATGACCTTGAAGAACTAGCACAGCTAAAGGGAGATGCATCGCCTCACTATGTTTCACCGTTGCACATGAACACATGGCAAAGACTACAAGCTGACGAACTGAGAATACAGTATGTCTGATAAAAAAAAACAACTTTCGACTAGCACATCTATGACGCAAGAAACCACACAAAATGTCTGAAATATCTGCTGTAAAGCTTTCTCTCTCAGTCTTCCTATTCCGAACTTTCAACGTGCTGAATTGACCTTAACATTCCTGAAGGCCAATTAGAGCCACGCTGTAAAAGCAACAACAGACAACCTGACAGCACTCAGCGGCTGACTGGAAGGCTGGTAAAGCTCTTTGGTCATTGGGTTGTTGTGATTTTTACACATAAATTTATTGGTGAGCTCAAACAAGAACACATTTTTTTTTCACCTCTAGCCTTTAACATACACACCACAACAAAAACAAGGGGCACTTCCCAACATAATCACCTTAAAATGCCAAAGAATGACAAATAATTGGTATAATGAAGATATTGAGTTTACTTATTGGAGAAGAAAAAAAACAGGTGCTGGACCAAACAGGAAAAAAAAAATCAAGGAAACAACTGAAGAATCTGCTCCCACAAACCTTTGGTTAGAAATAAACATATTTAAACATATTTAACATATTTAAAATAATTGTTATAAAAGTTACAGCAACCAGATAAGAAGAAAAAGTGAGCTTATTCTACAAAGACTTAAGTCTGTAGGGTCAAACTTGTGATTCATGCATTTGTGAATATTTAGAGAAGTACAGGCAATGGCATACCATAATACAAAGTGGTAAAATGAACTCTGTAGATCAAAGCCTTTTATCATTATAATGAATTAAAGATAATTGGTTTTATCTCCTCAATATGCAAAAAAAAAGTCAAACGATGCTCCATAATTGGATCAGATTGCGTAGTCTATAGATGCATCCTGTCGTGTGTCACACACAGAAACAACCATGACAACATGCTAACCTTCTCCACGTGTCATTATGGAGGAACAGAAACATCTGAAACGTTTAGGGCAGAGGCTGTTTGGATGCCATAATACTAGCAGAATGAGTGAAGGCGATATAAAAAAAAACAGCCATCGTCTGAGCTGTAAAACCTGCCCAGCTGCAGTCTTTGATCTTCCCTCAAGCTCTCCTGCCTCATTCCAACACCTGCACACACCAGCAGAGTCAGACGCAGCCCCACAGCTGAGACACGCTATGCCTGGCCACACGTAGCTCACAAAGCAACTCTCATCCCCCCCCCCCCCCCCCCCCCCCCCAATCAGCTGAAGGCAAAAAAGATTAACAGATTTGTTTGTTCCCAGCTCTAGAGTAATGGCTTCATTTTAATCAATGAGCAGTGACGTACTGGAATACGGTCAGGGTGGTGCAGCACATGAGAGCATCTTTATTTTGGTTATAACTTGTTGTTGGAGCTCACCTTTCAAAGTTAATGACCAGAGAGAATGCATCGATAACACACGGAGGGCCAAACAGATGTGACTGTTCCATGTCATTTACTTTAAGTGTTATCATGGTGATGTCCTGTTGTCAGTTCTCATACGGTACGTCCCCAACATGTGTCTAAAGCAGTCAACTTAACCCACATTAACCAAAAGGCTGTGGCAGCAGAAGCTAGGTGATTCTGATCATCAATTATATCAACTTCTATTTGAACTTCATTATTTTTTCATTCTACTGGTAGCTTTTTCACCACAGTAGCCTCCTGAGGTGGAGGAATAACTTGCACATGCACAAAGCGGCTCTTCTTTTTGGCAGTTAACAACCATCTTTTTCATGAATTTCAAAGTGACTTTTTCAGTTGGTGCCAGCAGCTTAAAACATGCACATTACAACATAGGTAAGGGTGGTTGCCATGGTTATTTCCACAGATCACATTACGGGTCAGGTTGGGCTTTTTTTTTTTTGGTGGTGAATTGTAACTGGGTTATTTCAACCCAACTTTTCCCCAGCACAAACATATGCACCAGAGAAGAGATCTATCTGATGAAGCAGGTTTAATAAGATGGATAACTGCTTTGAGTAAAATCTGCAACATCTGTTTTTGCTTCAGATTTGAGAGAGCTCAAGGCTTTACGCAGCAGTTATCCAGCTAACTTTATTAAGCCTGCTTTGTTGCACAGGCTCCTGCTCTGCTGTTTTTCCATCTTAGATGCTCTGCCTCAAGACCTGTTTGTCAATCTATTTATGGTCAGACAATATACAGTCCATTTTCTCTCCCTCAAGATATCATAAAATGATTTTCAGCAAGTTGCTGAAACAGGCCAAACCACACAGCTGCTTGCCAACCAGTTTTGTAAGTACACGGGTGTAATTGCTTTGTCTGGTTGCCTAGTCATTCATGGCCAATACATAGTTAAAGGATTTAAGTGTGTAGGATTACTCATTAGTCTGCATGCTGTGATTCATAGCACAAATAACATTCCTGGTCATGACCAGTAAGACCCCACGGTGCAGTGCAGAGCACGGTTCTCTGGCAGAGAGAAGAGGCTATGGAGTTTTAACATTTGCATAAAGAGCAGCTTGTTTTGGCTATTAAGCTTTGTTTTTTTGTTGTTTTTTTTACATTTTCTAAAAAGCTGCAAATGCACATCTAAGCTGAAAAGTATGCTCAGCTTCCTGAGTTATACTTTGTACACAAACCACATTCAGTGCAGTGTCACACTTTCTGTAATGACCCTGACAGTATAAAGGTATGTTGTGCTGCTAGCAAGTTACAACTCTTCAGCTGTGGAGATTATTATGGTATTTGGAGTAATTGATAATGTCAGTGAGCACATCAACATTTTCTAGGTTCTCCCATCTACCCAGAGGGATTAGGTCTATTGGACAGATATTTAGATACTTAATTAATTTATAGTTTGTGATTGAAAGAAGAGTCAAACAGAAGGCTTTCTGTTTTTGCTATTTGAAGTATAAAGTCAGGTACATCCAACACAGATATTCATTGCCAAAACTGTGCTGGGAAAACAGTACTTTTATAGTATTGAAGAAATGCATTTTCCATCACTTACCTGCACCTCTACTATCAGAAATACTTAAGCAGCTGTTGAACATTTAAGAACAATAAAGATTAAAATTTTGACTAGTGCCCAAGACAAAGAAGACTCTCTAACAAGGAAAAGAAAAGTATGCGTAGTCCTACAGAATAACAATTCAGAATAATTGGTTTCCATTGAGGTCAAACAGGAAGTCATAAAAGAGCAAGACGTCACTGAAGCAAACGGGAAATGTTTATCTGTAGTTCATTGCCCACACCTACTGTGCTTGGAAAGCTATGGGCATAATAAGATGTTAATCACTTAAGTCTCTGTGAAGACGGAAGAGGTAACTGACTGAAAACATCAGACCAGTCCAACTCAAACAAATTCACAGTATTTCTTGCTTTCTGTCCCAACTCTTCAGCCAGGCTGTTAACTGTGGGACAAACACACACATAAGTAAACTATAAGACTCAGATGTGTAAAGACTTGTGTTGCAAAAAACTGTGTGCTGCACTGATTACACTGAACGGGGCGGACACACATTAGCATCGCTGGATGAATTATAGTTGTGATTTGGGCGTTGTGACTAATCAGACCATGTTGGGCAAAGTCTGAGCAAGTTGTCAGTCAGGAGATAAAATCATATAGTATGTGTGTGGTGTTTTACAATCGTTTTGATCCAGTCACTGTCATTTTGATTAAGATTATTTTAAATATGTTTGAACTGGCCACATCTGTCTATCCACCATTTCACAGAAAACCAATTTTCCTATTTCTTTTCGCCTTTACACACAAATGTCAGCATAACTGAGCAAAGCAAATTGTTGTTTGATAAACGTTCATTGCTGTTTCGGTACATTCTCATGTGATCATTCTTGTTCTTGCAAGAAAAGGCATTTTATCCACTATTTACTTTGTTTCTCTGTGTGTGTTTTTTCAACACTAAAAGCACCTATGTCATCAGAGAGTATTAAGTGTTTGTTGAGCCCTTTTAGGTTTCAGTAATCTTCAGACCTGTTCCCAGGTTTAGACGTGATTATAGACTGTAGCTTTAGACTATTGTCATTACAGGTTCGCCCACAAGCATTCTTAACATTCACCAGGAAGATATCAAACAACCAGGTTAGGAAAAAAATTACAGTTGTATAACTATTGCTGTGCCATAATCAGCCCCTCTGTAGAAAACCGTCCTGCTACTTGCAACACATCTGCACAATGACACAACATATAAGCAGAAGGACACAACTGTGAAAGTTATGACTTTCCCATAAGAATAAAGAAACTCAGATCTCATCATATCGTTGACCAATGACAAGATGTTTGGCGCCATTGGTTTTCACTGCAGGTTTCCAAACTGACTAATCACAGAAATTGTGTTTTGGAGTGATAAGTACTTTTTTTTCAATATTCAAGTGTTATGTCTTTGGTTAGATAAAAGTGGAGGGCAACAGGAAATCCTGTAAGAAAAACAGAGCCTCCTGCTGCACTATGCTCTGTGATAAGTGGGTCAACAGCACACTCCAATAAAACAATAATAAATAACTTGTAATATCATAAACAAGCACATCAAGATTGACAGACTAATATAAGACAGAAATGAACAGTTAGTCAGTTAATAGACACACAGCAGGAGCACACTGTGTATATAGTAACTGCAGTAAGTTCAGCACCTTATATGCGACTTCAAGGAGATTGTTCAGTCCTGTATTTTTGTAGATGCAAATGCATATAAAAAAAACACTTGATGAGTCAAAAATGTAACTTTTACTTACATGTCCGTAGTTGACAAAGCCATGTTTGCTAGCAATTTGATCAGCTTCCTCCTGACCTCCAGGTATGTGGACAGCCCATGTGTTGGTGTAGACCTTCTGACCCAGTGCCGGTCCCAGCCCAGAAACCAGAAAGACCAACAGAGGCCCTAGTAGCAACTCCACCAGCCTGAGCTTGCGGCCTACAGAGGGTGATGGAGGGCCAGAAGCCATGGGGTTCACCTAGTGCAGCACAGTCTCTGAGCACAGCGCCTCTCCGACAGGCCAGGACTGCCCACGGTACATGCAGGTGCACGGAGAGACAAAGAAGGGGACAGTCACAGTTCACCTGAGAGGACACACAAAGAAAATAAATTAAAGCAAGTGTAGAAAGCCAGTTTCACTTCTCAATAATTCCTTGTGACCTAGCATGACCATAAAACTGTAACACACAGTAGAAGGCTTTCTATTCCACACATGTAAAGACTCATGGGGAAACTATCCACATGAGACCAACAAAAAACAACTGGTCCTATTTTGTGATTTTGATCTTCCCTTTGCAGCTGCTTCAATGTTCAGTGAATTAAGGAACAGAAACAGGAACAGAGGAATCTATTGGGTCTGAAAAAGATTTAAAACATTCAACCATCAAGATGTACTGTAACTGAATCAGGGAGCTTTAAGACCTCCCGTTGACCTAGGGCCAATAAAAATAAGATGGTGGAGGATGTAAATTAATATTGGGATGAGAGTCGGAAAAAAAAACCCTACTAATGTTACAATGAAGGGCGATGAAAATGAAACTGCATGTTTTGTGTAGCACACAGTTCTTATTGAACCTCCTTGACAACATACACACACACACACACACACACAAATGTTACTAAGTAATGTTAGCTAGCCTCGAGACGTAGCCACATGTCTCCCACCTGCTGCAGCTTCAGTCTGAACAGCCAGAGCAATGTGCTGGTCTGCTGCAGAGTCCAGCCTGAAATCCTCCCACAGCCTGCAATGCACATGTGCTCTTTAATACTGCACCAGCTTTATGCAGTTTGTAAAATCTGTGATGTTAATCACGTTTAGCACGATAGCATGTAAGCGACAGTTGCATAGCTCTCAACATGGTAGCACCCCACATTACTGTGTTAATTAATGTGTGTTAGTATTGTTAAAGAAGTTAAAGTTGCTACATCAGTATGATGAAATAGTTCATGGGATTTGGGTTTATTAAAGTGACTAGAGAACCATAGAGAGAATTATTAAAAATGTTTTATCAGGATCTATTTTATGAATTATACGTAACAGTTTTCTGCTCCTTGAAAGCAGTTTTTTTTTATTTCGTCTGTTTTCCTCCTTTTGTGAGAGTTTGTGGTGTGACTGATTTAGTCTCTAATCTTTTCAGATTAATTTAAATAAAAAAGGTTGATGATTGATCATCTAACCATTTGTATTGCATTTTATTATTATTATTATTAAGGTCACTTTGAATGATTTTAATTAATGATAATGTAGAAAAACAACGATTTTAAATTCGGGACAGTTCACATTCATGGACTGACGGTTCCAGGACGATGGTCAAAAAAGTTAAGAGCCCTCAACTGAATGCTCAAATGTTGAAGTGAAGACCGAACACATTAAAATCCCAGTGAAATGAAAAATAAATTTTCCCGGTTTTAATCCTGTGTCCTTGTGTTAATTGTTCATTTATCTAGTTATATGCAAATATATGTCAAAAAAAATCCCTGCCTTTTCTCTTCATGTAAAACGGTTTCAATTGTTTGATGACTCATCCTGCACTCGGGCGTTTACAAAAGTTCAGTCAGTCAAATATGACTTTGGGCAATTAGCTAGTCACACCAGTAAAACCGCATTTCACCGTTTGTGGGTCATAGTAGCTAACAGAGTAATATGGAGAGAGATAGGAAGAGATGTGTGTTTGGATATCAGTGGGCAAAAACTTTGTTTTTCATTTCCAATGTGGCCTCGTCCTCCTCCTGATCTAACAGGTGATGGAGGTGTGTGTGGAGCCAACAGTCCTCTCTCCATTTCTCTCTGCATCACACTAAACTTTAAGCCCCGACCACTTTTCAGCAGTCCAATCAAATGCGAAGGATTTGATTTAAATCCCTCTTGTAACTGTACACCGCTCAAATATTCCGTTTCACTGGGAAATATGTAACAGTACAGAAACTAAAGACGCTCTGACTTCAGTTTCACTGGGACTTTAAATAATACATTCATCTGTTTTGTCCATGAGGAAAAAACAGCCACAACAGGACTGCAGGCCAGCTAAGTGCAGGCATTTGATAATCCTACAGAAACGATGAGCAGGACCAGTCACACACACACACAGCAGCAAATTTTGGCGGTTACACACCCCTGAGAGGTCACGGTGGATCAAGCTTACGACAGACAAAAGCTTAGGTATACTGGGTTGGCAGCAGAGGTGGAGAAGTGTGGTTGGAAAGCTAGACTACACCCTGGATGCTGAGGGATCAGAGCAGAGCCAGTCTCGCTTGGAGGTGAAGCAGACACTCGAGGGTGGAGTTAGATGTCTGAGGCAGCAGTGGCAGCCACTGACTGGCTGTAGCCGAGGAGAGAACACACACACTTAAAGTGGCACCAATATTGTAGTATTTAGTATAATATACTGCTTTGTGCGTGGTTATTTCTTTGTAGTAGTATGCTGACTGATATGTTATCACCAAGCCACAGGAAAACACAAAAATCCATAAGACAATCCTCTGAACAAGACAAAGCAATATATCATATGATAGTCTATCTACAGCAGCCAGAGAAAGCAGAGGCACAGTTCATGGTGTAATTGCTTGCCGATATAAACGTTGCCTCTAAACTGTTGTTTCGAGCCAGAAGGGTCAGCTGTGCTTTTAGTCTGTTGAGACTATTATCCAAAGTGCTAACTCTATTGTTACCCCGGGTTGACTGGACCGCAGTGAATACAGCGCTCTTGTTCTGTGTTTTCTACTGTATAAAGTCACATTTGTTTTCCGTATTCTAGTCCATTGTGGGACCAGGTTTCTCTTCTTTTGGCAGGTGTTGTAGCCCTTCTGTAATCACCCTGTTTCACTGACTAAATGGTGGATTTTAAATCATCAGGCACACACTAAATGAGAAGGGTTGGGTGTTGTTTGAATTTTATTGAAACTGATTCTGCCTATGGATTCCAGTTCTTATCGATTTCCGGTTTTGATTCCAATATGGTAACCAAAAAAACAAACAAACAAAAAAAGAGGTCAAATGTTTAATGTTTAGTTAACAAAAATATCTTTATTCTTTTAAAGTGTTTACTTTGACTTTTATTGTTCCATTAAAATAAGTAAATTTAAAAAGTCTTTTTAACTGAACACTCTGCTTTTGTTTTGAGTACTTTCTGTCTCATCTTTTCCTCAATGACGTCGTGTGCTGTCACTGTAATAAAGGCCAATTCACACAGATGCGTTTCACATGTGCTCACTAGTAAACAGGGTGGCAGCATGATAACTTTCCAGAGTTGTAAAATCCAGTCTGTGATTATTACAAACCGCTGTGCTGTGTTTTACTGATCAGCTTTTAAACCCAATTATCTGTTTCTCCAACCAGACTTGCTAGATTGTATTTCATTTTCTCGCCAGCACTTTAAACAACAGGACCACAGCAACACAGAACTGTTTTCAGTTTTGTTGTTTTCTTTTCTAAAGTGAATCAAAGTGAAAGAATGTAAATTAAAATTTCTTAATGACTCCTTTGTAATCAGAATTTTGGAACCAGTTCTAATTTGAACCGGTTCTCGATGCCCAAACCTACAAATGAGCACACAAGCTCCTCAAATTTTCCCCGGACAGTTTGTGGTAAGGAAAGAATGATGTGAATGATGAGGTGGCTGACATTCTGCTGTATACTCAGACTTTAGCAAACTACTACAAAGGTATTTCAGATTGAAGGATACTTAATTCATGACTAATCCAAGCCACTCCACAAAAACACCACAGAAAAAGAACAACAATACTTATCTTCAATGATTTCTTAACCTAAAATTGTTTTGACTACATTTCATTTTCTGAGACTGTATCATCAAAGACAAGACAAATTAGATCCTTTGAGGCTTCCCCCCGAAGCTCTGGTGCCAGCTAAGCAGCTGCCTACTCGGCTCTGTCTGACAGAAACTTCTACAACTGAAGGTCTTTAAAATTTTGGGAGTTTGAGGCACCGGTTTCATTTATTTCTGGCAAGACTTTTGGGTGCAGATCATTTGCATCACTTGCCTAGCTGACTTCTATACATTGCGTAGTAACCCTCACCAGACAATGTTTATCCTTCTATATGTTTCACCATAATCAGCATTGTAGTGTGTCGTTTCCTTATGTTAAAGATCCAATATGCTAATAAGTAAAAATTTAAGCTCCGTGCGTCGAGTCAGTCCTCTGTTGCAATGGCCTGCAAGCGATTTAACATTAATGAGTTCACTCTGAAACCTTTTGTTCAGTAATGTTGCTAAAACAGGCATCACTCCACACGCCATGAGGTAGCTTCAGTCAAAAATATCCTTAGTTTCTGCTTATTATTATTATTATTATAAGATTATCAGTGTTGTGATATTAACACTAAACTGTTTTATAATTAAAACTTATTCACTAAGATCATGTAATGTAGTCAGATAAATTCACAAACACTTTAAAAGAACATTTATTTCTTCACAGATTTTAATTCTAACCGTGATTAGATTTTCAGCTGTATTCATTAACATTTGCCACCATATTCAACGTCTAATCCGTGCTTCGCTTGTTAGATTAGGGTTACTCCTCTGAAATCTTACTCATTACGGCTGAAACAATTAGGTGATTAATTGATTAGTCAATCGGCAGAAAATTTATCACTAACCATTTTCATAATCAATTATTAATTTCAGTCATTCTTTAAGCAGAAATGCTGTAAATTCACTGGATCCAGCCTCTAAAAATGTTAATATTTGCTATTTTCTTATTCCTCTATAATCGTAAACTGAATAAATTTGGGTTTTGGTTTGTTTTAATATGTTTTAATATGTTACATTAGGCTACTTTTTGGCATTTTATAGCCCAATCCATTAATCAAGAAATTAATCATAGATTTACTCAATAATGAAATAAATTATTAGTTGCAGTTCTATTGTATACATTTACATTCACTGAGCTTTGATTAAATGTTCATTCTTTAAAGTTCATTGAAAAAACAACATCTTAGTTATAGATCTTCATTTGGCATTCCTTAATTTAGTTAAAAAGAAATCTGTACAAGAATTTGTCTCTTTTAGGTGGCTGCTTTTCCCTTCTGGCTCAGACATTTCAGGGAATCCCCTGGTTACTATCACATCTCCTTTTTCATACACAGTTAAAACATTGTTTCCATGTGATTACGCAGACTGTTTACTGTAACAACAACAAAATTGGATAACTTTTTCATCAGATACAGACTCAACACATAACAGATTCACAAATACAGCTACATCCGTTCTCACATGTGTAACTGTATAATGCACATTATGAAGGATGTCCTGTTTGGTCGCTTGATAAAACCAACAAAAGTGTCAGCTGGCATACGGTGAGGAGACGGCTGTTAAGTCTTCGCATATGTACTTCTGACGGCAATATCCTGAGTGCTTGTCAAAGCAGAGCGTTGACTTAACTGTCTGAAGGGTTTCGACAGACCTGGTTCAGTATGTTGCGAAACCACAGGTAAGTGCATCATAACATTAGCGACGAGCTTCCAGGTCAGGCTGTACGGGAGCTGACACGACATACTGCTAATCCACGGCGAGCATTTCATAAGTACCTGGAGAACATCAGCTAACTTCACATCAGACAAACACAACTATAAAGAAAACTAAAACGAGCACTATATATCATCAAACCATGCAGAACAAATGAACTGTTTTCAATCGTGCCAACCTTCAAATCCCTCTGCCGCCTTTTTAAATCTTCCTTCCACCTCAGTTAAGCCTGCTTTATATAAACATGTACAAATCAGCCTAAATTAAGAGGCAAAGATCCACACCCAACATTAATTACATGTTTACTTTTTTATCTGCTTAGTCCCTACTGAAATTGAAAACAAACAAGAATGACTTTCTGTCTGAATTTTCCTTTTTTTTTTTTAAAGGCTCAAAAGAGCTGGATTAGTTAAGCCAATATTTGTCAAAGTATTTATCAGGTTTACATTTGTTAAATCTTTAAAATACAGCATACAATGAAAATAAGCTTAATAGACAGATAGAGATAAATCTAGTGGTATAACTCACTCGACTTTGTCCTCTGCCCTTTGATGCAACAAGTAAATAGAGTGTGAACGTTTCCAAACCTCTGTTTGATTTCAGGACATGTGCTGACTTTAAGCACAGACTCCTGTGACCTCATCTGAGCGCTCAGCCACTCAGTTTCTTGAACGTCAGGGTGAAAACCACACACCGAGGAATAACAACTGCCCAACTACTTTGCTGTTCACGAGAGACAAAGGAGAAGCCAAGCGTCGCGCTGCGAGCGGTCTTTAGTGTTACTGCAGTAAACGATACCATATGTCAGACTGTGATAACACAGGTTACAGCAGCAAAAAAAAAAATACAGCAAATTATAATTAGCCAAGTGTCATTAAACCCAAAGGATAATACCAACCTCATTACTGAACTCATCAGCACGTTTTAAAAAGGAACCTGTATACACCTCATCAATTTATTGTTTACATTTTAATGAGATAAAAATGAAACGAAATGAATTTAACCCATATGGCCCTTTGCTTGTGTGTGTGTGTGGTAAAGTGATGAAAAGACAATTATAATATTGAGTTAATTCATGAAGATGCTACAAAACAACACTCAAAAATCCTGTTCTCTGCTAAAAAGTGCAAGATGCTATCGGAACAACGTAATGGCACCTCAGATCCGCCTTTTAAAACATAGGAGCAGCCTTAATTTGTCAAACAGAGGAGTATTTCCATGGCAGATCACCAGTGTAAGATTGGATTTATCAAGTTTGCATCATTCAAACTCAACATCACCTTCACACGTTGTTACACAGACAGAGGACTTCTAACTATAAGCACAATTAAAGGATCGTGTAATGAGGTGCAACTGTTTTATCTGAGACTATCCTTATGAGTGACAGAAATATCTAAAGTTCTTATGAGCCAACACTTCACGCAGCCTACATTTTACTAAATGAGTTCTTTGCCGTAATGAACAGCTGTAATCAAACATTCAGCCCTTATCTTCTCAATTACTACGTTTTAAACACTTTTGGATTTGTTTGAATTTTAGCTTCTTTGCTCTCAAGTTATTGCTCTGAATCTGCACTCAAATAACATCTTGTAAATCTGCACGACGGTAAGAGAACCTACTCTTATAGTATAAATGTTCTGACATGTTATCTGTTATTTCCAAGCAATCTACATGTTTCAAATAAAGTGTTCAAATTCAAATTAGAAGGCAGCCTGTACCATAACAGCAAAGAAGAAGCAAGAAGCAAGAAGTGTGGCTTTCAACCTGGATTCTTATCACATAAAAGATGCAAGATGTAGGCAAACAGGAGCACAATAACAGAAAAATATTCTCTCTTTTCCCCTGAGGTCTCTCACGGCTTTCACTGCAAGCTAAACAGTACACAAGGAGTCATAATTATGCCATTCAAAGATGTGTAACTGCAGAATCAGAACTCTTTCTGTCAAGACTGCTTTTGAATTTGGCTCAGTGTGTTATTAATTAAAATATTCAAAGAGCAGTGACACTGCGAGAGCTTTGGGACCTCTGCCAAGCCCACAGGTGCTCAAAGAAAAAGGGGGAAAAAAACATATAACAAAATGGTGGAAATGTGCACGTTTGGAGAGTCCAAATCCTGGCACAAATGTGAGTTTTAAAAGGGAAACTTGAGGATTTTTCCATTTTAAGTTGTTGCAGGAAGACAGCTGAATAATCAGCTAAATAATCAGTCGTGACTTTGGAAACCTTTTAGATAACACAGACTCTTCCCGGCACTCCTCTCTCCAACTCCCACTCAAATTTCCACCGTTGTCTTCCTTCAACTCTCAGGAGATTTCAGAGTGAGACTTCTCTTTGAGCGAGACTTGGTTAAACACAATAACAATCAGATCGGATCAAGCAAAACGAAAAAGACAAATGTTTTATTTCTCTGTATGGTCCTTTCCATAATGTTGTCAGACACTTTTAATACCAAACTAAGTCTGTCAGTAGTGAAAACAAGCACGTAGTGGACGTGCAATGACAGAGTGCAATTGCCCCAAAGGATTACATTGCAGCCCAATTCACAGCTGCCAGCTGAATATTGGACCAGTTTCAAAATTTCTTGTCCCCATTAGTCACTTAGACACAGAAAGATGGGAAAATAGGGTCCTGGTTGAAAAAAAAAAAAATCCCAAAGTTTCCCTTTAAAGGCTTTTATTCAAGCAGTTAAGATAAAACTGAAAAACATCTTTGTGTTTACACCTCATTTGCCACATTATCTGCCCTCCTGAATAAAGAGCTTTAATAACAGGAGTGGATTTTAACTCCTCTCCAAGGTTTTTACTATTATGCTTTTTAATTAATAAAAAATAATGCATCCCTGCTATTAAGATTCAAGGTTTTGAAAGTGCCTAACCACCACGACAAAACATTTTATCACTGTGGTTGTTCCGCAGTTGTTCACAAAATATTAAGTCCATTTTGCAATCGTCTTCAAAACCTCTCTGAGGTTTAATGGGCTGAGTATCAGGTAGGCTAATTAAGCTTCTTGCCAACAACAACAAAAAACTCTTATCTGTTCTTCCTCATTTTTCTGCTACATTTGTTTTGCCCAAACTTTGTCATCTAACTGTCTTCAGGGCTCCTGCAGCAATGTATAAATAACTAATAATAGTAATAATAATAATAATAATAATAATAATAATAATAATAAGTTTTCCCTTTCAAGGTTCAGTTTCTATGAATTTTATTAAGGAGCTCGCCTGGTAGGACACTGCTTCCTCAACTCTAAGTTACTTAAAATGTGATTGTGCAACAAGCAAAGTGACACACACTTGTGCACTGTGTGTTTTTTTTCATCTGGTAATGTTACGTGTAAAAGCATGCAGGGAGTTCAACAACCTTGTTTTAGCTGTTTATCCATAATGATCAGCGGCTCAGTATTGCCTCACCGGAGAGGTATAATTACAGTGTTAGGTGCACTGGAAATAACAACACAAGCAGGTCAGTTCCCATAATGACACGCGTGCGCACACACACACACAAACACACACACCTTTCCAAGCAAAATCTTCTGTGACAACTGAATAGCAAAGGCTCAGTTACACTTTGAAACCTCCCAAAAGATGCTTTTCACAGACAGCTAGTATTCACATCAATCCAGGTTATGTTTCATCAAATAAGAAAGGCACAATAATCCAGCACAGACTTCACCTCAATAACAGTCATTAAACAACTCATATGACACACTTACACCAATAACCCAACAGCAGCTGTGTTTCAGAGATCTGCAAAGATTACTTGAGATGTCAAAGTTCACTCCTGAGGAGTCTACGAGCCACAGCGTCTATAATCACTGATATATCTGAGTAAAATATCCAAAGTGAGACAAAAGTTGCCTCTCAGATGCTTGTGGTGACAGCAACACGTACTGTGCTTTAAAAAAAGAGGGGGGCAGCTCTGCCTGTTTGTTGGGATCAGAGATTAACAGTACAGTTCAGGAAGGAGGAAAACTTCTCACGCTCAGGCCTCTCACGACAAATACTTTCATGATTATGGGCTCAAGTTAAGTTGAACGGGTTGAGATAGATCAGCTGATATGGAGAACCCTTGTGAGTTTGCGGTCGGTTGACTCACCTCACACGCTATAAGTCCGTGACAACAACAACAACGACATTAAGAACAACAACAACAACACGTAGTCATACTTTGGCTCTGAGCGGCGGCTGGAGCAGATCCGATGATGACTCCTCTCTCCTCTCTCTTCTTTGACAAATATGTCTGAAACTGTACCGCGCCGTGATTAACGCAAACTTGACACCGCGGTAGGCTGCCCTACTCCGTCTCACAGGTGCCTCCCCCTCTTTTTTTATTTCCTCTCCTCTCATCCAACCCTGTCGAACATTTCCGACTGTCACTTACTCACATTTTTACTACTCACTCCGACCGAGCATCAAGAAGAGCAACGCGATTTCTTGTCTGTCGCCGCTACGCAGGAACCACCACACAAACCGGACGCAGCGCAGTCGACGTCACCTCGGCGTGTGTGTGTGTTAGTGAGTGAGTGAGATCCCCCCTTCAAACCGACACACACAACTGACAGCAACCTGGATCAATACAACATGCCGTCCTGTCTTGTCCTAAGCCAGCGTCCCGGTTGTACCGGAGCCGAGAAACACGACAAACTCAGCAGCCACGCACCCGAAACAAGTCTAAATACGAGCCGGAGCTGACGAGAAACTTACAAACGGCTGAACTTACCAGCTTTCTCTTACATCCTGCTCGACCCAGCTTGTTGTTGTCTCACACCGCGGCGTTAGAACCGACGACGGCACGGCGACGCGACTGAAAAATTGATAAGAGGGAATTGCTGGTTATAAATAGTCATGATACCCCTCTGGTGTGCCGCTGAGTGGTCCGTACAAGCCCCAGGAAATACGTCACGGCTGTGGACAAAGTGGATACGTTACAGCAACACCTACTCACGAGCAGCGGCGCTGCCGCAGCGCCACCTGCTGGTCACCAGCGGCACTGCAGCATAATCCTCATACTCAGGCTGAGGTTCCAGCTTCCATACAAGACATATACACTTATTTTATAGTAAAAACACTCGAGCTGCAACGATTAATCGATTACTTGATCGATAGAAAATTAATTGGTACTATTTTGATAACTGAATAATGGTTTAAGTATTCTTTTTCAAGCGAGAATACCAAACAGTTGCTGGTTTAAAGGACGGTTTCACAGTTTTTTGAGTCTGTCTTAAAACAACAATCAGGTGCCCAATTGAACATTGAAATAGTTTTTTTTGTTCTTGCCATAATCATTCCTTCTGTTCATAATGGCCATTAGAAGATCCCTTCATAATGCATTTACAATGTGAGTGATGGATCCACAAACCCTCCCTCTTTACAAAAATGTATTTAAAAGTTTATCTGAAGCTAATATGAAGCTTCAGCTGTCCAAATGAGTCAAATCAAGTAGATATCTTTCAATAGTACAGTCTTTTTAGTGCCAACATCCCTTTTTGTTAGTATAAAAACTTAAAACAACTATGTTCTTTTTACCTGAAAAATTGTGAACCTTTAAGATTAAGAATTTGTTGCTTTTCTTGGCCTTTTTGCTTTTTACATTACTGTAAATCTAATAGGCTGTTTTGATGTTTTGGACTGCAGGTTGGATAAAATAAGTCATTTGAGGATGTCACCTTGGACTCCATTATGGGTGTTTTTCACCATTTTCTGATGTTGTTTTAACAAAGTGATTAATTGTGAAAACACTGTAAAACGCTTATTGTGTGGCCAGTAAATTCCGACTGTATGCCAAGAAACATCATCTTGATTGAGAATGTTTTTGTTGCTGGTACAGAGACAGTGATAAAATATCTTTCTCAGGGCCAAATTTACCTCTTTGGGGATTTGGGCAGAAATGTGCTTTGGGCACCTATTGACCTCCACACATACCTCCCCCGCTGTGTAATGTGTATGTACTATGTCCCCTACAAGTTTTCACTCGGCACACTGTGGACTATATACGTGGCAGCTTCATTATTTACCCCCAGCTGCTGGACTAATATGACCAGAGTAACAAGCAACTTAAGAGCAACTCTCAAGTGATCACATGATTAGTCACATGTATGCTCAGAGAATGAACAGCCAGTCACACGTATAGACTGACTCCACATCTACCATGAAAAAAACATCCTTACAGTTTACTCAGTGGTCGTTCTGCAAGAACATATATAATTAAATGTTTTTAACAGTAAATTTTACTTAAAACAATAATTAACATGTGAAATGAACAACAATATATTATATTTATGATGTTTGCATGGACAAAAAAGGATATAGGAAATTGGCTAAAATGGAAACAGAAGTCTGCTGTTGGTAGACGAGGTACATCAGAGAAATCACGTAATAAGGACAATTTAGTACCAGACTGACATAATTGTAGACAATAAAGATGCTCAGAAACTGATTGCAAACAAAATCAATGCCAGGTTTTTTTCTTATTTGTTTGCATCCCTGATAAATATAAATTTAAAGAAGAAAAAGTGGTGTAACATGCTATCAATCGGTTAAATCAAATACAATATGTTAAAACTACTCTTTTCTTAATTATACTGTTTCAACGTATCATTCATTAAGACCAGTTCTATTCTGTACAATCACACAGAACAATAGAGATACACTCTGTTTCTGTGCTGCAGTCATACTGGATCAGGATCTACTGTTAACACACCTCTGGAGCTTGTTTATATTTAACAGCATTTTTAAGTAAAAAGAAGTTTGATAACTTGCTTTTACTCTTAAGTTTGTGACATTGCATAGAAGTGAAGGATCTTCACATTTTCACCAAAGTCTTAAATTTTTACTTTTAGAAGTTTGATAAATACAGGTTGTGATCTCAGGTTTCTGTATGTTTGTGATCATTTGATTTAACACTTAGGAATATGCACCATGTGAGTACAATGCTGACTAAAATGATAAAAATGAGTGTTAAAGCTAGATTTTTACACATGGCTCCTGCACAAGACAGGGTCACAACTTAAGTTTGCATATGTTACAGGGCCTGTCTTGATTGATATTGTACTTTAGAAGCACTTCTGCATCCTCCTATATGTCACTGAGCCTGTCCCTGCATCCCACTGCAGAACCTGAACTACAGACCAAAGCCTTCATTCACCTGCAAGGTGGTTTCTTCTTCAGAGTCATACTTTGTCAATTGTTTTTGGTAATCTTCAAAAGATATTAAGGCACTTTAATGTAAAAAAAAAAAAAAAAAGGGGTTTTTTTATGGCCTTAAAGTTGTCACAGATTATTTGTTGTTCTGATCCTTAAACACACAAGTGCTCAAAATCTTAAACTGTTGATTCAAACTGACAGACATTTAAACTAATAAAGATGACTTTTACTACACAGTACCCCATCTCAGTAAAACAGTTGCACAGGTGTTACTGAGCTTTCTTCTCATCCAGAATTTAGTATCAAACTGAAAAAAAGGAAAATTGTTATATGCAGGAGCTTCAGGAGGGATTATTAAATCCTCAGATATTGTTCAGATGTTCATTTTTCCTCCTTATTGTTCCATTTTTGTATTTTAAAAAAACATTCATATAATACATGATATTCTTAAGTATACCAAACATTATAGACCTCAGTGTCCGTAGTTCAGGGGAAAAGAGTCAGGATTTTTACTTTTTACTAGCATTTTATCCTCTTCCAGGGATAAGCAAAATGTTTTTCATGGGGATTATCCTGCCATTGTTATTCTTCTTATTCTACATTACAGACTTCGGCGTCATGGTGTAGTTTATGCGATAAAATATCTCGAGCTTATTTGCTTGGTCTCACATCTTTACATGTTTGGAAAGCCTTTTCTCCTTTTAAATAAACACAAGTCATCATGCTGCTTCTTCTGGCTGTTCTAACAATATTATATTGTATATATTGCACAATAATATTCACTGATTTACATATTTCCAAGCTGATAACTCACATAAAAGTGAAACATAGGCAGCACAGCACAATCCAGAGCACAGTAAATTAAAGGTCCGAGGCACTGAAGGAGCAGAACAGTTCAAATTATTTATTTGAAGTACAAATATGATGATACCAAGGGAGGTCAAGGGGCAATTAAATTTGTTGCAGCATTTTAAATTAGTTGCCCTAACAAGAGACACAGAGCCAAAGAGCGTAAAGTGAAGCTGTCTGTGTTCACAGCTGCTGGAGCCGAGTTTCTCCCTGTTGAAGCAGAGGAACAGAGCATTTATCATCGACTTATAAACATCATAAAAATCTAATTGGTTGCTTAGTAAAAACAAATATTACCATAATAAAAAAAATATACGATCACAAACACTTCGTTGGATAAATAAAACAGACTTATTATGTATGCAGGAGGTTAGTAAAGGAGGTTTTATCACCATCATTTTTTTTCTAAGAACACACCTCTCAGCTCCAGCAGCACATCTCCTTCATATCGAGCTAGTCCAACGGCATGTCTCTGCTCGGTGTCCAGCTCTGTCCACTGCTCCTCAGTGACGGCCCACGCCTGCTCCGCACTCAGCCACGACAACTGAACCGCACTGAACACCACCTGCCAGACACACATCCAACACAAATACTAAATAACTCCTACAGGACACTTTGTCATTTGAAGGCAGGCACTCTGGGAGAAGAGACAATTTCCTTTTTGTCATAGTATTTTATTTTGACTTTGACACATTTAGAAAATTCACATATTTACTGTAAAAATTTGGAAATGTATGTTTATTTCTCTTTTTTTCAATTGATTAAAGCTGAATGTAGATTCCTGTTTCAGTTTATTGAGTTAAATAATTTGTGATTTACAGAGAAATTTGGCAGAAGTTACATTTCATACAGTATGTCATGAAAATGTCCCACTTTATGTATTTTATTCCTATTAAACATCTCTATAAATTACCAGCTGTTATTATGCAGAAAAAAATGTGTAAAATTTGGTAGCTACCTACAAATTATACAATTTTCAAAAGTTAGTTTACATATTTTCTTAGAAAACTGCCGCAAACTTGCTACAAGAAGCCAATTTCATGGTAAAAAAAAAAGTAAGATATCTCATCTTAGTTGTAGTAATAGGCCTTTTCACAACAGATATTATGACTTGTCATAGTATGGTATGCGCAGCTGTTATAAATAACTTTAACGATGATTCTGCTCTATTTAAATGTCCTTGTAAGCCATGACAGCGTGACAGTGAGCCGGCATGCTCAATACCAGGACCCTGAAACTGAAGCAGCTAAATGGAATTCAGCCATCATTAATTTTATCATTTACACCTGTTCTTAAGAGGCCTGCTGATTGAGTTTTCCTCCATCCTGAACTGTATTGCAGTTAATCTCTGCTTCCTACAAACATTTTATGAGACTATAGCCGTGTTAATATATAGTACCACCTCGGCTTGACTCCACTCGACTCTACTCACTTTTGGTTCCAGGTACTTTTCAGGATTTTGTTCTCCATTGCAGATAATAACGCCTCAATGTAGCCAGATGTCATAGCGACACCGCGTGACACTGCTGTGATGTCATCTCCAATGTGACACACACACAGGAACAATGAAGGATATCGAAGAGATGGTGTTCTTGATTCTCATTACTTGACTGTTTGTCACAGCAGGAAAAGACAAATTTAGTTTCAGAAGAGGCTGAAGGCAGCAAGTCAAAAGACTGCTGAAAAGAAACAGGAGAGTTTTGTGTTTCGAGTAGTCCAGTAATTTAAAAACATCTCAGCAGCTATGGTAGCTTAGCTATTTAAAAATGGCACATTTGTGCTGGATGTCCCATGTCACACAAGTGATGATTCTAATAACGATTCTCTCTGACCAATCAGTGCTCTGCAGTCTTTCACATCCCTTTTAGTATCGGCTTAGCTTGCTTGGAACCTTGACGGAGGTGATACAAAAAAGATACAAGGTACTAGCCACAACTTTTGCCCATGGAAAACTAAAAAAGAACGCTTTTGAGCTTTTTGAGTCGAGTTGAGTCAAGCCATACCATGCAATGAAAAAGCAGAATTTAATTTCTATAGAATCACAATAATTGAGTAAATAGCCCTGAAATTATAGGTGAAACTCACCGCCATCTTTGTCGGTGGGATCAGGGCGATAGTTTCAGGGGTGATTCCCTCCACTTGTTCTTGCACCAGAGCTGACAGCACTATGTCCTCCAGGCCCGCTGGAGAAGTTTCACAAACATCGTAGTCAGATAATTAATGTTTCTCATATCAAAGTTTTCCTAAACTTTTCCTGTTTCACTCTCAGGTCTATACCCCTGGGGAGATTTCTTAATTGTACCGATCCATCCAAAAGCTGTCATTTCCTTCTCCTACCCTCCTCACTCTTTGAAAAAACAATAAAAAAAAAAAGCTGATCACACAAAAAGTTTGTACCCCCAGGCATATTATGTTCCACGGTACCTGCCAATGTCCCAATTTCAGTAAAAACTTCTGGTCCCCAAGCACTGACTGGACCAAAGGCCTCAGGTCTGGACAAACGGCTTGTCAATGCCTCCATCTGCTGTTCTGTGCATGGCAAGGACATCTCCCGCAGGAACAGGACAGCCATACTGCAGTTTCAGAAAAAAAGATTGAGGACTTCATCCTCCACTGAGGATATGCAAAATGTTTTCAGCAGGTTTGCGTGGCTAAGAAATGTGCACCAGCCTTCTGTTAGCATCTGTTTGCAGGTGTATGTGATAGCAATTAATTTCTAAAACAACACAGTAATCATTCTGTAATACCATAGGAAGAAGTTTTATTACTGTTTCTAGAAGTACTAAAATGTGCTGAATGTCAGACCTTTTTTATACTTTTTATAGCCACTTTTGTAAGTGTTGTTACACTGGAGCAAGATGGATAATCATACATTGGGTATTTGACTGACCTGAGGTTGTAAGGGTTTAGTCTTTTGATCTCTGAGGGATACAGACCACAGATCAGATGGCAAAATGTTGCCAGATCAACAACTGATAACTGCTCTACTTTCAGTTTGTGCTTCCGCATTACTCCTAAAATCACTGCTCTCATCTGAAAAGTCAAAGAGGAACATTAAAGACACATTAATAGACATATTAAACTCTTCAGGTTTCTCTCTTTGACTTCAAGCTTCAAACTTCAAGTTTACCTTTTTAGGGCTCCAGTCTGTCAGTGTCCCCAGATGTGCCAACACACCCAGGTCAGTGAAAGTGATATCATGCAGCTCTCTGTCTCCAATCTCAGTCACCACTGAGCCCAGAGCCAGCACCTGATCTGCTTTCAGCTCTCTCACTGGACTGAAGGACTGGATTGGATGAAGAACCAGAATATGCTTCAACCATGATATTAGAACATAACTCAACTTTAAATTGGACAGAACTCCTTTATCACAGGTCAGAATTTAAGGAAACCTGAAGGGATGATGCATGTAGTTACTGACTGAATGAGAGGACATGTTGTATTCCTCCCAGTGTGGAGGAGAACAATGTGTTTATGCCTTAAGTGTGTCAATAACATCAGACAAATTTAAAACATCTAGAGCTAAAAGTCTCTCAACATGCTGTGGTCTTTTGCAAGTTTTACAGACCTGCCTGAGTTTCACCCACAGTGCCCGGCGCTGCTCAGAGCTCAGTGAAGCATCCTGACCAAAATCTTCTACACACAGTTTCAGGTCTTCCTGTGACATGCGGCTTAGCTGAGTGGACGTCCATGCTGAAGGGAACGTTCCTCTGATGTCAGCACAGCTTGGAACCGGCACTACTTGAAAAGACATCAGTGGATTCAGAGCATGATACAAACAAAATCTTACACAAATAAACAATTCATACTGACATTTTTGGTGCAATTATGACAGTCTCTGGTAGGACTACAACACATCAGCTGACCTATTTTTCAGTATGTACATTTAATTACACAAAGTTTAGTATTACATGAGCACTGAAAATGAAAAGACTGAACTTTTTGCCCTCCTGCTCCGCGCTTTGACAATCCCTCGCATGAGACTCTGAGTCTGCTGACTCTGGCGATGTTGGTCCATACACCGGGTCTTACAGACTCCCCCCACCACACTGTCCTCCCAGAGCTTTTGAGCCACCAGGACCTGCTCCACTGTGTCTTTATTTAACACAGTCTAAACAGGGGGAAACTCATATTATATACTCATCTTAGAAAAAAAGTTAAAGTAAAATGGAAAACATTTTTAGCCTGAATTGATGCTGTAGGGTGCTTACCAGGGGGATGGAGTGCATCTGCTTTGTTGACAGAGAAAACACCAGCCTGCCCAAGTGTTCAACATCTCCAACTTGCCATTTGGACGGCTCCCTAGCAAACAAGCACACACTTCTTACCATTACTGCTGCTTTCAGTCGAGTCCATTTTTATTTGAATAAACCAAAATCACAAATCATAAATTTATCACAAGGGGCTTTAATTTAATCAATGTCTAAGAGTCAGACTGCAAATGCAATGCTGGAATTTTCCGATCATGCATTTTATGTATTTTAGACTGCATAGAAAACTACTATTATTCTACTATAATACAATAACAGCAATTATAAATCATGATTTTCTCCCTGGAATCAAAATTTAAATTTCTAAAACATTAACTCACAAGCCACCCTCAGCTTGCAGCCAGTAATTCAACATTTGTTGTTTTATTTTACTTTCATTTTAAACATTTGTTTTAAGAAAGAAGGCCAATATAGACGATAGTAAAATCGTAAGTCTGAAATATCAGAAAATTGCAAATTTACTATTATAATCCTATCTGAGGTTGTTTATAGTTGGAAATGTGTCACCAATAGACAACTTTTTTTAATAATGGTTATACATTTTTTAAATGAACCTCTTGACATATTAGTGACCCAGGTTTCATAACCAGGACAGCTGTTAAGACTCCTCCTTTACCCCAACAGGTCTTTCTGAGTGAGCAGGGCACTGATATCTCTCAGAGCCTCTTTAGGAAGGCAGAAGCTCCTCATCTCCTCCAGCCGCAGAGCCAGAGCACCTCTATCCACCAGAGCCAAACTGTCCTGGTCCAAGAAAGGCAGTAAAGGCCCCAAGAGGTCCAGAGTGTTTCCATCAATCCTCCCCTCGGCCTGAGAAGAGCCCTGTAAAGCACCACATACAGTACAAAAAGCAAGTCCCCTTATTGTCAATCATTAATTTTAGGGCAAAGACTTGTTAGTTAATGTAAATGCAGCGTTAGTTTAAGTTTAGCGTTAGATTCAGTTTAGGTTAAGGCAAGTAGTGATTATGGTTAGGTTTAGGGTAAGTCTTAGGAAATTAAGCCTATGTAAATACCCCAAAAGTGACTTAGACGAAGTGTGTGTGTATGTGTGTGTGTGTGTGTGTGTGTGTGTGTGTGTGTGTGTGTGTGTGTGTGTGTGTGTGCGTGTCTGACAAGCCAGAACCAACAAATGTGGTTCATTCTGTCCGTCCCATTAATGTGTTTACAAATCAAACACATGACTCACCACCACTGACGCAAGCCCTAATTTAATTCAACCAGAAATAGTATCTCTGAGTTTCAGTTTGCCCTGAATGTTCATCATTTTAATTACCCTGAGGTTCATTTAGGATCTCTACTTAATGATCTAACTTAATGATGTTTATAAATTACCTACAACAACTAGTTTGAGATCATACTTATCATCTTTACTTCCAGAAATGTGTCAAGTGTTCATCATGTAACGATATACAGTAAATATAAAATAAATGATAGCTTATGATGTTGTATTACCAGTTCAGTTACGACCTTCTCAGCTAAATTTGTCTGCTTGTAATGTGGCAGTCTGAGGAAATCAGCAAAATGTGCCTGGATGTGGTCCAGAATATCTCTGAGGGATGTGTTAGAGAGGTTCTCTATCATCGTCACTCTGGAAAAAAACAGAGCAGAGATATAAATATAGTTAATATTGGATTAACTGTGAAATATTAATATAAAGAGCAATTTACATGTTAATAAGGAGATACTTGCGGTAATGTTGCAGCAAACCAAGAGCTCAAAGCGTCAAGGTCAAGTTCAGGTTGTTTCCTCAGTTCCTCCGTGATACATTTTCGCTGGTAACACAGCCAAAACACATCTGAACTTGTTAGTATTATGGAAACATTTATGTACATGTAACCCTGGAATATAATAAGCAAAACAGTCTAATGAGTCGAGGCTGCGTAACAGAGTTTAGGGGTGAGGAAGTGTGTGTTCCTCACCAGAGCGGGCCTCATGCCTCCAGGCAGCACGCTGACGAACTGAAGCAGCTCTGCAAAATCTGTGTCATTGCTCCAACGCCTCAATAAGTCACAACTCATCCCACCAGCGATATGACCCAGGTCTCTACAAGTGAAAGAGAAATCATCATTTAAATTGTTTATTGAGTGATTACTTAACCTGAAAATGACAGTGACTGCGTCTATTTATTTTGAGTTTTCAATTCCATTCGCAGGAAGGATGACATTGATTAAAAGCATACATCTGAATCTTCTGCTGCAGTATATGTCCAACTTACCTCACCATCTGGCTGGTAATGTTTTTAAAATTGTGGATCCTCTTGAACAGAAGTTGAGCCTGTCCAGAAAGAAGAAGTGTCAGGTGTCCTTCACCTTAAAACTAATAATATTTTAATCAAATAATCTTTACTAATTTGTTGTAATTGAAGCCCCGTCACTGGAAATCATCTAAATTGAATGTCTCTGCTAATTGCTTAATATTATAGAGACACATAAATTCAACACTAACCACTGAAATATTTAACTTTAGAGTTATTTAAATATAATATTTTAGGTTTAATATACAGTGTCACAATATATTTAAGTACTAAATGAAAATCTTTGTTGATTTGACTCAGGTCTTGTTAGGCCAAGAACAGGTGGTGAAAGCAGGCTAATACACACTTGGCTGTGACAAAGTCCCTTTAAGGTAGCCATTATTAATTTATGCTACACTCCTCCACACCATTGTACTACATCCAAACTAATTAGCTTGATGGCAGCTGATGCGTATGGAGTATTAATGTCCTGAAAGGATCATTTGAAGCATATCCAATGAGTTGCAGATTAATGTGAGTAAAGACTGAAGGTGGTAACATTTTCTTCCTTTTCTAGAACTGGGCACCTGTTGCTGTCATATCAATATAAAGCTAAACAGCTCTCAAAAAAAAGTAAGTTGAAGTAAAATGTGCACCTGCTGTGGCGACCAGTTTATGTCTCGGTACAGGTTTATATCTCTCAGGATGTTTTCTCCGTTTAAGGTCTCTCTCAGCTTCCTCAGAGGGATGAATGGTAAAAGACAGATTACCTGCTGAGTGACATTCTGCAGGTCTCTGTGTAAAGCCTGATGACATATAACAAAAACACAGACAAATTTAACCAAAAAGACATTAAATTAAACCTTTCTGGTAACTCTAGAGCTCAATTAGAGCTTCTTACACAGTCTATAATTGAAAACTGATGATGTTGAATTTATCATCTTCTAAAACCTCTCCTCCTCCATTGTGTCTTCTACTCAATGTGTGACAACTAAATGAGATTCACAGCAACTTATCAAGGACGGATGAACAGATAAGAAAAGTGATAGCCGATGTACTGAAGGCAGACAATAGCACCGTCACCTCCTGCATTGCATTGTATAGCATGGCTCTATGGCCAGGCTTAAGCTCAGTTAGCAAGGCTCTCCAACACTGGCAGTGGGCAGTTTCACTGATCTCAGGCCACTGGAGGTCTCTCAGCACAGCAGGGGAGAGACCAGAGTGCAATGGCTTCAGTCTGCACAGTTTTTCCATGGTCAGCTGGCAAGGAGAGGAAAAACACAGTGGTTAGAGTGCAGCTGGCTAGAAGTCAGCAGAAATATTTTGAAGACGTCTACTTACGTTGGTGTCCTTTAAAATCTTGGATAACATTTGAAAAGCCTGAGGAAAGTATTTAAATGAAAATTAAAACTACAGAGTGTTTTAAAAAATTCCAGTATTTGAGGTAAAGGTCACATATTTCATCAATCATCTTCTTCATATCTTTAGAAATTGTTGTCTATTAATCGTTGGCCTGCAGAAAATATTTCTATCAAGGCTAAATATTCATGATGCATGATGCATTGTAGAGCTCTATGTAGTATCTTTGAGAAAAGACTGATGATGCATTGATTGCCTTGACATTTCTTAATCAAAAGTCCAAACTTTTGACTGGTACTGTACATTTACAGTTACACTTGAAGTCAGTGGACATGTGAAAACAAAAGAAGACTCAAATCTAAATGTTTCAAAATGGTGGAGGAAATTCAACAACTTCACACAAGATAAGAGCATCAGTAATCCACATGTGAAGATAAAAACAAAGGTATGAGGTTGCAATGGACTTTCCTGCTGACCTGTGCTGGAGAAAATCTGTGTAGTCCTGGTTGTGAAAGGACTTCCAGGAGTTGTTGTGAGGGGAGTGACAGCAAGAAGGGAGCCCCTAACTGGGGTAAGAGACCACTGAGGGCAAACAGCTCTGGAGGAGCCATGCTGCTGGCATTCAGGCTCTGAATCGCTGGTATCAACCAAGAGGACAGCTATCCAAGAAACACAATTAAACAGAGCTAGTCAGACATAGTCCAGAACAACACAAAAGACTGTAAGTGAGGATAATAATGGTATAAAGGATTTTCTGTAGATGTCAGTAAGACCATGTGCCCCTCACCCTGCCAGTGGCACTGATGAAACCCTTGGAAATACACTGAGCCAGCTGCTGCCAAAGAGCAGAGGACAAAGCTGAGTCCTGAAGAACTGAATGCAGCTCAAGTGGATCCAAGTAACATGCAAGGACTCCTAACCTGCAAAAAGACATTATCCTTCACTTTTCCAATCATCAGATCAAAAATGAACTTCAAACATAAATCACTTTTTACAAAAACAAAGTGCTTCATGTAGAAATGAATGACTATTATATTATATAATTATTTAATGACTTAAATATTGAGCTTAGAGCAGAAATAATAAACCATAAACAATGATAAAGATATAGTGTTAAAAATAGATTAAATAGAATTGATTGATAAAGCACCACGCACCGATACCTTACAAAATCTGCCCTGATTCATCAATACCAACAAATCATCATCTTGGATCTCAAGACATAACCTCTGGGTTCGTAAGGGGTCATGTTAAAGGAGCAACACCTATGTCATGTGTGTTTTTGACAATCAACCTTTCAGTATCTGTTTAAATACAGTACAAAGGCCAAATACAAAGCAACATTCAGACAAGGACTGAAGCTCTGTACCTGTATTATCTAATATTTTGGAAACATATTGGCCTTTCAGTACATCTCACTCATTATAAAAATGGACAAATACGGACTGTGTAAGTCCCACCTCAATATATCATCACCAGTCAGATTTTTCTTCTTGGTGAAAAGTGTCCGAAGCACGTGGCGCCCCCTTACACCATCAAGACTGCTGTTGCTTAGCAACTCCATCAGTGGAGTAAGCTTAAGGAAACAACAGAATTCACATCATTCACAAACTATTTGCTGTAAGAATCCCAATCAAAGGTTTTTTTTAAATTACCTGAGCACATCTGAAATGGCTGATATCAGCAAAGGAGACTCAATGAAATCGCCTTCTAACCTGTTGTGATGTCAGCTGCTGAAAATGACTGACTGGGAGGTAAGGTAGAAGTGGGAAGATGGAGCTCAGGAAGTATGGTGGCCATGTAGGGACATCACCCACCACGCTTGACTGCAGGAGTCTCTTCACAAAGGCCTTTTTTTGCAGCGACTTCATCCCTGAGCTGTGGTCACGAATAGCAGTCAGCCTTCAGAGCAACACAGAGGAAGTTAGCATCAGGACACTGACTAATTTTAGATTGAATATGATGATATGTCGGGTCAGCAACTTTACACGCTGTCGTTGACTATCAGGGAGGCTGGGAAGCTCATGATGTCAGATACAGACATGAAGGGAATGAACTGAGACAGGTCCACAAACAGTTCTGGGGTCACTCGGGGGAACTTATGAATAAAGGCAGCAGTCATTGTTTCCATGGCCTGCAACTCTTTTTGAGAGGCCTGACAGAGAAAACAAAAGAGCAGGACAGAAATGGATTTGTAATAGTAATATAGTAATATTAAAAATTTGTCTGGGGTAGAAGAATCATAAGAGATCATGTTTTTTAATTTCCTAAATCAAGTAACTAAATAAAAAAGAGGAAGTGTCACTAACATTATTATTATATTAATTGAGGTGTTATTTAGGGAGTTTTTGAACAAACCTGGCTGGTTTCGACTTGCAGCTGATCCCAACTTTGATGCATATGGGAGAGAAATCTTTTAACTGCGTCCTTTTCAGCAGACATCACAAGAGTGCGAATGCTGTCTCTTGGCATCTGGAGGTACTCCTGGTGACATAAAATGACTCACCTGAATATAAAGTTTAGTGAGCTGATCTGTGGTGGAGAGTTAAGTGTGAATGTGGCTGCACAGCTCAGTACCTGCAACAGAACCCTGAGAGCAGATGAGTTGTCGTCCCGCTGAATGAGGTCCCACAAGACGGGCTGACATAACAGCAAAAAACAAGTCAGTCACTCCTTGTTGTGTGTGTGTGAAAGAGTGTTTGTGTATGTATACATGTGTCAGTCAGCTATCTTACACTGAAGCAGCTCAGCAGGTCCTCTTTGAGAGTGGTGTTCTGCTCTCTGCGGAGGAAGACCCCCACAGTGCGAAGGATGCTCATGGAGGCTTCTGGCTGCAGCACGGCCCAGGATGTGTTGTCAAGGAGACTGGAGAGGAGGATGGCCTGACCCAAACCTTGCCTCGCCTCTCTTTCCCCCTCATCCAGACCCGAAGAGAGGCCTACCATGAAGTCCAAGACTCGTAACACATATCCAAGTGCCACTAAAAACCCCTCATGCTCCCCTCCCTCAACCTCACATACACTCAACTTGTGTAAGACCTCTACCAGCAGCGGGGCAGGGTCCACACACAGCTGCGATGTGTCAAACTGATATGGCGCAGGGAGCATGTCAAAAAACCTCTGCAGGAGGCACTTCCTGTCCTCCAGCTCTGCCTGCAGATCAGCACAGAAATCAGCAAATTGGGGCATCATTCTCAACAGCTGATGGTAGAGTGAGGCGTTTAAACAAATGTACTCTCTCAATCCATGAGTATGCCCACAGAGCTCCAACAGGGTGGAGTTGATGAAATGATGCACAGCCCAATGCCTGTACTGACAAGTATCCTCAATGGTGTTAACCTGGGAGAAGTTGTGTAATTTGGAGCAGTATGCTGCAGTCCAGCTGCCTTCTGGCAAGGACTGGTGTGAGTCTGGAGACTCTCTCCCACACAAAGCTGAGATAAGGGCAGAGTTGTTGGGCAGGAAGCAGTGTCTGAAAGCCTGGGCACTTAGTGACCTGCTGCCTAACTGAGACAGACAGTTCTCGTCAAGTCCTGGACTTCCTATTGCCTCACCTGACAGGTGCACACACAACTCGTCTATACTTGTCTGGTTAAAATAATGGTAGTTCTTTGTCACTGCAACCTGCAAATATGAAAATCAGAATAAATTAAGTACATGAAATACAAAAGAAACAAGCAATGTACAAATATATATATATGCAGCATGTCCTCAGATATTCAGCAAAAAGTTTGCAGAAAGCACTATTTAAAGAATAAGGCTGGCAATTTTCTATATTTTTCTTATTGTCAACAAATCCCATGTGCAGAGCCAAACCAACAATGAACTCATCCTATTTACAAGTATTGTGCATCTATCCCTAGTCTGTGCCATAGACCTCTGTTGTTGTACAAAAACTAGTAAAAACACTTCAATGAGCCACATCGCTGCACTGGGTGACATGTTCCTTCACCCCTGAAGTGTATGGGCACAGTGGTTTGTTTAGAAAGGGCTCCAAAGACTAATAATAGCAATCACATTTTCAGTCTCCAGAGAGTAGTTCTGTGTAAGGCAGACCATGCCCATGTATGTGCAGCGGCGCACATGCAGACAGTGCAGAATGCAGACAGTTCGGTTTATAGTGCTTCACTAGCTTGTTGTGCTAGATACCACAACCTTACAAAGTCTAGAGGTTGTGATATGTAGCACAACAAGTGAGCGAAGCTAGCATTGATGTGTTTTTTTAATAATTTTTGGACAACAATGGAGGGCTATGGTACAAAAGAATAAGATATATCAGGCTTTGGATACACACACAATACTTGTAAGTAGGATGAGTTCATTATTGGTTTGGCTCTGCACAAGAAAAATATAGAAAATCGCCAGCCTTATTCATTAAGGCCAACTAATGGCAGGTGTTCAATCATCAAAAAAATTCATCTTCACCTGATGTGCTCTCTGCAGCCAGAAAGAGGAGTTGGCACACACTGTGTTGTTGAATTCATGGGCAAAGAACTCACTGCACACATGAACCCAAAGAAAGTCCTCCTCAGCAGCAGACAGGTACCAAGCTGCATCAGAGCATGTGGCATGCAGGTCGAGCCCCATATCAGCCACTGCAGGGTTAACTGACCCGTTCTCCCCTTCAAACAGTTTACAGTAGAGGAACACAGTGAAGTTGGAGACGCCTGTCAAGCCTGGGATGGATTCATTGCACGCCGCCTCCAGAATTTCTGCAGAGGTGGAGTACTCCATCTGTTTCTGTTGGTCGCTTTCTCTCATTCTCCCTGGTTGTGGCTTGTGGAGCTGGGTGTTGACTGGTGTAGTGGCGAGTTTATGAAGGCGTTTTCGTTTGGAGATTGTTTTGGAGGATGAGGCTGTTCTAGGAGTTGAGTGGGCAGGTGTTTGCTGGGACCTGAGTTCATCTCCTTCAGTGGAGGGGCAGGACAGGAACGGGAGTGTGCTTGGAAGACCCTGAGATCCAACGCCCAAAGCCTGGGAGTTCCATGTCACATTATGTATTATACCCCTACATATACATGGACAGATGTGAATAATGATGGTTTGACTTTGCGAACAATTTACTGCCAAACATGTAAACTGCAATGATCTAGAATGTAATGTTCCTATATCTTACCATAAGATCAGCTGTCTCAGGTCACCTTCAGAGAGACAAATGAAAAGCAAATATAAGCAGTAAATCAAAGTGGATGAGAGGTGGAAAAAGCAATTGGAAGCACCTGCAGTACACAACTATACCTGATGCAACAGTGCTGCTCAGCTAACAAAGCTCAAGATATAATGTTACTGACATCAATGAGAGGATAAAGAGATTAGTCGGGCCACCAACAGATGCTGTCAGTGACCAGGATGATTATAAAGATTTTAAAGCAGTGTCAGTCACTGTCACTTCTCTCCTGCATCTTTCAGGTGAAACCAGGGCCAAGCTTACAGTATGAGGATCTTTACAAAGAATTTGCTTTGTGAATGACATTAAATACAATCTAACCTAATTATGCTTCTTTTTTTGCAGATTGTATGCATGAATGCATTTAACTTCAACATGACTGACAGCACCTGTTGTTCTGTGAGATGAGCCGGAGGGGGCTAAATCTTGAAGGGTGCCACACTTCAGCTTTTTTTCTAATGATAATGAGTTCTTGTGATTGTGCAACAACCGCTGAGCACAGATGCTCCACATACTCACCAACAGTGCATCGTCCCTGCGCGTTGGGCTGTGGCACGTCCACCAGGGTGCTGACATCATCGAGCATGGCCATGGTAACTCGTGACACTTTCTTCCTCAGGTTACTGTAGACAGAACTACCTACTCTATGCAGGAGGCCTCTTCTTAGCCCATCCAAACTTTGCACAAGAGCTAGATTTTTCTGTGCCAAACGGCCTCCTCTCTCACCTCCACCTGAACGTGATAACACTTGCAGGAGTAAGCTTTGCATGGAGTCTGGATCATCCTCTGTGGCCATCATATCTTCCAGAGAGGCATTTCCCAACAACTCGTCCTGCCTCATGGCCTCAGGAGGCAAGCTGAAGGGCTTTAAACGTCCAAATGCACTTGAGCCCCTATTGTGTTCAGCACCTTCCCCCGCTGGATGTAAACTGACCACAGGCTTCCAGTTGCGTGTTTCTAGGAAACGCAACAGCTGCTGAAGCCAGCTGACACTGAAGGCACAGTCACTACGACCCTTCAATGCACAGATGAAGCCCTGCAGGCCTGCACTGGCCTGGCCATAGGTCCCACTGACCAGAGCCTGAAGTGCAGCTTCTAGCACAGCACTCACTGTCTTCCAGTTCTGGGATAAGAAAGTCAAAAGAGGTCTATGGGGCTGACGCTCTGATAGAGAGATCAGACTCTGCAGCAGTCCCAGGAGCCAGTCCCAGTGCGGACTGCCTCTCAGGGACAAAAACCAGTCCTGCACTCTGACACTTGGTCGGGGCGGCACCCTGCCGTCCCACTGGTTCAGCGCAGCACTCCCCTCAGACTGGAGAAAGAAATGCAGCACCTTTTCCCACAGCTGCTCCTCATCTGGCTCCACTGTCGCCTCCTCTAGCTCAGCACCCATCTCCTGGAGGTACAGAGAGATGTTGTAGAGGAAGCCAGAGAGACGATGTCTGTCAATTGGCTTGTTTAGTGAAGGCAGGCTCTTGCTGGGAAGTAGACCGAGTGTTTTTAGGCTCCCCATAATATTTCTCACCCAAGGGTGTACAGGCTGCTCCTTGCTGGTTTCTGGAGGAGTATTCTGAGGACTCCAACCACCTCCTTTGCTCCATTTTGAAATGAGCTCCTTAAAAATGGCATCTCTTTGGTCCTGTTTACCTCCTACTGAGAGAGTCCCATTAAAGACCGCTAGTGTAAGAATTATTTAATAAACACATGTAGTAATAAAACACATAAATAATGTGCTTAATGATGCATTTTGGTGGTGCACTCACCTGTCTTCTCAGAGGATCCTTGTCCCAGTAAAAGAGCACAAACTATGATGCTTGTGAATCTAAGAGTGGTCATCTCTGGCCCTTTCTCTGCCATCTTCATCTCATGCCAGCATGCACAGTGACACAGTGGTGTCACATCCTCCTCTTCAGGGTTTTTTTTTTTCCCTATTTATTTTTTTAAAAACGTTTTAACTCTTTGCCTTTTTTAATTTTCAGTGATGGGATGGACCCAAGGAGAAACATATCTCACTGAAGAGGGGAATTAATTAAACCTTAATGACTGGCTACCACATCATCTTACCAACTTCACTGCATAGTTAATAAAACAAGCACCAGTAATGTACTTAACTTATAAAAAACTATAAGATGATTATAGGAAGGTCAGACTGTGATGCTGAAATGGAGTAGGAAGAATGAAAAGATGTTTAATGTGAGGAAAGACATTTATAATCCATAAACACACAGTTCTGATTCTTACAGAGATCACAGGTTCACATTAACAGTCAAGAATACATTTGTTTCAGTTCATTTGTTTGTTTAAAACATTTTTATGTACATTTTACATGTCATTGATCAATTGCAATAATGGAAATAAAAGAGGAAAAAACTATTTTTAGAAACTCACCAACAGTTACAATCCATTCATTTCTGTGCGAATCCTTTCAAGTTTTTGCCAGCATCTCTAACCAGGAGGTAACAACATACTCGGAGCTGACCTCTTTCTGAGAGGCACTCTCTGTTTCACCATCACTCCGACTTTCTCTACCTTCCACTCTCTCCTTCTGTACCCCTCCCACCTGTGTCTTCTTTCTCCCTCTGTGCTTTTAGCTGTTTGGGGCACTTGCTATGTTGTCTAGAGTAGAGTAGAGTTGAAGCTTGGCTTCATATTTCATGAGATATCTTGCAGTGCTCAAGTATGGTAGTTGACTATTTTCTATCACAGTAAAAAGGAAAGCACAGTATGGTTAGACTTGGGTGTATATGCATCTTTAAAATGGCAAGGGCTGATCAGGACATGTCACTCAGCCCTTTAATTTTATTTGGATGTATAACAATATATTGTTTTTGTTTTCCCAGTTCAGTATTTTGGACTTTCATGAGGTTACAAGAAGGTCACAGCACTCAGCTAGGTGCTCAAACAAGGTGAAAATCTGGATCATGTTAATCACACCCAGGATATCCCATTCTCTAACTGTCCGATGTCTCCCACTGACTAATTCTCTATTGAGCCGTCTCTCAGCTGGAACTCATCTTGTGACTTTGGGTTTGTTTGGGGGTGTAGTCTTACAGACTGGGTCAGGCCAGCAGGACTGTGCAGGCTGTCACTGTTTAGACACATTTATCCTTCGGTCAGGCAGCCTTACAATTGAGCCCTGTGCAAGGGCACAGCAGCAGGCTCCCCAGAGTCAGACCACTGTCTGCAGGCCCTGAAACCCTAGAGGGCTGAGTGAAAGGACCACCTCCTTTCTCCACTTGCTTTAGCTGTATGATACTGTGGCCTGCACAGGGACAATAACTTCCTCCTGTATTATTGATACCACAGGGAACAGCAATCACTCAGTGCAGCAGGGCTCGATTCACCACAGGAATATTCAATGAGAAACTGGATCCACCCCATACGTTCCTCCTGTCTCTGCTGGAAACTCAGGCATGACAGCAGAGAAATCAGCTGGTGAAACTAGCTGTTGAGATTGGAATACTTGGTTTTATTCCAAGGTTCAGTCTCCTCCCCATCTTACACTGGAAATACAGAAACATAATTACCTGAAAATTAACTCACTAATTTGCCATAAATTAATTGCATTCCAAGTTGGGGATATCAGGTTTTTGTCATGTTTTGTGACACAAAATGTTGAGAGTGACCTTTAGCTTTCCCAAACATCCAAACGTATAACAACCATTGCTGTAGTTATGAGACATAATTTAGAGAAACAATTACAACTGAGACTATAAAGGACTATAATTGTTAACAAACTGTCAGCCAGAGGTTTCACCCAATATGCATCACATCGTTATAGTTACAAACATCTCTTGATGTACAAATGGCCTTAATAGAACAGAATCATTGTATCAGTAAATTGTTTAGTTTAATATATTTATCTTATCACAAAAAAAGAAAAGTACAGAACAAAAAATCAAATGCACAAACAAACATCACACTGCAACTAAACAACCATACAAACAAATACACGATTACATGAAAAATAATTAATCTAAAACAAACATTTATTGTCAGTGATCACAGTTCTTCCCACTAGGGGAGAGAAAATTTGAGTTGCATGAGATTGAAAACGTTCAAAAAGCAACAAAGTTCTTTTGTGTTTCACTAAACTGAGTTTGAATCTATATAAAAGACATTAATGAATTTACTGAGGACACCAAAACCTTTTGTTCCCTTTAGAGCTGAAACGATTAGTTGATTAATCAGAAAATTAATCTGCAACTATTTTGATAATAATTCATAATTTTAGTCATTTTATAAACAAAAAATGCCACATCTTCACCTCTCTCCATGCCATGTCAACATCATGTCTGACACCTTTCAGACTTTCTTAGTCCACAATGATCCATCAAGAAATAGAAACGTAAAGTAAAAGTAAGCAGACAGTGACACCTGTTGCCCAGTTACTGAAATCAAACACTGGACAATAAAATGAATAATGTTCCTTCTACAGAAGCTAAAATCAGGATTTCTTGAGTTTATACATTTTGGGATGTCATTTCTGTTCTCCACATACATCTACCTAAGTCAGAGGTAATGCCTTATTGTTAACAGACCACACCATTCAGTTTGTTGCAATCTGCAACCTCACCGCTAGATGCCAATAAACCCTACACACTGCACCTTTAATATAATGCGCCCTTGAAGTTTTACACCAGCCATCATATACTGTATAAAAATACTATATTTCTGAGGTAATTTCAATTTATCAGACGTTTCAAAAATAATATTTCATGTTAATAATTTTGTGTTGCTGAACATCAATATTCATATCAAAGGAGAAAAAGAGAAGTTTGCTGTAGTCTAATGCAATCAAATGCAAAAAAGAAAGTGAGATCTGCTTCAAAGGGTTCAGTCTTTGGTTTTAGTTAGTTTAGTTCCAGACGCTGTAAAGCAAGACTGCTGTCAACAGGCTTTACACAAAGCTCCTCCACAGGGACTCCAAACGCTCTCTGCTTTGCCTCGTGGGTCAGCAGCAGTTCCTTACAGGCCTGCCAGATGCACAGTTGTCTAGTGTAAGTATGAATGTCACTATGCAAATAAACTACATAAATATATTGAACACATGTAGTTACATAGAGATCAGTTAAATAAATGCATGGCAGCACTTTCAGAGAGTAAATAAACTACTAACCTTGGAAATCTTTGCTTTTTTATACTGTAAGTTCTTAATGGAATCATTGCTGGAGTCAATTTCTTCCTACAAGTAAAAACATGTTTCTGTCATTTTCTTGTATAGACAGCAGGATAATATGCATAAAATACACTCTGCAACTTAAAAACATTTCAAAGAATGTAAATAATAATATCAGAGATAAAAAGAAGGGCGTCAATGACTGTTGCTGGCAGAAGAGGAAACAGAAGGGGGGTATACCTTATACAGTACCTTAATTCTGTTTGTGACCCCACCAAGGGCAGTTTGGTCCATATTAGGGGCAGAGAGCACTGAGGAGAGCTGAGCCTGCGTCTTCTCCAGGCTGTCTGTCATGGCTTTCATTCTCTTTTCCAGCTGTGTGATCTTCAAACCTGCATTATGCTGCACCTTCTCAACGTTCTGAGTGAATGTCTTATACAGCTCGTCCCTTTCCTGCTGAAGCTTTGTGACACAGAAGCACACGTGAACATGCACAAAAACAGATGCAAATACAGTCACATTAATACCTACAAGCATAGGTATTAGTGTCTTGGCTTTTACCTCGCCTAATTTCTGTTCCAGTACCACATATTCCCTTTTCTGATCACTCAGCTCCTTTATTCTGACATCTTCATTGGGATCCTGTCAAAAACAGTGTCACAAATTCACCTGTCCCCGTGTGACTGTGCAGTATGCTATGTGTCAGTCACTACGACAAACGCTTTGCAAGGCACCAAAGACAGCAACAAAAATAAATGCACAAGCTGCTACAGTAAATTATGAAACACCTGCACAATATAAACACAGAACAACATAACCTTTGTCTGCACAGAGAATCTAATCTTTTCCATGACTTCAGCTTCCCCCTTGACTTTTGAGAGAAGATCACGGAGATTCTTGTTACTCTGAAAAGCACCTCGCAGGTCGATTTCCTGTTGTTTCACCTTCATGTCTTGAATCTCTTCCTAAGAAACACACCATGTGAAACAAGACATAACTGCAGCTAGTGCAACAGAAAAAATTACCATCAACAATTCAGATTATTTGTTGTGATTTAAAATTTACATGAAAAATGTTTTAAACAGAAACAAATGTATTCTTGATTGTTAATGTGAACCAAGATCTCTGTAAGAATCAGAACTGTGTGTTTATGGATTAATAATGTCTTTCCTCGCATTAATTATTTGTCATTTTTTAGGAAAAATGCCTAACATTTCTCATTTTCAGGGTCTTTCCTGTGTTTTACATCTTTTAAATTGAACATCTTTGGGTTTTGAGACAAGGGTTTCAAAGGTAACAACTTGGGCTCTAGGAAATCTTGACAGGCATTTTTCACCATTTTATAGACTAAACAATCGATTAATGTTAAAATAAGAATCTAGAATGAAAATAAGGCCTAAACAAATCACCAGAAATTTATTTTTGTCAGTCTGACAAGGTCGCTGTGTGTGTGTATTTATACCTTCAGTGAAACATTTACATCCAAATCCTGTTTCATGTCTACTGCGAGTGCATGAAATTTACTGAAAACATCTTCATAGTCTCTGATGAGATAGTTGATGTGGCTGTTCCCAAAATCTTTTCTATCACTGGTTTCATTTTTCCTCATGTTGTCCAGCTCTTGTTGCTGCATCTCCAGCTTTTTCTCATGCTTGGCCTGAATTTCTATTCAAATAGCAAGAACAAAATTATGACTCCCAGTTAGTTTAAAAGAGCACAGGTGTTAAATTCAACTCAAATGGACATTCGTTATTTACCTGCGAGCTCCTTCTTGCAGCTGTTCCTTGTTGTAGTCATTTCTTCTTCATGTTTCTGTTGAGATAACAGCCAAATTGTGGCAATGATGTTTACTTGTAAACATTAAATCCACAGATTTGTATATTGCTCACCTGTGTGAGCTCATTGACAAGCTTTTCAATGTCGAGTTTCTGCATGTCCACCCTGACGCTCCCCATTCTCTTGTGAAGCTCATTCTCTAGTCGTGCTTGCTCTTTCTGCATCGTGCCAGCGGACATTAAACCATCTGCTTTCAGTTCAGAGATGGTGTTCTGGTGTTCACACAGGAGGTGCTTCATCTTCTGCGTATACACCTAGCAGCACAGAATGATAAAATTCATTCACCTATTAAATCTGTCCACAAATAATCTTGACTTGCCAAAATTAACTGAATGCTAAATTCTGACATACATGTATGCATATTTGAATTTATTCTACGCCCGTTTTCACTCCAGTGGTCCTTAAAAATGTGATTTGTGGATTTTACATTCAAAGCTCATAAAATGATCAGTGTTGACAAGTTAAAGAAATCTTATATTATCTCCAAAATGCCAACTTTTCATGAAAAGAACTAAAAACAGCCTTATTTAATGGAGGCAATATATTTTTGATGTTATCTAAACAACTTTCACAAGGGAAGGCAGACATTTGAGAGTTATTCTCAGTTTGTAGAGAAGCATGAAATAATAAAATATTTTATTATCTCTGATTTATGGGAATATTCACTACTTTGGTGGACAGCTGGGAAAGTTTCATCCTATCTGTATTTACAGTAAGAGTTGTCAGGTTTAACTTGCAACATAAATATAATCATGACTCAGTATCAAGGACACTTATAAGAACTAACAGTGCAATGTATTGCTGGCTTCCACTATTTACACTCAAGTGTCTTCTTGTTGGCCTTGTAGTTGAAAGCGAAATCTATGATCGATGACAAACTTAGTGCTAGTAGACGTGATCACATGATTTTTCCTGACTTATAAAGTTGAGAGGATCACCTGTACACATCGCTTGAGAAATGACTGATGCACAATGGATACTGAGGATAGCAAAGCATACATCAGCTGTGTCCTGCATTTGAAGAACCTTTTAAATCTGACGGCTTTGTTACTTGTTCAGAAATGTTCTGGCTTGAAATAAAGACTTGGTAAAATCCAGCTCCTGAATTTGGGCACAGTTTGTAGCTAAATCTGTGTATCTGTCAGTTAAGCTTACCTTGATCTCTACTTGGTAGCGCCCTTCATCATCCTCTATTTCCTTATCCAAGTTTTTGCGTTCAGCTTTGGCCTCCTCTAGTTGTCTTTCTGTGATCTCCCAGAAGGTGTGGATCTTGTCCCTCTCCAGCTGAAAGTAGTTTCTCTCTTCTCTCTCTCTATCCAGCTCTTCTCGAAGGCGCACGATGTGCTCTTCCAGCTGAAATGCAGAAATCCATTTCAGTGTATGGGCATATCTGAATCTGAAAAATGTACGTCTGGCAGCTTTTCATTTGTTTTACACGTTCTCTACTGTAAACAAATTTTTCAAGTCTGTCTTATAGCAACAGGGGCTAAGGGATCTTTTAATAGCAAGCCAAACCTCTTCCGATGTTCATTTGGACACCTGACTGTTGTTTAGACACACTTGAGGTTTGACAGTTGTGGGCATTTACCAGGCTGGAAAGGTCTATTGAAAAAATATGCCACTGGTAGGATCCAGCATGTTTGGAGCGTAACCCACACAAGGTGCTAAAAGTCGAGTTATCTTTGCCTCTGCTGCTTCAGTTCTGACTTCTCTCTTTCAAATATGTCTCTAGTGAATCTCTTAACTTTGCAGAAGTGCAACACTACATTACATTGGTGGAATACTCCTTTAATTTAAAGATCACTTTGAGCTGTGAGCTTTTCTTTCCTCCTGACATAAAAAACACACAAGCATCACTCACTCACACTTTTAAACACACAATAACACTTAAGCTCTGACCTGCTCCTTGGACATCTCCTCCTTGGTAAGGCCATCTATTAGTGTAGGAGTCATTGCTTTTGCAGGCTTTTTACTTGTGCCTTTGTTCTTTGGTGGCTGGACAAAAGTCAACACATTAGGAGAAGATTACAGTTGCTTCGCATTAGTAACCTAGCGTATTTTTTTTTAATGTCATTATAGATCATAACACATAAGAGGTTACCTAACGTTAACGTTACCTCATAAGGAAAACAATGTGTGATGCATAGATTAAAAAACAAAAAAGGAACGTTTTGCTCACCATCGTATATGTTTATATTGCAGAAATAACACGGAAAACGTGTAATGTTAGCTTAGAGATAAAGCGTTAACACATTAGTCAGTGCTCAGTCTACGGTCACAAACATGTGTTGCCTAGCAACATGACCACGTGGTTGCCTTTCTGGTTCCGGGAACCTCTAGTGAAGGCGAGCTACGTTACAGACTCTCACAGTGACACCTGACTGGGAGGAATTTCATTAATGAATTCATTTTAATGCCAAAAATTGAACTGTGCTTAAAGGAAAAAATACATAACTTACATCTTACTTTTCCCAGTGTCTTGTACAGTAAAGTCAAACTGTCTCCCTAGCCAGTGGTTCTCAAAGTGGGGGCTGGGGACCCCCAGGGGTCCTTGAGGGGTTTACAAGGGGTTCCCAGCAAAAAGGGGAATAATGTATTTTCACTTAGATGGCTGGGTTATCATCGTGATCCCTTGATTTGTACAGTTTAATTTATTGTTTTGGAACTGCAGTAACCCTTCTTTAAACAGCTTGTTGTGATGGGAGCCAGAAAGCAAGACAATATAAGGAAAAGATAGTAGATAGGGCTAGAAGTCAAGGTGGCTCTTTTGTGGCCAAACACAAGCAGAACAAACCCTGAGTTGTAGTCAAAGTCACTATGTATTACTGAAGAGTGAATAATACAAGAATTTATTCAAAAAATAAACAGGGGCCATACGAAAGCAAACAAGTTCACTTGGCTTTGTTTACACTCCTGTATGGGAATTTTCCTGATCTCAACATTATGATTTTCATCACTCACCTGAATAGCAGGTACAAAGCAATCACTGTAAAATGTATAAACTTCATTTCACATAATTTTTCCCCCAGACACCTAATGCCTTCACAACACTTGTGCTATCCACAAACATACACATGGTGCTATGCTTTATAGCATAACAGTGCTTCATACACCGGGAGGTTAAAGAGGGAATGACACTGCATGGACTGTTCAAAAACTTGCTCAAGGACACCTCGGCTGGGCAGACATTTCCTAACATGCATGTCCTCCAGACAGACAGTGTCAGTATATTTATAGCCCCTGTCTAGAATAGACACTAAAGGTTTCATGAGTGCTGATTATTTGTATTTACCAGACAAATCTTAGTAAAAACAGGAGGGTCGCAGTAGGCAGTATATTTATGCAGCAGCTCTAGTGGCACCAGTGTTAAGTTGCATGTGTGTGATACATAACTGAGTAAACAGCTCTACAGACAAAGCTGTAGAAAAATTAAGACTCACATGCATATAGTAGTCCCATCTATTACTTCAGTCCTGTAGTAAATAGTGTCAAACTGTACTGTTGTTGACACTGTCAGAGAGGCTTCAACTGAACTCTACAGCCTGTTTGTACTGTTATACTGCACCGCATGATTGCAAGGAGTTTCTAATATTTTTGCTTCTGGGTCTATGAATGAGACACAATATTAGAAAATCACTTGTTTATTATTTGTTCTGCCAAATAACCCAATAACAGTTAAAAACAGACGGCTATGTACATGTTCTTGCATAAAGATATTTACATTTGAAGTCTTAACACAAGAGTCCATGGTCAAACATTCAGCAGAGGGATGTCAAAGAGGTCACACAGGCCTTCACTGTCATCCAGATTATAGACGTACTCCTGTTCAGTAGGCGGAGGAGACAGGCGGAGGAGCGGAGAAAAAACTGAGGAGGAGAAAAACACATTAATTAAGACAAACATGCTACAAATAATAATAATATAAATGAAGTCAGAAAATGAAGTGCACTTACCTTCTGAGGCCATGAGCTCTGTGATTAGATCTGCATTCATAATTTCTACAGAAATCAGGGAAGATATAATTTATCATATATTCATGCACGGTCAAATAAAGTGGCGTTTAAGAGTTTATGAATAATTTGTCATTTGACACAAGATACAACAAGGGCACAAACCTTTGTTTGGGTCTAGTAAGTCTTCCATTTCCTTTGATAAACTTCGCACTGAAAACAAGAGAGAAAAGATTGTTATAAAAGCACTCAGCACTGACAGAAAGATGCATGAGATGTGATGGCATTATTGTGTGAGCACGCATTTAAGAAATGATCAAACACACTGACAGAAACTGCAGATTCAGCAGCCACTGTGATGTAACTGATAAACACTTGACATCTGTGTTATCTCCTCAGTTCAGATAAGGAAACCTTGCGGTTCTAAAAAGCTATTTTACCAGCAGTGACAATCAAGTATTAACATTAATTTATTTAGTACAGTCACTTTATCATACTATTAAAATATTCTGGTCCCTGAAGCAGCAGTTCTTTTCCTTTTTCCACAGAAAATTTTGCAATTCTGTCACCAAAAAAAAAGTGTGAAACATGTGTGATGTTGGCTTGTACTCCACATTCCTGAAGTACAAAGCAACACCACACTCGCTCTGATCTGGGATCTGAATTTGGATGCATGTAAAAGTTTCATGTTAAAGGTTTCATGTTAAAGCTAAAATTGGACGTCAAGTTGCTATTTAAGTGGCATATCAACACTTCAGACACTAACACCGCATGAACTAAGCTACTCACATGCAGATGCATCAGTTCTGTTAGGTGCTGCGTTCATTAAGGATGATGACTGAAGAGCCTGTTTGTCCTCCAAGGCCGTCTGTCTTGATTTAGTGTTGCGTTTGGCGTAAGCTGCAGGCTGACAAGGTGCAGTGTTGCTCTCTGTCTCATCTGTTGTAGACATGGCTAACTTGGCATCCCGTAAAATTTCTTCAGGTGGTGGGACTGGCAAGACGACAGGGGCAGAGCTGATAGAGTGTTTGTTAAGAAGTATGACGTCTACGGGTCCATTGATGCTTTTCAGATGGATCTGAAACTTTGCCGGGCTGTTCTGGACCTGAAAGAAGATGTATGCATACAGTAAACTGTCACATTTGAATAAAAAGGTACCAAAAAGGGAGAAAATGGGTTCCAGTGATGAAGAACTTACAGCTTTGGGTATGGGAACATCTAGCTGTGTGCCAGAAGGTGCGCGTACTGCCAGAAGAGTGTGGCCTGAAGAGAGTGAAAAGAAAATGATTTATGTTGGTCTTTATGTACTTTAAAAGAAATGTTAATGGTTATTTTGCCTCTAAACTGAACAAACTAAATATTTTCAGCTGTTGTAGTGTTTTGCTAGATGTCCAGATGTGTTGATATTAGTCCACAACCCACAAAATTAATGATGAATAAACGGCCAAAACATCAGATGATTCTTAGCTGCAACTGATTTTCATTAATCAAACAGCAAATCAACAGCAGCAAAGATGAAAGAGATGGATTTTTGCTTTGATATTTCCTCAATGGAACAAAAATGACACAATAAAAGGCAGATAACACTGGTTTCAGGTCACTGCTCCTCTTCTGGATTTTCAGCCATATCAAAACACATGCAAGAAGAGTAACTGTTGAAAGGCAGAGTGAGAGAGTGATTATATATTACCTCTGAAGCAATTGCAGATATCCTCATGATTCACATAGGTGAGAGTTGATCCGAGTTAAGGTGCAATTTGAAATACTGTGTGTGAGACCTTGCAGAATCTGCCAGTGTGCAGCAAGACAGAGATGTTCACTATGTGCAGGTATATCGTGAACAACAAATACCTTTCTGCACTGTTTACTATGTAAACAGAAGTATATAGAACAGAATAACTGACAAATGTTGGTAACCAATGTGTTCTACGTGTAAACAGGCATAAAAAGGATATGTGCTGCAGTCTTCTGTTGTGTTCCTGATGCTCTGTTCGACCCACATTTTCTGCTGGTCCAACATACATTCCTTCTCCTCCAAGTCCTCCAGCTCAGACTTTAAAACTAACAGTCTGTTGGATAACTCCAGTGCATTTTCTCCCGGCAAAGCACCACTTATTTAGAAAAAAAAAATACACATGTATTATATTGTAGAACATTTCACACTCCACTCTTAAAATACATGCACGTCCATAAGACAGGGTTAAAACTTACATCCACTTTACAGTGCTTTTGGAAATTTTCACAATCAGACCAATGCCCTCTAGCACATTTGTGATGTCGTAGATTCTCCTTTTCTGTCCAACAGCCAAGACTCTGACAGCCTGAAAGAACATGAAAAAGCCCACATCATCAGCCTCATCCTATCTGTCCTACTTTCATTGTGTAGCCTGTGCACTTCAGCTCCAGGTGAAGATTCATATTGTTATCGGAGATGCATGAATTTATATAGCATACATACTTTCTTTCCTTTTTGTTGTTCTTAATCGTTGTTTTCAGTCATTGCACTTGATTGTTGTTTGCAGTGTTTGTTGTTTCAGTTTCTATTTGTCATGGTTGTTTGTCTATATCTGTTTGATTGTTAGTCTCTATGCCCGGATCAGAGTGTTGTTTTATGCGTTTTACCCCTTATAAGCCTAAACAGGGACAATGACTGCAAATTAGCTACAGCTAGAGGTCCTATATACACTGCATCGGTTGCATTTTATTTAAATGTAATAATGCCTACATGTATCATCCCTGTCAAAAAATTGATTTTAAAAAATTTTTAAAAAATCATATCTGACCCTACATTTTATTGTCCAAATATGATGAAATATTTCCAGTGTTGGGATGAGTGTGCTGTGTGATTGACTGGGCTCAGCTCACTTACGTATTTGAGGTCCAACACACCGCCTTGAGCTTCTTGTAACAACCTGACAAACCTCGTGGTGAGCACATTGAGGCTCCTCTGACATCTCTGGTATTTGGGGTTCTGGTCTGACATGGCAGTCTCTCCATCTGGACTGTGTGGGTTTCCTTCAGGATCCATGTTGCTGGATGAGAGAGAGGAAAAAACAAATAAAGCCGGGAGCCTGACTGCACTGAGCAGTATGAATCAACTCAGTCCTGCCCGCCTCACACACACAGCGAAGAAGATTATCCTTCAAACTCATCGATGCTTCCTGTCTGAGCCACCTTCTGTAGCTTTGTGTGACTCTTGATACATATTAAGTGAAAATAAAACAGTTTCTTCTTCGTTTCTACTTTCACCATGGCTTGTTTCGCGCTGGCAGAGGTTTATTGTGATAAGCCTGAACAGGTGTTACAGCGTATTTGGTGACCCATCAGATTCTGTGACCTGCCGTGTTGGAAGTACTCAGATCCTTTACTTAAGTAAAAGTATCAATACAACAATGTAAAAATACTAAATTACATGTAAAAATCTTGTATTTAAATCCTACTTAAGTAGAAGTATAGAAGCTAAATGTACTGAAAGTACAAAGTAAAAGTACTAATTTTGCAGAAAATCAGGCTGTGAGTGATATATTAATAATGTACTTGTAGTAAATGTATTTAATATATCACTCACAGCGCAATTTACTGCAAAATTAGTACTTTTACTTTAGTACTTACAGTACATTTAGCTGGTGATACTATTACTTTTACTTAAGTATGATTTTAAATGCATGGTTTTTACTTGTTAAGTATTTTTATTACATTGTGGTACTGATAGGCTACATTTACTTCAGTAAAGTATCTGAGTACTTCTTCCAACACGGCAGGTCACAAAATCTGATGGGTCACCAAATACTCTGTAACACCGGAAACATTAACGTTATGTGCAGCTTTTCACTCTCGTCCAAAGCCAGAAACACAAGTTGTTTTCTTTGTTGTTTGACGTTTTAATTATTTGAACCGGAGCTAATACCTGCACACAAACATACTGCCTGCACGAATTTCAGCGGCGAGCGTGAAAAAGTTAATTCAGGCGATGAACCGTTAAGTTAATGTTAGTAGTTTCAACGTTAACTTACCTCGCTCGTTGTGTGGACCAACACTGGGAAGCTTCAGGATACTGAGCTAACTGAAGCTAAAGCTAGTAGTCCTGAACGTAACTTACGTCACAAGTGTTGGTGGCCAGGTAAACGTGTCCACAGTTTAATTTAAATCTAAAGTAAGTTTACAGTTTTGTACCAACTTTTCTGCTAATCTGCTCCCCACTGTTTTGAAGCTCGGCTCGTCTTGTTTCCGGTAGCCGTGTCTACCTGCCTTCAAAATAAAGGTTCAACCCTTCTTCTTCTTCTTCTCCTTCTTCTTCTTCTTCTGGTTTTATTGGCGTTTGGCAAACAGCTTTTGCCAAATGAATTAACAAATGAATTGCTTTATAAACCTCCATTATACTGGGAAATCAATAAGTACAATGCATATAATTGAAAAGAATATAATAATTCTACCTTTCTGTGTCATTTCCTGATTTTCCCCAGAGGTTTGTTCCAAAAAGTTGTACAGTTAAGTTCAAATAAAACCTGGAACCATTCTTTGTACATAAAGTCATCTTTCAGATTTTAGTCACTGAAAATTGACTACTTACTTTCCATCTTTACATGAATAATCTTGACACATAGCCCACATATCAGATGGTGAATGTAATTAGTCTCATGGGAAATTATATTTTTGTTATGTAAATGAGGAAACACAGGCTCTTAATTTACTTTTTTATTAATTAATTTAAACAAAAAGGTCTTAGAATAGGCCTATATGAATATAGAATATATTGTCACTGTTGTTTTGACTTTTGTTTAATTTAGTCATGGGTCAGCCTTAAAGAGCCCGTTTAGGATTATTTTTGTGTTGTTTTATTATTGACAGAGTGAGTATGTCCTCCTACTTGTTTTATTAATGTGTTTAATTTAAAAACATTTTATAATATATTCCTGACACACTGATGATAACTCGGTAAAGCTGCTCGCTGCTGCTAAACTATCAACACCTGCTTCATTGTTAAGGAATTTCAGGCGCCGTTGATCACATGACACACAGCAGCGGTCATATGATGTCCTGGTTCTTTTTAAAGGAAGTTACTGCAACAAGCGAGCCTCGCCTTTCTCTTCATCTGCGGAGTGGGGTCGTGTAGTTTGCTGGGGTTTTTTCTTTGCTCAGAATCAGCGAGGTTACGTGATGTTTAGCGGCGGTCTGCTGCTGGTGTGTTTGCTGGCTGTGTTTCCGCTCGGCTCGCGGGCTCAGTATGATCCTGATGAAGTGACTAACCTGCCAGGTATGTCGTTCAAACCCAACTACCGCCAGTGGTCGGGGTACCTGCAGGCGCGGCCGGGCAAGTTTCTACATTATTGGTAAGAAACTTTAACCGACTCGGTGTTTGGGAAGGGTCCATAATCCTCCAGGTTTTCTCAGTTTTACCTCAAGTAAAATGTTTGATAGGTCCACATTTTTTCAAGTGTCCTTAAAACAGGTGTCCATATGAACACTGAAAAAGGTTTTCCTCGCTGTAATCATTCCTCCTGTTCATACTGGCTATTCAAAGATTCCTTTAAAATGTCCTTTCAATGTAAGTGATGGAAGCCAAAATCCTCAGGTTGTCCACACAGTCATTTTGTGCAAAAATGCATTTAAAAGTGCATCTGAAGCTTATATGGGGCTTCAGCAGCCTGAGTTAGTCATATCAAGTGGACATCTACAGTATTTTTAGCATCAAATTCCCTCTTTGTGTTTCCACGGACAGTGTTTCCCTGTTGAGCTGCAGTGCAAGTATAGTAACAAAAAGAGGAACTTTGGCACTGATGTTGAAAGATAGAGTGATTATTATGACAGGAAAAACCTTTCTCAATGTTCATCTGGGCACCTGACTTGTTTCAAGACAGACTTCAAAAACTGACGCTGTCCTTTAAGCATGCATGAAACCATGACCGAAAGTGTTTTATTTGAAATTTCCCGTAAGAGGTTACTGTCCTTTTTTATTTATTTTTTAAACATTGCTATTTGTGAACATCTTTGTAATACCACAAGTTATTTTGAATAAGGCTGAAGTTCACTGTTTGACTTTTTAATGTGCTGTGCAGCAGGTTAAAAGACTTCTTGAGAGTGTGACTTTCCAACATAAGTGAAATGAAGTGAAAATAAATCCCTTGTCCTGATCTCCTGCAGGTTTGTGACCTCTCAGCGGGACCCAGTCAAAGACCCGCTGGTGCTCTGGCTGAATGGAGGCCCAGGCTGCAGCTCACTGGACGGATTCCTGTCAGAGAACGGACCCTTTCACGTAAGCATGCTTACTGTGTGCATAACTTCACCTGTGCACTGAATTAAAGTGACAATGTTGACTTTCCTTTTCAGGTAAATGATAATGGAGCTACACTGTATGAGAACAATTTCAGCTGGAACAAGATTGCCAATGTGCTGTATCTAGAATCTCCTGCAGGAGTTGGTTATTCCTACTCCGATGACAAAGATTATGCCACCGATGATGACCAGGTGAGTTTAGTGACTGACAACTGGCAAATGTTGTAAAGCTAAAAGAAAAACAACTTACAAACAGCATTTCCATTTCCTCTTAGGTTGCTGAGGATAATTACAGAGCCTTGCAGAGTTTCTTTGTCAAATTCCCAAACTTCACTCAGAATGAGTTCTTCATATTTGGGGAAAGTTATGGGGGAATTTACGCACCAACCCTCAGCCTGAACGTGGCAACAGGCCCCGCAAAAATCAACTTCAAGGTGAGATGTTGTTTTGCTCATCAGCTGCTCGCCGTCAGCATCTGTGTCATGATGGTGATGATCTTTAAACTTTTGCAGTACAGCAGACATACTTTTTTAACTACCAAAATTTATCCTGAATTATCTTTTTAATTTTAGGGCTTTGCAGTGGGAAATGGTATCAGCAGCTTCGCTCTCAATGACCAAAGTTTGATCTACTTCGGTTACTATCACGGCCTCTTTGGAGAAGAGTAAGTTTCACTTTGAGGATGAAGTTTGCTTTACACTGAAGGAACGCATTCATAAAGCGATGTCATCAGATGCCAGTTTGTTCCTTCAGTTCATTTAGCAGTGATTCACACAACAAATCAGTAACTTTCAAATCACGTCACATTAAACATATGATTTTAATTGACTTGTGTATGTAAAATGAAAGATCAACTGTAGTCTGAAAAGAAGCTACAGTACAGTTTGCTTCTCCTCCTAACTGACCAGTAAACATGTGGAGTATTTCAGTGTTGACTCATTTTCCTGCCTGAATGCTAAAAAGCCAATTTTTAAAAAGCAACTTTTGCATCAGTATACAGACATGCAAACACTAATGACAACAAGCCAAGACGTTAAATATGTACAGTAGTTGATGCTGTTCTTTATGTGCAGCTTATGGCATGATCTGAACACGAACTGCTGTGAGAAGGGGAAGTGTAATTTCTACGACCCCAGTTCAGAGGACTGCAAGATAGTGGTACGTGTTTCTTCATTTCAACAGCGTACCTACCGGATGATTGATTCAGAGTCTAATCAGCCCTCGCTCTTGTCACACTCCAGGTGCGTGAGGCCTTTAATATCGTGTATGAGAGCGGACTTAACGAGTATGCACTTTACTTGGATTGTGAGGGTCGCAGAAGTTCCTACAAAAGCTATGAGATGACCATGAATCATCTGTTTCAGAAGCACAGGAAACAGCCACACGCCTACAAGGTGAGAGTGCTGCTGGAACGTGCACCTGTGCTTCTTCTCGTTTGACTCAGTTTTGTTGATGATCTCTTTTAAATTAAGTTCTTAGGTCAAGTGCCTGCCTCGTCCTCTGTGATACTGGGTGAAGTCCCTCCCTGCATCAACAGTACAGCTCAGGCAAACTGGCTGAACAGAGGCGACGTGAGGAAAGCTTTACACATTCCAGATTTTCTGCCCGCATGGGACATCTGCAGGTATGTTACAGTAGCAGCAACTGTCACTGCAAACAAATCCACATCACTCTTCTTTTTTTGTATTATCAATACATTTTTTATTGTGTTAACTTCCAGATTAAAGGGGCACTCCAGCAATTTAGTATGGTACTTTTAATAATGAATGAGGGATTTAAAAAAAAAAAAAATAAATAAATAAATAAATAAATAAATAAATAATAATAATAATAAAGCAGCAGCAAGTAGAGATTCTGACTTTAGGCCCGTAGCTGCAATTACTGTTCTTTGTGACCATTTATAAAGTTTTTGTGGCTGCAAAACAATTTTAGACACCATGTACTAAAGATGGTAATTTGATCTGTTACTGACAGAATACAGTAGAGCTGCAATGATTAATCAATTAGCTGCCAACTCTTAAATAAATTAGAGGTCGTCATCTTTGGTTGTGGGAAACATTGATTTTCATTTTTCACCATTTTCTGACATTTTCTGGGTCAAACAGCTGATCGACTAATTGAGAATATAATCATTAGTTGCAGCCCTAGAATATAGCAAATTTATCATAGCAAAAATAAGTGAAAATGCTGCTTTTGTCCAGGGTTGTTTGATCACCTGCACCTTTGTTAATAGCATTGATTTAACCTCACTTCACAGATTTTCTTATAGAAGGAACAATCATGTAACCTTATTGATATTAGCTCTGTAATGGGTTTGAGAACAGATACTTTTTTTTTCTTTTTTTTTTTTTTTTTTTTTTTTTACGTCACTCCAATTCAAGACTAATTTGTACATCTGAGTCAGGAAGATGTCGATGACCACAATAACTCATATTAACAACCCATAACTTTTCCTGACTTTAGTGACATTGTTGGAGGGAATTACACCACCCTCTACCCAACAGTGAAGGAGGTTTATCTGAAGCTGCTCTCTCGGGGCCTTCGAGCACTCGTCTACAATGGAGACACCGACATGGCCTGCAACTTCCTGGGAGACCAATGGTTTGTGGAGGACCTCGGCCTGAAGGTAGAAACTTCAATTTCTCAATAATTTTTTTTTTTTTTTTAGGAAAAATGATAAAATATACAAGTCTTGTTTGTTATTACCCTAACTACAACTCTTAATTGTATTGAAATGTTGCTCTTAGTCAACTACCAAGTACCAGACCTGGATTCATGAGGACCAGATTGCTGGTTTCTACCAACAGTTTGGAAACATCACTTTCCTGACAGTCAAGGTAAGCAAGCACTAAGATTTCTGCAATAAAAGTGTGGTAGTCCAGTTTTGTTTTTTGTTTTTTTAGGTTGGTAATATGGTGCCATTATATGATGAAATACCCTTTCTGTCTCAGGGTGCGGGTCACATGGTTCCACAGTGGGCTCCTGGTCCAGCTTTCCACATGTTCCAGTCATTCATAACAAATGGCTCCTACTGAGCGACGATGGAGACTGCTCTCTGTGTTATACCTGCACTTATCACTTGTTTGGATGATACATTTTTCTCAGGGAAGATGAATTTGAAGGGAAAAGGACTGTTAGGGCACTTATTCTTGTATTGTTCCCACAGTACCTGTAATGCAGTGAGTTGCTTTTTTTTTTTTTTTTTTTTTTTTTTTTTTTTTTTTTTTTGGGACACATTATTTGTTGTGTTGTCTTTGTTCTCCATCACAATGGACTTGAAACAAAAACACCAACTTTGAGCTTTGATTGTGTTTACATCCATATTGGCTGAACAGTGTAGGAAGTGTCTCCTTTTTATACAGTCTTCCAATGTGACAAGACCACAAATAACTGGGCATATTAATAAATTTAAATAAAATACCCATATTTAATCAGTCAATTAGTCAAGACCAGGCCACTGTTTGGCATTTTTTTAAAAACTCCATTGTCCAAAAACTGGGAAATTAATATTATATAAAAGGGGCTAATAAGACGTCCTACATGTTCACCCAATATGGAAGTGAACACTGTCCTTAAAAGGTCAACACTTTGACCTCACTGTTAATTCCTTGTCAAGAATACAAACACAAAATGGAAAGTGTCCTTGTCCAAATACTTCAACTGCACTGTACATGATCACAAACTGTTTCCTGTGGCACCAACGTGAAGCTGAATCTTTGGTGTTTGCTGTTTTCATTTAACTTTTCAGTGAAAAGAAGTGATACAAGGTGATTGGACTGAACTTAATGATGATGCGTGTTCAAAACTGTAATCTTGCTTGCATTTGTCTTTTTATTAAATGTTTCATTGATCTGTCAGTGACACACGGATTGTGATTTATTCACGTCTTGATCGTAGTTGATTTTATTGAAATATCACAAGTAGTTCTGTTAATTTTCTTGTCATGAACCTTTATGTTTGCAAGTCACCATTCTGTGAAAGACAACACAGACACATCATTTATGACAGGAAAAATGTTTGACCTAAAAAAACAGAGTAAATGAGTGACAGATCATAAATGCAGCAAAAGCAGCTGACATTCAGTCATGTGACCCAGATGAACTGTCTGCAGCACCAAAAGGATAAAAGAAATCAAAAGCAAAATATTTGACACAAATGCTTCAACTCCAAACCAGAAGAACACTGTATTCCAGCGATGATTGCACGAAAGATCTGCAACATATCAATGAAATAAAACGCAGCAGCTGTAAAGTTTCTGTACTGGTCACATGGTGCAATGCTGCAGACTGTTTCTGTTTCACTCTGGTTTCTTTCCCTTCCGCCAAATATGTGAGAATATATTCACACCAATAGTGTTGCAAATAAACCACATTCCCTTTTGACCTTTTCTGTCCCTTACATTCACAAATGAAACACCAAATATTGTTTCACTCAAAAAACCTGGATAAACAGTACCAACAAAAGACTGTAAATTATTGACTCATTGACTCAATTATTGACACGCTGTCCTTAACATACCAAAGATAATCTGTGATACAGTAAAATAATTGTAAAACCAGGCATTGAGGCCACTCTAGTCTTGATTACCATGTCATCATAAACGTCCTCATTTTAAAAAAAAAAAAAAAAAAAAAAAAAATTAAACTGCACTCGGAGCTCAGTTGGAAAAGTAACTTCATAAAATGAAATTAATTTTAGAACTTGCAATCCAACTTAATGTGCTTCGATCATCTTTAGTGTTTAAAGTTTTGAATTACGTAGCATAAAAAAACTAAGGAAAGCTCACACTTTGGTTTCAGCCCAACAAGAACAAATAAATGATCATTTTTTTGAGCTTGAATCATAAAGCCTGCATTGTTGTGTACTGATTCAAGTAAATCAAACTCCCACTTAAGAGTTTAGTTGATTTCTCCCCACTGACCAAGACAAACTATTTGTTGTACACACTGTCAGTAATGGCAGAATGTACAATGTGCATTCTGAATGTCAATCATTTGCATACATTCACAAAGACACAACCATTTTCAAACCCACTCTGTGAGGAATCAGTTTGGGTTTTCATATTCTGTACAAGGCAGTGCTGCTGGACGCCCTGCAGGTCTGTGCAGTTATTTAGGAGGCACAACGCTGTAGGTGTCATCCAGACTGGCTGTTACGTTTTGGCACAGAGTAACTAGTCCTCTTTCTGAAGTCCTGCAGGTTTACATGAAACTAGTTTTGTCCTTTTGCAAAATTGTCTTAACAAGCATGAACTAACCTTAAAACTGATTATGAAAATCACCATTATAGTTCTTAAAACCACAACAAATGTATAAGAAAGTAACAAAATTTTTAAATAAATAAATCAAATGTCTTCATAAATCTATTTTAAAATGTAATTTTAGTATGTCTTATGTAATAGCTGAAGACCTGAAAGCCTTTGATTTTAGACTGATCTTGACTGGAAATGAACAAATCAAGCCCTGCAGTTAACACATCATTCATCAATCATGACGTGTCCTACTGTGTGCAAACCTATCACTTAATTCAATTTTCCACTGGAGAAAAGGCAAATTTCTTAATCTTTGGACAAATGATTAGTAGGGCAAACATGAAGTGTGTCACTGGATTAGACCCGGGAACCACCGTACATTTTCAATGATAAGAAACATTTACTTTGACATGCAAGTTAAAATACACAAATTGGTACAATTTCATTATTAAAATCAATTTGATTGTAAGACCTTTCTGTACAAAGTCCCTTAGCTCTTGTAAACAGGACAGGAATGTCTCACACATACAGGGTCAGCAGAAAAGCTCCCTGTGGAGTGGCTACACTGTCGAAAACTGCTTTCACTGCAAGTTAAAACAAACATAAAAAACATAGAAACATGCGATTTAAACTTCACAGAAATTAAAAAGGCAAAGTGTCTAGAGTCACTTGACATTCTGGGGTTTCTTCGACTGCTCCTTGACTGAGGAAAGCGCTCTGGAGCTTTAACTCAGTACGGAGTGGAGATGTGACATGCTGTAGAGGTCTTGATTATTTAAATGAGTGTCATGAGATGCTTCTCCATCGTCTCCACTAGTTCATAATAGCAGCACAGGACTAAACTCTGTCCACAACGACGAGGCTCCGAGAGAAATGATCCTTTTAGCTGACGACATCTTGATAGATGGAATTGGTCGTGGTGAGGCCAAAGATGAAAGCTCCGATTGTAACCATGACAACACCGAAGACCACCAATCCATGCCAGCTGTAAAGGAAGGGACCAACATTAAAGAAAATCCTTATCAAGGATAGAAGTTTACATAAATCTTCCATTAACATTTGGAATACTGACACTAAATGTCTCTAATGTGAGACGCTTCTTCCTGAGGATAGTGCAGGAAAAAAAAAAAAAAAAAAAATCACAGAATGTGTTTTCTTTTGGGTCTGCAAATAACATTTTTTCTTCATTTTTCACTATCAGTTAATCTGCCAAATATTTTCCCAATAATCACTGTCTATAAGATGTCTGAAAAAATACTGAAAAATGCTCACAGTTTTCCAGAACCCAAGTAGACATTTGAATATGTCTTGTTTTGTCCGACCAACAGTCCAAAACCCAATAATATTCAGTTTACATTGATAAAATACAGAGCAAAACAGCAAAGTTCTTATTGGAGAAGCTGGAAGCTGAGAATGATTGAAATTTTAGCTTAAGAAATTACTTCAACAATGGATCGAGTATCAAAATAGTTGCAGATTCATTTCCTGTAAGCAGACTAATCAATTAATCAACTAATCATTGAAACTGTAGTTAAGCTCATTGTTTTGGTTTCTAGCAAACAAGCTTTGATAAACCCGCTGTTCACTTCCTGCCCAGCAGCAAACAGACAAAGTAAACACACAAAGGCACCAAGTGGCTGCTGAACCCTGTTTAAGAGCTACAAGGAGACTGAATGTTTGACTTGCGTTCATCAGGTGGCCAGATACACAACTCCAAATGATTGTTACAGTTTCTCTGTGTCTGCTGAATGTCTAACAGACAACTGATTGATTACACATAAGCCATAACGTCATAAGCGGTAGCTTGTTTGGACATTTTTCTGCCCCCCAATGGCCAAAGTTTGATAATGTAGCTTTAAATGATCATTTATTCCTAGAGAGGAAAATTCATCCTCTGCATCTCTCCCCTCCTAGCTTCAATGCAGCACGGAAGGACCACCTCCAGTCACAGAAACATGCATGTTTTTTTGGGGTGGGAGGAAATCAAGCACCTACACAACATGAAAAAGTATAAGTAGCATCTCACCTGGCAGATCGGTTGTCTGTCTCTGACAGTTTGGCTTGCATCAAACATAAGCCTGTTGATTTTAAAAAGAGACACAGACGTTACCGTATGACATTAAAGTTGCACAGAAATCTGAGAGTGTGCACACAATGAGGTGGATCTCACCTGGAAAGACAAAAATAAAGCAGGCTGCCAATCCTCCAATCAGTGAGATGACCCGACCGATATCTGGGATGAAGAGAGCGAGGACAAGTGTGACAACAAACCACACCAGCGTCTGCAGGATCCTCCGCCTCTGCTCACGGCGTACACACACCTCCACCTGCTCGCCCTGGAAACGCAGCCACAGTCCCTCGATAACTGCCCTGCAAGGACGCACGATTACAGCGGAGTGCAGTGACGAAATGCTGCATTAACAGCATTGTGAAACAAAGAAATAAAAATATATCAAATAGGGAGACCAGAAGTGCGTTTATCTTCACTGTATCTTACCTGCCACAGAAATGTAAAATGGGGTATGAGGTGATCACACAGATGACGATGAAAGCTCTTGCGATGGCCACGGCGATATCATTGGGAGGGTATGACATCAGCACATCCTGGCTGACATTGGAGCCGAATGTCAGGAAGCCACAGACACCTGATCAATCACAGGACAAGGCAAGCAGGTAAGTATTGACAGCTTGTCGCGACCCACTTGTCTTGCAACACGCTCCACAAGTTGTCCTTTGCTATCAGCATGATTAGAATTGACATTTAAATACTAAGGAACCAATAAAGTAGACCACGGTTTTGCAGTTTGGGATAAAGTTTGAGAAAACCAAACATCTCTTTACAAGCCAGTTTCCTAAATTTATTCACACATCAGTTAAAGTATATGATGTAGCAGATACACATGCTGACAATACCTGTTCCTGTGTAAACGAAGAGGCAGATTATCATGCTAAAAGTGACGACGACTCCCCACGGTTTGATCTCCTTCCTGCTCATGCTGTTGAACACCGGAACACAGCTGACATGGCACTGCGGGTGAGAAAACAACATTTTTCCTTAATATTAAACTTAAGTTTACAATTTAAAAAAAAAGGTATTTTGTTTTATGATCTCAAATGATACCAAATGAAGAGGTACCTGGAAACCAAAGCATATGGTTGGCATTGCATTGAAAACTGCAGTCCAGGAAGCAGAACTGTAACAAACACAATGATTTAGCAACTCAGGCAAAGCATGAGAATGAGCATGCAGATGTTTCTGCTTGAATGAGTGGTGAACAACCTGAAATGCTGCAATACTTTGTAAAAAGTTTGTTTTTTTTAAAGCTGATAGTGTCGTGGAGTGTGTGCAGGGCTCACCTGGTGGGAATATAGCCTGGAGTCACCTCTTGATCGGGCCAGATGTACTTAACAATCACCACTATGGTAACATACCAGGTTCCCATCACACTCAGTGCGCTACAAAGACGGGGAAACAACTCAGACATGATTATCAAGCAAGGCACAAGTTAATAAAACTTTATTCATGTGTGTGATAATAAGCTGTTGGTAGATTTGTACCTGGCGTATTTCTGAAAGCTGATCTCTTTGGGGATGGAGAGAGGAAGAATAACCAGGACTGCAGTAACAACAATGGTGAATTTGCGGTCCATGTACCAGTAGCCACTGACCATGCCATCCGTTTCATGAGCCACTGCGGCTATCACTACAAAAACAACAACAACAACAAAAAAACAGAAATTACAGAAACCTTTGAGAGGGACAAGTAGACAGTGAAATATATGCAGGATAGAGTAGCACAGTGGGAATTAACTGCTGCACACATGGCAGAAATTTAGCAAAGTAGATAATTGATGTCACGGCCTCTCCATTCACTTCAAAAAGACTAAAAAGGAGGCGGAAGGTCGCAATCTATTCTCAGAAACAGACGGGAGTAGGATTTCTTCACTGTCAGCGTCTTGGAACGTGGAAATGGACAAGTGGGTCACATGAGGGACACATTTACTGCCCTAAAAAGCTGAGTGGTGTCATCCTGGATGCTCTTTGCCCTCATCAATGATGGCACAGCCTTTTTTTGCCCCCAAAAGGTTATCAACACTTTTACAAGACATCCTCCTTTGTTCAAACACACAAAACTAAATGTAATCCAAAAATGACAAAGTCCACGTAAATGTATGCGACAGATCATTAAGTGGCGACAGTTAAACAAAGTTCAGCTCTGAAAAACAGCATCTAGAACATTTAGCGGTTGCACAAAAAGAGCATAAACTATTTTTCGCCTTAAGTCCCTGCAAATCTGTTAAACAAGACAGAAACAGGGTGGCTGGTGTGTGAGTCATTAAATCAGCGTAAATATACTCACAGCGATCCAGCTGGTCTCCAATGACAATAAAGAAAGCGATGCAAGTGCCAAAGGTGTACACAGCGATAGCTACTTCACATATGACTCCGGTCACTTTCCCGCAAGTTGCTCGAACAACCTCCTGATAGGTGCTCTCGTTACAGACCTGAAGAAACCAAACAAAAAGATAAAAAGTGAACGCAGAGTCAGCGGTAAATGTACTGGAATAGTTACAAAAATCTCTGAAGATTGTGTGTCTGAGAAAACAATGAGTTTCTTCATCATGTCCAGCTGATGAGTGCAGGTTTGTCTCTTTTTTTGCAGATTTTGCACAGCAGAGTGGAATTTGTGTTAGATAGATAAAAGTGTGAGTATTGGTAGGTTGTGGACAACACATCACAGCTGTCGACGTGAAGAAGTACATCCTGGTCTATATAAATGACTCTACAGGTAAATACTGACTATAGACAGCCATCATCTTCAGTTTAAAGCATGGTTATAGAGGGTAATGGTTTCAGGCTGCAATACCAGCACATGATGAGCACACTTAGTCATATTCATCACATCAGCAATTCTCAGGGCATCACATGCTTTCAGACAAAGTTCTTCCTACAGCTGAAGTCCCATGAAAGAGTACTATTACTTTTTTATTTTTATTTTAATGCTGATGTTTCTGGATCAGTACATATTTCATCTTAACCAAATAATGGAAATGGTGTTTCAATGTGTAAGCATATGTTTGAGCCATTCAGGAAGTGAAAGTCTGTGCTTCAGTGCAACGTGTGGCATTTGATCAGGAATATAACCACAGAACCGAGACGTTATTACACAAGGCTGCTCCAAATATTTCATCACCAATGTAGGGAGAAAATTAAGTAACGGGAAAGTAGTCTGATTTAGAGGAACGCAGTAGATGATGAGGAGAATTAAAGAGAGACAAGTGGAAGAGTGCAAGATGGAAGTAAAGAGTATGACAGTATTGAAGTGACACCAACCTGAGAGCAGTAGCCCAGAATCACCAGTCCACTGATGATGAAGATCAGCATAAACTGAAACATAAAGAAACAGGAAGCATCACATTATGGTTCCCTATTGTATTATATTGTCTATAAGCAGTTTTGTGTTGTGGGTCACAAGACAACCGATAAATGCTTTCACACATAGTGCAGAGTGGTGAGTCTGCACTTCTGCTGAAGCCAGATTCAGTCTTATATTCTAATTTAGATCAATGAACAGTAATTTTAGTCAATAATCATGTCAAAGCACCATATTTTTTCCATTCAGATTCACTTAATGGCCCTGAAACACTTAAATCTATTTTCTCAATCAGCTTCTTACTAAAAGCAACAGAGTCCTACATGAACACAAAAACAAAAAAACAGTTTTAATTATTTCACATGAGAGATTTTTGTATTCGTGTTTTTGTCTTGGCTTTTGGTTTGAAGTGGGTGGGGTTCAGTTAGAAAAAGGTGATGCAACATTTAGACCAAAATCTAATAACAATTGTGGGTTGTTTGCTTATGTTGCCAGTATTGGTTATCTAATCTGATCAAACCACACTCACACACCACACATACAGTCCTTATGAAGACAATTAGCTGAGATTTTCTATGTATAACTCCTTATATAAGAATGTTTTAAACTTTTGATTGTTGCTTATTTAGTCATGACTATGTTATGTTATAGATACATTTTCAAAAACAAGTTTTCAGGGGCTTTAAAGCCAGGAATTGCTTGCTTTTCTCTGTTACAAATAAGAATAAATGTAATACTTTTGTACTTAAGCTGATGGTCAGCAATCTCTTCACCACACCTGCCTCCTGCAGTTATTTTCTGATACAGTGCTTCACTGGGATCTCCTCACCATTTGAAGCATCACTCCTGCCATCACTCCTCCTGCCATATTGAAGGCTGCTGGGAAATTGAGTAGACCTGCCCCCAATGCTGCGTTCACCACGATGAAGACAGCTCCCATAGATGACACGCCCCCGCTCCTCCTCCTGTCTGTCTCAATATGCTGGACAGAATCCACACTGGGGCTCTGTAAGAGCCACGCCCGCTCTCCCGAATCATTACTCCCCACTGCGCCCCAGTCCTCAACATCAGTGTTAATGGCCATGAGTCAACAGGCTGTAGCTCGGCTTGCAATGCCTTAAGTCTCAAACTCACTGAATCCAAGTTGAGGGAAAGCAGGTCAGAATGTGTGAGTGAAGGGACAAAGAATCACGGTACGTGTAAAATTTTATGTCCAGTGTCTTCCACAACAGTCAGGAGGCTGGCGATGTTTTTGAAACAATGAACGGTGTCAGTGAAATGATGGAGCCACTTGGTGATCTGTAAGGAAATATTGTTTTGCATTTAGGGATACTTGCAGTGGGGAAAAAAACAACAACAACTGAGCATCCACACTGTGTTATATCAACATACAGTATAAATTCATGTTAAGTCGTTATTTGGTTTAGCATTTGGATCATTGTAAGAGAATGTGAAGGAGTCGTTTTTGATAGAGCACAGATTCTAAAGAAATGTTGATTACAGAGCAAGTACATTATTTATATTGGTGAATAAACCGTAATTCTTAATCAACAATTAGGCTTAATAAATATGAAGTCAGTTTTTTCATGTTAAAGCACATTCTTTTGTACATTTTGTAATTCTTTTCTTTTTGGCTGACATGAAAACCCGCATGGTCTTTGTGAGCATATCAAAGACCACTACTGGTTCCTTAGAGCAAGATTTCGATGAGCCAGTTCCTGTACTGTTTCTATTTTACACAAAGACCTACATGCACAGCAGAAGTATGCTGACTACTGAAAAGGCAAATTGACAGCTGAATGAACAGTTTTGTGCAGGGCTCGGGAGTATATTTAACCATTTTCACTGTTTGAGAGGTGAATACCTTCACTCAAGTATCAACATGATCTGGTCAGACTCTTTACTGCAACCAAAAACTGTCAAACACTCATACAGCCTCAAAGTAATACTGATTTGTTTGACAGCATCTTAGAAATAAGAGGTTCATACATGTCTGACTTCATATTTGATCATTTCAAGCTTCTCTTGCGATGTTGTGTTAAAGGATAGGTTCACTTTTCAAGTGTGTCTTAACACAACAGTCAGGTGCCCATTTGAACACTAAAAGAGGTTTTCCTCGCTGTAATCATTCCTCCTGTTCATACTGGCTGTTAAAAGATTCCCTTCAATTGTGCTTTCAATGTATGTGTTGGCACCCAAAATCCACAGTGTGTCCACACAGTCATTTTGTGCAAAAGTGCATTTATAAGTTCTGAAGCTTGTATGAGGCTTCAGCAGTCTGAGTTAGTCATGTCAAGGGGATATCTGCCACATTTACTTTTTTGTATAATGACACAATAACATGGGAATAAGTAAAACATAAATAAATTTTAAATGCATTTTTGCACTGAAGGAGGTTTGTTTTTGTCCCCCATCACTTGCATTGTAAGTGCATTATGAAGGGATCTTCTAATGGTCAGTATGAACAGTAGAGATGATTATGGCAAGAAAAACCTATTCTTACTTATCCCTACATTTTTTTAAGTCTGACAGACTTGAAAAATTGTGAACCCGTCCAAAAGGCTCTTTAAAAACATCACAAATAACAGTGGCACAAATTTAACAAATTGGGACAAAAAAAGACTAAAATTTACACCAGTTTTAGCAGATACGGATAGTTAATCCCTTGGCTCTCTGTTAGCTGTTGACCAAAGTCTGTAGAAACTGTGGAAGACGAAGTGAAGATAACGTTACTGGAAACAGAGGAAGGAGGTGATGATGATGTGCAGCTGACCTCAATTTAATTTATATTCCACACAGAAAACCTTCAGCTGCCTACATGAAATAAAGGTTAAATTCTCCACCTTTTAATGTGAGTAGGTTACTGTTTTCGTTTTCATTAGCGTAACAATACAGACCTGTCAACAACAGTCATCCCTGTTGTTATTCAATCAGTGTCCTACAATAGCTAGCTAGCACACCTTATAGCGTTACCTAGCTGAACATAAAACATGACGAAGCTCATTATAAAGACCCCAAATTAAGACATCTCCACATCATTGATCTTGTCTGTAAATAAGAAGCTGTTCAGTCGTGTATGGAGGATGAAATGCAGATAATTGACCACAGTACCTTCAGGGTTTGCCTCCACCGCAGCGAATGACTCTGTAGACTGTGTTTTGGCAGCCTGATAGAAAGAGAGGCACGTGACACTTTGTCACGTGACTAGCATTATGGGTATTGTAGTACTTTGTATTTGTGCAACTCCTCCTGAGCTAAGATGTACTGTATATTGTAGGTACACGTTTAAAAATGTACGGATACAAAGTGTACTGTGAGGTTTTAGCATTTTACACTATTAGTTAAAGGGTAAGTCCACAATTTAAGACAACAATCAGGTGCCCAAATCAACACTAAAACAGGGTTTTCTTGCCATAATCATTCCTCTTGTTCATACTGAAGATCCCCTCATACTGCACTCACAGTGTAAATGATGGAGGCCAAAATCCACAAGCCTCCTTCTGTGCAAAAATGTGTTTAAATGTTTATCTGAAGCTAATATGAAGCTTCAAATCTAATCAAGTAGATATTTGTCATCGTTACAGTCTTTTTAGCGCCAAAGTCCCTCTTCTTGTTACTTAACTTCCATTGCAGCTCAACAGGGAAACACTGTCTGAAGAAACACAAAAAGGGAATTTGATGCTAAAAAGACTGTGAATGTGGCAGATATCCAGTTGATCTGACTAACTCGGTTGCTGAAGCCTCATATAAGCTTCAGATCAACTTTTAAAAACATTTTTGCACAAAATGACTGTGTGGACACACTGTGGATTTTTTCCCCATCACTTACACTGAAAGTGCATTTGACAAATGTTACAGAATGAAACAGGAGGAATGATTACTGCGGGGAAAATCTCTTCCAGTGTTCATTTGGGCACCTGACTGTTGTTTTAAGACAGACTTGAAAAACTGTGATCCTGTCCTTTAAATGTCTGATAAACACCACATCAATGCTGCACTAAAATATGAACAATACTTTATTAGCCCTAAAGGTTTGTGGGTCAAGACTAGATTACCAACACAGTACAATGGCCCCAGACATTTGAGGCCCCCAAAAGCCCCAGATTCAGTGTGTTAATCAGATCGTGATAATGTGATTAATTGCTAATTCATTTGGGAACATGAATATAATGCACCACTAACAAACAATATAAGCTGAAATGATGGTTGCCTTAAAATCATTGCCTCATTTTTTACTTATTCTTACTGCCTCTGTGTCAGAATCTAAGGGCTCACAGCTCACTAGTGCTCGGGGCCCTTAGTGGGTTAATCTGGCTATGCAGTGTGTCCAGACACCCTCTAGAGGACTTGACTGAGATCTATGGATAATATTTATCCTCATCAACACCTCTAGTACACCTACAGCAGGTTTTTAGATAAGAGAAACATTACAATATCTCCATGTTGAACTATACTCAAATTGCAGTAATTATGTGATGAGAAAAATAAACCATGACTTTGAGTAAATAAGATGTTAACTGATCACATCAGGAGGAAAAAGAACACAAAACACACACAAATAAACAAGAACAGATCATTACTCTATAATGATTTATTGTTTGTTCAATACGTACATGACCAATGATCCATTATTTATTCAGAATGCAGAACATGGAGGTGAAGTTCCAGAAATATGATCAGAGCACATTTCCAAATGCCATCAGTGCCTCACAGTCTTAATGTTAAACAGACTCATACATTGAACCATGATGCCCGAGTTCCCGTCTCGAGCAGCGTGTGCTTTCAAGAACCGTCCAGTGTGCGCCCCAATCAGGTGCCCCACTCATCTTAAATAAGCCCACACTGAGACATTGGTACTGATATCAAATACAAAGCCTCCATTACGAAAATAAAATAATGGGACATTTGATTTGGGCCTACAGTAGAATATGAAAAGAATTCTCCATGGTGGAATTCATACAACATATTGATCACTTCTCTGTATTGAGTTTATTGTGTTGTTTGTGTCAGGAGTTAAAAGGACTGACTGAGAAACTGCTGCTCTGCGATCAACAGGATTGAAAGCAAAAAAAAAAAAAGAGTCACAACTCATGAAAAACTGTTGAACACAAGAGAGATTGACAGGAAATTCCTAACAGAGATAATACAGAGAAATTACTGAATGATTGATTAGTTCAGATGACCGACAGATAAGCCTGATGAATTGATTACCTGACTGACAAATGCCTCTAATTATAGTAAAGCCCAATGATAAGTGCCAGCCTAATCTTGAAACTCAAAACAGTGCCTCGCTGCATATAAAGTGCTACAACTCCATCAATTAAATTAAGAAGAAAAGAAGAACTCACATTTTCTACAAGCTTTCACATAGCGACAGAGATCTCAACTTGCACTTAAAACTAATGCACAGTCTAACATTAGCCCAGTGTTGGTTCCTGTATGTTTTATAGTGAGTCGGCCCACAGCAGATAAAGAGCAGCTGACAGTTTTTTTTGTTTTTTTTTCCACATAATAAATAAGCAAAGATGAGACATCAGCTCAGTCAGTAGAGGGAGAAAACATTTAACAATTTGGCAGGGGAGCCTGTTCTGTGAGATGTTTTTGAAAAGATAACAGGAAACTAAACCATTTTTTAACAGCAGCAATCGTTCCAACTGGGACAAAGTCATGATGATTTCCGATCAAGAACATGTCTAACTAAATATCGAGCTTTTTTTCTAGAGGTGGAATGGAGCAGACGGAGACCAAGTGATGCATAAAGCTCCTCTTAGACACTGCTGCTTTGATTTTGTAGCTCTCCCAGCAGAATCCGCTCTACTTGGTGACGGCGTGGATGCCGTGTGCCAGATATCCAACGTTCCCAGAGGACACGCCTGCCATGGAAATTCTGCCATCCTTGGTCATGTACACGGAAAACTCCTTTGTCAGGCGTTCAACCTGCAGTGAAAAAAACAACACAAAAAACAATGATTATACCCAACTCAAAATCCACATGACAGTACCTCAACAACTATAAAGCTGTGGGAACATTCGCATAAAGCTTTGTTCCTTCATTGTATCTCAATGGGTTCAACACTTATCTACAGATTAAGATTAGTGATGGAGGAAAGTACTGTGACTCTAACACACAACTTTGTTTAATCACTGTGTCAATTGACTAGCATTAACAACATCATTTCCTCCTTCAGTTCAATTTGTGACACCTTGATGAATGATTAACTTTTTATTTGCATAAACGTTCCTTGAGAGATGTTGATAAAGAAAAAGATAACAGCCAGATAGTTAATTCTGCTCAACACTAATTACAAGGTTAAGAGTGTTTAATGTAATGAGAGCTACAACACAAACTCTATGATGAACATAATGTCAAGCATTAATAGGACTGTGTAAGAATATAATGAAATCTTGATCAAACAAATTTTATGGGTCAAATACTGATTTATAATTATTCCCAACACTAACAATTAAGTTTTAATGTGAATGTTGTTTAATGTAAAGTTTAATGCAGTGAGTCAGACTTCTAAATTTACCTTTAAATGACAGCTAGTTTTCATTTTTTCTTTGTTTCAAGTACTTTTTTGCAAGTTGTGTGTTTTTTTTGATAGTGCTATTTTTATAATCTTAATATGATTTTGATCTTTATAAAGCTGGTTTTATTTTAGAAGGGCACTGAAGTGTGTGTGTATGTGTGTTGGTGTGTGTGTGTGTGTGTATGTACCTGTTCGGGTTTGAGGCCTGTGAAGCAGAACATCCCGATCTGGTCAATGACATGCTGCCAGTTGTGGCTGGAGCCCTCCTTTTTCAGACCGGCCACCAGCTGTTCTCTCATCTTGATGATGCGGTTGGCCATACCGTGAACCTCCTCCAGCCTGAGAAACACAAATGAGAAGGCAGAAGTGTAAGCAGGGTATAAAACAGTGAGGTGCATATGAAAAGATGGAGATGTGTAGCTCATCTGTTTTTACATGAATTGAAAACATGTTTGGTTTGGGTTATGAGTGTATTATCATCTATAGGCTCTTACCACATGGAGCGCAGTTCTGGTGTGTTGAGAATAGTAGTAGCAATTCTGGCGCCATTCATCGGTGGGTTGGAGTAAATGGGTCTGATGAGGATCTTCAGTTGAGACTCCACTCTCTTTGCCTCATCTGCATCCTTACACACCACAGTGAAGCCTCCCACACGCTCACCTGTGAATATCAAAATGAACATTGAGAGTGAAACAAACTGATTTACAGCGAGTCTGAAAAGCGTTTGTGAAACAGGCTGGCAATGGGAACCTGTGATAATCTGCAAAAACTGATTTCACCTCACAACAACACCCACTCCATTATGACTACGTACTGGTAGCATAACTGCTTTAAGATTTTTAATGATCATGATAGTCAACTTCATAGGAGTAGCTGTTCACACCAGCAAAGTATATATTCAGTGTATATATTCAGTGTGTTAAAAGTATGAATGCATATTTGAATAAGACCATGTTCACATACTAGGCTTTACCACTGGGTGGTGGTAAAACACAGGCTTCATCTTATCAGTCATCCCAGTCCCTGATAAATTTATCTTAAACTACAATGTTCGTAGAGTAGTAATGAAGTCTAAAGGTGGATTCACATGTTTTTATTCATATCTGTGCTGTTGTCTGAATGTAATCTTTATTATTTAAGAAATGGCTGCACTGCATTGTGACTGACCATAGAGACCCATGTTCTTTGCAAAGGACTGGGACAGCACGATGTTGTGGCCCTGTTCGATGAAGTAGCGCACAGCCCAGGCATCACGATCGATGTCTCCGCTGGCGAAGCCCTGGTAAGCCATGTCAAAGAACACGAGCAGGTTCCTCTTCTACAGGGTGGGAAAAATAAAGGGGGGGGGGGGACACAGGAGAGGGAAACAGACAAGAGACAAGCGGTTACTAAAGTTTCAACTGATAAGAGGCACCTACAGTACAACAGTTATCAGCTGTGGCTTTTGAACCGTGAAAGACTTTCTGATGTTGAGATAAAGAGGAAAAAGTGTACGACATGTAATCAAAATGTAGCTCCAAACATTTCACAGATCTTTAATGGGATGATGAACACTCACCTTTGCGATGGCAGCAATCTCTTTCCACTGCTCAGGTTTGGGGTCTACACCAGTGGGGTTGTGGGCGCAAGCATGCAACAAGATCACACTCTGCTCTGGGATTTTCTGTGACATTGATAAACAGGTTTTGGTTAGTCAAACTGCAATCAGGTCATTACGTTGAGTATTGCAGCCTCTCTTGAGTAATAGCGTTCTCACAGAGGCACATGGCTGTCACATATACACACACACAAGTTATTACCTTATTGACTCTAACTGTATACTTTTTAACACAATAAACATTCTTTTGAATCTGATAACTAAAATATAATTCATTTGGGGCACCAAAGTACCTTCAAAATTGGTTATAGACAATAATGGAGGCAAAAAATATACACACTTTCCAAGTTAATTGGTGGATTTTACATAAATACACTGAAAATCCACACCGTTTAGCCTCAATGGTCAACACCTCAATCCCTAAATAAGCTGGAAAATAACCACAATTCTATGAAAAACATTAAAATACTCTAATTGTACACTAAATGGAAATACAAAAAATGCCAAACTAAACTAGACCCTTCCGTCAGGTTGACGTTTGGATAATAGCGTTTGAAAACTGTTCTTATCATCCCACCCCAGCTATTCCTCACTCATGTCTTACAGAGATGTCCTCGAGAGCTCCTTTGAAGTCAAAGCCACAGGTGGAGGGGTCGTAGTATCGGTATGCTTTGAGCTGCATGCCAGCGTCTCTGAAGATGGGTGTGTGGTTTCCCCAGGAGGGCTTGGGCAGGTACACGTCATGAGGACCTCCGTGGAATCGAGCCTGCGCCAGAGAAAAGACATAATGAGAGATAGCCAGCCTAACCTCAAACTGTTTGTGCTGAGTACCTGATAAAAGAGGTGCTCACCAAAAAGTTGGCTCCAATGCGCAGAGATCCAGTTCCTGAGATGGTCTGGACGGTGATGCTCTGTTGGGAGAACAAAAATGCTGCACTCATTCGGACTTAAACACCTCAGAACCTATTTGAGTTTTCTTTAGGTTGAATTGTCAAACACCCCGGCTTACCCTGCCACTCTTCAAGACCTCATTATCAGCACCAAGTGCGAGCTGGGCGCAGGCCTTGGAAAAATCCCCCAAACCACCGATAGGAAGGTACTCCTTATCCAGCTGTTTTGCTGAAATCAAAGCCTCCGCCTAGAAAGAAGATATGAAAATCAACGTGGATAAGACAGAACTATAGTAATTTCCTTGTTTGGTATTCCAAACTATGTATAAACTTACACACACTTTCTCGTAGTGTTTCAGGAGAAATTCTCCTAATTATTGACAAGTGTGTTAAACCCCAAAAATGCTGATGTTGCAGAGTACTAAAGGAGCTGAGCTCAGGTTGACAAAGCAGAGAAAAACCCTAACCAGCAACAACCTTTTAACTCTTCTAACACCCAGTGAAAATGTAAAGCATGTCAACTCCCTCAGTGCACACACAGTACAATGATGCAACTCTATCGTTATCTTTCAGTTGCATATTAGAAATTAAAACTAGATGATATGACTGTTTCCTTCCCTCAGGTGAAGAGTAACTTTTGAATTGCATGTGTGTGACATTAGAAAAACATGGGCTTGGGTGCAGCTCTACCTTGCGGACACAGCTGAGCACGTAGGGCTTGCCCTGGTCATCCCTGTAGGCTCCCACACCCAGGTTCATCTTCTTGGGGTTGGTGTCCCTCTTAAAGGCCTCAGTCACCCCCAGGATGGGATCGGGGGGACCCATCTGAACTCCACCCCACCATGAGCTGCAAAGACACCAAAGCAGATGAATATGGATGTGGAAGGGACCGTAAACACTGAAGAGAGTCAAGAGGTCACTGCCAAGAGTTCATCTGTGAAAAACAACAATTCCCTTCATGGACGGGAACACTAACATATCCTAACAAGGTCATGAAATGTGCAACTTCTTAAGTTTTCGTGGCCTTATGTGACACTGGTCACACTACCATAACAGCCGTATTAGCCATGCGACCACTGTGGACTTAATGCTTGAGCTTAACTAATCATGTGACCTCAGGATACGACACTGACGTAGAGACACATGATCAATGCTCAGTGGGCAACAAGTTTCATGAAACAAACATCATAATCCATTCAGAAGGTCCAGAGTTCAAAAACAAGAGTAATAGATAATCTATGCGTAAAACAAACATGGTTTCTAAAAATCACTCCCTTTATTCACTCAGTCGCTACTCCCACCATGATAAAAACACTGAATATTGTACTTTATAGTAAGAAACATATGAAAATGAATGAGGAAAAATTATTTAAAGCAAGCATGGTAATTTAATTTACTACTATTTTTGTTAACTTTACTTGTGCTTTTAGTAATATTTGTTTTTACTTTCACTGATCTGGCCTTCTTTTTTATCTATTAGTTTTATTCATATTTGTCTAGAATTACAAATTACTCCTGAATGATTAATCATTAGCTTACATACTGAAGACTTTAACATGTTTTCCTTACAGGATCTAAATCTAATATCATGTTAAACTTGTCTTTACACAGTCTTAAAATGTCTTGTGCTGTGCAAGCACTCTTTATTAATTCTTTATCATTCACTGATTCACTGTTTAGGAAGTGCTAAAATATTCTAATGAACAAATCCACTACTATTATTTTGGAAAGTACTGAGTGGTGAAAATAGAAATATTCTTTGTAACAAGAAGAAGAATATACCTACACAAAGAAACAACTGTGAGAAAGCTTTAAAAGCAGCAACAGATGTAAGCTGCATATCAACTGTTAAAAGGTCATGCACCCTGACTCTTGACCTCAGTCTTACAGCCTTAAAGCTAATCATGCACATATCAGTGGTGCAGACTGTGTAAATGGATTAAGGACACTTGCTATGTACAACATACCATGATATATAACAATATAAGCATGTGTACGCACGAGAAAGGAATGTCAAATACTACAAGTTCACTTGTCTAACCAAGAAAACGACAAATCACAGATCTAAACAAAACTTTATTTAAAGCCAGAGCAGAAAATTCTAAATTATCCATCTGACTCCATATCTCTCACTCTATCCTATCCACTTATCATAAAACTGTCATAAAGTTAACACTTCTGTTTTTTCTGAATGCAAAAGAAACATGCTGCACAGATGTTTCAGGTCGTGTCTTCCTCAGTGTGTAGTATTCAGAAAAACAAAAGACAAAATCATCTGGGCATGTTGTGCATTCAAAAATAAACTATTGTTCTTCCACTCAAGATATTTCATTTTTATTTTACAATATCAAATCCAACTGCAAATTGAGAACTACATAGCAACACTAGCAGATACAGTATGCAGGTGTGGATACATTACTATTGGCTATTTGTCTACTTTGTCATAGTGAATTATTCCTAAAATAACAACTGGAATCTTTTCTTCTGTTTTAAATTAATAAAACTGAGACATTTTGTACAAATCAGCTAGATAAGTGGGCGTAGTTGCAACCTTCACCACACTGCTGCTCATATATTGTCTCAGGTTTCCTCTACTTTGTAAAGCCTCTAAATTTTGTAGCTAAATTTAGGACCGAATGCTTTGCAAAGGGCAACAGTCTCCAATCTCCTACTGATTATATAAAAATAAGATATTAAATAGCGACTACATTCACTGACAAATATTATATTTTTAATTCATGATCATTTAAGGAGTATTAACTGGTTGGAAAAATGGTATATGCTGAGTCCAGTCCTGCACATGTAGCTTTAATACAATTGGGGGTTGATTTGTCAATCAGTGGGCAGAAATAAACGGTATACTTCTGACAATTAAGGCTAGGATGTCTTTATTTTCAACAACTACCCATCACAACAGCAACAAACAATCTATTTGGGCCTGCAGTGTTCTTGCACAAGAACCTTTGAACTTCAGCGTTTATATAAACATCAGTGACTGGCAAGTTATCAGGGATCAATAGACCAAAGATCAATAGACCTCCCATTAACTGCTCTTGATACTAACATCTATTGTTTAATACAAAGGTCCGGCTACAAGAGGTTGTAAAAAAACAAAAAAAACAAAAACAACCTATTGTAGTTTATTTATTGTTTGAAACCAGACCATGACGCTGAAGGTAGTTTCTAATTTAGTTATGGGGAAAGTTAAGGGAAACATACGGTAAATATTGATATTTAGCAGCCTTGACCCTGTTTACACCCACTTTCAGGTTTGTGAAACCTTTATTTTGCTTATGAAAACAAAAAAAGGGGGGGGGCATTTCACTGATATTTCTCCCTCCAGACCACATTAGATCAGGTCTAGTTCAAAAACCACTATACTTACACCTATCAAACCTGAACTACATTAACAAGAACGCTCTAGAGAGTCATTCAAACACAGTTTCAGATTTGTGAAACCTTTATTTTATTTGTGAGAACTGAAAAAAGGGCAATTTCACCCATCCAGACCACATTAGACCAGGTCCAGATCAAAAACCACTATACTTAAGACTTGTCAAATCTGGACTAAATTACCAAGGAGACCCCAGAGACTCATTAAAACAAAGTTCCAGATTATTATCATTGAGCTTTGACAAGTCTAAGTATAGTGGTTTTTGATCTAGACCTCGTCTAATGTGGTCTGGATGGAGAAATGTCAGTGAAATCACCCTTTTTTGTGTTTTCATAAGTAAAATAAAAAGGTTCAACAAATCTGAAAGTGGGTTTAAGCAGCGTTCATGTTTTTTTAAACACACCCACACAGACAGAAACACGATAGCATCGGATAGAAAAACGAAACGTTACGTTACAACTGCGGAGGTAGAAGCAGACACTGAATATCTCGCTTCAAAGAGACCGACTAAATCTAGCTGATACTTCTGGTCTACGTGGTACGAAAGCTACACGATGAAATATTTAGCGCAAAAAGAGCTCATCTGCGGAATTAGACGAGTTTGCCCTCCAACTACACCCTGAAAGGACACCGGCGCCTGTCTCAGCTGCGCCGCTAGAAAGGAGCCAATCAACGATCAACGCCGGATGACGACAACCAATCAACTCGTACGGTTTCACAAACTACGACAAGTCGCTTGGCTCAAACTGTGCGTGGGATTTGACAACGGAAGCTATAATGGAAATTGATTCAGAAAGTTGCCTTTAAAACACTAAAAACGGGGCAAAATGTTATTCATCCTAGGCGATATGTTTTTATAATAAATTTATTCTTAACGTGCAACACGTATTTTAACCGTTAATCTCTAATATTAACCGGTGACTAATACTGGTGACACACCAACGTGACTTTCATCAGCAGCACGCATTAGTGAGGGATAGCAACACGAAGATACAATCAAAGGTCAGCTTAGTTCAATTCAAAGAGGATGTCCGGCACAGCAGGTGCTGACCTGCGAGGTCACTGAGTGATAAAAATGTTGAGAGAGACCTAAATGTGGGCTTCAAAGGCAGCGAAACTCAGGAAGCATATCGGGGCCTATTGAGACCATTTGACCCCTGTTAGCTAACAAGCTAGTACAGATAAATCATTGTCCGAGTAAAGACGCTTCAAGGTATATTTGATGTCTGACAGAACCGTTGATGTTACCCTTAAAATAACTGGCAGTCAAGCTAACGTTGGCTGTAAAAACACTAACGTGACTGCACGTTTCTACAACAACTGTATATCTAATCTATGATCTCTATCCGTTATCTGTAACCGTCAGGTATGAGCGTATCGTCGTAGTTTACCTGTTCCGGGTGGACAGAGCTCCAAGGGACGGAGTGATGTTCCCCAGACATTGAAACACCTTGTTGGACTTGAGCAGGGCCATCGTTGCTGCTGCGCTTGGGAGTCGAGCCGAGCGGGATGTGGACGGATGTGAAGGGCAGGCACGACCACGATGCTACGCTGCTAGTACGCGCTGACGTCAGAACACGCCCTACAGTCTCGGTGAGGCAGAGTAACGTAATAATAATAATAATAATAATAACAACAACAACAACAACAATAATAATAGTAATACATTTAATTTGTACCACTCTTTTCATTCATAGTGAAACTCAAAGTGTTACAGTATCAATAACATAGGATACACAACATAATACACAGAAAATATGATGATTATTATTATTATTATTATTATTATTATTATAAGAGTTAGGATGAAAAAGCCTTCCTGAAGCCTTCCGACAAGGGTTTCCTGTTTCATGTGAGCTGGAGTGACGACACATCTTTATTCTGAAGGTATGCTTTACATATTCAATTCAATTCAATTCAATTTTATATACATAGCACCAAATCAATCAAATCAAATCAAATCAAAGTTATCTGAGGGCACTTTTCACATAGAGCATGTGTAGACTGTACTCTTTAATTTAGAGAGACCCAACAATTCCCCCATGAGCAAACAGTTGGTGACAGCAGCAATGAAAAACTCCCCTTTAACGGGAAGAAACCTCAGACAGAACCAGGCTCTAGGTGGGCGGCCATCTGCCTTGACTGGTTTGGTTGAGAGAGAAAGAAGGAGGGAGGGGGGAGAGAGACACAGATAAGCATAATAACAACAATAATAATGATAACAACAATAATAATAATAGAGATATGACTAGTAATAATTATAGCAATAATAGCCAGAGAAGGTGTCAAGGCACGACACCCGCAGGACCACGCCATCATTCCTCAGATTCTGGAGTTTCCTGTGAGACGAGAAAGCACAAAAACTCGGGGGAAGAAGCCAAGTTAGTAACATGCATTAATAGTACATGAATACATACAGATGGAGAGGAGGAGAGAGGAGCTCAGTGCATCATGGGAAGTCCCCTGGCACTTTAGACCTATAGCAGCATAACTAAGGGCTGATCCAAGGCGAGCCTGGCCAGCCCTAACTATAAGCTTTATCAAAAAGGAAAGTTTTAAGCCTTCTCTTAAACGTAGAAGATGGTTCCACAGTAGCAGAGCCTGATAGTTGAAGGCTCTGTCTCCCATTCTACTTTTGGAGACTCTAGGAACCACAAGTAAATCTGCATTCAGGGGGTGCAGTGTTCTTGTGGGGTAATAGGGTAATATGAGCTCTTTAAGATATGATGGTGCCTGCTTTGTAGGTGAGGAGAAGGATTTTAAATTCTATTCTGGATTTTACAGGAAGCCAATGCAGTGAAGCTAAAATGGGAGAAATAAGATCTCTTTCTAGTTTCTAGTTCTAGTTTTTGTCAGTACACATGCAGCTGCATTCTGTCATATGTTTTCCAAATGTAAGTTACGCTTTAAAAATTGTGTTGAAGCATCCCTTGCAGTCATACCTGTTAAAGATAAAATCACATATTTAGGGATCATATTATCCAAAAAATCAATAGGACAGAGTTTCTCTAAATTTCAACCTGATGATTGACAAAGCTAAAACCAAATTCAACTTGTGGCTTAAAAGAGATCGCTCATTGAAAGGTTGTGCACTGCTGTCTAAAGCTGAAGGAATCTATGTCACCTCTTCAGTTCAGTTCGATGACAAAACTGTTGACAAGCTGTTATTTCACTTTCTGTGGAAAAATCGGACACAGTATATTAGAAGATCTGTTGTGTCAAATTCATACAAAAATGGTGGTTTGGATTTCTCACATTTTTCTACATTGAATTATACTTTTAAGATTAATTGCATAAAACAATTTCTGAGAAACGATTCTTACTTATGTGTAATTATAAGATTCCAATTAAATTATCAGAATCTCACAAACAAGCTTTATTGTCATGGAAAATTATCTACAAGCACAATTTACCTTTCAACGTTATTATATTTGGAACAATGGTGACATTTTATACAAAAACAGTATCTTTTTAAAGAATTCGTTTGATGGGAACAGGGCTGTTTCTAGCTTTTTGGGGGTCCTATGCTCTCCTTATCCTACTGATATCTCATTACATCACCCTATTGACACTGCTTGTGTGTTCTGTACCATCTAAAAATGATAATAGAGCTGCACGTTCCTCATGTCAAGAAGATAGAGAGTATTTCTATTACACATGTCGCCATCTACTGGAATAATTTTGTGACATACATGGCCTCACAAATATCTCATCACCAGTGACACAGAGGAGATGTCCATTAAGTTTATACACAAATTCTACCCTGTAAAACATTTTAAGAATTTAAGTTTAAGAATGGTATTGATGTATCTTATTCATTTTTCTCAGCACATCCTGAAACTGTTCCTCGTTTATTTTGGCATTGTTACTACACTAAAAGACTGTGGCAAGAGGTTTCTATGTTTATCAATGTTACATTTATGGCTGCTTTTGTGTCATTGTGTAAACATGTTCTGTTTGGGGTTTAAAGTAACAACAGAAAAAATTAGAAACAAGGTTACATCATCAATCTTATATTTATCTTAAGTTTTATTTTCATTCATGTAACTTTGCCAACAAAAAACCTCTTCTCAGTTTCTCATAAAGAATGTGAGCTGTACTTACCGACCATTAAATCCTTCACTAATAAGAAGGCTGTAAACACTGTTAATGAGTGTATTGTTTTATTAGTATTTTATTTAAGTTTCTTTCTATTTCTCATGTGTTGTTTGTGAATCCAGCTGGTATTTTGTTCAAGAGTATGAACCTCATGTTCATTCATGTACTCAATAAAGAAAAAGAAAAAAAAAACTCGGACCTGAGGTCATAATCTGATTGTTAATCCTGGGGCTGCTGTGAAAGCTGTGAAGGAATAAAAGGGAAAGCATTCACAACTCTGATGTCATTTTTTTATTTTAAATACTTATGCATATCTGACCTTCAGAATAAAAGTGATCAGCTGACTGATATGGTGGAAAGGAGTTTCCAATCACTGAGTTTACTCGGCAATCAACATCAAATGAGTACAAGGAGCTGTCATTCATGAAAGGCCTCAAACATAAATATGACCACAGCAAATACAAAATGAATGTTTGTTTCTATTGTCCTCTTTGAAAAAATATAGAAAGAATGTGTGCTGGGATTCATAAAGGACAAGTCATCAATATGGTTTGAATGTATAAAGAGACAAAATATTATAGAAATAGTCTGAGGTCAAATTCCACATTGATACTAACAGGAGCGATGGTCTTTAAATTTTTGACTGCCAATCACCTCAGTAAAATGTACAGTGTGTGTTTTCCATTAGTTCTTCATTGGAGAACATAGCAAACAACAAATATTAGGAGCCACTGCTTCAGCAGCGTATTACTTCGTAAAAAAATCTTATTTTTTAATTAAAGAGAAATGTGTTTGACTGTTTAAATTATTATGTAAATGACAAGAAAAAATAATCTCTTAAAGATGGGTATGTTAGTGACATTGTCTTTATATTGTACAGATTTTAAATCACTGGCTGTTTAGTCAAGGCACCTTAACAATAGATTTGTTAACTGACCTTTTGCAAAGCTATGTATGAAGGCAAAAACCATGCATATGTGTCTACTAGACAAAACATTTCTAATGTGAACAAACTGAAGCAAGCGAAGAGGTGAGTTTACTGAAAATCCGATGAAACTGATAATCCTCCATTTTGTTTTCTCAACATCCTGCACAGCCAGACTGTGTTTTGAACTGAAAGTCTGACTGTGGTGTTTTAATAATGTGACAAAATGTCTGTTTTGAAGCCACTGTGTCGACTGTTAAATGGTTGCTGTCACTTGTATGGTGATGGTTGCTGTTTGTATGGGACACTTGACAGCAGCAAATAATGCTGTTTCTCTTTAGTCGTCTTCTGCAGTGACATGATTGGTCCACTTGAGGGCAATATTACACCTATGGACACTGCAACATTATAGTGATGCAGCTGTTTTTATTGCTGCTCTGTGCATGTTTATCAGTAAGTAGTCTTCTCCAAGGTCGTAATGGAAAATTTCCTAGTTGCTGCAATGCTTGTCTTTTGCCAAAATGACTTTCCAGCTGCATATAAGTCAGATTTTAATGCTGTCTTTGCGTTTCTGTGGCCATCCTTACTGTTACAAGCTGTTAAAAATGCTGAACTGTGCCTGACTCGCCTGCAAAAAAGTGTGTTCATTTTGACTGAAGGACAACTGTCAGATAATTTTGAACTATCTTCACTTATTGAGTTTTCCCTGTTTGCCAGAGTGCTGGTACCTCTGACCTCCCACCAGATGGAGACTTTCTCCATATTTCTCTCCACAAAGCTCACCAGCACTCACACTTTCTTGTGTGGCAGCTATTAAATTTTTACTTAACACAGTAATAAAGGATGAGAATTTGTGTTTGAAACACAAGGATTTCTTTAAGAGACACATTTTATTCATGAAGCATTTATCCCTTCAGCCACCTCAGAGGTCTTCATTGTTGATCACGCTGTTATCCTTTTTTCTCTCCTTCTAATCACTCACCAGTACACCATAAGTGTGCCGTTGCCTGATGTAAAGTGGCTACTGCTTTAAGTGCTGACGATGTCTTAAAAGTTTAAAAGAACGACAACCTCACTGTCACTCTGTCTATGCAGGCTGTGCAGGAGAGGGGGGCAGTAGCCTGGAGGAACATCATACAACAGAGGCTGGAAGTCCATGAAACATTTTCCTACAACTGGACAACAGCAGCTCCCACTGGCACGCTAACAGAGTGACAATGCTGGACAGGCATGATGTGACTGCCTGTGTGTGAAGGAGATATGGATATTCCCAACAAACTCATCCTGTAAGAGAGAACTGCAGTGTTCACAAGCATCATTTGTTGAACACAAAATGAAAAATACAAAGTAGCTGTAGCAGTTTACAGTGTTTTGATGTTTGTCTGTATGTGTCGCCACATATAAGCCATTCAAGCTTTAGTTAATATAAATATGAACTAAATCTTTGAATATTAGCTTAGTATAAATTAATCCTGACCCCAGAACAGAATTGAAATCTTTCTACATGTGTCCTTAAACCAGCAAACTGATGACAGTTTTAATATTAGCAAGTGATGAAGAGCAATAGAAGGTCGAGGAACTGAGGAGCAAGCAGAGCAGAGCTGAAAGATGCATTAAAATGAAAGCGCTGCAAAAAAAAAAAAGAAAGAGGGACGAACTGATAAGAGAGAAGTATTACTGACTAATGCTGAGTGATGTTTCTCGGCTTAGCTTAGGGTTGAAGGGGCTTCTTTAAAGCCCACTGTTCAGTGTACTCTGTGTGTGTGTGTGTGTGTGTGCACAGTTGTTGTTGCTGATATTTATGAAATCTAATCCTTTGTTTATATGAAGATTTGAGATTTTCAAGCATACATACACACACACACACGCACGCACGCACGCACACACACACACACACACACACAGGCTTACTTCTCCACCCACACCTCTGCACTCTGAGGGTTTAGGGCGGCTGGTGTGGCAACAGACAGCTGTGATGATGAAATAATGTGGAGTAGCAGCAGTGAACCATTAGACATCAGATCTGATTTAATTTATCACTTACAGTAATAATTTCATAGCTGTGCGCTTCTTTCCTTCAGTGTGATTTCTAACATCTAATTCATGCTGTTTAGGACAGCAGCTTTCAAACATGTTCAGTCATACATTTTTATTTCAAGGGATTTGTTTTTGTTTAGTTGTTTATTTTGTGTTGTTTTTAAAACTAGATTATACATACATTTTAAGAGAAACAAGAGCAAATAGAGAATAAATGTTGACTAATCTAACAACAGGAACACTGCAGCATTTGTGCCATGTTGAACACCATGTGTGTCAGTTATCTCAGGTTGTAACGCATTCAGCTCTCTTTGCCAATGTAAAAGACGAACATAAAATTAGACAAGATTAAACATATAAAAATGTCAAGATAAAACATAATATATGCAAATTGTAATCAATAATCAGAAAAAAAAATCCTTCCTCCTCTTGCTTCAATAATGTCTGTAATACAGGGACTTCCTGCTGTCCAGTGACGGTGTGATGTATTCGTGGTTGTATTTCATGTGTGTGTGTGTGTGTGTGTGTGTGCATGTGTTTAACAGGACTTATCAGTAAAGCCAAATATTAAGGCTTAAATGAATGCCCTCAAAAATCACATTTTTTACAAGTATACAGTACAATTATATAGTGAACATCAAAGTCTCTGAAGCTAAAACCGGTGATACTTGAGAGAAGTGATACTGTGACTTTAAAGTCACCTACAGTACACCTGTACAGGTGTTTTCAGTTGTACAGCTGGTTAGATGTCTTTTCTGGATACGCCCTTTTCACAGCAGATGTTTGGACTTGTCCTGGCAGGTAAAACACATTCATCTACTTAAGTGTCCCAATAAGTTATGACAGTATGACAGTGAGCCAGCATGAACAATACCAGGACGTTGAAACCAAAGTACCTGGAATTCAACCATGATTATTTTCATAATTTACACTTCTGCTTTTGAAATGTCACAATGTCAATGACAAAGGACTATTGTGTGGACATGTACGGACTGTGGTTGACTGTCATGTCCCTCTGTTAGCTTATATTAGACCTTTGTCATTCTTATTAGTACAAAGTCTTCGGAGACTCCATGTAATTCCCAGGTGAGGTGTAGCTGTCACCTAAACTCAACCTGAGCAGAGATCTAATCAGCCAGAATAAGTGGAATAAGTGGACACATCTGTACTGTGCAGGGCCTTTAACAATATTTGCCTAAGTTTTAATATGAAAATTAGCTTCTATGTTGGTCAACATGGCTTTGAATGCATATCAGAGGCACCAAGCTGCAAAGAAATTATCATGATGAATGTTTTTTTAGGCAAAGATTCACAAATAGTTGCGTTGTACTATAATAATATTGTGAGCTCACATGTCTATATGGTACTGAGTAGCAACTCTGCAGCTAGAAACTGGAATCTCATACAAAAATTGGATTTGTATTTTATTTGAGTGTACAAGTTGGATGCTGCAGTATCATGATCAGAGAATAAATAAAAAAGCTTTGTCCACTCCCCAGTGTCTATAAGTCAAAAGAGACACAGTAAGTAAATATCACAAATATTTGATTTGATTTGATTTTCTAGGGCAACAGAAATCTCCAAAACAGCACTTAAGGACGGGTTCGCATTTCTTCAAGTCTGTCATGAACACTCAGATGGTTTTTCTTGCTATAATCATTCCTCCTGCTCATACTGACCATTAGAAGATCCCCTCATAAAGCACTTACAATGTGAGTGTGAATACAATCCTTCAGTGCAAAAATGTATTTAAAAGTTCGTCTGAAGCTAATATGAAGCTTCAGCCATTCAAGTTAGTCAAATCAAGTCAATATCTTTCACTGTTACAGTCTTTTTAGTGCCAAAGTCCCTTTTTTTGTTCCACCGCAGCTCAACAGGGAAACACAAAGAGGGAATTTGATGCTAAAAAGACTGTAAATGTGGCAAATATCCACTTGATATGACTAACTCAGACTGCTGAAGCCTCATATAAGCTTCACATTAACTTTTAAATGCATTTTTGCACAAAATGACTGTGTGGACACACTGTTGGATTTTGGCCTCCATCACTTACATTGAAAGCACATTTTGAGGGGATCTTACAATAGCCAGTATGATCAGGAGGAATGATTACAGTGAGGAAAACCTCTTTCAGTGTTCATATGGACGCCTGACTGTTGTTTTAAGACACACTAGAAAAATTGTGAACCCGTCCTTTAATACCCTAGAAAACACTGCAGTGACTAAAATCTTCACCATGTAAACATTTACTGTAATATGTAAAATTTTGGATTCATTAAAAAAGGTCTTAATCACTTGAATCTCATAGAACACACAGTCTGATGTGTTGAATCAGAGATAAAGACGTTGGTGATGGAATAAAAGACAAATATTAACATCACATCTGAGTCATGTACAAAAATAATGACTGTTACTTCTAAACTGTTTCACTGTTTAACATGTTTTGGAGTAATTTACAATAATATATGTACAATATGTGTCTTGAATATATTAATCAAGACATACAGTATATTTTGTCTGAGCACCTCAGAAATCCACACAGTGTCTACTTTTAAATTCATAATAACCATAATATATAAGAAGTGATTTATAAATGGATTCCCCTGTTTTTGTAGTCCAGTTTGTGTGTGTGTGTGTGTGTGTGTGTGTGTGTGTGTGTGTGTGTGTGTGTGTGTGTGTGTGCAGATGTACAGAAGGTAAATAACAGAGGGTATTTCATCTGTCTGTTTTGCTCGCTTGTCTCATTTCTCTTACTGAGTGGGACTGACGTGTGTGAAGGAATCAGAGCGGATATAACTCTTTTTCCTTGTTGTCAGCAGTTAACAGCTTGGACTACAGTGCAGTGTTTCACTGTGTGCCCCTGTGCGTGTGTGTGTGTGTGTGTGTGTGCATTTGTATGCCCACATGTGTATAACATTGAACATTTGCCGTTAGGCTGTGAGCACTGCCTTGTTTTTGTGTGTGAGTGACTGTGTGTGCAGCGCTGCGATGGTGTGTGTGAAGGGGTGTGCTTTAAAGATAGTGAGTTTAATTAAAGATGAAAGTACTGATGATTAATTGATGGAAGGTAGACTGTTCCATAATGCTGAAATATGGGGGTGTGTTGATTCTTCCTATAGAGAGAAATATAAAATGATGAAACTTCTGGGTAAACTAGGGCTCTTAAAAACAGATTTTTATAGCTTCATTCAGTGCTAAATATCAAATTATAGTAACATATATATAATCTACGATCTGTAATAAAGCTATATTGGTAATTAGACATCATAGAGGCAAATATAATCAGTATTATATCTGAGAATATGTTTTTCTGGGGACTCAGATACACATGCTTGAATAAGGAGGAGAAAGTGAAAAGTCCTTGGTTGGCATGTTATATTTCCTCATGCTGTGTTACCAGTGGTTTGTATTCATGTAGGAAGAGCAAGACAATCATCCTGCTGTATTTTTGTTGTCCCCGATCTCTCAGCTTGTCCTACTCTGCTCACTTCATCTCAAAGTGCCACAGCAGCCTCTGAGACTCTCCTCTATGAAAAATGGAGCAGCACAAGCTTTTTCTCTACATCACACTTTCTGCTACCAGGAGATTAGAAAGTGAAGGTGGAGCACTCTGGAGAAAACACTCCTGCTCTGGGCATCTGTACTGGAACTGTAGTCTTCTGCACTGGAAAAACAAAACACTCAGCAGCAGGGGGGGAAATAATTTTCTTTTACCCACCGCTGAGAGAAAACACTAAATAAACTTTCCCCGATTGCTGAGGTGTAACTGAACTTTTTTTTTTTTTTAATTGTGAGTGAATAATTGGGACAAGAGGTGTCATGTTATATTTATTCATTCTCTCAGTATTGTCTTTAATTGAACAGTACAAGCCTCATCAAATAAAACAAGATCAAATTTAAATAAATAGAATAAATGAACAGATGCTATAGAAGTGGGAGAGGAACATATATAGATATGAGATTAATGTAAAAATACAAATGCATATTAAAAATGGGAGGTCAAATAAATATAGTAAGTACACAATATATTTAAGTAATCATTGCTATAGGTATTTCACTATGGGACTGCATGTAAAGTTAAATTAAAAAAAAGCTTCAGAGGGGTAAGAAGCTAGAACATCAGGGCCAGCAGTACACTGTGTGCTTTCAGGCGCACTTTTGTTTTCACTCTAAGTGGTGTAGCAAGGTTAAGGGTCATACATGCACCAGGTTACATCAGGAGGTAAGAAGGAGGAGGCAGTAGTGGAGGGGACGCGCGGGGGATGGCAATGTCCCAGGCAGGGAGGTCACAGTGTGGAGTCCCGGCAGAGGACAATCTCCAGCTCAGTGCGGTACAGTTTCCCTCCATCCGACAGAGCCATGATGCTCTTCTTGTACCCCACAAGTCCTCCTGCTCCCACATCCTGCCAGCATGCAGATGATTTTGGGTAAAAAAAGACAGTCAGTGGGCACATTGTGGTCTATGGATGCTACAAATATACAGTACACTGACTGCGGGGGCATCACAAGCAGCTCAGTTCTATCTTTGGTGAGCAGAAATGTAATCTGAACGGATCGATTAATAGGCTGACTATTCATTACCATTTTGTTCTTGTCACAGAGGTCCTTCAGCAAAGCATCCAGCTCCTGCTCGTCAATATAGCCATTACCATCCTGATGAGAGAGACAACACGGGAGGTCTGAATTATACAGAGGAAATAGATTCTCCTCAAACTATACTGAAACTACTTAGGCACAGAGATGCTTTGAGCACAATGTACAAATTTCATGTAAATCCATCTTATAGTTAATAGATATTTAAGTAGGGACCATAGTGGTGGACTGGCTTACAGACCTACATTGCCATCACTAGAGCCCAAAAAACGGAGCATATATCAAATATTCATCAGGATAAATGGCAGTAAGTGGAAATATATAATTGATTTAGAGCCATAAGTGCATAAATTAGTGGCAGTGTGTAATCAGGCATAAGCCAATCTTGTAGAAAATATGGAAATATTACACTGTTACATACAAATTGCATAACACATAAACCAATAGAATATATATCATAGCACACATATATAGACAAACATGGTCTTTTCACCTTATCATAGAGAGTGAAAAGGGAGTCGAATTCTTTAACCGTAAGCCTGGTGCCCTGTGTGTACAAGAGAGAGAGAGAGCAGAGAAAATTGTTAGAAACTGCAGGATATTTCTAGAGAGCAGTAAAAGCTCCAGAACTGATATTAATCCATGCAGATTATGATAACTGGGACTAGAGTTGAGTTAATCCTGATCAGACAGACTAATCCTCTGTCAGAAAGGAATTGTTGATCTGCTCTCGCAAGCTCCAGTGTACGTATGGGAACGTACATGACGAAAATGCATGTGGGAGATCTATGTAGATTAATATTGAGCTACAAACACTGATCTTTGAGGTATGAATATGGTATTCATATCATCTATGTATACTCCCGATAACGTCCTCTAGCTGAGAATATACTCAATATGGTAAATGATTTTGAAGGATTTCAAGGTTTTTATCATCATTCTGACATGTGTACATGTAAAGGCTCGGGTAAAAAACAAAGATGAAACAACACATGTTAAAATTGCACAAGTATAGAAAAAATACTGAAAAATACCAGGTAATGATAAAAAAAAATAATAATTAAAAGTATAAATCTTTAAAAGTGTACTAAAGTATTTTAGCAAGATTAAAAAAACAGACAGGATTTTAATTTGAATAATTATAATTTGAAAAAATGATTTAAAAGAAGTCTTCTATCATGTTTTTAAAAATAGCGTAAATATAATTCCTTAAGGACTTAAAGTAAGTAAAGACGCATTTGTGTCAATGCCCCATATGTCCATTCAGTACTCTGATGACATATAATCCTCTTGTAGTGAATCCAATAATGTTGAATTGTACTATTCTGAATCTCCAGCCTGACTTCTCCACATCAGAGGAACAGGACTAGAGTCTTTAGTTGCTCATAAAAGTGTCTCACATGAATTAAATTATACTTAAATTATACCATTAGAAGAGTGTGTCTGTGTGTATAATCGTACCTGGAACTTCAGCAAGAAGTTTTCTTGGACGGGCAAGAGCCTGTGGTAAAACAAAGCGGAAGGTTTCGTTTTGTTAATGTTTTTTAAAAAGAGTTTAAATATGCACATACTGAAGAGAAAAAACTGAGGACAAGCTCACCTCGCCATCTCAGAGAGGCCCAGCTTACCATCGCCATTAAGATCAAACATCCTTAGCTGCAGAGAAAGAAGATTAGCAGGGAATTTATCAGAGAAATCATAGCAGACAGCAGCTCTTCAAATACCTTCATGTACTGTACATACACTAACATATCACACATTATACATGTGCATTTAAAGGAGCTTCAGTGGCAGCAGCTGAGAGTGTTGGCTGATTGAAGATAATGGCCAGAAAAGTGATGTATCAGCACTACAGGTGAGCTGGAGGGTGAACCCAGGCGTTGATGTTGTTCATGATATTAAAATTCAAGCCTTTAGGGACGTTATTTCAGTTGCATTATGTAGAAATGTAGCAGCCCAGTGCTACATTTTGAACATATGTGCATGAAGGCATTGTTGTTGGACACATATGTAATGTAATGTGTTAAGCAGGAATGGCAAAAAATGTTCTGCTTTCATGTTAATACTTACTGTTACTTTGAAGCATAACTGAATGATGCCAGAATCAACATATCTCAGTTGCAGTGTAGTGTGTATATACAATACGATATACGTATTTTTTAAAATGACAGGTTATTTTCGGCTTGTTGGCTGCCAGTAACAGAATAGATATCACTGCAATGTAAATGGAAATGTGGATAAATGGAAAACAAAGTGAATGTAGAATTAAGTTTAGTCTGAAAAAACCTGCAGTCTTGCACTCTTGTCATAATTTTGTAAGTTTGCCAAAGCAGAATGAGGGAAAAACTTGTGTTTTTGCTAAATGATACTCACAATTGTCTGTGTGTACTCATTGAGCTTCTTATCATCATAGTTTCTGTTAGCCTTCTTCAGCAGGTCTGACAGGAAACCCTGAAGAGAGTCCACACCGTCATTAGATTATATAATACATTTATGATTGGTAGTGAGCACTGAAGGTGAAAATTAATCGGGTTAATGTCTGTTCAAAGAGCTCAGGATGCGAAAATATTTGTTTTCAGATTTTTGTGTTTTTTTGTAATTTGGTTGAACATGCACATGTGCAGGTTCAGAGGCATTAGCACCAGTTATACTGTTAGCATGACAGAAGCTAATCATCATCTCAATAAAGTCTGATTCGTTGGTTATACTTACAGACATACACACATATATACAGTATATTAATCACATATTTATGGTTCAGTTGGGTTTTTTTTTTTAAAAAAGGTATCAGATATCAGTGTCTTTATACAGATGACTGGCTGTAATTAAGGATATTGTTAATATTGTTAATATTGCATAGGACAGAGTCTAACTGTCATGGTTCAGACTGCAGAGTAGAAAATGTTTTTGTAGGAACAGAGGTCTCTACAAATACAAATGTCAAAACTACACACCCTGTGTGAATAGAGAGCGCTGTACTTCTGTCAGAACAATGTGTGCTTTAAATCACGCTACATTCATTCGATTTAGTGCATTTTGTATTTTACCTTCAGCTCATTCGACTCGATGTATCCACTGCGGTCGGTGTCATACCTTCGCCAGGCCTGCAGGAGCAAAGTGATGTTGTTACAGTAGCTTTCAGAAAACATGCAACTCTAAACACAATGACGAGTAAAAACGCATTTGGCTTTAAGGCTGAATAACTTCTCTAGATATGATCTGACTTACAGAAAAAAAAGTACAATAAAGAGAAATGGCAGTGTTACGCGGGTGTCATCTGACATTGTGTAAATATAGAATTTGTCAAAGCCCTTATCAAAGATGGATACCTAAACCCCCCCCTAAGCACTCACTGCCTTTCCCCTGCAGAAAGCTGCGGTCCATTCATAATGTATGGCTGTCTGAGAATAGCTTTAAGACACAGAGCAGCCTGAACATCACACCACTGAAAACCCTCCTCAAACATAGAACATTGTGTGTGTGTGCTAGTTGATGTCAGCCACAGTGGACCAGATGTTCACTGCCTTCAAGGTTTCTCTCTAATTATTTCAGCATATGCAACCAAAGAAGGCAAGACGTTATTAATGATGGTTCTTGGATCCAGACGGATCCAGAAGTGTGAGTCTAATATGCTGCTGTTAACTTGCTGTCAAGGTATTAAATACCTGAGTAAAATAGAAAAAAGGTCATATTTTGTGATATTTAGAAGGTTCTTTGGAGCAATCTAAAAACTATTTGAGACTGGAGTTCATGTTTAATTATTAGACTAACAACAGTAAAAGGTTAGACAATACTGGCTTATCGTTATTATAAACTGCAATTTCAAGTCATTTGAAGACAATTTAAGTCAGTGACACCTTTCTAATGACCAAAATCTAATACTTTGTTTGTGCAAATTACCAATTTACACCCTTACTGGACAGTTTCCACTCCAAAGAAACATCTGTGGAAGATTAATTTCCTTGTGTAAATAGTCATGCCAGTGTCAACACAAGAGACAGTACACAGGAGGGTTTACTATTAAAGAATCAAGCAAAGGTCAGTACTCATGGTATTTGATTATTTGCTTATGATGTTTGATTAAAGGCCACAGGCCCTATTTGAGAAACAATTGTTTCCAAGATTAATCATACTTGGGTCACTGCCAGAGCATCAGGGTCACTAAATGACCCTGATGCTCTGAACTTTATTCAGAAACAATGGTGAAAAAGTTCTGACTTTGGTTAAGACCAAGGTGGAGCCAAAGGAGTTATGAAAGGTACATAAGATGATGTTTTATAATTTTGCATTGGGTTTTTATCCTGGGATTGAAGCCTCGGTTTGCTTTGTATGACACTTCATGCACAGTAAACCTAATCACATTGAACTCTTTGAACTCTTTGAATTTTAAATGTTGTGGGAGACCTGAAGGTTTAATGGCCCATCTGAAGATTTCCCACCACACATCCTAACTCGGCGGGGAAACATATGGACTTGTGCAGCAGCTGAACATGTGTCCCAGGGGGCGAAAACAGTAATGTTGACTTGAGTCATTTGTGGGGAAATGTCAGCTCAGCTAAGTGATGTGACTCAGTTAATTAGTGAACAACTTTCCCTTCACAAGATGAGAAATAGAAATATTTTGTCCTGTCCATTGTAAAACCTTAGAAATATTTAAAGCATTCAATTGTATTAGTTTTGGTGAGTTTGAAAGAGCAGATCTTATACAGTTAAATAATGAGCACACATTGCATGACATGGGGCAGGTGAATAAGGTGAATAAGGTGAGGGATTCATATATGATTATACACAAACTTACAGCCATGAACTCAGAGCTGGATCCCACAAACTCTCTGAAACAGAGCAGGAAGTTTTCTTCTGTGGGCAGAAGCTGAGCCAACTAGAGCGTTGAGGGTGAAGACACAGAATTATTATATATATTATACTTGAGACTTGTATTAAATGTTTGGTTTATTTAAACAGCAGTTGTATTTCATTTGTTCTTACCTCTGACATCTCAATTCTCCCATCAGCGTTCTTGTCAAATTTGGCCATGAACTCCTTCATCTTTTCTTTGAATGCAACATGTGTAGGATCCTGCAAGATCATGAAATAATAGATCACAGAGACATAAAATAATATGGTCTTTAGGTCAAACATATATTAAAGCTACAGTATGTATGTTTTTCTTTTATTTTTTTAAGTTGAAATGTGCTCCAAAGTTTTAAGTGAGCCTCGCCCTTCTAACCAATCGGAGCTCACAGCTCTGCTGCTGGAAGACATCACTGTAGCTTACTCACAGGCTAGCAAGCTCCCAGTACCTGCATTAGTTGAATCAAAGAGCCCCATTACTTCCAGTCCCCGGGCAGAAATGAATACATCGGGTGCGCACAATCATGAAGATGCAGGTGAAGAGCGGTTTCCTTTTAAGTGTCATGCTAGTGCTATGTAGCTTGATTCCCAGAACTTGCATATTGTAGCTTTAAGGACAAAACCATATTAAAATATGCGCAAACCTTTTCTCCCAGAAACTATGTTTGAATACTACTAATGTGCAACAGCAACTATGTTTTGTATAAAACATAATGACACCCGGATTATGTTTGTTTTAACAGGAAAAGTTGTTAATTAACATATGTGGCAAGTCACACAATTTTGTTAATGAACATGTCAGCATTTATTTTCCGTCCTTATGTTTAGTCACTCACAGCACTTTAAGGTCAGGGAAAGATCACTTTGTACACCATCCGCTCCGACCACCTGCCTAAAATTAGCTTGCGTTTCCTACACTTGAAACACACTTGACCAAAGAACACAAACCAGGCAGCACTTATATTTACCCTCAAAATGTACCTGGCAAAAGTAATTACTAATTTGTTGTGGAAATCAAAGAGACTATGAACTTATATTCAGTCATGTCAGCTACACGAGTCACTTTAGGGACATTTCACTATGTAAGTGTTCGGTGGCAGCACACACTCACCACGCCTGCTCCTCGCCTCGCAGTCTCCAGCTCTTTGAAGAAGTTTTCCAGCTCCTTCCCTTCGATGTAACCGTTTCCTGTGAAGTACCAGAGGAGCAAAATTAGTTTGGCACACATGTTATGAAGCTTTTAAATCGCTCGGAGCTTTGCTGACTGTTCAAAAGTTTGATTAAAGACTAAGATGTGGATGAAAGATTAAAGGTCAAAAGAGGTCTTTAAATTTTTGGAACAGTCGCCAAAAGTTGCTGGTCCAGTCTTCAGTCCTCAGTGATTGAATCTAGTAAGTAGTTTAAGAAGAAGTATTTCTAAGCGTATTTGGTTGGTTGTGTCTCCCCAAATTCAGTGTGTTACTTAAAAGACAAGTCTGAGCCGTCAATATTCACTGAAAAACAGGATAAGCATATGTTACATCATCTCTACACAACTGAAAACTTTTAATTGAAAACTGACTTTGATGAACTGAAGGCACAGCACGCAACAACCAGCTTGTGCCTGGAGAATATCCTGTATTCACATTCAAATATCGCATGCCAAATTTAGCTGTGGCAGGGACTGCTGTAGCAGAACAAAACTCACAACAGTCCAGTGCAGTTGGAGTGTTTTCTTGCCTAAGAGGGTGAAAGTGGGCAGTGAGTTTGATGCTTATTGGGGCATTCTGTCCCTGTTTCTAGATTTGTGCTTGTTATATGAGTCACATGACAGTGGGTGATTTAATACAATAATTTACTGCACTGGTTTGCCTGCAAGACAAAGCATAGCATATAGGACAATCTGCATTCTCTTTTTAATCATAAGAATGACTCATCTGCCTTCAATCCAGGCAGGGATTGGGGGGGTTGTGCCTTTTATTGTACACAAATAGATGTTAATAAAATTGTTATTTCCATTCAGAATAAAACACAGATGTACAGTATAAAATGCGGAGATCCACCCTTCTCCCCTCTTCATCTCTTAATCTCTTATCCTCTCATCTCCTTTCCTTTCTGATCATTTTCTCCCTCACCTCCCCCTCTTCCTCTCGTCTCCCTGCCCAGCTTCATTTGCACATTGTATTTGATAGGTGCTCCATGTCACCATCTGTGCTTGGTGCTTGAGCTGGTGTTTTAGATATAAACAAATCACTGCAGGGATACGAAGCTCTGGGTGTGGAAACAAAGCAAACAGACACAAAAAAACTAAAGGATGCGTCGCCTCAACATCACCTGACATTCATCTGTGGTTCAGTTTCACTTCACTTTCATTATAAAGCCTAAAACTGCTACAGCAGAGTGTTTTTATGACTTTCTATCAGCAGTTAGGATTGAAATTGAACAATGGCCAATCAAATTCTGTACCAAACTGTGTCTGGAAATGTTACTAAAGTGCTCAAAATCTGCAATACAAATCATTGACATGTTGACAAATATTTACATTTACAATTAGAAAGTCAAAACCAGTCTTTTTAGTTTGCATTGCTTCAGTATATCTATTGTTATTTAAAAGTGTACAATGATTGATCACTGTAAACTAAAATAATAACTACCTTTGATTTTAAGAGCAATCTTCCAGTTGTACATTGTTGATTAGTTAAACAGGAGTGAGCAGAGTAATCCCTCATTATATTACTTTCTATTAGCTGCATGTCAGGAGACTTCTGGACATAAACAAAACCTTTATATCATAATGTACATTTACACTCAAACTCTACAGTAAGTTCATGTTTGACAGAAAAAATAATAAAAATGTACAATTAAAAGTGTGTTTTTGTTGAAATTGTAGTGACATAACCTCAGCAGTTAATAGAGTAAATACAAGATGTAAATATATGGGAAAAAATGTTATAACTGGTTGGTTGATTGTCAGTCTATCATGTGCAACATCTACAGTTAAAAATGGTGAATATTGTTGTATCTTCACTATAATTCAGACACTTACTGAAACAATTGTTAATCTGTGCATGCATATTATTACCAAATCACATTACTTTAAAACTATTTGTAGAAATATGCTCACAGACTTCCACAGACACACATTGTTCTTCCTTGTGGCCACTCGGTATGACCTAAAGCACTAATTATTTCACTGGTGGTGCGTCCCTCTTGCTTGGCTGAACCTTAACAGCTGGAGATGCAGGAGTGGGATCAAGTGTGACGAAAAAGTGTGATCAAGGGTAACAAAACATGAGCGTGAAGGAGAAAGATATACACACTTACTCTGCACAATAGTATCAGCAAAAAGGTGCTTGTCATTGTGTTTGAATATTTGTCTTTTTTCATGGACATCAGCATGTATTCAGTGCACCAGGGTGAATGAAGCTGAGGCCAGATAACCAAACGACAGAAGACTGGACCAACAACAAATCCTGCTCTGTTTGCCTCTGCAAGCTGCACTCTGAAGTTAATCTGGTTTGCCACCTTTGCATCATTACAGAATGCTCTCCTGAAATTTTGTGAAATTAGACATGGAATTATAGATTTCTAATCAGAATAACATTTTTTTTGCTAAAGTTCATTGTACCTTGCTTAAATTAACTGCCTGAATTAAATTGTTCGCTAACCTTTTCACCTGTCACAAATGACATGTCCAGTTTACATTATCTAATCTAGAACTGAAGCACATACAGTACACAGGAACAAATAATCAATGATTTAAGTATGCGTGTGACTTTTAACAGCGCACATAAGAAACTGAATGTGTTCTCAGTTCATTGGGGCTCACTGCCAGAGTTAGTTGCAATACAAATCTCAGCTGCCACATGGAGCGCACCACTGCACACTGAGCAGATGCAGCCCAAAACATTGTCAAACACAGCTCAACTCCTGATTGCTCAATGGCAACTCCCAAACTGACTATCGAACTAAAATGGCTGAAGACCACAAAAAGGATGACAAAGACAGATCACTTCAAGGCGGGGCGGTGACTGAGTACTTCATCATTAGGTGTAAAGAAAAGCCCACATGAGTTACTGTACAGTATGCTGCAATATCACTTTTCAACTGGATTCATTTCTATGATTAAAAGGAAAACATGTTTGACTCTTTGTTTTTCACTCGGCATGCAGCAAACCTTTTCTTCATATTCCGTCTTGTTCTGTGTCCTAGTTTTCACTGCAGCCAACTGGAGACTCCAGTCGGTCGCTGCTGTGCTGCAGCTGTGGTCATGAAAACAACCTGTTGCTGCTCTAATGCTATCTTGACTGTCAACAGCAGTCCATCACCAAGATGTACCCCAAAATAGACTGTTTTACAGTGAGTGGACAGAAGACTCTTAGTTTGTGAAGGTTTATGTGCTCTAAACTGAAGCACACACACACACAGATGAGCTCCGTGAGATTGATTTAGTTCACCAGTAAAAATGACAAATTAAATTGTTTTTCATTGGAATTACAAACTTAATTTGGTCTACTTCAAATTTTCAGGATCAAATATTTCACCAGTCAGACATGCCTGTAATAGAGTCTATCTAGGTGGGGAAGTAATTAACTCAAGTTTCTTCAACCTCATTAGCACTAGTGAGGTGCCCTTGAGCAAAACATTTAACCCATGAATTACTCCAGTGGAGCCGTTTGAGGAAAATGTCTTTTCCTGATAGAAAATCACTGCAGCTGCTCAGATCTAAAAGGTTCTAGATCAATTAGCCATTGATCAACTGGCCATTTAAACAAATTATGTATCTACATCATTATCAGCTGATTGGTCTGACAAATTATGATGCTGTTTACTCTTGCTGTTGAATTCAGAAAATTTGTTTTTCTCCCATTATATGGCAAGACATAATTGTTTTTAGATGTGGCCTGTTTTGGCATAAATGGTCTCTATAGGTGGCAATGTTGGTTGTTGAAATGTGTGAAATATCCAAGCAACTATTGGATGGATTGCCAGATTTGGTACAGATGTTCATTTTCCACCTCAATATCAATTATGTACACTTTTTTCATCCCTTAAACCTTCATTAACTGATTTTTTGGCCACTTGGGGGCAGCAGAAACAAGCTGACATATCGTCACTTTTTAAGCTGGTATGCTGTATAAGAATTGCTTATTTCCACATATAGCAGTTGTGGAGGAACATTGTCATTCCTTTGGAGTTGTGTTTGTGTCCACCTGGTGAATTTAAGTCCAATATTCACTCTCCTTTAGCTCTGTTTTTGGTCTCTACCAACTCCAGAGTGAAATATCTGGCTCCTAAAGGTGCAATGTGTAGAATTTAGTGGCATTCAGCAGAACAGACTTGGCAGAAATGGAATGTAATATTCATAAGTATGTTTTAGTTAGTGTATAATCACCAGAAAATAAGAATCTGTGTGTTTTCGTTACTTTAGAATGAGCCCTTTATATCTACATAAGGAGCAGATCCTCTTCCAAGGAGGCTGCAATGTTGCACCGCCATGTTTCTACGGTAGCCCAGAATGGACAAACCAAACACTGGCTCTAGAGAGGACCTTTTGTGTTTTTTGTGAGTTTTGCAGCCACAGTAGGTTCTCCAACATGCTTGGAAGGGAAGGGGTAGTTTATTGCAATCTGCAACCTCACTGCTAGATGCCACTAAATCCTACACACTGGTCCATTAAGCTGCTAAATGCTCCACTATGTTCACCAGCTAGTCGCTAATTGTGTCTTTTTGCCGTTTGGTGTTGAGCAAGTAGTGTACAGTGGGTTTTTAGAGCTTTTTTCTGAAAACAGCACTGAAAGTGAACCAAAACAGTAAAGCTGTAAAGCTCCGTAAAGCCAAGGGGAGCTGCAGAGTCGCTGAGAATTCTCTGTAGGTTCATCACATTACACATTGTCATTTGATACATGAGAAAATTAAGGATTATAGCCACTTTAATTTATCATGTAGAGCTACTGTCAGGTAAAAATTTCAATGTGTCTGCTACTTTGGTTTATGACCAAATATCTGCAACATTCCCATCAGCCTCAGCTGTAGGACTACTTTGTTTTTAGTGCTGATTAGCAAATGCTAGCATGCTAACATGATCATGATAAATGTTAACTTAAACCTGCTACACATCAGCATGTTAGCATGCTGACTGGCACTGCTGTGTTTTGAGCCTCACAGAGCTGCTAGCATGGCTGTAGCCTTGTTTCAATATCTGTGGCCCTTCAAATAGTAGTTGAGTCGTCAGCAAGCAGAACAACAAATATCAGTTATAAATGATTCATGTGACCATCTTCGGACCTGCCACCCCTGTAGGTACAGTCAGGTTGTGATTAAGATTTTGCTAGGTTAGGTTAAGGTTAAGGAAATATTGTGGTCATAGTTAAAAGAAACAGAAGCAGGAAAACGGGACACACACAGTGAGTGGTCTCTTACAATGAGGCTGCATTGTGAAAGCAGCAGAATGGGACACTATTGTCAGGCAACATTGACAGATGAATTGTAGGTTTATTGGTCAGGGTTTTGAAAGGGTTTAATATTAGAGGTCAGAGGTTTTTCTGAATGGCTTCGGAAAATAATCCCTCAATTGAAGTTGGAACATAAAAATCACTAAAGCTGAAGACTGGCTCATAGAGAGACAGAGCGGGACGATGATGCTTTTTCAGCAACATTCGAACCTACTGACCTGACAGTCGTTAAGCCATATGGAGTCCAGACATGCTTAAAACTACTATTATATCATATACAGTGATGGAATGTCACCAAATTTATTCAACTACTGTACAATTTTGAGATACTTGACTTGAGTATTTCCATTTTCATCTCAGACTTCTACTTGACTAGATTTCAGGGGCAAATATTGTATTTTTTGCTCTTTATATACACTGGCATGACTATAGATTCTACTTTGTTGTTTAAGATTTTACATATGATCCAGATTATATATAAAAACTAGTTATAGATCCCCTCCAGGCATGTTTAAGACATAAAAATATCCTTTGAAGTAATAATATTTGTCTGTTTTTTTTTTCCACAAAGACATTCAGTTAAGAAGTAATTTCTTAAAATGACATCTCCCTCTTTCAAAAATCAAGAATCTATGAATATGCAAATATTTTTATATTCAAACATTTAACTACAAGACACAAGTTGTCTCCTAATTCAATTATAAGTCCACTCTCGCTGTGTGTGCACTGTGGGTTTTAAAGGTGCAGTGTGTGGAATTTGGTGGCATCTAGCACAACATATTTGGCAGAAATGGAATATAATATACATAAGTGTGTTTTAATTAGTGTATAATTACCTGAAAATAAGAATTGTTGTGTTTTTGTTACCTTAGAATAGGCCCTTTATATCTACATACCGAGCAGGTCCTCTTCCATGGAGGCCGCCATGTTGCACCGCCATGTTTCTACAGTAGCCCAGAACGGACAAACCAAACACTGGCTCTTGAGAGGGCCTTATAGGTTCTCCTATCTTCTTCTATCCTACACACTGGTCATTTAAGTTTCGACATCACACAAATGAAAGTTGTACACTGGAACACAACTGGCTCCTAATTAGTTGATGTCACAAATCATGCTCGTAGGTATGCCCTTTAAACTCCCGTTTTCGGTGAGCACAGAAAAATTTTCCACCTTCGGCAGATGAATGTAAAAACAACCTTCTAGTGTCAAACTCTGCAGATACATCATTCTGCACAGTGAAGCTCAAACATTCGAGTGAAGTAAAAACATGGTGACACTTTATTTTACTGGTCCTTTCATTTTACGCTAATTTCCTGGAAATTTTCTGAGTAATTTGCAGGTTTTTATTGGTTATTTTTTTAAGACATTTTACAGAGAGAGTGGTGTAATTTGGTACAAATTATAATATAAATTAGACTCTTGATTATTCTTTCACTGACAGAAAATACTTACCTTTTCAGTGTGTAGGTTTGTGCTATTTCAGTAATTTTCCTAAAAGTAGCTGCTGTAAAGCTGTTAATTTTTAGGACATTTCTTTGAAACGGTTATGTAATTTGGTAGTAGCTATACAGGAAATGTGCTCATTATAGAGTTTTTAAGACAATTTAATATGTGAATATGTACAGTACCAGTCAAAAGTTTGGACGCACCTTCCCATTCATTTGACTGACAATGCGTGTCCAAACTTTTGACTGGTACTGTAGTTCGACACACAAAACTACACACTGAAAATTAAGTATTTTCTTTTAGTTAAAGAAAAATCACTAAACCAACTCAACATTTTTTAAAGTGGTTTCTTATAATTTGTACCAAACTGCACCACCCTCTCTGTAAAATGTCCTAAAAAATAACCATTAAATACCTGTAAATTACTCCGAAAATTCCCAGGAAATCTGTGTAAAATTAAAGGACCTGTAAAATAAAACATCACCCAAAACATATTTTTGAGTAAAAGGGGACTTTAAATTCAGCTTTAATCAACTGGCTTTATTAATGTGTCAGTAATAATAATCCATTAATAATAGTCTATAACAATCACAGGTGTGCACAATGAGTGCTTTTATTTTTCATAGCCTACTTAAATCACATTTTTATTATCAGTTATGTACTTTTACATTTTGCATTGCGGTACGTCTTCCACTACTGTATACTACTACCAGCACACACACACACACACACACACACACACACACCATCTTCCTATAGTTGGCTCCATCCTTCCAGTTAATTCCCAGTAAGCTTTCAGACGCTCCTCCCAACAAACTCCAGTAGAAAACACCCCTCTCTCAAACCATTTTCACTCCCCCTCCCTCCCTCACCCTTCCTCTCTCTCTTTCTCGCTCTCTCTCTCTTCTTTTCGCTCCTTTGCATCCTTTCCTCCCTCCCCCCTCTCTGTCCTTCACTCTCTCGTTTCTTATCACCCTTCCACCACCCTCATTTCTTTTTTCCTCTCTTTTCATTTTTCTCTCCCTCTTTTTAACCTCTTTAACTCCCCTCTCTCTAAGTCTGACGGGGTCTTATTTCTTTTCTCTCGTCACAGACTAAAAACCACTGTTGACATTCCATGACACATTTAAAATGGGACAAATCGCATAAAATGCAGTAAATCGCTGTACAGATTACATTATAGGATATTATAGTGATATTATTGTAGATTAGCAAGAAAAAGCGCATTAAACACTCATTAGGCTACTGAGTTGGTTCACAGCAGACACACACAAACTGAATTAAGAAAATCAAACATTGACAACAACATTGACTTTTGACATGATTTCCTATATTTAATTTCATAATAGCTGGGGCAAATATATCATTTTTCTTTAAGCAGGTAGTGATTTTATTGTAATATTGTCATTTTGCTTGTTTCACTTTTAAACAAGCGCTTCAGTGGATATAAAACAGAAGAAAGATAGAGAATTGTATTTTTTTTTCTCAATAAAACACTTTTCTCTTACCATGGTTATTTTGCCCCTCTAATAAATATCAATTTATCAATCAATTAATCCCGCCCTTATCGGACCAATAGACACTGACCGTCTGCGTCGAAATGTTTCCAGATGTCGATGAACTGCGCTGCGGTGAGCTCAGCCAGGTGCAGGTGGGGCGGCTGCTGTGCTTGGGTTGCCATCTCTGCTGTTTCTCCCTCCTTTTAATCGACTGTAGTAGTTGGAGATAAACTTTTCCCGGTGTGGAGCTCCTTGGTACTGTGCGGCGCTCCTCCTCAGCCGGGGCTTTTAAACCCCCCGCGGCGTCCGCGCTTCTCCTGCCCGCCACACGGGGGCGCCTCCACCGTGAAGAGAGCCCGGAGCTGCAGCAGGAGACCAATTACAGGAGGAGGAGGAGAAGGAGGAGGAGGGCTCTCCTGGGCTTTGCATATGAGTTGCCATTAACTGCTGTCCAAGCTGCTGGTTTGGTAGCAGGATCATTATGCATCATCCAATCCTGCTGCTCTCATGAGGAGAAAATTACATCAAACAATTTATCCTGCAGCGGGGCGCCCTGCTGGCTCCGGTGGATCTTGTAGGATCTGTGTCATCCCTGTCTCCTCCAATCGTTTATCTCCCTGCACTGTGAATGATCAAATAAAGACTAAATAAATTAAATAGGCTATCCCATCCCATGAGCCACAACACCTCAGGGGGAAGAACTCAAAACAATAAAAACGTACAGTGATGAATGCATCTCCATGTTCCAGTTAGGACCACTTTTTCTTCCATGTCACTCATTTATCTACACTCTACTGACTTTTGATTTGAACTGTCTCACAGATAAAACTGCATCCTTCCTCCATGCAGCCTTTACTTTCACCTCCTCCCTCCCCCTCCACCTTTCGCACCCTCCATCACTCTCCCTGCGGAGGACGGAGGGGCACTCAGTCTCCTTGGCCAATCCAACGCATGCTTGGCGTAAATCCAGGCAGCAGTGGAGCCACTGTTGCATAGCTACTAAATCACCAACACGCCTTTGTTCATTCTGCAGGATCAACCATGCACTCCTCCTATCTTTTTCCTCATCTTCCCCTCCCACTGTTGGTGCAACTCCCTCTCTGGTTTTGGTCCCCAGAAGCTGGTGTGAAGGATGGGTGCTGGGGTGGGGGGAGGGCGTTCAGATGGAGAGGAGGCAGAAGAAGAAGAAGAAGACACTTTATCTCTTCCCTGCAGAGCTGTGCATTGATCAGAGAGAAGTGAAAGAAAACAAAAAAGGAGTTAGAGAAGACAGATAGTGTGCGCCTAAAAGTAGGATAAATGCATATGTACAAGTACTGTATGTATAAGTAGGAAAGGCAGAAATAGAGAGAAAATAAACAGAGTGGCAGGGTGGGGGAAGATATTTATAGGAACTCCCATTATAAACCCTAAACTGTATGAATAATAATCACAGAATTTATAGGAGTTGTTTGCTGAGCTCTCTGTTTAGAGTGATGGAATGAATAGTCTAATGGAAGAAATGTGACAACTATGATGGATAAGGGACACAGATGTTAATGGACCTCTGATCACCGTTCAAGTGGAGAAGTGTCATGTGAATATGAATACTTATGTGCATGTACATACAATATGTACACGTGCCGTATACACGGACACGCTCAAAGACAGGTGTACATGCACACATACAGTGTGAATTTTAAACAGGCTACTGATAGGAAGGCAGAGGTGTTCGTTTTGCACGCCAGTCATTACACATTTGTGGGTCACAGATTATAGATAATTATGCAATCTTGTTAATGCTGTATTAAACACATTGTATGAAATTTAGATTAGCTGAAATGGCTCATTGTTGATAATTAACATGAAAAGGGAAAGTGGGAAGAGGAAATGTTGCAGGGTGGCCAGGTGTTTAAGAGGCTTTTCAGTTCACTTTAATTTTCTGAAATGCACTGAAAATGAAGCATTTTTGTTGTTATGAATTACACAGCAAGCAGTGCAGAATGCCGGCTTGTGTTTAAACCAACAAAGAACTTATTGGTCATACTGAAAGATAATAAAACCATGACCTACAGGTCCAGGTGTACAGATATACTAATGTAAACTGAATGAAGACTGGTTGTAATTGAAATAAGAACAGAAAAGTTGGTGCAGGTTGAAACTGTGAGTTAATGATTTTTCTTATGGATGATTATTACCTTCAGTGTCTGCCTGTCTACATCTGTCCTGCTTCAATCAATGAAAACCATTTACTCGTTCACTCTGTCTCAGCCTTCCATTAAGTAACATAAAGTAAAATCAAAGCTTTAATAGTTGAGATTTTAAATTATATAACTCATGGCCTCATGCTTTCAATGTCTCTAAAAAACAAAGTTCTTGTGTCACGCTGTGATACAGCCTCCGAGAATGAACCTTATTCCTTTTCTTACAGACACTGACATTAATCCAAAGGAAGCATCTTTTCTCAAAGAGTCAACAATAATTTTAACCTTTTGAGAAGTAAAAGTGAAGCAAAAGTTGCCGAAGGTTTTCTTTCCTGGTTTATTTTGGTTTTGGTTTTGGGTGCTGGGATGCTATGGTTTATAGGATGAGACCCTTATTTATGCTTGAAACAAATGCAGAGGAGTAAACATGTTATATTAAACAATAGTGTCCTTTGAATAACACAAATGCATCAAATAAAGGGTACAACTTCTTTCCTTTCACTACAGCGAGAAAAAGTCTGATGATTGCTGATTTACTGCAGTCAGCAAGAACCTGCTTGACATACTACTACTGGTCCCTACAAACTGTGAATGTGTGCTGTACGTGTGCGTGTGTGGGGGGTATTTTTGAACCTGAATGCAGGACAGCAGCTGCCTGATGAGCTCCTTGCTGATGTTTGCGTGCGCTGAGTAACCTGCAGCATGCAGCCGAGTCATGGTTGAATCTCTCAGTGCCTCATTCTGATTTCTGCTCAACCAACAAACCAGCACGCAAACCAAAGAGTCAGATCACCTGACACCATCACTGAGCCTGACATGTATGGAGAGAACAGATCAGAGTTAAAAAAATAACAGTTTATAGAAAAGAGAGGTCAGAGGGTGTGAGGTGTCAGGGTGAGTGGTGGTGACGAAACAAAAAACATGTTCTGCTCTGATCAATTGAACTTTGACCCCCGGCTGCTGACCCTGTTTGCAGACATTCAGATGTGGTTTGCTTTATTGGCTTTAGTAGATGTGAATAAATGTGATTCAGTTGGTTGTGTTGACCTCTCTGCAGAACATGAAGACTTAAAACATCCTCCATTGTTGTCTGCGACAAACACTTTGTGTCATCATAAACTACATGTAATGGTTGTTTCTGGAACTCCGACATTTTTAAGTCACAGATCCGCTCAAACGTGTTACGGGAAGAATGTTTATAATACAAAATCACTTGATGGTAACTGCCTACAAGCTGAGAAATCAGACGGCTGTAAAGTAACCATAGACTTATATAAAGATGGACCAGCATGGTGTGATATCACCTATTGGTTTGCATCAGAGCCGGTTTGAAGCCCAGAGTTGATGATTATGGTTGGCACCATCTTTTCATGTTTTCCATTTGGAGCCAGGACCTCCCAATTAAGGAAGGTAAACTTACTGAAATATTGCAGCAACAGTCCAATTTACTGCAAATCCCGGAACCAGGGAGAGCAGCAGGTGAGCAAGCTGTCAATTAACGCCCACACAGCAGACATCAAAGCTAGTATAAGTCTTCAAATCTTATTAATGGAGCAATCATTTCCAAAATGACCACCAGCACTCATTAGAGGGCCTGAATTTAGCAATTGAAACCAAAATGAGTCATCGAAAAAAATGATTTTTCGAGCCAGCATCTAATGGACGTCGGTGTCATTGCACTTTAAGGTACTTCTACATTGGCTTTAGCTTCAAGCCATTGGAGTTGCACTTGAAAATAACAAAAAAATCTCTGATTTTGTATTGGCTTTAATGGAAGGAGAGCTTTTCAATCAAAATAAATCATGTTTTTGTTCATTTACAGCCAACTGTCATAGTTTTTCCCCAGCTCGAAGGTCTTTAAATAGATTTTCCACCATCCTGTGGGTTTGTATTTTCAATTTGTCCTGTGACACATTTTATGATCCATGACTGAAATGTCGGAGTTCAAGCAAATATCCATGCAGGACCATGATACAGTCCTGAATCATCCATGTTGGTTTAGTACTGCATATCCACACATTAAAGATAACTGCAGGCAATATTCAGCATGCAGAGTACTGCATGCTGAATATTGCACTTACAACATGCCTACACTTGGTATTCAATACATACACCATCAGGACACATAAAAGCATATACAATTCAGCAGACGATCACTCTTCTGAACAGCCAGGACGCTGTCCAATCAGGCCACTTTGGATAACAGTACAGTGACCCACGTGGCTGTTTGTCTCACCCACCTGTCATCATTAGCTCCGCAGCCGTTCAGGACAGGCGTGTTAATGTGCTCTCTGATGTGCAGGACGTCTCTAAACCTGAACTTTCACTTCCTCCAATAAGCCTCTCACTCCTGTAGTTTCTCATCATTGCATCCACTCAGGAGTATCATCTGAAATGCATCAATGAAGTAAAAAATTTACATTGACATCCTCTTTTCTGATGTGACGCCACCGAGACAACAGCGCACATCTGAAACTGCATAATTACACGCTCAAAGGAACAATAAATACCAAATGTGCATATTGTTGGTAGGAATGAATATCACAGTGTGGGATTATTTGTGTGGAAGTGTGCACGTAGATTAAATTAGGCTTTCTGCGTTTGACTGCCAGAGACATTTGCTCCGGCGTTAATACGGTTGAGCAGCAGTCAGAGTGGGAGCGTACAATTTGTGTAAATTAGAGTGACAGAGTGCCTCATCGCAGTAATCAGCCATTTTTATCAGCTGCACAATGCAGACTGAGTAACTATAGAGTGATCATCACAGATAGTAACTGTTGGAGTTGCTAAAGGCCAGAAAACCTATGCTGAAAACAGATAAAAAGCAGAGTCCAATTTTCAGTCTATTTGGCAGATTGTGTTGTGATTTTCTTCCCTGCAGAACACTGGAACAGATAAACGCTGCACCTTACAATGAGAACAACTGAATCATGATTTACTGCATGCCACATGTGCGGGCAACAAATACATAGAGAATCACATACATTACTAGCAGCTCACCAAACACTAGCGTCACGCTGTGGCCTCCTGCTGAGATAGGAGCTGAGATATAAACTCACACAATGTGACCCAAACATCAGCATATGGCAATTCAGAGACGAGGCGTGTGTTAATCTCGACCGCCAGTTTCCCATGATAAAATTGTATTTTCTAGTTTGCTGAACAGTCAGAAGCAGGAAGACATTTCCCTGAGTGATGACAGGACAATATCCCCCCCCTCCCACCCTCTATAGGGAACAATTAAGATTCTGGACCTCCCCAGAGCACATCTCCGAATTGCAAAAACAACCCTACTGCTGGTAATAATGTCACCCGAGACAAGAAGTGATTATTTGTTTTCATGATGCAACAGTGAGTCCTGCAGTGAAGCTGTGAGGCAAGAAGTTGATGAATACACAACAAGAAAAAGTGCTGGGAATGCAAAGTCTAATGAGTGTCAAGTTAATCAGAAAAGACATATTGTAGAGCTGGTGAGAGAAGAGTAGTTTGAGTGTTTAAGGAAACTTGATACACAAACACACACACACAAACACACACATATATGTATATATAGATATAGATATAGATATAGATATATGCATCTTAAAGGAATAGTTAGTAAAAAAAATTTTAAAAATTAAATTAATTTGCATTATTGTTCAGAATTAGATGCTAGTGCTATCCGTTGGTTAGCTTAGCTTAGCACAAAGACTGGAAACAGGGGGAATCAGCTGACTGGGTTGTTAGGTTGCCAGGCAACCAGCGTTTTACAGGAGTAAAACCACCATGTGTCGTTTCACACATAGGGTTTTGTACGGATTAAACAAATGAGGTATAATGTGATAATTAATGAGCTTTGGAGCTGCTGGTAGACAGATTTTGTTATCTTTGGACAGAGCCAGGCTAGCTGATTGCTGTTTCTCGTCTTTATGCTAAGCTAAGCTAACTGGCTGGTAGCTGCAGCTTCATATTTATCATACAGACATGAGAGTGGTATTGATCTTAAGTGGATAAGCGTATTTCCCAATATGTTGAATATTTCCAGAGTTTTACACATGTTTTGAAACTCATGGGTAAAAATCACAGCCAGAGACAGCTGAGATGGAACAAAATTTTGCCAGCTATGTCGCTGTTTTGTTTTTTTTTAAATTTTTTGGTAAACTTGCTAATCATAACCCACCAACACCAGTTTGTGAACATTCTCAGAGATCAGTTTCACCAATCTACATTCATATACTAGCTCACTGATATTTGCTTTCCCAACCCACATACAGGTGAAAAACACAGTCGTCCTCTAGGATTAAAACTTCTCTTCAGTTTTCTTCTACAAACAAAGTTACAGGACAGGTCATGAGAGATAGAAGCCTCTTAACATCCATCCTTTGTTTGGAATTTTTACTTATTTTGCATACCCAAAGGGAAAAGCTTATAACAGAAGAACTGTGAGGCCAAAAAGCATGAGTTAGGCTTCATTTGAAAGGTATCATCTTCTAGTTTCTGAAAATGTGCTTGTTTAGCATGTGGCCAAAACACAACATAAAAAAACAATATCAGTTCAAATATGGCTCAAAAAAGTGTTTTTGGTCCTTGTCTATAATGAGTTGAATAACAATAAATAGGACATGCTTAATGCCAGAACTATGCAGATCACCACATACCTTCTACATCTTATCAACCACACCTGTATGAAATTTCAGACCTCTAGGTCTAACCTTACAGGCGCTTTTTAGTTTGTGGTGTCACTGGTGTCCCCAAACCTCCCCAGAACGTCTCCAAGTGGCCAAGTTGTGCCAGTTGCTTTTACTCATTACTGCCTGATACTAAAGCCACTTACAGCTTTACAGCTTGGCATCACACAGAAATGTTTGTGGTTTATTACACCTATCTGACAGCAGTGGTATATTCTATGTGATACCCCAGAAACCTCCATCCACATTGTTTGATGCTCTCACAGTGTTCATGGAGGTTTCCAGGGTACCATAAAGCAAGTGTCCCCCCCCGCCCCCCGCCACTTCCACATACACACACATTGTAGTTCAATTAAAGGCTTATGTCACACCCCAACCAGCATCCACCACTCTTCATCATCTGTGTTTTTTGGGAGGAGAAATATGAATTTGTGCAGACAAACATGGATCACACACATGCAGCTGTCTAATGGAGCTCAGAGCTGTGATGAATCATCCTGGGTTGACAAGCTTCCATAAGCAAACGCACTGAAGCACAACAAGTACGCCCACATACACATAAAGTACCCGATACGTACAGAACCATAGCCTCAGTGTGTACTATATATGTGTGTGTGCGTATTGAATGCCAACAACAAGTGGACCCCTGGCCTGATTTGTGCCCTCCGCCCCACCTCTGTCCAGGCAATTCCTTTTATTGAGTCAATTCAATTCAGCGGGTGAACAGAGGTTTATTGATGTGCCTTCAAGCAGAACGACAGAGAGACAGACAGACAGCGAGACAGAGAAACACCAATGTAAAGTAAACACTGGCAAAGATTGAATCTATCAGCTATTGATTGTGATTGTTCAAACATAGAAGAGTAAAGGTTGTGAAATCAGTCCCTGTGATTGTGAGTGTTGAAGCAAATTTATCAAATTAAATTAAAACCATTGCAGACCATATGGGACATAATCTAGCTGGCAAACGGATGTAAAACATGTGTGACCCAGCAGATACGAAGCAGCTTCAAACAGTAACAGTTTTGGCAGCAGCACATTTAAAGCTTTGGCTTCATCGTGTTTTTATTTTGGACAGAAAAACGACACAATGAGCTCAAAGTACAAGCTGTTGGCTCTGAATACAGGCCAGGCAGGTTTTAACCTTACCAGATTAAAATTTTAGATTTTTTTCAGATTATAAATAAATATATAAATAATACATAAATGCATATATGCATCTAAAAAAAAAAAAAGCTGATGTTTCGGTTTTCAATAGATTTTAGTCTCCTTAACATCTGTCTCACGAGGTGGAAATGACAGTATATGTTTTTGGAGTGATTAAAGACTATAATGATTCTTCAAAAGATCAATTTTAATGATTCAGTTTTGCCTTCTTCTTTTTAATCTTTCAAATATATTCCCCATATTGCTTCCAGTATCCAACCGAAGATTTTTCAGTAACAAAAAACTGCAAGTGAATCCAGTTTCTGTCTCTGTACATGTCCAACCTGTCACACATAAACACTGCTTCCTGTATTTGCATCACATTGCTTTGATTATACAACTACATTATAATGTAGTTTAGAGTTATAATTAACAAACCTTAGAATCACACATTCAGATGACTGAACCAGATGTTAAACAGAAATTTATTCCACTTCAAATGTGCATTGGACATAAAGCACATGTATGACAGAGGTTTTGTGTCCCAGTTCATGACCTGCATTTCCTGCTGGTTCCTCTCCCCACAGATGACTCTCAGAAGCAGGAACGCCTGTGAAGAGAGTTGAACTGATTAGCATTTTAAGAAGACAAACCCAAAGACCATTGTGGTATGGCAATAAATCTGCAACTATCCAACATGATTTACATACTCAATCCATAAAACCAGCCATTAGAACAGGAACTAAACTGCAATATTTCCAAGAATCGACAAAGATTGACACTCCAATTCTGGCCAGGTGTCAGAGGTTAATTGACTGTTGTTGTTTATGAATGGAAATCACCTGCCACCATCACAGATTCATGACCCCCAAATTCCTCTTTTCCCCTCTGGTGAGTTTTTAATTTTTCCCTACAGGCGCCTAAGCTGTATCTACAGCCTTGTGGTTGAGCTTCTAGCACTAAAACCATCCCTTTAACACAAATGAAAGTTGGATCAATTAATTCCTTCCTCCCACAGATTTTCCATCTTCTCTTTCAGGAAAGTCTTGAGGATTAATAAAAAATATACAGTACAGTATATATTCATCACTTCAAACATTATCTGCAGCAATCTTATAGCTTATATGCAGGAAATATCTCACGGGAAGATGATTCAAAGTCGACCCATCACAGTTTCGTTGGATTATATCTTCACAGCGCTATTGTTTCTTATCTGTGGTCTTGTTAGTGATTTCCATTTCCACTAATACAGCAGAAAATAGCTGAGCTTCATGCACTATCAGTGACTGTTCAGCAGAGTTCAGAGGCAGTAAATTTTAAAAGCCCTCTGCCTTTTCAGAAAGGATGTCAGAGGCTTCACCAGCCCCCTCTCCAGTGCTGTTAATGCAAATTAAAACCTGGCTTTTCATATTTGTTTATATCCCTGTTTATACTGTAAAAGTATTGTTTGTGTCTACCACGCCAGATGTGACATGCCTCATATCTCTTTTTCTAATTCAGAGATTGAGCTCCCTTCTCTCTGCTCAGATGATCCATCTTTCGTCTGTGAAAGCGACAGCGATGGTTTGTTGTCAGACAACAGGTGCAGGAGGAGAGGGAGCGGCTCGTTTGCATCGCTGCAGTGTCGCTGTGACAGAGAGCAGGTGTTCGCTGTGATTGCTTGGCGGTGTGTTTATTTCTACTCTGTTCCTCATCGAGTTGGAGCTGAGACATAACTGTCATCCTGCTGGAAGACTAACACTTCATTGTTCCAGAGTCATCCAAACTTTAAAAGCTTGACATGTATTTACCTTTCATATTTCATTGTCATTTTCTGTTGTGATACTATAATAGCCCTCATGGTGTAAACTGGTTCATTCTATTTGCTGCTATGCAAGTCTGTAATAACAATACTGAGAGTCCACAGCCGTGCTAGCAGCTCTGTGAGGCTGTGATTTGGCACAGTGGTGCTTTGATCTAAATGTTAACATGCTCACAATGACAATGCTAAGTTGTTAAGAAGATATAATGTTCACCATCTTGGTTGTTAATTAGCAGTAAACACAAAGTCCATCTGAGGCTGGTGGGAATTAATTTTCAGGAGCTATAGCGAAAGTTCAGTCAGGAAGACAATCTGCATGCATAAGCCTGTAGTTATATTTCTCATACCATCATGCTTGTCACATCTCTCACGCATGCTCAACCATAATATCCTTTGCTGTCATTATCCGGGGCTATCAGTTGAGCTATCAGCTGGTCACATTTATCCAATAGCAGGGCAACACACCTCCATTGTCAGCCATCTTGTGGTTGTCTTTTTAAATACGTTTTTTCCTTCTCTGCCTTTAGTGCTTTCATGCTGCATCATCACCATCACTGCCCAGTCTTCACAGATTCATCACTTCATCAACCTCATCAGCCTTATCAGTCTCAGTGGAAGTCAACAGCCACCACCAACACCAGTGTCTGGACTGAATGGGGGGGATTTATCTTGATGCTGCTCAGGACTGATGTCCCTCCATTACAAAATCTCCCTGTAGAATCTAAACACCAAAGACATTTTATAAGACTAATTATCAATATCATCTGTACAAATAACACTTATCTTTGCTTAATTCATTGTCTCTCCTGATTGGAATAAGTATTTTAAGTAATTATCAAATTTAGATTTGACCCTGATGATGGCAGTCTTTGTAAAGCTTCAGTATGTGAACATATGTCAATCCTTTAAAATTAAATCAGTATTAATGTTCCAAATGTATGAACACAAGAGGTAAGAGATACAGCAGAGAAGATTATTTCTAAAATTATTCAAATGGATCAAAAGTTTTTAATATTAGGGTGTATCCAGAATAGCACAATTATATTAAAGGATTTGGCTGTTGATTTTCTATATTTTTCTTATTGTCAACAAATCTCATGTACAGAGCAAAACCAACAATGAACTCATTGACCAACAAATCTGATATGTCTTATTCCTCTGTGCCATAGACCTCTGTTATTGTCCAAAACTATTAAAAATCTGTCAGTGAGCCACATCACTGCACTGGGTGATATGTATCTTTGCACCAAAGGCAGTGGTTATGTTGGTTTGTTTAGAAATGTCTCAAAAAATTAATAACAGTGATAAGAATTTTAGTCTCAGGAGAGTAGTTCCTTGTACTGTGGACACCACTGAGCATGTGCAGGAACACGGTTCAGCTTCACTAGCTAGTTTACATATCACAATCTTTTCACTTTCAACTGAAGTAGTACAATGTAGTACAAAGAGGAATAACATACCCCACAATTTAAGTTTCATTTTATGATAACTGTTAATGACGTGGATTTCTGTGTCCCGATGACCAGCATGTAGTCTTGCCCGGCTGTTGAAGGGAAAATACACATAAAATAAAGAGAGATCCCTGTGATTTGTGACTGTAAGCTATTCGTTATCTAAACTTATCTTAAACATTACACAAGGGTGTAAACACTGCTGTGTCACATTTTGTGTTGTGATGTGACAATTTACAACATGGGATAGAGCAGAATTAAGACTAGATTAATGTGATCATATAAACAGCTTCACCAGAGATGTTTTATTTTCTTTAATTTATTTCTAATCCACCCCTAAGTCTCCTCCATGAGGAAGAGGACTCACTGACTTTCTCTTCTTTTCTTTATTGTACTGCAAAGATGACACAGCAGCTGGTGGAGGCATCTGTTTCAATTCAATTAACATTTCCCAGTAGCAGTCTGGAAATAAATTCACTGTTTTTAGTGTTTCACCTAAAACTTTGACTCATCACAACACTTTGGTATTTTCGGATATACACTTATTTGCTTTCTTGCTGTTCGATGGGAAGATCAATACCACCTTAATATCTTTCAGGTAGCTTGGCTTAGCATAAAGAATGGAAACAGCCAGCCTGGCTCTGTCCAAAGGTAAAAAAAAATCCACCTTCCAGCACCTCATTGTAATTTCCTGAAGTCTTGGCAACACAGTGAGGCAACCAGCGAGACTCCCTGCTCATGCGTCTGTTTTTTTAAACAAACAAGATGTAACATGTTAATTAGAGAGAACTGGCAAATTTTGTTACCTTTGGATAAAGTCCAGCTTGCTGTTTCCAGTATATGTGCTAAGCTAAGCTGGTTATTTGTACAGAGCTTCATGTTTACTGTGCCAACAACACAGTGGTATTCAGCAACAACCACAGACTGTATATAACGATGGACATAGCAAGTTGTGACATCACCCATCGGTTTGCGTTGGAGCCCGTTTGATGCCCAGCAGGTGATCAAACTGTCAATCACAGCTGTCAATCAAACACCCACACGGCAGACATCAAAGCTACTATAAGTCCTCAAATCTCATTAACAACATCAATAATTTCCAAAATGACCACCAGCACACTTGCTAGAAGGCCCAAATTTAGCAATTGAGACCAGAATGACTCATCAAAAATAATGATTGATTTAGTATTCCTACAGAGAAGTTGACACTTTTTGAATGGGAGACAGTTGGAGCATCTAGCGGCCGTCAGTGACATTTGCACTTTAATGTACTTCCACACTGGCTTTAGCTTCAAGCCATGGTTGTGGCTGCTTGGCAAGAGCACAAAGAAAAATATTGAACTTTTCCTTTAAAAGTTGACTCCAGTTCCAAAAATGAGGACTTGAGACTTGACTGCCTGAAAACTTGATTTTACTTGAAACCTCTATTAATATACAATATGCACTTTAAAACAAGCACTTTAGTTGTAGTGTTTCTAGTTGTTACAATGTACTCCGTTATTATGCACTTTTTAGGATTTTTACAATTTATTGTGTCATTCTTTCTGGTGTGTTTTGTTGAGATGTGTTTGCTCTGCTGCGTGTACTTAAATTGCTCTGCTGGCGATAAATAAAGTTCTTTGAATTGAACTGAATTACACTGACCTGGTAAAATCCTGCGGCAATAAAGACATAGACAGAAGCAGTCAGGTCTTGAAAAGTCAAACACCTTTTAAATTTAATTATCAGGCTCATAAACTTTCAAGAAAACAATGAAAGGAGTAAAACAGAGACTGTCTTATGTTGAGGATGTTTTGAAGAATGTTTCTTTTCTGTAGCTGTGCAACTCATTTTATTTATCGCACAGACTGCAGTTACAAAGCAAAACTAACAAGACAGCTTCACTAAAAATGAGATCAGAGGGAGACACCTGACAGACTGAGCTGCAGTCTGCTGATGAACACGTCCTGCTCTGTGGGAAACACCGCTCTCCTCCTCACAGCTTTATACCTGCTGCCTGATTTGTGTTGCATAATGAAAGTCTTGCATTGCCTGATCTGTCAACATCGTCTCTTTGCAGACAGCAGAACGACTGGCAACTGGCGACTGGATGTAGAAACAGCTGCACTCACAGAATCAAGGAGTCAACATAGCCTTCATTTCAATCCCAAGATGCTGCTATTGTTAAGTTTTACAGCAATTTAGATGTTTTTACTGACAATATAACAATGTGTCATCACCCTGAATCAATATTACTTTTCTTTTCACCATAATAACCGTCTGAACAGCTTCATCAAAGCCTGTTTAATTTGTTTCCCTCCGTTTCAAAAGAAGCAGACAGGCCTGTAAACATGTCTTCACCTCATATAGTTGTAGTCGTGATAAAACAAGTTTTTATTACAGTTTTAATTGTCTGTATTATGGGATTTAAACCTCCAGCTAGCACACATAAAATGATGCACACTGAAATAATTAAGTGTTGGTGGTCAATAATTAATTAGATTAATTCAGAAACCACATTCATTTTCCAAAACTGTTTTGTTTCCATCTTGAATGAGTTCAGGATGAGACTGGACTGTATCAACTGCAGAGAAGTGTGTGTGTGTGTGTGTGTGTGTGTGTGTGTGTGTGTGTGTGTGTGTGTGTGTGTGTGTGTGTTCATATTTGGAAAGGACAGAGAGGTGACAGAACAGTATTGCACGGAGGAAGGATTACGTTTCTGTTACACAATACAACCCAATCATGACTCAATCTCTCTTTCTCTCACACACACACTTCCACACTTTCTTTTTTTCCAAACATCACTATCCTATGATCACATACTGTACACAATAATTAATTAATGCCTTCTCTTCTCATTTCATCTGCACACAAAAAACCCGCCTCCTGAAACATTCATTTGTCTTAATCTGTCTTATGTGAATTGTTTGTGTAGGTGTTGGTGTCCCTGGAGACTGACAGAGATTAGGGGAATATGACCTGCTGATTTGCACTGTGATCCAGTTTTAAACTGTAATCCATAATGCCACAGGAGACTCCACAGATATTAAACTGACAAATTAAAAAACTCTATGAGTAATCTTGGGTTAGTTTCCTGTGGTAAGGATGGAGCCAAAATACTAACTTATATCAGGGGTAAAACAATGAGTTGAACACAAGAGACAACAACCAAACTGCAATCAACAGATTAGAGTTTCATCCCTCGTTTGATCTACTGAGAAATCAGCAGGTAAATAAAAATGTTACGACTGTGTTATGTTTATATCTTGTTCTACTTCTGTTTGGATCTGTTTCAGTTTTTTTTTTTTTCAGGAAAAACAAGTGTTGCTGTTCTACTTTATAACCAAGATGTCCTACTGTTAAAGAATAGCTCATGTGCACTATGTTAGAGAATTATTACACACACACACACACACACACACACACACACACACACACACACACACACAGTGTTGTCTGTGTCATTTAAAGGGACCATTTCCATTTTTAACCTGATCCAAGCATCTGGTCTGTTCTTCATCAACAAGGTGAAGACATGCTGCAGTGCTACAATGAGCTGCCTCCATAAACTTCAGCCTCCTCTGATTATAAACAGATCCTGAGGAATTCTGGTTAATCAAAGTTAAATTACTCCACTCCGTCCGCAGGCACAGTAATTCACCATGACTGTAACAACCAAAAATCCATCAACAAATCCACCATCTGCCTGTTGAATATTACACGAAGTCAAGCAGCTGAAATATGATTGCTGTGGACGTCTGGTTGAGTTACGTGATTGATTGGCAGTGAGATGAAATATAAGAGTTACTACAGTTATCTCATATTAGTTACACAGGATGTGACAATACTACTGAAGACACTAATATAGAGGTTAAATTGAGAGTCGAACTGAATTATTACCACCATATATTTGAGTATAATGGAAAACATCAGGCTGTGATGTCACATTGTTTATCTACAGTGCTATCAAACAGGCTCCACACACTTACTAAAATCTGTTAAAATCTGTTAGAACCCTAAAAATGGTTGGGATTAATCTTATTATGCATTTTAATTCTCACACATAAAAATGCACATATAAATGTTCCAAATCAGCAAGTCTTGTGTGTGTTAACACTGTTCTAATGTCTGCATGGGGTGTTGGATCTTCAAGTTTGATTATGCTAAATTAAACATTAACTTTGTGTCTATCACCATCACCTGACACTCTGTCTCCTCCTTCATGCAACAATCTGAAAATACTGATAGAAATCATAGTTTGTATTCAGTGGCTATTTATTTTAATTAATCTGCATGTTGCAAATTGCAGCACGTAGCTGTAATTCACATGTGCATTAGAATTACTAATTTGTAGACATTTTCAATTAATCAGTAGATTGTAATCATGTAATGTGATGCTAACAGCTGCTCTTATTAGACTCAGTGTCAGTCTGTGTATCTGTTGTCAGTTCAACACAGAGAAAACATCTTGATAAATTGTCTTTAAATTTTGTACTTTGGTCGCCAGCAGATTAACCAGCAGGTCAAAATTTCCACTTCTCTAATAGAGGAAGACAGAATAAACTAATGACCAAATCCCGCTTCAACTACACTTTGAGTTGAATGCTAACGTGCTGAATATTAGCGACTTACACTAATCTGGTGAATGTTACAAATGTTACCATTGATCTGTTTATTACAATGCAACACATCAGTCAATAATTTTATTAGTTACACTGTGGATGGATCAAAATGTCTGCTGTGAGAAACTTGTATTCAACTTTAATCCCACTCTTTTTCCCCTGTGTGTCTCTGCAGTGGCTCTGACCCCTCCCCCTAAACTTTACATTTTTGCCGCTCTAGTGGTACAGATTTAAGGGAAGCTTATAAATGGCACTAAATCAATACACATCCTCTGCGGTGCACCTGCATGAGAAGTGTTGGATGAGCATGTTTTTCCTTATCTGCTGAGGATCTAAGAATAGCAAAGTTGTCACTCCGGTTTTTAATTCATCTCTCTGTTTTGTTTTCTGTGTAATGAGCCTCCCATTAACTCCCAGACTGTTAGTTCTCACAGTGTCTGATGATATTTTTTCCTCTTAATATTCTGGATAATCCGATTACAGCATCAATCTAAAATGAACCATTTCATATAAATCCTAAATTTGATCCTAGCAAATTGTGCTTTTATTAGAGAAGGTAATTTACTCATTTCTGCAAGGTTTCAAAATATTTTATTGTTGGAAGACAACAGACTTGTGCAACACCTTTAAGTAACATGAGGACCTCCACATTTTCACAATGTTAGTTAGTAAAAACTAAACATTTAAGCTGTTTAAGGGAATAGAAAACTTCAGGCTTCATGTCTGTCATCAGTGCACTTTTTAATTTTTTTATGAAAATAAACACCTCAGTTACATTGCATTGATATTAAAAACCAAAACCTAAAAATAAACATATGCATCTAGACGCATGTTTCCTTTCTTACCATTTTCCAAGCTGTATCCCTCATGCAGTATGAAACATTTTAATGCGCTCAGACTATCCACAAAAGAGAGAAACTCGGCTATAAGCTGCAAGATGGCTAAAAGGCAAAAAGATCCACAACGTCCTGGGACAAAATAATGTGTTAACAAAGACAACAAGCACTCGAGGGTAAACTTCAGGCTCCCTCTGATGTGGGTTTCAACACAAACCATCTGTGACTGACAGGAGGTTTGGTGCTGAGGGTTAGACTATTGTTTATTCAACCTCCCCTAAAATCCTCTGTGAATTTAGTTACGGATGAATTCTGCTGATCAAATGTTGGAAGTAATTTGCATCTTCATGCACTGCATGTTTGTATAATCAGACAGTGTTGTTCTCGCCTGCAGGTTGTCAGTAGTGATTGTATGTGGCAATCTTAACATTTCGTTGAAACTGAAATGATAACAAAGACATTATTTGAACATGGATGAAGACCTAACTGGCTTAACTTACAGTACATGCTTTGTCTCTCGGCCAATACATGATGGTGTAAACTGCTGCCACACAGTCGCCCTGAAGATGAATAAGTGGGAACAATGAACGAATGGATGGATGAACTAGATGTGGTACATGCGTCCTGACAAATAGACTAATCACTGCATCGTCTTTAATAACTTCAAAGATGCTATACTGTAGCTCAATTAGAAAGTATCTTCAGAAAGATAAATAGGCCTATATATTTTGCTTGAAATACATGATTTTTGAGGCTGATACTGATATTGATGTTTAAAGCAGTATGTTGATTTTTTTTTCTTGTGGCCACTTTGGAACAACAGAACAAACTGTAAACAAAAAATGACACATTATCACCTTATTACGTTGTTATGATGAATATGTTAGCGAACAGTTGCCTGTTTCAAGCAGTAGACATGTAGCAACATTAGCTTCCAGTTTGAGTCGTGTTTGTGTCCATCTGATGAATTTAAGTCTGATACTCACTCCCCTTTTAGAGCTGTTTTACTCTCCGCCAACTCCTGAGGGAAATATTTGGCTGTTTAGCTGCTACATGCTCCATTTTCACCAGCTATTAGCTAACTTTCTCTGCCTGCAGTTGGACACGATGTTGATGAGAGCGGTGTAACTGAACCAAAACAGTAAAGTTACAGGCCAGAAAACCAAAACAATGAGCTGAAAGACACCAAAAAGCCCCGTAGAGTTGAGGGGAAATGCAGAGTTTGGTGATAATTCTCTATGAGTTTGTCACTATGAGTGACTCCTTTCACATTTCACACATTTCGTCTGACCCACTGTTAATATAAAAATATTGATTAGTGCAACTTAAACATTAGAAAAAAATGATAACAGCATATCAGCGAAAATATGTCATAAACAAACATTTTAAAAAAAGATCCCCTAAATGTGTTTTTTTATTAATTGTAACCAAGATTTATACTGAGTTGAGCATTTTACCAGTGAAAAATATATTTGTCATTACTTTCTCTGACATTTCATACAGTATATGCTGATAAATATATCTGTGATCAGCTGAAATTGGCTGATAATATTATAATATTGGCCAAGTCAACGTATCCATCTGGCTCTAATTCTGTTCTACAACACTCTCTATTGTTTTCTGTTTGCTTTACAGCCAAAACCATAGACTTCATATACAGTCTATGGTCAAAACTCAATACAATATCCAGAAGTGTCCTAATCTAAAAGGCAGAGTGTCCAATTGTCCTTTAAAACTTTGCCACCATGACACCATCCTCCTGAAGTCAGTACTTTTAATTTCTTCATCATTAGATGAACTAACAGAAAAACCCCTTAGAAACAGTATCCAATACATCATCATATCAGCTGGAGGGGAAAAAAGTCCATAATAATTAAAAGGCATTGAAAGCACAGTGTAATATGTAGCAGTTCATCTCTGCCGCAGAAGCATCATCATTAGCCTCAATATCAACATATAAAACTTATTCAGTAGTTTTAACTTGAACTTCATAAAGTTCATGCACTCTGTTGATTCAACATGAATAAAACAGCCTGTAAAATAATGAGGGGATATCATGTATCGCAGTCACAGTTCACTAAACTGCGCTACGACTGCATTAGCAAATGTAGCTTCTGTCGGATGATTTCAGAGTTCATGGTCCACAGGAAGTCCGTCAGTCCTCCTGTGAGCAGTTCCTCCATGGGGACGAACTGTAACACCTGTCTGTCACATCCAGAAGATGGATTTTCACCTTCTTCTCCTCTTAACAACTGACCAATGTAGTTATGGACATCAGTAAGGACCGGGAGTATTCGGGCAGCAGCTTCAGGGTAGAAGCCAACACATACAAGCACTGCTCCGACCACGCCTGAGGGGGGCGGACTCCTGAACGTGACCGAGCGAAAACACGCGTGCAGGCAGAGCACAACTGCTGCAGTAACACGAGTGAAGGCAGAAAACACAGGCAGCAGGAGGGCGTCCCCAGAGTTCAGGTTCTGCAGGGAAAACACAACGCAGCCCAAGAGCTGGTGCTGATACAGCGGCTCCCCGTCGTGCAGCGTGATGCAGCCTCTCTGAGGGAATGAAGGCTCCCCAGAAAATGTCAAGACTAAATCCCCAATTTGGCTCTCACAGGCGTCCCACAGTGAGCGACTGCCAAACACCAGACACCGCCTTTTCTCTTTGTTGCCTTCACTGTCAACTGTGAAGGTGCAAAGACCTGCCACATCTGACAAGATGGAGGCAGTGCAGACCGCATGGCAAGAGTCACAGGGAGACACACGAGTCCAGTCTACTGCTGATCTCTCAGCTGTGTCCACCAGTGCTTCATTCAAGTGGTTCAACAATCCTCCTTCACAGAACGGAGAGTTTCTGACTGCAGGCAGCGCAGCGCCGGCGATAATGTACCAGGAGTCAACGTGACAGTCAGACAGGGGTCCTTCCAGCACGCAGCCCGCTCCGCTGGTCTCAGTGCAGTGTCTCTGTATCCAGGTGGCATGGCAACCCCTCTCGATGCGCTCCCTCCAGCTCAGGGTCTGCAATTCCCTCCGCTCGTTGAAGGAGCCTGTTTGCTTCTTCTGTCCCAGAGGTCGCCCCGCTGAGACGCTGCAGCAGGCAGGACTCACCGTGTTACGAGAGATCCATCGACTCCGTGGAAGGAAGCTCACCTGAACACAGAGAAACGTGATTAAGTTTGATTTTAGACTCGTTGAGAGACAAACGTTGAATTTCAAATGAGTGCAAAATAAACTGCATGTCAGAATGTTCAATGCCTTCAGAGGGATATAATCCCTTTTGAGTTTTTTGAATTTTTAATTCAAAATGCTGCTTAGTAAGTCCTCAGAAAGTTTGCAAATAAACTTGTAAATGAGTCACAAGTATACAGACACTCCCATGACATTTATCTACAACTTAAATGGATTCCACTGAGAGAGAATGACAGATTTTGTTTATTTTGCTGACAGTCAATTAGTTGATCAATAAAAACAAAATAAACTAAGAGCAATTTTGAAACTTGATTATTCAAAGTGATTCAGCAGGAAAAAACAACCAAACATCGGCTGGTTAAACCTTTTATGCTCTGCTCATTTTGGTAAGAAAAATGCTGAATAATATGTTTAAAAAAGTTTTAAGATCTAATTTGGTCTGTAGTTTAGCTAATGTGGTCTCAGGTTCACACTTTCTAGTCCACCTCAGTACGGGTCAGTTCAGACATGAGGTGCTACAGACAGGTCTCAAGATGAGGGGAAATCAAAACACAATAAATTAATCATTTCATATGTTGCATTTTGGGTGAGGAGGCCATCGTGGCCACTGAGATTTCCCCCTATGTTGCCTGCTGAGTGAATTTCACTCAGCCTACAGGTTTTTAGATTGTTATTTGTGGGTTTTTATGTGCAGCATTGCCACAGAAAAAAGTAATAAATGGACGTCACTGTGAAGGAGAGTTCCCACACTGGGTGTCCCTGACTATGGACGACCGTTCTAACCACTCAGCCAAAGGGTCAACCTGCTAGCCAAGGGTCAGCGTGTCTAAGTCTTCCATGGTCGTTACTCTCTATAGTGCACGGGCCTGCACCAAGACAATGTTTTCCATCAGTCTTAGAGCTGAAGAAGGTATCAAGAGGCAAACGCTCTACGTGCTATTTCTGGATTTTCTCATTGACCTCTACACTGTACTGCAGTCTGTCTTCTACCCAGATTTCTCATTGGTACATATATATTTTTTAATTATAAAATTGAATTTAAGTCTAAGAATGTGTTTCACTGATTCGAAAATGAGTTTAGAGAACATAGGAAACATGATGTCACAAGTTGCTGGTCTGCAGACATCATACCTGGAATCGCTGCAGGTATTCCTGAGCCGTACACTCCCTGATGTAGTCGAGTCGCTGCCTCTGCTCTGCGCTCATCCCTTCAAACAGTCGCAGGTTTTCTGTGATCGTCTCCACCTGCAGTGTGTAGAAGTACGAGCACACCTCTTCGTGCTGTGTCACAAACGACTGCGGGATAAGAGAATCTGGGAAAAGTGCTTCTCGGTCAGCAAGGTGCGGTCCGTAATTACGAATGAGTTTCGAGAGCAGAGGCCTCACAGCCTCCTTGCCTTCGTAGTTCAGACACACGACATAAACCTCGGAGTTCCCGGCCTTGCTGGTGGCAGGTTTGAAGACGTTGACGGAGCGGAAGCAGCAGTTGAGCAGGTAGAGGAGGCAGACGGAGGAGTGTTCATAAAGGGTGAACATCTTCAGTACAAAGGAGCCGCCGGGGCTGAGGAGCAGCAGTGCAGCTGTGACCTCGCAGTAATGCAGTGACGCCACCAGCGCCTCCTGCTCGTCAGGGTTCTCCTGGCAGTCGAAACTACCATCTGCCGTCACCATATCGACTCTACGCATGTTAGTCACAAACGCCTGCAGCTCCAACAAATGCTTCTGGAGCATGATGTTGCCTGTGTTATCTGAGCCAAAGAACCACCAGGGCAGCGTGTTAGCGATTAACCGATCATCTGCGATGGTTGTGCTCCCACCGTTAGCCTCGTGGTACGGGTTGAGAGTGTTGGCAGCCCAGCTCCAGTCACAGTAGCGCGTGGACTCGCTGGTTTTAATGTAATGGTTTAGAGCAGTTATAAAGGCTCCTGGAGCTTCACACAGGTGCACTGTGTTCAGCTCCCCATCGTGAAGGGCCTCCTCTGGAAGAAGATTAAAGCTTCCCAGGATCTCATAAAACTTGCACCAGGCCTGAGTGCAGATCTCCGCGTTGGCAACAGAACGAACAGCCGCAATGACCTTCCCGGCCCGGTTGGTGGAGTTGGTGTGCTGATGCCAGACCTGGACATTCTTGTCACTGAGCTGGTTCTTCACGGCGTTCAGCGACACCTTCAGGGACTGCAGCCGGCAATGCTCCTTCGCAGGGTGTCTGAGAGCAACATTTGGGTCAGGGATGCCCCACTCTCCATTGGATGGTTTCACGTAGGTTCTAACTTTACTAAAAAGATCTTTAATCTCAGTTAGTATTTCAGGGTCAAACACCACCACATTGTTGAGCTGCTGCAGTCTGCCGACTTTCTTCCTGGTCGCGTTGCCGGAGCTCATCCTCCACACCTGTTGTAGCGGAGCCAGATGTTAGAAAAGCACCTTGATTAAAATGACAAACCTACACCACCCAGTTTCTGTTTTCATGTAATCCACCAGACTGTTTATGTGACCTGCATTCCTGCCAAAGAGTTGATTCTAATATTAAGAACAAAAAATCTGCAGTCAGTACGTTTCACATGGAAATACAGAGAGGCCTGGCTCTGCAATCCTTCATTTCTCTCTGCATGCATGAGCGGTGTTGAATTACTAATGTCGACTCATTGTGATGTGGCGCCCTTGGGCATCAGAGCAGACTGTAAATACTGGCGATTACTTCACCGGGCCGGGGCTTTACCCACTTGGAATAACAAGAGATTTTCTACATCACTACAAACACAGTCTCCTCTAATAAGACTTAAAAACAGCTAAATTTGCTCAACACTGCCATGATATATCAACATTTTCTTATTAGTTTAAACTGTTGAGATGGTTACTTGAGGCTCCAAATTATCTTAATGATTTGTTGCTGTCCAGAGAAAACCAAATATGTCCAAATTGTTGACTTAATGAGCAAGAAAAACGTGTTTTAGCTTAGTGACACATCATTTTTCAGATAAGCCCATGGGTTTTTAAATGGGTTATATTTCTTATGAAATAGGAAAATATACTCAAAGGAACATTTAATTCTGAGCTTTACTGAAAAATTAAAAAATCACCTAATTTAGAGATACATCGTTTTCCCTGGAGTAGGGCTGCAATTTAAGATTATTTTCTTTATCAATTAATATGTTGATTATTTTCTCAATTAATTGATTAGTTGCTTGGTCTAGAAAATGGTGAAAAATGTAAAACAGTAAAAAGAAGGCCCAACTAACAGTCCATAACTTAAAGATATTGAGTTTACTATCATAGAAACCAGAAAATATTCTCATTTAAGAGGCTGGGACCAGAGAATTTTCACTTTTTTTCTTAAAGAATGAATCCAAACAAATATCAAAATAGTTAGCAACTAGTTTAACAGTTGGTAACTAATCAATTAATCATTGCAGCTCTACACTGGAGACTGACCATGTGTTTGTTTACCACAGTGTGTCTAATACAGGAGCATGTTCTTCAACATGGTGTTGAGACCTTTTACTTTGTCATATTAAAAATTCTCATGGTGCAGTGAAAAGACTTTCAAACAATTCATGTAATTTTTAGGCAGAACTCATAACTCATGACATAAAGATAATTTACAGTCAAAATTAAATTAACCCAGAACTAATCCTCTGCTCGTGTGCACATGATTTAGGTGACAACACCGGGCAGGGGGACGTATTTCTGGGTCATTTCTTGATTAGTCTGCAGTGACTCGGTGATGAATGGCAATACATATGGCATATACGTAGCTAATGCCAGCACATTCATCAATAATTTCTCATAAATCATACTGTAAAGCGCTGCTACAGCGTATGAAAGTCATCTGCTCTGTGCTGCGTTTGTAAACCGCTCAGCTGCTAAACTAGCAAGAAAAACAGCCTGATGTGACTGTTTGCTCCATACAAGAGGTTCAGGAGGGTGATTAAGAGAGCTGAGATCAGTTTTCCATTTAGTGATAATTAATCAGGTCTGCGTGTAACACTGCAGACGTGCTGTAGGATCATAAAGACCTCAGCTGTAAATCAGTTAATACAAGCCAAAAGTAAAAGCCAGAACACAAATAAACACTAGCTTAGCATTAGTTATATGCTTGCTAGCCATTAGTGGCAAAACAAATTAGTTAATTTATTTGCTGGTCGATTGACAGAAAATTAACAGCAATTTTAATAATTCAATAATAATGATATGATAACAATAAAGTGCGACATAAAAATGCAAACATATGTGCATTGTAGCTTCTCAAATATGAGGATTTGCAGATTTTCTCTCATTTCATTATGAAGTGAATCCCTTTGTTTTTTCATAATAGGCAATTGGAAGACTACAACTTAAGCTGCAGGTATTTACGATTATTATATTACTAATAAACATCTAAAACATGTTTTACAGCAGTTAATATAAAAAATACTTGTATCATTTGTGGCAACATTAGTTCAAGATTTGTAGAGAACAATTTGTCCAAAATCATGAGATCTCACACTGTGAATGAAGATTCAACTGATCATTAATTTGAGATAGCAGTAGTGTCATATAAGAATATAAATGATCATATTGAACAATCACCCACTGAATTAACTGAATTATTGCCCAGAACTAGCTGAGTAACTTTTTTTTACAGATATTCAGACGTAAAGGTTAGCTGTATACCTGCATACACTGAAAACAAAGGGATGCTGAATATGAAAACATCATCAGAAATGCTGGCGACATTAAGACTGAAGTGTTTAAATATCATGTATTTCCTGAATCATCTGCACCATGAAAAACACCTGCTTAGAAAATCAGAAACTCTGCTGTGATGCGATTGACTGAATGTGTGAATTAGACTTTTCAGCTGTATAAAGGTAAACATGTTTAATGTAGCTGCATATTTTGAACTATTTTAGGCCAGCGACAAGACTTCTGTTTGATTATTTATGTAACTGTTTGTGAAACAAAGCAAATTGCTGTATCGCAGAAGTTAACCCTCAGCTGAAGCTGAACGGGACGCATCCTGAAGCATGAAGCTTGAAACCGTGTTTTGTCTCTTTAAACTCGCAAAGATTCGTATTTTTCTGCCACATTGTGAAGTTTAAACTTTTTCAGAGAAAAGTTTCTGTTCGTCTGCTCACTCTGTGGAGCTGTCTGCTGATAACAGAGACAGAAACAGCCTGAAAACACTGAGCAGTAACTCACCGGTCTGTGCTGTAGCCAGGAACGGAAGCCACGGTGTCATCATGTGACTCAGAACTACACTGCGCATGTGCGTGAAAGAGTGGGCGGGGCCTTTTTAAAGGAAAAGGACACTTTTTTTTTGTTCAAATCTGATAAATGACATCTGACTTAATAAAAATTATAAATGACGTGAAAATAAAAATGGCAATTAATGTGCAGGGAGAGAAAATCAGCTCAATAAAGAAATTATCTTTTTGATTACCCCTAAATAACTGTAACTTTCACCAAATGACAAGAATAATTCCATAAGTTAGGATCTTATTACATATCTTATTGAAAATTAACATATTCTAGCAATTATTATGTTTGGGAAGATGAAGATAAGACAACTGTATGTGTCAGCTGAGTAAGGCTGAATTTGAGAATTAGTTTGAGAATTAGACATGAAATTATCTGGAACATTTCCAGCATCTTTTATATAAAAATACATATGTGGGAAACATATCATCAATACAATCATTAACGCAAATTGTGAGAAGTTGATGTTTCGGAAATAAAGATGTTGAAACAAAATGTCTTTAAATTTGTGTTGCTGGTGGTTTGTAATATTTGATATGCCATGTTTCTAGGTTGCTCTGTTTTATACATAATTAAAGAACAAGAAAGCCAACATATTAGATCGTTGTCTTGTAAAATCCACAGGAAATGCAATTTTGCCTCCAGATAATTGTCTTTGGAGTTTTACTGTTTTGACTGCTTGTAGATTCATTAACATAGATCATGACTCTGTAAACATCACATTCCCATTCAATATGCACATGTTTAATGCTCCATGATAATGACTCTAATAATACGGCTGCATCAAGTATTTTTAACAAATTACAATGTATACAGTATGTCCAACGGGTAAATGGCTTGATATATACAGTAGGTGCATTGTTAAGTATTTTAAATTTCTTGTTATGGGTGAATTCAGAAGAATTTAATGTTCTGGCTGTTGAATTCACTCTATTCTGCTTGTGTGCATCTTTCCAGCCAGATTATCCAAAGTGAACTGATCTGTGTCATCACGTTACATAATTATTAGAGCCCTTTAGCGTGTGAGCTCATGAAAACATTGTGTCTTAGTGCTACATTTAAATGGGCATTACGCATGTATCTTTCATGCCTCAGTGCTACCTCACATAGACACACATATGCTGCTCATCTGGGTAATGTAGGCTTTGGTAAGAAAGGTGTGACTAAAGAAAACAGGACGCTCACAGTGACAGAGGGAGCCTCATTCATAAATAATGGACCTTTGGGATATACAGGTGCAATTAGGATTTCCAAAAATAGTGGGTGTAAACATTTTGTCTTATGATTTACTGCCAAAACAGTGACACCTCTTATAATATTAATGTGTGCATTGTGGAGTTGTACTTCTATTTATTTCTTGATGTTTCTGAATGTTCAGCACTGTTCAAATGTAGAGTCTCAAACTTTGACAGTCAGAGAAAAAACTGTGAATTCAAGCAGGTGTTTGGAAAAGTGGAAAAGGGGGGCATGGTTTATTGTGAGAATACATTCTTTATAACCAATAAATAAAAACTTAACAAATTTATCAGAAAATATAAAGATATTTCGCCATTATGCTCATTTTGTAAATCTGGAATAGACTCAACATAACACACGTTTTTTAACTGCTGCTATTGGTCAGATGTGTGTTTGTCAATATTCAGTTTAATTAATATTTAGCTCAATATTTAGTTGCTTTTGTAAATTAATTTATTTGTCAAAATACTTGGTTTTGTTTAAAACCAATAACAGAACGACTGATGATGATATAACATTGTGCCCAATTTCAGGCTTTTTTCAATCGATGTAGAAAACTTTTATGCATCGGTTATCACAAAAATCTGCTACTTCTCTGGAAAATATTGTGAAGCACATTTGATTTGATTTGTTTTGTTAAATTTACATTCATTTATTCATTTATTGGTTATATCAGTTATGTGACCTTTCTTTTTATATTGTCCCTGACTTATAATTTAACAGCTATGTCTGGGTAAAAAATGTGTCTGTCATTCCTCTGTTCCGGTTTATACATTATTAAATACTAGTGTCTCATTATTCTTGCCATAAACTTTGACTGAATGGTGATCGACTCTGTGACTTGTATTCAACACACATCTTGGCTCTGAAAGTCAATGTAAAGCCTGACTGGAAGTCTCATGGCTTCTACATGACCAAAGTTAAATATATGTAAAGAAAAATGACTGTTTTCAGTACATTTAGTATACTGCAGTTTTTGCTACAGTTGAGTGTGGTGTTATGCAAGTAGATTCCTAAATATGAGTATTGTTATACTCAAAAAAAAACTGCAGACTTATTTGACTTTACATCTTTCTGTTATTCATCTAAGGTCATTTGAGAGGAGAGGGGCATCTATGTCCATGCTGGTGTTGGGTAATGGAGAAAAAGGAGACTACTGTCCTAAAAGTGCTGCCAACCTAAAGACACAATCCACCATTCAAACAATTCTTGATAAAAAAAAAAACAACTTAAGTAACATAATAATAGCTTGCACGATTGAAAGAAAGATCTCAAGTGTTTCTGCATCTCTGTCACTTAAGATTCACACGGCTGCTATATTTAGGAGGAAAAAAGCTATTTCTAACATAATCATTTTAAATGTGTGTAGTCATGTAGAAAAACATCAAACAGGCCCTTAGGTGACATAGAAAGCTCTACAGAGTTTACAATATTCAAATACTATGTACACTGTATATCACAGTTGATATTAAGGAGATTGGGGTTTTAAAGGTCATGTGCGACTGTGAAAAAAATTAAATGTGCTCTGCAAATAGGAAGAGAGACAGCACCCATACTCATATGTGGTATGTTATTCCTAAAGGGCAGCCACTCCAGCTCACTCAGGTCTCCATTAACAACCCCAGAGCCAGCGACACCATCCTGTGCACTGAAAAACTACATGTGATCACTAAAATGTAACTCATACATGCCCTTCAGACTGACTGTTTAGGTAACACTGCAATGTTCTTTGCACTTCAGAGGGTTTGACATTGACACTGTGTATTTTATACATCCGGAAACATCTTCTATCTTTTCTTTGTTTTTGACAGGATATGGAGGAGGACATAACGGCTTCACATGTCATAAGAGAGGACAGTCATTCCTTGCATGACTACAAAATGTTGCTTCTCAGAAAAACGTAGACGCATAGTTTGCTTTAATCATTTAAGAAAAATTAACAGTTGTGTAGTTTGAATCGTCAAGTCATTACAATTTCTTAAATTAAAGCTGCACTTGGGGGCAGAATAACTCCAAAACAAGATGACAGACACAGAGTGTTGACATATGATCACCTGATAAAGGTGCAACCAACTGTCTGGGAAGACAAACCAACATTATTATCATACTCTCTTTTGGTCTCCATCAAATCCTGAGTAAAATATGAGACCCTTTAGCTGCTAGATATCAGAATTTCCTCACCAGCTAGTCACTGTAACTTCTGTCTGCCATTTGATGCTGGGAAGACAGCAAACAGAGTGTTTATGAGAACTTTTTACTCTTAACAGCAACCTGCTCCAGGAAGAAATTAATGAGCATGGTGTGACTGGACCAAAACAGTAAAGTTTTGGCAAAAAACCAAAACAATGAGCTGAGAGATGCTAAAACTCTGTACAGCTGAGGAGAACTGCAGAGTCAAATGTGCTGCTGGGTAGGGGTGTGCCCGAATACAAATGCGTTATTTGGCAAAGCACAAATAGTGTTTTTTTTAATGAATATTTGTTTCATACAAATATTTTTTAAATTATTTGTTTTTGGGAAGGAAAAAAACATGTCAAATACCAGTGCGCAGGTCGGTTATAATGCTATCTCAGTCTCTCTCCTCTGCTCTGCTGTTACATCTATCAGCAGGTCTCAACGGGGGGAGTCACATCCACCTGCTACATGACGCACATTTCTTTATTTGGACATCACTCCCACAGTTTAGGGTGTTCCCCAGAGATAAAGCTGAGCTACTGACACACACAAAGAGCTCTCAAGGGACTCTCCTTAACCTGCTGTTCCCCTTCTCCTTTCCACAAAGTTGGGTTGTAAAAAATAAGCAATGAATGAAAAGTGCAAAGTAAGAATCACCTTTGAAGTTCTTCCCTACACATTACATGCTGTCCTGTCTCTGTGTTAAGGGTGCATAAAGAAGTAGAGGTCTGTCTGCAATGAGGCGATGAGTTAAGTTTTAGCTCAGTAGTCAGTGCGGTCATCTATGATCTGGGAGACTCCAGTTTGAGACCCAGTGTGGGGAAATTTCTAAAATTAAAAGCATAATAAAAACAAATACAGGATTTTAAGCCTCTCTCCACTTTTATTCAAATACAAATACAAATAATTTTGCTGCCTCAACAAATACAGATACAAATACAAATAGTGGGCCCTCTGCAGATCCCTAGCTGTGGGTTTGTCTCTATGAGCGCAACCTATCGCATTACACATAATTATTAGACCTATTGTTATAATCTGTCTGCTATTCGGTACTGGACACATACAGTCATTATCAGAGTGAAATTCATAATTAAACATGTTTAAATCAGGCCAGAGTGAAGACTCATCTTGTGTCTTTTGATGATTTGTCTCCTGAACCAGAGGAACCAGAGGTCACTGTGACAATTCAGACAAGATGATCTCAGCTTTAACTAGTATCTGCTGTCAATGCTGATGCAATGACTACACTGCACATTGCATTCACTCCTTATGTATTAACATAAGTGGATTTAGCATAATTTACGTCACCCCTTGACAGCTGTAACATTCTTTTATTTACTGAAAGCCTCTGAGTTAATTATAGATCATGTTATTCAATGCAGACATTTGAAAATTGTTTTTTTGTGTGTGTGCGATTAGATTAAAAAGGACAAAAGCCAAAAATCTTTTACTGTGGTCCCCATTTTTAAACATTTCATTATGTTTTTTGTCAGGATGCATTTTCTAGCAACACAATTGAATACTGCAGTCATGACTATGATGCTGGAATTAGATGGAGAGATAAAGGAAAGTGGGTGAGTGAAGCCTAATTGCGCATGAAATGGAGGACAAATTTATTATGCAGTCTTGCTGCTGTTTATATACCCTTCATTGTTATTCATAATCTCATATCCCTTGTGAATGCAGTGATAGCATTAAGTCTGCATCATGTTTCTTTGTCTATCTGTGCATACACCCTATCCAGCGACTGTGGTGAATGTAATTTATAAAGTTTCTGGAGCTTTGTAGATCTGACAAATCTCCTGCTTATGTTTGGTTTCAGCCGGTATCAGTAGTCTCACGGCTTGAGAAACGACTGTTTTCTTAAGACGCAAATGTATCAGCAGGAAAGATCCTCATTAGCTGGGCCACAATCTGTTATGTTTTTCAGATTCTTCATGATTTAAAGTTATTTTCACACACATTTTACAGAAATTTCAATTTCCAATGTCAGCTAAATCAAACATCTGTTACATCAAAATTGAAATTCCATCAGACCAGACAGAAAGACCAGATATTTATTAATGAAATTATTTGCCAGCATGTAATTAAATTGTTTTTTTGTGTTTATGGCTTGTTCGCATGATATATTTTGTCTATAAATAAATCCAAATCCATTGTGTGCTACTGTGGATACACTGTTAAAACATTTAAAGACTGGTGTCATCAGGAAAAACATTAGTGCACTCTCAGTATCACATATAGGATTTAATGTCATCCTGATCTGCTGCACACACAAGGTGACAGAGGCCTCTCCTTCACCTGAGCTCATTGCCACTGCAACGATTATCCCGCAGAGTTTGACCCGGAGGTCAAAGATCCGCTGTCACCACTTCAATAAAGGCAGAGCAGCAAAGTGATGGACGCATGTTATCTTCATCATGATGATCTCAGCCTAGTGGTTATAACCTTGATGCATAGAAAACAAGGTTGTACAGACACAAATTCATGTCATACACACAGAACATCATTGGATGCTTGCAGTCAGAACAGCGGTACAGAAACAATCCTCTTCTTGTTTGGTGTGGAGATAAAAATCATAAATACACAGACAGTGTTATAAAACCAGTTATCTCCAAATCAAACAGGAGAAGAAAAGTTCTTTTTTCCATTTTGAAAACAAAAGAACTTGACAGGAAGATTTCAATCAGTGTGACACACACACACACACACACACACACAGTAACAGAAATAACACGCAGCCATCCGTTTTCATTCAAGCCTTTTGCTGATGCTCTTATCAGGAACAATTAAGTGTTTAAAAGGGACGTCGCTACAAATCGCCATTTCATTAATTAGCAGTACGAGAGGCCCACATTACAAGTAATCTTTCAATAGCAAAGTAGCTACAGGGGACAGCATAATAATGAGGGCTGGATATTATTTTCCAGAGGCAAAGGAAAATGAAAAGATAATCTAATGCACAGAATAATGGATGGTTTTCAGTCACGCTTTAACAATGTGGCTCTAGGCATGGCAACGTCTGCCAGTCCATCGGTCAGTCAGTTCACCATTTTTGTCTAGATTGAAATATCTCAACAACTATTAAATTAATTGACGTGACATTTTGTACAGATATTGATAGCTCCCAGAGAATGAATCCCAATTACATTCATTATCCTCTGACTGTTCATTTAGCACCACCAGCACATCAAAGTTTTCACTTACTCAGTGAAATATCTCAACATCTACTTAATGAATTGGCACCAAATCTTGTGCAGACGTTCAGGGCTCCCAGATGATGGATACTTCTGACTTCGCTGATCTCTGGACTTTTCCTGTAGCGCCACCATTTGTGGTTTTTGGTGAAATGTCTCAACAACTATGGTATAGATCACCATGACATTTTGCACAGACACGGTGATCCCTTAACTTTTCATCTAGCACCATCATCAGGTCAAAATTAATTAATTAAATTTGTCCAGTACTTTGTTTTATGACCTAAACACCTAAACTAATTACATTAGATCACACTGAATGACAAGAGATCAATTTATATACAAAAGACAAAACGTTTTTGGGCATCTAGCCTTCACATATAGCTGCCTTTTAAGTAGCACACACACAGGTGATTCCCCTCAAGGTAATTAGCATTGCACCTGGTAAGTTAATCAAAAAAGCAGTGAGCATCCAGTATTAGACCAAGAAAGAAGGCAGAAACCAATTCAACACAGGAAAATGTGGGATTCTTTAAATGGGTCCACCATTCACTTTTTTCTATATCAAATAATAACAGACATTCCAATAATTACTAGACAACACAATGAAACAGCTTACAAACAATATGTCTATATGTTTGTTTTTTAAATTTTATTTAGGTAGACATCAAACTAATGACATTCCCATCAGCCTCAGTTGTAGTTTGTGTTCAGTGCTAATTAGCAAATGTTATCTAACACGTTAAAGTAAGATAAGTGATGGGGGTCAAAATCCACAAGCCTCCTTCTGTGCAAAAAATTACTTAAAAGTTTATTTGAAGCTAATATGAAGCTTCAACCGTACAAATGAGTAAAATCAAGTAGATATCTTTCGATGTTACAGTCTTTTTAGTGCCAAAGTCCCTCTTTTTGTTACTATGCTTCCATCACCGCTCAACAGGGAAACACTGTCCGAGGAAACACAAAGAGGGAATTTGATGCTAAAAAGGCCATACATGCGTCAGATATCTACTTGATATGACTAACTCAGACTGCTGAAGCCTCATATAAGCTTCAGGTAAACTTTTAAATGCATTTTTTCACAAAATTACTATGTGAACACACTGTGGATTTTGGCCTCCATCACTTACATTAAAAGTGCATTTGAAGGGGATCTTTTAACAGCCAGTATGAACAGGAGGAATGATTACAGCGAGGAAAATCTCTTTCACTGTTCATATGGACACCTGACTGTTGTTTTAAGACAAATTTGAAAAATTGTGAACCTGTCCTTTAACCCTGTAATTGTGAGCAAGGTAAAGACTCTTAGTCTTTTTTATTTTCTTCTTCTTTGGTATGAAACAAGGGCTGTGGAGGAGTTCCAGCTGAGATAGGATATTTCTCCTGAAAGGGGTCAAACAAAGACAACTGAAGTGCTAAACTCTGTAGTTGTGTTTTCTCTGGACTTCTCCCTTACAAATGTGTGGGCAAGTTTACAGAGACTGCAGCTGTAGGATTCAAGAAGGAGTTTATGTTTGTGTGATTTTCAAAGATTTTTTTTTTTTGCTGCATTTAGTGGATTTCGTCATTCGGCCAGCAGGATGAAATATAATCCCCTGGGCTAAACACAAGTAGAGTATCACAGTTTGAGGTTTTCCCTTAAGGACATTAATGCCGCACGAGATGAAAAAAAAACCTATTACATAACTGAAGCCTGATAAGGAGCCACTGTGTGTTTCTAGATGGTCTATTTTTGAATGAAGAATATATTCATTGTGTGTGTTCAGACAGATAAGTCTGTAGGCCTTCTGCATTTCTGTGAAGTTAACGTGGTTGATATGTTGCTTTTAAGCAGACACCTCCAGGCACACATACAATTTCTGGATTTACTGTAAATCATCATTCACTCATACATTAACACACGTGTGAGCACACACACACTCACAGGCAGTGTGCCATAACTCATTTAAGCTTAAAGTCAATAAACAATAAACAGTAATATTCAGCATACCTCAACCATCGCTCTGTGATCAGTGAAAGCGGCAGATTTATATCATTGATGTGATTCAGGCCATGTGGAGGTCAGTGGAAAAACAGAGGAGATGGTGCAGAGAAATGATAAGAATCGTGCATTTGAAGGAAAATGAACGTAGTGATTCAGTCATTTTATCATCTGGGAAATGTAAACATGCATTTCAAGGACAATGAATCCATCTGTTTTCTGGTAAAAGAGTATACTCTCTTACGCAGTTTACATAGATGTGGCACTCTGGTGTCAAAACAATCCCTTAGACCAGTAGTTCTCTAAGTGGGGTCCAGGGACCCCCATTGGTCCTTGAGGGGGTTCCGAGAGGTCCCCAGCAAAAAGGGGAATAATTTATTTTCACTATAATTCAATTTATAAGTAACACAATGACTGAATGTATGACTATTTTGGTCCTGGGTTACATACACTTTCTGTAATAAAACATCTAAAAGCAAAAATCTTATCAGATGGGGGTCTGTGGTCTAATTTGTGTCAGTTTAGGGGTCCTTCTTCCTCTCGTGTGTGTATGTATTACCACAAATACTGTATATGAATGAATAACCACACAGATAAATAAATAATTCCTAAATGGTGCAATACTGCCCCCTGGCAGTGATTTGCAAGCACACACAAAGACTCAAACAGCCAACATTTTGTGATTTCTCATTTAATATATTATTGACATACAAAATAAAACAATAAAACAGAAACATACATTCAAACATTTTTTGCTATACATACTTAATAAGACACTTAACAATATATGTTGGTACAGTAATAACTGACTAATAATCAATTTAAATCCACTATTCATGCATCAAATATAACAGTCTCACATAACAAACACATTTTATATCCAGGCCGTGGACGACCTTGATGAGCATCACATTTACAACTAAAAACCACTTTTACAAATGCAACATTCAGATGTGCAAAACAGAAGAGCGTCAGGAAACGCTCTGAAGTCACAGTAAAGCTGCTGCTGCAGATAACAGTGGTGAATTTCAGAATTTGTGTAGGAGCTCCATGATAGCAATGGTTGTGCTCTGTCCGAAGATGAAGGCTCCAACAACGACGGTTATGATTCCCCAAACTGTTAAAATCACCCTGCAAATGAGAGAAGCAGGAGATCAGTTACACCAAGAGAAAGATGAGTACAGACAACAGTGAGGAGGAAAAAAAACAACTTTGGACAACAAATTATTAGGCAACAATATGAATCTTCTGCATAACATTAATTAATGATCATTCATTATATATCCCAACATCCTCCTTTTACAACACAATGGATCAAATCTATTTTGGCCCATAGAAGCTTTTTTTGTTGAAGGACGAGCCATTTAAGCTTTACAAAACATGGGCCTCTTGTCGTTCATACTTGGGAGACGATGCAATCCTGACACAGGAGGACGTTGTGGACTCACCTGACTAAGAGGAGCAACTTGCTGTGCACTGATGACTTGTAACATTAGTTCTGTACTTGTTACTCTGCAGTCCTCATTGTTGTGTTTATATGACCAGCAGCAGGTTTTTTTTCTCCTCTCTGCTAACTCATTTATGGTTTAATTTTTTAAAAAATCATAATTTCCTGCACATACAGTATGACTCACCTGACTCTGGGAGTCACAGTTTCAGTTTGCATTGTGAACACTAAGCAAAGACCTGCAACACAAGATAGACAAACAATTACCAGATTTACTTCACTGAGTCAAGAACATGGCCTCAATCACTTTATTTGTATAGCCTTTCATACAGATAAGTGCAATTTAAAGTGCTTTACTGGTGACTGACAAGCTAATAATAAGACGGAACAAATATATAATCGGTAGTGCTGCAAATATCGATTAATTTTATTATCAATTTATCTGTTGATTATTTTCTCAATTAATTAATTAGTTGTTTGGTCTATAAAATGTCAGCATATGGTGAAAAATGTTTTGCACTGTTTCCCAAACCCCAAAGTGACGTCTTTAAATGTCTAGTTTTGTCCCGACCAACAGTCCACAACACAAAGACATTCAGTTTATTGTCACAGAAGACTAAAGAAACCAGAAAAATATTCATATTTGAGAGCTGGAATCAGGGGATTTGGACTCAAAATTATTATTCAATTATCAAAATATTTGGCCATTAATTTTCTGTTGATTGTTGACTAATCGATTAATCGACTAAACATTGCAGCTCTAACTTATTGTCCATACATATGTGATTATGTGGTAACAAACATAGATACACATATTAAAGATAGGATGTTTTGGTCATCTGGTGGCTTATATATATATATATACTGTGTAATATCCCCTGTTCAAATCTGTCTGGGGACCATTGTTGCATTTCTACCGTCCGCTTTCAAATAAGGGCAAAATAAACCCAAAAATATCCGTTTCTTCAAATTATGATTGGTTTCATACCAGGAAAGATAAAGATGAAGAAGGCACTGATTCCTCCTATGACACTGATGACCTCTCCCATGTCGGGGACAAACATGGCAATGAGCAGAGTGATGGTGATCCAGATCACAGTGAGGACCACTCTGCAGCGACTCTCAAAGGAGTGAGTGACGATTCCCCGACGACGCCTTTGGACACGCAGCATCAGGTTCAGGATGACAGATCTGTTTGACACACACAGAGTTTAAAACACACACATAAACTCACAAATGATATGACACAACTTAACCTTATGAGTTCTGTGCTTACATGTGCACTCTGGTGTCACTTACCTCCCCAGAAGAAGAATAATAGGATAGATGGTAATAATCGATATTCCAAAAAGTAGTCTGGAAATGATCATGACCACATCATTTCCTGGATATGACATCAAAATATCTGAAGCAACATCTCGCCCGAATGTCATGAAGCCGTACACACCTGGCAATGGAGAGAGCGGACATGGTTATCAGCTTTCAGGTGAACCCATTAAGCACCGAGGTTGATGCTGTAGAGGTCGACTCACCGGTGAGAGTGTAGATGAGCAAACAGAAAAACATGGAGACCACAGAGATGACCACCCAGTGGGAGAGCTTCTGGTTCTCCATGCTGCTGTAGATTGCTATACAGGCTTCATGGCACTGCAATCACACACACACACACACACACACACACACACACACACACACACACACACACACACACACAAAGGCACACCAGTTAATGGGACACTTCCTACTGAGAGTCATTCTTTCTTCTCTGCTTGGAGTTTGAGAATCTGTTGAACAATGACGTTAAATTTGTTTACCTCAATACAAACATACATATATCTAAGGTAGCAACAGTTGATTTAACTCCATATGTAACTATTGTTCACAAACTACACAAACTATTCATATTCTTATTCATCTGTCATTGCTGATCACACCACCAGTGGGGCAGTGGTGGACTGAAGCTTAGAGATGCTTGCATGTGACTGCTGGTTCAATCCCCAGACTGGCAGGATAAATCTGGGTGGGGAATGTCAACCAGCACAGCTTGCTGCCCCTCTACTGGAGCTGCTGATTAGTTGAACTGAGCAGCTTCCAGGTATAAAAGTGTATAACTGTGTGAGTTTGAACAGGAAGTTCCTGCAAAAGTAAGTGTCGCTCTCAGTGGAACCTCCCTGAATAAATAAAGGTTAAAAATACACTGTGTTGAGTTGATTTAAACATGAAGTGTCCAGAGGTATATTAAGGTCTTTGCTGATTTAATAGTCAAATTAGCAACTTTATAAATACAGAAATTATACCTTTTCATAAAGTTAGGCCAGCATTTCATCCTTGCAGAAGTTTAAAATGAGTATTTCTCTGCTTTTTGGCACCTTGTTCCATGGACATGCAACTTACTATTAGTGTATAAGCAAAGACATAATAGAGGCATCAATGCCTCTTGGTAAGTGAGAAAAATATAACAATTCCCCAGAAATGCTGCCTTGAAGTGGCATTTTGTTGTCTTCACAAGATGACACCATTTGAACAATATTATTCACAACTTCAGGGGTTGAAATTTTCTGATAGATCTGACACAAAAGTGTCAGATCATATTTTAAAATGTCCATGGGAATTTTTTTTTTATTTTGATATTAATTACTTTAATTGTTTATAATTTTCTCATTTCTTTTGAAATGGGAACAAAGCAATGTCCATATTTATTGTGAGCCACTTAGCAACAGCATTCTCTAGACTTAAACTACTTGAATGTCAAGCATATTGTCTGTAAATTGTCACTTCTAAAACAACCTCATGAGTTCCACTTGAAGGCAACGTGTGACATTAAGAACTTTTAAACCCAAAACCAGCCTGAAGATGATATGATCCTACCTGGAAGCCAAAGCATATGGTTGGCACAACACTGAACATCGATGCCCACGAACTTACACTGAAAGACACAGAACACACAGATTTTAACAACAACAACAACTGCATACATTTTGTAAAAGCACTTAAATTATGATGCAGCCATTAAAAATCACTGTCACTGACCCTTGGCTGTGCTCTGGAGTTATTATGGCAGTGTGGCTCTCCATCAGGTAATATTTGACAATCACCGCCACACACAGATATGTAGCAGCAAGCGTTCCCAACACACTGATGAGAGGAGAAAAGAGTTAAAGCACAGATGAATTTACACTCATCAGGATGCCGGTCAGACTGCAGATAAAGTGTCATGTACCTTGTGTATTTCTGGATGCCGATTTCTTTGGGGATGGACAACGGTAGGATGATGATGAGACACATGATGAAGAGGGCAAATCGCTGGTCGGTGTACCAGTGATACGGCATTTCTCCCTCACTCGACCCAGTCACCGTCTCATATAAAGAAATACACACTGGACAAACAAAAGCAGAGTTGAATAGAGTATTTATCTGTTGCACCATGAAGAAAATATGAAAAATATGCACATAAATATCCGTAACCAAAATCTATAAGGCCTTTTAGATTTACATCCTGCTTAACAGTCTGGTTTGTGTTTTTTAATGCTGCAAGATAAATGCTTTCATGCTGGCAGATGAACATAAAGAATAATGAGAAACAGAGCATTCCTGTGTACGTGCATAAGGCATTTTGTCCTTCAGGAAATCTCAGTAAGTGCTCTGAGCCCATCTGCGAATTTCTGATCAAATGGGTTTTTGAGGGTTTTTTTGGGTGTGTTTGTAAATCCAATCAAATGCTCTGTTTAAAATTGGAACAGAGCAAAAACATTAAAAGGGATTTGAATGGTTTCAGATGGACAAAATGACAAAGGAAAAATGAAAAAGGGGGTTGTGTTACTGTTTCCAGCCACATGTTTACCCTACTACTGGCTAGAATGAAAATTAAAGTGCGGATGATTTGTGGCCATGAAAGAGATTAATTTTTTGATATGGGAAGTGGCTGATAAATTATTCACAAACTCAGTCAGGTATTTTAACAGCATGAAAAGACTCAAAACACCGTTGAGCTTCTAAAAAACAACACTGACTGTAAACAGACAAATACTGCGAGATGATTAACAGATGGTATGAAGCATCACCAACGCAACGATGAGGATGATGATGAAAAGCCTCCAGCAACTTAACATAGAGAACACATTCAACGCTAAAATAAAATGGGAAACGGAGGGCGATCGTTTCATATATTGTGGAGTTTCACAGCTTCCTGAAAACTGTCTCTCAAACCAGAACTATTAGTTTTGAGCTGATGTACCTGAGTAAGTTGGAAGAACCTGAATAGATGAAGAAGATAAATATATTTGTTGACAATACTGTTCGTGGTTTGTAAGAAATCCATAACTAAGAAATGGTTGAAGAAAGAAATACGCTGTGTTGTCAAAGGCTTTGATGGTAGTTTGATGGTACTAAAATATTTATGTAATGAAGAGAACTTGATACAACTTGAGAACCCAGAAGGATCCATTTTTTGAGAACTGTACAAAATTGATTATTTAAATGTTATTCTTCAGACCAGACTTGTGTAAATATCCATCATCAATACACGTTCGAGTTTTGGTTATGTATGTATGTTATTTTATTTATCTATTCATAATTCACCCTGGACTGTTTTTTCTTTCTCCATCATGTTTAAAGGTCTTCATGTTCATGAAATGCTGATATTGTTTATATTCAGTTTATGTTCATTCTCTCTTTAGAAGTCACTGGGGACTGTTAGAGTCGTTTTTTTAATTGGTAATTATTTATGTTGATGTTACATATGTTATATGTTATGATGTCATAACATAGAAGTTCATACAGTACATTTTCAGTACTGAATTATTAGCAGATTATGCTAACATTATGATTATATTTCATATATCATTCTGGACTGGTCTGAGGTGAAAATTTTATTTGTATAAGATGTTGATATGAGTGTGATCAAAAACTTTCAAATAAACACTTGTTCAACCTTTTCTGCTGCCTGGACTTGTAATTATACTGGTTTAAAGTTAAAACTGAGGCATAACTCGCACAAGTGGCCTAAGGATTGTACTTAGATAATACAGCTTTGATCCACAATGTTTTAAACTGGTCCTTGTGATTGATTGGGGGGCCTCAGAGGAAGGAAGGACCCGAAGCCCAGCACCTGATCTGCCTATAAGATGATCCACATGATGTTATTAACATTGATGTTGATATTCGGTTGTTCACTGAAGTTATTAGGTCCAACACACTTACTGGACACACTTAAAAAAATTAACGTTATTCATGGATGTTCTGGTTTGACTCAGCAGCACTTACGTTTCTCCAGCTGGTCCTGCACCACCACCAGGAAGGCCACACATATCATGAAGAGGTTGAAGCAGAAACAGACCTCGCACAGTTGGCCCACAGCTCGTCCACACACCTCTCGCACTACGTCCTGATAGGTCTTCTGTCTGCTGACAGACGAGGCATAGCCGAGGATGACCAAACCGCTGATGAGAAATACCAGGGATACCTGCAGGGGCACCAAAGAGATAAACTCAACACTAATCTTTCCTCAGACCAGGCTGACATTGGCACACGAACACACACCATGAGTGGGTTATGAGACAAGGAGACCCCTCCGTCCTCCTGCCTGACCTGGCCACAAGAAATGTGTCGCTCGCTGTCATATTGAATCTTTGTTAGAGACATTTTGAAGGTGAGCCATAACTGCAAATTGCTCTTGGCTGAAAACTGAAGCTGAACTTCAGGATTTCATTCACACTGGAGATAAAGAGAGAAAATTCTTTCTAGGATTGCAACTAACAAATATTGCCAAAATCAGTCTCAAAGTCAAATCTTAATTAATCTTTCAGTGGTTCGGTCCATAAAATGTCAGAAAATAGTAGAACATGCTGATCACAATTTCCAACAGTCCATTTCATTTAAATGTGACAGAAGAATAATTAACATTTGCAAAGCTGGAACTGGGAAATGTTTGGCGTTTCTGCCTTTAAGAATTACTTAAAAGTAAGTAAATCAATTATCAAAACAGTTGAATAAGCTGAATAATTTTCTGACTGACAATTAAATCATTAATGGACTGATTGTTTTAGCTCTGGTTCTTTCTAATGCTTCTTGCCACATATACACAACACAGGACACATAACATTACAAGAAACCATCAAAAGAAACCTGTGATGCAAATTATAAGATTATTCTGCTCTCCAACATCCAAACTGTCTTATTAATTTTAATGTAGACTTACTGTGACCTATGTACACACTGCGCAGATGTGTTATGAAGGGAAAATAAACAAAAACAGAGACTGAAACACTGAGCCTTCTGACTTAATTTGTTTCAAACCTACTGCACACTCTCATTTAGGGGCCCCCTAACCTCTTGGGCCCCAAGGTCTACTCGGACAGTCCGTACTGTAATCCATCCACGACACACATGCATTTTTAGTGGATGCAGTGCAGTGAAAGTTCCTCACCTTAACTGGAAGCTTCATTAGAGCTCAACTGTGAAAAAAATGTGCCTCTTTCACACCAAGGAGACAAAGCAGGGTGGTGAGTCTATACTGTGCATACACACTTACTCAGTTGCAGGCCAAAACTCCCAAAACCTCATGAATATACACATTTTTAAAGACACATGGTCAGCAAGGTCAGTACAGTTAAATCACTTACAGTTAAGTTTCTAATTATTCAATGAAAAGTATTAAGAAGTGTTCATAAGCCTGTTTAGATGCACCTAATATTTATTCTAAACACTACAGGAGTTAAGTTATTCTTGCAGGTGTTTGATGCTGTACTCACCAGCTCCACAGTGATGGCAGTTTTCACTCCTCCCGCCTTCTGGAAAGCCCAGGGGAAGTTGAGCAGTCCGGCTCCCAACGCAGACTTGAGCATGATGAACACCGCTCCAAACGAACCGAGCCGCGGAGGGTCTGCATGGGACGCAGACCGAGCCAGCAGGCTGATGCTCTCCCTGGCCAGTTCCTCCATGATCCTCCTGAACCTCCTCCGAGACTCACAACACCAACACTAGAAGCTTTTAACACCCACCTATCTTTAAAGCTTCTGCACTCAACTAACTTTTCCAGAGTAGTCCAGGTGTTTGGTTCATTCTGCTGCTTTGCTTCACAAGTAAACCTGGTGAGTGGTTAGCTGTGCATATATATATAGTCCTACACCCACACGCACACACGACGCACGTGGTCTAATTGGACATTTTGACTATTAAACATTTCACTTGGAGGTGACAAATTTGTCACTAAAGTGAGTATGTTTGCCTGTGTTCTCTCTCTCATTCTCTCAGTCTGTCTCTGATATTTACTGCACTGAAGAGGAACCACAGCTGAACTGATAAGATACAGTAAGAAAAGATCAAATAAAATACAATAAGATATTATAAGATAAGATATAGTAAGATAACATAACATAAGATATCAATTAACGATATAAAGTCATATCTAAGTCATTAAAAAGAAAAATGCAGACATGCAACAAATTGTTGTCCTTTTGTGTTCTATGAGATCATGCTGCTTACCTGCTGGAGGCTCTGGGGCATAAATATGCTGCTTAACTTTGCATTTTTCTCACTCTCTTTGCAAGTTGTACATATTTCCTCTGCTGGAGTACTATCTTGCCTTAGGTTTGCTGCATGGTTAATTTACTACATGCATATCTATTTTAGAATATGCAATGTAGCCTCAAAACTCAAAAAATACAGTGTTGTCGTATGTTGAATACTGGCTGCTGAATTCTGTATCACCCTATAATATTCCTCTATAAAGGAAAAAAATGCCAAAAAAGATTAGAAAATAAAGCGGCGCCCACGTTGACAAACATTACGCCAGGAACTTTCAGGGGTCTTTGGGGTTCTTTTCACAGTTTCCCTCTTTGCCAGATTGGAGTGGGACTTTTGAGGTGCAATGTCCCTCCCCCATGGCATGTGTTTTGCATTTTTGCTTACATTTGAGATTATGCAGACAAAAGCTGTTTTGGTGCATAATTTAATTGTGATGCAGCAGCCTAATTTCAGAGGAAGACCATCAATCATCAAATCTCGCACATAACTGCAAGATTAAGGGTGACCCGTAAGGTTAAAGGTTAAGCTCACCACTCAAAGAATTTTGGGAGTTAGCATTAGCAAATAGTATGTATGGTGAAATGTATACAATGTATACCAAAAAAATTTGTTAAAGCAAATTCAACTGACAAAACAATAAAGACACGTCCAGCTTGGAAGCAGAAGAAGGAAAGGTTGTTGTGGGAGGAGGAGGGAACGAAATCACATCCGGAGACCAAGCTAACATTAACTTTAGCCCTGCTGCTGTCATCGGTTCACAGGGGATCGGGTGTGACTGTCAGTGGACCACAGCTTCAGCCTCCAGATGATCTTGGAAGTGAGAGACCTTCATTCTTAGTCTTGAGGAATGTCTTCACTGACCACCATTGGTCCATGCACCATGCACACAAGGTGTAGCTGGTGCAGCTGGCCTTACAGAGAGACCTCACAAGCAAATGTCTGAATGAATGGAAGGAGAAGGTCCTCAGGAGATTCCACGCCAAGATGTGTCCCCTGCAACTCCTCTAAAGCTTTGTTTATACTTGTGCAAGACACCGTGGCACGGGCCTCCACAGATGGTGCATGAGCTACAATCATGCACAGCGGCATTTATGCTCAACGCGTTGTTCATTGCATTATTCTCTGAAACCCCTGGAGGTATACACACAAAATATTCCGTGAATAAGCAAGAAGTCAACAAGTGTTATTTATTATCATTCTTGTTTTTGTTCATTAAGTTTGTATTAGAAAATCATCGTGCTACGCTGTGATGTGCTCTAACGTAGACATCGAGTGAACCCTTTTTTTGTTAAAAGTGTGTAATTAACAAGTTTGTAATGTGTTTTTGGATTAGAGCACACGTTGTTTAACATTATCTTGATATGAGGGGTCCCCCTGTGAAAACTGAATGCCCCCCGGTTCAATTTGTCCTGGCTACGGGCCTGCATCCCAGCGAGCATTGCTTTTCCTACAGCCACTTAGAGGGCTGATAAATGTCGCTCCTGCCCGCCCGCATGGCCAGGCTGCTTATACACACAGAGACCCTACCGCTGCATCTACGCACAGTTCACATTCACTTGTGAGGATATAAACCTCTCTCTCTCTCTCTCTCTCTCTCTCTCTCTCTCTCTCTCTCTCTCTCTCTGTCTCTCTCTCTCTCACATACACTCATAGACACACACACACACACAGAGCTGGGGCTCTATTGGAATTTCTTTGCATGATTTACAGTTCAAAAAACTCCTTATTCATCTTATACTAACCCTTCACACAGCCCTTCAGTTCAGCCTCTGTCTGAAACAGGCCGTTTTAGCTCCTGTCTCTTTAAGGACCCCCTCCTGACGAGCCCACTCTGTTCTGATTGGTGAGCTCTTGGAAGCTGACCATTGACAGACATTCTCCAGCTCTGGAGGCAACATCAACAAACCATGAAACAAACTATAGTAGTGGGATTTCACTAGTTTTTCTCATTCCTTGCTTGAAATGTCAACTTCTCAAATACATCCATACATGTTTGGGCCAAAATATGATCCAAAATATGAGAGTGGACAACACAAAAAACATGGAAAAACCTTAGCAACAACCTTAGCAAGCAGGGTTATGGAATGGACGGCCATTTATGATCATGCGCGACAAGCCAACGTCAGGGTAGAAAAAAACATCACAAACAAAAATAGACTAGAAAAAAATATGGTCACCGTGACATCACCCATTGGTTTGTGGACTGCCACTTTGAAGCCTCGACTTTAGCAATTTGACCATCGCCATCTTGGATTTCACCTTTGCTATCTTTGATTTTTGGAGCCAGAAGTGACCATATTTGGATAAGAGGGTGGAGCTGAATCTAGTGAAGGCTGCTAGCTTGGTTAGCACGGTGCATTTACATTCTATGGTTAACTGTGATAATGCTAATGCTAATTTTCGCCAGCGAAAAACAGGCCTAAAACCATTCAAACAAAATGTACTTACCGGAAAAACTGAACATCCGACTCCTTAGAAGGTCTTTTAGTACAACTAAACACTGAACAAGACTTTTTTAGGTGACCAAAATGTTAGTTACCGTTCATGAACTGAAAACACACGGTGAAATAGCAGCAACTACACCTATACTCATTGAATCTGGGGTTGTGCCATGGTTATGTTACATAATCAACATTGACGCTGGGGCAGCGACTTGTCAATCACAAGGTAGCCACACCCTAAAGCATATGCTGCTGCATTGTTTATTTTACTTTAAATGGGACCATAATTTACAAGATGAGCATCACGCTGTATTGAAGAAGATTTGAAACTAGCAACTGAGACCATGAACTCATCAAGAAAGTGTTTACTGAGGTAATAAATCAGGTGAGAAGTAGGGTCATTTTCTCATAGACTTCTATACAATCTGCCTTCTTTTTACAACCAGTGGAGTCGCCCCCTGCTGGCCATTAGAAAATATGCAGGTTTAACGCACTTCTGCGTTGATTTCACTTTTCAGACGGGGAGCTGTCCACTTGCAAACAAAGCATTCAGAGCAGGTTGAAGCCCTGGTTTTTGGCATGCAGGCGGCATTTCTACATACTTTAACCTCAAGTTGTGGAACTTTGACCATGTTTAGCATAGATATCCAACTTCATAGCTGTACATAAACAACAAAAAAACACAAAAAGCATGTCTCCTTTAAGTCACTGTGATATTTGTCGCTTTTATTCAGTACTGTAAGAGCTAAACATCATTGCCATCTGACAGTAAAGTACATAATGTTTATTTCTACAGCCAAAACCATAAATTTTCCCCCGAGCGCTTAACAATCTGTACAACATACAACACCCTCTATCCCCTTTAACAGGAGGTCAGTGTGCCTACAGCTGTCAGTGTTGATGTTAACATGTGCCAGCAGCTTGTATAGGTTTTGGACTGCGCCACTGTGGATTTGTTTTTCATTTATTTACACAATCACATGCGCAGAAAGTTGGTGGGCGGTGGAGCTTACAGGATCACAGCGTTTGTTATGTCCTGGTCATAAAGAACATAGTCCTCTATAGGTGGAATCCATAATCCCAGTGATTTATGCTGCATACCATCTGTTATCAAAAAGAGGGCGATGGTCAAAAAAATGTTGCTCCACATCTCTCAGCAGGGAGGAGAAAAAAAACCTCTTGCTTTATTTTGGACATTTAAAACAGCTGGGCGCAGAATGCGAGCGCTTTGAGGCACCGTAAAAAGATTTCATGGAGATGTTGCAGATTTTCTCAAGTGAAATGCAGGACAAAGACAGATTATAGGTAGCAGACTCACCAAGGTGTTCTGGGGACAGTTCAAAGACTTAATATTTTTTCCCTCCAGGCGCGCGCTGTTTTCAGAAATATCCCAAGATTTAACTTTTAAAAAATGACATAAAAAGACCTTATTCACGTTTAATAAAGGTGCCCATGTACAAACCACAGAGTGAAAACAAGATGATGATGATCATTACATTATGTAAGAAAATTATGTTGAAATGTTGGACTAAAAAGGCAACAAGACTGAACAGGAAATGAACCCAGAGCAACACCGTGCAAGTTTTCCTAAATGTTGTGCAGAAAGAACAACAATCTTATAATTTCATTCACATTTTATAATTATTTAGACCATATATTTAGACTAAATTGTCATTGTTTCATTTTCTATTATTTGCATCCTGAAAAAACTGAGAAATGAGCAGCAATGTAGAGGTCTGGAACCAGACTAAAAATGATTGAAATTAGTCTTGGTGAAAAGGTGAAAAAACACACATTTTAAATCTGAATTGTCTGAAAAATACTGGCCTCACACATTATTGACTGGTGTTTCCAGATGTTTACAGTCAAATAAATTGCCTTTGCCTCTTCAATCTACAATAACACCTTCATATTTGTTAGATTTCTTATGTGAAAATCAATTATATTTGATACACTCATGAAAGCTCTGACTGAGGCAAAGTCCAATCCTTCCCTCTCTGGCCATGGTGACCTGCCATGTTTGTTCACAATACTGAAAATAAGACATCATGGCCAAATTGGGCTCATAAATATGCAGTCTCTCAGCAGAAAGTACAAAAGCCAAAGACTTTTAGCTCAAAACTAAAACCAGTCATCAGCAAACTGCACCTGGAGTCAAGTGTGTAAACCTAAAGCTGTGAAGGTAGTGAAACAGCAATATTCGAATCAGTCACTAAACCTGTGAACTTTGGGTTACACATTGGTGACCTGCATTTACAAAATTGACTTTAATCAGTGTAACACATGAATATTTAAGCAGAAGCAGAATATAAAGCAGGATGTCAAGTTGAGGTTTCAGTGACGGCTGCAATAACTTATATTCATCATGCTGCAGTCATGAAGTTATCACCTCTGACCATTCGCTGTCATGTCAGTTCATGTCATGTTCATGTCATTGTTCATGACAATGACAACATAGCAACACGCCACACAACCAGTCAGTCTGCCTGTCTGTCCTCCACACAGGTTCTCCGAGGGCACTAAGACTATTTTTAAGGGTTTTGAGGTGCAACCTGCTACACTGTGGATGAATAAAGACAGATTAGATTAAACTACTCATGATTCTGCTGTTATGAAACCGCTTAAGAGTATTAAGATCACACACAGACACACACATACAACAGACACAAAAATAACACAACTTCAAGGAAAGATGGTCTAAATTTAAAGTACTGTGTATGTGAAGATACCTTTAATTAGATTTTTTGTTGGGTTAAAAATCAGAGTGACACAAAGAGGATGGTACCACTCTATAATGTCATGAAAAATTACAATAGTGCAAATAATCAAAAACTAAATCAGAAAATATTACAGTAAATACATTGGTGTAAATGAAGTGAAAACCAGTGAACAGAGTGCACTCCATCAAAGAGAAATTATTGTATATAATGTTAAATATCATCACAGTAACTGTTATAAGGATGAAACTTGACACTTTAATACTTTTAGCTGTTACTTTGCACTTTATACTTTTACACATTTTAATATTTTTAAATATCTTTGCATAATTGTGTCCTATATGTGTTTTATTGAAATATACATCTTTATGTGTGTTCTCTTACGTATACTTACATACTATATGTATCCTGAACTGGGGAGTTATTTAATTGATTTAATTGAAACTTTAGAATAGAATAAAAAAGAAACATATAGCTGCTTAAAAGGGACTTGAAAACCACTGGAATGAGTCGTCTAACATGAAAATAATCATGTAATCAACATCATGCACACACTGCAAGGAATGCTTCCACACAAAAATCTATTTTTCTGAGGTTAAACCAGTTATACAGGGTGATAAAAACAAAACTTGCTGCACAAAAAACACAGTTTTTCACCCTGTAATAATAATAATAACATTGTCCTCTGGATTACACCTGATTGGATCGAGAGTAGATCTGAAAACCTGGCATTAAAACGTCTCTCAAATCCCTTGTGCCCTAAAAATTATGTGGTTTTACTGATGAACTGCGGTAGTGTTTACCAAGAATATTAGCTTATAAATGAGGGGTTTTTTTTCGGCTAAGTGATTTCACAAAGTCAGAGGGTCTGTTTTGTCAGTCCAGCAATATCACATAATGTAAATTCAATCGAACACTGGCAGCTGTTCTGCAGTCCGTTTATCTTAAGTGATGCAGTTAAACAGCAAAGTATATAATATTCTATATTAATATTTATTTAATGTTTCTTTCTGATTGAGTGTCTGAAATCCTGATCTTAGGATTGTTACATAATCATGATGACTTGTGACAAATGTTCCCGTGTGTTTGGATCATTGGGGGACGAGGACTCTCTGATGACCATCAGTCTGATTTGAAACCACCTACTATACTAGCAGTAGGTGCTGATTTGGCCAGAATGTAGCATGAAGTATGCAGTAAGCAAACAAAAGCAAAAACTGCAGTATGCCAATTATACCCAAATGTCGACTGATTTGGAAAAAATCTCCAGTATGTGTCCAACCAGTCTACCTCGCCTGCTGTGTCCCACAATGCAAAGCACTGGAACAGTTTCAGCAACCAGTCATTTTTGAAATGGCAGAAAGCAACACGGCAGAGATTTTGAGCCAGGCTAAAAGCTGTAATTTTCGCTCTAGGACTGTTAATATGTCACTTTATTAAGTTCTAATATTTTTAAAGGCCATTTAGATTCCCAAAATGTGGTCATTTTATCCAAATAACACATATTTGGAAATTTGCTCCGACATTTTCAGTCACGTCGTCTGTTACCATTAGCCGTGCTATTGTTTACTTCCGCTTTCCAAATCTGGAAACTGGCTAAGCCTGGCCTAGCATACTGCAAATTAAATCGATTTAACAGTTTCATACTGCATATTATTATGAAAAGCAGTATGCAGTATGTACTACATACTGCATATTGCGTTCGTCGGTAGTACATAGTAGGCGGATGACCTAACTAGATCCTGAGCAGAGCCAATAACGTGCTGCACACAGGGAAGATCAGTGTGGCGAGGGCGGGGCTATGCCTGTATGTTTGCCCTTTCAGTGTTTCCTGGTTGGTCTGGTCGGAGGTGGGTGGGCTCTGAGGTGCAGGCACAGTGCTGGGTGCAAGGGTGGTGCGGCTGGCACACATATCGTAGAGGTTTCCAGAGAACTGTGTCTTCCTGGATTCTTGTCTTAGAGACTCCCAGACTGCTGCTGCTTCTCCAGGACAGCCGGCCAGAGCTGAGTTGGCACAAACATGGAAAGCGTTCCAGGATCTTCAAGGAACCGGGAAGAAATGTCAGTGTTAAGTGTAGAAATGCAACAAAATGAAATACTGACTGCAATACATCATGAGCCAGGAGAAAGTTTAGAAAGTGAGCCACAATAATGGTTTCATGATATTACATATGGTAAACACCTGAGCAGATTATAAAGTTAAGATCCTTAGGATGTATGGCGTCTAATTAGTCTCAAAACCTGTGCACATAAAAACAGGCTCATGCACGTGATGCTAGCACAAAGAACAGTATCTGCGAATGGGAAATCATCCCCACAAGGGAGCATTTCTGCTCTACGAGCACAAATGCGGTCCCACGAGCACGGGGCTGTGACGAGAGCGAGCTCGACCCTTCCTACATGCCTGCAACTGCTCAACACACGCTTTCAAAAAGTAAAAATAACTTTGTTTTTAAGTGAGAAAGAGGAGCTCTACATGGCCATAACTGATGAAATGGAGAGACGTGGGATCATGCTGTGAATTTCCAGCCGAAAGATCAGTGAAATCGCCCTTTTTTGCGTTTTCACAAAAAGAGTAAAGGTTTCACAAATCTGAAACTGTGTTTTAGTGAGTCTCTGGAGTCTCCTTTTAATCTAGTCCAGATTTGACAAGTGTAAGTATGGTGGTTTTTGATCTGGACCTGGTCTAATGTGGTCTGAATGGAGAAATAACACTGAAATTGGCCTTTTTTTCTGTTTTCATAAGCAAAATAAAGGTTTCACAAATCTGAAAGTGGGTTTAAACAGCGTTGAGGCTTTTGCTACGATGTCTAACACTCTTTCCTTAGTGTAAGTAGTGAAAAAATGGAGAATCAGGTGTTAAATATCAATATTTATGTTTCCCTCTGTTGTCAGGCAACTGCCTGTCTTCGACTGTGTCAGTGATCAATCCAAACAGCCAATCAAAGGTCATGGTTGGTACTAGTAGTGACCAATAAAAGGAAAGCAGAAAGCGGACTTTTCCATCCTAGCCTCCAAAGTTTCAGAAGTTAACTTGACAAGTCAGTGAGTGTGTATCAGTTGTGAGCACGTAGGGAGGGTCGAGCTCCCACCCGACACAGTCCTGTGTCCTGTCAGAGCAGAAATGCTCCCTTGCAAAGATGCTTCTCCACTCACTGATACTGTTCTGTGCACTCATATCATGTGCACGCGCCTGTTTTTTATGTGCACAGGTTTTGAGACTAATTAAATGTCATAAAGATGTCAGTCCTGGTTGACTTGGTGAGTGTGTTTCTACACTACAGGTCCCAGAGTCAAAGCCGGTGTACTGTAAGGTTGAAACAAACTATTTTGTACATAGTGTTGTATCAGAAGGGTTAGACACAATAATCGATCAAACAGGGATAATGACGCACACTTTTGGACAGTATCTCGTCAAAGGCATTTATGGTGCACTTGGTTTCACTCAGAAGTAACAGGTGTACTTGTGTTAAGAATAAAAAAGCTATAGAGAGAGAAGAAAAATCAAATGAAGTGGACATGTTTGTCAGATTGTTCGTTTCAGAAAATTACAGGACAGGACGCAGCCGCCTCAAATGTCGATATCAGAAAGGTTTGGTGGGGTAAGGGGTTTCAGACGCTCTTCAACCATCCGACAAGCACTTCGATTGAAGCATACTGACGCCTTTATGTTCAAATTGACACGAGTGTCGACCACTAGGAGCAAACGCTTTGAGTAGCATCTGTCAGAAATGCAACAGAGGAGCAGTTCATGCATCCGTTTACAGCACAGCCGAAACAAGTTTCAAGTCATTTTAAACCTGCATTAACTGATTTTTTGTGAACCAAAACTGTAAAGTTGCAGCCAGACAGCTGAACAATGAACTGTAACTCACTATAAAGCTCCATAAACAGTCAACAATATTGTCCTACACAATAAATCTGAACTCTTATACAAATGTTGTCTTCTGCGTTAAATGAAATGTGCTCATGCATCAGGTTTTCTCTTCCACATCATGTCCAGTACATGCATACATTGTTTCCTGTGAATCCGGCCATAAATAATGGGGTTTAATAAAAATCATAAGTAGTATCAAGGCAAGACAAGGTGTGTTACCATGGTGACGGTCAGGTACTCACCTGCAGATTCCATCGATGTCCTGCGAACTCTGGTCTTTTTGTGTTTCCACCAAACTATCCCCAAGTGTGAGTAAACACTGAGCAAAACTCTTGTAGATGGAATCACATGAAACAGGAATTGCGGCTCCGAGACACAAAGGGACCAAACCTGCTGGAGAGGAAAAGACCAGATAAAAGTATTATAATTCTACACTGAGATAATTTTACTGGTATAAATAAAGGAATGTGTATATGGGGAAACTGTGCATGTAGTATATATGTGTATATGTGCATAACAGGAAGCAAAACAATAAATTTTGGTTGAGGGTGAAAGAATAAATAAAATAAAATCAATTAATGCGTTGCTCTGAGGATTTCATCTAGTGAAATACAATGTTCATATGCTTATAAAGACATGATCCATCTGCTGTTTGGATGAATCAAATAGATGCAGAAATGTGTTGTATCCCGTTCATCTGGAGGGATTATTTATCCTCAAAGTCAATGTGAGGTTACAAAACCACGAGTGCATTGATCAGGTCATATATAACAACGTCCCTCTGTGTTTGTTTTGTGTTTCCAGGTACAAGGTGTGATTCAAGGTTTGACTGAAATATTGAAACATTTATATAGAACAGAGGACTTCTGGTGAAAGAAATCACCCAAAACTCAACCTATTAACAGATCATGAAGGGGTGGAGGTGTGTTTGAGTTGTGGATGAGTAGATCTCTTCCTGTTCTGTTGCTATGTTGTAGATCTAGTTGTTGGTGGCCTTAGATAAACTGTCCCAAAGTCAAAATAACAGTTTAATATTTACGGTAAAATATAAAACCACAGGCTTTAATATTCTGCCATAACGGCCTACACTCCTCTGGGAAGCTTTGCATAAGAACCTGGCTGCAGGGATTTGTTCCCATTCAGCCACAAGAGCATTAATGAGGTCCAGCACTGATACTGGTCCATAAGGCCTGGCTCGTGGTTGCTGTTCCAGCTCATCCCAAAGTTGTTCGATGGGGTTGAGGTCAGAGCTCTGTGCAGGCCAGTCAAGTTCATCCAAACTGGGAATATCATGTTTTTGTAGACCAAAGTTTGTCCATGCAAGCATTGTTGTGTTACAGAGCAATGTTTCAGTCTAACAAGAGTCAAGTGTCCCTTGACTTTTATATTATTTTATAAGAGATTTATGTTATTTGGATCTTTTTTCCAACTTCTGCCTTCAGTTTGCTTTTTGATCCAGCACTTGTAACAGTTTCACTTACAGTTTGTACTTTATACTCCAAACTGTTGCCACGAGACAGGTATGCTTTCACATTAAGATTTTCCATAATTTGAGCTTGAAGACTCAAGCCTAAACCATAAAAAACTGCCCCAGATCAAAAAGAGAAAGGTGTGTCCAGATACTTTTGGCCACTTGGTGCATAAAACGGAGACTTGACGGCCTTAGAAACCTCAATTCCCAGACTGTGAAACCATCTGCCTGAAGAGTTTCAGCAACCTGTGAGTTCCTGCAACCAGTCATCTTTAAAATGATTTAGTAATTCTGTTTATTATTATATCATAATTATAACTATATGTAGATAATCCTCATAGTTATAAATCTCACAACTGAACGGGTTTTATTCATGAATTGTAGAGTGTAATCTTACTGGACAGAAACAAACTTAAACAAAATGCTCGATATAATGACATAAAATTTGCAATTCACAATGAAATACATGAAGTTGTATGCCAAATACATGTACACACACACACACACACACACACACACACACACACACACACACACACACACACACACACACAATCAGAGCATGAGGGGACATTTCATTAAGGTACAGTAAGTGCGTTTGTAAAACCTTCTCTCCTCAATTTTAGAACAAGCTGAATGGAATAATCTCATATCAGCCATGTTAACAACTTGGAGCTTTTCATGACAGAAGGATCAAGGTGAGTCTCTACCTGGATCCTGGACACATGAGAACAGGAAAATGGTATCAATGCACAAAATGGGACAGAAAAGAAACAAACTCAGCACTTACAATTTTTTTCCAGAAGACTAAAACTCACACACAACAAACACAGACAACAACTGTAGATGGCAGAAACATCCTTACTGAAGCAGAGAGCAAGAGGCAGCAGCAGAGTCGCGGTGCCTGGATGGGACTTCATCATTCAGCTCAGCAGAGTCCCACCTCTGAACCGGAGGCTCTGATGTGAAGCTCCAACTGGCTGTAAATCCAAAGAGTATAAAGTTGCTCTGCTTTAAAATGTGATGCGTCCTGCCATCCGTTGGGAATTCATCAGATTGCAGAAGTACAGCAATGCACAGGGGCACAACCCGGCTGGATTAACAGTGACAGGGGCCGATGCATCGCTGAGTGTAAAAGGATGAGTGTGTGTGTATGTGCTCTGGGGAGGGGCACAAGGCGAGTGCCATAGAGGGCTTGGAGGCAGCAAACCAATGACAGCCTCACAACACAGCACACTGGATTAAAGCTTTCTCATTTCCGGTCTTTAGTATTTAGAACATTTATCTGAAATAGAAATAAATTATATATAGTGTAATGGTGATTGTGTGCTCTGCTTGTCCACGCACGTACCTGCTGCAAAGCCCTGGTTTTACTATTGCTATTGAGTTTGTCACAGGAAACATGATCAGAGGTGTGAAGGGGATTTTTTTTTTTTTTTTTTTATTTGGACAGATGGATGACGTCCCAGTGAGGATAAGAGAATCCGGCCCACCTGGGAGTCCGATGAGGAAGCAGAGCGCCCTCTGAGAATAGCAGCAGCCCATGTGAGAATCACCTATAGCTGCAGCTATGTGGGTCATGAAGGGTTATTGAACAGTGCCATGATGTGTTGAACAGTCTTAACTAAATACTGGACAGCAACAGAGCACAAATATGACATGTACACTCTTTTAAGATGGCTGATTGTAAACCGTCTACCTTGAGATACACTCAGCCTTCCTTGCTTCTGTCCCTCTTCCTCTTAGCCTCCAAATCCCCTGCTACGCCCCCCAGATGGCTCACACTCTGTGCATTAGTATAAGTCCTAGTTCACATCTGTATACTAACACAGGAGGAATGGTAACCCATTGTTAATCTGCAGCTTAAAATAACCATTAACTGCAAAATAATCTGTCTGTGTCTGAAGCTGCTGCCCTGAATCAATACATCCTGGGAGCTACTTTGCAACAACTCCAACAGTGAGTCTTCATGAAAACGTCTGTATTAGCTTGACGAATGTGACTTATAGTGGAGATTTTTTCATATTGAAGAGTGGTAATGAAATAACTGTTTTCAAGTCATTCCATACATTTTCAGAGAGATTTGAGCCATCAGGACATTTCAATACATTTCATGTTAGCGTGCTGTTACGGGCTATTTTTCATGGTTTGGGTTTGTCCCCTTATATCTGAGGAATATCTCAGTGTGTTTTAAACTTTGTGGAAACATTTGGGGTGAGACTTTCCTGATTCAACATGACAATGCCCCAAATCCCAAAGTGAGGTCATTAAAAAAGTGGTTTTCCTAGTTTGATGTGGAAAAACTTGACTGGTCTGCACAAAACCCTGAACTCAACCCCATTAAGCACCTTCAGGATGAACTGGGACACCAACTGAGAACCAGGCCTTATCACCTGAAATCCATTCTCGATCTTGCTGATGCTCTTGATTCCTGCAGCCAGACTCCAAAATCTCATGGAAAGACATCCGAGCACAGAGGACGCTGTTATAGCAGCATATGAATGCTCTTGATTTAGAAAAGAGGTGTTCAACAATCACATATGGGTGAATGTTAAGGTGTCCATATACTTGTAGTAATATATCACGCCAGTGTAATAATGTCTTTGTCACTCTGAAGCAGGTGAATCATCCTTACCAATCCTCCCACAGCCTGATGCTGCTACCAGTGTGTTATCAGTGTTGTTTAAGTGTTATCTTGGTGTCTCTGTTTCTATATAGTGATTTTCAATACAGCTGAAGCTTGTAACTTGTCAGGTGAGTGAGTGTCCTCCTGCAAACAACTTTGTTCTCCTTCCAGCCACACCTCCTACCACAACCAGAGAGCTTGTTCAAATCAGTGTATACAGTGTATTAACGTAAATCAAGTTGCAGAGACACATAATGTATATGTCAGGTTCACTCAAATGTACTGTATGTCGATACAGTTTCAGGTGATACGCCACCAAAAATCCTTCTGTGGAGTATGAAAACACTCCTTATTTACTGAAAGGTGGCTGTAAAATGATAAATACTCTCTTATGGTAAACAGAGATGCTTATTGTAAATTCACAGTGGTTAAAATGGATTGCAAGAGACCATTTTTAACAGTGAACAAAACATAGTAATAGAAACCCCTTGCAGCATAATCCACTCCTCTGCCCTCCAGTCTAATGCTCAGTTTGCTGCAAACTTCAATTTTCTCACCAAAATTTGACTAAATATTATTATCCTATTAAAGTGTTTTCTCCAGATCACACACACGAACTTGTACTGGTTTCTGCATGTTTGCCCGCCTGTTTCTCCTCCTCTTTATTAAATTGTGAGATTTGAATAACTATAATGTTGTTTATTTTAGCGTAGGCTGTAACACCAAGAAAAACAACAGCAACAACAAAAGTTGGATACTTTCTGGAGGCACAATCCTGAACTGAAAATTTGGACACGGGTGGCAATTTGACACTTTTACAATGACTTATTTTAAACATTTAAATGTGTTAGGACAACATTTAACACATGAGAGGGGTTTGTAGAAACACTCTCATATGTTAAATGTCTTACCAAAGGCAGCCATTTGAAAAAAAAAAAACTTTGCCTAAATGAGTCACTATATGAAATTTTAAAAAGGTTATAAGTGTGGCGAGACATTCAATGCGAGCTTTCGAATACCTTCTGACAGATTTTGTTGGTACCAAAAAAGTACTGAGATTCAAAACCTAGCCCTAATGCTGCAAAATAAAAATCTCCATTAATTTTAGTAAAACATATATTAATCAGGATATAAATGATTATAAATTGTTATATTCTCAGAAGAACTAAATTTATAATTATAAAAACAATCAGAAGTTATTCATAAAACACTCTTCGGAAAGCTAAAACTTCAATCCAGAAATGGCAAATGTTGTTATACATCTAGAAAAAAAGATCAATCTTGATTTGAATCTGTCCAGATTCCTGCAAACAATAAAGATCTCAATAACAGAAAAAAATCTAAGCAACGTGAGCGGCTGAGTGTGTGAGGATTTCACTGCAGACACCACAGCAGCAAACTAATCACCAGAATGACCTGGTGGAGTCTTTGAACAGAATGAAATCCTGCAGACTTCAACGGATGTGCATCACTTATCTTAAGTAGTGCACAGTGGACATTTTGGTGGACAGTTTAACAAATATTAACTGTAAAAGACGTGAAGTGTGCCACATATCTTCATTAGAGAAAAATGTATTTTCAATTTAGTCATAAAAAACCCAAAGGTTTCATTTTAGGCAGGTATATTTCAACAAGAAAATATCATGAATGAAAGATTTAAATATAATTACAACCCTTTTTTTTCCCCAAGAGCAGCTATCACACACATTATCTTTAGTCTTTATACTGTTTATACAGCACTTAATCTGATGTCAAACACTGGCTTTTAGGCTCATGTTTTGCAAACAATGTTTTACTTCATTCACATTACATAATTACTCTCAAAGGATGAGACAGTCTGACATGAGATGCTGTTGTGCGGCATGAATGTAAACAGCGCTGTAGTAACAACGGCCATAGAAAGAGATCAGAGTTGTGTAAGTTGGATTGACAGCTCTGGATTAAGGCATTATGCAACACTGTTGGGAGTAAAAAAAAAATAAATCCAGATGAGATTAGGATCTGGACCCTCGCTCTCTCCAATTCTCTCCATCTATCCATTCATCCGTCTCTCCCTCTTTCTCCGTTTCATGTAACACATTATCACGATAGGTGTCCAAAATTACGCAGTTACAGTTTGGGCTTAGCAACTGCACTACGGCTTCACATTCACATGATGACATTCACCATTTCAGTGGTTTAATATGAGTACAATCAAGCAAATGACCATCCAAGCTGCCAACAAACACAGACGGACAGATAAAGCAAATTAGGCCATAGACTTTTATCCCACCGCCATCTAGAGGAGGAAAATCAGGCTGCAACATCTGCCAATCAAAGAACACACATTTTTACCTCTTGTAGTTTCTACTGTTAAATCAGATCTACAATCAACTTGTGAAAAAGTCAAGTATTCATTTATTTATCCCTTATACTCTCACTGGGGACACGCACTGAAACTACAGTGCTCAAATTATTAAAGATGATCAACAGTTTCTCAGTTTCCAAGTCTCCCAAATGTGACAATTTGTTGCTTTAAAAACTACATTGTGGGTTTTTATTTTTGGTCAAAAAAGAAACCTGAAGAAATAATTTTGTCCTATTAATTCATCAGAAATAGTAGCGGATGCATAAATCAATAATAAACCTGAAACCTAAACAAGAATATCAGTGCATTTTTGTAGGTTTTGGGAAATTATAGTTGTTTCTCACCAGTCAAACCCCAAGTACAACTCACATCTTCAATAATCATTCAAAAGAAAAAGCAAAAATGATGGGTTGTACACTTCATCACATCTGTCTTTATAAGGCAACATCTTTTGCAGGATGCTCTCTTCACACTGACACAGTACAGGTTAAGTTATGCTTTCAGCACCAGTTTGTGTCAAACTTCACCCAACAGGTGTACAAAACAGGGCAGCAATGTTGTTTCAGTTCATGTTTCTTTCCCATCACAAGTCTTTATAGTTGATGATGTAACTGGATACAACTAAACACAGCTGAAAACAAAATAATACTAAAACTATAATTTGACAATAGAGCTAAAGTCATTGGAAAACTAAAATTTGCACCACTTTGTTTCTAAAAACAGACCAAACAAAAGATCCTTAGAGATGACAGCAACCCAGCGAGTTATTCACAGTGGTGGGTGAGTTAAAACCCCTTAACTTGAAGGTAATAACATTCAAAATACTTGAGGATCCACCTGTTCCTGTTTTGTTAATATAACACTGGACAAAACCAGGACACATTTGATGAGTTGAGAAATTACTCAGCGTGAATCAGCGCTATTTCAAATGGAAATTTACTTCAAAAACGAGAAGGGCATAGCTGTCAAAAATCTGAAATGTATGTAACATCCTGTGCATAAAACACTCATGAACAGGACAGAGAGATGCAACCACTAAACGTCTGTGTGGAGAAACATCTGAACCATAAACAGGCACGTAAAAATTCACAAATCACACAGAAACAAGCAGGCGCTTTTTTCCCCTCACGTCAACCTCGGAGACAGACGTACATGTCCAAGTTGCATATCTCTACAAAATGTTTTGTAGTTCTCTCAAGAGTCCTACGAAAAAAAGCAAATCGTTGCACAAAAGTAACTTAATGCTTGTCTTCAAGAAACGTCCTTAACTAAGATTTCATCCTTGAGTGCCCTTTCAAGTTTTAAGGGATTCCTCAAAAGTCTGTTTTCTGTTGCACAAACGTCTTTAGCAACGGAAATTAAAGGAAATCAACTTAAGGTACCTTTAAGGGGAACTCAGAAATAGTCTTGGTAGAGTTTTAATCCATGGACTAACACCGTTTAAGTGTGCCAAGAATAGTGTTTTGTTACCAGATCCTATGGATAGTTCGTCTTGGCTTACTTTACCTTAACTTCCGCAATCTGCTTTGAGATGTTCTTTGCAACCTCCTCCAAATTTCAGTGAGAAAGTAAGGATATAAAAAACATTTTAAGAGAAATTTTACGGAGAAAAACTTTCTATGCAACTAGGCAGTCTTGAGCATCTTCCTCATCAGTCAAGTTATAAATATGCCTGCTTAACTTGTAAGTCTGTGCAAACTATGACTCTTCTGTATGGATAAAATGGGTGTTATTGACCTTGGTTGAGCTGCAGACCAACAGTAGACTGTGCATGTTTCTAGGTGATTAGCAATGAGATTATTACTATCAGCTACATAACTAGCCAGCCAACTTTTTTTACATTAGGCCTACGAAAAAACAGCTCTACTTGTTGAAAATAAATTGTCATCGCTTGTAGTTTCATACAAAATAGGTCTTCAACGTCCTCGTTGTCAGTCTGAGTCTCTGTAACGGGTCATGTCTGGTGATGTTCACCCATCACATTTTATTGCGGACGCTAACAAATGCCACAGATTTGCCGTACAGCAGCCGGTCCCGCTCCCGCACCTCCTCCTGCAGCTTGGCCTCTGCCACCCGGAGCTGGCGGATGGTCGCCTTCATCTCCTTCATCTTCACCTCCATGAGCGCGATGATGTCCCGCTGCTCGTTCAGTTTCCGCAGCAGCTCGGCGGACGTGGTGCCAGTGGTCAGAGAGTACGAGTGGTCCAGCGGGCTGCTAGTCACACTGACGTACTGCACGGGCGCCTGGTTCACCGTTTCCACCGATGAGTCGTCTGCGGTCAGGTCGTCGGAGCTGCAGATCGGCGCGGTATAGGACGTCCCCTCTGACTGTGCGGGCAGCCGCGCCGTGCCCAGGTACTCCCCGTTTTGGCCTATCTGCACCACGGTGATGCTGTCGTCGCTCGCCTCGCCGCCAGCATTAGCCTCGGCTCCTTCTACCGTGCTGCCCAGGACATTAACGTTAGTGATAACAATCCCCGAGGTCGCTGCAGCGGCGGGAGCGGGAGCTGCCGCGGACACTTTCCTCCCTCTGCCGCGCCGGCTCCGCCGCTCGTTCACCCCCCGCAGAGGGAAGAGGGACGGCACTCGGATGCTGTAGGTTTTCCTCCCGCCGGCGAAATGCACGCTGCAGACTCTGTGTCCCGTGGTGGGCTGGAAGGTGCTGAAGCAGCCGCTGACCCCGGCCCGGGAGATGTTCCGCAGCCACAGCTCCCGCAGCGCGCTATCTTTGGGAAACGTGTAGAAGCGCAGGTCCCGGTCCCGGTGCGAGTTGTTGTAGCAGCCAGGGACACAGCAGGTGAACCCGGGCATGTTTACCTCAACACCGAGCCTGAAAACACAGCCGCTGGATTCAGTTTACCTTATTTCTGTGTTGTTTCTTTATTCTGTGCGTTGTTATCAAGCTCAGCGGCCTGCAGGCGGAACTACACGTCCCACAACGCTAACAACTTCCTGTTTATTTTTCAGCAAAAGTGAGCCGCTGTTCGCTGCACGTCGACTAAATCCACGCCTTTTTATCCGGAGTCAACGCACACGAAGCTTATATTTATGTTGAATGCGTGGCAGATATTTAATTTTCAGCGGTAAATGGCTTGTTTTTGTTCTTCTCGGGTTTTAATCAAACCAACCGTCCGCCATTTAGAACTAAAAATCCCAGAATTCCTAGCGCTTCCTGCCCGAGTCCGTCAGTGAACTGCTGCCCCTGCTGGTCGCTCTGTGGTAACACACACCTGACTTCACTTAAAGATAAGATATAACAGAATATATGATGTAAGTGAAATAAAGTCTTTGGGAATAGAAGTATGTTTCTAGTATGTTCATTAAATGTTGTCACCACACCAGTCAACACTCTCCACTTGTTGGTTAGCGTATGGCTCTATATAAACAACATGAATAAGCCAAGTTTTAAACTGAGCATATTCAGCTCAAAAGTAAATACAATAAGCAAATCTCCACATCAATGCAGTGGCTAAATGAATATTATCACTAGAAACCCTAATTAAGGACTTAAAACTTCTTACTTTGTATAGAAGACAGCTTCAATCACTTACTTTTATTATCTAAATTAGCAGCTATAAAAAATATGGACTATTAAAAGGGAATTAATGCAGCCTTATTAAACATTACATGCTCTAAACAGATTACTATGTTCTTACTTAAAACATCAATTGAACTGTCTCCTCAGCTGTGGAAACCCAGCTCCTAACAGGTTGAACATCTGCTAATTAACTTTCTCGCAGAGCTACCTCAGTGGACTAAGAGTCCTGGAAATGATCCAATCTGATTGACTATCACTGATAGGTGGTTATTAAGAGTGTCAGGTAAGAGGGCAGTGAATATCCACATCAGGTTATCTAGGGGCCTTTTCCACAATAAGATAAGATAAGACTTTATTTATCCTTAGACGGGAAATTCATATGTTACAGCAGTGCAGGAAACAAGGTAACCGATAAGAACTAGGGGTGATAAACACAACAAACTAAAAAGTCAAGTAAATGGAAATCAATCTACATATATTATAAACATTGTACACGCTACAATAGTAATGGTTCTGGAAGATGTAGCAATAGATATGTATGTATATGTTATATAGGTGAAGTAATGAATACAAAATAAATTAAATATCCGGTAGTGTTACTGCATATTTGACACTACCTACTACTTGTTGGTATAATCTACATTTAGAGTCCCAATACATAAACTTTTCTGTGTGGAGTGTATTTCTTGAGATACAAATCAGTGCAGTTTTAATCTTAGTGTGTACATCTAATCAAGGAAGACATTAAAGTAAAAATGAATCATATTTCAGGTATTGTATATGACAAAGTTCTGAACATCTGTTCATCACCACTACTCCATCTGTCAGAAAAAAGACAGAAAATAGAAACCAAAGTCAATCCATAAATGTCAAAAGCAATGTGACATTAAAAGATGGGTTCACAATTTTTCAGATCTGTCTTAAAACAACAGTCAGGTGTCCAGATGAACATTGAAACAGGTTTTTCTCACCATAATCATTCCTCCTGTTCATACTGACCATCAGAAGATCCCTTCCTGATGCACCTACAATGTAAGTGATTGGGGCCAAAATCCACAGCCCTCCTTCTTTGTAAACATTTATTTAAAAGTTTATCTGAAGCTAATATGAAGCTACCTCATCCAAATGGGTCAAATCAAGTAAATATCTTTCAATGTTATAGTTGTTTTAGTTCCAACCTTCCTCTTTTTGTTACTTTACTTCCACCACAGCTCAACAGGGAAACACTGTCTGAGGAAACATAAAGAGGGAATTTTTCTAAAAAGACTGTAAATGTGGCAGATATCCACTTGATACGACTAACTCAGACTACTGAAGCCTCACATAATCTTCAGATAAACTTTTAATTACTGTACGTTTTTGCACAAAATGACTCTGTGGCCACACTGTGGATTTTGGCCCCCATCATTTACATTGAAAGTGCATTTGAAGGGGATCTTTTAATAGCCAGTATGAACAGGAGGAATGATTACAGCGAGGAAAACCTCTTTCAGTGTTCATATGGACACCTGACTGTTGTTTTAAGACAGACTTGAAAAATTGTGAACCTGTCCTACACATATACACACATACCAGTATACACAAACTATATGAACAAACTATATGCTGTACATAACCACCAACCATAGATAACCACAGCACTCTTCATTTCTTTGCACTTTTTGTGTCCTGTTTACAGTTCACAGAAAGAGTTTCATCTGTATATAGTCATTTCTTGTGTATATATCTGAAGATTGTTGTGTAAGTACATTGAGAGCCACTAAACCGGAGTCAAATTCTTTGTATGTGTAAAGATAATTGGCTAATAGTAAGGATGATTCTGATTCTAAATGTACATGTGAAAGAAAAGGCTGAATTCCTTCATACTGTTTAACTGAGAACATATTTGTGCAACTCTAACAAATGTCCCTCATAATATTTAAAAAGTTAAAAGTGGAGTAAAAAGTCCCTCCTACCACCAAGTATATCCAAACGAAATTTTGGACTTGCACTGGCAGGCTTTATTGCCGCTTAAGGTATTGTTCTCCGTCATTGGAAGAGCCAGACAAAACCACATCTTACTAAATGGTTATAATTGATGACAGACATTACCTCTTTTGAATCTGTAATCACAAGGACTAATAATTACCAAGGAAAGTTTTATGAAGTTTGGTCTAATTTTCTGATGTATATAAACTAAGGAACCTAATATGAAGTAAATATTCCTACGATGTTGTTGTTGTTTTTAAGGAAAATGTTCTATCCCACATGCATGGTGCTCCCTTATTTTTTATTTTTTATTGATTTACTGTAGCAACTTGTGTGTCATTATGTTTGTATATATGAAAAAAGTTAATAAAAACTACCAAAAAAGTGTAGTAAAAAGTGTAAATGTGTAAATTGGTCTATATGTAGTTTATTATGTATGTAGCTGATAAGCTCGCGCACTGATTCATGGGAAAACACGGCACCCGATCAAAGAATGCACTTGCTCTATCAATTAATACGATTCTTCATATTAATATTATTATGATGATTAGTTATTTACTTCTTATCTGCAAACATATATTTCACAGGAACAAAGTTGTGTGTGTAAAGACCCATATTTCGATATGTCCTAAGCTAGCGGCGTCCATGTATCCCTTCCTCAATCCTCCGGTGGTGACACATCTTCCGCCTGTTAGTGTCTCCGGCTGGGCTGAAGTTACCATTAGCAACTGGGCAGCGCCCGGATGAACACCGACCACCGCTGCTGATGTTGGGCTGGTAAATCCGATAGGTAGTTATCGTTGCATTTCCTTATCGATTGTTTTCTTAAACAGTGTAAAGAAAGATAGAGAAGTTACGTTTAGATGTAAAGTGTGTTCAGTCTCAAGTTGCGTTTACCGGGAGCTGTTTGAATTCGCTATGCGGCTGTCTGTCTGGCCGGCTAGCTTGTTAGCCGATGAACGTGCTAGCTCACGTTATGAAAATCTAGTCTATGTATGGGCGCTAGCTTTAAACGTTCTGGCTACTTTCCGCATGTTTTTGGCATAGAAAATTGACCCGAAGAAAGCCTAACAACTATGACAACTATGAATTTAATTACCGTGAATCTGTTATCTGACCGGGTCGTTAGCAACACAAGATAGCTACTTTACTGTTCAGAGTCCAATAAGAGATTGCTGACAGACTGTATGTTTGAGCACAATAGAGGACAAATGTATTTATTTCTTGAAAATTATTGAATATTTCCTGATACAGGATACAAATCCTCCGCACTAGACTCGACAACTCAAAATAAAACAAACCATGCAACAAAACAATGCCACATTATACTTACAAAATGCAATGAAAACTTCCTTATCTGTGTGTTATTGTGCAGTGATACTGCTGCAGTAAGTTACAGAGAAACAAGCATATTCTCTCATGTTTATAATAATATAATGACATAAACCACTTTTTCGTCTTTGTATAACATCATTAGGGTCCAGCCAAAAAAAAAGAGCTGCTCACACTCGAGCTTGAAGCAGGTTTCAGCACAGTTGACACCCCACCCTTAAATTAATAACACTGTGGGGAGGTGCTCTCATCACACAGCCAAATCTAGGCGATAACATCAATTGCACATAATGACACATGATGAAATCCACCCAACAGTTGCAGGTCCATAACAATTAAATTAAAAAATCATCAAAGGTAAGTGGAGAGGAGAGTTGAGCTGAACTGTACTTTGACAAACAACCTCCTGAACCAGCCGGTCTGACTGAAGGAAGAATACTATTAAGATAAATTGTTGACATTAATTAAGCAATCTAATGGGCAAGTATTTGTGCAAAAATGCCACCAAATTAGTGTTTAACTTGGATAAGATCACGCACAGATAAATTGCACTTCCTAGAGAGGTAGAAGTGACGTTAACTTGTGGGTGTGGAACATCTGAGGAATGGCATGTTCACTATGTGGCAGGATACAATGTAAGTGGTTGTCAGAGACCACTGATAAGAGGAACTGGTCTAGACCTTCATCTGACATGTTTGTCCTGTTTCTTGGTATATCTAGGAGATAAATAGGTATAATAGATATTGTACTATGAGGCTAGTTATTGAATGAGTTTTTGGTTATCATAACATTACAATAAAATCGCGCATTTCTTCCACATTTCTTTTCTCAGAGATCAATCATATCATTCACCTTTTACTTAAAGTATTGTGTGGAAGCAGTAGTAATTATTTCCTAGAATATTGTTGCTTTATTGAATTGTAAAAAATATATATATTTGAATTTGTCACCCAGCTTTAATAGTCTGTTTATTTATTTTTACAGGTGCAATAAGCTCTCCCTGATTTCCAGACGACAGTAAAGTCCTTTACAGACAAGTGGATCGTTGGCAGTTGGGATGTTAGTGAGGCTGGCCATGGTTCAGACGTAAGGTTGCAGTGAGTGGCACTGCCATGTTGCCAGGAGTCGGTGTATTTGGCACGGGGAGCACAGCCCGAGTGCTGGTCCCGCTGTTGAAAGCTGAAGGCTTTGAGGTCCATGCGCTCTGGGGGCGAAGTGAAGAGGAAGCGGGCTGCTTGGCAAAGGAGCTCGGCATCCCATTTCACACCAGCCGATCTGATGACGTCCTGCTGCACCAAGATGTCGACCTTGTTTGCATCTATATTCCACCCTCAATGACGCGGCAGATTGCTGTCAAAGCACTGGGTAAGAGATCATAAACACATGTACACCATCACTAGACTGCAGTATGTCAGCCACACTCACCAGAGCACTTTTTTCCTTTTGCCAAGCTGACCTGTCCAAATACCTTGGGCCATAAACTATACAGCATTTCTCTGGAAAAAAAGAGAATATAGGTGGATACTCAGTCAACGCAGTTTAAAATTTTGGGGTTTATTGGAAGGAGGACACTCAAATAAGCTAATTTTTCCCCCAAAACACCAGGTTCAGGTCTTAAATAGTTTTCATTGACACTGAATTAGCATCTGACGTAATGTGACCTGATGCAGCTACAGGGCAGGTTTGCTGTGAAACAGATCCAGTGTTTTTGATTGTAATCACAGAACTCTTCAAAGCATGCTCATACTAAAAAAAGACTGTGTTCTACTGTTAAGTATCTTTCAAGTTTTGTCCTTTTTAAATGTGATTTTTGTTGATAATGGCCGTGATCACAGGACAAGTAGTCATTCCAGGATATTTCTCAAATCAGCAGGCAACATTAAACATACATGCATACAATGCATTCAGAGTCGAGTAGGTCTATCGAGTTAACATATCTAATGGAATTCCTGAGTGTTGACCTCAGCTTCCTGTTATAGTTGCAACTTCCTGAGTGTGTCCCCGCCAAAGGATTTATCCACGGCACTAACTCCAAGTGGCACTGAAGGCTGCCGATCTCTATATTTAAAAATTATACACGCCCGCTGTCGACTTTTTATTAATTTATACAAACAAGGAAAACTAAACTTTCTGAATTTATTAAAAATCACTTTTAACATAAAATGTATGTAACACTTTATAATAACTATAGAACTGTATTGAATGATCATGATGCTCACTACCACACAAAAGATTAATTCACACAAAGAAATCAATTGCTGAATTTTTATTTGTTGTAACATAAGATTGCCAAAAAGATAAAAGGATTTCTCAGAAGGTGGACTGGCAGATTAGAGATCAGTGAGTTTAATATTACCTGAATAATAATGATCTAAACCTTCCCCCCGTCTCTCTGCAGGTATTGGTAAGAATGTTGTGTGTGAGAAAGCTGCAACTGCCGTGGATTCATTCAAGATGGTGACTGCAGCCAGGTATTATCCACAGCTGCTCAGCATTATGGGTAATACCCTGCGCTTCCTGCCAGCTTTTGTCGCAATGCGCCAGCTGCTGGTGGAAGGATATGTTGGTGACGTGCAGGTGTGCGATGTCCGTGTCTATGGCCCTAGCCTCCTGGACCAGTCGTACGGCTGGACATGTGAGGAGCTGATGGGAGGAGGCGGTCTGCACACTGTCGGCTCTGCCATCATTGACCTTTTAAGTTACCTGACCGGGGCACGAGCCAATCGAGTTCATGGCTTACTGCGGACCTTTGTGCAACAAAATGGTTTGATCCGAGGCATTCGACGAGTCACCAGCGACGATTTCTGTTTCTTCCAAATGTTGATGGGCGGACCTGGGTCTTGCTCCGGCGGGGTGTGCTGCACCGTAACCCTGAACTTCAACATGCCGGGGTCGTTTGTGCACGAGGTTATGGTAGTCGGATCCACTGGGAGATTGGTCGCCAGAGGGACGGAACTGTATGGTCAACGCAACGGCAGTAAAGGTGAGGAGCTGTTGCTTGGGGACAGTGGGTGGGCCGGACCAGAGGTGAAAGAGATGCCTCTGCCTCATCTGCGGGGGCTGAGCTCCATGGTAAAGGCGCTGAGACAGTCGTTTCAGGCTCACGAGGAGCGCAGGTCCTGGGCGCGCGGACCAGTTGCCATGGCACCAACGTTTGAGGATGGCTTGTATGTGCAGACGGTGGTGGAGGCTGTGAAACGGTCCAGCTGCAGCGGAGAGTGGGAGTGCGTTGAGATCATGAGCCAAGAGCCAGATCCGAACCACAACCTGTGTGAGGCTCTGCAGAGAAATAAGAACTAAACATATTTATACACCCAGTGCAACTACTACGTGTCTCTGACAAAACTGGGCTCCGAATGTTTTTCCTTCAGTTCAGTTGCTTAAGCGATTTACATTACCCATGACTACTTTCTGCATTTTCGCTCTTTGTCACATTTTGAGCAGAATTGTGAACTGTGTTGTACCCTCACAATCGTGACGTACACTAAATCGGTGATTCACAGCTCCATTATTCTGATTCATAAAACAGGTGAATATTTAGTTTGAGTGTGTCAAAAAAAAAAAGACACAGTTCCTGTTTTCATTGAAGCTTGAAGTCATGGAGTCATGACTCCGAATTTCCTGCTAAATATGGTTTAAATACGTTTAAATACATAAAATGGTTTAAATAAGTTCCTGTCAAACACTGGTCGACAGCAAAACTGCTTCAGAGTCAAAAACAACCTTTCAGTCCGACTGTCACCTTTCTCTTTACTTGCAGTTTGTTTGATCATATTTCTGTATTTTAAAAAAGTACAGCATGTCTTTACTGATATTTTAAGATAGACCAAATAAGTTTATACCTCATCCTCGCAATTAGACAAGAGCACTGCTCTTCTTTAAGTTTTGCTAAAAGTCAAGACATCAGAACATCAGTGGCTGAATTGTTTGCAGGAGTTGGAGGTTAGCTACCCTGAGAAATAGCTGACAAGGCCTTAAAGCTATAAAATCAAGTTTCGGCACAAGCTTATACACAAAGCTTTCTTCTAACAGCCTCATGCTCATTTGGATTTTTATTCTGTATCAATTAATAAATCATCACTGGCAAATATTGGGGTTGTCCAAGCTGTGAATTCAGTAATTTGGCTCAGATTAAAAGCTTAAGTGTGAATGTTCAAGCCAACTGAGAAGATAATTGAATCTGTATTGTGGATGCTGATGTATGAATCAAACGTAATGATGTTAATTTACTTCCAACTTCAACAGCATCTGATTCTAAACGGGAGTGTTTACCTCCGCCATGAATGTTAATAATACAGCATGGGGATGATTTGACTAACAAAATACTCTGTGTTTGCAGTGTAGTGACACTGACACAATTCAGCTGGTGCTTCATTGATGGAGCCTGTGTAAATTTTAGAATAAGAATAATGGAGCTGTGCAGACTTTAGATTTTTTTTTTTTAATTTTTGGAATGTGTAATAAGCGTAAACATATTTGAAAAATGGCGAGAGGGGCTCGTAGGTTTTTATGCCGCAGCACTGGAGACTGGAAGAGGATAATTACAGGAAGTAAAATATGTGAGATACCAGGGATTGTGTAAAATAAGCTATGTAGAAAATCAAATGAGAAAAAGTCAAATTTGTAGCATTGCCCTTCGAAATGCCCGATTCATGAAGTGATTCTTCATCTTAAATCTGTCACTGTAGTCTTGAAAAGAGGCTGTGAACAGTTTGTAGTTTCCTCCTTCACAGACAAAAGCAGCAGTGAGCTTGAACTGTGGATTTTGAAAGTTTCATCATGGTGGGAAAATTAAAACCTTCATCTATTCACCCACGTATTTGTAATTATCCAGAACAGATAAAAACACAGGAGGATTTTAGTGGATTCAGTGATATTTTAGAGTAACTTTGACTTTTTAGAAAATATTTTTTGGGACTAATTGATCCTTTTTTCTACTATGAAAACTTCTCGACTTTGTAATCTGTTATCCATTGATGCTGACGAATCAAAGAAGGAAACTACCAGCTCTCAACAGAAACCTTTCAAGCTTACAAAGAGTGAGCATTTGATACTCAAAAGATAGATTTTAAGTGGAGTTTTAAACCAAATCTTAGACTAGCAGAAACAGGCTTGTCCTAAAAAATGATAGATTAGTGATTTGTTAAACTGTTAAAGTTTTAGACGCAGAATCTGAGGGTATTTGAAAACTAAATGAGTTTAAAATGTGTGTAAAAAGGTTTGTTTACATTTGTTAACCTTTTGAAATAATTTTAGATGTTTTACAAGATTCTTTTCTGGCAATCTGTGCATTAAAAGCTGTTATCATGTTTAAATCCAGAGAGTTGGGGCAGCTATCAGCCCCTTTTACACTATTCACCCTGAAACCTTACTGATCTTTTCATTGAGTAAAACCACTGGATTTGATGTGCGTGAGTGTATAAATGTGTGGCTCAGACCAAGAGATAGGAAAAGTTTTCTTTAACAATTTAAGGTTGTAGTCGCTCACTGCATCTCAGTTTTGCTGAATATCCTGAACATTATCGGCCCTGCAGGTGTTGAAGACAGTAGCAGATTATTTTAGTGTAGATCTTATAGACTCACTCAGGATCTGCCGATACATACACGTTGCACGCTTACCTCACGCTATCCCAACAGTGCTTTACAAAAAAAATCAAGTTTACATTAAGTGTCTTCATAATAACACATCACATTTGCCTGCATAAAGTTCCTGACCCACCACTATTAAAATACATTCCAGCCGAGTTATCAAGTTCTTATTTACAGTCGTTTTGGTTTGTGGGGGGGGTTTTTGCACTGATAAACTGATAATATGCCACATTATTTAAACCGCAGTGCAATTCTTGTTCCAGCTAGCTCACTGCAAAAATGAATTTAACATTTGTCTATGTAAGGAAGACGTTTTGTATTTATTTATGTTTCGGTGTGGAGAAATGCTTCCCGATGTTTATTCTGTTCAGTGTTTGTGTTTTCAGCCTGTGAATTTCTGTTAAAGCTGTAATATTTATCTTGTTTAGATTTAGTGTTGTTTTAAATGATAACATGGCTTTTTTTTTTTTTTTAGCACAATGTGTTGCATTTAATTTGGGAAACTGTACTGTTCATCTGACTGACAGATATTTCCTTTAATAAATACGGTTGTATTCATTCATTGTCTGTGATTTCAGTTAATTCCGCTCCTGTCAAGTAATTTTAGAATTGTTTAAGTGTAGATAAATCAATAAATAGAGCAGAGATCTTAGTTATAAAACCTAATGTAGGTTAATCAAACTGGTAATGAAGAGCTCATTGAAACATCAACAACAGTTTTGCACATTGCAGTCTGGTTAACAGGGTTGCAGCTATTTATTAGTCAGTTAATTAAAGCCTGTGACCCCACTTTGGGCGCAAGCCGCCAACAAAGGCCCTCCAGGAATCCCGGTCCTGGGCCAATTTCTCCAGCTGTCCTCATGTATGGCCAGGGCACAAGTGTGACCAATCCATCTCCAGCGTCTTCGGAGGATTTCTTCATCTGCAGGCTGCTGTTTTGTTTGCTGTCTCAGTTCCTGGTTACTGATAATATCTGGCCAGATGATTTGTAGAATTCCTCTGAGGCAGGTGTTGGTTAATGTCTGGATTCTCTTCATGGCTCCGACAGTTGTTCTCCAGGTCTCTGCTCCACACAGCAAAACAAGCTTCACAGTGGTGTTGAGGATCCTGATCTTGGTGTTGAAGGTCAGAACTGAGGATCGCCTTTTTTCAGCTGATGGAAAGCTGCCATTTCCACCCGACGGCAGCTATATACAATCACAAGATGCAAAACTGTTTCTTTTAGTGTCTACATGAGTTTTGAATGTGTATTTGATTGTAAAGTGTGCATCTCCTACCACACTTGATTAAAGTTATCCATGTTGATGGCACTTAACTCAGGCACAATACATTTAGTGAGTCTGTTTGAGTAATTTGAGTGGAAGCAGCGTGTTACTGTTTCTACTCATAACTAAAGGCTCCCTCTTGTTCTTGTTTTCTCCAGAGGCCTTGACACAACTGCAGATGTACTAGATGTTTTGCATTTTCTTCAGTTTGACCTGTGTCATCAAACAGTGTTGCATCAATGCAAATACAACTAATATGTTTATTGATGAATTATCAAAGTGTACGTTACCCACCCTGCCATCACAAATGCTCTGTCGGATATTATTGACCATATTGTTCAGACCAAAACCAAACAGTCATGTGGACCACCAAGGGAACCCTGGAAAAACTGTGAAAATGTGAGGATGATGAAGAGAATCTTCCAGCTGAGCGCAAAACCTGTTAAAACCTAAAAAAAAAAAAAAAAAAGCATTATTAGATTTATGTGAACATAAAAACAGTGTCTTGTAAAAGTGTGGGAAAGGGGACTACCTAAAATACATATCTGAATTCAATAAAGAGAGATTAATCAAATCTACATTTATGTAAATAATATTTTGCTATCACAATAATTTTGTTGACATGTTTAATCTTTTTGTCATGCAGAAAAAAAATCCATAAACAATGTCATTATACCGGAAAGTTGAAATTTTGTTTTTCAAGCACAACTATTACCTGAAAAAATCAAACCTGCATACATTTATATTATATTAATTTATAAATAAATGTGTCCTAATGATTCAATGTCTGCTTTACAAAATGGGCAAATATTAAATTCAATATTAAATTTGTGGTGTAGGAATTCATTACATGTATACCTTTTGTTACATATTTTATCCTTGTTATGACATTGTCATCAAGGATTAAATTACACATGTACACATTTTTTAGTACAAGAACCAGAGAGCAAAATGAGACCTTTTTATCAAACAAAGCAAAGGAGACATAACTGCCTTTACAAAGACAAAAACAAACAAAGTCATCATTTTTCAACAAGTAACTGGACATTAAATTCTGTGGGGGTTTTCTACATTTTGTCAGTTTCAGGGCAGCATACGTAAATGCGCTTCAGCATCCAAAATCTAAGAAATAAAAAGAAATATTTCTCTATTTTCTGCTATTTTGCTTCTTTTTTTTAAACCAACTGATTGGAGGTTAAATTCTGGGAGGGGGTGAGGTTCTACATTTTGTCAGTTTCAGGGTCCATACAAATAAATTTCAGCATCTCAAAAGAAATATAAATAAATATTTTCTTTGTATTAGAAATAATGTGTTATTCTAAATTTCCAAATATTATGGGAATTTACATTGTGTTCATAAAAAGGTTTCCAATGTAGCAAGAAATATGAAATTAGGAGAGTTTTATAGAAAATTTTGGATGATGTCTAGATTACGAAACCCTCGCGGGATTTGTACGCTTTCATTCATTGTGTACGTGTTGTTTGTCATTGTACTACATAATTGTGTTTTATGATGTGACAACGTTGTAGTTAAAATCTGGTTTAGACACAAAAAACCCACTTGGTTAGAGTTAGGGACAGATCATGGTTTGGGTTAAAATGATCACTCTCGCGAGATCCTGCGTAAATCTAGGGTTACCATGTAGACACTACAATAATCTTGTTTTAGCAACTGACGGTTAACAGCTGGCCCGGATGTGACGTTGCGTTGTAGCAACACCCTCCATTTAAAAGAAGAAGCTCAACAAATAACCAGACTTTTACCGATACAAATCGTTACTGGGCAAGTCAAAGCTACCTCTGGATACCGTAGAAAACACCGAGCGGTGGAAATTGTCGCTGTAGATCCCTGACAACACAACAGAGTGTGAGCAGATGTGATTTAATGTTGTGTGTTGATAAACCGGAGATACCGATAAACATGGCCCGTAGGAGAAGTGTAGTGTGGGGCTTTTTTAAAGCAGTCGACTCAGACTCGGTCCAGTGTCTTCTCTGCAGAAATTATCTGGGGAAACGGGAGCAGGGCACCACAACAGCAATGCTGAGACATCTGCGTGTCAAACATCCCACCGAGGTCGCCATCGCCGAGAAAAGTGTGGGACAAGGACCTGAAACTGTTGCCAGCAACGGACACCGAGACCTGGAGACTGACAGCGGACAGTTCTGCTCCGGTATGGACCTCTACATCACCTACTGATGCTCCAGTCAGCCTCCCAGTCAGGGTTAAGGGGAAACATAAATGATGATATTTAGCGGCTGATTCTGTGTTTTTCCACCACTGACACTTGTGTAAACTTAGACATCGTAGCAAAAACCTTAACGCTGTTTAAGCCCACTTTCAGATTTGTGAAACCTTTATTTTGCTTATGAAAACAGAAATAAAGGTGATTTCACTGATATTTGTCCATCCAGACCACATTAGACAAGGTCCTGATCAAAAACCACTATACTTAGACCTGTCAAATCTGGACTAGATTAACAAGGAGACTCATTAACACAGTTTCAGATTTTTCTGAAACAGACATCTGAAATGTGACCCTGACTACACGCTGCTTTATGGAAGATGTCAAAAATCAGAAAGGTTGGAAACCACTGTTCATCTTTAACAATGTGTTGTATTTTAAAAGCTTGTTATATCATCCATTGCATCTGAAAAGTAAGTAAAGCTGTCAAATAAATGTAGTGGAGTAGGAAGTACAATATTTCCCTCTGAAATGTAGTGGAGTGGAAGTATAAAGTAACATAAAATGGAAGTACTTCAAAATTGTGCTTAAGTACAGCACTTGAGTAAATGTACTTAGTTATTTCCCACCACTGATTATGAAGACAATTTCTAATGTTTCACAAGCTTTTGTGACAACATTGGATTATTCCACATTGACTTAAGCTTTTAAACTCACTTCAGTCAGTGCAGAGGAAGGTAAACATTGCTCCTGGGTCTCACTACACTCACCTGCTTCTCCTCTGTATATTATAAACAGAGTTATCAGAACTAAGAGTGAACATGTGCCGCCTTTTTTCCAAAGTCATGCCTGAGAATCTTTACTCACTATAGCTTTGTTTACCTCTTCTTAAGTGGAAGTGGCGCTGGAGGATGGAGACTCTGACACCATCACCACAGTGAATGAAGCTGACATTAATTCGGCTCTTAATGGCCTCCTGGAAGCTGCACAAGGAGCTCCAGTAGAACAAAGAACAGATGAAAAGGCAAGTGGTCACCGCTGTTTAAAACGCAGACGGAATACACGGAGCTTGATCTGGAGACACTTTGAGCGCTTGGAGAGTTTGGCTGCTGCTCGTTGCCGGATTTGCAAGAAAAAGATACAGTGCTTTGACAGCAGCACCAGCAACCTGCATCGACACATGTCAAAGAGGCACCCGGAGGCGTCTCAGGTAGCGGGTGATGTGCAGAACCCACCAATATCCAAGTCATCACGTGGCTCAAACGCTAACGGTGACACATCTACATCGCCGGTGACTGTCGAGGTGACAGAGCAGAGACAGTTTTCAGGTAACCTTCAGTGCTGTTTGTTTATGTAATAAACTCAGACTTTTTCAAATACATCTTAATTAGTAAGTGAAAGGTATAACAAACACTTCTTCATTTAACAGAAGACGACAATTATTAAATGTTGTTTAAACACAAACCTAAATACAAAACAATTTAAAGAGTAACTAATGTTATCTTTGCTGACCTCTAGTGGTTTAACTTCTCAGCTTGCTACAGTGATGTGCAGGTGTACTTCAGGACCCCACAACATCATCAACCACATTTACATGCACAAAATACTTATTTTTTGCCCTTATTCCAAAAAAGGCAATATTCCTACTAAGCTGTTTACATGCAGAGGGTTTTCAAGGTTTTCCTCTGCTCCAGTGTGAACAGGAATCACAAGATCTCCGCAGGCAGTGAAGTAAACCAGCAAGGTGAAAAACATTAGTGAGCTGCTGCCTGATATTTATTATATTGAGTTACAGGCACATCCAGTACCTCGGTTGTCCCATGATGTTTACTACCCTGCTGAGTGTTTTTGGTGTATCACACCAAGTCGTGACCGTCAGTCCACAGCTGAATGTCAGGATAATAAACAATCTCCTCCATCCCTGTCGTGGAGAAGGCACGCTCTGTTTTTCAGAGCAGCTCTCCACTCTCCTCTCATTCCTCTCCTCTGTCTGCCTTCCTGCTCCAGTATATGTCATTTTGCCTGCTCTGGGTAAACAAGCAAGAGGGCTATGAGACCTATTGAGACACATATTCCAAATGCTCCTAAAACCAGAATAATATCAGCATATCCCACGTGTCTTAAAAAATGCTACATTCAGAATAAGGCCTATTTCGGAATATCCAAACAGAATATGCCATTTATATGACCCGTATTATATTCAGAATATTGTCATTGACAGAATAATAGCAGAATATTAGTGTGCATGTAAACATTGTCACTGCTGGGTTTGGTTACAGGTGCATCAGAGCACCTTTCTGTAATGAAACAAGGTGTGAAACTTTCAACCAGAGATGGCAGCAAAACACTAATTTTCAGCCTTAAAAGTGCAGTAAAATATTTAAATATTCCATATTCAACTACATGTGTTGTCAATGTAACTTTAAGAAAGTAATTAGTATCTTAGCAACATAATTAATTATTAATTACTTAATATAAGTTGAGTGAACAATTCTGCTCCATTTTGTGTTTCTACTGTATTCAACTCGCAGCCTTCTCTTTCCTCCTTCTTGCAGATGTGATCAAAGATTCACGAGCCTCTGGAGGAGAAAGGCGTGTTTTCAGGAGGGAGCAGGAGCTGATAGAAGCTCTGAGGAGAGCGCAGCGGGAGGAGGCGCGCGCTCTGGAGCATCAGAGGGAGCTTCTTGAGAAGCTGCGTGCAGCGAATGCCAGAGAGGCAGCTGTGGAGAGGGAGCAAATCGAGTCACTGAGGAAAGCACAGCAGGAGGAAGCCAAAGACTTAAATAGACAGAGAGAAGAGCTGCAGACAGAAAAGGCAGAGCTACAGAAGAAACGGGAAGAGCTTCAGCAGGAAAAGGAAGGACTCCTGGTTTCCAGAGGACAGCCAGCCTCCTGATTCTGTGATGAGACTCAGGACCCAACAGGACTGACAGGTTTTGACTGTCATCATCCTCATTTCTTTAACGATTTAGGACTAACTCAACACATGACAGCATGAAAATGTAAACTCCTCTTATAGTAAGATTTTTGGATCCTTCTATACAGTTGTGTTTTACTGCCTTATGGTGTCTGAACATTTGAAAAGTTGTAATGTTGGAAGGAATCATTTAAAAGTGTAAAACAATGCATATTTATAAAGACACTTTTGATTAAGATCTTTATGTACAAAAGAAGATGTTGAAGAAAAGGAGATTACTGGACACTGTTCTTGCAACAAATGCCTTCATTAAATTAATACATCACCTCGAAAATTCTTGAAACTCCACAACTGGCAGGAGGTTTCCTTTTATCCTGAGTAACCAGGATATTGTTTCGTGTGGGGGAAAAATTGCAAATACTGTTGAGTGTTTAAAATGTAATTTTGTTACTTCTTGAGCAACAAAATTGAAATTCCACAGTAGTGCCATTCGCAGTTGTATCAGGGTGGTGGCAGATATTTCAAAACCAACACCAAGGATGGATTACCAACAGACCCTCAGGTTCCCCAAAGGCCTCCAGGATCATTGTGTGACAGGTTGTGATTATCTGACATGGATTTATGGACGTGTTTTAGGTCATGTGTGTCATTTCAGTACAGTATAAACTGAAATTATAACAGTGTTAAGGCAGCTCCGGTATATTTACCTCATCTTGAAGCCATGTCTTGTAGAGTGGTCAAAATCTAGTAATTATACCTTTATTATTTTAGTTTGTATTGCGCTTACATGGTGCAAATTCCTAAATAACCTGTATTTAATCAAATTAACACAAATGAAGTGACACAGGAAACATGGAGAGGGTAGTATTTGAAAGAAGAAGGCTGCCACATGTAGTCTGAAATTAGACATCATTAGGAGTTTTTTTTGTTTTGTTTTTTGTAATTTGGGTGCGCCAACTCTTTTAAAACAATCTCACTGCTGTCTCTTGCCAATGAATGGCTTCCATTTCCATCCTATTACTAAATAATTATTTTTTTTCTCCAGTTAAACAGCAGCAAAACTCTTCACTCTTCACAGGGATCCCTTGCAGGAGCCTCCAGAAGCTCCAGTACATTCAGAACAGCACTTTCATCCTAATTCTTATTACTATTTTCTTTATGTTCTGTTCTATTAATACTGTAGCACTTTGAGTTTCACTATGAATGAAAAGTGCGGTACAAATTAAATGTATTATTAAATATGATGCACAAAATCGCACAACGCATGCGTAAAATATTTGCGTGTGTTACCCTGAGTTTAGCCCCTCAGGCAGTGTTTGTAGACTGCCACGGCAACAAAAACTTATGTGTGGGTACATGCTTAAGGGTAGTGTTACGGCCATGCTTAAGTTTATTACGGTCAGTGTATTTTAACATGAAAAGGCGGTGTGCTTGAGCCGACATTATCCTGCGAAGAAGCTCTGCCTGACAGGCTAATCCCAGGGAAAATCGTCACCGGTGCTGCTTCCTGAGTGCTGTCTCTGTGGCGGAAGAAGATGGCTGACAACGGTGGGCCCGTCGCAACGAAAAGATGCGATTCTGGCTCCATGTCCTCAGTGAGTATGGAGACTATCTCGGCCCTAACGGAGCTGGAGGACCTGGAGAAAGTTTATCAGCAGCTCTGCGTGGAGGAGGTTCGTATAACACTATTAAACCACTGTTAACGGCAGTTGGTTTGACGTGTACACTTGCCGTCGTCATCGACGTAAACGTCTGTTCCGTACGTACGTTGCTGACTCAAAACACTGCTGTCAACATCTGAGGCAAAGGACTTAATTATGAAATTATGTCTGAATTAGCATAAAAGCAACCAAGCTCATGACCGTGCTCCACTAAAAAGTTTCTTTATCAGTGACTAGGTGCTAGCTATACATTTATGTCAGCTGGTCGGTAGTTAGTGGGTCCCACCAACTGAATCTGAGAGCTGTTACCATCATTGTAAAAAAACATCCTAAATATATAATATTACGTTACCCTGCTGCCTTCAGAGATGATCCTCATGTTTAGATATTAAGTGTTTCTTATAATCAAATGGTGTGCCAACTTTATTGATAAATATGTGACCACATAAACACAATGAACACAGTAACCTGACCCAAATGGAGGAGTTACAGTGGCTCCAGCTGTGGTTTGTAACGAAAGGGGTCTGACTGTTTGTGCAAATGTGAGCCATGTTTTGTGCCATTAAAGGACAGGTTCACAATTTTTAAAGTCAGTCCTTAAACAGTAGTCAGTTGTCTAAATGATCATTGAAACAGGTTTTGCTTGCTGTAATTATTCCTCCTGTTCATACTGACCAATAAGGGATTCCTTTGTAATGCACTTTCAATGTAAGTGATCCACAGCTCTCATTTTGCGCAAAAATGTATTTAAAAGTATCTTAAGATAATATGAGGCTTCAGCTGTCAAATAGTCAAATAAAGTGGATATCAGCCACAGTTACAGTCTTTTTAACAGTAAGTTCCATCTTGTTTTCCTGTTCAGCTGCAGTGGAAGATTGACACTAAAAAGACTAGATTTAAGGTATCTACTTGATTTGACTAATTTGGGCAGCTAAAGCTTCATATTACCTTCAGATAAACATTGAAATACATTTTTGCACTGAAGGATTGGATTTTGTCCTACATCATTTACATTGTAAGTGCATTATGAAGGGATCTTTCAATGGCTAGTATGAACAGCAGGAAAGATAACAGCAAGAAAAACATGTGTCAATGGTCATTGGGATGTCTAACTGTTTTAGGACAGACTAGAAAAAATGTGAACATATCCTTAACGCACAACAACCAAAATGAGAAAATAGATGATTGTTCAGAAATTAAATTATTAAATGTATAACACTATTCATTGCTGCTCATTACATGTTTTTGTTTTTTGTTACAGAAAGAAGTGGAGGCTGAGCTGGACAGACTGGTGGGACAAGAGGGGACCATTCACACTAAGATGCTGGCACTACAGAGGATGGGGTACAGTTTGTAGCTTGTATCGATCAGTCTAGTTTCCTAAGCACCCACTGATGATCACTGATTTGAGCTTCAACCACCATAATCTAAGATCTTTAAACAAGAATGTGTACTATTGTGACAAATGTTGTCTGTGCTCTGCAGGCCCAACCTACAGCTGATTGGAGGAGATGCCAGTCAGCTGTCAGGTATGATCACGTTTACCTGCAACCTGGCTGAGAACGTCAGCCGCAAAGTCAGACAGCTGGACCTGGCAAAGGTACACACACATACAAACTCATTCCATCTACCCTAGACATCCATTCTGCACCATCAGGGATGTCATGGGGTCAACCCGCATACACTCAGTTTTTTAACCTTTTTATTTTTTATTGACACAATGTCAAAAAACCTGTACAGTCTAATGCAATCCAGTGTCAAACTCTACAACACACCTCATCGCTGCAAAACACTTGATTGTTGCTAACACTGTCTCAGATGTTTTTATTCAACTCTAAAGTGATTTTTTTAGCAATTCTTTTACACCTTTGAGTATAATTCAGTCCATACAAAACCACAACTATAGCCTCGTAAATGACCAAGTTTCCAGAGTGCACTCATCACATCTTTGACACAATGTCAACAATTACACAAAGTATTAATCACAAGATGTTGTTATATTGGATCGCATGTCCTGTTCTCTTAGCATATATCTTATTTTTTGTAGACACGGCTGTATAACGTCATCCAGCGTGCTGATGATATCCTTGACCTGAAGTTCTGCACAGACGGCGTGCAGACAGCCCTGCGTAATGAAGATTACGAACAAGCTGCTGCCCACATCCATCGATACCTTTCTCTGGACCAGTCAGTTATTGAGCTGAGCAGGCAGGGAGAAGAAAGTACGAGGCCTCAAGTTCTCTGTCACAGTGCATGTTGTTGTGTCATTGTCAGATCATTGTAGGATTGTAGCAGTACATAGATAATGTGATTGTGACTTAACAAAAGATCTTATTACAATAAATGTCATGTTTTAATGCTTTTTCACATACAGCAGGTACTGAGTAGATACAGTATGTGCCGTGGCTTGCATCTGTATTATCATGACTAGACAGACACTGTAACGCTGTCGATGCCTCGTGTCTGCACAGGCAGTGCCGTGGACGCCAGTCTGATAATGCTGCAGGAGGCAGAGCAGAAACTGAAGGTCATCGTCGCTGAGAAGCTGGATGAAGCTGTAGCAGCAGTTGATCTAGCGCAGGTGGAGAGGTTCTTTAAGATCTTCCCTCTGTTGGGCCTCCACCAGCAGGGCCTCGCCCGCTTTGGACAATATCTCTGCACTCAGGTCAGTAGTGAAATGCATGAAACATGCTTAAGTGTCAGGGGAAGGCCAGGTCTTAGCTCTATGGATTGGAAAGGATCATTTATGGTCAGAGTGTTGCCAGTATTGATTCCCATACTTGTAAAGAGTTGCAAAAATGCATATTTCTCTCATGCTCTTCTCTTCTATTACTGCTAGAAAGGAGGCAATGTGTGTCTTGTTTGCTCTTTGGTTTCCTTTGTCTTTTGGTCATCTGATCATACAGTATGAGTCATCTTTCTTTCTGTCTACAAACACTCACATAGCTTGCCTCCAAAGCTGAAGAGAACCTGCTCTTAGCTACAGGAGGAGATCTGGGCGAGAAGAGAGCACCTCTGGTGTTTGCTGACACTCTGACACTTTTACTAGAAGGTGAGATAACAGCACTGATACACTGTTTGTGTGTTGCGTTTTTTTTTTGTTGCCTCGGATCAAATATGTTGGTGTGTTTTGACAGGCATCGCACGTGTTGTTGAGACTCATCAGCCTATTGTGGAGACATATTACGGTCCGGGCCATCTGTACACACTCATCACTCACCTGCAGCAGGAATGTGACCGACAGGCGCAGAAAATAGTTGATAAGTTCATCCAGCAGAGAGGATACCACAACAAGGTGCGCATGGCATCTTAACCGCACGACACGGTTGTTTTCACTGCATACCTGTACACACTGTGACCTGAACTCCTCCTGTAGTTTCAGATTGTCCAGAACAGCATGATGAAGAGCGTGCCAGGGGAGAGGATCGAGCCCAGGTATTTGTTTTTATCTTAGGATCATCATGGAGACCCCACCGTCTTTGTCTTTTTTAATATCTTTCTTACATGAACAGGGAACTGGACCCTGTACTGTCAGAAGTCACCCTGATGAATGCGAGGGCAGAGCTCTACCTGCGCTTTTTACGTCGTCGCATGATGGCCGACTTTGAAGTCGGGGATGCTCAGAGCATCACACAGGGTAGTTTTATATGAACATATGATTGTGCATGCAAAGATATCTATTTGTCAGTTGAAAATATGTATTTAAAATATATTCTTTCTAACACCCAGAGCATCAGCAGAATGTGGAGAAGCTACTGAAACACTGTTTGCTGAGCACGACGATGCAGGAGCTGATTGGCTACTACATTCCAATGGAAGAGTACTACATGAGAGAGTCTGTCAACAAGGTTAATTACTCAGTTTTATATATTTATAAAGAATTTGTATATATGACAAAATAACCTTAACTCAAGGTCCACTGTTTGGCTTTTCTGGAGTTTTCAAACACATTTCACATCTTCATCAATGAATGGCGTTTCCATGGCAATTGTTAATTTGTCATCATGTGACCTAAGTTGAGAATTTCAATCATGTAATAGTAGTTAGATGTGGTTGAAAGCTCCAGAAAAAGCAGCTGCAAACTACTGTTCCAAAGGTCAAGAATGAACTTTAAAGCTCCAAATTATTTTTATAGTATTTTTGAGTACTGACTGGTCGAAGATTGATGAATCAGATTCAGATGTGGAAACAAGAATGAGTTCCGGTTTACATTTTATTTAGCTATGTCAATAGATTTTAGGCAGACTACTTATTTTGGTCTTAATGAGCAAAATTCATAGTCAATACTGAACGTTTTAGTATTGAAAAGTGACGAGAAAAATAAATGTTATGCTGTTATGTTTTGTCACAGAGAATTAACGTCTTGATGCAAATATGTTATTTGTACATGTTGTCCAAGTAGATTTTACATTGATCTAAACTGACAAAGTTGATTTTGATAAATATCAATTCTGACACTAAAAATTAAATTTAAGAACAGAATTTAATATTAAATAGATAACGTGAAAATGTTGTGTTGAACTTTTAGGAAAGCGAAAATAGTGTTTTATTTCCCATATTAATTAATATTCCTCTTCAGGCTGTTACTATGGATGCATACGAAAAGGGTCAGCTGACCTCCAGCATGGTGGACGACTGTTTCTACATCGTAAAGAAGTGCATCAGTAGAGCTTTATCCAGCTCCAGCATCGACTGTCTGTGTGCTATGATCAACCACGCTAACTCTGTGCTGGAGTCCGACTTCAGGTGCTCACTCTCTCATTTTCCAGTTTATATCTGAAATACTCTTCAGCTGCTCTTCATTCTTCATTTGTTCATATCTCTCTCGTGTGTGTGTGTGTGTGTGTCTCCCTTGTTCCTGCCCCCGCCTCTCAGGGAGGTGTTGTATAATAAGCTCCGGCAGGGCTTCCCCGCTACGACGCTTCAGGACATCCAGCGTGGCGTCAGCAGTGCAGTCAGTCTGATGCAGAGCAGCTTACAGCAGGGCAAGTTCAACACACTGGGCATTGAGAGTGCTGAGCACGCCAAGGCTGCTTTTCTGGTGAGATGGAAACACACACACACACATATACCCGCCTCGCTCTCAGGCAATGGTTCTATGAAGCCTTGTTGCATGCAGTTGGCCAGACAATGACGAAATTCAGACAGACAAAACTAAGCCTAAATTTAATGAATATATCCTGATTTAAGAGTCACCACTGAGAATAAAAAAGGTTTGAATGGTTGTTACCTGCTTTTTTATGTTGCAGTGATAATGCGCAACAATGATACAAGGCTCATGGTGATGTTTTTGTATGTATTATTCCTGACAGGATACAGTAAAAAAAACATATTGTAACTCGGACGTTATCATTCAGTCATTGAGGCTCTAATCATGAGCAGAGACCTCTATCAAGCGAAAAAAACGAAATTTTCATTACTTTTGTGCAGTTTGGAGTACCATCAACAGATTCCTGGCTACTCACATTGACAAAGCTTTTTTACCTTTCTTTTTTGTTCACCAATAGAAGAGACATTCTTTCTCTCTCTCAGGATCTCATTTTCTAAATGTTGGATCTCAATGTGTAGTCTTAAAGTCTTAAATTGTGGTAATATCATCTGTTCTCCAGAGAGAAGCCTGGCTTCAGCATTCAGGTCTTTGTTTAAGGCTTGTTCAACGAGAGCAGCAGTAGTTTAAGGGAGGAATCAAATGGATGAATAATCTCATCTAATTTAATAGCTAAGTAGGGCTTTAATTTTTAAAATGGCTCTCAGCTGAACGAAGCACTACTTCAAAAACCTTTTAACCCGTTTGTCAAAAGTTAATTTGGACTCAGAGGTTCATAAATACCAGTTTCACCACAGAAGCCAGTTTTCTGCAGTTTATATTTGTAGAGAAAGATAGACAGAATATAAGTGAATCATACCAAACCAAACTATAAGAATCCTTCATTCACAGTTTTCTCTTTTTCTATTTCAGGTGACTCTGAATAATGTTGAGGTGTGTAGTGAGAATATCACAACTCTGAAGAGGAATCTGGAGGTAAGTTTCATATCTGCACACTGCTTCTCTTCTATCCGTCATATCATTCATAGTTTACCTCGCTGTTTTTCTCCCTCTGCAGAATGACTGTTCCAAGTTGTTCAGTCAGGGTGCCGGTCCTGGCGAACAAGCCAAGATTGAAAGCTGTCTGTCCGACCTCGTCAACACATCCACCAAGTTCAAGGATCTTTTACAGGTTGGAGGCACAAACACATTGATCAGAGCTTCTCAGCTGGGAGTTGTGTATATATTTACTAACAGTAGGTGCCATGCGATGGGAAGGGTTAGCGTGACACATAGGGGAGGATAACTATTTGTCTGTTTTACAGGGAAATACACTGTATAGTCTGTTTTTAAAGGAGATATTTCCAGTTATTTTTTAGGGGGAAAGAGAACCTCTTTGCAAGATTGAATTTTTATTTTTATTTTACAGTAAAGTAAACATATATCCAAGGTGTTTGTCAGCTAGAGTTTGTTGTTAATGTGTGCAACTTGTGGTGCTAGAAGCCTCATTGGTAAAAGTGTCCACTGAGTGGTAAAAGTTACATACTCTGTTTCACAGGAGGGCCTGACTGAGTTAAACACAACAGCCATAAAGCCTCAAGTCAAACCCTGGATCAGCTGCTTCCTGTCCATCTCACACAACATAGAGGAGGTATAGTGTCACAGATTCATTCACGCACAATCATAGGTCATAAAACATTTCTCTGTAACTGCTGTTGTTCCTCACAGGAGGAGTTCAATGATTATGAAGCGAATGACCCCTGGGTGCAGCAGCTCATCGTTAACTTGGAGCAGCTCATGGGGGAGTTCAAGGTATCTCCTCCATTCAAACTACAACTTCTTATTAACTGAATATACATAATCTTCCTTTTCATTTTTTAAACTTCTCCCTGTCTTCTCACCAGACGGCCCTCTCCCCTGTCATCTATGACACCCTGACCAGCCTGATGACCAGCTTGATATCTATTGAGATGGAGAAGACGGTCCTCAAGTGCTCGTTCAGCAGGGTGAGGAGCCGGGCTCAGCCACAAGGTGGCAGCCAGCACCCTGTGCATCACATTGCATCACATCACATCTCTGACACACGTGATGAAAAAGCCTCAAGCAATGATTTATTGATGAGTCTAGAAAGGCCTGTAGGAGAGGACGCTTCCTCTTGGCATGATAACATCTCTCCTATTTTGAGCAGCCTGTCTACTGATAGAAAGAACAGGAAACCTTTAAATAAATGGCACCACTTTCTGCAGCATGTAGAAGAAAATATTGCTGTTCACAAAATGTATTCACTGGTTTTAATGGTTTGTATCATGCTGATCATTCTGTTGTAGCTGGGAGGGCTGCAGTTCGATAAAGAGCTTCGGTCTCTTGTGGCATACCTCACCACTGTGACCACCTGGACCATTAGGGATAAGTTTGCTCGTCTCACACAAATGGCCACAATCCTCAACCTGGAGCGGGTAATTTAGATTCTTACACACACACAATACACACAATACACATCTGTATAAAAGCTAATTTTATGTTTTTACTCCTAACATTAATGGCAGTCTACACAAGTGGTGGAAAAGTACATTTAGTGCTACTTGTACTATACGGAGTATTTCTATTTCATACTATTTTATACTTCTACTCCACTACATTACTGAGAAAAACCTTGTAATTTTTTTACATTTTATATACAAAACAGATCACAATTTTATCAAATATGATGCGTTGATACAAAATAATCTTCCCAACAGCATAAAAATAGTTAAATTAGAGCCACCTTGACCAACTACAGCAGTAAAATGCTCATTACACATTAATTTAACAGTAATATAATATTTAATATTGTAACAGTCACATTTTCTGCATTATGACTACTTTAATTTATGGTAATTTAAGTACAACTTGCTAAAAAAAATACTTGAAATTGAGTATTTTCATAGTATGTTATTGCTCCTTTGTAAATGGTCTTCTTCCACCACTGGTTCACACAGACTCACTTGTTTGTTTGTTTGTTTGCAGGTAACTGAGATCTTGGATTACTGGGGCCCAAACTCTGGCCCCCTGACGTGGCGGCTGACCCCTGCGGAGGTGCGTCAGGTTCTGGCCCTGCGTGTCGACTTCAGAAGTGAGGATATCAAGAGGCTGCGACTGTAACTTATCAGCGATTGTGCTGCAGTACCCACCTTGTGATGCATTTCACTAAAGAGCTCTGCACAATCTAGGTTTCTGTAAATGGATGTGGGCAGGGTGCGGGGCAAATGGCTGAGGGTTTCTTTTTTGTTGGAAACAAAACCGCTCGTTGTTGCTCTTTCAGGAGATTTCAGTCGGGTTTTCAGACTCTGTTGCCTTCTGCTCCACACCCGGCGATCCGTCAGTCTGTATTAGAGTTACAGCTGAGCTTTTTTAAAGACAGGGTTTGAGGCTATGTGGCAGGGATGGTGAACTATTTGATATGAATGATCTGTAAAATACGAGACTATTCTTAAATGTGTAATTAAAAAGTGTAAATCTGTAATTGTGTCACTCTGGGAGTTCCAACCTTTTAACCTGTAACTGTCTCCATGAAATGAGGACACACTGGGAGGACACACTGGGACTGCGGCTGTCAGTGAAACAGAGCAGTAATGAACATCATACCCATTAAACTGACAGAAGCAGGTCAGACAGCTGATCCAGCCTAGTCATTCAATATATGAATAGCTCCTTGTCTGTGATGATGGAACACTTTTAACCTAATAAATTGAGAGCCGCTGCGCAACGCTTCTGATCCCTGCCATCCGCCACATTTCACGAAGTGCTGCCCTATTGCCATGCAAGACCTGTTCCCAATTTTTTATACACTGTACATATTCCTGACACTAAATACACCAGGCAATGAAGCATTAAAAGTGGTCCATTCTCATAATGTTCAGCCTAATTTCCTGGTTTAACCTTAATTCTCTGCACAGATTAAAGCAGGTCAGTGTGTTTAAACTTTTGCTGCGGTCACACAGTCAACCCTCTTACCTTTCAGCATAATCAGACTCAGACCATGAAACACAGGAGTAGTTAGGAAAAGTGTGGCTTTAATGTAAACACAACATTCGATTGGCTCAGCACAAACATTCCACATGAGAGCAACCAATAAACTACCGAATAGGATGAGGGTGCAGCACAAAAACATTCACAGTAAAAAAAAGTCTGGTATAATCATAATATATATATACAGTACGGTGCTTTTTAAGGTGAAAATGGAGATAGGATATGGGGACTGATATGTGATAGGTAAGAGTATACAGGAGTAGGAAGATGAATTTTTGGGTGCACAGGTGAAAATGGAGAGCTGTTACTTTTTCTCTGTGAAAAGAGAAACGTGACAGACGGGGGGGATGATGGTTCCCTGTTTACTTATCAGGGGAGAGGTGGGTTTAAAAAACCCCCAACTCCCCAGACAGAGGCTGCCTCAAATGATATTGTTCTCCTCGTGCAGTCTTCTATTTCTAAACAGATTCACATCGAAGGGTAAAGCACCACACAGAGAACAAGATGTCATTGGAGGGCTGCTTTCTACCCTCTGAACTGTAGACAGGTATTGGTGTATACCCCAGTTTTTCATGACAGGAAATAAATATGTGGCACGGGATTTCAGGAGGTAGGAGGAGGCATGTAGGGCATGAGGCTTAAATAAATAAATCATTCGATGATAATAAAGTGTTATATCTTTTACTTAAATAATATCAGTTGATAATATGAACATGAGCTATGATTTTTTTATCCTAATCCCCTATCTGTCGTTCTCAGATGGTTGGCACCGATGTGACTTCTTTTTTTTTTTTCTTCCTTTTTTTTCTTTTTTTTGAGATATCATTGGCTGATAGGCATTTCCTCACGCTACAGGAAGCCAATGGCAATGGGCAACCACTCTAAACAGAAGAATCCTCTCTTTCATTATGTTTTAAAGTAAAAGAGAAAACAAGTGGAACAGACCTGCAGGCTACTCAGTCATGTGTGGGTCTGAAGGAGAGGGGAGCTTTGTCCCGTCTGAAAGTTAAAATAGCCTCCTTCTTCCCAACCATGACCCTCAGCCACGAGCACAGCACCTCCCCAACATCATCATCTCCACCTTCATACACACAGCAGCTCTTCAAACGGAGCATCAGAGGCTATATTCAGTGCTGATAAATGCCTCGAGACTTGCACATAATAATGTCACATACAGAATGGTACTATAATCCATGTTGTGGTGAAAATGGCATTTCACACTCCTCGCGTTGCATTTTCTGCGCTGAGTTTTGCTAAACAAGGCGCAGGCTGAATACAACCCCGGTGCTGCCACTTCTGACCTTCCCAGTTGTTGACAAAGTCATCAACAAATCATGAAAACATTCAGCTCAAAAAACACATTTTTTTTTATAAGACAAAACTGGGGTTGTGTACTGAAATCATAGTAAGAGGAAGGGAACAAATCATGACAATAATTCAGTGTGGTGTCTGACGGCAGCTCTTTGGGTCCATTTGGACGTGTAGAATTACATATTTATGTGTTTATGTATCATCAAAATTATCATTATTAACACCTCATACTCTCCATGACAACCTCTGTGCTTGGCCAGGCCTCAGTATAAGCCACACCCTCTAAGGTTGTTTGCAATAATGATGTCAGTGACGGCATCAAACACTACCTGGATGTTTCCTGTGTCTGTGGCACAGGTCAGGTGACAGTAGATCTCCTTATTGGGAGAGCGGTTCTTACTCTCAAACTGAACCTGAATATATGCCGTAGCATCGTCGTAAGTATTAGCACCTGGAGACAAAACGGAGGGAATAGAGAGAATAAGAGACCAGAGAATATGAGAGACTTCATATGAATCTGTTTGCTCATAAAGCAGCTCCATTTAAGAATGAAAGGCAAGACGCTCACCTGTGTATTCTGGAAAACAGATCGTCAGCGGTGATTTCTTGATCTTCTCAGCGAACAGATCCTTCTTGTTGAGGAAGAGGATGATGGAGGTGTCGATGAAGAACTTGTTGTTACAGATGGAATCAAAGAGCATGAGCGACTCATGCATGCGGTTCTGCAGGAGGAATAAATAAAACAATGAGGTTAGTGTTACAATGAAGAGAAACATTGGACTAAAATAACTAAAACATGCAGTGTTACAACATGCAAGTTTAACTAATACAGCGCCTGTAAAAAATATTCATGTTTTACTGTCTTACAACGTTGAATTAAAAGTAGATTTTGTGGCTTTTTTTGATTAAATTAAATGTAAAAGTGAAAACAGATTTCTACAAACTGACTGAAAATATTAAATACACCATATATATCACAGTCAGTGTGATTCAAAGTCATAAAACACGGTACAGTTTGATTCGTATCTTAATATATAACTGATTTAATAGGTTTATTTAAGTGTCACTGTGTCCTTCCTCTGCAGCTTTTTATGAGGTTTCTGCCTTTTTTCTTGTTAAAGGTTTTTGTTTGAATTGAGGGTCTAAGGATAAATAATGTGTTAAAGCCTCTAGGACAAACTTGTGATTCTGACTGGGCTATATTAACGACATTGATCTGGCTTGACTTGCGCGGAGAAACAAACACTGAAAATTGTGTCTTTATAATGAATGAGAACACAAAATATTAGCTATCTTTCTAGAAATATCGGCCTTTATAAAAACACATCAATTGAAGCTCCACCATGAAGGATTCAGTCTGTGTTCACTGAGTCACACTTACAGTTGTTTCATCTTCATGGAGCACCTGATCGTAGCCGCTCAGAGCAACGCAAAAGATAATGGCTGTCACATCTTCAAAGCAGTGGATCCACTTCTTCCTCTCTGACCTCTGACCTCCTACATCAAACAGCCTGGAAAAAAACAATACAAGAAGTCAATTCGTATACAGAGCCACAATCCCTGAACCTAATCTTAGACAAAATGCCAGCAACAAAGGCCAAGTCTTGTAGTCATGAGCTATGACGGTGCAACGATTCGGCGCACGCTACCTGAAATGGAGGTTTTTGAAGGTGAAGTGGGTTTCAACGATACCGGTGGTCTTCACTCGGGTTCTCAGGATGTCCTGCTCTGTGGGCTGATAGTCTGCCGCCCCGATCCGGTCTAGACTGTCCAGGTAGCTGATGACAACAGGGACAAAAGATCAAATAGGTGTACATTTATATATTTTTCACAGGTATTTTTCTCGTTCTGTCCTTTCACTCTACTCACTATTGGGCAGAGTCGTTGAGCTGGTATTCCCGGGCACGGTTGAAGCACTCCTGAGTTCCAGCGTCTGTCCATACACGCTTCATGGCAGTGAGAAGCTCTGCAGAGTATGGCTCCGTGTCCTCCATACGACTGACCACATCGCATACCAGTTTAGCATCCGCCTGTAAGAATACGTTTCACAACATCAGGGGAAAAGGGCAAAAAACAGGATTTTTTAATTTAATATTGTAAATAAAGATACACAGTGTAGTTTCAGCTAAAAAGATGCTGAAAAAGTGTTATTTTTATTTAATTTTTCCTCCATAACAGCCAGTTCTACTTTAGCACTTTGACATTTCATCCCCTAAATGTTAAGGATGTGTAAATAAAGGCTTTGCGGATTTGTGTGTGAACAATTCAGCAGGAGGGGGTAAAGGTGACTCACTTTTCTATCCTTGTCTCCAAACTCGATGCCCAGGGAGTCCATAGCTCGGAGGATGGCTGCCAAGCTCTGGATGGTGTTGCTGTAGACCACAGGCTTATACTGCTTCACATCATCCCCAGAAAAGCCATCTTCATGGATAATCCTGCATGCGCACACAGACATTAGCACAGAGACACAAGAGTGGACTAAACAGAAAAAGTCTAAATATAACCATATGTTCCTGCAGATCCTAAACAATCGTCTCTTAGCCTTTGAGGATAAAGGTCTACATGCTCCTGCTGATACAGAGCTTTCTGTATGTGTGTGTGTAAGGCGATTCCTTCTTTTTGACATCCAACACTTACATCTTATCATCTCTCCTCCACTCCTCAAACCATCTCCAACTAAAAGGCATCTTTAAGTGTGTCAGTAGTGTATAATGGGACATAAATTGATCACATTGTCAGTCTGTGATCTGTAATTGGACACTAATGTGATATTTAAGCCATTTATATTTTATGACGGCCAATGGAGTGGAATCAGTCAGAATACTGATCAATCACATAACACAGGACTCCACTGGTCTGGTCATCGTCAAATTATCCATCAGCATCGCTCTCACTCTGACCTCATATACACCAAATCTACACAATGTCCTTCCTGACACTCACCTGTAATCCACATTGAAACTGTCTCTAATATTTTAAACTTCTGCAGCTCCTCTTCACCCCCTTTATGATCAGTGATCGATAGTTTAAGAAGGAAGATAAATAAGGGATGATGATTTTTACCAGAAACAAAGACCACCTCTGCTAAAATCATATATAGTTTTATTAAATACAACGTTAAACTTCAGGGGAAAGGAGCAGAGGTGCATGTTTACACAACAAAGTCCATTAAATAATTGTGACTATTGTTTAGATGCACCAGTATCTCACTGGTTTATCACCTCTGCTCAGTGTTTTAAGGGGGAAAACCCTGAAACAGGAGGCGTTTTTTTTATATTTTGTGCAGGCACATGTCTGTAATTATGGATGAGAAGTCTGAAAAAGCCTCACAAGCCACAAAGAGAGAGTTTAAATTATATATTATATTATATATTATTATATTCATTAATGATTAATCTGCTGATTATTTTCTCGATTAATCATTCTGTCTATAAGAAATTAGTTAAATATGCTAATCACAGTTCCCCAGAGCCCAAGGTGACGTCTTCAAATTGCTTGTTTCATCCAACCAAAATCAGCTCAATATCACATAATAAAACCAGTAAGTATTCACTTTTAATACAGTTGCAACCAGAACATTTTTGGCCCTTTTGCTTTAAAAAATGACTTAAATTGTTAACGGATTATGAAAATAGTTTGACTAATCCTTTCAGCTCTGTACAGTATGTGCAACTGATGAAAACTTACCTGACCAATCACAGAAAAGTGTAAAAATAGACTTCCCTGACATTTCTGCAGCTGCAACTGACTAGCATGGTTAGTACATCACCCATCAGGGAGGCTGCTTGTTGTTTAATTCATATAATTCATATCCCGTGAGCCTCACCGTGCATATATTTCCTTTTAACTATGATACTCCACTATTATGAGACACATTATCCGAATATTTTGAGGTTTTTAAAGTGTGCCTTTTTTTAGATTCTCTCTCACTCACATGCTGCAATGAGAGTGAAACGACAGGTGTAGTCTCACCTCATTCACACAATATAAAGACTGAATCTCCACCAACATACTAACTTGTGGACAAATAACAGCAGAGCATACAAAATATACCCCCCGAACTTTATGACCCACGATGTGTAGTAAAACCACGTCCATATGCTGCCTGCTTAGGCTAAAGTAAACCGTGAAAAATGTTTGTAAACACTATTTAGCCCTGTGTCTTGAGTTCAGGGCAGAGCAGTGACTTATGGACCACCAGAGACCAAAGGGGGGGTGATGAGGTGAAGGGGAAGAAGAAGAAGAGGGGAGGAAGAGGGAGGGAGGTTGCAGTCAGTGCATTGCAGGCCGGGATGCGCTGAGCAGGACGGAGGCAGGCACACTGCTACCCACAAACACTGGTAGAGAGATGTTTTCACAGGACAAAATATACAATGGACGGTGACTGAAACATCTAGAAACTTAACTAAGAGGTTTAGAGAAAATAACAACAGTGATTTAAAACATCAAAGAGTGATTTAGCTTAGACAGGGGGAAGGTTTAGATGCGGTTTTAGAAGCCATATTTCTGCGTAAATCCGCTTTATAGGCAAAGTACTCCCGGCGATATCGGGCACTTAAAGCCATTAAGATTAAAAGCAGAGGTATTCACTAATGGAGCTGTAGTGACCTCACTGTAATTCACACACACACACACTCGCGCGCACACACACACATACACACACACACATATAGAGGAACAACACCCACACACATATCCCCTGTCACACACTCCCCGTAGCGAAGTAAAAACCCTTCGTTAACAACATTTTAGCACCCAGGCGGTGAATAGCACCATGGGACGCACCGGTGCGGCCTCCTCCGCAGCCTCACTGTCGGTCTGCAGGAGGTGCTCGAGTCACCGGCACTCCTCCTCCGGGGCTACGGCCTCTCGGAAACATGGCGGCTCAAACCTGCCTGAGCACAGATAGGGGGGAGGAGGGTGCAATCTCGGGCCTTTCACTCTGAGTTGTGACGGAGTGGGTTAAAAATGAGCAACACAAGAGCCACTTACTTCATCTGTTTGACGATGGTGCTTTTGCCGGACTCCCCGCCGCCTGTAAAGAACGGAGGGCAGAGTGAGAGCCGGCAGGGAAATCAGCACCATGGAGAGCACCTCCGCCCCATGCAGCCCGGTGGGGCTGCATGGGGCGGAGGTGCTCTCCGTGGTACTGATTTTCCCTGCCGGCAGCTCGCCCCGCGGCCGGAGAGGCTCCCTCTTACCGAGCAGGAGCAGTTTGACGTCCTTGGCGGCGACCATCCCGTCCTCTTTCAGGTTTTTCTCGATGGCCTTGCTCCGGTCCAGAGCTGCGCGCTCCTCGGCGCTCAGTGTACATCCCATGTTTCCAGGCGAATGAGCAATCCCGTCGTCTCTCCGGTCCGCCCTGTCCCTCGCCGACTCTCAATCAGTGCGTTGTCTCGCTCTCTCTCTCTCTCTCGCTCGCGCTCTCCTCCCCGCGCTGTCCGCTACAGCATTAGGCCCGGATTGAGGGCAAAACAGAGCCGGGAACCGTCTTTTCTCCGTGACTCCCGAGTGCTGTCTCTCTCGCTCCGTGCCCTCTCTCTGAGGGGGCTGGGGGGGTGGGGTCGTTGTGCTCGAGCCTGCGGGGTTGGGGTTGTTGTTAGGTGGGGAGGAGGAGGAGGAGGAGGAGGGGCAGGGGGGTCTCCAGCTCTCTCTCTCTCTCTCTCTCTTTTTCTTTCTTTCTCTCTCTCTCTCTCTCTCTCTCTCTCTCTCTCTCTCTCTCTCTCTCTCTCTCTCTACGGGGCGGCGCTGATGATGATGATGATGACAGCGAACGCGAGCGATTTCATCGTGTCTTTCGCGAAGACAAGGAGGGGCGCGAGAGGAAGAGGAGGGAAGCAAGAGGCTGGCTGCGCGAGACTCACCTAACGCAGACAATCTCGCTGACGTCAGAGCAGCCGAGGCAGGCGCTTTAATCACGTCCCATGAAAGATTATTCAAATGAAAGAGCCCTTTAAATGGCAAATGTTGCCCTCTTGTCTCTTGGTATTAGTGGGAATTGTGCTGTCAGCCCAACACTGATATTATTCTATTATTCAAGCGTTGCAGCAGAGTTTAAACCACACAGTCTACGATTTAAACATGTCAACAACGTAAACAGGCGTTAAACACACAGGCATGGTGGTGGACAAGGAGCACAGCAAGAAGATTTTTTAGAATTATATCAAAAATATAGTCGGATTATCAGTTGTGGAGGAGTAGCTATACAAAAATGTAGAAAAAAGTGGTGAAAAATATTTAAAATACTCAATTATAATTAAAAGTCCTGCATTCAAAATGTTACTTAATTAAAAGTACATCAGTATTAGCAGTGAAATGTACTGTTAGGAAGATTAACCTATATTTTATAAGCTCATCACAGGTTTTGTAAATAATAACTTGATCTGTGAAGTAACTTCAGCTGTTAAATAAATGTATTAAGTACTGCAATATTTCTCTCTGAAGTGTGGGGGAGTAGAAGTATCTTTATACTTCTAGTATCTTTATACTTCTACTCCCCCACACATAAAATGGAAAATACTGTGATAAATAAGCGCAAGCAAGTGCAATAATTGAGTAAATGTAGGCCTACATTTCCCTTTATTAAAAAATATAAGGATTCAAAATACATACAATAAGTACAAAAGTATTATCAGTATTTTTTTATTATCAAAAAAAAAACCCACAATGCATCAGATCAACTCCTGTCAAAGTATAATTATTAAATGACATAGTCTAGTTGAAGCTATTTTCAACTATTATTAAATAGTTTAGTGTTTGGCAGTTAGATCTGTACCATCTCATTTTATAAATTATCATTTATGTGTGTTTTATGTAAAATCTCAAAGGTAGAATAATATCTGTTAGTTTCAAGGAGTTGTAGCCAGGATTTTAGAAATACTGAGATCCAACAAAACCCAACCAACCTGAAAAATGATGGATTAACTGTACAAAAGTTTCAGTATTTAAAAAATATTAATTCATAAAACACTTCAACTATATTTTAATCTGTATTTTCTGGTCTATATGTTGTTTCAATGCTTTCTCTTCACTGCCAGGTCTGCAATTCTGTTGGAAATCACAAAATGCTTTTTATTTGACTTAGTTTCTGCCTGAAAACAGATTTAATATCAGAATTAGCCTTTAAAAACCCAACATACGTAAGATCTGTGTCACTGTACAATGTAAATTTCTCTTGATGTCATTAAAACCCTTGAAATTCCCAAAAATATTACAGGACATGATCTGAGTGGCAGCTATCGCCGTGGTTACAGCAGAGGCAAAGAGAGATGTGTGTGTCTATCATAACTTATAAACTGTGTATGTTGGGGGTTGTGTCCATACCATATAGCAGTAATAAGTGTATGTGTGTGTGTGTGTGTGTGTGTGTGTGTGTGATAAAAGCTTCTAATCCACACATCACATCTGGATGGATGGTCAAGTGGAGTAAAAGGGGTTGGGGGGGGGGGGCTGTTGGGCTTTTTCCAGTGGACCTGAATGAAAACAGAAGGAGCTCAACCTGCAGCGACTCCATCCATCAGTGAATTTCCTCTTTGACAGCCAGGCTGAGATAAAACCTCCACACATACACACCTCAGCTGCAATCTCCACCTATCTGCCCTGGAGCTGCCGCAACGTGACACATGCAGGCGCATACACACATCCAGCGACGGCACCAGTAATCAACACAGTTTAATCATATGAGCATGTGCACGTGTGTGAGTGACAGGCAGTGATGGTAGTGGGGGGGGGGGATGAGGGGGTGTTAACACTAAATTACACCTGAGGGAATTTTGACAAAATTATGTTTTCAGTTTTAATTACACTAATGCATCCAACACAAACATGAGGACTTGTTTTTTTTTTTTACAACCATTTAATTTGTATGCACCCATTTTGTAGAAAAAAAAAAAAATCAATATCCTTCAGTTGTGCAGTCATTAGCAACAAGACACAACAGGTTTCATCCGTAAATCAACATGAAGAGCAGAAATAAAAAGAGGTACATGATGAAATCGATTTAAACAGTGCTTTAAAAACTCACACAGCACACAGTAACAGTGATGACATTTCACCTAAATGAATAATACTAATAATTGAAAAGCAAATCAAGACGTTAAATCACTCAGTTCTCATAGAGATGTTGAAACATACACACACACACACACACACACACACACATACACACACACGCACACATGCTCAGGAATGATTTTAAACACAAGGATGGACAGACATCGTTAAAGATCAGACATACTGCATATAAAAAGCAGGCAGGACAAAGTCAACAAATTGAAGACATGACCCCCTTCAGTTTTCAGACTGCTCTGCCTCTGCTGTCGTACGCACAGAGTTACTCTCGTGGCTGTATGTCCAGAATATTTTCAGCCAGGCTGGTGAGTTTGCAGTCCTCCAGTGCTTTGACCAGCCGGCTCAGCTTGGCCGCTCTCCCCTCCGCCTGGATGAATCGGCTGAGCAGCTGATAGGCTTGCTCATACAGCCCTTCTCTCTCGTACTCGTAGGCCAGGTTGTCTATGGCCGGACCCTTCAGAGCCCGGCAGCTCTTCCCCAGGGCCCTCCCTACATGCTTCCACTGACGGCCCACTCCGTTAGAAAAGCTCTGAACATCTGCTGCTGTCAGCATTCGGTCCTCTGATGGGCCAAAGGATAAAGGAGAAAAAAAAAAAACATTAATGTAAACTGTACTTAATTCAGATTACATAAACTGTGGTTTGTAGACGGATGCAAGTGTAAACAGAAACATTTCCCAGAATAACTTTAAGACTGGCTGTGCACCTTCAACTTAAGGGACATAAACAAGATTTTTTTATATGTTAGACATAAATCGTTATTCTGTCAATAGAAGCTGTTGCTCCATTAAATTTAAGAAAAATGTTTACGAAGCATAAAAGCAGCGTTCATTGATTTTTTGGGGGACACTTGGGGACAGTGGAACAAACTGAAACACAATACTGACATATGATCCTCTATAAAGTTGTTGTGGCAAACATGTTAGCAACCAGTTTTCTATTTATACATCCAACAGACACCGTTCATTTGGATCCATGTTCGCCTGACAAATAAATGTCCAGTATTCAGTCTCCTTTTAGCTCTGATCTGGTCCTCAACAATTTCTGAGGGACTTATCTGGCTCTTCAGGTCCTAAATGCAGCACTATGTTAACAGGAACGCAGTGGGTTCATCAGAGGTGTTTTACTAAAACCGGCTGCCTGCTGCTGCTACAATAAAGCTGCAGGCCATAAAACCAAAATGATGAGCTTGAACATGCTGAAATACTCTGTAGAGCTGTGAGGAACTGCAGTCGGGGGACAGATCTGTGGGTGTTTATTGCTACAAGTGATCCCTTTTATATCACACAATGTGATCTGATCTATTGTTCATATAAAAATATCAGAGAAGTTTTAATGTACACTTTTGTCAGTTGATAGTGATAATCAGGCTTTGTGTTGTTTTTAATTAAGACTAAGTGTTTCTAAATGGCCAAACTTTTACAAAATATTTGCTGCTTAAAATCAACTTATACATTTTAGTAATCATCACTCGTTACATTTTTTTCCTACTTTTCTTCGTCCCAGTAAAAAGGACAAACATCCTTTTCACAGGAAAAGAGTAAAAATTCAAAATCATTCATCAACTGGTCACCCTGGTGAAGGTAACAGTGATTAAACACTAGGATTTAACCTACAAAGCCGAGGAGGAAATTAATTGTGAGCTTTAGTATTAAATTTCACATGTTGGTCAGCTGTGGTTTGTTTCAACGTCCCTCTGAAGTGAACTGTATTCCTACTTTTACTGAAAATACAAAGTTTCATGTGTTGATATTGAGGTAATTCATATTAACAATTACCTCTAAAACATCAGAAGATACATCAGACTGTTCAGTTTACACATGCAGTTATACTGAATTAGAGAATTCACAGAAATTAATTTGTAGAAAAACATTTTTTCTTCTGTTTTTCTATCATTTGAATTTGGTTTACTAAATATTAAATACATTTTCATAATTCACATTCAGCTTTGAACTTGGGGGTGACTGGCCTTGGAAGACTCAGGGAACAGAAGACCACTGATGAAGAGCACAGACTGTGTCCAACTTTACAAAAACTGAAACCAAATCTTACGTTAGCTAAATCCAGCAAAAATAATCAATCAATTTCCCTTTGAAGGTATTGTTTGTAGTGGCTCATCAAGTAATGTTTTCTTTTTAATTTAACAATTCAAAATGAGGTTGACAATGTCAAATTAATGCAATCCAAATATATTATCTGCTGGCACTAATCTCCCCCATAGACTGACCATCAATTTATAAAAGGTTGGATTAGAGAGCCATCTGACAAACAGCAATGAATTTACATGCTACCAGAAAATCAAACACAATACAAACTGTGTTCAGTCTTGAAGGAAAAAGAAAACATGAATTTAACAGCAACCTGCATTTAAAAAAGCTGCTTATCAAATCTTAGATGCTGGAGCTTCAAACCAGGGAACAAACGCACCAACATAAAAGAGATTTGAATTCTTTTTAGAAAAATTCTGGTAAAAAAGAGTAATTGTCATCATTACAAGCAAGTTTCTTTTCGTTACAACTTCACTGTAACATGCTCTTGAAATGAACCAAAACCAACAGGCAGTTTGTAGTTAATATCTTACATACAGAAACATTTCGATCCTTTCAAGTAGCCGTTACAGTTTCCTACCGATTCATTACAGCTTTGTGGTTCAGGTGTATCTAACAGAAGGTATCAAGCATCTTAAATTGAAGAGAGAAATCTTTTTATGTGTTATACATGGCAGTTTAATCTCCATTGTGACTCTGTGAAGGACGCACTAAACAAAACTCAAAAGTGAAAACGGTCGTCTCGACTCACCAAACACTCTGTTCTGAAACTTGAAGCAGTTGCTGGGAACAGGAGACTCTTCCTGTGTGAGGGGGGTCGACAGCGGGCCGGGACCGAGGGCCTGACTCGTCAGCTGCTGCTCAAGATGATCAATCTCTTCATCACGCAGGCGCTCCGGCTGACAGAAAATGACAAAGATCACTTAAATGGAATAAAATGAATGAAAACATTTAGCGGAGAGCTCAATCAGACTCTCTGTGTTCTCCAAACTCAATCTCACCTGTAAATTCATAATTTCACATGACTCCCATTTACACTGATTTTCACTTTTATCTGTTTTAAGTTTTCAGCTGTGAGAAGCTCCTCTATTTAATTTGTGCATTGCATTGTGAGACAATTAAGTACATCGAGCATACTCAATCAAGCAGGTTTTAGCATTAGTACTAGTTGTGCCCATTGACAGATGTTCCCACCAGTTGGAGAATCAATTCTCCAATCAGAGAACAAATCAGCTAACAAGAACACAACGTCAGGCTGAATGAATGAAGTGAAACAAAATGGGAATTCAGTCTGATTATCAGGCTCAGTACCAACTACTAGAATTTATTTTTTAAATATTGGAGCTGCCATAAGTTTACCTGTGAAAGGTGGATGTGCTGTAGGCAAAGTTCCAGCTTGTCCAGACAGAAATCCAAGATGTGTGTACCGGCCTTGAGCTGGGTTTCCACAGTGAACTCTTGGGGCAGAGCAAGAAGCCGGCAGGCGTGCTGGGAGAGGGACTGACGCACCGCTCCGGTGCTGTAGCTCTCGAGGAACTGCTGACACGCCGCCACGTCCACAAACTTCACCTCCACCCCCAGAAAGGGATCAGCATCATGGACCTTTAGTATCTCATAACCACCCAGACCTCCTGCAGAGTCTGACCACAGAAAACAGATTAATGAACGTGACATCCAGAAAACATGAATGTCTCTTCTATCTTAATATGTTTAATAGATCCAAAGTAGAAAGTTGGTGCTCACCTATAAGCGTCAGTTTGATGACTTTGAAAACAATGAACTTTCCCTGTTTGTCTTTGTAGAGTGAGAGCAGGTTCACGCCGGGACAGAGTGACTGCAGAAACATAACTGCACATCCTGTCCATGGTCCACGATCCACAGTCTTGTCTGCCATTCTCTGAACACAATATGAAACATACATGATTCCAACGGACTAATGAGTTAAAGCCAAAGTAGGTGGATATTCCTCTTCATTACATCCTATATAACATCGATTGGTGGAAAAGATGCTGACTTATCTCGTGTGTCTGCAGCTCTTCCCTGTATGAGAGATGAGCCTTTAACTTAAGTAGTCTGAGTCGATGTTGAAACTATAACTGAAACTAATCAAATCCTCTGAAGGAACGTGTTTCATTGCAGGGCTCGACGTTAACTTTTTGAGTCACTTGTCCTTCAGATGAGTAAATTTACTTTTCACTTGTCTGGGTAAAAATCACTGCACTTTACAAACAAACAGTTGGAAGCATCCAAACAGTGTCAACATATAAATAATTCAATTTATGAATTTGATTAAAGTCATTACTTCCCTGTTAATGATCTTTTCATTTGATCCTGAATTGTGAAGCATTTTGTAAAGTCTGTTTCAATATGAGCTCTATAGATTAATCATTGATCATCGTCCTGACGTTTAATAATGATGATTGACAGTGTTTCCACTAGGATTTTTCAGGGGGGTTGGTAGGCCGCCTGAAACTACTAGTTTTGTCACGGGGCAGGCGTGTCATGGATACGTGGTGTCAACTGTCGTCATAGAAGCGGTTGTCCATGTCGCTGTATTTCTCTACACTGAGCTGAAATGAAACAAGTGCACATAAATTAGGTAAATCAATATTAAATAAATATCAACAATATTTATTTACAACACATAAATAAATGTAGCCTTTATGGATGATAGATGGACCAATCAGTCTCTATCTTAAAAACAAATGTGGAATCTCACACCGTCTAACCCTAACCCATTAAAATAGATCAATGTTTGAAATATAATAAAATAACAAAACTGAGTTATGGGGAATTAATTTGCTCAAACTTAAAGCTAAATCAAGACAAGTTTGACTGATAGATGAATCAGGATTTTGTGTTTCCTAATAACTGAACCTATCTGTCACTTTTAGTGCTGTTTACAACAGTTACTGATGTCAACAACCTTTTAATATTAATGTAGCTGATAGTTTGGAGAGCTGGACTACTGATGTATTCCCACTGTGTATCGCTTGTCCACATTACTGTGATTAACAACATACAAGTTAAAGTTTTGCTTCATACTCTGTCTGATTTTTAAAAGGAAAGTTTTTACATTTTCAGGGTGAGCGAATGAATCAGACAGAAGTACGGAAGTATTGCAGGATGTAACGTTAATGGTGTTGAAAGAAAAACAAAGTACAGAAAATAAAGAACTGATTCAGGAAGGAAGAAGGTGCGACTGATTCGAGATTTGAAGAAACAATTTAAGGATGAAAGAGAAACACATAGGAGCAGCCTGGAGAGAGATGAACAAATCCAAGACAGGAGGCAGAACAAACTGGTAATGTCTGACTTCCACCTGTTTCTAGATGAATTACTGTCCTGTTATTATTTTTAAAAGCACAATTTGTTACCCAAATGTAAACTAAAGGAAATCCTAACAAACAAAACTCAAAGCACAAGATTAAAACCTGCTATAAAAGGATTTACAGATCTTTTAATAAAAGGTACCAACACTATACAACAACTATATTAATATGTTTTCTTCAGCTGTTAAAAGGTTGTTGACATCAGTAACTGTTGTAAACACAGCAGTAAAACTGACAGATAGGTTCAGTTATAGGGAAACAAATCCTGATTCATCATCCATCTGACTTATTCATCTATAAGTCAAACTTGTCTTGATTTGGCTTTAAGTTATAGACAGTGTGAGATTCCACATTTGTTTTTAAGATAGAGACTGATTGGTCCATCTATCATCCATAAAGGCTACATTTATTTATGTGTTGTAAATAAATATTGTGACAGGTGACAGCTTGTTTGTTAATATTGTTAATATTTATTTACCTAATTTTGTGCACTTGTTTCATTTCAGCTCAGTGTAGAGAAATACAGCGATATGGACAACCGCTTCTATGACGACAGTCAACACCATGTATCCATAACACGCCCGCCCTGTGACAAAAGTAGTAGTTTCAGGCGGCCTACCAACCCCCCTGAAAAAAATCCTAGTGGAAACACTGTCAATCATCATTATTAAACATCAGAAGGATGATCAATGATTAATCTATAGCTTCACAATTCAGGATCAAATGAAAAAGATCATTAACAGGGAAGTAATGACTTTAATCAAATTAATAAATTCAATCATTTATATGTTGACACTGTTTGGATGCTTTCGACTGTTTGTTTGTAAAGTATAGTGATTTTTACCCAGACAAGTGACTTTTGTACCTGGACAAGTGAAAAGTAAATTTACTTGTCTTAAGGACAAGTGTCTCAAAAAGTTAACATCGAGCCCTGCGATGCAAACTGAATATCTTTGGTCCATTCGTCGGACCAAACAAGCTGTCACCTGTTACTCTGGTAAACTGTGGTTGGTATATTTCACCATTTTCTGACCTGTTGTAGACTAAATGATGAAAAAAGATCAATAGATTAATGGCAGTACAATACAATATTAAAAAAAAAACAGATTATGACAGATCTAGCTGATATTGTCTCAGTTACACAACCATCAGACTCTGAACTTAACATGTGATGTAATAACTAATACATGTTTCCCTTCATCTGAGCCAGAGGATATAGTTTCATATCACTTCAGAACAAAGTGATGAGACAAATAAATCTGACTGTCTGGACCAAAAAAATGTTTCCTCCTGGCGTTGAAACCATGTATGTCCTGGTTGTGGCCTCACTCCACCTTACCCTTTTTTACCCCAACCTCTTTTTGAAACCCTCATTACATAAAAACATGTTTAATCTCAGTCCTCCCCTCCCCCAGTCCAGCCCCTAACTCCTGTACTCTGGATGAACTACCGAAGCCTGCGAGCTCACTCTTGGTGTTGTCTCCATACACAGGATGCGCAGGGCTCTGCGTGGAAAGAGCATCCTTTGAGCTGGATTATATGCATGTCCTCATATTTCACTAATACACAGTATGCTTGGCCACTGGGTCTACAGGAATCTCCACAACTTAGCCAGTATGTAATTATATGCTATCCTATCTACCGGTACTCTGGAAGTATACTGTGAGATTAGTTCACCAGCTGTATGAGGATTAAGTGATCATCAGGAGCTTAAAATATATCATTTAGCTTTTGCTGCCAAAAGACAACCTCTAGTATTCCCTGGACAGTCAGGTTGGCTGACATTTGGGTGAAAAAAAATGGTTCTACACAAGAATAAACCTCCAGAAATTAGTAATTTAACATCTTTGTGATGGAGTGATGCTTGTTTCTGTGTTTTTTACTGTTTTGTTTTTTTATAACTCCAGATGTTAACGTCACAGACCCATGGAAAACAGACTGGATGAGACTCATGTAACATTTAATGTAATAACTTGTAGTGCTGCCACTAATGATAATTTTTAGTATTGATTATTTATGATTAGTCTAAAATATCAAAATATATTGTGAGAGGAGCCCATCACACTTTCCCACATTCAAATGTGTACATGTACAAAGTTGTTGTTTTGTCCAACCAACAGTCCAAAACCCAAAGACATTTCATTTACAACGATATGAAACAGAGAAAAGCAGTACGTTCTCACATTTGAAAGGTAGGAATCAGTAAAAGTTTGGTATTTTTTTGTTTGATAAATCACCTAAACAATAAGTAAATTATCAAAATTGTTGGCAATTAATTTTCTGACAGCTAATTCAGCTAATTCATTAATCAACTAATCATTTCAGCAACAACAAAATGTATGACACTATTTAAATTATTTTTTTTTAATCCAGGTAATTTAGAGGCAGTATACATCTCCAAAAGTAAAATAATTTTCGCACTTTTTGTCCACGTTTACTCAATTTAAAGGTCCTGCACACAAACACAGATGTATCCAGTTACTGAGTAATTAGATATCTGCTCATGTATTATCAGAGTTATTGTAATTAGCCTACAACTTCCTGACTTGTGAATAGTGTCTGTTATATCTGAATTATATAATTCTTAGTGACTGAAAACCCAACAAACAAGGACGCCTCACATCAGCCAGAATACAATGTTCAAGGAAATTAAACCCCACATTTAATGAATATAGTGTTATATAGTAACAGTAACAGTCTTAGTAGCCCCCACAAAACCAACTCTGCAACTCATAAACATGGAAATCAGGATAAAGTTGGATGAATATAATGGGATTTATATGATGTCACAAAACTCATGTACTACTATGATAAAGGTGTATGTTTTACACAACAGGTGCAACAAAACTAACAGGACAGTGAGGAAGACGTCAGTCAAGCACAGTCTGTACAGTACAAACACACAGTCCTGAGAGGCGGTTTAGTCTGGCAGAATAAGTAAAAACACCTGTGTAGGTGGACCGCTGGTGCCTTTAAAGGACGGGTTCACAATTTTTCAAGTCTGTCTTAAAACAACAGTCAGGTGCCCAAATGAACATTGAAACATTGAGATCCCTTCATAATGCACTTACAATGTAAGTGATGTGGGCCAAAATCCACAGTCCTCCTCCTGTGCAAAAATGTATTTTAAAGTTTATCTGACGCTAATATGAAGTTTCAGTCATCTAAATGAGTCAAATCAAGAAGACATCTTTCAACTTTACAGTCTTTTTAGTGCCAAAGTTCCTCTTTTTGTTACTGTACTTCAACCGCAGCTCAACAGGGAAAAACTGTCCGAGGAAACACAAAGAGGGAATTTGATGCTAAAAAGACTGTAAATGTGGCAGATATTGATATGACTAACTCAGACTGCTGAAGACTCATATAAGTTTCAGATAAACCTTTAAATACATTTTTGCACAAAATGACTGTGTGGACACACAGTGTGTGGACTGATTACAGAGAGGAAAACCTCTTTCTGTGTTCATATGGACACCTGACTGTTGTTTTAAGACACACTATAAAAATTGTGCACCTATCCTTTAAGATTGGCTGCATCTGTACAGTAAAACTATTGTTTTATTTACACATTTCACATTGTTTACAGTGTCTAGTGTTGCTTTGTGTATCAAAACATTCCAAAAACCAATTAAATATCGCTAAAATATGCTTTGGAGTATTTCTAGAGATGCACTTTTATACTGTAACTTAGGTACGAAAAAATATAGCCAAAATACACAATTTTTCACGTTATTTAAATATAAATTTGAGGAAATGTTATTATTAATAATTTAAACAACAGGCCTAACTAAAGAAGTGGTTGCTAAGCGACCCAGTAGAGCAGGAGGTGATTAATGGTTAGCGCACGTACAAATAGTTTACCTGAAACAGGTTTTAGTATTATAAGGGTTTTATATTGTGATTTGACTACCTGGAGACAGCACCAGTACACTTAATAAAGCTTTTAACATTTGGAGAGTAATGTTAAGAAGATACGGGGACTTTGTGGGTTTGGTGTGAGAGTAACTTTAAGTTGGTGTTAGTAAACCTGACGTACAGTGGACACAACTGCCGTAAATCGTCCAGATACAGTTACACAGTTAAACAGACTGTACAGCTACAAGGCGCGGGGCCAGGCTGACGACGTGGACACTAACTAATCCCTATTTTGCTTTCGCTTTAAAGTCATACTTCGTTAAAGTCGACATAGACTTACCTCAAAACTTTGTGATATTGTTCGGAGACGCTTCCTCCTCGGGGATCACGTCCACTAACACGGTAAGATTTTCCTCGCCTTCCATTGGCTGAACGCACACCAAGAAACGCTCTGATTGGTGGAAATCAACATGCCGGGAGAAAATAATGACGGGAAGGAAGTGATGTTTTTTCTTTTCTTTGAAGTAGGAGTCCATATGTAGGGCAACACATTTATATATCCATACAGAGAAATACAGCTTTAAAATTCAAATACTTAAATCGTAATCACTTATGTAAGAGGGTAAAACTGATGAGAGTTGAAACAATTAATGAAATAGAACAACAAGGAAGTGGTGGAGAGCCAAATCATTAATGGTTATACTAGTGATACTGTCATTTTTTAACAACATACTGTCAGTTTTAACAGATATATACTGTAGATTTTTACACCTTACTGTGATTCAGGCTCTTACTGTAGGGATTTAAATTATTTTATTCATGTTAACAGCTGCTGAGAAAACTAAAAATGTAAAGGTCTATATATGCCATTGGCAGGAACAGGAGCATACACAGGAACATACACAGTAGCCTACTGTGCACAGGTTTTAGGTGCTAAAATAATGACTATATATAAATAATGAATAAATAAAGCCATAAATAGTTTTTATTTATCAATTAACTTCATACAAAGTTCAGTAAATAGAAGAAACCTAAATGAAATCAATATTCAGTGTGAGCACGCTTTGACTTTAAAACAGCACCAGTTCTGACACCTGCAGTTTTTCAAGGTACTTGGCAGAAGTTGGTTGTTAGCCAAAACCTTTTGTAGCTACAGTTCACTCTTTATGGGGACAGTTTTACATGATTGTTATGGGGAAACTCACTTCCTAACTAAAAAGGAACTAAGGGATAACTTTCAATAATATACATTTTTCCAAAACATGTAAACATTAAGTTCGTAAATTTGTGCATCTCTTTTTTAATCTCACCACTGTCTGACATAAATGTCATGAAAAGATATCACTATTATTCTTTCATTTAAACTGTTATTTTCCAGCTCAAACTCGATCTTACAGATGAAGAGGACCCAAGGATCTTTATTCACAGTTCTTACATGAACCAAACTGTTTACATTTTCATGAGCAAAGCTTTTTTTTTTTAAATATAAATTACCCTGTATTTCAAAAACTTGATTTGAACTTGATAACTGATAATCTTCACCAGAATCTGTTTAATGAGTTAGTTAGGACAGGATTACTTAAAGATTAGAGTCACAAAGACTGCTTTACTTCTCTTCAGTCAATAAAATGAACAATCCGTCTCATCTGTAAGCAGAAAGTATTGAATGCAGCCAACTAGTCCCACCCGCTCCTTGTCTTGTCACCCATATCCTCTTCTAGACTTTCAGAAGGCTACAGGGTGAACTGCAATAACAATAGCAGTGCCAATTTCAGCAAAATATTCTGCTTGTATTTGCAATAAGAAAAGAATGGACGTGTTCTGAAAGGGAGCTATGACTGAAAAACCTCAGCAGACTTGATTGTACGGCTCAGTAGTTTCTATTAAACAGAAAAAAGTTGCAAGTGTCCTTGAGCAAGAAACTGCACCTGTCTTAAATGAGAAGGCCAGGACACCGTGGATGTGTGTGTCCTGTTCTTAGGTTGAAATTTAAAATGTACACCTAAGAAGATACAAAAAGCTGTCAAAAAAACCCACAAGACAGATGAATATGTGAACATATTTATTCGTAATACACAAAAGAGAAGTCATAAAACGCTCTGTCAGCAGAATCACAACAGCTTTTGTGGTTGACATGTTTGACAAATTTGAGGGTTTCCTTGTCTCTGTAGACCAAGGCCAGTGAGTTATCCTCTGGATACACTGTCAGCAGCTGTGAGGAGGAGAACAACAAAGTAATTATGACTACAATATTGCCTCCACGTGTACGTCTGCACTTTATACTGTGATTTACATTCACCTCCTCATCCTCTTCGTTAGCAACGTAACATGTGAAGCCCCCAAACTCTGACTGCCAGTCTGAAAGAGTCAAGTTTAAAGAGTCTTATCAGTTGCAATTATTGATTGACAATTGAACTCTGTGTGTGTGTGTGTGTGTGTGTGTGTGTGTGTGTGTGTGTGTGTGTGTGTGTGTGTGTGTGTGTGACTCACCTGCACAACCGAAAGGCAAAACGAGGTCCAGAGCGTACTCTGCCCGTGCTGCTTCTCCATCATGTAATAAAGTGTAGCCACCATGAGACCATCGACGCAGTTCACCGCAACATTCAGGTGTGCTGAGCTCTACAGAACACAGAGTTAAAAACAGACAAACACAGATGTCTGAAGATCTGAACAAACACATTCACACATACACACCTGAGTCTCTGCTTTTATTTGCTGATGCTGCTGCTGCTGCTGCTGCTGATGATGATTCAGTCGAAGACCCTGTGGCTTCTCCATCGCCTTGCTCCTTCTTCTCTTTCTCTTCATCTTTATTCTCGTCGTCGTCATCATCAGCGGGACACAGGTAGTGCAATCGAAGGCCAGTAAAGTTGGAGAGAAGCAGGAAGAAAGCCTCTGAACGAAGCAGCTCCAAACATGCACTCACACACTGAGGCAACGTGTCCAGAGAAGCCACGTCGTAGCATCTTAATTCACACAAATACAGACCGTGGAATCAGTCTTAAATATTCTCTCCAACACAAAGCAGATAATGTTAACAAGTCAAATGACGTGTGAAACATCCCCACCTCTTATTGGCCGGACTTCTCCTCGTCCACTGAATCTGAGCAAGTCGTAGTGCTTCACTCACTTCTCTGAATTTCTCCTCCTGATGACAGATACATGATCAGCCGGCAAGAAAAAGTGGAAACAGTTAAGGCAGAAAAAAAGAGAAGTTACCTTGAGAAAATCTTTGAGCTGAATTTCAGAGCTATCCTCAAACTCCTCCTGAATCTGCTCTTGATAGGAAATATCCAGGTACACTGGATTAACCCATTCCAGCAGCAACGTCTCCTGTGATTAACGCACAACAAACACACGTGAGGAGGATCGTAAGCTGTGCCCTAAAGATAGTGAAATAAAACTGTTTGTTTAAAACAAGTTTGACCAAACGCACGTCTCTCGGTAAGTGCGGGTTCCGAGGGACGGGGGGCTCTATGTGGCGCGGAGGACGTTCTAAAGACGGCCCATGAAACCAGCCACTCAGAGACAGACGACACTTGTCCTGCGACAAAACCTCCGCCACCTGGACGAACACAACACGTGTCATTGATCTGCAATCGCCGCCTCTTCTTTGAGATTAAAAGGCAGCAGGCGGCTATTCTTACTTGATGAAAGGAGACGGGAGAAACTTCGAAGAGGACAAGTGTGTTCCAAGAGGGTACGAGCGACTTCACTATACTCTGGGGTTGGAAATCACCTGATGACAAGAATTAAATTATTCAAAGCGTCTGTTGTCTAAACACACACACACACACACACACACACACACACACACATACAAAATGGGAGGCTCACTGTTTGTCGTGTAAAGATCCAGCGTTCCCCCGTCACTGCTCTGCCACGGAGGCACGAGATACAGAATGAAAGCAACGCGCCTCCCCTCCAACTCATCATCATGACACAAAAGAACATCTAGAAATGAGAGAATTTTCTTTATATTTACAAATGATTAGACATTAAAATGCATCATGAGGGACCTTCCTTCTGGAGTTTTAGGACAAACCTCACCCGTGTATTCATATCTGGCACAAGAAATATCCACCGTAGGCTCCAGTTCAACCCCCAACACCTCCCCAAGCCAGGAACGGAAACGCCCAAACAGTGCTGACCTGAAATCAGTGATACAGAGATATTTGTGTACTGCATTTCATCCTGTCTTGGATTATACAATGACAATAATGCTGAACTTTGAACTCTGTATAAAATGATAAACGTTGGAAGCCACACAGACAGATTGTTCTGCTGTCTAAACCTAGCATGACATTTTTGACATAAATAATAGATGATCCCCCGAGGAAGCCGCTATTGTGCATTTAATTACAGTATTTATTCACCAGGGGTGTGTTTCTTCAGTATGTTGAGCACCATATTATCACAAATACATATTTAGAAGAAATTACATGTTGCAGTTTCTCCAGTGTAAACACAGCTTGTCATAATCCTAAAAAAACTGTACATCTACATAAAGGAGATGTTTTTACATTATTTTGCTATTTAGGTAATGTAGGTGACACAAAGGTGTTGATGTGAATACAGACTTGACACCTCGCTCGTATTCATCTTGATTTACACGTTGAGATCTTAATTTTTCTCTGACTTGGCTCCAACCCTGAACTTCTGGGCAGGCTTGGCAGCTCTCACTGTTCCATATTTCTACAAAAACAAATTTGTATCTAGGTGTTTATTTGAGCTCTCCACCATTTACACGGCTGTAATGATTTACAGTGTGTTGGCCTTGAATTCACTGCCAAGTTCAGCACATAATCAGACTGAAGCTGAAACAGAATCAGCTCCAACAAGGATTGTATTGACTTTATTGTGCAGATTGCATTCAGCTGCTGCCATTTTCCATTAGGTTTACCGCACAGTCCTGCTTTGCCAAATGTTAATGCTAACTTTCAGAATCATCACCACTTAATGAAGGATGTGTACTAATTAGGTAGCAGACGTAATCTCTGGCTCCACCTGGTGGAGCTGATAAATCTCAAAATGTCTTCAGCATTTCAGTCTTGTGATTTCTATCTGCCAACATAAAACAGCTTAACCTTCTTAACACTTAGAACTTTAACCAAATCAGAAACTGGTGAAAAAGATACAGATTTAAAGCTCTGTCTGTTGCCAAATTTAAAATGTAACTCCCTAAAAGGAGCTCTGGTAAATGTCTCTTGAATAATTTTGGACTATATGAGGTAAAGGAATGACAGAAATAGACTAAGTGTCAGACATAATATCTGTGCAGCATTTGCAGCACTGAGATCAGCAGCGACTAACAACAGTTTTCCTGACAGTTTAAGCTGCTCTCTGCGGATGAGCTACCAGTGCAGTAAAAGTGCTTCAAAGTAAAGAAGCTCATTCTGCCAGGTAGAAAGTATCTGTAAAAAGTAACTATCAAATGTACCTCATTCTGTCAGGTGGAAAAAAGCCACAAAATCAAAACAACCCACCAATAACATCACCTGGCATTAAAGGAAGGCAGGTCATTCTGTCAGGTAGGAAAAAATTTGGATTTTGACAGACGACCATTACTGTAGTTGAAATGTCCATCCACCCGTCAATCATCTATACTAATTGGGACTGTTGGAGGAAACCTGTACAGACATGTGTGCTTTAAATAAAAGTAGGTCTTTCTATCAGGGGGATACTGAACCCCAAAGTGCAAAGTGTGTGTGAAGATTCACTGATTGAGTGTTTAAAATTGATCAACTGAATGTGATGTAATGTCAATAAGAACATACAACCTAACAATTTAATAAGAATATTCCTAAAAACAAGGCGGATTTTTTTAAAATCAAATTATGGATTCAAAATAATTTGGATCAAATCAAGCTTATTTTCCATCTGACAGGATGATAAAATTACTTTAAAGCACTTTATTTACACTTGCAGCTCAAATTGTCAGAACTCCAGACATCATCCTCACCTTTTCTTTATGTGTATTTATTCTGTTACTCATAAAAAAAATCCCTCACAGCAACAAACATAAGGTCTGTTAAATTATTCACATACACAGACAAAGAATACAAGCTCACCTCAAGGCTGTGATGTGTGGCTCTGTCCTCTTCCTCAAGTCATCTGACTGCACAGGAACACAGTAAAAATGATAAGAGGACGACAACAACAACAACAACAACAACAACACAAACCCACTGGAATAAACCAGATTGACGGTCACCTGTTTGAATTTGTACAGATCGTTGGACTTCTCGTGGAAGTTGAGCCCCAGCAGCTCTCTCTGCAGGTTCTCTACGAAGGTCTCGCTGCGGATGAAGTTCTTGATGATGCAGTGAGGGAAAGGATGGCAGTCCAGCTCCACATCCCCTGTTCAACAATAACAAAGGATTAGCTGCTGACAAATAACTACAGCCCCACCAATACTCACCTTTTTGAGGCTGATACTGATTTTTGAGAGTATTAAAAAATCAGATTTCAGTTTCCTTTATTTAAACATAAAAGCATAAACAAACATAATAACTCATTTAAATGTATTGAAATATTTTCTGGTACAAATCCTCCACAGCAGACCCTACAAGTAAAAAAAAAAACAGAGCAAAACAATAAACCAATATATCTATTTAAAATAATAATAATTCTACAAATAGTCACAGGTCAACTTTAATCATTTTAATCATTTTTAAAACAAAAATGACAAAGATTAGCAGGTTTCAGCTTCTCAAATGTGAAGATTGAATGTTTTTTTGGTCATACATGACTCTTAACTTTGGATTTTGGACTGTTAGTCGGACGAAACATCTGAAGACATCAGCTGCGGGTGTGAGGAACTATAACGGATATTTTTCACTACTTTTTGACATTTTACAGACAAGATGATTAATTGATTAATCAACAAATTAACAGGTAGATTGATCGATAATGAAAAGTTAGTTTCAGCTCTAAAGCACTGTGACAGACCTGTACTCAGCTTGACATTTTACTACTTAAATATAAACTTGTCAGTGCTCAGAGCTTTTAAATGGAGACTTCTGAAGTACTTCAAACATTTCTTTGGCATGTACTGATGTTTCTTTGACTTATCAGTCAACATACAGCACCAGTCAAATGTTTAGACACTTTTTTAGTTCTTCAATATATTTAGACTTGTCAAATAGAATAAAGGTTTCTCTGAAGTCTCCTTGTTAATCTAATCCAGATTTGACAGTTCTAAGTATAGTGGTTTTTGATCTGGACCTGGTCTAATGTGGTCTGGAGGGAGATATAACAGTGAATTCGCCCTTTTTGTGTTTTCATAAGCAAACTAAAGGTTTCACAGATCTGAAAGTGGGTTTAAACAGCGTCAAGGTTTTTGCTGCGATGTCTAAAAGTTTCATAAGTGTAAGTGGTGCAAAAAAGAAGAATCTGCCACTAAATAACATCATTTATGTTTCCCCTTAACCCTGACTCGGAAGCTGACTTCATCGTCGTTAATTTGATGTTATGTGTAAAAATAAATAAGTGATTGTAAGTTCAGTTTCAAATGCAAATGGAAAAGCTTGTGTTTGTGCAATATGCTGTTTGTGCTTTTGTGTAAGAATGCCTCAACTTGTTGATGCTGGCATTAAATAATTACCGACTATTTCACAGAGCACTGCTATCCTGCAGTTTGTGTTAAGTTGTACTGGGATCGTTACTGAAAATGACTGAATAAGCGGCCTTGTCCCATCTTACATTATCTACATCCTCACCTCTTACAACCCTGTTCATAGTCTCAGATCTGCAGAACAGCTGTTGCTCTTTTATTTATTCTTATGATTTGTATTCATTGTCTTTTATCTGTATCTATTTCTTTTGAACTTATTCTAATTTGTAATTGCATTGTAATTTTTATGTCTGTGAAACACTTTGTAAACTTGTTTTTGAAAAGTGCTGCATGAATAAAGATCATTATTGTTGTCATTATTATTATGGCACAGCCACACTTTGAACATGTTTAACCAGCCGCCAGTGTGGAAACATTAAAACCAGGTCAAAGTGAAGATCAGCTGATCATTGTTTTGTTTTTGTAGAAGTTAAAAACCAGAACAGAAAGTTTTACAATTAACGTTACTGTATCCAGCTGTCACAGCCTGACAAGTCTGTGATCTCTGTCTGTCTGTCTGTCTGTCAGTTAATGAAGTTTCATGTCAGTGTTTTGATGTCTTGTCCTCTCACCGTGGTCGTAGTGAGTCCTGCGGCTCCACGCCTCCTTCACTGCGCTCTTCACCTGCTCATCTTCCACAGCTGAACACAGATGTGCTGTCTCTTCACTCGTCTTCTTCTTCTTCTTCTTCTTGTCCGTGTTTACACTCTCGTCTTGTCGTCGTTTGGAGCTCATCGTAGAGTTTATGAAGACAACTCTGACAACACTCTCCGTAATAACGTGGATGTGAAATGTGCGTCGTGCGTCGCCGGGAAATGACGTTATGAGAGTTGTTGTTTTTGCCCCGAGTTCAGACTGTCAGGCAGCGTTGGAAAACTGAGAAATTAACTATTAACTTATTAACATATTTGGTCCCACTTAACTGTTTGATTTATTTTGTTATTGACGTCTTGTCACCTTTTACATGAGAACATTTGGATTGCTTTTTAAGATCAGTGATATTAAATTTCCCTGATTATTTATGTTTTTCACAAGTTCATTATCAAATGTTGAGTGCAGCCTTGTTTGGCTGCAGTCAGGAATTAAAAGTAATCTATACTTTAGTCAAATCTCTGAGATGTATGATATACATTACTCAGTGGTTTAACTTTTGTGTGATTAATATTATGTGCTCTCACTTCATCTATTTTTGTTAACTATTGGTTCATTTGTATTTTACACTGTACTTGTCTGTCTATCACATACTGTATGCTGATGAGGTAGAGATGATGGTCCCTGCTATTATGCCTTGAAATACGTAGCTTCAAGAAAAGGAAAATTTAGCTATAGCAAAAAAACCTCTCAGGCCAAACTAAGGACCAAGCACCCACTGGTGGGTGGGATTATTCCCATTTGGCTCCCACAACTAGACAACTAGACCACCTCAGCCCAATATACACTCCAGACCTGCATGAAATATGTCTGGGACACGCTGACTGTCATCAAACATGCTTGATATTCTAGTAAACTGTCCCATGTCACTGACTCCCTTAGAAGACGTTTTCCAATGAAACATGTGACTTCAGGGTCTTTGTACTAATCTGGGATGAGTCTAAATGTCCACGTCTCTCAGATTCACACACTTTAATGTGCTTTCTCTGCATGGTTATGATGATTTGTTTTCACTGACTTGACTAAATACTAATAGTATTTAGTATCATACAGTACAGATGTGATCTCTGAACAGGATAAGTAGTTTAGAGAACTGATGGATGGATATTACATAATGATATGCAGACGACATTCAGGCAGTGAGCAACAAAATGTCCATTTTATTAACCTACATATGAAATATGAGTATTGTGCTTCACTGGAGGCAGGAATACCTCTGTCCCCAGGTAACATCGGATTTCACAAAGCGCTGTTCGTACACACTTCTGAGCTCACATTTTCATTAATCACATCAGTGTGTGATGCATTCTGCTACTAAGTCTGTTTTCATGCTACCAGTGAGGGGCAGCAAAGTAAGACATTTTCTAAATCAACATACAGCAGCTTTAAACTTCTGTTCCAATGTATAAAATATGTACTAATGTTGGCATTTGGCTCATTTGGTCATTAATATACAACTGATACATTACTAGACAATGATGATTTTCTACTAACATGAATGAAATGGATAGTGCATCAATGCAAAAATTAAAAAAAAAAAAAAAAAATCCAACTATCCATCACTTTTTCCCAAGATGTCATCACAGCTGTGACAGTCTTCCAATTTATTATTTCAAGTAGCATTTCATGTGTTTTGTGTTGCACTGAGGGACAACGGCCTCCATCCACACTGTACTGAAAACACTTAAAGTGAAGACAAGTCAAACAATCATGTCCATTTCTGTCATTTGTCAAATACAAAATATCCTAACATCAATGTTAGAATCTGTGATTGCAACACAGCACAAATCTAACCTTGACATACAATGACCATGTGATTGATGAGGCTTATTGGGGATTTATTTAGCTGCCTGTGAGATAAACTTCAGAGGAAAGCAAGTCAAGGACTCTTCTGACCAAGATGTGCTAAACATTTACATGTTAAAACTGGAGAGCCGAGTCAAATAATCATTTCCACCAGTTTGTCTGCTCTATCAGCACATTAACATTTTAATCTTGTGGGCTTCATCTGGGAATAAACTGCTGGTGATAATTTCCTCCTCTGTGGGGAAAAAGGATGAAGTGATTCACCATGTTCAGATGAAATTTATGACATGATCTGTACCTGCAGGTCACCTGACTTTCTTTTGGCAAATGTACATCTGTCTCCAACAAGAAATAAAAACATAAAACAATATTTTTGGGGCTGCTGTCTGTACTCAGTGTATCATTTCTTTTCTGTGCCATTTGATTTAAATGCAAAGTGTTTTTATGAGCATTAAAACTTCCTGTTGTGACTTTGATAAACAATTTTGTATCACAATCTTTACTTAATTATAGGCAAAATGTCAGAATCTGAAAATCACTTTTCACTTTGAAACTTAATAAGTCAGCTGCTCACTTGCTATTTAAATTTTGTAAAAACATATTCAAATGACTTTTTTTATTAAAAAGAAAAAAACATAGCATTGTTACAGGTTAAAATAACAGGAAACTCAATGTCGTAGTTTGTTTAATCAAACACTTTCCTCTTCTGAGGGCATAAAATCAGATTCTTAACACACTAGAATATGTACTTGCATACTACAAAAACTATCAGTTTTTAAGATAAAAAAGAAAGAAAAGGACACATGACATCTTCATGTTCTAACAACAGTATAAACAAACACCCCTGTGGACTGTCAATATTACGGACATGACAAGCTTTTCTTATGTGAGAGTTGAGCCAGAGATGAGAAGCATGTTTTCACCTCCTTGTCTCATCTTTCAGTCTCACTCAGACACGGCTGCACTCACAGAGACAGCCAGACGTACCTCCTGCTCTCTCAGGTTAGTTGTAGATGAAGTTGAACCTATAAAAAAGGAATCGTGATTTAAAAACTCAAGTTTACATTGAGACCATTTTCACAATTTTATATCTATTTTTGTCATTTTCAGTTTGTTTGTTTTTTTTTAAATTTCCTTCCTTCTGCTGTTTAATTTCAGAGTTCCTGCAGGAGTCTTGCAGTCTTTTATAAAAACTACAGAGAAAAGTGTAAGCAGGTGCACAATAAATGCCTTCAGATTTTATCTGCACATTATGTATTTATGCATCCAATCACTGTAAATCATTTGGTTGTCAGTCATACGCTAATGAAAACGTTCCGATAAAAAGAAAAATGTTTGACTTAAAATAACAGAATATCACAAAAAATAAGCACATTTTTTTAATTTTCAAACTATTCCTTTAACCTTCAGATAAGCCAATAACAACAATATTTATTCATGTCCTTCAGGGTTTTACATTACATTTTCTATTCAGCTGCTGTGACAATGAACAGTAAACTGTTTCAGTTAAATTTAGACTATTCACACAATTACCAAACACACATATGCAGAAGTCATAAACAATATAAACAATACCTGCTCAATAGCTGTGGTAGACTGGAAATGATGGGTCCATATCCAGGGGCGTTGTCATATAGTTCAAACAACGGTGCCGCCACCAGTTTATAGTTCTTGGGGACAGCAAACAGCGCTGTAGAAACATGAATCATTTAATTCTACTTACGTCTGCCTTTTTGTTAATCAAATGTTTTCCAATGTCATTCTGTGATATACTGACCTTTTTCCTGCAACTGAACCAGGAACAGCTTCTTATGCTCCTTGGGTTTGGTAATGTGAGCTGGAATATACGGGTACTGCAAGACATACCAGTTCAGATCAGTTCACATTTGCATGTACAGGAATATAAAATATATCTGTATGTTCATGAATGACCGACTCCAGTGTGGACTCTGCTGCTGCTTGAACAAAACAACCAAAGTGCAGAGAGACACTGAGATGACTGATGATTGACACACTGGTAATGTGGCTTCAGAGACTTGTGTTTATTTATTTTTCAGCCTGGATTTATGATGGTCTGACGTGTTACACTGACTTCTAATGTTTATGCTACTAGTAAAAACTGTCACTTTGACTAGCAGAGAGTCATTCTGGATGTCAGATTTTGATATACTTTCTCCTTCCTCTCATATTTACATTTACTAAGTAATGAAAGTCAGAGTGACCAAGACCAAGTATCAAAATACATAAATCTATAAAATCACTGCAATTCATACAAATCTATGTATTTTTGACTTTATAAATATATTATCATATATTATTGACTTTACAGGGTTTGTGGACACATTTAAAACACCACTAACAGGTAAACCAGATGCTGCTGAAATCTCTCTTAATACTGATCTGTGAAAACTAAACTGCTTTTCAACATAAATACAAATGTTTATCAATAATGTTCTTTCAATTAATCAGAGCTTCTTACTGTCTCAGCCAACTGGATGAACTAACCTGTGGAGGCTCAAAGTTGGGGCGCCACCAGTTGCCGATACAGTCATCAATCACCCAGTCCTGCTTCACCCCGTCCTGCCGTCCGAGGATCTAACATCCAGACAAAAATCAATATAAACTCCACAATCACCACGGCAACAAGTAGCTGAAATTGTGTGACAATGTAGTCACCTCAGTCATCAGGCGTTTCAGACCCTCCACCTCGTCTTCTCCGGGACTCAACTCTCCGCCGGGCCTGCAGGAGAGAAACAAAACCATCAAGATGACAGTCCAGGAAGAACTGAAACAAACCTCCGAACATTAACAACTCACAGTTTGAAGAAAGTGGTGCCGAGCTGCAGCAGTAAGACGTGAGGCAGCCTGTGTTCATGGACGATCAATACTCCCTCAACTGTCCTCCTCATTCCCATCTTGTCAAACTCCTCCCGCATCCGCTGGAACCTGGCCGCCACCGAGCTGTCCTTCTCATACAGAGGCTCCTTGGTGCCGAATGTGTAGTTGGTAAGAGGGTAACTGAAACACGGATACACACGAGAATCGTTAAGCATGACGAGATGTCACTTCAGTGTGGGTCACACACCAGTATAAGATATACAGTATAATAATATATTATTGATCTTGGCAACTGAGAATTATTTTCATCATTTTACATTTTTTTTTATTAAATCAGTTAAGTCTAAATAAGTCTATCACAATTTCCAAACAGCAATCTAAAAATATACATATAAAAAAGCAGAAAATCCTCACATTAGAGAGGCTGGAGCCAGAGAGGGTGAGTTTCTTGAAAAATGACAAAAGATTACAAGGTTTTGATGATCAAAATGAGAAGAGTTCAGTCAAATAATTCATTAATCCAGGCTTTTGACTGTCATAATTAAGCAGCATGTCTTCAATGAAATCTCCTGATTTTAAAAGCTGCATTGCAATTAGAGCACAAATGATTAGTCCAGTAATTGATTAGTCAATCGAAGGAAAAATAATCAGCAACAATTGTGATACTGGATTAATCATTCACATAACTGTTTAAGAAATACGGCAACAGTTTACTAGTTCTACTTTCTAAAATGTTACTATTAGCTAGTTTCTGTGATCAATTATATAAAACTGGGCTTTGCACTTTGGTTTGTTGAATTTCTGGGTTTGGGATGGTTGACTTTAGGAAATTGCGATGAGCATTTATATTACTTTCAGACATTTAAAAGAGCTAACCGATGAGCTCTTTAAGGCTGCAATTATCAATTAATGTGTCAATTATTTTCTTGATTAAACAATTAGTCGTATGGTTTATAAAATGTCAGACAAATGGTGAAAAATGTTTCCCGAAAAACCCAATGAGACGTTTTTAAATGTCTCATTTCATCCCAGCGAACAGTAAACAAACCAAAGATATTCTTTTATATTATATTATATTCATCTGAGAGGCTGGAACCAGAGGATTTTGTTTGTTTTCCTCTTTAAAAATGACCAAAAACAATTAATCAATTATCAAAGTAGTTGCAGACTACTAATTGTTGCAGCCCAGATTAGTTAATTATTAAATTATACAGTTTTCTGATTCTGAATTAATGCAACTGTTAAATAAAATGACCCACACTTGCCTCTGACTAACACACTTGACCATTACATTAACATTAATGATGCTTTTCTAAGCTTTCCCGTATCTAACTTCACTCCAAACTCATATTTTTGGAAAGCAACCACATTCAAGCCCCCAAAACATGCTCACAGCATAAACACTGAGTCACAAACATTGTTTTATCTGTGATGTGATCAGTTATTCTAATAAACCGACTGTCGGTTTGCGTTGACTAATCTTGGGGCGCATTTGAAGTCTGTTCCCAGCTGTTTGTACATTATTGTGCACATGAACTCACAGGTTGATGGTCCTCTCCAGTGTGAGCGGCTTGGCAGGCCCGCTCATGTATTTGTTCCCAAACTGAACGGCCCCGCCGCGCGGCCAGCCGGTGGACGAGCGACTGGGAGGCACCACTGACATCTCTAACGTGAGCAACGGAGAATTAAACCTTCCTGCAAATGCACCTCAGATCGCAGCTGGTTTGCAAGTCGCTGGATTACCAAGACAGCTGCAAAGCAAATTCAGAAGACTACCGTGAATGCTCCACAACAATTTGTCTACCGACGTTTCCCCTTCGGTCCTCCGCTTCCGGGTGAAGTGTGTTTCTCTCTGCTTTCCCGCCAGCGACACCTGCTGGTCCGGATGATGGAAAAAATACAACAAGCAGATTATAGGAGGTGGGCCAACCCTAAGAGGGCTCCAAACAGTTTCGGGGAGGCGCAGTGATTAGAAGTGATTGAATATTACATTATTTATTACATTAGTGATCAACAGGAGATCAGAAATATAGTAGTTTGGAGGAATCATACTGCTTTTCCCACTTTCCCAGAGTCAGAAATTGTTAAACGCTGTAGGACAAACGTTTTATTTTTGTATTTGATGTAGTCTGAAGTTATGTAAAACAGAAATAGGCCTATTAGGCTATCTTGCCTCAATTGTTGAGTGTCTATGGGATCAAATAACAATCATGATGCGATAAGCATCCAGGAATTGAGCGAAACTAAGAATGTAAACTAATGGTGGGTGAGGAGGCGCCTTTTTCTAAGCTTTGTCTGGAGGGGAGGCACATTGTCTCAGACTTTGAAAATCCCTGTTTTAAAGGAGAGGTTCACAATTTTTATAGTGTGTCTTAAAACAACAGTCAGGTTCCATTATGAACACTGAAAGAGGTTTTCTTCGCTGTAATCATTCCTCCTGTTCATACTAACTATTAAAAGATCCCCTTCAAATGTGCTTTTAATGTAAGTGATGGGGACCAAAATCCACAGTGTGTCCACACAATCATTTTGTACACAAATGCATTTAAAAGTTTATCTGAAGCTTATTTGAGGCTTCAGCAGTCTGCGTTTGTATCAAGTGGATATCTGACACGTTTACAGTCTGTTTAGCATCAAATTCCCTCTTTGTGTTTCCCTGTTGAGCTGCGGTGGAAGTACAATGACAAAAAGAGGGACTTTGGCACTAAAAAGACTGTAACGTAGAAAGATATCTACTTGATTTGACTAATTTAGATGGCTGAAGCTTCATATTAGCTTCAGATAAACTTTTAAATACATTTTTGCACAGAAGGAGGACTGTGGATTTTGTCCCCCATCACTTACATTGTGAGTGCATCATGTAGGGATCTTCTAATGATCAGTATGAACAGGATGATTATGGCAAGAAAAACATGTTTTTGTGTTCATTTAGGCAATGTAAATAATCCATCCTTTTAAAATGAAACTACACTGTAGTTTTATTGTACTTTTATTTCTAATTCAATTAAATTATTACTAATAAGCTATAATATATGTTAATGAAAGTCATTTTTACAGAAGAACTGTGAATTTTATCAGCCAGAACTGAAACTGTAATGAATTCTCTCTGTCTCTCCAATAAAAACTTGATGCTTTCTTTTGTCAGGCATCAATGGCATCCGGGGAAGTTTTATGATATGATATGACTATGCTGCACTGCAGAGAGCTGCTGGGTCTGATAGAGGAGAAATCAACAATAAGATATTCTAGACAATCATAAATCAGAGGGAAAAAACATCTCTAGAAAAGAACAAGGTGTGATTTTATTGTAAGTGTAGTTGCTAAGAAGAAAAATACCAATAGGAATGGTTATTTCTTGTGTTATTTGCCCTCATCTCCTCACAGCTGAAATATATTTCTGTTTTTGACTTTGTGTATTAAGAACACCTGATAGAGGTCTTGATGTGTTAGCGCTGTTTACCCTCCAGCAGGACTTTCATTGGATCGGTAGGGTGTCTCCCTATCAGCATCAACAGGCATCAATATCCACTATATAAAATATCAACATTAATGCTTTTCTGTAGTCACTTTTTTCACAAGGACTAAAGTAAAACTAATCCAAGAAGCACTGTGTAAATGAGGCTTAAAATAGTCTCTTTACTCCCCGCAGCAGTCGTGACTGGAGGAACACCTTCATTTCATCCTGCACTACAGGTTTTAACCAGTTAGATGCTGGGATATATACAGTAACCTATTTGAAGTATTTGAGTTTGGTGATACATGTGACTCAAAGCATTCAGCTACAATTTAGATTGTAAAGAAAAAATAATTTGGATATAAATGTCACCGTTTTTGTTAAACCTTAACATTACAAAATGTTAATTTTCTTGAATGACCTCCATTTTAGAGTTCAGTTAAACAAACCTCTGCTGCACATACTGTATATAATCTAACTAATGCTGTAATGTGAAGCACTCTGAAATAAAAACATGACTTTTATGTTAGCTTGAACACTTAATATATATAGTAACATTTATGTGTGATATTGTACATGGCCCCTTTACAAATAAATAATACTAAATAAATACATAAATGTATATATTTTAACATTTTCAACCCCAGAAGCTTCAAACAAACATTAACTTCAGCCTGAAAGTTCATTCTTGACCTTGGAAACAGTAGCTTGACAAAAAATCCTAATCTCACTTTACTATTTTAGTACTTTCAACCACATCTCATGGTCTTCTTCAGTGGGTGAAGGTTGCTTAGTTGTAATCAGGCCATTCAAATGTGCCAATTAAGACCATTTTTAACAGGGACAGGGCTTCCTCCACACTCCCTAATATGACCACCTGTTAACGCATGAATGAAGTTTCATACTAATGTCACATAATGACACCTGAGCTATCTCCATGACAACCATGACCATGAGATGTGGAGAACCTTGATGTGACATTTTCTTGTCAAAACAAATATATTTGTTATGAGTAATGTATTTGCTGATAAAGACGCTGAGGGAACGACTGAGTCAATTCAATATTCCATTTAATAGTCATAACTATGTCTCTTATCCATCTATTGTAAACATGGTGTATTTTACCACAGTAGTTGTCTTATGGTACATAATCATACGTGCAATGCAAAATTCAAACAGAAGTTAAAAAAGGACAAAGACACTGCTGGATTTGTTGATTACATCACACCAAGGGGATCTCAGTTCTTTGGTCCAGTGGCCCACCCTTTGTGGTGTGCTGCTGTAATGTGGTGGTCCCTGTAGGAAGTGCCATGGATCGTCCCCCCCCTCCCCTTGCCCTCCCCACCCTCCGCCCCTTTTACCCTTTACTGTGGCCTCTCCTGCCCCCGTCACAGTAGTTGGTCCCATATTTAGCAATTTCTTGATTTCTGAATTACTTCTCGTCCACTGCCTTAGTTTCTTCTTGATTCTGACCCTTTATCGCTCCCTCGTTGCTAAACAGTAAACCCTCCTTCCCTGATGCAGGTTGAGCCGTCCCCACTTCTGTTGTCACTGTGACTTCTTCAGGTTTCACGCTTTCTTCCTGCACTACTTTCTTTGTCACTTCGCTGTTGACTTCAGCTGGTTTCTCGTTATAATTCTCACTCTCCTTCTCACCGTCGATGACTGTCTTGCTTTCATTTTTCTCAGTTTGCTTGCTCTTTTGAACCACCTCAAGCTCCTCATCTGCTGTTGGGAGAGGGAAACACATACGTAGATCTACTGTATGGACATGTAAAAGCAGAGAAGCGCACTCACACAATCATACATTACATAAACTTACCTGTACCCTTTACTGCAGGCTCCAGACTGGATCTTTCTTCAGGATGTGTCTGTAAATCATTATCTTGGCCTGGACTATCATTAGAGGGCGCTGCACTGGTCAAATGGTGAGAAGTAGCACTTGAGTTATCAGTAGCAGGGAGGCTAGAGATAGTTGGTGTGAGGGTAGCGCTGTCGTTGTTAGGGTCAGGCAGGTCTGAGTCAGTCATGAGTGGGGAGCTAACTGCAGCTGCTGTTGTTAAACTGGCGTTGGTGGTGGTGGTGGTATCTGTGGGGTTTGTTTCACTGGAAGAAGTGGAGGGGACGGAGATGTCAGCGGGGCTAGGAATGGCTGGGTGAGTAATGGCGGAAGTAGAGTTCATGCAGTCAGTGGATGTTGGGCTGGTAGCGGTGGTGGAAGAGGTGGCGCTAGTGGAAGGAAGGGCAGGAGAAACAATGGTGGAGGAACTGGTAACAGGGGTGTCAGGTGAAACTGGAGTTGTAATGGTATCACTTGAGTTAGGAGGCAGGGATGTAGTTTTAGTAACTGACGAAACTGAAGTTACAGAGATAGTGGAGGTGGCAGAGACTGAAGTGAAATCATCACTAGCTACAGTAGCAACTGAACTGGTAGAGAAGTCTGATGGTGTATCGGACACGCTGGTGCCTACAGTGGTGATGACAGAAATAGCTGCACCACTACCAACTGAGAGAAAACCATTTGACTCTGGCAAAGTCAATTTAGTTGACAGATTTGTTGACATTGTGGAAACCGAGCTTTCATTGCTGGGAGCAGAAACAGCTTCCGAGGTGGTAATGGAAGTTATTGTTGTTGTTGAGCTGGAAGTGACAGAGAGACTCGGAGTAATGGACTCAGAGAGAGTGGAAGTAACTGAGACAGGGGCAGGGGGCTCTGTGGGTGTGGTGGTGCTTGTCAGGGTTGTCAGGAAGGTCGGGGTGGGTAGTTCGGCGGTAGTAGCACTAGCTTCAGAGACGGAAGCTTTGCTGTCAAGCTCTGTAACATTCGTGGGTGTTGTAGCTGCTGCAGTAGCGTCAACAGAGTCAGTGCATATATCTGTGTCAGAGGGAGTTACAGTACTTGAAGGGGAAGTAGTAACATTAGTTGAGTCAGGGACTGAGTCTGAGATTGTCGGTACAGTGGGAGTAGTGGTAGCACTGAGGGCAGATGGAGCTGCAGTCGGACTGAGTTTAGTGGGCGTGTTCGTCTCCCCTTCTTGTATTTGGGCTAGCTCGTTCTCAGGTGTGTTGCGGCCAGATGTTGTAGGGGGCGGACCTGGCTTTATAACTGGCTTTGGAAGCAAAGCAGGTTTCCCGGCTGACTCGTGTGCTGACACACTTGGTCGAATTTGATGCCTTGTATCTAAAGAAAAGAGTGAATGTGCATGTTATTTAAATTATCATATACATACGAGACCGTGAATCAGTGTTTTTGTGTTGTGTATTTTACCTGATGACGCTGACATCGTTCTGGGTTTTGTGAAAGTTGGGGGTGGTTCAGGTTTACTGTCAATGATAGTACCTGAGGCACAAAGATCATTTAGATCATATTTTACCAGAAGAATTAAGTCTCTATAAAGTCCCCATAGTGGAGAAAATACTTGTCTGAACAGTCCAGTGTCTGAGATATTACGTCTTTTAATGGAAAACTGATCCATGTCAAAAAGTCTCTCCTTTTGAGATAAATCCCTTAACTTTCATTTCATTTTGCTATCACCTCATTATCATTAAGCTGGAGCAGAGGAGAGTTTAATCATATTTAACATCAAACAGATAATAGGACGTACCTTCAGATTCTGCCTTTTTCATCTCTCCCTCCTGATTCTACAAGGATTAGAGAGGTATTCAGATCTTTTTAATGTTGCTATATGGATATTAAATACATATCTAAATTCAGACATACACGGTCACACACCTGTGTCTCTCCTGGCTGGGCTTTGGAAACTCCAATACGTTGAAGCATGAGATGGAGTTTCTGTTCAAAGCTATGTTGGCCTTCGAATTGTTTCTGAAATCAGCAACAGCAGAGTGATTTTCAAAACTTAAATCCACTAATCTAAATGTATTTTTAACTGCTGTAACACTCACCTTTGCAGTGTTTCTGGCATTAGTAGACCCCGCTGCTGCTGCTGATCCAGACAGCAGAATAAGAGACTGGGACTTCCCCTCTCTGAGAGCCCGGCGGGGAGGCACCGCTTCACCCCTCAGCGGCGGAGCACCAGAAACAGGTGTCTCCTGAACAGCTGATTCTCCAGTGACAGCGCCGGGATGTTCTTTCGCTTTCTCCTTTTCGTTCTCCTTATCATGTTCCTTGACTCTCTCTTTATCTTTTTCTTTCTCAGCTCTGGCAACCTCCCTGAGAGGGCGAATGAGATCGGCAATGGAGGCCTTTTTGGGTCGCCCCTCATGGCTCGTCTCTGATTTCAGACCTCGCCTCTTTCTGAGTGTAAAGAAATCACCGAGCTTCCTCCTGAGGGTTTTTGTTGGGGGCGGACAAGGGGCAGAGCTGGCAGGAGCCACTTCGTGCACTGTGATAGATTCCTCATCTTGCTTTTTCCTATATCAAGAATCATATATCAAATCAATACTCTATGTGAATTATAGTCTAACTTTGTTAAAGCTGTGTTGTTAGTATCTGTATTAGCTAAATATCAAGGAACTATAAAGAGGTTAATTTGGCAGCTGCATGGTGATACTCACAGTGTATCAGCAGGAAGTACTCTCTTAGTAAAGAACTCTTCAACTCCTTCATCCACTCGCCCCATGAGCTCAAGGACTTCATTTTCACTCTCAATTATTGTCTCCTAATTACCACACACATACACAGAAAACACAAACACAGGGACATTTTATATCGAAGATGATGAAGAGCTACTTGCATCATATGTAACTTTACATTACATAACCCTCAGCTATAAAAAAAAAACCCACACACACTTGCACTAGTGATTTTTCTGCCTCTATAGGTGTATTTTAGTGTGAATCTCTCATCCAGTCATGCTACAAACCAGCCTCCTGGGAGTCAGTTGCTCAGTAACGTACAATGGGGGGGCGTCACAGGATTTTACATGAGGAATGAGAGCACGATAACTCATTTTGCCAACGTGGGTAATGTGATATCAAAATTGCAGCTATACAGTGTTGAATCACCCTGATTATATTAACATCTGAGCCCACAAGTAGCAATAAAAGCCAAGAAGTTGACTGCAGAACACAAATTTAGCAGAAGTCACCGTTACATGATATCCTGTCAGGGGAATTGGTTGAATTTTGTCTCACTGGCCACAGACTCCAAGGGAGTGACTATATGTCTACAGCCAAATAGCTCTGTGACAACATGATCAGCTCATCGGAAAATGGAGATGATCTCACACACACACACACACATACACACACACACACACACATACACATACACACACACACACACACACACACACACTCTACATTTTGATATAGAATCCTGTGACAGAATACAACGCCACTTGCTTTTTTCAGTGAGAGCAAGAAAAGACATTCAGACCAAACTACCACCCGCACTCACACATAGCCGTCAAGCTCTTATGCACAGAAAAAAGCCAATTATGGGTTCTTCAAACAGCTGGTGACCGGTACAATGGCACTGCCTTATTCAAGCAGGGACCAGGCATCTTTTACAGCACTCCCCCTCCATCCTTCCCTTCCCCCTGCCTCTCCCCTCTGTACCCTATTACATCTCTCCCTCCCTTCCATTTTCTCTCCACACACACACACACACACGCCACCTTTCCCTCACTCTCCATTTTTTAAAAACCTCTCTTCTCCTCCATCACAGTACCTGCGGTCTACTGGGACGATAGTTCAGTTTTTGTCGGTGTGGTCTCGGTCTGCTCTGGGTGTAGTGCCTGAGCGCTGGTCCGCCCAATGGCAGCTCCATTGGGGAGACACGGCACGCTGTTGCCGTGGAGCTCTGTTGCCTTGGCTCTGTTGCTGAGGCACCGTTGCTAAGAGCACAAGCACCAGCAGTATGTAATGCCTCCGCTGAGGTGGGAGGGGCCAGGCTGGCTAGACTGACAGATTTGACAACAGAACCTCGCCTTTCTCTGCCCTCCTCCCCTCCGAGAGGAAAACCATGAGAAAAAGATGTTGATAAAATAAGAAGAGGCAGGGAGAGAAGAATAAAGTGGCCGCACTGACATTTGTTTCATCCTGCAAATATAGGCAGTGACACATATATATATATAAAATATACATGAATATACTGCAATAGAAATAACTGAATTGAACAAAATGTTCTGTTGGTTATGTAACAAATTAATAATTTATTTTATATGCGGTAAAAAATGTTCTGAAATACTGTAAGTGAAAGACTGACCTGATAGATTCTTCTGTCACTAAAAAAGTGCCCAATAGCCTGCATAAAATTGTGTTGTCTTTTATTTCAATGAGAGATATCTCGCTTTTCATTCACACCAATACCAGGAGAAAAAGAGTATCATTAGAAACCTTGATAATGAGCTGTAATCTTGCTCAGAAGCCATAAAATAGGACACAGACAGACACCTACAAGCACTAGTCTATTAGTAATTATACTCCTAATTCCCCTGAGGGCCTATGTGGCAAGTTTCATGAGAATTGTGTTGCCTGAATATTTGATATTTAAATATTCAAACCAAGCAGCACAATTTGTGATTTGAAACACTTTAATATAAATGTATAATTTACATTGGTATTATTGTTAGATTAAAGAATTATTTGATAGCATTTCAACATTGATTTACTGCAATAGTGGTCAAACCCAGTCTTTCTTTTTTTCTACTTTTCTCAAAGTTTCCTTCTATTCTCAACACAACATAACAAACCAGAACTAACCTGTTTTCCATTGATGAATCCATGTCAGCTTTTTCAATATATGACATCAGCTATTTCAGCGTGATTCTGCAGTTGTTATAGACCTAGGTTATTGTAACAGGCATATGTAGCACTGTGAATTTTTGTTAATATGTTGGGGAGACTCCTCTTTTAAATGAAATATGGAGGGCTTACTCTGTCAGGGCAGAGGCAGGAAGAAAAAGATCTATTTTCTCTGCAGCAAGTTGTTATTTTACACCAAAATAAGACAACTTTAAATTAGCAAAATGAGGTAGTATAACTCTTCAAACACTATGACTTCTTTTAAATATGAGACACGAGATTATGACCAGTAAATGCTGCTTTCATCAAACTATGAAGCCTTCTGAGCCTTAGAAAGATGCAACAGCCGCCTGGACGCAGGTGTGTGGGACAGACAGCGTTGTGTTTCATGAATTCAAATGTAGATATAACATCAGTGGAAATAAGGATATAACAGTTACACTGGCACAACGAAAATAATGTGTAGATATCGCAAATGACTGACGGTTCAAAATTCTGATTCTCTAAAACTGCTGCACCACACATGATGTGAGGATTTACAGATGTCGATAACTGATGAACAAGAGGATCATTTTCTGATTTTCTTACTTAAATATTCTAACACCATTCCTGATCAGATTGACATCCTGACGTTTATCTTTTATCAACCTGAAAATGACCACAAAGCAGATTACTCACTGCATGACTACGATAGAGATTTAATGCAAACTGCAATAATACCATATATTCCAGTGATGTTGCAGCTGGTTGTACTGTTTCCTAGCAGAAGGCAAATGATATTATTAATGTTGGAGTTAGTAACTCTTAAAAATCATAAGGAAAATACTGATTTTATGGTTTAATATACTACACATAATATATGACATGTAATATTGAAAGCTGAATTGTCAACCTGGCAAAACAAAGAAGACAACAGCCCCGAGTCTCCAGAACTGCAGGGACCCCACAAGCTCAAGACTTAGTGTGTTTCAACTCATTTGTTTCTGATTTATCTGAAAATCTTTTTGGGAATATGTAACAATAAAAACTAATATCAACCGACATGCTAAGGGCCATAAAGTGGGTCCTGCTTTATTACAGGATCTTCAGAGTTTTTAGACTTTCATTAATATCAGTTTTGTGTTAATATGTTGTATATTTCTAACTGAATGTGTTTTGTTGTTAGTTTCTTTTGCCTTTATTAAATAGCATACAGAGATTACAGTAAGTGAGGGAAGAGAGAGAGCGATGATATGCAACACACAATATATGTGTCAAATCCTTATGAAAAAGACATACAATCGCAACCTCACTAGTTCTGGGAAATATTTATGGTTACTGCAACACAATGCAAAATATAAATTCTTGTTGATGTCAAAGAAACGGTTTTACAGCTCAAAGAAAGATATGCTACAGAAAATGTATTAATAGGTGGTGATCTGAACATGGTTCTGGATGAGAGGCCCACTATCACACTGCCCTCTTGTGATGATTTTATGAATTGCTTTAATTCACAAAATGTTACTCGTAAACTGGAGTTTGACTGTTCAGGAAGATGTTTGAAGTCTGTAAATCGCTCTCAGGCAAAAGTAATTCACACTTGTCATCAGAAAACCAGTTAATAATCCCCATTTAAAACTAATCAATATAATCCTCTCTGCAGTCGCCACGCCCACGTCTGGATTCAAATCTGGCGCCCACCACCCACAGTCACAGCTCGACCACGCCCCTTTACTCCCTCGGGTGCTGTGTGTGCGCATGCTCAGTTGCCTCTTAAGGGCCTCCATTTTGTGTTGGGCCCACTCTCCTGGAGCAAAGCGGGGGAAAATTATTAGCCCGACCCACATAGCACGTACAGACGTCCTCAGCGGGACTGAAAGGAGCTGCAGCCGCCGTCGCAGCTTTTGGGTCAACATAACAGGAGGAAAAGAAGCACTCGGCGGTGAGTAAAGTGGCTACTTTGGCCCCAAACACGGAAACGTTTTTGTAGGAGCCGTCGCCGGCCTCTAGGTGTCACGGTCGGGCTTACCGGCCAGGCGGCTGGCGGGGGGTGTTTGTCTCCCTCTATCGTTATCCAAAATTCACTAAATCCGTCTCTAAACTGCAACTGCCTCTCTCAGTCGAGTGTTTTCGTGGTTTTTGGCTGATATTTTTGGGGCTGATTGCACCGGGATGGTTGCGCTTATCAGCATTTCTGTTTTAAGTTTGTTCAGGCCTGACGTCCATCTTCTCGTGCCCTTTGTTTCCTGTTTTCAGACGTACTCGCGCCTCCCAGTTCAACAACTAACACGAGTTGATGTTAAAGTAGTTTTTATTACCATTTGATCAATGATACACTAATAACTGGTCGCTACGGGCTGCTCGCTACAATAGAAACGTTTCTAACAAAGGCGAAAGAGCGACTTTGTAGCGCTGATTGATTGATTGATCGACTTATCAACAGATGCACACAATCAATCGTCTAATCAGCACAGCTTAGCACACGAGTTTTCACCCAGTTTACCTCGCTGTTGGACAGTTTCTATAATGCAGTCTTGCACAACAGACTAACAGACGTTGTGTTTCCTCATAACATATTGTTGACTTGAGTTTTGCACTAAGTTCCTGTAACTCACCGCTTTAACTGACTCTTACATGCACAAAACTCTGCCCTAGTTTCTATAAAACTCAACCCAGAAGCCGTTATATTCATTATATATTTAACTCTGAGTCTGTATAACCTGTTTTGAACTTCTGGTTTTCCACATATTTAGTTAAGTAATTTTTAAAAAAAATGACAGCCCAGCTCTTGTAGTTGGACTGTTAACTTACACGTTAAATAAGGAAACACAGTTCAGAAAGTTGAATAGTCAGTAAACAAAGTCATTGATGATCCTTCAATGATCTATTAGAGGGTCAGTTCATCTAAAAGACAAAACAACTGCCCCTAATGTAGACTAACTACACTACAGTTACTGAGTTTCCCACTGCTGACGCTACTAACCAATGGTGGTAAATGTGGTTTTATTTGTGGAGCTCACAGCATTGAGCTTATTAAAAGTAAGTTGTAAATGTCCCAGATCTCACTGTGGGCAGTATTTTACTATTTTAATCTTTTCTCAGAAAAATTGTTCCTGATGAACACCGTTCACTGGGGCCTGTGAATTGTTCGTGATGTCTCTATGAAGACACTTTTGGTTTCGAGTTGGTGGTCAAACGTCAGCCCTGTTTTCAGTACTTCTGAGCACCACGAGCTAAAATCTATTCACTTCAGTTGTTACTGGTATGTCTGGCTGATGGTTCAGTAGAGGATATCTCAAAAACTCTGCTAACAAGGGCTCAATACCACTGGAGAAATGTGAGCAATACAGAATTTTTGTGATTATTTGACATTTAGAAGCTTTTTGTTTGTTCAACTGGTATAATGTTACCTGCATCTCATCAATTGTAATTAAGGTAGAGATGATAACTATTATTTTTAACATTACAGCATTAATACATTGCTAGAGTGAACATTTAAGTGGTGTAATATCCAAACGAGAGGACTGTAACTGTGAACACCAGTAGCTGCTATATTATATCCCCTCAAAACCTTTTAGATTTATGAGTGATAGCTCCCCCCTCTGTTTGTTCCAGCACACAACTTACTTTAAATGAAAGTAAAACTGAGTGTTCACATTTGATTTTTATCAACTGAAATGTAGTTTGTCAATATTACATGGTTCATTTGTACCCAAATGTTGTCACAGTTTAAAACATTGTTCAAGAAGAGATTGGAATCATGACTCTGAGTCTGGTTAGCAGATATTTCCCACGATAGTCATTTTGGAACCATGAATGACAGTTAAAACGTTTTCCTGCCATGAACATTTATTATTAAAACCACATTCACAGATGCTCACTTTTGTCAAATTTTTGTCTCCTCTATTTAAGAGTGTTGGTCGGCCCGTTGCCATGGAGGGCGAGGTTGTTTCCATGGAGACCGCTCAGGCTGCTGCCCTGGCTCCTGAAGGGAAGGTCCTGCCAGAGGGCGGAGAGGCGTTGATCCAAGGAGCAGCCATAGCTCCACAAGGAGAGGTGGCTGGTAACATGGAGATGATGGTGATGGACGCTCTCGATCCGACTCTGCTGCAAATGAAGACTGAGGTCTTGGAGGGAGGCGGCACAGTGACTGTTACTGGTGGAGAGGAGGGTCAGATCATCACCCTCCAGGTAGGTGTGGGTCATGGTTTAAGCTAATGATGGGTTGTCAGTAATTTTCTATGATGTAAAACATTTTTTTTGACAATTAATTCTTCTGTGTAGGTGGTGAACATGGAGGAGCAGGCAGGTGCTGCTTTAGGTCTTGGTCAGCTTCAGCTGGTGCAGGTACCGGTCACAACAGCGACTGTAGAGGGGTTCCAGGCCACCTACGTTGATGCTTCAGCAGCTAACAAGGAAGCAGATCCGGTTATCTGTCACACTCTTCCCTTGCCTGAGGGCTTCCAGGTGAGACATGATTGTGGACTACTGTGAAACAAAATCAGTCCTTTTTGAATTATGTCCTCTTAAGATGTGAAACATGTGAACTCTGACGATGAAAAGAGTCTGGTCAACAAAAATCTTTTCTTTTAGGTGGTGAAAGTGGGTGCCAATGGAGAAGTGGAGACCGTGGAGCAGGAGGAGCTCCAGGCAGCCCATGACGAGCTTCAAGGGACAAGGGGAGAGGGGGAGGAGGAAGAGGAAGCAGCAGAACAGGAACCCTCTGAGCCCCAGCAAGAAGACCCTGATTGGCACAAGGACTCAGACTACCAGCCCATTACCGCTATCCGTAAAGGAAAGAAAGGAAAGAAGAGCCGCCTGCGCTATGCAGAGGGTGATCGTGACATGGATGTTTCTGTGTACGACTTTGAAGAAGAGCAACAGGAGGGGCTGCTGTCCGAGGTGAATGCTGAGAAGGTTGTGGGCAACATGAAGCCACCTAAACCCACCAAGATCAAGAAAAAAGGTTTGACTTAAACACTTTCTTGATGTACTATATCGAAACATGTTGACTGGCTATATGAACTTTCTCTTTATGATCCTAAAATGGGCTTGTTTATGGTGTTTTTATATTAAACCATTATCTCTACTTTTTGCGTGCAGGTGTTAAGAAGACTTTCCAGTGTGAGCTGTGTAGCTACACCTGTCCTCGTCGCTCCAACCTGGACCGACACATGAAGAGCCACACAGACGAGAGACCGCATAAATGCCACCTGTGTGGACGGGCCTTTAGAACAGTCACACTGCTGAGAAACCACCTCAACACACATACAGGTATTTAAATAGTTCATATGTAGACATCAATGTGCTGATAATGGAAACATTTTTGATCATTTAAAGCTTCTTGAAATTTGGCGTGAAATAGTAAAAATGCATATTGGACATCAAAGCTGAGTGTCTCATTAAGCATCCACAAAAAACTGAGTGAAAATAAACGTTCAGAACTATTAGAAAACCTAGTTTTAAAAAAACAGCTAATTTTGATGTTTAGACCATTTCTCAAGACTGGAGACGTGGTAGAACACGTTTTGATTGACACCCGCACCGGCTACTGGGGGCTGGCTAACTACAGTAGGTAACGACTGGGTTTCCATGGTTTGGAGCCTTGCCTCCAACGCAGTAAATAAACTATTTATTACATGAACCATTATCACTAAAAGAGGCAGAGGTATAGCTAAACATAAGACACACTGTATAAGTGAGAACAGGAGAGGGAAGCCATCGCTAACTGCTAAGCTAAAGTAACCAGCTGATCTGAAAAGCATGTAAACAACTGGGATCAGCGAGAAAGTCACTAAATGAAGGAGCGGGCTAAAAGTGCTTAAGTAGAACTAGTATGAGTTTAAATGTACAGCAAGTAATTAGCCGCAGTAATGAAGAATATAACAAAATCAACTGGGTTGAGATGCAGAAACGCCACCACTAACACAGAAACTACAGCAACCGGAGATGAGACAATACACTTACCGCAGCACATCACGTCGTTTATGATTAGTTCACAGAATTGATCGCGTAATTTTTGTAATAAATGTCCGAGCATAACCACGCCCAATTCAGACCCAATATCAGGAAAGTTTACAAAAACTTAAATGACAATGTTTTGAATTTGGATTGAAACTAATTTCTAATACTTTTTAGATGCTTACTGTTATGTACATAAGACCCTAAATTACATAGTTAGAAGGCTGTTGTGGATTTAGGTTTCCAGTGGCTTTAAATGATTAATGAATTAAACATTTCTATCAGAGCTGGCCAGATGGAGGATTTACCTGAATTTTCTTAGACCAAAAAGATTGGGCTTTTGTTTTGCTTAAATTGTGCTACTGTTTGTCTTCTTAGGCACACGACCACACAAATGCACAGATTGTGACATGGCATTTGTGACCAGCGGTGAGTTGGTGCGCCATCGTCGCTACAAACACACACACGAGAAGCCCTTCAAGTGCTCCATGTGCGACTATTGCAGTGTGGAGGTAAGTAATCACATTTCTGTTTAGTATCTCCCTAATCTAATTATCTCCCCTGTAGCCTAGGAGAGTTTTTTTTTTTTTTAAATGTTCTTTTCTTTTCCTAGGTGAGTAAGTTGAAAAGGCACATCCGCTCTCATACAGGGGAGCGACCCTTCCAGTGCAGTCTGTGCAGCTACGCCAGCAGAGACACTTACAAGCTGAAGAGACACATGAGGACACATTCAGGTAACACACTCGCAGCTTCTAGTGGTTGGAAAGATTCTCCAGTTTGAGAAGAGTCCCTCACTTACCAAACACCCTCCTCTCTGGTGCAGGTGAGAAGCCGTATGAGTGCTACATCTGCCACGCTCGCTTCACTCAGAGCGGCACCATGAAGATGCACATCCTGCAGAAACACACAGAGAACGTGGCGAAGTTCCACTGCCCACACTGTGATACTGTCATTGCACGCAAGAGTGACCTTGGTAAGTTATGTGTTGTGATTTGATGCTTGTAAGAGAAATTATTTCACATCATGTAAACCTCATAATATTGCCTTAAACTTGTTAGTCCTAGTTATCGGTGTGCCCTATGCAAATGTAATCATTATACAATAGTTCTACTGTGTGCAGAATTGGAAGAATCTGTATGTACTAAACTAGAAGGCCTCAGAATCTTTATCCCCATAAAACAGTCCTGTGTAGCGTTTATTTAAACTGATTTCATGTCTTTCTGTTTCTGTTTTCAGGTGTTCACTTGAGGAAGCAGCACTCATTTCTCGAAACAGGAAAGAAATGCCGTTACTGTGATGCTGTGTTTCATGAGCGATATGCTCTCATCCAACACCAGAAGACCCACAAGAATGAGAAACGTTTCAAGTGCGATCAGTGTGACTATTGCTGCAGACAGGTACAGGGTTCAATGTTAATGGGGGGTTTTGTTGTTTGTTTTTTCACTTGTCCAGTCGAGCAAGAGGGTCAGAAATCTACTTGCCCAAAGTCAATTTTTACTGACCTGATGCAAACTGTTTTATTTATTAGAGGTTATCAAGTAACAACAAAGACTAAAGTTAATTGTCATGTCTAACTTTTTTATAAATAAATGAAACAGAACAAGGACACAGAGTGTCAAAGATGCAAAGCAACAAACATCCTTGCATATCTAAAATGGTTTGACCCATCCCATTTATTTAACTGAACTCTCAATTCTGTTCCATTATTATTTATGGCAGTGAAAAACTACTGCTCTACTGATTCCTCTATTTGTCGGTGCTCACATAATCCTGAGGGATGTTTGTTTCATGCATCACACTACTAGCCTACTCAATTCTTGATTGGCCAACTGCATGTGCCAATATTCTCCAATACATGCAAGGGGAGGGGGCTACACTGTGTGCCAGAGAACGAGAACATATCGTAAAAAAATGATAAACATTTACTAGCCCACTGTGGCATTTTACTTGCCCCGGGAAATTGGGCAAACCTTATTGTTGAACCACGCATGTGTTTGTCATGAGGAATATGTAGAATATGTTTATTTTAATGCTAAATGAGTCCTTTCTCTGACCTGTTAACCTTGCAGGAACGCCACATGATAATGCACAAGCGCACACACACAGGGGAGAAGCCGTTTGCCTGCAGCCAGTGTGAGAAAACATTTCGGCAGAAGCAGCTTCTGGACATGCACTTCAAGCGCTACCATGATCCCCACTTCGTGCCCACTGCCTTCGTCTGCAGCAAGTGCAGCAAGACTTTCACCCGCAGGGTAGGACTGAGCTCTGAGTTTTAGCTCGCCCATGAACTTATGACTCCTTCACACTGTAAAACAATAGTTGTCAGCAACTCATTACTGTCTGTGATCATTGCATATCTCCACAGAACACCATGCTGCGTCACTCTGAGAACTGCACGGGCGAAGAAGTTGGTGAAGAAAACGGATCTCCACCCAAAAAGAGTCGCCGTGGCAGGAAGAGGAAGATGCAGGCCAGGAAGGACGGTGATGACGACGATGACGACACAGGTATTGTTTTGGGTTTTTGTAAATTGGCAGGCAATATTTTTATTGCAAGCCTCGTATTCAGTATTTTGTTGTTAAACCATCAATTTGACATCAGAATAAGCAATTTCTTAAAAATGGGTTGTATTGCCAAGGACAGTTGTAAAGTTAAAATGATTAGTGGTGTAATCTCAGTTTATTTTCATGTACTCAAAATGTTCAGAAATGTGTGTGTGTGTGTGTGTGGGCGGGACCCACAGACAGACAGACAGACAGACTGACGGACGAGGCAGGACTCCAAGCTTGCATTGCAGAGCACTTTTATTTTCTCTTTTTTCTTGGTTGACGTATTGGTATGTGTGTTTCTAAGCCAGGATGCACACAGTTGCTGCTGCTACTAGCAGTTATTTTCTTTCTTGATTAATCTGCCAGACACAGTTGTTTAGTCTATGAATTGTCAGAAAATGGTGAAAAAGAATCTGTTCCCCACAGCTCAAGAAGATTTATTAAAATGTCTTTTTGTCTGACCAACAGTCCAAAACTCAAAGATATCCAGTTAACTGTCATGTATGACAATGAAAAGCAGAAACTTGTCATAGTTACACATACACTTTCTGCAGATCGATTAATTGACTAATTGTTGCATCTGAACACACAACACATGGCTTGACTAAAAAAACAAGAGGGAGACAACAGGCCTTTCTCCATCTGTGTTCTTATGAACTTTGTAAAAGCATCAGTCGCAACCCAAAAACTGTTTGTGGAGCTTTGAGTTGAGATTATTTTGTCACATTAAAGTCAGTAGTTGTGTTGAAGGTGAGCTGCTGCTGTCAGCGAGTACGCTGCTGTTCCAGTTGCAGAATGATCGTACCGTGTCCTCGGACATTTGTAATGTACTTGTACAAGTATGCAAGTCTGAACTTGGTGTACTTGGTATTGAGAAAGGCTTCATGTGTGTATAGCATCTCATTACCCTGCACATGAGGGGGCGTTTCGTCTTCAGGCAGGAGTGCTTGTTTTGTTTGTCTGCCCCTGTGGTATCATTTTTTTTAATTTTATTATTTTTTTAAAGCATTTTTTATTGTTTGTAATATTATGTCAAATTAATTCATATCTGCTGAATGTTCCCCTTTTTTTTTTTTTTAATATGTAGAAGGTGACCTGGACGAGGCAGAAGATGAAGAGGATCTGCTGGCTGAGATTGAGATGGAACAGGCCCCGCCAGTCGTCCCCATCCCAGCCCCTGTGGAGCCACCAATCAAGAGGAAACGTGGACGACCCCCAAAGAGCAAACCTGACAGTAAGTATCAGACTTCCGCACACTGGAGCAAATTTCATTCAAGTGTGGCAGAAACTTTTTAGTCTAGTCAGTGTTTGTGAGCCACACAAAGTGAGTAGCTGCTAATTGAGAATTATTCTGATAACTACTGAAAAATAAGGTTCAGACGGTCAGGAAAAACAAAGTCATGGAATTTTAAATTTGTGCTTTCCAGGCCTGGAAAAGGAAAAAGCTGAAAATTTTAAAAGGTTTTGGAAGAATAATGGAAAATAATTTCATATTTTAATGGTTTGATGGATATCTGTTTTTAACAGGACCTGTGTTTTTCTTTGTTTTGTTTTTTTAATCATGCAACATTAATCACCTATGCAGACATATAATCACCTATGAACACAGGTGTAGGATGCAGCTATACATTGTCTTGACATCCATTACACATAAACGCGGGGTACACAAACCATATTTGCCATAGCTTTGAAAAACTATAAGATATTGAGCATTTTGGAGCATGAGGGAGGCAGTGAACATGTGAGTTCACCACAAAATGTGTTAACATTGCGGGTCTGATACACACTGAAAGTTAAAGAAGTGAGTCTTCAATTAAGTGATGATGAGCCATGTTATTGATTATTTCTTGGTTTCAGGGTTCAGTTATGTGTTATGAAATGTTCCTCTGTCTCTTGCACGTGTGCACAAGCACTTTTTCTTCCTATTGCAAATGTATGCAAAATTATGTAAAATAATCACTTTGATTTGTTCCACTGTTGTGCTCGACATCGGACAAAATTCAAATGTGAAATAAAACCTTGAGCACTTGTTTTTATAGTTTGTAACGGTAATTTGCTTTAATTTAATGACATGATAACATTACACTACCACTGATAATCGAAAACTGATATACGCTATCTGCTTTATATAAAGGCACTAGGGAATTATTGTGACTAATTTATTATACAGACTGTTTATGTACGCACAAAAATCATGTGTCAATCATCAATGTTTGGGCATGAAACTGGTTTAAAGTCCGCCAAAGCCAAAATACGAATGAACCCTGTACATTAGCAAGAATGTGAAACCACCAGTGTTTCCTTTTTTTTAAACCATTTAAAACATTTGGAAAAGTATATCAATAAGTTCTGGTACCAGACACTGACCTGAAACTCTCAACAGCGGCTGCTATCATCCGCGTGGAGGACGAGGCCACTGGAGAGGTGGATGACATCATCGTGAAGAAGGAGGTTGGAGCCGATCAAGATGATCAGGAGGATGAGTCCGCCGAGGAGGTGGTGGTCGGCGGAGGGAAGTCGACCATCCAGCTGGAGGAGTTGTCCCAGGGAGAGGAGATGGCACAGGGGGCGCAGCTGTCCGATCCCCCACCTAATGGAGACCTCACCCCCGAGATGATCCTTAGCATGATGGACCGGTGATGGACGCGAGGGCCGACTCTGTAAACACACACCAGACCCTCGCTCACATCTTCATTTAATTATTGGCATTTAGGGTTTTAAAAAAAAAAAACACCCACAAAAAAAACATGCATCCTGCACAGAAACAAACATCACTGTTGTAATTTAAGATTTGCTTTTTAATCATGTATTGATGATGAAGTCTTGGATGAGTGAAAACATTTTTAACAAGGATTTACCTTCCAAACAAAATGAATTTCAGTACATTTCTGAGTTTGGAGCGGCTGTAATTGACGGCAGCATCTTTAGCCTTCTCATTGTTGCCTTTTTAATGTTTAGTAGCTCCGTTCTGTAGACGACAACTACACAATATTAATGATACAAAATATTATCTGGCAACACTTAAAATAATGTTATTACAGTCGTAAATTACTTTCCCTAAATTTAGACTGAGTGTGTGTGTGTGTGTGTGCATCTGGGTGTATTTTTATGTTACATAGTTGTTAGTAAATTATCGATCTTGTCATTGGGTTAAACTTGTACGTCCATAGTAAAGCACTCAGATTGTGAGCGGTGCTTTACCCCTTTTTTTTTTCGCTATATTTCAATCAATGTACAATATCCTCACTGAAGAGCTTTGTTTACATCTCAGTTTGGACAAAAACTGCTTTCCAGAAAAATTGAGATCATAGAGCAGCAGCAGATGCAAAAAAAAAAGAAAATGGACAGTCTAATTGAGAGTCATATATTATTGAGAGTCGTAAAATGTCTCTGTCCAAAGACAAACAAAGGGGCAACTTTTGAGGAGGATGAAGATATTGACATTAATTACAGCCAAGACACAAAAATCTTTTAATATTTTTAGTTTTGGGTTTCTTTGCTGTGGTTAGTAAATCCCCTTTTTAAGCATATTCTAGTTTTTAAATGCTTCTAGACTGCTTACCTTTTTTTTATGCTCCTTTTACTGTAACACCCCCCCTAGATGATGCATATGTAAGAAACATTGTCAATTGATTATGTGCAAGGAAAGAACGTTGTTTTGCTCCCTTGTGTAGCCATTCCACGTTGGGTTGTTTTTTTCCTTTTTTGTACCATTGGCAATGCAATGCTACGTAGCAGCTTGAATGACATTTTTATAACTGTGTGGCAGATGAGAACAGATGTATGACTGTACAACCAATAAAAAAGTAGACATTGGAGATTGATGGTTAAGGTTTCTGCAGTTGTAGTAATCTCACGGGATAATTTAATCATGAATATTTAAAATTAAAGTCTGGTTTGGTTGGGCAGCTAATGCATTTTAGTTGCAACAACAACAAAAAAAGATTGCTTATCATTGTTTTATCAAAATTGGCTGAGAAACTCCTGAATGCTGACACAGAAATGCTGGTGTATTTTGCTTGCAAATATATTTTATTAAACAGATGACTTGATATTAAGATCTTCACTCATTTTTATGTTAAGTGACTACAGGCCTTTTGATTTTATGAACTGTGAAGCATTTGCCCAAAGATGAGTGAATTCGGAGCCACAACATGAAGGGCTGATGATAAATGCATTTGGATGTCTTGACTATTATTCACACTATGTTCTAAGTTTACAACATGTTGTATTTTTAGCCTGTGAGTCAATTTATTCTCATTCTGTTTGAACTGATTTTAGTTTAAATTGTTTCACAGGAGGGTGTTTGGTCCTGATGCAGCTGTTGCAATCACAGTATGCATCTCTTCTATATCACCATGAGTTGTGATGTTTGTTTGTTTTGCTGCTCTCCATAGACACAAAATACAAATCAAACCTCACAGCCTCCACTATAAGAACTGAAAGTGGAAAAAAATAGATGTCAGGCACCATATATGATGGATTTCTTTCAGTTAACAGCAGGATCATCGTTCTGCTGTTGATGCACATTGGTTGATAGTGTAATATACTGTATTTCATTTACAAATACCAAATAACTAGAATTAACAGAAAATTGACAACCATTTAATAATGAAATATTAAGTCATTTTTAAGCAAAATGCCAAAAAAAGACTAGTTCCAGCTTTTCAAATGTGAATCTTTGCTGGTTTTTAAGTATTCAATGATAGTAAAATAAATATCTTTGGGTTTTGGACTGTTGGTCTGTGTCAAAACAAGCTTTTCAATATGTCAATTTGAGATTTATTCTTTTTTTTTTTTTTTTTTTTACAATATTCTGATATTTTAGAGTGATTAATCAACTAATCAAGAAAATAAGCAGCAGACTACTTGATATAGGCTAGAATATAATCATCAGTTTGCAGCCCTGCTGATGTCAACAAGCAATAGTATGATGCAAAAATAATGAGCAGTTTATTAGCATGTGACATGTCACATGAACTCTTGTCATGTGAAGGGGAGCTTGTGGGAGCTAATTAACAAGGCCTCAACTGGTAGTCTGTTACACTTTTCATAACTCTGTTTTCTATTCTTTCAGTGCTGTTCTTTATCACTAAATAAACATTACATGGTTGCAGTATATTCAAATGTGAAGCGGGAGAGAGGCAATCTGATTTAAAGTACTAAAATTAAGGAAATATTTCTGACTTTCTTATTTCTAATTCCCACACAATCTGTCGGCCAGTTTACAGCATTTTTCACACTAGTATTGCAGATTTAAATTACGATTATATTTGCATAGTATCTGTACTTTTGTGGATTGGATAATCCCTGTACGGAAACTCACTATAGTGTGTTTAACATGTAAATTTAATGCGAAAGCCAACAGAAATGCAACGTGTTATGTGCTACACAGCTTAACTTGAGGATGCATACAATACTTAAGTGAATTTATAACTTCAGTTTGCTCTCTATTGTCTCCTTTTTAGTTTACTTGTCTCTCAACAAGAGCTACCACTACAGGCTCCATGTTTGTTGTTCAGTCTGATGCAACAGAAAGTTTGAGTCTGGTGGTTTCTGAGGTTTGGGAACCTCCTAGTCACAAATCGCTGTGAAGTTAAATTAAGCTAGTTGTAGTAGCTGTAAACGATCACCGCAGCAAGAAACGGTCCGTCATAAATTGATAGTAAGCTTTTTAACGTCCTGAAAATAGAGATAACGGCAGATTTTTTTACTCGCACTACGTTGTTACCTCCGGACAAAACGTTGCATTTATTCAACCATCGGAAGTAACGTTTCTTTCCAGCCGTTAATGTTGCCTTCACTGCTGTAACGTTAAACGCACAGTTTAGTTTCTAACGGCAGAAGACAGTTATTAAACTAGCTAAACTAATTTGGAAGATTAATAGCTGAACTTTCACTTTTGCCAGCTGCGACCGACGTCCTGTTTTGTAGGAAATTTGTAGGAAAAGCGCCACATGCTTCCCATCCCGCCGCCCCCCTCCTCCTCTTCCTCCCCGGCTTGGTCAAACTTGGACAAACCGGGGCTGCTGCACCTGATAAGACTTAACCACTAAAACGTAACCTACACGTTGTACTGGGCACCCTTGGGTGACTGCTACTGTTGTAGGAGACGTCGATACTTTTTCTCCTTCCTCCCTTTCGGAAACATCATGCCTGTTTTTTTCCGTTGGATACCGCGGCGTCGCCAGCGCAGCAAAGGAAGCAACGGAGAAAACAGTGACAGACTGAGGGACATCCTTGTTGCCACAGCAACTAGCGGAGACATGGTTTCCGGTTGGATGGGCAATGTTTCAAAATAAAAGTAGCCACTTTAAAATCCCCCTCCACTCAAAATTATGTTTTTCTTCTTGTTCCTTCAGTTCAGTGTTTGAGCTTCACTGTGTAGAATAATGTACGTGTAAAGTCTGACACTTCAGAGCTGTAAGTATTCTTTTGACAGTGTCTGCCTTTTTCCAAATAGTTTTCAAGGAAGACATCTCAGATGGTTCTGTGTAAAAAACCATCTGGCGCTAGTTAGGTCCAGTATGCAACTTACACACATGTGATGTGGAAACTTGAAGCCTCCAGTGCTCAAACACTGAGAATGGACTTTACAGTGAAGCAGGAGACATCTTGTGTCCAGCAGTTAAACTTCTGAAATTAAATATATTTACATATTTATAGATTCTTGAATTTGTAGTTTAGTTTATAGTATATTTTATTATTTCCATGGCGAACCCACATACACCAAATACCAGACAAAACAAAAATATATTGACAATAACACTTCCCCCAACACCCTAATCCCATCAACCCTGACGACAACATCTACAACAACACCATAAATGATTATAAATAACATACCCAGTCAATGCACTGTGACAAAAACAGATGCTAGTCCCATGCAAGACAAGAAATCAACCTAATGCAATACAAAGCTATAAAAAAAGAGAGAGTAATTAGTCAGTAGTCCCAAAAGGATACAACACCATGCCACAAAAGAAGGGAAAGAATGTAGTAGATGTAATTTTAAGGATTTTTACAAGATAATTTAACTTTTTTTTTATGGAAAAACCATATCAGACATTATTACTATTCAAAGAAGAGTATTTTATATACATCTTAAAATATGTCTGGAGGGAATCTTTAATGTTAAAACATTATGGGATAATTTTATACCAAAGTGGTCCAAACTGTAATTTTGTGCAGAACCTTCAACCATACAAGATAGTGTGTTCATACCAGGTTGGTAATGCATACTAGCTTTGCTGAGTCTGTCCCAGCAAGATGGAGCAACATACAGCATAGTCAGTGCAAGATGTTATAGAGTATATTCCCAACAGAAAATGTCACCTGTCACTGAAACGGTATGTATGGATATCGTGGCTGCATTTATTCTACCAGAGATGTGGATTTCTAGAGAATGTGCAAAAAATAGAGTCTACGAATTAGCACGCTGTCCTTTTCACCTGATTAATGGCTCCTTTTTCCCTCTTGATGTTTCCTTGGAATATTGCCAGAATATATTAGTTAAATGTGGGGAAAGGGCTTAAGAAAATAGAAATGAACAACAATTTTTTTTATCAGTCGTGTTGATATCACAAAATCTATGCAAATACACTACATTGTTGTTCCTAGATTTACAGCTATGACAAAGTCATGGTGCAATCTGGTGTAGCTACAGATAGAGGAACTGAATGTAAATTATGAAATTATGTCAGTTTTGTAATGGGCCATCAGAGCAAACTAATGCAAGACAGATCATTCCTAAACTATCTATATCCAATGTCTTCACTTGTTACAATGTGTTGCAATCATTTACCCAGACTTTTTTGATGGTTGTTTGCTGTTGTTGCACGATATTTTGTTTTCAATCAGTATCATCTAGCACTACACTTGATGGTTCTTCTTGATCGACTCAGCAGGCCCACTTGCATGTGTAACCTGTTGTCTTCAGATCTTTGTGGTCAGAGGAAGTTTTGTGGTCCAGGTTCAACCAATGCTTAGTGGCACCTGGAACCAGCTGGACACTTTCTCTACTCCAAAGTCTTCACTCCAAACACTTTCAAACTTTACTGTAAACACTTGAACGTACACTTATTACTTAGTTAATATTATATGATATTTGCCTTACTAGTTGTTATTTTCTTTATCATTGTCATTCTGCTTCACCATGTTGCAATTTATCAGTCTACTGTTTTTTTCATTTCATTTCATCTATTTGTTCTGCTCATGTCAATGCACAGTTCCAGAAAAGATGCAATTCATGAACAAAATACAATTTCCTTGTACACATTCCATGACCGAAAAGGAGCAGGGTTTAAGGATAGAGGATTTTGTATGCTGTACAGACTGAGGCAAATTTGCTTTTGATATTTGGCTATATAAATAAAAACTGACTTGACTTGACTTGAGTGTCTGTATATTTTGCAATTTTGTGATCACAGTAATTAACGCAAATTCAAAAAATCTCTGCAATATTTATGAGAGCTTGCAACTTTGTTAAATTACTAACACTTTTCAGCATGAAATGGCCGAATTAACAGACCGCTTGTGATTTGGTCCAACTGTTGCATTTTGTGTCATGGTAACTAACATCACCACAGGTATTGAAACTATATTTTTATGTTGATGAATTTATTTTAATGGCATTATTGACATTTTATTTGGTGCTAATGTTGAGGTGAAAGCTTATTTAATAAAGGCTTATAAATAGAACTCAAGTACAGTGTTTTCTTTTTTATATAACTTTGAGCCCATGGTTGTCATGTTCAGGAAATAAATTTAAAAATTAGCACTGAAATATAGTTTTTTCTGTTATCAAAGGAAGTGATTACATGTAACACTTGATTGATAGTATTTTTTTTTTTTTTTTTAAATGGCATTATTTTCCTAAACTTGCAGTTTTCCCAATTCCCTCAATTTTACCACAAAAAGAGCACAAAAAACATTGCAAATTTTTGAGCATTTTTTTGAGCAAAATCAAGCATTTTTGGCCGCAATAATCACAAAACCACGGTGTGAAATCCCGGAAGGACTTGTTATCATCAGCCCCAATGTGTGGTGTTCCCCAGGGCTCAGTTCTCGGTCCATTCCAGTTTCTGGTCTATATGCTCCACTAGATTAATCCCCTAAGTTTTCCAGACCCTATGATACATTTTTTCGACCATTTCCTCTGACATACTTAACATTTCAGTCATATTTCTGTATTTGTGCTTTTCCAAACTACGTTCTGTCACACACACGGGGAGGCTTTTATAATGAAAACTGTCAACCGGAAGTCGTTGTTAGCGGCTGCCCGGAGCTTGACTGTGGACACAAAAAACTGCGAAATCAAGGAGAAGGACAGCGCCCAGAATAACTGTAAACCTCTGCTAACTGTGAGGAGCATCGCGGTGGAGATGGGACCCCGGCCACACTCTCCGGGCTGTCGGACTGTAAAACAGAGGTAGGGGGGCTCAGCTTTGATCGCCAAGGTCACAACAAGAATCCTGTTAAATGTTTCTCTACACGAGTCCGTCCGACGTGAAGTTGCTTTCCCGTGATGTTGTCGGAATTATATCCGCCAGCTCGTTGTGATTGTGTTTTTAGTGTGTGTTTGTTGATTGAGTTGGTGTACCGACGCTTTTTTAGGAGAAGAGCGGAGGGGAGGGGGTCCTGGGAGTGGACTTTTTTGTGGCCTGTGATGAGCTCCGGGGGCTGGGGTGGGATATGTGCGGAATACAAAATGTGGCACGACACCGTCTCCCGACTTTGCTGTCCGGGCTCCATCCTCCTCCTCCTCCGCCGTTAGCTGCAGTAAAGAGCAGGGCCGTGATGTGTGAGCCTGTTTATCCGACTCAGTGGCCTGCTGCCGCCGGTCAGGCTAATCCAGTAATCTGGAGGTATTTTATTGTAACTCCATTACCCCTCATCAGTGGTGGAAGAAGTACTCAGATCCTTAACTTCAAGTACCAGTACAGCAAAAAATACTCCGTTACCAGTAAAGTCCTGCATGAAAAATCCTACTTAAGTAAAAGTATGTAAGTATTAGCAGCAACATGTAGTTGATGCATTAAAGGAAAAGTACTCATTTGTCCCTCTGACTAATATATTATTATATATGACATCATTAGATTATTAATACTGAAGCATCAGTGTGTAAGCAGCATGTTACTGTTGTAGCTGCTGGAGGTGGAGCTAGTTTCAACTACTTTATATACACTTAGCTAGTTTAGTCTAGGGGTTCCCAACCTAGGGGTCGGGCCCCTCTAGAGGGTCACCAGATAAATCTGAGGGTTCGTGAGATGATTAATGAGAGAGGAAAGAAGAAAAAACAAAGTTCTGATACACAAATTTGTTTTTAGCTGTTGGACTTTTTCTGTAATCTTTGATTTTTGGTGAAATATTGGATCATTTGAAAATTTATTAAAATGAAACCATATGAGAAGTTTAGAGGGAAAAATTACTATTTGTTGGAGCTGTTAACAACTCACAGACATCTGAAATGAGACGTCAAAAGCCAAAAAGGTTGGAAACCACTGGTTTCATCTTTAACAATTTGTTATATTTTAAAAGCTTGTTATATTATCCGTTCTGTCAAATCTTTATCTGAAAAGTAACTAAAGCTGTCAAATAAATATAGTGGAGAAGAGTATTAAGGAGCATAAAATGAAAGTACTCAAGTAAAGTACAAGTACCTCAAAATTGAACTTAAATACAGTGCTTGAGTAAATGTACTTAGTTACTTTCCATCACTGCCCCTCATCCACCTCCTCTTCCTCCTCACACACACAAAGTATGGATGAAGTCGTGTCTAATGAGGTGTTTGCTTCATACTTTGTTTATATCTGCACTAATGCTCTTTCAGTTAATATTCTATTACAGGAAAGAAAAACATTTATTTTAGTGCTGAAACGATTAGTAGATTAGTGGATGAGTCGATCAACAGGAAATTAATCTCTTCCAATAATTGTGATCAATCTTCTGCTAATTACAACTTCATAAATATGGCTTTCTTTGTGGCTGTTGATCAGACTAAACCTCATTTTAAGATCTGGTAACTTATAATATCCACCTGATTTCTGTCATTATACAGCTTTAACGCTGAAACAATCAGTCACTCAAACAACTGGGTCATCAGAAAATTGATTGCGAACTATTTCGATAATCAATTAATCGTTTAGATCATTTATAAAGCAAAAAAGCCAAAAGTTTCACAGTTAACAACTTCATTAATGTGCAGATTTTCTGCTGAAAACTGAACATCTTTGGGTTTTAGACTGTCTCATCTTGGACTTGAGGAAATTTCCCTTTTTTGTGGCAATTTATAGACTAAACAGTGAAACTATTAATCAAAAAATAATCACTAACAGATTGTAATGGACATAATCTTTAGCTACAGCCTTGTACAATTAATATAGACAATGATTCTATAAATGATCAATAGTTTATTGGCCTAAACTGCTGCCCGAACAAGCCTTTATGTGCTGGTGCAAGCAGTGAGCAGCGAGTGCATGAAAAGGCTTTTTTTAAACAAAACTCCAGTCTTGTGAGGTGATTGAAAACAGTGTCCTCTTTGTTCGCCTCGCTCAGCGGAGAGGATTAATTCGGCTAATGATCTCTAATGTAAGGAAAGGGGTAAAAGCACATCTGACAGAGAGGAAACCGAGCGAGTGGCACTCAACGATTATCAACATTACTACAGCCGAGCCGAGCCTGTGTGTGGGCTTCAGGTACGGCTATTTATGGGTGTGTGGGAGTGTATGTGTGTATCCTCATGATGACTCTGCAGTTTCAGAGTTCATGTCCATGTTCTTTGGTCATGTTTGGTAAAAAAAAAAAAAAATTCAAAAAAAGCGGCTGGTGTTGGGGTGTTTTATCCGAAAAGGCTCTCTGGTATGGCACCTTTTCCTTTGCCATGTTCGAACAACTCCAGTTAATCCTCCCAGTTTGCAGCTAAGATTAGCGGTTTAACTGGACCCCTGCCCCAGAGTGCCCCCCCCCTCCAAGGCCCACTGTGTGGCAGGAGAACGTGGAAAGACAGCAGGGTGTATACAGATTATTCTCATATCAGCAGGCTTTCATCATATAAAACTATAATCTGTGTGTTTTCCATCAGGTGGAACATATGTTATAATCAGGCTAATTTCTCTCCTGGTTGAGACAATGCAGAGCAGATGCCACCAGTTGCTCTGAGTTTGGCTCATTCACAGATCCTATGTGTTAATATGGGTTTGGCTCTTGGTTGACAGATTTGTTTGGTTTAAGACTATAATCTCTTTTGTGACTGGCTTAGCTCAGACACGACCCTCTCTCTCCTTCATATAGTTTCCCCCTGAATGAGACATCGCGCTAATCTGGCTTTACTTGGAGCAGAAATGGGTCAGTTTTTACACACTCGCACACATCGCAGGGATAGTTTTATATTCTTGAGCCAAACTTCTGTGTAGAATTTCCTGTGTAGCGTCAGCCATGAGACTTCCTGTACTCTGGTGTTGGATGTGGATGTGGAGGGGTGGGGTGTGAGGGGGGGGGGGGAGTTAGGGAAGGAAGGGGAAGAGAAGCAAAAAGCAGACTGTGCTCCCTACTGTTGTCAATGGTGGCCACTGTGGTTGCTGCTAGCATGTTGCTCACCATCTCAGACGTGCAACAAAACAATGTGGCCAGACCGAGGAAGTGAAAGAGTGGTTTCTATCGTCTTCACCCCCCCCCCACCCTGCATGCATTTTCTGTCCAGACACTCTCTGTAATTATCAGAATCCTTTATAATCGCAGAGTAGGAGAAATATCCCTGTCAGGTACAGTGAGGTATGAGCTGAAAAGGGTGGTTTTCGCCTCTAATGTCTCCTTTCTGCATAGTTACAGGACATGTCCTTCGGTTTGTTAAAGCCACAGCGCTACATTCAAGTCTCCAAGCATGCTACAGTAGTGACAGTATCTCTCCACTCAGCAGGTGAGCAGCACTCTGTCTGTTTTTCTCTGTCCTGCCAGTTTCCTTGATGCCCATTTTGAGTGTACTTTAATTGTGGTAATCACGGAGGCCTTATCAGAAATGATCCCATGCCTATCTCTCTCTCTCTCTCGCTGCCTCAGCACTGTTTGATCCAAGAGAAACGTGCCTTGTAAGGAAGCAGGATGTTCACAGGCTCCACCAAACTGCCACCCGCTAAAACCCCCCAGCCTGAGCGGCTGGATGAAGTGTACGCCGCCTTACGTAGAGGCTTACAGTGAGTAAACACTTTTCAGGCTCATAGATTAAAGCTGATGGCTGCCAGGTGGAATAACACTGAATATGCAGCTTTTTGAGTCTTAACGTGGAGAAGTAACAGTGGTGGGTTTTTGTCGTCAGGTCGTACCTGCAGGTCCACCAGCTGGAGCTGGACAGTCTGGGTCAGCAGATCAGAGAAAACAAGAGGAACGGTCGTTTGGTGAGAACTCATGTAGTCAAACCAGTCACACCAGTATTGACTTTTCCTCCAGTACCAGGCTGGCTGCGGTCGTCTCCAGTCCTCAGTCAGGATGTTAATGTGACGCTTTGTGATGCTTAATGTTCTTTTCTTCTTGTTTTCTTTGCAGGGCTCTTTGTATGAGCAGGATAAGGTGAGTTTCATTCACACTTGTTGTTGATTGATGTGAGTGCTTTGAAACCATATGAAGATATTCTGTATTAGTTTGTCACATTCAATAATTGTTGTCTTTTTTTAGCAAGTGAAAGCCATTGAGAGGTTTATGCGTCGCTTGGAATTCCACCTCAGCAAGGTGTGTATGTACAGTATATAAGGAATTAATTAACAGACCAATATATAGTTTTATTATTTAAAGGGTCATATATAAATATTTTAATGGATCAATGAATCAAAGTTCTGTGTGTAACATGAAAGAGGTTACTTGTAGTGACAAACTCACAGAGATATATCACTCGACTGCAGTTCCCCTCAGCTCTATGGCGCTTTTTAGCATCTTTCAGTTCATTGTTTTGATATTAAGTCCCACAAACTACTGTTTTGATTCTCTCTCATACAGAAAGACTAAATTAGCAACTAGCTGGTGAACATAGTTTGGCAATTAAAGAGCAAACAGATGTCTCACTCTGGAGTTGACTGAGAACAAAATGGGGCTAAAAGAAGAGTAAATATTGCAGTAAACCTCGTCAGGTGGCAGAAACACGACTCCAAATGACGCTAATGTTCTTTATGTCTGCTGGTTGTGTAAACAGGCGACAGTTTGTTCATATATTTACCGTAATCTTCTCTTTAAAAAATGTGAAAAATCAACTAATGCTGCTTTAATTACTGCATGAAAATGAAGATGATTTGAAAGCTTTTTCATAAAATAACAAAAGCGCTAAATAAAAGTGAATTCATGATAACATTCATTCTTTCTTCTGTTGAGAATTTTAACACAACGCTCTTTGTTGAAACCTCTGTAATGTTTGCTTTTATAGGTTGAGGAGCTGTACGATGCTTACTGTATACAGCGGCGGCTGCGTGATGGAGCAAGTAAGATGGTGGCAGCTTTTAACTCCGCCACCGGCAGCAAAGAGGCCAGAGAGAGCCTGAGTGAAGCCAACAAGGGCTACAGGGAATGTACAGAGGTCAGTGTGTTGGTACTGATGGTGTCAGCATGTGTGGTGGGTGTGGCTCTCTGTATTTTTTTTTTTTGCTAGTGATCCTCTTCTGTATCTCTTGTTGCAGCAAATCAGACTGTTTCCTCTTTCTGTCTCTGCAGCACATGTGCTCACTTGAGAGTGAATTAGAAAGCCAGATGGGAGAATTTCACGTCAAGATGAAGGGTGAGTCACTTTCTACACTCATGTGATTTCCTATTCCGTTTGTCAGGCTAGTTCTCATTTTTCTTGCCTATTTCTGATGTTTCAGGCCTCGCTGGCTTTGCACGGCTGTGTGCTGGTGACCAGTATGAGGTAAGAAACACAAATACAAGCGCATAGACGCCGATTACGCCCGAATCTCTGCGTCTGCTCTGTCACGTCAAGCTGTTTTTTTGGCCCTGTCAGGTCCTGATGCGCTATGGGCGGCAACGCTGGAGGCTACGAGGCCGCGTGGAAGTCAGCAACAAGCAGATGTGGGACAGCGAAGAGTACATCTTCCTGCCTCTCGTCACAGAACTGCTGTCAATCAAGGTAATAAAATCAGCTTTTAAAGAATAAGCTGCATTTTTTGTTTTTGTTTTTTTTTTTTAGCTCATCTCATGAAAACACCGAAACCAAGAGCATACTAGTCCGTCTCTCAATACTTTCTGGCTTTCAAATCCTGTCTGTGGCGCTCAGACTTAAACACATTTGTTCCTACTGAAGATGTAAATCTTTAAAAACAGGTCACAAATATATAGTTTCATTTTTTTAAAGACTTATTAGTTTTCTAAATTGATTAGTGATTGTAGTTTTTAGCAAACATTACTCAAACAGGAGAAAATAGTGCATTTCTTTTCAGCGGCGGATTAATCCACGTTTGTTGCACTTGTGAGTTTTAACAGCAGGACGGTGTTTGTGGGTCTGATTCAAAATAAACCAGAGCGCCCATGTTCATGATGATGAAGGAAAGTGTCGCCCAGTGCAATAGTGTCGCTCATTGATGTGTTTTTACGTTACCTAAACGTTGGTTTGGGGTTTTCCGCTCTTTTAACTTCCAGTTTACACACTCGCAAAAATGAATGTCGTCTTTGTTGAAAAACTCTGCTTCCCCTCATCTCATCTGAGCTTTTTCTGTTTTGGTTGTCAAGGTGACGGAGCTGAAGAGCCTGGCCAATCACGTGGTGGTGGGCAGCGTCTCCTGCGAGATGCTCGACCTGTTCTGCCCACTTCCCCAGACGCTCGCCGTGGATATTAACGACCTCGGGACGGTGAAGCTGAACTTGGAGGTCACCTGGAGGTACTTCACCTACATCTCTCGGAGTGATGATTCCTTTTATTACAATGTGTTCATTCAGGTGTCTTTTTCTCTGTTTCTCACTCTTTATCTCGTTGTATTTGCTTCCTCTTCAGTCCGTTTGATAAGGACGACCAGACATCGTCCACCAGTACAGTTTCCAAACGGCTGCTGTCCAATCAGAGCCCTCCTGACACGCCCTCAATGCGGGAGCAGGTCTTCTATGTGAGTCAACAAGACAATCTCAGTATTTTCTACTAACTCCATCACACCTGCTCTGTTCATAAGAGTCTGTAACAGCCTTGTGACTCAGTCTTACACTTTATTATTCCTACATTTACACTGTGTATCTGTCTTACTGATGGCTACTATTACTTTCATTTCACTGGCTTGTTCTATTTCAGCTGCTCCCCAACTGCTTAGTGTGTAGCGGTAGCACTGACGTGTGTGAGGATTTTCTCCGAGAACTGTGTGTTAGGTCATGTGGTTGTGGGAGTGGCTTCCCTAGTGCGAGGAGCCCTGAAGTGAATGACAGTAGTAGTGGGATGTGTGACAGCGGCAGCATGTATGAGCGGAGCTGTGGTCCTTGTAGCTGTTTAATAGTGGTTGAGTAGCGTTCCAATTTGTCCCTCCTCTTCCTCACCTCCCCGAAGAGCATGCCTCATGGCGGGGCCAGAAACAGCCGCTCGCTGATGGAGGCGTTCCACGATGTCGTGACGTTCGGGACGGCTTCCTTACGTTGTGAATTCAGCCGTGCATCAGCCCGATCCACCTGTGTACAGTCGGTGTGTGGGACGTAGCTGTAGCGTAGTTTATAGTCAACAAACAAAGTGAAATAATGTGTCAGTCAAAAGAAATCAACATTGTAAGTTTAAGTTTCTGAGATGAATCATTCCAGTTAATTTCCAATTGCAGCAGCAACTGATGACTGTTTTCATGACAGATTAGTGTTTTGATTCATCATTTAGTCAATAAAATTAATTAAAATAAAATTTAAAAAAACAATTCTAGGATGTCGTCTTCAAAATGTTCAAAGCTCTTCAATTTACAATCATACACAACAAAGAAAAGCTGTGATGATGTTTTGCTTGAGAAATTGATAATGAAAAAATTTGAAAAAAATTGATTTTCTGTTAGTTGACTAAACAATTAATTGACAAATCGCTTCAGTTCTAACTTTCCAATCATTCCAGGATCCCAATAGAAAAATCCTGATCTTCATCTTTAATTGAAATTTGAAAAAAGGCAGTCGGAGGCATTTTGTTTTTACATTTTCATCCCAGGGTCAGATAGTTTGTGTGGTGATTTGTAAGATTTATAACACCTACTAATGATCATTACCTTCATCCATGAATTGAGTGTTTCTTTGGTCGATTAATGATTATCAGCATATTTCTTTCAGTTAATTGAGAAAACCATTTATTGTATAAAAAGCTTTAAATGATGACAATAATTGATCATTTAGTATGAAATGTAAATAATATTTACTGATGTTCATCTCAAGTGTGCAAACCATTAGGTTACTGTCAATAGACAGACTGGATTGATTAATCCAGTGGTTCTCAAACTGGAAAATAAACAAATGTCCCCCTGGAAACCAGTTTAATGTTTATCAACCATAAATAATGTTGGAAAAATTAGAAACAAAATTACCATGATGCAAGTTACATTTTCACAAGCTATAAATATGACTTTAAATTAATATAACAATAAATACATTTTAACCTAAGACATCAAAGACATTTGGCTTCACTGCAGCTTTCACTGTGAAACAGAGACTTTGTCACATCTTAACTTTTAGTTTGGACAGACGCCAACAATGTGTCCGTTATACTTTAAATTTCATTTTGCTGTCTGAATAATCTTGCTGACCTGAATCTTAACTTAAAAGCTTTCTTGTTTGTTATCGGTCCCACACGGAACAGATTCATTTGACTTTAGTTCCACCCGACATTTTTAGCCCTGGTCATGTGCACCCCACTTCAATGCTGCTGCGACCCCTGACAGGGCCTGCACCACAGTTTGAGAACCACTGTGTTAATCAATTTGACTTCTTTTTTCAACCCTTTTGGTGTTTATCATGTGCATATCTTGTTTTTCTGGGTGAAATTTGACATTTCTTAAAGCCAGTAATCATGTGTGACCGTATGTAGACATAAAAGTGATATTTTGTCTCTCTCTGGTCTTTCTCTCGCCTCGCTGCGTCTTGTTTCCTCTCTAGTCTCTGCTGAAGCGGCAGGGAGAGCTTGAGAACGGGACTGTCTGGTCTAACTCCTCTGAATCCTCCGATGACTCCTCCAGTCCGGCCCTGGCTCACCACGCTCAGAGGCTGTCAGCCTCCAACATGCTGCAAACCACTCTCACCACTCAGCTGTCGTTCACGCCGCACAAGTCCAGCGCGTCGACGCCGTCGCTCTCATCCAACCAAGAAGAGGACGAGACGGAAGCCAACGAGGCTTTCTCTCAGATCGACGCTGTGCCCAACGGCCATCTGCAGACTTCCTGCTCTCACAGCCACACCGGCGAGAGCAGCCCAGACTGTCATGTGACGGACAGAGCATCTGTCCAATCAGCTGACCTTTCTGAAACTTCAGCAGACCTGAGCTGCTCGTGCCCTGACGTTTCTTCTGAACCTCCTGTGTTGTTGGTGGAGAGAACAGACGCGCCTGAATGTGGCGGCCAACAAGTGTGTATTTCAGCAGACGAGGTAAAGGATGATCCATCCGAGGACTTGACAGAACAGGCTGAAGCAGAAACAGAGGACAAAACCACTGAGGCTCACACACAGCCGCACGAGTCCGTCCAGGAGTTAAAACAACCAGAGGAGCCGCCGATGGTGAGCTCTCACATCTGTATTTAGTATTTTTGAACGTGTTCATTTAACACGTTTACGGTTATATACAATATAAACATCTATATTTATTTTCTCCACAGGTTCCCTTTCCTACTTCTTCTAGTTTCACTCAGGAAGTCGAGACGGCGCTTGAAAGTTTCGACTTTCTCAACTGCTCTGACCTCGATGAAGATGAGGAGGAAAAGGAAGATGAGCAACAAGAGGAAGACGAAGGAGAAAAGGAAGAAGAGGTCGGGCAGAATGAAGAGGACCAAAGCAAAGAGGAGGAAGAGAAAGTAGACGAGGAAGAAAAGGATGTAGAGAACTTCTACTGTGGAGGAAGGTCAGTGTCGTGGTTGTCGGGAAGTGGACATAAATATGTCTCGCTGGTGAACTCTGAATAGTCATTATTGCTGCTCTCTGAGCCTACATGACAAATAATAATAAACTCGTGTCTTTTTCCCATTTTGTTGTAAATTGACCATATTAATGATGGTCCAGTAATTTTTAGAGGAGATCTCAAAGTTTCCAAAGATACCAAAAGTGTAAGGCTGAGTTTTGAGGAAACGGGTATAAAATGATGACAAGAAATGCAGAATATGGCCATAAAAATATTTAAATAAGTTTAAATATTTCACTCAACCTTAAAACGACTTCAGGGGTAAAAAAAGAGAGAACTTGATGGTTTTGGGGTTAACTAAGTTGTGTATATTTGATCCAACATTTATTACATCAGTCTGCTTTTTGTCTCTCTCCTTAGTGACGAAGAGGAGGCGGACGGTCTAGAGATCCTCATGGAAGCCCCAGAAGGATTTAGGAACTCCGATGAAGATCGTTTCTCTGAATCACAGGTAATCAGAGCATCAGTTCAGCCTTTAAAGATAGTTATGTGTGTCTGTTTGTTTTCGTGTTAACCAAAAGGAAGTTTGAAAAAAAAAAAAGTCACGCTTTTAAAATCATTATTTTGAACAGGAGTCGAGTGTGGAGGATATTCAGGATTTGGGTCAGGTGGAAATGCCCGAGGAGGAGGAAGAGGAGGAAGAGCAGGAGGAGGAGCAGGAGGAGCAGGAGGAGGAGGAGCACGGCGAGGAAAAGGGAGATGAACAAGATGGTGAGAGGAGTTGGTCAGTGAACGGAGCTGTTGTCAATCATGTGACAACACGACTGCAGATTTATTAATTTGTCCTTTTCTTTATTTTAATCTTTCAGGAGAGGACACATCACATAATCAGGAGGAGCGTCCCTCCACTCCCACGCATTTGGCCACTACTGTCTTCTAATGACACGGTGGAACCATAGCTAAACCATTTCCTCCCTGTCTGATCCGCTCATGCCATCTCTCACTTACTGCGGGATTGGACACCTCGAGGATGTTCCACTTACTGCTCAGACAAACAAGCTCTTCCATTACTGCTGAGTTTGTGCACATAATTTGCCTAGTTCTGACCAAGAACGATAAACCTCGGGGTTTCTGCACCTCAGTCATGACTGAAAATCCCCCCTCTCACACACACACATCCCTCCAGAGTCCTCAATATTTCACACACACACACACACACACACACACACACCATCATGTTGCCTGGGTTAAAGTGGGATACCACTTAGTTTACACATTCACTAACTGTTCCTGTCATGTGAAAATCCAGTGTCCTAAATGTAAACATTTCAGGAACAGCTAAAAGCGGCCTTGTTTTTGGCGTTCTAACAGTGCATTTTCTTCAGTAATTTAACAGGTTTTCATAGAGGCATACAATCATTCATCGAGGTGAAAGCAAGAAGACAAAGCCAAAAGACGAGGTTTTCAAAACTATCAGTATTTGTAGACGTTTGAGGTTATGATTCGCAGTGTTAAATCGGTGTACAGCCCCGGAGCTCTTTCACTGTTTGTGTCAGAGGAAAGACTTTCATGAGCATGTGATGTTTGTCTGAAGATTTTCATTGACGTGAGCTACAGTGCTGTGGACGTGATGTCATTTCCAAACCAGGAATGCACCCTGAAAATCAGGAGGTTGTATTCAAAAAATTCACATGTGCAGAAGTTACATTTAACCTTCAAAACAACACCAGGACCCAGGCTGAACCTATGATCATGACTTAGAGTAGAAATGGGTATCAACACTTGAAGTATAGGAGTTTCTTTAAATAAGTCTCTCTTCAAAACTTTTTTTTTTATACAAACATACAAACAGTTTGCAGTGTAAACTATATTTAAACCTGCATGTGTAGCTGCCTCACAGTGCCAGCATGTTTGTATAAAAAGTGTGTAAGCTAGGCTCCGGTCCAAGGAAGCCATCGGGTCTGTAGCTGTGTACAAAAGCCGCCTCACGGGGGCGCTATAGTCTTTCAGCATCATGCTTTACATTGATCTACAAAAGCCTCTTCATTCAGAAAGTGCCTCAAGTGACAAAAGATGTAAGGTTTCAAATGAGCGAATGCCATGACAGAAGAGATCAGGCAAAGATAACAGTGTTTATTTTCTGAATTACTTTAAGAGTGTGCACAATAAGAGATATTTACTGTTTCATATAAAGAATTGTATATGTCTTGAAATGTTAAAATGTTTATGTTCAGAAATGTTAAAACTTTATAAAGGTTTCTTTAAAATTAATGTTTTTTTTGTGTCTGTTCTTGAATGAATCAGCATAAATAAGCTGAAAACATGACATCACCAAGAGCTCAAAACCAGTAGTAATAGTTTAATTTTATTATAATACTCAAGATGTCAAAGGACACTAATGTATCATTTTTTAAAAAGAAAACAGCCGTTTAATTCAGGAAAATGAACAACGGCTACATATTGTGGAGCAATGTGTAAAAATGACAATCAACCAGTTAAAAATATCTAAAACAAGACAAAATGTGTAAGAACGCTATGACACATTTTAACTAACAAAGTCTCCATATCATCCAAAATCTGTGCATCAAAATTTGAGAACTTGCATCCTTTTCCCATTAAAAATGCAGCACAATTTATCTGAGAGACTTACAACACTATGAATGTTTAAAACAACGACCCAATCAAAACCCTCGAACCTGACGAGTGTCACCTGCACATATCGAACTCAACATCAACCTGCTTTCAGTGCAAAAAAACATCACAGTTAAAACACACCATGATAAAACAAGTTAAAAAAAAACAAAAAAACAGTTCATCTTCCAATGTTCTTGTTTTTGTTCAATTACTGTGAAAATAAAGTAGACAGCTCATTTAGATGTTATCGTCACAGAATGGGTTAAATTTCCGACATTAATCGATTATTTTGTTGATTTATCGCTTTGTGAAATAGTTATAACTTCAGGGAGTCAAAGGTGACTTCCTTAAATGTCTTATGAATGAAAAGAGAAGCAATAAATCATCACTTTTAAGAAGCTGAAACCAGTAAATATTTTGGCATATTTGCTTGAAAAAATGTCTAAAACAATTATTCAATTGTCAAAAGTTGCTGATTAATTTTCTGTCAAACAACTAATCGACTGGAGTCGATTGGAGCTCTACCAGGAATTATAGCAGACGTATAAAAGTCTCAAACATTTATTTAAGTTCAGTCCTGTGCTGCTCTAATCAGAATCGGTATCCTAAAAATCAGCATTCAGTGTATAAGAGGAGCTGCAGTGGCTGTAAACAGGAGATGAAAAGGCGAAAATATAAAATCTAAAGAGTGTCATATTAAAAATGAGAGACACTTAAAACAGAGCATCACGTGTCACTGCCTGAAAACTTAAACGGTAAATTGTATAGACTCCTTTTCACAGTCTAACATATAGGATATTAAAAATATCATACATTTCATTCTGCAGAGTACATTCACCCTCCAAAAAAAACAGAAAACAAAAACTGAATCTGCAGTGGACCGAGGATTATCAGGTGTATGTGTGCACACATGTTGCATGGTGATGTGTCCTCATTTAAAAGCTGAGCGGCTGATCCAGCGACCCCCCCAGCTGCTGTAACGCTGCACTGAGCCCGCCCTTCAACACCGAGTAGTCGGGCTGCTCAGAGTACTGCAGAGCCATCACTGCAGTCAGGTAAGTTTGAAAAGCACCTGCACCATCAGACACACACAAAGATATATTAGAAACTGGCCTGTAATCTCTCACTTGTGTTTTATCACGTATTTACTTACTAGAAACTCTCTTCTTCCCAAAGCACTGACTCAACAGTGCAGGAACATCCTCCATGTACCTAAAAATAGAGTTTTTCTAAGTTACTTTTTTGCATATTGTACAATTATTTTAACCATAAAGGTGAATGTTATGCAGCCATGTTGGTAGATGTTTGATACATTAACATGTCAGTATTTTTATGGTGTTTCAAAAATGTCAAAGACGTGTTGACATTTAAAACCGGATCTCACCTCTGTTTCTGGGTGGCTACCTGGTCCGGCTGAGTGAGGACGGTCCACGGCAACGTCCCTGTGTGCCAACGCAGCATGCAGTAACCCAGAGACTGCAGGTCGCTGCGTCGAGACGGAGCTGAAATGAGAACAGACAGACAGAGACGATACATCAGCACAGCAGGTCAAACGTCAGACGCCTTTTTTGTTAAATTCAAATGTTGTAAAACAGCTTATCACACCAGCATACTGTATTCAGAAAAAGCTGATAAATTAACACCCTTATAAACAAGAGAAAGTCATTTTGCTATGAAGTCTGTACGGTGTGTGCATGACGGCCCTGCAGACAGATGGAGTGTGGGAGGAGAGCAGGTGTCCCTCCTACAGAGAAGAAACTAAATCTGGCAGTTTGTTTATAGTCTTTTATATGGTGAAACAGAGTCATTATGGGAGTGTTTTAGTTTCTGTGCGTCTGAGGCGTCAGTGAAGCGCAGAACAGACTCACCTGCCCCCTTATGGGCGTCCAGGCTGATGAACTCCACGGTTCCCTCGTGCGCCGTTCTGCTGGCTTCACGGTACTCTACATGTTGGCCTCCTGGACAATATCTGAAGGCATGGCAGTATCCTACAAGGTAAACCTAACCACACACACACACACAAGTGTTCAGCATAAAATAAGAATCAATCATGAACAAAGTCAGTCAGTTTATACTCATAATATTTCTCACCTGTGACTGTTGTCCTGGTTTGATGTAGATGTTTTCTGCACTAATATCAGCATGAACATACTCATTTGAATGGATGTACTGCAGCACATCTAACTGCAAGGAAGGAAAAAATGTCATAAAAGGCTGTAACGTCATTTTGAAGAGGCATTAAGTGCATGTATGTATGTAAAGTGCTGTATAGATGACGTATTTTTGAAAATCAATCCTACAAGTTCACAGGTGATGTGAAGACACTCACTATTCTGCAGGCGAGCTGAAGAACAACTTTCTCAGACAGAAGCTCGTCTTCTTCCTCCATCACAGACTGGAGAGACTGGCCCATGCTGGGGAAGATCAGAAACCTACAAAAAGGCACAACAAACAGCAAAAGGTTCATGTTAAATATTTTTATATAGTATAATGTGTAACAAATCTTGACAAATAAACTGCTTATTTCACACCTGTAAGACTCTGCATGAAGACCGAAGCCGACACAGGAAGGAATCCCGAGGAAATCCATCTTGTTTTGTTTGATCCACTTGTCCACTAGAGAGAGACGGCATGATTGTTATAACGGGAGGATTATCAGGTGCATTCAGACATCAACTATCTAACTATGTTCCAGGTTGAACCTGTACGAGCAAGTGTGGAATGGAGAGGAAACAAAAGTCTTTGATGCTACCAACACCAAACTAAATAAACAGCTGTGGCACATGTGTGAGGTTACATGCCCCACTAATGAGATCTGCATCTAAAGAGAGTTTAAGATCTTATTTGTCCCAAAAACTGGCTCCACTTGAACAAGCATTTGTCTACTTCTGCTTTCCTCTGAATTGATTATGAAATGAAAGACCAAGACTTGATATTGTGTAACTAGATCATGAGAAACTGCCAGAAGCCTTCGTACTGCCTACTGGCTCCATCAGACTGTAGTCGTTAGTGGTTTTGTTTCTGTTTGGGCGTCTTTATGAAGACTTTGACTTTCAATCAGCCTGTTGTAGGCAAAGAAACACGGAAAAAGTCTTACAATTGACTGATACAAATACTGCGGCTTCCTTTGTTTTAACAAAGTTTCCTTCTCTTGCCGCCTTCCTTGTGCAACAGAAACATTCAGTAATGGTTGATTTGGCGCCGCTAAACCCGAAAGAAAACACACTAAATCCTCACCAGATGCAGGCTTAGCAGCTCTCTGCAGGAAGTTCTGCTCATTGAAGATTCTTCCATCTTTAGCTCCCTGAGAGGAAGAAGAGAGACGGCAAACGTTATCGATCCCACACAGGGAAACTGAAGAATTGAAGAAGCAATGGTTACAGGAATTAGAGAACAAATAAGGAAGCAACACAAGTTAACTTCTGAATACAAGATTTCTTCTAGAGACAGTTTCTTTTAGAGTGATCCTACTTGTGCAACTATCGAGGATTTATTTTGCACTACTGCTTGAAATCAATCCCTCTACGCAGTCTGTGTTTAATGTTTCATCTCATGTTCATTGCAATCACATAATTTACATTGAACACACACTAGAGAAAAAAAGGTGTTTTTCTGACTAGTTTCTCTTCTCATGATGGAATAAACATAATTGTGAAAAAAGTGCAACAATTATTCATGTCATAATCAGAGTTTCCTGCAGCTGTTTTTAGAAACAATAGCCCACCTCAGTAACAGGACAAGACTTAAAAATCACCATTTTAATTTAATGAAATACTAAGAAAACGGTGTTGAGGCTGCATTTACCAGTTTGAGGATGTGATCTGATTCCTTGGAATTGGACCTTGACGCTATTTGCAAAACTGAAAAAAAGATAAGAAAGTATTAAATTGTGGTGCTGAGGCTCTTTTATACTATTATTTCACCAAACAACAGACAGTTATATACATTTAAACATAATTCAGTCCAAATACTGGATACAAAAATACAGTTTGATTCAGGGCACCACTAAAACTATAGATTGTTTTCTAACCAGAAAAGTTATATTACATCATTTTACCATAACAAAATGATCGGTTGTTTCATGAAACATGAAAAAATATTTACTGTACAATCACTACATAAACATTTATTATCCTTTCTCCTAAAATATACATGTACATGTAATCCAAACATTGATATTTTGTATTTAATTTCTACCTGTACATTTCCTTATTTGTGGTTTGTTGTAATCTGTCTTGTTTCTTTTGACATTCTTGTATCTGCTTACTGTTTAACAGTTAATGTGATGGTTAAGTGATTATCACTAATACACAATCTAACTTAACTTTACTTTTATTGTACTTTCTTATTCCCCCTGAAATCTCACCTTCGTAGATGAGCTCTGTCGTGTTCTGACTGAGCAGTTTCACCAGTTTCCACTTCTTGCCCGTTGTGTCCGTCACCTCCTCACCTTCCTGTAGCGGCTCCACAGCAGACGCATATTTTGCCTTCTTGGCTTTGCTTTTTCCTGCGAAAGTACATTCATATAAACATAACCAACCAAATATGATACAAAGAAAAGGTAAAATTACACACTCACAAGTTATCAAGTATGTCTCTTATGGTTTCAAATTACACCCTGATGTCCCAGTGAGTAAAATAAATGCCTGTAAGTCATGCAAACGGGTTCGATTGATTGATTGTATTTATCTATTGGGACAGTATACAGTTTTTAACATAAAAGATGCACTGCACCGGAGTTAGCTCAAAACTAATTTACATTTGCAGTCCCCCACGATCAAAACATACAACAGCACACAACAAACAGTACAAAGCAAAAAACACACAGAACACAAAATACAAAGCTACACACAACTGCACATCACATACACCCACAATGTCAATTAGAAATTAATAATGTAAACTTGTCAAATTAAAAGCAAGACTACCTGTGCTAATGAGAAGACAATAGATGGAGTTTAGACTCAGTGGTCACACAGCTGATTGGTCTTTAGTAGATTTTTTAATTTGGCCTTGAATGTATTGATTGAACAGTTCTTCATATCATCAGGTAGGACGTTCCACTGAGTTGTGGCTTTCACAGAGAAAGCTGACTGTCCAAATGCAGTGTGACGAAATGGTACAATCTTGTATAGAGGATATTCTGGAGGATCTAATAGAACTTACTGAGCGAGTGTACAAAAAGTCACATAGTAGAGGAGGGGCCAAACCACTTAAAATTTTATAAACTAGGCACAAATTTGAGAATAATCTAAAATTCTCAAAGCTCAGTTAATTGTATTTCTCCAGTAGCCTACAGTGATGGAAATGCATTGGCTTTTTGTCCAGAGTCTTTCGAGTTTGTTTGTATAAGGACTCAAGAGGTCTTATGGCTGTTCCTTCAGCCTGCCCCCAACATGTGATGCAATAAGACATATAGGAAAGAATCATAGCAGCGATAAGCAACTAAATCTCACAGATTCGGGAATGTTGTATAAATGTAAATGAACTTCAAAACCAAGAAAAGTTAACTCTGTTTTGTAAAGATGTCTCATAAGCATTTTAATCAAAGGTAGAAACTTCACTGGTGAATTTATCCTATTATTGGATAAATATGCCAGTTGTTGATGGATTTAAAAGTTTTCGTTCACCTTTTAAAGGAGACCTGGCGATTGGTGAGGAAACAGGGGAAGCGACAGCCACAAGAGAGCCGTCTACTGTTGAAGCCTCTTGTTTTCCACTTATTTTATCATTCAGTCTCTTTCTTTTTCCTTCTTGCTGGGAGAGTTTTGCTTTTCCCCTGACTACATACAAATCCAGCCACAATTGATATGGAAGAGAGAAAACATCGTGACAGCAAAGAGTCTAGAGACGCTACGTTTTCGATGAGGAATGTATAAAACAGATTTTGTGTGTTTTTTGTTTCAGCTTACCAGATCGAGGGCTTTTTGCTGCAGGAGAAGACTCCAACGTTGGCTCCACCTCTGCATCGAGTTTGAAAGTAACTGTGTGCTGCTTCTGTGGAGATACCTGGACTCTAACGCCGTTATCTGCTGATAAAAATAATAAAATAGCAAAGCAAATCGTTGATTCATTGACACTTTTATTCATCAGCATGTATTATTCTGCCCAGAAAGTGTTGCATCATGTGACTGCATGTCTCTGTACTTTGTCCTCTCACATCTCAAAGTTTAAGGTGAATCTTTTCTTCAGAATAGTAAAGCAGAGAACCTACTTCCAAATCATTTAAATTACCTTCAATCCTGTCATCTCTGACAGGGTTAGTGAAAGACGTCACAGATGGAGAGTCATCTTTGATGTTGAATTTAACTCCCCTGTCCAGACGGAGGGAGTTGCGGGTCTTTCGAAGTGCAGGACGAGGAGAAACTGTACCTGAGGTCATACATGTATGGGCTGTAGAGGAAAGATTACACATTTTATAAATAAAACACATGATAAAAACACAAAAAATGTCAATGGATAACCAGAGTGAATAGTAACCACATAAATAATGACCCTTACTTTCTATAGGCTCCAAACTTGTGCTTGAAAATAGGCTTGTTTTAACTACTGATGTTGTTGCTTCATCACTTTGGAGCGGAGAGAGACTTAGAGATGAAATGGTGCCTGCAGGTCCGGGTACATCAACAAGACAAGGAATCTTCTCGCCACATGACGGACAAAATTTAAAATCAGGCTGCAACTTTGTCCCACATTGGGGGCAGAAACGGAAAGGCATTCTGCAAGAGAAAACACACACATTATCATATACCTATCCTCAATGATATGTAGTGTCTCCTGAGCATGTGTCCTTGTAGACGAACGCACAGAATCCTTCATTACAAATACATATTTACACAAACCATCTATTACAAATAGTTGGATAAATCTGTCATAGAAATATTGTAGTAATTATGATGTGTACCATGACTTTTACTAGATGTCATTTTATTCTAATTTTAAGTTGCCTCTTCAACATCTGTCCAGAGACCACAGATAAAAATTATCCTTCTAGGTTAACTTTGGCTCCTTTACAGCTCTTTATTTTCTGCTCATTAATGAGTATTGTCCCTGACAAATAAATAAATAAAACAAAATTTTAAAAAATCCTTCACAGTATATATTTTACTCAGATTAATCCACACAGATGCTTAAACTGTGTGAATCTATGCTGAGTTTTTCCCTTTATTGTCACAACCAAGAAAGTGATCAGTTATGAACAGTAATACCACTGGAAACTCCCTTTATGTTGGAGTCAGTCAGTCCTCCGTCTCGTCTGCAAGTGGTTCAAAATGCAGCAGCGAGACTCCTCACTGGCACCAAAAGAAGAGACCACAACAGCCCTGTACTGGCCTCCCTCCACTGGTTACAGTGAAAGATTCTTTTATTTGTTTTTTAAAGCTCTGAATGGTTTGGCACCAGCCTCCATCTCTGATCTCCTCGATCCATATTCTACATCCAGAAACCCTCAGATCCTCTGATCAGTTACTTCTCTTTGTTCAACGTTCTCCGTCAAAATCAAAAGGTGACCGAGCTTTTTCCATCACTGCTCCCAGACTGTGACAGTTTGCTCTTCACTGTCAGATCTTGCCCATCTATCACCACTTTTAAATGCCAGTTTAAGACCCACCTTTATAGAATCGCTTTTGAATCCCCTAGTTTTTTTTTATTCTTTATGTTATGATAAAATGGTTAACTTTGTGCATTACAATTTACTTGTATACTTATTTTGTTTAGTTTTAATTATTTAATTGTATTTTACATTTTTCTGTAAAGCTCTTTGGTCAACTGTTGTTTTTAAATATGCTCTATAAATAAATTTTACTTGACTAACGAATACAGACCATCAGGGTCACATCCAGAGACTGTTGAGCGGGTGATGATGTCCCTGATTGAGTGGTTGTGTCATAAATGATATATACATACGATGGCAGCAAGACGGACAAAAAGACTGTTGACTAATGCACTGCAGGATCAATTAGTATTTAGTTGTTTCTGCAGATGCCACAGTGACTGCCATTGTTCATTGTAGAGGTGCCTTTTCTTGCCGGACCTTCTTCTCTACTCTCTTTTTCCCTTGTTCCTCCTTCCTTTTTTTCCTTCTGTTCTTTTTCATTCTCCTCTGCTTCAAGCCCATCCAGATGTGTGACATACTACTCACTAGTGATGACCCCGGCTTGTAGCAGCACCCAACGGTTTACCCCTCCCACTTTCTGACCAAATGTGGGTGTAACAAGGATGTTGGTAAGTGAGGGTGGAATGAGGTAGTTTTAGTTGCTCCTATTGCACATTGGACTTGTTGCATTTGTTTGCTCTGGACTGGCAGGTGATAAGGAGCTGATGGGTGTGTTTGCGGATGTGTTAGATTACGAGGACACTGAGGTGGAGGAGGTGGGTATAGCAGGGGAAGGAAGAGCAGCTGGTGCAGTAGGGGAGGTTCGAGCACCAGTGTAGGAAGAGGATGTGGGCACAGCAGCTGCACTGAGTACGAGCTTTACAATCTAGATAGAGATTGCTCATATTAAAAACTAGTAATCTTCACAATTAATAGGAATAATAAATTATAGGAAACAAAATAAAGAACCTAACCTGTGTCATGCCCACTGCCTCTCTTGACAGGCCTGTGACAGCTCTCTCGTATGCGTGCTTGAGCACTGAGGAGAAGTCCTTCTTCCCTACCACCATGTCTCCTCTCACCAGGCCCATGCGACTGGCCAGGGTGCTGAACACAGCCTTCAGGGGGTTGAATGTGCTGATGTCTAGTGGCTGAAGCATGTGAGTAGTGTGTGGGGGATGCAGGTATCAATTACATGGTGGCCACAGTGAGTTTCCTGCTGGTCTATTATTTGAACCAAGGAGAATTTTTCAGGGACATTTTTAATAAAATGGTCCAGCCGTTTCATGAAGAGTATCAGAGACTGTTTTTTGGACCATCCCAGGCATACACCACACTGGGAAGGCAGTGGGGATAAATGATGAAGGGAGACATTTGCACCAGCTGCACTGACGGCCAAGTGCACAGTAATGAGCTTCCTGGTGATTGTCTGCTGACGGTAGACATGCCTCTTTCCTTTCTGGCACATCACCTTCTCCTTTGACTTAGGCTTATCTCTAAACCCAGTTTCAAGTTTCATCACATTTACAAATCAGGTGAGGCTTGTCACAGAGACTGTGACTCTCAAGGATGTTTTCATAAAGGCTGAAAAACTTGTCTGGTGTCCAGGTAGTCAGCTCTTGGTGGCGGGCTTTAAAGCAGGCCCACCAGTTATCACTTGGGCCCCTCTTAAGACTCATCATAATCTTCCGGCTGCTCTCCTTGATGATTTCCAAGGCAAGGCACTTAATAATAGTTCTGGTTAGAGGAAATCCGTGATCTGCCATCCAGACAATATATTTCATCAGGGCTTCCTCGTCCTCTTGGGTGACAGCCCTATTTAGATGGGGACCACACTCAAACTTCCCCAGCTTGTGGTCAGCAATTGTAGACTTGGGTATGTTATATTTTTGGAGGACTTTCCAAATGCTTGCCCCTATTCTAATTTCTTCCAATGGAAATCACCATTCCATCACCGCAGTCAGGACACTTGAACTTTTCCTGCAAATTCTATGAATAAAAATATTTCCAGGTCATGGGCAATAAATATAGATATGTGTCATCTTTGGTTCATCTGTCTCTTTCGACTCTGACCAATCTCGACTTTCCATATCAACGTATTTGATCAAAAGACAGCTGATAGTATTATATTGCCTGTTGCCATAGAGACACATGTTCTAGTTATAGTTTAGCCATGGCAACCACAGCAAGACCTCATTAAACTTAACTAGTGTTACCTTGAACCTGCCGAGGAAACTTTTATTACCTGTTAAAACATGTATAAATGAAGAACAATGTCACCACTCATTAATATTTTTTATAAGTGTGTGCTGTTGCCAAAATCCCTCCTCGGTCATATTTTCCTCACACATTAGCTCCCGTCAGGAAGTCACTTTGACACGCTACTGACGTTAACGACATTAACTCCAGCTCCACGACAACACTGAGAACTAAATTAAAATGTGTGAGTCACTTTCCGTTTAGAGGAAAAAAACACAGCTTCACCCAAGCTAGTTTATGCTGAAGCAAACTTTTCTCAAAATAGAAATATAGCTAGCTGGTGAGCTTCAGGTCGGGGTATATGTTGTTTTTGTTGTTGCTGGTTTTAAGCTTTGGTTGTGTCTAGAACTGACGTCTGCCTGTACAACATATATGAAAAAAGAATTGTAAAAGTTGCCCAAAACTGGTTTAAAAAAGAGCCTCACCGACCTTCACAAACAATCCTCAATCCCTCAAGATGTTGTTTCGGTTTTGTGGTGAATCTTCTTCTTCCTGAGCAGTGAGACGTTTCCCTGTTTGGAGCTGTGCAGGGGACGTGCTGCCCCCTGTAGGACGGCTAGAGAGTTGCAGCCAAACTGTTTTCTCATATTGAAAGACTAAAATTTTAATCAGCTCTCAGACCACTGACAGACTAGTGAGCAAACATGGTAAAATTCCCTCTGAGGTGCCCGCACAAAGGAGAAAAGTTCTGCAATCGCTGTCTTAGTCATGGGTAAATCAGGATGAAGGGCCCTATAGAGTGCCTCTATCAATCAATCAGACTTTATTTGTATAGCACCTTTCTTACAAATACAATGTAACACAATAAAAAAAACCCACAACAATACAATACTCCCACCACACCTCAACCCCCACTACAAACAATAAATGACTAAGGACTCAATAAAACAGGAACTGAGGGGGAAAAAACAGGAAGTGAGGAAACGCTATCATGACTCTCATGAATATATGTGACAATCTGGAATGACGTGCCTTCATGGTTGCCTTTTCAGTGGAAGATAATGTTACAGTGCCTTGTAATGTTATGCAGTGCCCTATGAGTTGCTGGAGGTTCTGTATGGCTGCCCTTCTAGTGACAAAAAAATGGAAAAAGTGCCATTTAGGGTTCCCCTAAGTCCAACATAGGGAAGTACAGAATTGGGTGCCCTTTCAATGAAAGAAATAACTGTTCGCCTTAGCCATTAGCAATTAGAGGGATGCCTAGTACTTAAACCTCTGCCTAGACATGTAAAAAAGTTTTTAAAAAATCATCTGTCTTGAAACTGTTACGAAATCTCTAAGAGAGCGTTTTGAGTAACCTTGTTGACACACACGCAACTCCTCAAAATAAATGCTACATTGCCAGTGACAAATGCATCATCACTGAACTGAAGCTGATCAAGACCCAGGTTATTAACAGATGTGGAGAAGGAAGACACTTCAGAGGAACGTCCCACTTGACCATCACAAGGTCATTAACGTTTATAAACTCACAGCCAAAAGAGTTCTCCTTTGATTTGACAAGACTGCTCAAAACAGCCATGTCTCAAAATGTTAATACTTCCATGTTTTTACTACAGATGTGTTTGAGAAATACACATTTAAAAAGTTATTAATTCCCTGTATTTTATATCAGAAATGTTTACTTTATAAAATATTAATCTTAATTGGGGATGTAGCCTTGTTACCAAACATGCATCATCACTCTCTGCTGATAGGGTCCATTGAATCTATCAGGTCCCGTTTATGTTTTTTCACCCCTCAGACAACCTGAGTCCGCCACTGTTTCAGACCACAACTATTTTCCCACAACTAAATGTGTCATGAGGATTAAATCTGGATTCAGAAAGGATTAAGTTGTTTTGTCAACAGTGACAACATTAACAGTTACTATCATGAGAGTTAGATGTACTTCAATTGCTGGGATGTCACATCATACAGGAGTGTCTAACCTCTGCCCAGTATATTGAACTGGCAGCAAATGGTCTCCAGTCTAGTTAGAGACTTCCAGGAGGCTAAAGGAAAATAATTTGTAAAAATATGTGAATTAAATATCTTTGCCACATTTTTGTGCATAATTCAGTGAGGAAAAAAATCAATCCATTTTGAACTTAGACTGTGGCAGGTTGAATATGTCCTGTATCCTGGTGAGGTGATTAACAGTGAATGTTGCAGAAATGTCACATAACAGAATAGTGGCTATAAATAGAACCAGATAATCTATATTTACAGCCAAAACTAATGTAATGTTTCCAAGATAGATTATATAAACTGAGATGAATGCTTCAAAGAATACATAAATAAAAATGTTTATTTTTGGACATAATGTACATATTTTGCATATGAAAGTGTTTGGCACAATTGACAAATATTTCCATTTAGTTTTACTAACATCATCAAATTCAATTTTTCGTGACATAATCTGTGAATTGAAACAGTGAGATGAAAATATACTTTACCCTTTTATACAGGAGAGAATGACAGTGTAATATAATGAGGATTTGTGCAACACTGTTAAATACAGTTGTGCTATTTCAGTGTTTTACTAAGTGTAAATACTCTCCATTTCTGTAAAATATAAAATATCAGTGGTATTATAAACCAATTTCAAGTGATAATCATTAGGATTTTAAATGCACACTGTGAAGGTAAACCAAAGTACAAGCCTCATTTCATTTACTTATCAAAAAAACAACACTTACTAATACAAAATCTGGGTTCATCAGTTTTCAAAAATCTATATTGTTAACATATTGTCACATGAAAACCTGAAAAACACTTTCAATCCAACAATCTATTGAGGAATTCAGAAATGGAGCAATTGGCACTGAATAGCTGATGTTTCCCTAAACAAACTGTTGACCCGAGACAATAAAACAATAGTCATTTTTGTGTGAAATAACACCTCTGCTCTTTCTTCCTCATTATTAATGTTTAAGGAGAGTAAGAAACTAGGTGAAGCTGCATCTCCGCAGTTTAAGAATCAAAAAATGAATTGTCCAGTTGGTATATTTTTATATCTTTTAAACCTGAATCCTGAATTAAAACTCTACATGTCCATAAACTTATATTTTTAAGGTAAATCTGAGTCTGAATAACACAAAGTCAAAATATGAATATCAGCTCTTTTTTTCATTTACATTTTTTTTTCAAATATATATTTTGCAAAGATCTTCTATACAGCAGGATGAAGAATTGCCTGAGTTACTGCTCAGATTTTAGATATGATTTATCTATTCCTCTTATCAAACTACTGAACATCCATCTTTTGTTAATATCTGACAAAATTGTGACTGTGCATAATGAAGTGTAGATGACTTGGTCAAACTGAGCTCCATAATTCACGTTCTGCAGGCGGACAAACACAAGTGTTGATTTAGAAAAGGAAACAAGTGTTAATTGTCCATCTAATCACTCCTGGATGTTCAATGTGAGCTACGTTTTTTTCCGCAGTATTAAGCCTGACATTCAGTAGACCATCGGTAGCACAAACTGTAAATGCTGACATAAAGTTTCCTAAAAGTTTATCCACAAGAAACAAGGTGACTGCAGGTATCACAGTCAACACTTTCCTGGCTGTACAAAGAGAAATATAAGTGACTCCTTTCTTGAGTGTGACTCTACAAACCCTTCAGCAATTAAAGAGTATTAACAGCATATTTATAAACACATCTGGCTCACTTTGTTGCAACATGGAGCACAAAGTTTATACCTGAAAACATGATCAGCATATTCAACTGACAGAGAGCTGATAGATGAATATAAGTTGGACATTTAAGCGAGGCATCATAACAAATAAATATCCCCACACTCACAACCAATATGAATTAATTAAAGACCCTTGATATGAAATGATGCCCACATTCAAAAGGTACTTAATTCTGTACTGACAAACAATACGGCCTGTCAACGACAGTATATCAGTAATGGGCACAAATTAATGTTAAGTTTCACCTAACACAGAATACAACATATAAACTTGGACATCTTCCTATTTTTACATCAGTATTATGCACACAGACAACTTAAACAGCTCCACGTCATTCTAACATGCACATTTGCTCCTCTCCGAGCCTTCTGAGAGGTCTGGGTTGGTAGGTCCATTAGCTCGGACGGTCCCGTCAGGGATCCAGGACTTGTCGACGCATCGTTCCATCCTCTTCATGATGAGGTCCAGCAGGACGTCCACAGACTTGTTGACATTCTGTCCGTTTGCAGCACTTGTCTCGAAATAAGGGATTCTGCGTGGAGGAAAATAAAGTTAATGACGCAGACGATGACAGCTTGAATGAGAAAGTATGTCCAAACTTTTGACTGGTTCTGTACACTGAGGTCTAATATTCTCTTGAAGGCATTAAAACATTGTATCCTGTGCACACACATTACGATATTTGTGTTTTTAGTAAAGGTGTGTCTATTAGGGCCAAAGCAGGATATTTTACACACGTGGACAAATATTTGCTCTTCGAGGAGGATCAATTTCGTCTGACATTCTCCTTCACAGACTTTGGCAAACAATGCAGCCACTGCCTTCTTGGCAAACGTTTCAGGGAGAGGTTCATGTACAGATGGTTTAAAACTGAGACATACCCATACTTCTCTGCCAGCTCACGGGCCTCTTCTTCACTCACTGCTCTCTGATCTGACAGGTCACATTTGTTGCCGCATAGAACTATGTCTGGATTTTCGCAGTATGCATGAACCTGTAACTGGCCTGAAAGACATCAGAGCTCAAGTAAGAATTGACTTTTGTAGAAAAATATTTATTTTGACAGTATTTTGTGTCTGACAGAAGCGTCAAATCTACATGGGCCAAACTCCAAGAGCTTTTCTGCACATGAAAGTATTTTTGGCAGTCAACAAAAAAAATGAACACAGTCAAATGTCTTGTGCACTTGTCCTAATTAAAGAAATCCAGAAGTGATTCCTGATAAAATCATCTGTTCAACAACTTAAAATTGTACATTTTATGTGACACATCAGAGGACATACTCATCCAGTTTCTGACGTTGAGGAAACTTTGTTCATTAGTGAGGTCAAACAGGAGGAGGAAACCCATTGCATCCCTAAAGAACGCAGTTGTCAAACTCCGAAACCTGACAGAAAAATAGAAAAACTTCATTAGAAATGTAATTAATTGAAGATAAAAACACATTTGAAAACAAACAATTCCAGATTGATGAGTGTGAGACAGCTAGTAAAACTACTTCATGTACCTCTCCTGTCCTGCAGTGTCCCACAGCTGCATGTGGATCTTCTGTCCTTTGCCTGATGACCCATCTGGACCCGTTGATTTATAGACCTGAGAGAAACAGAGACAAGCGGCGTTTTAGAGAAACTAACTCGATATTCTCTGTACAACTATTACTATGAGTAATATGAGTGTTGCTGTGACATGCTCGTCTCTAATGAAAAAGTAAAAAAATAACACAATTTGGCTTTATTTCCAAAACATTTCAAATCCATATGATGGACTGTTTTCACTGATTTTAATTCATTACAGCAGACGAGCAGCATGAATCTTGTGTTTCATTGTGAGCTGCTCTGGATGTCTGGATGCTTGATGAAATCGAGATCTATCCTTTTCATCCAACGTTTGAGAAGCTGGAACCAGAGAATTTGGAAATTTTCTTCTTAAAAAAGTGACTCAAAACGATTATCAAAATAGTTGGCAACTAATCGGTTAACTGGCGACTAATCGTTGCGGCTCTAATCTTTTTATCAGGAGTGATGGAAACATTAATGATAAATAAAAAAGACAATGATGAGCAATGACGGACATTCAGTCACTTCACATATTAAATGTTCAGTGTAGCTGTGATAAACCTGCAGTTCGTGGATTCAGGCCGTATTCTTGCAGCTGGAGGTCAGCAGCATTAAAGAGTAAATATGAACACTGCTCAGCTGTTTGCTTATGGTATGAAGTGTTTATTCTTAAGGAGGGAGCTGCCTGCCGTTCACCAATATTACTCATTACACAGGTTTCTGTTGCAACATTCATCAGTAGTCTTTTGTTACAGGAGTCTTACTTAATGGTGCGGGAATGCATTTAAGACCCTAATTAGTCTGTATGTAAATGCTTGTCGTACACATGGACAGAGAGAAATGTTACATCAGAAGTTTAGAGAGAAACTAATAATTATGATGCTTAAACTAATAATAAGGTTATTGTTTTACTAAAAATGCGTTTTAGCAGATGACAACTTACCACTCTTTTTTCTCTGAAGTCTATTCCGACTGTAGTGATGAACTTGGAGTTAAACTTGCCATCTGTGTACTGGTAGAGGAAGCTGGTTTTTCCCACGCCAGAGTCACCGAGGGCTAGGAATTTGATGAGGTAATCATAGTCCCCATCAGACATAGTGAGTGCTTAATTTCTAAAACACACAAAGTGAACCACAACTCACTTTCAACAAACACATCCAAAGACACAGTGAAGGCAGTGACACTAAAGTAATGACAGAGGACTGTGTCAACGGTGACATGAACCCACAAACTCACACATCAGTCTCCCCTTTATCCAATCAAACATCTGGAAACCCTTATAATGCTCTTAATGAGCATGAAGTACTATTTTCAGTTGGTCCTACATATACCATTCAACCACTATGAATTCTCACTAATGCATCAAATGTGTTTTAATCCACAGCTGAAAACAAAATCAACAAAGTCACTATTTACTTCTGTTTGAGTAACATTTGCTATACAATACAGCATCCAGCTGTTTTAGCAAATAACTGAACCTTTTTAAAAAAGGGAAACTATATATTTGTTACCCACTTGTTACTGAGTGACACAGACAGGACAGGGAGTCATAAAGTACTGGGAGGTGGACTAACGCTTTGTTGGTTTTGGTCTTTTCATGATGTTTGTTGGTAGTAAGAAAAATAAAGAATATCACCAGACTTATCCGTGGTGACGGAGGTCATGTGGCTCAGGTCCTATCTGTTTTTGGCGGTGCGTGGAAGTTGCTCGACGCCCTCCTGATCACATTCTTCATATTTGTTATAAATCCATTATGATTGTGTCATCCTGTTTTTCCACGCTGTATTTCTGTAATTTTCTTGGTCTATTCTGTGTGCACAACATCTACTGCGTGTCTGTCCGTCCAGGAGGGATCCTCCTCTGTTGCTCTTCCTGAAGTTTGAATCGAGGGTCTAGGGATTAAGGCTGTTGTATTGCTGTATTGTAAAGCCCCCTGAGGAAAATTTGTGATTTGTGATATTGAGTTATACAAATTAAACTGACTCGACTTGACATGATTGATCCTTTAAGATCTGTCTCTCCCGTTCGGGAGTCTCACATCATGTTGCCAGTGTAGACCATTTTAATATGAACTACAGTTTTGAATAAACAATTAAGTACTAAGTTCCTCTGCAGGGTGAACATGATGCAAAGTGAGGGACAGATTCCCTCAGTCCACCTCACAGGTCTACCCACTATCCTTTTTATGGAATTTAGTCTGTTGTCTTGTCTGTCATCTTTCCAGTCCAACTGGTTGATCTAACATTTACAATTAACATGTAATTACAGTACTAACCGTCATCTTCCATCCATCTTCACTCTGAAAAGTGAGGATGCAGCCATAAAAATAAAAGCTAAACATGTCTGTTTTTACCAGTTTTCTGAGCTGCATGACAGACTTCATGACCCTCATGACCCTGCAGATGCGTGTGATGACATCGAGCTAATAACACATTCAGACCTCACAATCTTCCCACAATGAGTGTAACATACAGCAGCATAATAGACTGTATATAAGACACAGTACTCACCATAGAAAGCACAGAAAACATAAATATTCATGATAAACATGAAATATATGAGATTATGTAATAACTGCCCATTCAGTGTTTTTCTGCAAAATGCTGAAACTGTTTTTTTTCTGTGGAAATCCATTTTCAATTATCTATTATCTAAAAAGGACCAGTGAAAATGTATCAGTGACAGCATGTGGGCTGAGCTTTCCAACTATTCATTATTAATACATAATAATTATTATGCACTCCTTTAGATACCGGACAATGTCCTGACATTCACTTTCCACATTTCCACATAATCTTCAGAGTAACAGAGGAAACAGACTCTGTAGTAGTTTAACTTCCAGTCAATGCTGGTAAAAGAAATACGAAACATCCTTTACACTTTTCCAATATTGTGCAAAACCTCCAGATGTAGATACGCCCTGCTGTTGTTGGCACTGCGGGCTACTGTGTGTAACGTAAGAGCAGTTTCATCTTGCTGACATGGTGACAGGAAGCATTTTAAATTCCTATGTCCCTCTCTACACATCACACCAGACCACATCTAAGTTTCTGTCCACTCACTATCACTGGTGGCTCAAAGTCCTTATAATTTCTCTGCACAGTTAAAATTCACTGATTGATTGTTGTTCTACACATTTTGGAGTTGAAGGTTGAATTAAATTAAAGTGTAAAAAGTGCTTTACACGTTTCTTACAGCTCACACCCTACTATATCTGGATGCAACCACTGTTCATGGTGGACTAATTCTGGTCAAAATAGAAAGTGCAGATGCGTCATATGACCACTGCATAGAAAAACATTCAGACAAGTCTACATTCTTTCACTGTGACCCCCCTGAACCTCATCTGGAGCCATAAGCAGCTTAGGGTCTCGTGCAAAATCAAGATCCATGATAAATGCACTGCGATAGAAACGGCTGCTACAAGCAGTGATGTGGCCATAAACAGTGAACTAAGAGCACCAAACTCTGGAGCTATGAAGTCCACATTCCTGCTTGTGGGTTTGTTTTGACTGAGGAAGAGTTAGATTTGTTGAGGTATTATTTATAACTTTTAAAAGCTCCTTTCCATCAGAGCAGCTAGATTTTGTAAGACCCCGTCAAGGGTGTCCAGGGACCAGATGCATAAAACTGTGTGTACGCACAAAGCCAGAAATATGCAGACGCATTCTTTTCTTCAGATTTATAAAGCCGAATGTACACATGGTTCTGTTTTATCAATCTCAGTCATTGTGGAACTGGACGCACATGCATGAGCCTCATTTCCACTCCCACAGTTAGCCATAAATGGATGAAGACACATCCTGAACCAGCTGTTCATATCAGTTCACCACCTGCTCCACCTGTCTGTACAGCTGTCAATTAAACAAACAGGAAAGAAGAAGTGTTATTTCACCGATTGTGTTGCACCAGCGCGGTTCTCCAACAGAAGAACAGCTGTCGTTACGTACGGCTGTGTGGCTCTTATAGTGTCCATATCATTAATTCATCACATGGACCTATAAACTATCATCGGTGGCATTGATATCTCAGAAATGTAATCAATGATTAGTTTGTAGCATTCGTATCTAAACCAACTTTACAAGGTGTGACACAACTAAGGATAAAATAAAAAGAATATTAACAGCAAAATAATATTTTGACTCCTATGTAAATTAAAAGATGAGATCACTCAGATCACTTTAGAAAAACATGAAACATGAAAACATGAAGAATATGTGAGGTGTTCACATTCTGTGTTTATAAAAACCAGTTTCTGTAAATGGCATATTCATGGTTTTTGTGCATATGCAGCGTTAATGCATCTGGCCCCAGGCTCGCTCAGTGATTATGAGCAATTCTTGAAACAAACTCTTATAATCTTTAATGAAATTAACTTTTGTGCTTAACATTCATTTTCTTTTTAACACAATACTTTCAGGTTCACTTTTAAACCTTTTGATTTCTAATCTTTCTTACCGATTCTTGATCTAATGATTTACTTTACTGTGAAACTTTTCAATGTGTTTTAAAATTCACATTATTTTCACCCTCTACAAGTCAACTATCACTCCATGTAATCAAGACTCGTACCTGCCTCCATTAATAATAGTGTAGCCACATGATCACTATACATACACTCAGTAAGCAGCACGGAAGTTCATGGTAAAAGTTTAAACTTTTCTAACCTACTGGCTTCATTTTGGTCAAAGAAAATCATCTTCCTCAGAAAACAACATGTATGTCTGTATTTTTACATGTGAGCAAAACTAAAAGCTGATTAGCTAAAAACTCACAACTTCCTGACACGTTTCATCTTTCATTGCACCACTTTCCTCTTATCATCCATTCAAAAGCCCCACTGATGCCTCTGTTACATACTGAATACACTCAGTTTATTATGTACAGATCACTAAAATAAATACAGTTTAATGACAACAGGTCTGAAATAAATGTTGCCTCCATGAAGGTTATTATGTTCAGTTTTCAGAAAGGTGTTCCTTCAACTTTATGGTCATTTCAGAGGTGCTGTGGATTTACATTGCTTTATATTAACACATTTTTCTAAACTTTCGTCAACCAACACCAGTAGACCTTGAAAATGACTATTAAGTTGACTTTAAGCTTCATAAAGGTAACATTTATTGCATGGCTGATGTATAAGACTGCATTAATTTTCATCTATGTGTGCCTAATGAAGTGGAAATAACATGTAAGTCCCCAGTCGACCTTTTTGGCAGCAGACATTTTGACTTGTCATAGCAGGGAGCACAGATGTAAATAATAACATTAATGATGGCTGCATTATGGGATGGCTACTGGGAAAATTACTGAAACTGAGTCATCATTAATGTCGTTAATTACACCTGTGATTTCCCCTTTCCTCATAATGCAAAGTGTCTCATGTAAACAAGGCCCATTTGTGCATCTAAATTTAAATATACTTCATGATAAAGACACACAAAAATGTCAAACATTTTTTTAACCCTGACATGAAAACTCAGTAAGTTCTGCTTCAGTGAAAAGAGGTCACTAGAAGTGACACACTTAAGCAAAACCACACAGCTGGAGATCTAGATTGTGTCAGCAAATTTCTGCACACTATTATCAAGATAATCAGACGAGTCCTTATCGAGTTGTCAATTAAAAAACGAGAAATAGCATCATGTCATGTTCAGAAGTGAATGTTATGATGAAAAGAAAGTGAATGTTGATGCCTAATATATCTAGTTAGAGTATGAAGCTGTGCTAAAAACTTTCAAGACCATTTCACACAGAAGATATCACACTTCCCAGTCCTACCACAGCTGTGAAAAGGAAGCGAGCTCTGATGGCAGTGCAGATCTTCCGCTGCGTTGGGCAACAAAACACTGGGTGCAGTAAAGAATCAGAAAGAACAAGCTCGTCTAATTGTAATTACTGCCCGACATGAACTTTCCTGCCACAACAATGTCCTTACCAGGATGTAAACGTCTTCAAATGAAAGATGAGGATGCTGGTTTTACTCTTTAGTTGAGTCAAAATTGGAAGAAGAGCTGTAAAAAGCACTAATACTTGGCAGAAACTCCTCCTCAAGACATCGAATCGCTGCCTGCGGTAGACTCCCGTTTACCACCTTCATTTATTAACTTAAAGCATTACAAATCATTTAAGGTAACCCAATTTGGGTTAAGAGGAAACAACATTGGACATCTCATGTTTCCCACAACCTTTTAACGGACTACAAACGAGGCCCTGTCGTACGACAAGATTAGGGCGTCACATAACACAGTACTCCCCTTCAGCGCAGTGGGCCTCACAAGCAGCTTTAAAAAAGCAGTTTACAATGAAGTGTGACGCTTTATCTTAACCAAATTTACTGATGTCATTATCAACAACAAGAACTGTTTTGTCTGGAGCAAACCGGCAGCTAAACAACTGAAGTTGATCCTGACATAAGTCGAGACAGGAGGGCGGAGGCAGACGGAAACTTAGACAGCTTTAAAAAGTAACATAAAGTAAATTATAAAGTATTTGTTCAGTATCATGTTTACTGCCAATATTTGTTGAACTAACATTTTATGTTTCCTTTTTAATATGAGTATGTCACTTAATGTCCTCTCTCTTTCTCCACTTTTAAGATCTTTAAACCTCACTGTGAGATAACACAAGATCACTTCTTCTCTAGTAAACACACACCATCCTTCTTTTGAGGCTTGTTTTAAATAATCATATTGTCTCAACACATTATGAGATTATGTTGATAATATTTGTTTAACATTATTTACATGTTTAACATATTCCAACCTGAGGGCAGATACACCATCATGTTCAACCTGTTTAAAACATGTAACACACACAGTTTTAGCAAGAGATTACTGGTGTTGTGTAAAGACACAGAGCTGACATCTACTGATAATATGTATAAGACGATATTAAACACCAGTGATGCTGTGGTGCTGAAAATTGAGTCAGCAGCTCACCGGTGATTGGTCATGTTGTCTGACGGACACCTGATTCACTTATTAAGGTTAGGATCTGTAACATCTGCCGCATCGAATCTGTGCATCTACTCTAGAGCTGAAACAATTAATCGTTAATCGGTTAATCGATTAATCGATTAATCGATTAATCAATTGACTCAAAACAGTTTGGAAACTATTTTGATATTTGATCAATTGTTTGAGTCATTTTTGTGGGGCTCTGACAAATTGTGATGGGCATTTTTCAAACTTTCTGCCATTTTATAGTCAAAACGATACATTTTTAATCACAAAAGTAATGGATATTGAAAATCATGGTCAGAGTGCATCCCTATTAAAAGGCTGTAAAAAAAACTATTATGGTCTTTTTTTCAAAACCAGGTCACGAATGTCTGAAAACCTTTACCTGTGTTGCACCTGCGTTTATACAATGACTCCATATATAAATTTATATTTGTAACGGCTAATATGGGTATGAGAAAATACTGGCTGTTGGTATCAGTTTACAAATGATCTTGGATTTGTTTAAGGTGCTATTTAGGTGGTTTCGAGGATGTTATATGGTTGTATGAGAATTTTCATTCAGGATTTAATGGTTGAATAACTGAATTTCTGTTTAATTATGTTTTTGAGTTATCTGTCTTTTATTGTCAGTCAGTAACTGTCTTGAAAAAGAGATTTTTAATCTCACTGAATCTTTCCTGTTAAATAAAGTTTAGATAAAGTGCGAGTGAACAAAGTGTAGGTGTACATAGTGAGCATTTTCTCCTGCAGTGGGAGTGAACCTAGTAGCGGTGTTTGCCAGGCATGTACAAACCCAACCACCCATGCAGACCAGCAAACACAAAGCAGCTTTAATCATTTGTCAGGGAGAAGTGGAAGACCCACCCTGGGCAGCCGTCCAACACAGAGTCTGCCAGCTCCTTGGGAAAATCCGGATATGCACATACCATTAAGTACAGCTTCACTACTCAAGATGAAAAGGGTGCAGCACAAGTGAGACAATGATAGGATATGCAACTCAGAATGAAATGTAAAGGTTAGATTTGAGCACCATGCATCTTTAAAACTCCTGGCTATCTAACTATCCACTCATTAAAATAGTTTGTGAGGATTTATCTGCAGTCATGCCCACCAGCAGCAGCAGCAGTGTGAAGCACATAAAACTCATTCCCACAACAACAACAACACTCAAATCGATTAACTGAAACAAATAGAAAATCTAATGACCCTCAGCTGGTCCTCATGTGGCTGTCCCTGGTGGTCAGGTGACCTCTTTGACAAGAAATAATCACTTTTTTCTGTTAATGTAGATCCTTGCCAACGTTATAAAATGATGCCAACTTCCCAGCTTCCTCTGTCAATCATATTATGTAAGTTAGAGACATCTGTGTCCAAACATGCCTGGAAACTTGTTGATAACATGCTTAGTCCTGGTGGTGGAAACTGCCTGTTGCTCGTTAAAATAAGTGGTTGAGCAAGTGGGAGTAAAGCTAGCAGTGCTTAGAGGAGAATAAAGCAGGTGTAAAAAAAAGTTTCCCAGCGCCGCTGCTCTTTGGTTATAAGTGAGGGTGAATATGAGGAACTCTATAAGTTTAAAGCTCTTTATCTGTTACTAAAGCAAACGATAGAACGAATTAAAATGAGAAGAAACTTTAAAAACTTGTTCTGACAGATGCTAGAGAGTGGTTTGCTCGGCTGACATTTCCTGAAAGCACAGTTACTCACCGGCCCCGGGGCGTTGCTGCTGCGCGCTGCTTTGTGGTTTAAAAGAAAAAAGACTCGTTGACGCTAGCTTGAAGTTACCGTTGAAGACTTTTCGAAAGGTGAATAAAAAATGAGGACTTTACTTTCTCCGTCGCCTCTGGGCCATCAGTTGACATGAGACCAGCTTCATTAACACTGAACAACACCTTTACTTTTCGTTTGTGTCGTGCCGTTGTGAAACAGCTCCTCCCCACGGAGCTCGCTGCCGTTTCATCACTCAGCAGCTAGTTAGCTAACTGACGCACCAGTAACCGTTACATTACTAAACCCCGACAGGCAGACGTGAAACGACGCAGTGTTAAGGAAAATATGGTACCTGAGCTATCTGATGCCACTTTATACTTCTACTCTTCTACATTTAATAATACTGTACTCCATTAACAGCTGTAACTTTACAAATAAAGATTTTAGGCTACATATAAAACAATAAGGTAGCTTTATAAAATCAAACTACTAAACAATAGGCTTTAAATTAAAACTATAACAATTTTATCTAGTTTTTTAATCTAGTGTTATCATGTTTTTATTTTAGTGAAGCACTAACCTGTATGAAAGGTGCTATATAAATAAAGTTTGATTGATTGATTGATTGATTGATTGAATGCTGCTTACATTTTAATGTATCAGTGATAATAATACCACAATAGTGTGATATATAGGCTACACTCCATAGTGACCATTCATTCTGCCTGGAGAACTATTACTACTTTTATTGTTGACAAATGAAGAACATTGAGGACTTTTACTTGTATTTCAGTACCATTACAGTGTGGTACTGCTACTCAGTACTTCTGCCACTACTGCTGCCAAGTCACACATGTCTCCCCCAGTGGAAAACAATTAATTTAACCCTAAATGCTAGTAATTAAAACTCCCACAGGAGATATTTGATGGAAAGTTTGTACTGAGTTTAAGAAAATGGGCTATGTGGTAAAAGACTTATGATATGTAGGTTACACATTTAGTTCAATACAATAACCACCAGTGGTGGAGGAAGTACTCAGATCCTTTACTTAAGTAAAAGTAATTTAATTGTGAAACTTATGTATATAGTTATATCGCTTATCTTTGTGGTAGAGGTATTCTTCTCTTACTTTGTAGGTACTTGTGTTTTCTCTTCCTTGACTTTAAGCACCACAACACAGACATATTCCCTGTATGTGTAAACCTACTTGACAATAAAGCTGTTTCTTATTCTAGCTGCTGGAGGTGGAGCTGGTTTGAACTACTTGATATACAGTTAGCTAGTTTAGTCCACTGGTTCCCAATCTAGGGGTCAGGCCCCTCCAAAGGGTCACCAGATAAATCTGAGGGGTCGTGAGATGATTAATGGGAGAGGAAAGAAGAAAAAACAAAGTTCTGATACACAAATCTGTTTTTGGACTTATTAGCTAATCTTTGATTTTTGGTGAAATATTGGATCATTTGAACATTTATTGAAATGAAACCATGTCAGAAGTTTAGAGAGAAAAATCACTATTTGTTGGAGTTGTTAAAAACTCATAGACATCTGAAATGTGACCCCAACTACACACTGCTTTATGTAAGACGTCAAAGGCCAACAAGGTTGGAAACCACTGGTTTCATCTTCAACAATGTGTTGTATTTTAAAAGCTTGTTATATTATTCATTGTGTCAAATCTTCCTTTACCATCTTCCTTCTTCTTCCGGAAACATAACTAAAACTGTCAAATAAATGTAGAGCAGAAAGTACAATATTTCCCTCTGAAATGTTGTGGAGTGAAAGTATAAAGTAGCATAAAAAAGTAAAGTACAAGTTCCTCAAAAATTTACTTAAGTACAGTATTTGAGTAAATGTACTTAGTTATTTTCCACCACTGATAACCATTAATCAACACATTAAGAGTAAATAAATAAATAAATAAATTGGACCAGACACCAGTGGAGGAACTTAACATTTGTGAGTCACTTGTACTTACTGTATTTCAGTTTTATAATTCTGTACTCCACAACATTTCACAGGAAAAGTGGGTAGATAACAATCAGGGGGAGTTTATATTCTGCAAGTCTTATCTAACACTTGATGGATATTTTATAATCTGATATTGGTATTTTTAGGGTCAATAATATTTTCATTTTACTACATTTAGGCCAATAAATAAATAAAGGATTAATTATTTCGCCACCAGAATTTTATTCCTAATAGTGTGGAGTGGAAGGATTTGAGACATTTAAACTATTACAGAAAGTTGAATAATTAACAGAATAAATTAAATGTTTTTAAAAATGTCTGGTAAATTGTTTCCTCTGATAGGGGCGTCTGAGACTCTTCACCAATGATCAATACTCCACTGCACTAATTTGAGAGCTATTTACTGGGTAGGCTTCATATTAAGATTGTACATAAAAACCATGTGTCCAGCTGTGATTTGTTTTAGATCAAACTGCACAACAGTTGATTAAATTGTTCAAATGATCTACACCTCAACCAGCTTGAAAATCTAGCAGTTGTTTATATATTGACGCATTTGTATTATTAAATCAATAATGTTAACTTAAGGTAGGTTTAAGTAAAATTTTAAACACACACATTTATAACTGAGTATTTTCACACTGTTGTATTACTTTAGTAAAGAATTTGAGTATCTTTTCCACCACTGCCAGGTGTAATAAAGCTTATATTCTACAGCTTCACACAGTTCACAGATATTAATGTATCTCATGTTGTGGAGCATAATGTGAGCTATTTTCAGGCTTATGTGAACCACAGACTTTATTTTAAGCATGAATGTTGATCCCTGTGGGAAAAAATGTTTTGGAATCTGGCAAGAAAACCCGTGGCTGAAATACTTCCAGGTTTTGGCACCGGTACAAACATGGTAGTTTGTAATGAACCACTAGAATGGAGCCACTAGAGACCACTAGAAGCAGTCCTTAGCTTTCTTTTTTTTTGGTTCACAAAGCCAATATGTGACAAGTTCTATCTATTTATTCAATAATTTGTACGTTTTATTTTACATGTAGGATTATGGTGAGGTGTATGATAAACACCTATACTTTGACATGTCATTCTGAAATAGATGATAAATAAGTCAGTCAAATTATTAAATATTTTATTCTGTACATTTACAATCACACAAAGCACCCAAAAAACAAATTAATTTATCCATGCTGGTCTTGTCAGTCCACCAGCCTCTGATGTGGTTCTTCTGGCTTCTGCCTGTGAAGTATTTTCTCAGAGTGATGAACTATTTCCTTCAGTTTCATTCTGTTTCTTTGGCACATCCTGGTTTTTCTGTCCTGAGGTCTTCAGCTCTGGCTCAAAACAGGGTTTGTAGATATAAATGCCACCACCGACTCCCAGAATGGTGGCAAAGGCAATCTGTGTGAAGGGTATTCTTCGTCGAAACATGACTTCTTTCAATGTGGAAATCTAATGTTGAGACACAAGATGATCCTGAAAGAACAGTTAAAATAATGTTATCCAAAAAACTTAATCTACTGTAGACACTTTATAATATTAGTGTCTCCTATGCTTCATCTTTTATATTGTGTTGAATGTTAGGTGTTCTTGCAAAATTTTAAGCATAACTTTCTGCATAGATGTTGATAGTTTATCTACAGACAGTGCAAAAAAACTGCTGTGTTGCTGGACTAATGCTGCTGTTTTAATAACATATACAGAGCCAACACATGGTATTTATGCATACATTTCTGCATTTTCACAATAAATCAATGCAGGCTGCTTCTTGTAGATAAATCAATGCAGCACTGTCACACTCACACCCTAACCACCCTGATGTGCCACTACATTTTAATTGTGATCCCAGAGCAGCTCCTCAGAAAGATTATTCCAAATTTCCCTATGAACACAGTTAACAATACATCCCTGTAATCAGAGGAGGACTGCAGCTCAGGCCCTTCACCGTATGCTCTCTGACATGCATTATTATGAGTCAACCTCTCTGTGTAACCTATAAAAACAGAATATTTAGTTAATGAATTTGGACTGAGGCAGATTATTAACAATATGGGAGGAAAACTGTACCTGAAATTACATATTAAGTACATATTTAGCTAGTGAAAAACAGCTAGAACATTTGTACAACCTGGCATTTTATCAGTTCCCATCCTTGCTGTAACCCAGCCTGTTTTCAATTACCTTACCAATTACCAATTTTTTGTTTGGTTCTTGTTTTGTTTTTCTTCTTCTTGTCTGCTTTTTATTTATCTTTTATTTGACTTTGTCCTGGTGTTCTCACTTTGTCATTTGCATGTAAAGCACTTTGAGCTGCAATCTTTTTATAAAATGTGCTATACAAATAAGGTTATTATCATTATTATTATTATTAGTAGTAGTAGTAGTAATAGTATCATCATCATCATCATCAACTGAAAAAGTCAAAAAAATATTTATAGGCATAAAAGCTTATTAAAACTTAATATTTTTCATCAGAACATATGATTATACGGTCTTAAAGACACCAATCAATGGATATTACCTTAACAGAAATGTTACATTGCCAAATGTATTGAGTTTTTACGGTCATCTAAGTGTGCAATCTTCAATGAAAGTGTTCAGCCTTTTCTCTAAACTTAAAACACGGTTTTGTAATAACACATACTGTTCATAACAAAAAACAATTTAATTTCTAACTGGAGTATGAAAATCCAGACCGGATAACTATCCCAGCAAACCTTCTGCCACCTTGACAGACCTAGCTACATAACCGTTTATCTAATTACAACTCAAACTTTAGCTGGTTTACAGGCGATTCTTGGCAACTTCCATGTGCTGCTAGTAACTCACCGAGGACACGTTTGAATCGAGGTGTCTGTGGTCTCCAAACACAGACAGACAAGACAGCAAGTTAGTAAAAATACAAATGCTGCCAGGACACCAAGGAGACAGTGGTCGTGTCTAAATGAGTACCCGGTGGAACTCTCGCGATATTTATATGCGTTATTTCTTTATGTGCGCTTTGTACAAAATAATTACGTTTTATGATGTGACAACGCTGTGATTAAAGTCTAGTTACGTTTAGGCACAAAAAATACTTTGTTAGGGTTAGAGAAAGATCATGGTTTGGGTTAAAATGATAACTCTCGCGGGTTTGGGGTTGCCATCATTCTTCTTCTACTCTGAATTCCAGCAGAACAGTCACCACCTGCTGGACTACAGTGTACAGTGTTTCTCTTGTGTGTCTCTTTACTATGGATATAAAACATCCATGGTCTTTACAAATAGTTAATAAATGCTTCATGCTCCGTACTTCACCACTTCACGCCATTTCAGTAAAAAAAAAAAAAAAAAACTAAGATAATTAGTCAAAATACTGATTTTCTGTCAAGATATCGGCTAAAACTCTGAGATATACGTCAAAGTCTTTGACTTCCTAAGTTAACAGTTATTATATACTAAGACAAAATATTGACTTTCTGTCAAAATTAAAATGTAATTTTGACTTATAGGACAGGTTTTTCGAGTCTGTCTTAGAACAACAGTCAGATGCCAAAATAAACACTGAAACAGGGTTTTCTTGCCATAATCATTCCTCCTGATCATACTGAATATTAGAAGATCCCTTCATAATGTACAATGTAAGTGATGGGGACCAAAATCCACAAGCTTCTGTCTGCAAAAATGTATTTAAAAGTTTATCTGAAGCTAATATGAAGCTTCAGACGTCCAAATGAGTCAAATCAAGTAGATATCTTTTAACGTTACAGTTGTTTTAGTGCCAAAGTTCCTCTTTTTGTTACTATACTTCTACCACATCTCAACAGGGAAACACTGAGGAAACACAAAGAGGGAATTTGAAGCTAAAAAGACCATACATGTGTCAGATATCTACTTGGCATGACTAAATCAGACTGCTGAAGCCTCATATAAGCTTCAGATAAACTTTTAAATGCATTTTTGTACAAATTGACTGTGTGGACAGACTGTGGATTTTGGCTCCAATCATTTACATTGAAAGTGCATTTGAAAGGGATCTTTCAACAGCCAGTATGAACAGGAGGAATGATTACAGCGAGCAAAACCTACTTCAGTGTTCATGTGGGCACCTGACACACTTGAAAAATTGTGAACCTCTCCTTTAATATCTTACACATTTTACAAGTTTATGATGTTTCTCAAAAAAAAGGAAAAATTTGCTTCTATAATTACTTGATAGTTGGCTACAGTTAGAAGAATATTGACCTGCATGTGTGAGGGTATAGACGGTTACCCTAGATTTGCGAAAAAATCTCGCGAGATTTATAAGGAAGTAGTAACTTTAACCCGCACCACGTTTCAAGCGGTTTCAAGTGATCATTTTAACCCAAACCACGATTTTTCCCTAACCAAGTGTTTTTTGTGCATGAACCTAACCAGACTTTAACAACAGCGTTGTCACACCATCGAGACGAGAATATTTTGAAGCGGCTCACGAGAGTTTAAGCAATTCTAGGGTTACCATGTAGACACGACCGTTTGTGAGGCTCATCATGAGCTAATAACCGATGATGCTGCTATTAATATAAAAGCTGGAAATAACGTTACACTGGAAAGCACCAAATCGCTGTTTGCCAACCACCAATAAACCACAAAGAAGAAGAAGAAGAAGACGAACGTTAGACCGGAAGTGCGTGTGAGAGTGCGGAAGCGCAGCAGAACTGTTTTAGCGCTCACTGGAAACATTTACAGATTCACTGTAGTTCAGTTGAAGGTATGATCGTCTCATACTGCTGGCTGAATAAACGTAAAGATTGCGCCGGTTGTTCAACTGTATAATGTGACCGACTGCTGTTAGCATACGTTAATTTCGTATCTTTAAAACCCACTTTATATGATTACACTCAACCTTTGACTGAACTCACCTGATTTACACCCTGACAGGTGGAGCTATGCCGGCAGCAGGTTGGGGTGACAAAATATCCTGATGGAGAACATCCGCCCACGTCTGAAGCTTGGGAGTAAAGTGGAAGATGTGAAACTGAGAAAAAGAAAATCACAACTTTACGCCAAAGAAGATGAATGTCCTCTCAACAACGGTGGGGCTCTTCATGATCACACACAGTGATTAAGATCATGCTGACCAAACACACAGCAGTGGTGTTTTTTATCACTCAAATAAAGTGTTTTTCATGGACTCCACAGGTGAGCTGAGGACCAGAGTTGCTGTGTTTTGTGTGGTGTTTAGATTGATCAACTGCTTCTTGGTTCAGACCAGCTTCGTGCCTGATGAGTACTGGCAATCTCTGGAGATTTCCCATCATATGGTCTTCAAATATCCTTTGACATTATCATCTGCAGCTGTGTGGCTGGACGCCTGCAGGTTATTATTAGCAACAGGCAGCGACAGTGCAGCGAGGGGCTGCAGTAACTGTTACATTCATTGCTGATTCATGTCTGTTTTTTTCTTTATAACTTCTATATTTTGATTAAATAATGATCATCAACCTAAATCCATCAAATTACCAAAACCCAAAGTAATGGATTACTTAAAGGACAGGTAGACAAATTTAAAACAACAGTCAGGTGCCCATATGAACACTGGAAGAGGCAAGAAAAACCTGTTTTACTGTTCACTTGGGCGCCTGACTGTTGTTGAAAGATTTGAAAAATTGTGAACTCGTCCTTTAATCTGCAGCGGCCACATATCTTTCAGTTTTTCTCTGTTGTTCAGATGTGTTGCTGCAAATACTCAAAAACATTCAGTCAACTTTTGATGATTTCTGAAGATGTTGAGAAAGCTAAAAATAAGCTAACAATAGAGACAATTAACGAAGGAGTCATTTACCAAATTATTTACAGTATATTTGAACTCAGCCAGAGATATCAGACATCATTTTAACTTTTTTAGACATTTGTAGCAGAAAACATGAAACATCTCTGTTCATACATCGGGGACAGAGGGCAGATATTCTCTATTATCTTGTCTCATTACTTTTCACACAACTACCATATAGAAATCATTGTTTACTAATGAAGGAAACTGTTATTTATCAGATCATTCACTGTGTGAGAATATACAGAGGGACAAAACTGTTCACTTCTTAACCAGCAAGAAATCACATGTAAACAAACAGGTTTATCATGTGCTGTTCAGTATGTAAGTGTGAAAGGGAAAGAAGTTTCTGCTGCCTTTTTGTTACAGCATTTTCTTTTTAGGCAACATTATGTGACTTGTTGATTGTATGAAGAGTTTTGAGAGCACAAAGCAGTTTGGAAAATACTGTATATTCAATGTTTTGCAGGCTGGAGGACAGTTTTTGTGTTTGGGTGACCTCATCTAACAACTGGGCCTTTTGTTTCTAATAATGCTTCTGAACAACAGTTAAAACCTGTTTTGAGTTTGTAATGACATGAAACAACAAGCAACTCTTTACATTTATTAAGCTAAAACCAGCAGTTTGGTATTAATATTGTTTTCTATTTATTTTTTTATGCTGTTACAACCTTAACTGTGTGACTTATGGGTATCTGACCTGGGAATGGAGGGCAGGAATAAGAGGCTTCTCTTATCCACTCTTCTTTGCATTCATATACAAGATATTACACTTCATAAACTATGACTCAGTCTATCTCCTGGCAAGTTAACATATGTCATTGTTCAGACAACTTTTTTTATCTGCATTTTTGACTAAATAAATTTCCTGTACTCAGAATAATTCTTCATTAAACCTGGTGTGTCTCTCTGTCTGCAGATATGGGTGCCTCGAATAATTCAGGCTCTACTTGCTGCATTTGCAGATGTAAAATTCTTCTTCCTTGTCCGAACGTTGGAAAATAGTGACGTCGCCAAATGGACAGTAAATACTTAACCTGTATACTTTCTGCTTTACTTCAGTTCACTCAGAAAAGAGTCCGTCTGTCTGTTTGTTTAGATCTAGTTCATTTGCAAAAATCACAAACATTTGTTCTCTGATATTTCATGAGAGAATATAACTGAATACATCGTGTTTCTGTAGTTCTTCTGCCATCTGTGCTCCTGGTTCTCCTGGTACTGCTGCACCAGGACTCTGACCAACAGCATGGAGACCACCATCACCTGTCTGGCTCTTTTTTACTTTCCTCTGCCCGGGTCCAAAACACACAGCAGGTCTCGACCCGCTCACACTTTAAGACCTTTCTCAACTAATAACTCTAATCTCTGCAACAGATCATTTAAAGAGACGCTGTCGATGTTTTGTTTTTTTTTCCAGCAAAAAATATTTGACCCTGGTGGCCTTGGCTGTCATTGTTCGTCCGACGGCACTGATTGTCTGGCTTCCTCTGTTGATGCACCATTTCTGGCAGGAAGAAAACAAACTGAGACTCATCACTCATGGCTACATTCCTATAGGGTTTGTATTTTCAATCTGTTAACTTCAACTTTAGTTTCTCTGCTTGTCTTTATTGCATAATCCCCGTTTTTTCTCCTCTCCAGCGTTCTGGCTGTTGTGACTTCAACTGTGGTCGACTGTATATTCTACGGAAAGGTGAAACATGTAAATCAAATGAATTTCTAAATATCAGTAATTGCTGCTTATAAAGTGTAACAGCTGCTCTGTTTTTCTCCAGTGGACCTTGGTGCAGTTCAACTTCCTGAAGTTTAACATCTTCCACGGTGTGGCGGGTTTCTACGGCTCTCACCCCTGGCACTGGTACTTCACTCAAGGGTTTGCAGTCGTGATCGGACCTCATCTTCCACTCTTTCTTCACGGATGCTCCCTCGCCTTCAAAAGATACAAAATCCTGTTGGTGGCAGTTGTCTGGACAGTCGTAGTTTACAGGTAAAAGCCCTGGTCAAGAAAAAAATAAAAAGTTTTCATGTAAAAGTACATATGAAGACAAATAACATTACAAAAAAACAAACAGACTGAGTTATTCCTGCTTGCTTCAGATAACATGTTTGGATTTTTTTGGTACAGTTTTCTTCCCCACAAGGAGTTCAGGTTCATCTATCCTGTGCTGCCGTTCTGTATGATCTTTTGCGGTAAGCTCACGATTTCACATCAAAAACACGTATTTGTGGTAACGAATAGCCAGATTTGTTTTTTAATTATGTGTTTTTTTTCTTTGTGTGTTTAATGGCTGCTACAGGGATTTCTATTGCTAATTTGAAAGCGTGGCGTCGAGCTGCAGCTTTCGGTTTGTTAGCGACCAACCTGTTTCTGGCTCTGTACACCGGCCTGATTCACCAGCGAGGCACTTTGGACGTCATGAGCCGCCTCCAGACACTTTGTGACGTCGGCAGCGTCTCCACCCGTCCAGAGCCGGACATCCTCTTCCTCATGCCCTGTCACTCAACACCTTTCTACAGGTACAGAACAGTCTGCAGGTGATGGACTTAAAGATGGGACCTGAAGGCTGGTCGGGTTATTTTTTTTTATCAATGAGCTTCGCACTCGCAATTCTGATACATTTTCTTTATTTTAAATGTGTTTTAAATGTTTTAAATGTTCCTCCGAAAAGATTGTGTCAGAGTTCTGAGTGTTCAGCTTTCTTTGATGTCCACCTGTGAGCCAGAATCTCACTAGAGTAGCAGTACATTTCACTCAGTTCTTTATAGGCTTATTTTATAAAAAAAAATATGATTTAACTGCTGTTTTGTGATAACAAGGTGTTAATGTTGTCCAAAGAAACAATATAAAAACAAGAAACTTCTATAAAACCAGCAAATGTACAAGAACCTGCCTACAGAGAGTTAAAATTAAAAAAGGAAAGTTATATTTTAGATCAGGAAATATGTGATCAGAGAATAAGAGAAAAGAAGAATCTGACCAAACGTCTGATACTAACTTTGGATACTTAAGAGTTTTTGATACTCGACTCTACGTACATGTTGCAGTCCTCAAAAACTATTGAGCCCTACTAGCTCGTCGTATTTCATACTGTCAAGATTTGAGTTTACACAGAAAAAGTGAAAAAGGATTGAGATTAGTGAAAATTCCTCCTTCTGTAGCCTCCTCATCCTCGCTGAGGGCAGCTTCACCTCACTGCTGAGTGGATCCATAGAGGAGAAAGATCGTTAAACATGATCCTCATTTAGGAATATATTTCAGTCTAGACTGTAACAACAACTTGATACAAGCTGAGGTAACGTCTACAACCTGCTGTGTGAAGTGATCAAAAATAATTTGTACTTGAAGGACTCCAAACTACATCTTCCTCCTATTATTGACAATATTGACTGTTATTTGTGCTGTAAATATGATTTTTGTGCATAAAATCAATCAAATTAATCAAACCTTCTTAAAGAAAGTTGTAAATATTTCTGACATGTAAATAATAATGAGGTAACATTTCCTTTCTTCCATCGTACTCAACTTTGCCTAAAAGTGATTTGATCACACGTTACCTACATCAGCTGATGATGTTTTCTCCTCGCAGCCACATCCACTGCCCCATGAAGATGAGGTTTCTGGAGTGTCCTCCAGACCTCGGAGAAAAGGGTTACGTCGATGAAGCTGACAGATTCTACGACGACCCTCTTCACTGGCTCAGGACTTCATTTCCATATAAGTCCTCTCTACCAACACACCTGGTTCTGTTTAATGTTTTGGAAAAGGTAAAACACTGACAGACGAGATTCCTGTGTTTGTGAAAATGTTTAAAACTGCCTAAATCTTCATGTGTTTTTTGTTGCAGGAAATCTCTGTGTTTTTGCACGGGAACAACTTCATGAAGACGGCTGAGATATTTCATACTCACTTTCCTGAGGGAAGAGTTGGAGGAAGCATCTTTATTTATGAAAGGCACTGACAAACACTGGAACAAACGGCAGATGTTTCCCTAGTGAGAATGTTCTATGATGTGGAATTGCTACTGAAATAAATACTTCAAACTCAAATTTTGTGATTTTTAAAGATGTGTCAAATGTAAAACACCAACATTTCTGTCAATCACAACTGAATTTGGTGTGAAATTGTTTTTCCAGCCATGTTTTCTTCAACACCTGTAAAGTAAATTTGCCCGGTCCAGTTAAAACAAGCTGAAGCTGGAATGTTAAACAGCATTTTAACTCTGAAAGCTAATTACAAACATCACTCAAACCTATCCTTGTAGCAGCAAATTCAAACAACTATATAGTTGTACACAGAAACATATAAAATGTGACATGGCTTTGTTTTTGTTTTTTTTGCAACATTTCACAACAGCTGGGATATCAATTAACATTTTCTGCTCATTTTTAATGCGTATGTTTTTTTAAAAGTGCTGCTGTTGAAGATAATCAAGTTTCAGCAGGAAATATTAATTGATGACTAATTAATAAGCTAAAAACTAAGTTCAATTTTCACATGTGTGAAATGTGACTCATACAAATGTGCAGATGAGATAAGCTGATAACGATTACTTAACACAAAACAGCTCAAGGACGTTCAGTAGCATTAAAAAGTTAAAATTGTGCAAACTTACAAAACAAGGACACGTTGAACCTAAATACAACCCAAAATAGAATTTGCAACTATAACATTAAACCAGCAGAGACATTTTCAGTATTTGGGATCAAACGGCATGGGACCCAGTTCTATTTTGACATCAGCCATGTGTCTGTCTGCGTTTCTTCCTGATCTGCTCCACTTGCGTTCACTGTGCGGTCGAGCTCTGGCTCTCTGCTGCTTACGTTGTTGATGCTTTGTCCTCAACTCCTCCTTTGAGTCTGAGTCAGGTCTTTCAAACGGCCCACTGTGTGATTCAAGACAAAAACAGAAATGTGTCATAAATGCATTCAAGCTGCAGCATGATGATGGAAGAACACAGCAGCAGCATTCACAAATCATCTTAAATAGCTTCTAACCGAGTGAGGAGAAACTGCTTAAAATAAGGAGCATAACAGTCTTCTAAGTTTGTGTTGCAAGTGCAGTTCACAAAGTTTATCAGCAGTAAAAGTAGCTGCTAAATCTGAGAGAAGTTAGAGGAAGTTCAGAGGACGCAGGTAATGCGCCTCATCATGTCAGCATGTTGGAAAAATAAAACAAACTTTTAAAAGTATATTTTGATTGTGAGTTCAGGATCCAAAGAATTCACAAACAAATCCAAACAATCAATAACATGAGAGATGACTTGTATTTTTCAGCAAAATGCTTTTCACACCCGTATCAAAGTAGACGTATTGAGTAAGTTCATTAACAAAATTTAAATCTCTTAACTCTGCTTCTTAGTAAAAGTTGCTCTCGGCAGCTTTATACAAAGTCAAATGATGAAACTCTTAGTTTTGAACTTTGAGCGTCCTTTAGAAGGAAGAAGGACTGCTGGATGTGAGATTTCGGCTCGAGGACACTAACCTCGGGCCATAGATTTTTGTGTAAGCGTCTCCAAAGAAATGCCGGTAGACGTAGTCGTCAAGATCTCCAAACAGGTTGTCGTCAAGGCCGTGATACTCATGCATGTCCGTCAGATAGTCTTCCACACCGTTGACGAAGTCTGTAAACAGCATCTGGTCGTGGATGAACACACCGTTGTGGAAGAAGTTGTTGATGAACATCTCCAGCTCTTTCCAGTGGTGGAAGTGGTCGACCTCCTGCTGCAGGTAGCTCTGGAGCAGCTGGTGAAACTCGTCTGCTCTTATCGGCTCCATGGCTTTGTTGAAGAGACTCATGGACTCCTGGTAGGCGCAGTCAAAAACCCCAGAGCATCCTTTCAGGTTGGGTTTGTGGGCGTTTTGGCCTCGATCTTTATTAACTTTATCCCCTGATTTCCGAGTGTTGTGGCTGCTGTAGAAGGAGTCGTCAGATTTGTGCGAGTGTCTGTGATGAGGCTTGTGGTACCTGTGCTGCCAGGACTCTTTTGTATTCTTCTCATCACATTTCTTATTATAAAACCCTCTGGCCTTGTTGATGAAGGTCGAGGCCGAGTCCTTGAAGTGGCGGAAAGTTGATTTGACAGAATCTGAGAACTTCCTAAGGTTCTCCTTCACAGCTTCTTTTGCTTTTTTAATTTGTTCTTTGTGGTGATGGACAAACTCCTTGGTGGAGTTCTTCACAGCGTCAAATGTGTCCTTCACTTTCCCCGACATGCCCTCTTTCGGTTTTTTCACTTTGGACTCTGTGTCTCCTTTGGCTCTTTCTTCTTTGGTTTCCACATACAGCCTCTCCCAAAGGTCAGAGCGCTGCTGCTCAAAGCTGAGCCTCTTCTCCAGCTCCATCAGACGTGACTGTAACTCTTCTGCCTCTGAACCGGCTCCCCTTGCGGCTCCAGTGATGCGACTTCTCAGCCTGTTCAAGTCCCTCCTCAGCTCGTCTGTGACCTTCCTCTCCATGTCAAGATTCTTCCTCAGTGTCTGCGCTTCGGCCATCATGTCTTCCCGCTGGCCGTGAAAGCTTCGTATCTGCTGCTTCTTGTGCTCCAGCTCATCTCGCAGCCTTTGGTTTTCTGACAGCGAGAAAACCCACGTGTCCCCACAAGATCCCACAGTCTCCAGATCTCTTATCTGAGAGCGCAGGTTTGTCAGCTCCTCCTGCAGGGTGGACAGAGATTTCTCCTCTCGTTCCAGGGAGCTCTTTAACTGCTGGTTCTCCGCTGTCAGCCTCTGCTGCTGAGACACAATTTTAGTCCTCTCCTCAGCTTTCCGTTTCAATAACATTTCCAGGTCGTCCCTCTTGGCCTTATTGAGAAAAGAAGGAAAGTTGTGGAAGAAAAATGACAGTTTTGAGTTTTAACTTACATTGTTTGCATTTATTTTTTATCTGAATTAAGTTACCAAACTGACTTCCAAGTTACCTGAATGTGCGACTGTTTGATGTTGAGCTCCTCGTTCTCTTTCTTGATCTTCTCGATTACGTCTGTGAGCAGTGAAATAACGTTTTGCTCATCCAGGTCGTCAAGGCCCAGGTCTCTCCTCTGGACCTTAATGTGAAAAGGAAGAAACAATTTATGGTCCATTAAAGTCATGTTTATAAGGGCCATAAACATCAGAGGTTATCAGAATGTTTGCTGAAAAAATGTAAATCATTCAACATCTGACCAACAAGGTGGAGAGCCAAACTGCGTCACCAGTAACGTCAAAATCCTTTTAACATTCACATTTATTTTGTATGCGGTTAATAGCATTTTGAAAGAAGCAACAAACTAAATTGGCACTATGCAAAAAAGTCACAACCATCCCGCAAAGTGGGATAATTAATTTTATTACGTTACCTACATTTGAGTGTGAGTGAGCTTTCAATCATTTCTGCTGTAAGTCATTTAGATTCAGGCTCTTCTCACTGAGTTGGTTTGTGAAAAGTTTTTGTCTTACGTGCTTTTGAAGCAGATGCCTCACACCATCGAGCTCGTTGACTTTGACTTTCTCCACAGTTTTCTGCCTCTCTTGAATTTGGACGGTGCCTGTAAGTGAGAAAATGTAACCTACAAAGTGTTAAAGGTTTGCATGAGCACAGTTGTCTCCACTAAAAATAAGACTCGCTCAGATAATCTTCTACCTGGTCATGCAAAAAAAACTGTACATGCAGATAAAATTCAGTGCAACACTTTTACAGATGAAACAAAACATGCACAAAACCTCGTCTGGAGTTTAGCGAAGACGTACTGTGTAAACGACAGAGAGGCTTTAGCCTCCTGAAAATTAGTGGGACAAAATGAAGCTGACTGTTCACGGCTGCCGAAGACGAGTCAAGTCAGTTATTTTATACATGTAGTTCATGTACATACATGTTCTACATCTGACTGGGCGGCAGGTTCAATTAAATAAGACAGAAATCGACAGAAAATTAATCAGCATCAATTTTGATAATCGATTATTCGTTTTGAGTCATTTTTTTAAGAAAAATGCTAAAATTCTCTGGTTCCAGCTTCTTAAATGTGAATATTTTCTGCTTTCTTTAGTCCTTTATGACAGTAAACTGAATGTCTTTGGGTTGTGGACTGTTGGTCGGTTTAGGTCATCTTGGGCTTTGTGAAAGAGTGATTTCTGACATTTTATAGATCAAACAACTAATCAATTAATCGAGAAAGTAATCCACAAATTAATCAATAATGAAAATGGTCATTAGTTGCAGACCTAAATTAAATATATAGTATTCGGTCAAATCTTCTGATTCTTTATAGACTATCTTACCATAGAAGTGACCGAAGCCCATGCTGATGGCAATGATGAGAGCAAGCAGGATACATTTGTTGAGGATGCTGCTGCCGTGGCCTCGCACTCGGACGTCCGGAGCAGCTGGTATGACCTCACCCTGCTCCTCCTGCTCCTTCTCTTCTTTGACCTCGTCTTCCTCATCCTCACTTGGACCAGACTCCGGTGCCTCCTCCTCCTCCTCCTCAGGCTCTGTCACGACACTCGCCGTATTCCTCCTCAGCCTTCGTCTTCGTACAACAGTGCTGGAACTTCGTCCCGCCTCGTCCTCACTGCTGCTCGAGTTTGTGGCTGCAGGCTTCTGTCCTGGAAATACTAAAGCAAAATATACAAAGTTATTGCTGCAATAATTATACGGTGGAAATACTGTTTATGAAAAAGTGATGCATAGAAAAATAACAGGCTGAGAAAGCATGCATATGTGAGGTTAATCATGCAGATAATAAATATTATCACTATTAACTGATTCAGTAAATGATGAACACTATTATTGCATATTCTTGATTAATGTTTGTGTTTTACAAATGTTTTTGAAGACATCAAGCAGAAAACAGCTAAAACACAAGTTGGAAATATTCATATTAATCATAAATGAAGTAGTAACATTGATCCTAAAGTCTATTTGTAGGATTAACTGTATAATCTATCATTCATTGTTACCCCAGTGTTACAAATACAAAAAAATACAAAATTCACCAAATAAATTCACACCTTAAACCTGTACATGTTCAGAAGTATTAAACAACAAAGCTGCCGATTTTCTCACGACTCTTAGACTGATGGAAATTCCCTTATTTCATAAAAAAATGTTTATGAATTATATTTTGAGTCAGCAAGACCTCCAAAACACCCACCCATGCACACACACAAAGAGAAATGGTGAAAAACTACTACATGGGACTTTTCTTGTGTGGTTGGTTGAACGTGCTTTAACAAAGCGTGTCACAGAGCGAGCTCACATCACTAAGCAGCACGTGTTCCTGTCAGCGACTTAACAGCATTAGTTGTGTGAATTGCTGAGCAAGCTTAGCATCCTAAAAGATTCACTCCAGTTTCAATCGGGCCACCTGGAAAAGAGCGGCCTCCAGTGAGCTGACTTCTCAGATGGTAGCCTAACTTCACGAGACTCTGTGGAAGTTTCCAGTGACTCAACATCAAACCTGCTTTGGCGACGTAGAAAACAGGCAGAAGAAGAAAACGCTGTGGGTTGATATTCTGCCACATTCTGTCCCTATTTGCTCTATGTGGACTCTTTGGCTGTGAATGGAAATAAAACCATCTTGCTAATGACAACATGAGGACAGTACAGTGAGTTGTTGACAGAGTGTGTGGTGCTGGAGTCCTACCAGTCTCTGCAGCAGTGAAGGCGTACTGGCTGCTACAGGAAGTGCCGAGGTAGAATTCCTCGTGGGCCGCTGCCGCCACCTCCTCCGCCTCTGCGTGCTCGTCCTCCTTCAAGTCTCCTAGAGTCACGATGTCGGAGTGATCACTGGAGGACAACAGAGTCACATGCTCTTTCTCTGCAGCCTTGTCTCCCGCCTGGTGAAGATATGTTCAAGATGGTTGGTACGGGGAGCAGCAACAGAGCAGATCTGACACCCTGCAGGTTATTTTGTTCATGGTCTTCTCACCTTTGAGGCGTACAGTGTCTCATCTATGGTTTGTTCTCCCAGAGTGTCATCAAGTGCATCGCCAACCCTCTCTTCAACACCCCCAGCTGAAAATAAAACAAATATAATTCACGATAAATGTCTTAATCATGGTCATTATGATTACAAACTCACAAATACTTAATCATGCAGCAAAAATGAATGTTATGACAATGCTTACAAATATTTTCATTATCGATTCATCAGTCAAACATTTTCTTGATTAATCTTTAATCCAAAAATAAAATATCATAATCCCCTAACGTCCAAGTTAATATATTCAGATGTCTTGTTTTGTCTGACCAACAGTCCAAAACCCCAAAGTATTGAGTTCAATATCATAAAAAACTAAGAAACCAGAAAATACCCACATTTGAAAAGGTGGAGGCAGTAAATGTTTCATATTTGTGTTTACAAAATGGCTAAAATGATTAATCAATTATAATAATAGTTGCAGATTAGATTTCCATCTAATCGATTAAATGACTATTTTAATAACAATAAGTAATTTTCCAAGGATAAAAAAAACACAACAAAAGCAATAAAAGTGCACATGCAAAGTGTAAAAAGGAAGGTATCTATAAGTATCTTGTGAACACTTGTCCACAAACAAAAGTCTTTACTTGAATAAACTTATTCTGATGATATAATTAACTGTTATTGCTATTAAATCTGCAACCATTAAGGGAAAAACAGTAATTTGAGGATTCTTACTAGCAGATGCAGCAGCTGGTGCGTCCTGCAGTTCTGCTTCCACCACCGGGGGGCGCTCTAAGAGGTCGACTCCATATTCCACCGCAGCCTCCAATCCCAACGTCTCAATATCTGAACCCTGTAAAACACAACAGGAATAAAACTGGGCATGGTGGGAAAAGTGTGTCTGAATCAGTTGAGCTTAAAAGTTTCTAAATTATCCATAAATATTAATGATTCAGAGTAGATACATGCAGACACACAGTATTCATCAAAAGAACGTAAATCTTTCTATCAGAGATGGTTTGTAGCTTTGACCCCACAGATCTAAAACTGTAAAAGATGTAAACTGTAATCTGATATTTGCTGTTGTGAATGAAAAAAAGACATTTGTTGGCCAGCAAAATGCTACAGAACTGTCTGTGTATCATTAAAAAATACAAACATCCTCTATCATCACACCTGGTGGCAATTCATTATTTAAAACAAAGTGGGAATAACTAGCATCCAAACTACATCACCATCCAAAACATATTTAGCTGAAAGTATTTTTAAAAATCCAATAAAAGGGAGGTGTTATAATCAAACATCACAACAACAACAGAACACAGCTTGCTGATTGATCTCAGATATGCAAAAATACTCTTTTATTACCAAAATCTCAACTTGGTTAAAGTGTATTTTTGCACACAAGTTGTTGCAGTTTATTCAAGAGAGCTGCTTTTCCCTTTTGTATGGTACTTTTTTATGTGATAAGGCTTTTTGCCTGTTTGTGCCGTTTCGTCAGTGCATTTTATCTGAAAGCATTTGATTACAATCAAAAGAACAACATTATGAAATCTGTCTGTTTAATATCACAAACATCAGCTGATACCAACATTAGTAAGAAAGACTGAACAGCTCCGAGAAGTTGGGAGTTGGGAGACAATTTTCATTCAACCTTCAGGCCAAAACATTCAACACATCACTCAGTTTAAAACAAGTTGTAACAAACTTTTATGTTTAAGATAATTGACTTCTTTAATTGTGATATGGGAGTCCTCTGCTCATATTTAATAACCCCTCTTTACCATAAAATGTCAAATAATATACAACAACTAATAATAATCTAATGAAAATAGTCGGGATCAAGAATCAGGAAACATGATTTATACCTCATTACTAATAATAGTCCATCCACAGGACGACTCTGCATCACTTGACGTCTCTGACATTTCTGTCAGTTGTCGTCAATATTCAGGGATCTAGAGGAGAGAAAGAGGTTAATCACTAATAACACTACGGCATTACAATATGTAAAAGATAAGATAGGTCAAGATGTCACAGGCTCAAAGTTTGGACATTATGCGTATGAAACATCATCAGTTCAATCTCTAAAATGGGTTTATTCCTGTGAACACTGAACCTAAAAGCTGTTAAACTAAAGTCTGAATCGTTAAGTGATGGCGTAACAGATGCAGAGATTTAAGCAATAAAAATAAATCAGTCGAACCTGTCAGTAAAAAGCAAACCAGGCCTCGTTATCTGAAGATGATAGTGCCAAGTTAATAACAGATACACACAAATATTAGGGCCAAATAAATGATGAAAATCCTCTTTTTTTTTTGCATTACATCTGGTTAACTGTAGTGTGAGAGTCACTGAATATAAAACTGTGGATGAGTCATACGTTGCACAAGACAGGAAAGCAGAAGAAGAAGAAAACACAGCTGAGTCAAAGAAAAAAGATCTTTGAATATCATCATCATCCAGAGCTGGAGGCACATTTACCCATGAAACTTTTGATACATGAACCACCACCTACCGAGTTCACTACTGTAGTTTGATAAAACTATATTTGTCTCAAGTCGAGTTTAACTTCCACGAGTTTCCACAGCTATTAAAAACAAACACAAAACTGCCTGTATGAACAGGCACAGTGACGCACAGAGTACATTGCGCATAAAAACAACACACTATTGTTTCAGGACGACTATCTCAAAAACACATCTATGTAATTCTTTAAATTCTTCACTTTTATCGGCTTTTCACAGCATTAGTCTGGTCTTGCTTGTGTGTGTTAGATGATAAAGTCGACATAATTTTGATTCTTAAAAAGTAGGTTATATGAATCATAATTGTCATGATATGTCATTGTCTGCTCAGTAATGTACTTCAATTATTTATGTGAGGAAAAAGAAAAATGAACTGGGTGATTTGTTGTGCTGTAAACTAAGAACTAGGGTTGAATCTATCTACTGTCTATTTTGGCCTGATGTTTATGTCATGGTGTCTATATTTGGAATATCTCTAGATGTATCCGTTTATTATGGGCAGTAAGGATGGGAGGATATAAGATTTTTATCTTACATCCGGATAAAAACACTCAAGATAATTTAATTGTGGTGAATTTCCATTATGGGGATAATTGTGAACATCCTCACCAGTGACTTGAAAAAGCTTCTTACTCACTAACAGTCCGACTGATTTCCTGATTTATTTTGAATTGCCACAAAAGGGAGCCGCATCTTCTCAGTCATTCATCACAATGGCTGAAGGCTCAGAGTATATAAGCTTTGATATAAGGTTGATTCTTTTTATTAATGGATTTTTTTTTCTATCATTGTGATTACCTGCTGGGTGTTGGTGAGAGTCTGAATCTGTCCTTGTTTGTTTTTCACTAAACAGGATGTTCACAAAAAAAAAAGAGGTGTGTCCTATGATGCAATTTGTTCCTTCACAAATGTAAGTTAAAGTGATTCCAGTATGTTTTAGTGCCATTTTAAGAGTGTTAAGCATATTTTCATGATTACTGGGATAACATCACAATTATTTTGGTGAAATTTTCATATTATCCCACACCTATTGGGCAGTGTAGCAAATCAAAAAGCAGGACTGAATTATGGTAGGGTTGGATTTTATGTCATGAAGTACCTTGATATGTCAAATATTTACTTTATTAGTCTGTTTATTCTGCCCTCTTGGTGAGGTCTCTCTTGAAAAAGAAAATGTAATCTCTTTAAGTGAGACTTTTGGCAGGTTAAATAAAGGAAGAAGTCAAAAACAGACATTTCTTTCTAGTTTTTTTATCCATGCATCCAAAAATAAAAGTACATACTCAATACCAAGGTAGAATTTTTTTTATCCTACATCTACTGGGAACAAATAATGACACTGACATCTGATTCTGTAGCCAGTGTATAGCAATAGATTATTTTTGTCTTTGACTGAGCAGCGACTGATTGTGTCAAGGGAGGCAGCAGAGTCAATAAAATTTGATCCCAAGCAGCCTGTAACACTTTCATTGTAGGTGGGGGTGGAGGACTGGAAAGTACCCTTCACTGAAAGATGCAGGAGAAACTACTTTTGGTTTTACCTTTGATGAAAAAGAAAAGAAAAAGAGTACCACAAATTTATTAAAAAATATATATATAGCAAAACTGAGAATCATGTCTTGCTTTAGAAATACATTAAAATGGTTAATTGATAGCATTATGGATGAATGAGTGTTGTTTCTTTCAACAGATAGTATTATGTCTATTTTGTTCTTTAGAGTCCTCCTCCGCTCAAAAATATGTTTTTCTTCTTGTTCCCACAGTTGAATGTTTGAGCTTCATTGTGCAGAATGATGTACATGCAGAGTTTGACACTTGAAGGCCTTTTCCATTTTCATCTGCTGAAAGTGAAAGTTTCTCTCTGCTCATTGAAAATCATATTTTAAGGTGCGGACTTACAAGCAGGACTTGTGACATCACAACTAGTCTGGAAGCCAGTCCTGGTCCAAGAACTTATACAAGTGTGATGTGGAAACTTGAAGCTTCCAGTGCACAAACACTGAAAATGGACTTTACAGTGAGGAAGGAGACATCTAGTATCCAGCAGGAAAACTTGAAAACATGAAATATAATTGCATATTTATAGATTCTTGAATTTTTAATTAGGGAGAAGGAGTAGATGCCTTTTTCAGGATTTTAACAAGATAATTTAACCTTTTTTGTGGAAAAAACACATCAGAAACAAATTATTATTCAAAATAAAATATTTTATATACATCTTAAAACATGTCTGGAGGGAATCTTTGAACATTTCCATCATCTTTATCTGGCTGTTCATGAACTTGAGACTGATTTCTTGGGGTTGTTACTGAACCAGCATAATATTCACGTCTAAAATAAACAAACAAACAGATGTAACAGCGACCTGCAGCGGTGACAAACCACAGTAACAGCTTCAGATGACGCGGCCTGACAGAGTAAACAACCAGGGTTTACTTTAACCACACGGACAACAGCGGATAAATGTCACTGACTTTATCTTTGTCTGTTAATCTGAATTATGACATTTAGCTGGTCGGTTGGTCGCTACCGTTAGTTCAACTTAACGGCTTTTTAACGACAGCTTTCTGAGCGTCGTCGGAGCACTTCATTCGTGCTGTTTCATTATCTTTTGAAGCCCCTTGACATCATTTGCTTTTTAAAAACTAGGAAAAATGATCTAACTCACCTGTGTTTAGTTCCCAACGATGAGGAAGCTGTTTTGCAGAGTTATTGCAGTATGCCCCGGCCCAGGTTATCCGTTAACAACATTGCAAAGCCGACAGTAGATGGGAGATGTAGTTTTAATGTGGTCTAGCTGGAGTAGTGGTGCAATGCGTTCACCGAACTCTTGAAACTATATTTCCCATAAGTCAGCGCGGTGGCCAAACAGGCTCAGCGAGGGTGGAGCAAACCGTGTGGAAACAAATCTTGCGGCTTTGAAAAAAACATAAACAAGGAAGCGTGGCACAACAGACGGCCCGAAATATTCATGAGAACGGCAGTAAAAGTACACAAACTCTTTCATGTGTTCAGGGCGGTGTTCGCGTGTTTGCAGAAGTTTAAAAAAACACATGTGACTAATGCTGAAAAGTTGAGTTATTCGTCAGTAAGCACGCGAGCTCCCCACCAGCTCGATATTTGGTCGATTAATTAGAAACAGCTGTTATGTTGCTGGGCTGGTAGGTTCAGTACACAGTGACACGTTTATATGACATTCCTCATATGTCACCTGCTGAATGCTCACCTGTCATTAAAACATGGATCTGTGGTGCTTTAGTGCAATGATCGTTTAATTAATAATAACACTGCAATGTACTGACATTTTATCACCTCAGACTCACAAAATAATTATATTTATTGGACCTGAGTGTATGCCAGACTGTCTAGAAAACTGCACAAAATAGGACCATTAAAAACTCTCATAAAATATTTAGTCAGATTAAAACTACACTGAAAATTAAGAGGCTTCTAACACTAAACAACTACAGTAGGAATCACAATATATTGATATAGAAGTCTTAAATATATACTATATTTTTCTTTTGTTTTTTGCCGTGGATGTATTATATGAGCTCTTACAATACATCAATGGTTATCTTACTATGATTTCATGATGGATCAATATTTATATCTGCTGTTAACATATAATAAACCAGTAGAGGTCAGTGTTGCCGAGGTTATGGCCTTTTTTTTTTATAGCCAATTTGCCGTCTTACATTTAAGTGTAGGGGTGGATATGGCATTCAGATCATTTCTGTAAAAAGTTGCATTATCACACCGTAAAATGTCCAGCCTTTTTTGCCAGCTCTTTTTAGGGGGGACAGGGGATCTCGCATATTCTATATCATTGGAAAGCTGGGAACCTGAAGATTGATTTGAGATGCAGCTCAGCACTGTGTGTCATAAATCTGTAATGAACATTGTGTTTTGGTTAGGTGCCTATTCGAATTTTGAGAGTTTAGAATGTATAAGGGCTTAGAGCATTATGATGGAAAAATATGATGGCCATTTTCATGCGCAATGTCAACAATTGCTGTTGCAGCAATTTTTGGGTTGATACCATTTGTTACACAGATTTGGTGCAAAACTTAACTTAATTTTGACCACTCAAGAACTGATAAAAATGGTCAAAAATCCCTCTAAAACACCATATTACCTTGAGGAACACCATTTGGAGATTTCTTTAAGAATTGCATTTTTTTGGTGATTGGATGGCAAGCACTTCTGTTCTGGAAATTGTTCAGAAACCTTTACATTGTCAATATACCTGGGAAAGCCAGGTATATACATCGTCTGAATGTCCTCGGTCTCTAGTTTGTGGTTGTAAAGTTTCATGAAGCTGTGATTATCCTAAAGGTCACAATAGTTCATTTTATACAGTGAGGTCAAGTTTCAAAAAATGGTCTCACTACGATGAAATGGCTACTATGGGGACTAACATCATTATACATGAATACAATTGGGCTCATTGAATCTACAATAGTCTCAGCTTTCCAGTCATACCCAATTTATGCAGTTCCAAGACTGTTTAGGGACCTCAGTATTCAGAAATACTCAAATACACCATTTTTAGAATAGGTGAAAATTCTACATTTATAGTGCATGCAAAAAACTCCATGATTTTTGCCCAGAACTGCATGGGATTAGCATAAACTGGGTATGTGTGTAAAAGGGAGACTGGTGGGTACCCACAGAACCCATTTTCAATCAGATATCTTGAGGTGAGAGGTCAAGGGACCCCTTGAAAATGGCCATGGCAGTTTTTCCCTCGCAAAAATTTAGACTTTGGAGTGTTATTTATCCCTCTTCCCAACAAGGTATCATGACATAGTTGGTACTAATGGATGCCTTAGGTTCTAGTTTCATATGATACCAGAACATCACTTTAGAGTTTAAGAGGTAGTTTCAAAGTTAAAATAACTTTTTATGCAAATGATTCTTACAAGGTGTTTGATTATAATATCATATTAACATCTACTTTACTGATGATCATTGAAGCATTTTAATGTGGTTTAATGTGGTAGATGTTTGATGTGTTTGTATGTAAAACTACAACCTAATAGCCTGTTAACAAATGTTAGATAAATGTAAAAAGTACAGTATTCTCTAAAATGTATTAGCTTAAATAGGAATCCTCTGAGTACAGTTTTTGTACTCAGTTACTTTCTGTCACTGTTGAGGTGTGATTGTTATCATTGATGCGCAGTTGATTGGTACAAATTGTGTAAAATCTCCTCCCAATTTCACCTTCCCCTACCTGCATCACTGCTTCCTGGATGGGTGGAGCCTCAAAATCAGTACAGACCACCACCTCACCTGTGGCAAATGTTTGAGAATGAAGAAGCCGGCTGGCCTCATGTGGATGTTTCATCCCTCCAATAGTTTGATCTGTACGTTTCTGCACTTATAGCAGCTTTAGTAGTTTATGATTTATTTGCTGTACAGAGGTTTCAGTGTTAGTATTTCTTAATTTCTATGTTTACATAATTAACTGTGTTTTAAGCTAAATTACCTTTGTGTGGTGTAGCCTGACCGGAGTGGCTGGTCACTTGGTAGGAGGCAGACACAGGAAACCTTGTCCAGGTATGACAAGGTGGTTCATTTACAAGAGAAAGTGGCACCATGCTACACATGTAACAAAAAAAAAAAATTATGTACAAAATAAAAAAACAACTAAATAGTTAACTTGGCCTAACTGATCAAAACTCAACTCATATCAACTGAACTTATATTAACTTATCATCATGTGCACACAGCTACACACTGATGTACTATCAATGCCACATAGCTTACAAGCTATGTGGCATTGATGGTGAAAGTAGGGACAAAGGTGTATTCTCACCCACTTTGTCACACTTTGATTTAATAATTATTGAAATTATGATGTCTAGATTAATATCCTTTATGTTTTTCTTCTGTTATCAGATAAACCAGTTTCAGCTATTTCATAATAAAAGATTGGACTGGAACTCCTGCCTTTATTTATCCGTCCTAACAAGACAAACCATTGAACTGCTGATATTCCTGGAACCAGACTATCATTAGGAGATATCAGTATTCCTTCAAGCTAAATATCCTTCACAAGTATTTCTGTTTACTGAACATCATGTTTGTACTTAAAGGAACAAGTAGAACTGTGGATGAAATTAATAAAACTAGGCAGCAGACTCTTCTTAGATACATCAAGATAAAATATAGAGCAGTTTTATCTGATCTAGTTCTGTATTTAAACCAGCACAACATACTGAACACACGTTATTCAGTTCTTGTAAAAACAACCGCAGACTTGTTACTTTTGTACTTTTATTTGAACTGAGAATCAAAGTTTTCCATCATTAACCACGATCTAAAATCTCCTAACTAAACATTTTTGGCAAAAAACAACTTGCAAATAATTTTGATGACAGACAAACTGACAAAATATAACAAAGCATTAACAGAAAATATCAGAAACCATAATAATTACAAAAGGTACATTCAATTTTTCAAGACAGAAACCTGCTTTCTCTTTGAGTTGGAGCGGCTTTGGGTCCCCCTGAGTTTGACTGTAAATATGACCCGCAGCGCTCCGCCCCTGCAGCCGAAGCCGCAATTATTTAAACACAACATTACTGCAAGAGGGAGAACAAGAGCGAGTCTGTTCATATGCAGACCCGCTTCTGTTTTATCCCTTTAAATTCACATGCTCGGACAGGAACATAATTCCAACATAACACCATTCATGAGATGAAAGACAACAGACAACATCCCAGAGCCTTAATGTGAACGTTACATCTCAACCAACCTCACACACATCATTGATCCAGGTCTACTGCATCTACACTTATCACAAGAATAATAAAAACTGAGGTAGCACTTACAGTACAGCATGTACCTGTATGAACTACTAAAGGCCCAATTCAGAACCTGTATGAGTCCAGCAGCTGTGTGATTTATTATCATGACATGAAAACACGAACAGATGCATTTTTTGCAAAAAGGGAGGTCAGTATCTTATCACAGGTAAACGTATCTTGATTACAGTATTTCAGATTTAAAAAATAAACATGAGTTTATTTCAGGTTTTATTCAGGTTCTGGACTGGGCCCTTGAAGCGCTAATAATACAGAATGGTAGTGGACCCCCACTTAAATATCAGCTCCACAGCATGAGGGGCAAGTATGAATACTTTTAGGGTTCAAGATAAAACAGAAATGTGACTCCACTGTATCATTAATCGTTTTTTTCTTGAAAGGCAACAAACATTTTTTTTAAAAAAAGGAAAATTTGATTTTGTGGAAATAATTGATGATCAAGAAACACAGCGTACTATTCCTCGTAGTACAACACATCATATAACGACAGCGTAGGTATGAGAACATAACACTCAAAGATAGGATGCTTTTAAACTGATCTCTTGCCAATTTGCAACGGTGACCTTTAAAAAAAAAAAAGAAATCTTTGGTTTACGTTGTTTGCTTTTCAAAAGTTTAACTGATTGTGTCACTTTTCATCCCCAAAATTCCCCTGATTGAATCCTCTACAGAGTCCTCTGATTAAAAAGACAGCCATGTGAAAACATCTGTGCACCCGCTGACCTCTCTAAGGTCTTTCTTATGAGACACAATAATTCAAAACTGCAATAATCTCCATTTGTGAGGCCATTAAAAGCATAAATTATTAATATTAGATCTCATAGGTCACATGTATTTCCTGTAAGAGAAGTATTTTATATCCCACGTGAGGAAATGTACTTAAATACCAACTTTTAGATTATTTTGTAATAATTTTTTACTCATTAACAAGAAGAATCAGTGGGTGCACATTTACATGACTGCACTGTTGCAACACAGATAACTAACCAATATAATATACTGTATTTATCTCTTATAATTTTCACCTACAATGTACAGACATCTGTTTGCAACAGTTTTCGAGGAGCTTTCCGACAGGATCTTTTGGTTTGTGTGCATAATACTGATTATTAATCGTCACTCCGTCCTCCTTGAGTGCCCATGAATCCTGCCAGCACTCCGTCAGAGTTTTAACCCGCAACGCTCTACGCTCGCTGTTGTCATGGGTCAAGGCCACTAATGTGCAAGGCTTTGTTTGTGTGAGGGAGCAGCACCTCAACTGATCTCCAAGGCCGCGTTTCATCTTTGGTCTAATGTGTTCGATTATTTCACATTCCTCAGTAACCTTCTGCCAGAGATTAGTTGAGAGACTAAAATAAACTCAGGTAGCAAACAACTATTTGGGTAATAATAGCGTCAAGTCACCGCTGCACATTGGCCGATAATACAAAAACTACTTGGCAGACAAGTGCTAATCTTTATCTACTCTACAGCAAAACAAAGAAAAAAAACTACCTGGAACAAAAGTAACTACAATGTGTACTCAGTAGTACATATCCTCTAACAAAAATATAGATTTTCTTGAAGTTTTATGGTGTTCATTCAATTCTTCACTTTCATCTCTGATTTAACACTTCCATTGCTTTTACTACAATCATTCTTCATGTGTTGCATCCTCATGTGGAGCTTCTCCTTCAGAGGCTTCAGCATCTGAGACGCTTTCCACATTAAGGCCAATTATAAAGCTTTCGGTACCGACATGCAGCTGCAAGCACTTTTGGTGTGTAACTTTTTAACACAAATAAAAAAGGAAAACATTAACAGACAAAACAGACATTTTAGGACCTGAGGAGAAACTACAGAGGAGGGGTTTCCATCTGCGGGGAGGGCAGCACAGGCGTCTGAGCTACTAGCACACAATGTCAGAGATACATTCATCGCATATCTATTTAGGCAGTTACACACTACAACGGTTTAGTACTGAGAAGATACCCTGTCAGTTCACCATGTAACACTACATGACTTTTCAAATGTACTAAACCTTGTTCCCTGAGTTTAGGAAAACAATTAGACAATAAAATAAATTCTTAAACGAGGTAGTATAAAACAGGAATAGCAAGGGCAGCTGCACATATGAAACAAAAGCAGACATTCATTATTTTCTTTCATACCATTAATCAATAATGGACAGAAATGAAGAAAAACTCTTAATAATACTGGCTCGTCACCTCAGCAACGCCTGAGGAGATAAATAACTAACTGTATGTGTGTTTTACATTCGAGAGGAGACCTGCAGAGCTTTAAGTGAGAGCTGCAGTGCCCTTACTATCCTGTAAATCAGAACAAAGTAAGAGAAAAAGACAAAAGTGGGATGACAATCAGAAAAAAAAGTCATCAGGAAGTATCAATGTTATGTAACTGAAGCATACCATCACATAACGTAGGTATAAGTAGTTATTAAATATACAGTGGAGGTTTACCTGCAGGCAAACCGAGGTAGATAATCAGCGAAAAAGGACTCACGGTTTCCCTTCGCTCCAGTGATAAACTCTTAAATAATGTCAGAAATTTCACTTTTTCACATTTTTTTTAAACATTCATGGTGGGTGAGATTTTTTTTTTTTCAAAAAACATACACACACAAATAAAGAGAGAGAGAGAAAAAAAAAGACATTCACTGAAAGAAAAACAAAGAAAGAAATTCTGTGACCAACACTTCACATGGCAAAAGGCCTTTGTTGGCTTCCTGTTCATTGTGTGTTGGAACAAAAGATGAAGGTTAAAAAAAAAAAGGTGTCTCTTTGTTACTCTCTCATACAAACAGTCCTGTCACACTAACATTCAGGCCGGCGGTATACTTGCTACGGAAAAAGCTGTGTGGATTAAGTTTAGACAAATCCTTCCTCGTTGAGTTTGTCCGGAGATGTTTGACCGGTTTCTAAATCCTCTTTTTCTCTCCTTAGTCGTGTTTTCTTGAGTGTTTGTCACCATGATTTCCTGTTTAATCTTTGTGTCCCCTCACTGGCATGAAGTGTAAATAAACTGATAATATGAAATGTCTATGAGAGGATTTCAGTTGTTTCGACTTTGTTGCAAGTAAACCGCCACCTTCACATGCAAACTCACACACACAAACTCACACACTTAGAGAGAGAGAGCATACTGGGAGCTGCTCTGGGCTTCATGATGACAGCCGCCGTTCTCCACAGGCTGCACAAACTTCAGGTCAGTCTGACTTTCTTCCATCAACTCACTCTTCTTTTCAGCAGGGCCGCTGCAGTCTGAGCCTCCGCTGTCCTCTGCCGACAGAGATGGCGGGCGGCTGCCAGGAGTAGACGACAGGTTGGTCATCTCCGTCTCGTCGTGAGAGTAACGACCTGAGTCGCCGGTTGCGTGGCTGCCCTCGCTGGTGGAAGAGCCCTCTGAATCTCCGGGACGCCCGAGCAGAGCATGCAGGGTGGAGGGCTGGTCCGGAGACAACTCCTCTTCGTAGGTCAGCACGGTGGTGCCGGGCTGGAAGCAGGCGGTGCCGTGTCTCATATTCTGCAGCACAGAAAAGATGTTGCCACAGTTAGTCTGAATGTAAAAGGCTCCGTAGTATTAATGCAGATAGCTGCAACCAAAAAACACAAAAGATCTCTTGCTGCCTTCACATGTTATCATGTGAGTTGGAATATCAAGTGGGGGCTGAAACAATTCTGAGCTATGATGTTTATTCTCTCTAATGTTCTTCCTCAAAGTCCCGTCTAAATTCATTACGCACCTTAAGTGCTTCCATTCCTCTTAACTGGTTGCAAAAAAGATAAATAACACTGTCAAAGTAACATTTCCCAGTAAGACCCAACCTCTAAACCCTCCTGACATCCTCCATTTGTCTAATCTGGAGTTAAACAAATGTGAAAATGAGAAAACAGAGCTTCTGAAGAGCATGAGGACTTGTTAAAATTCACTCATTACTTTCAGCACTGACATATTTTTTTGGCCCAAATTTAACTAGTTAAACTAGATTTTATTAAGTTTATTCCCAGATAGTACCTCCATAGTACTACCTCCAACAAACACCACAATATGTATAGTTCACCTAATAGTTGGCAAAACAGGTAGGATGTTAATGCAGCCAGGGCACAAAATTTGCACCAGCCAAATGCTGGTAAGTAGCTGGTAGATTTGCTTCACTAACCAGCCAAAAAACTATGGTGGTCTATTGAGAGGCTGGTAAAATTTGAACATTCACTAGCCATTTGGTCAGTGGACAAAAAAGTTAATTTTGCACCCTGAATGCAGCCTGAGAGGCTCAACTCAGGGAAAGAGAGTTTATTGTCATTTATAAACAGGGAATAAGCAAAGGATCGTAGGGATTTTTTAAAAATCAAACCAAACCAAAAACTGTTGATGACAATTCAACAGACAGGACTCATTTTCAATCTTACCTGCACCACTTTACTGTCCTTTTTCCCATTACTGTTGAAGGGAAACCATTTCTTTTTCCTTTCATTGTTGGGCTTAACAGGACCGAGAGAATTGATAATGAGATTTGATCCACCCTACAAGAGAAAACACACCTTTTTAAGTATGAAAAAGGTATCTGAGAGTACTGTAATTTGTAAGATGTGATGTTAAACATACTTTTCTCTGTAATATGAATATGACTGAAAGTGATAGAATTTTAATACAACTACATGTTATGTGGTTTTGATGAACTTACATTAGTGTCCACAGACTTTGTTGACAATTAAATTTCACAGCTAATGTTCTGATATTAGTATTATTTATTATTTAAAATTTAATTTGTTTTAAAAAGATGAATAATTCTATTTCATAACTTTCCAAAGCTTTTCCATGAGCATATGCTGTACTCAGTGTTAAGCACCTTGGCATCAATGAAATGGTTTTGACTCATCATGGGCACGGTCACATCAGCGCTCTCAGCTTGTCCCTCAGAGGCCGGAAGTCCTACGGCTGACGCAGGTGTGCTCACTCCTTCCCTGTACATTTTAACAGCGGAAGATTTCCTGCAGGGAAACAAATGTGATGTCATCACAGGCGGAGGATACTCAAGGAAACTCGGCTATGGTTGCCAAAGAAACAATATGTATGGGTCCCCATTTCTGTCACTGTGCTCACACACACTGAATACCTGTTTTTGCCTCTGCAGACGATGATGAAAGCGCAGATGATGATACAGATGAATGCGATGCAGACTCCCACAGTGATCCCCGTCATTGACTTTTGGTCCAGGTGGTAGAAACCATCAGAGAAGACTGCGAAGTGTGAGAAAATGTCAGATTATCCCTGTGATTGCCAAATTATAGATTCATTAAGTAACTTCATCCCTGATAGAAAAGACATCAAGTCAAGATATTAAGTGATTCTGTCAGAATGATGTTCGTGTTTCTGACCTGTTGAGTGTGTGGAGCCATGGGAGAGCCGAGGATCAAGACCAGAAGAGTGATCTGCTCGTACTGTCAGCTCCACCGTGTGAGAAAACGGTCCGTCGCCCATGTTGTTGGATGCAGAGACTTTCACAAAGTAGATCTGTCCAGGCTTCAGGTTCTCCAGTAGTGCCATGGTGATGCTCCCTGTCAGTGAGATTCAACTCATTCAGATTTTCCCTTATTAACTGGTGTTTTATCAAGGTGTCTGCAGGCCTCATGTATAAACAATGAAAACAGCAAAGTTTTTTGTTTTATATCCATAGTTTCTGTTTTGGCTTCATACAAAGTTAGAGTCTAAAATTACCTACTAGATGAACATTTATAACTAAACGTCTGTGAAACCAAAGGCGACAGTACCCAAAAATATTTGGGCAGGTTAAGAATGTCATTAAGAAATCTAGTTTTGACCTTAGAAATAGTAGTGGTAACTCACTTACTAGCTTTTTCCTTAATTTTCAACTACTCAATTTGTAAGGGATCGTAAGGACACATTATGTAATCAATCTAAAACTCACAAATATTTGTAACAAAATGCAGTTGTTGTTTTTAAAAATTACAAGTCAATTAACGAGAAAATAAAGAGATATTTATTTAGGGTAAAATATCTGAGGACAGAGTGTGGTGGAAGCTGTTTTCGATCACAGACTGAAGACGGCATATAGCGGTAATATTTTACATGTAAATATTGTTAAATATTGTTAATATTGTTAACATGGAGGAATATCTTGAATAAATATTGTAGTTCTGTTACTGTAGAGACACACAAACATCTCTGCTGACTTCTCAGTCCGATCACACAGCTGAAGAAGAACAGGACTTTTGTAATGCAGTGAAAAAAAAAAAAAAAACAATCCTCGTAGCTGAGAGCAGTTTCTGAGGGGAAGGGTGGGGGGTCAGGAGATCAGGGCCATACACATTCCCTTATCCAGTACCACCCAGTCTCCATACCACCAGGGTCCCAGCAGAAACTGAAGGGGGGTGGGTGTTCGGTTTGAGGTGATAGGGGGCTGGGCTGGAGGGGCTTTGTGAACGGCTTCACTTTTGACCCCTTCACCAGTGGCAAAGGAGGGATTGTGTGTCTTTATTGTGTTTCCTGGGGTCATCTGCTCCTAAAAACACCTACGCTGTCCAGAGACCAGATACAACAACAGCTGTATGGCCACTAATGGTTGTTACGAAGAGAAACATGTCTTTTAACTTCCAACTATTTTGACTTTTGAAAATTATCCACAAGAAGTTTTATACTTTCTGGATTAAACTACAAAAATACTTTTTCTCACCTACATTTCATCCCTGTGAGCTTTTCATTCAAAGCTTATTTTATGTTGAACACAATTCTCACTGTAACACTGTTACAATTTCAGGCGAATCTCTGATTTGATAATTGTATTTGTCTATTTGAGACACACATCTTGGTACTAAACACTGGTACGCTTATGAGCTGTATTTATATATAGATATGGTTCAAAAGGACCTTTGTGTGAATTAAGTCAATAAGAAAGTAAATCAAAGTCTTTGCTGTAATCACATTAAACCTCTAAACTGGTCTCTTATCAGTAAGACAAAAGAAGTGAGCTTGACCTGTCCAAGCACCATTCAGGGATCACAAAGAAATAGACATGGATTGAAGGATGAAATGAGTTACTGATTTCCAATAGATCATTTGTCTGGGACAGGAGGAAGTCTTTGTGAATGGACCCCCCTCTCCTGCACACCTGTATGACCTATCTTTATACGCATCTTACCTTCTCTTTGCAGCACTTGCCATTCCCCGGCTATCCAGGTGTTTCTGGAGGCGTACAGGATTGTGTAACGTGTAACAGCTAAGTTGGGTTCTTCTGGGGGCTTCCACGAAACCAGCGCTGTGTCCTCCTCGATCAGAGTCACTTTTACATTGGAAGGAGGCAGCATGGGAGCTGGGAGGGGATGGACGAAAAGAACAAAGTCAAATAAAATACCATGGATACAACGACAGAATACAAGGTGTCTTCTCATAACTCTGAGCAGCTTCAGCATTTGAAAATCAAACAATTTGTGAAGAAATAATATAATTTTCCCTAATTCTTACTAACGGAAATGTTTTTTGCACTCACCTTCAGGGAAAGTGCTCTGATAGACCACAGGACTCCAGGGGCTGGACAACTGGTCAATATGAAGACGAATGGCAAATTCATACTTGGTGTTGGGCTCAAGATCTCGCACCAGAAGGCTCTGCTGATTCCTGTAGATGAAAGAGGTTAAAGAAACACAGAATCTTAAAGGGCCAGTTCACTAAAAGTATATATATTTGCTCCTTAGAGAAGGATGTATCCACACAAATGTATGTTCAGTGTGATTTGCTTTGAGGTTTGGATATATTTGTTGTGTAGGTTACCTTTATGGAATACATTTAAGGGCATTTGACACCAAAAAAATACATTCAGGTCCTTCAGTCTCTTGAAATATTTTGATGCTCTTATTACGTTTAATAGTGTTTTTGGAGAACTTTCCCTTTAATAACAATTCTTGCCCAGCAGATGGTGATATGGAGTTGTGCTGACAGTGAGGGGAAAGAAACAACAAAGAGCTGTTGGTGACCTGTAAACTTTCCCCAACAAGTTTGGGGGAAGAATCTGTTGTTACAGTAAGTGTTAAGTGTTGTAAATAACACAGCTGACTGTAGCCTGTGATAATCAAACTGCTGCTGAAACGTCAAGTGACTGTTAATCAACCATCATAAAGTAAGCTGCACAGAACACATGATTACACGTGTTACATCTGGTTTTGCTTGATACCTTTCTTTCCAAACAGGAAAGTAACACGCAGTATTCTCCACAGATTGATTAAAACACGGTTCTGTGTCTACTGAAAAGGTAAATAGACACATGTAACAGCTTTATAAGGCCATTTTGTGTCAAACGTGTGAGTGATGTTCAGCTTGTTGTGGAGTTCTGCCCACAAGTAGACATAAGTAGATATTAAGGAGAAATCCTCACGTCTGCAGGTAGAGCACCAGGGAGGCGTTCTGCAGGCCGACGGGGTTGCAGCGGACAGTGTAGTTGACTGAATTGCTGGAGGTGAAAGCTGGTCGGCCCCAGTGCAGAAACACGGCGGTTGAGCTGTTGGTCTTGGCATAAACGTTGTGTGGAGGTGGTGGAGGAGGCACCAGGCGATCTCGAACAGCTGAGAAATACATTGATAATGATGTTATTTTTCCCACTTTGGGTAAGTACAAACAACACCATCATGCCTGAGACGCAGTGAAAAAAGTCTTCAAGTATTTTATTGGGACCTACAGACACATCCAGGGGTGCTGATGGTCTGGTCTGCCTGGTAGCCATCTCCGACGAAGTTATAAGCCAGAAGCTTCACGTGGTATTTCTTCCTTGGGTCTACAGTTAAAAGAGAGAAACCAAAATGTCTAAATAAATCATATTAGAGACAGAAGAAACACACACAAAGTAGATCAATCTATGTGCACCCACAGAAATTTCTGCTCATCGTCACTCTGCACTCAATGTACTAATTCAGAACGGGCCCTAACATCAGGACAGATGGCAGCGTGATCCCTTCAACCAACAGGAAGCAGGGGTGATACATAAAAGGGACCTGGACTGTGTAGGTGTGGGGTCAGTGAGGTTTTTGGGGTTTGATGGCGTGGTGGGAACGAGAGGTAAGGCAGTGCTGATGCTCAGTGCTGCAAGTCCCTTTGGTCAGTTTCTGCACCTCTCAGGGCAGCAGAACAGAGGAGCTCGACCATCCATCACCCTGTCACCCTGAGTCTTTTCAGAAGGCCCCTTCTCGAACCCCAGTCAGGCCTGCTGGTCAGTGGCCACTCCTATTCAGGTCCAGATTCTGGGGGTTAAATTGACGGACGAAATCCCCTGGGAGGGACATCGGTGATGGTCAACAGCAGTTGCATGCCTCTGTGACCCTGATGACCCTGGTCTGAACAATAGCCATCTGACCAAATGTCCCTTTCACCCCGAAAAGCATAATAATCAAGGTCTAATTTAGATAGTGCATTCAATATAAATATTGCAACTAATGTACTAATATGCACACTGATCCCCAATGTAAACTTTTAAAGTCTTAGTAAGGTTTAGATAAGTGAGAGGTTTTGGATTCACTCTAGCTCAGTATCTTCCAGGCATGTGGGTTAAGGAAACACCTACTGAACTATATGACTCAAATATAAACACAAGCATTTTGCACAAGTTAACACAAAATCAATCTTTACCCTCATTAATGTTATTACAGTCTGTTCTCCAGGAAACAGCAGTCCTCTATATCATGCTATGAGACATTTAGGGGCTTGAGAGAAGTGGGATCAGACCACAGGAGATGAATTTGTGACAGTGGAGGTAGAGATGTTTAGGAGGGCTGGAGTCAAGCTACTTGCACCCCCATGCAGCCCTGAGGAGTTTCACTGGAGCCAGACCAGGGCCAGCAGGTCAGGCCGAGATAAAACTCTGAAAAAATCTGAGGTCATGGGTGGGGAATATGAGATGAGCCTCTTTTTTTTTTGCACAGGGATTCTCACTGCTTACACCTAAAATGGCTGTTTAACAATGACAATTAAGAAAATGAGAGAAGCATAACAGTAAATCACCAAGATAAACATGATCATACATTTCTGAAAAAAAAATCTCTGTGCAGAGTAGATTAATGATCACCACGTATGCCAAGACTAAGTAGAGAGATGATGAATGAAATGAAGTAACTTTTCTTGATATATTTCTATTCCTGCTGCAGAAGATGAATAAAAAATGCCTGCAGTGTTGTACAATGTCCACCTTGTTTTTCAGGGTTCCTGCAGAGTTTGTTAGGCCACCTCTAAAGATGAGCATATAGTATGCACCTCTAACCAGCCCCACAATACAATGGGCCTGCCGTAATTATGCGAGAGAGGAGCTCTGAGAGGGGGAAGCTGTGACATCTGGGCCACGACCTTTGACATGGAATCTGGGCAAGCTAAATCCTGCAAAAGGAGGGGCTTTAGGGCTCTCTGTGAAGGGGGAGGGTCAAGCAGAGGAAGTGAGTGGAAAAACAGGGAAACGCCAAGAGTCAAAATAAAATGCCACTTAATAGGTGATGACGCAGCTTTCTGATAAGAGAAAAGTCAGCACGCAGGTTTGAGTTTCACTCACACACACCTGATGCTCTCTTAAAACATTACGTGACTTAAATCAGACTTAAATCATAAATGGTGATGTTACTTATCGATCCATAACATACATTCCTTAAAAGAGACTTTTATCCCGATGTACACAATCTCTGCCACAGTTCAGAAAACAGTTTACATTCTTCGGCTGATGTGGATTCAAATAATAATAAATAATAATAAATAAATAATGTTTATGTATAATGTTTTTCTATTGGACTCTGATATTAGGGCTGCAACTAGCTGATTTTTTTCCATTATCAATTAATCCGTTGATAATTTTTTTTAATTAAATGATTAGTTGTTCTAATAATCTAAAACATAGTAATAAATGCCAAACACAAGTTGACGTCTTGAAAGATCTCACCAACAGTCCCAAACCCAAAGATATTCAATCAAGAGTATGAAAAACACAGAAAATCTGCAAACATTCACATATTTAAACAGCTGCAACCAGTAAATAATTGGTATGTTTGATTAATTTAATGTCCAGAAGATTAATCAATAAACAAAACTGCTGCCGATAAATTTTTCTGTCAATTAAGTGATAAATTCATGAAGTGAATTGTTTCATTAATAGCTGATAAAGCGTTGGACACAGGACTAGAGACAGATTATATGTGCTGTCCTCTGCTTTAGTCCTCCAGTGAAGACATTTTCATGTCCTTCCCACTGGGATAAATCTCACATAGCGTTACTCCCATAAATTATGTTGTTTGTATTAAAGGGCATATTTGAGCCATTTGTGGTCACCCCCTTTTTTTTTACAGCCAAAATGCAGATCCTGTTGGCCCCTGAGGTTTTGTTCTGCCCTGCAAAAGGCCCCCCAGGCCGAAGCAAGCCAGTCCTGAACAGGGGCCATAAATGTCAACTCCCACATGAACCCGCACACCAGCATCTATCATTTCTCTCTCTCTCTCTCCTCCCCCTCTCTCTCCCTCTCACACAAATCAACACACTGACACACACACGAAAAGTAAGTACAAAATGACCTTTCAAACGCTGGCCAGAATGCAAATCTAGTTTCCACACCAGTCATGCTTTACCTTGAGTTGCATCAAAGGAGTGGACAAGATGCAGGACGGCCTGCAGCTGTGAGATAAATCTACAGTTGTGTGCACAGCGCTGCCTGGTGCCAACAGGTATGAGAGGTATTTAAGCCCCGACCACGACTACATGTTCTTGTCATGGGCCAAGCAGAGAATACACAAGCGAGGAAAGGTCACATCACTGTCATTTATACCCAACTGGAGCCTCTGAAACACATTCCTGTCTCTCAGGGTGTGCTTTCAATCATTTGGACCGTCATAAGTGATAATTTAACAGCCAGCACAGAGCAAGTCTTTCTGCAGCTTTACACAAAGCTGAATCAGCAGGATCCAGTTTTGTCAAAGCTGATAGTTTGGAAATCAATGTTATTGGCAACAAAGGGGATGGCTGGTGTGTTCAACAGCACCGAGATTATAGGAAATGCCATTTACAGTACGGGTTTAATTTGCAAAGATCGCCTGCTGAGGAAAATCAACATGCAGCATTTGGTCGTCGTGAGGACACAAAATGTGGCCACTTACATTAGAGCGTCAATGTGCAATGCAGACTGAAAAGAAAAGAACTGCAAAGAAATCTTAAATGTTTATTAACCTAAAATGAAAAATATAATATGTTATACCAGGAGAAGAGCAACATGTACATAAATTACAAACTGATTCACGTTTTCACAGGATTAACTTGTTTCTGCTCATAAATGTAATTTGATGTAATTTGAATAAACCAAAGTCAATGCATTTCAGGGCATTTATGAGTAAATCTCAACATTACTACTGTAGTTTTTATCATTTGATGAGAGAGATAAACTAAGCAGAGACAATTACTGCATTTGTTCATAATTAAATAGTCCAATAGTTCATATAAAAACCTCCTAAAATGTATTCACAACGATAATACACAAAGGAATACACGAGTACTTACTACACACCACACTTGTGGAACAGATTACCAGATGATCTACTTTGTGCTCCAACTGTTTAAAAGTAGCCTTGAAAGCCTTTAATCTTCTGCTGCCTTCTAGTTTTGCCTCTAAATTTGTATACCTGCTCTTTAATTCAGTTAAAGTTTGTTTTCAATCCCCTTTAAATGTTTGTATGTAAAGCACTTTGTGTATGGATTCTGCTAGATAAATAAATTTGCATACCTTTAAGTAGTGGTGCTGCTTTAACAACAGAAAGAAGTGATACTAATGTCTTGAAAAAGGAAGTAATAATTGGTAAAAGCTTTAAAGCTGTTTCGTCAGATCCCACCTGGCACAGCAGGGTTTTCTCTGCTGCAGGATGTGTTGCCACACAGGAGGCCAGATGCTGCATTTTACACCTCGCTCCTTATGCACGGTGCTGCGGCTAATTCATGAGAAAGAAATCTCAGAACTGCAAGATAGTGAGCTCACAAGACACACTCATTGTTTGGCCTACAGCTCAGTTGGTGAGAGGCTGCATTTCCTTTAAGTCTTGGCTAATAAACTATCTTTGTGGCTCTTGAAGCCAAACACAATGAGAGTCTTTGATGTCAATGCTCCTCCAGCAACACTGCTCAAAGCAGTCATAAAACACATAATAAATCTGCCTCCACAAAACAGCTTCCCTCTCTTCCAAACACAGCCCTGCAAAGCTCCTTTATCAAAGAGGAACAAAAAGATTCTTTTTATTTATCTTAAGCTCTATTTTTGATGTCACTAATTTTTCTGAGTGGCTTAATATTTATCAGCAGAGTTTCTCCTGTTCATTTAATTTATTCAATATTCAAAACAATCTCATGAAGCAAGAGCGAAGATAAAAAAACACTCTGATGACTTAAAAACTGCATACCTCTCAATATTAATACACATCAATACAAAACAAAATTTAATCAATAAAAAACACAAATGAAACTGAAATTAGAGGTATTTTCTCAGTTACTCCTTTCTGTCAAAAACCAAATATACTATTACCACCAGATTTGGCTTTATATTTTGCTTACTTCGTTTAGCTGTTATTGTCATTTTACCATTAAAAGTGTCTTATTACTGGTGTCAATATTATTAGTAGAAACTGGACAAGTAGGGTAGTATATGTTTAGCAGCATTAGCACTAAAAGTACTAGTATCTCAAACCAAAAAACTAAATTAAAAAGTCTGCACCAGTTAGAGTTTACACCTATAGTAATTTATTGTGCCTCCTCGTCTTTCTTTCTGATCCTGTTCAAGCTTCCTGATTTACAAGTCAGCTGCTGGCCACCTGGTTGACCCCCTCTGGCCACAGATGGTCAGTTGTCCAGTGCATTGGCCTGAGACCTCTTTTCTTTCTCAAAAAAAAAAAGCCAAAATGAATCTGACCTAAAGGCCAGAAGAGCTGTGATATGCCTGGAACACCATCCAGCAGCTGCTGAAAAGACACACACACTGAAATCCTGCACAGAGGTTGGGAGGTCATGGAAGTGGGATGTGTTGCTGTTCTGTTCCACGCCTAATGAACCTCTGCTCGACACATGACAAGACTTAAGCCAATTAATCACTTACGAGTTTGGCTGTCAATAGATGCTGCTGCTGGTTTTAACTGACTGTGTCCACTGGAAACTATTTTTTAAATATTTTGTTTTAATACAAAAAACTCTTTGTAAAGATAGGTAGGCAGGTACATGCTAAAATCCATCAATGTGGACACATTTCTCTCTTTGCTGTACTTCATAAACTCTCATATGTGAACTTTAGCTGCCTAATCACCAACCATAATCATCATATTAAACATAATCAATTATGCTAGGAAAGCCATTTATGATGCTAATTAAGGAGTTACATTGCTAAATATTCTGCCAACATACTTTATTTCACATAAAACATGAGCAGTAATGATAGAAACTTGAACATTAAAGCAGTAACAAGTTACAGTCGATTTAAGAAAAGTATTTTTTCTTCAAAAAGATGCAAATCTTGGAAGCAGGATGCTCCAAAATCCTATCAGATCAGAAAATAGACTGTGAAAATACTGAATGATGCCCACCGTAACACAGCAGCAGAAAGTGAACGGAAGTATAAGTATAGTAAGTATAATCTAAAATAATACACCAAATCTGGCAATGCATGAAAAACGACAGTCCTCCCCATCATTTAATGGAGGCAGTGCGTTTATGCTGCAGGAGAGGGGACAACATAGGGCTCAGCAAAAAAACGCAGTGGTCATCCAGCAAGAAGTTGAACTGGAATCAACTTTTGCCAAAACGCAACCCAATGTCACGCTGCAATGGCCAATCGCTGAGATGGCCAATCACATACATGAAAACGCAAATTCCTCTTGGATTACTTTGTAATGTGAATGCTGTATTAAGCTGTTTACCTTGTGATCATCGAGATGAAAGATAAAACAGTTGCCTCTGTGAAACTTTCCAGAGTTGTAAAGTCCTGTCTGTGAGTTTTACAAACTGCTGCGCGGTGTTTTGGCTTCTGATGTCCTTAAATGCATTAATCTGTAACTCTAAATCGACTTCCTGGATTGTATTTCATTGTCTCACTGGTAACTCAACAACACACAACACACACCCACCACCGAAGCCCCCGGCGTCGTAGTACTGGATTGCTGGATTTGGTGTGAATGCAAACTAACTCACCAAGACCTCCAATGGTGTGTGTATGATCCGAGGCACGCAGCTGAACTGGGGCGTTCTCAGGCTGGCTCTCCTCGTGGTAGAAGAGTCGGTATCCTTGCACGATGGCTGAGTTCCTGGGTGCCAACTGCCAGCGCGCTAAAATAGTGGTGCAGTTTAAGGGCTCCAGATGCAGCTCAGGAGCCAGAGGAACTGTAGAGAGAAAAGAGTCACAGAAATACTTTGTATTGAATATGACAATCAGAGATGGATAATAATCCTACAGTAAAAGAGGAAGTGTTCACTGACTTTTCAGGAGCAGGACATAAAAACAAAAACACACCCATCGTTCCGCTATGTGCATCATATGACTGAAGCTTTGCAGAGAACAGGTACTTGTTCTTAGAAGATTTGAATCTCTTCATCAAGCTGTTTCCGGTGTTTAAGTGATGAACAGAAGAGGCTCCTGACCAGGAGTTTTCTTTGAAAAGTGAAACTACCATCTGATGCTCTACCAGCTGTTTCACACTCAGTACAGACCAGAGAGAAACACACTGACAGCTGAGGGAGCAATTTCACACATTTTGTATTTTAGGAACGAACTTTACTGATAGAAGACTCCTGTCCGAGTTTAAACAGGAGACAGAGGGCAATAGAGATGGGCAGGAAAAACGAATCCTCCCCTCCCCCGCCTTGAAGCTTCAGATGTAGCTCTAAACAGCCATATACTCTTTCCCACCCGGAGGCCTGAGTCGCTCCCTTTATGACCCATGACTGAAGCCCTTCCAATGTTACTGACAGTGCGGGGCAAAGGTCACAGAGTAACAAACGTAATGCCTTAACAAGATTATTAGAGCAAGCTCTTCTCTTCGCCGTGTCTCATGGTTTAAACAGAACCGAGGAGTTCATGTTAATTCAACTTTTTGGGTAAAATTAATTTATGTGTAGACAAAAAAAAAAAAAGCTTAAACATTTTGACTTCATCTTTGCAATTATACGCTGCTGTTTCAGAAATTATGAAGACAGCTCTTCATGGTGTTGTACCTCGAGCACTGGATGCCTTTGGGGTGCGGTGGGAGGTCCAGGCGGACTGCTCACCCCACCCTACACTGGTGGCAGCAACAATACGCAGGAGGTAGATGGTGTCAGGCTGCAGGTTTTCCAGTAGATGCTGGGTCTTCTCTCCAGGTAGCTCTATCTGTGAGACTGTGCTCTCAGCACTGGTGCGATAGGACAAACCGTAGGCAGACACCCGGCCACGACTCAGCTTGTCCGGGAGGGGCTGCCACGAGACCTGGATGTCCGTAGGGCTGCGGCTAGTGAGGCTGAGCTCAGGGGCACGGAGAGGAACTGTGGACGGATGAGGGAGGAAAGGATAAATCAGACAGAATTTCTTTATTACACAATAAAACTAAGATGAAAAACCCACCAGATTATACACTGAAATAAAACAAAAACACCCCTGAGCAAAAGAAAACAGAAAAGTCAACCCTGATGCTTCTAACTGCGATCCTCTTTGAAGGTTTGTCAATAGTTTAAAGGAAGAGAGAAACCTGGAATGAAGTCTGGTAGCTACAACTTGGAAAACATTTTTCTAAATACACTAGATCCCTGCTGAAGATATTGTGATAATCATCTACATCACCTGCCATTAAAATTGATTTTTATGTGATTTTGTATAAATGTAATGATGAATCAGCTTGAGTTTTCTGGTTTTTCATTGGATGAATTACTTCTACCTCATTCAATTTAGATGACATTTTCTTCACCAGAGTGCCTATTTAAGGCAACATCAAGCTTGCCCTACATGCACAAAAGTCAATGTAATTTCATTTAATAACTTTAATAACATGTAGAACACAAACACGCAGCAGCCTTTGACCCACAGGCTGAAGACCACGAACAAATGAGGTTTGCCTGGGATTCAAAAACATTCCAGGGGCATTAATACAAATAGACACAGATATATCCATATAAGCTTGTGTGCATATTGGGAGACACCCACCAACACAAGCACACAAATAATTTGATTGTCTCTTTATGTCAACAACAAAGCTCATTCACTGCAGTGAAGCATCCTGTAAACAAAATCCTCTGAGCTCCCACTGGAATAACTTAAGAGTCTAACAGTTTGCTTTTAGATCAATATTAGCACTGCTTCTCCTTTTTCTCTGAACTGTATCGTTTATGACTTTCACTCTATGTGAGCCTCACCATCCTCCAGTGTGTGCTGGAACGTGTGGTCCGACATGCGACTGGCTCCCATGGGCATGTAGGCCACAACGTAGAAGGTGTAGTTGCGAGCCGGCTCCAGGTCATCAATAATATAGCGAGTTGTATCGTTTCCAATGACAACTTGATATTCTTCGTTGTTTAATCCTGGACAAATGACAAGATCGTAAAGGGAGATATAACGGCTGCAGTTTCATCCAAAATAAACCAAATCAACAGTATTTTGTGGTGAGTGACTACTTTTTTCCTATAAAGACATCCTTTACTGTCTTTATTTGTATTTCAGTTTCAAGCAGGGGACATTAATCCATCATCCAGTCCATCAGAAAGTGAAAAGAATCTTGTAAATGTTGAAGTTGTTGCTATGAAACAAAACGTGGTCCAGTCACCTGTGCAGATACAGTTCATGTCCATTCTCATCCATGTTAAGAAATAAAATCAGAAATGGACAACATACCAGGTCGAATTTTGTTATAAAATTTCACAAGCTCACCTCAATTCTATCATGAGTCCAAAATCTTTTTCTAGCATAATGATGTCATCACAAAATCTTTTACAGCTATGGTCTGAAGGAATTTTAATATTCTGTAAAACAAACTGGTTCATACTTGAATCTGCTATGTTAACTTACACTTGTTTTTTTAAAAGACTCACTATGTGATTGTTATTTAATTAGTCACACAAAAGATGTATTTGTGTTGTGGGGAAAAAAAATACCTGGTCTGATTTCCGACCTGGTAAACAAGGTACTTGAGAGTAAACAAAAAAAAGCTTTCTCCGCAGTCTGAATGCCTCAGTAAGCCTTCCTGAAGAGTGTGACAAAGTCTGCCTTCCTGTCCAATTCACACCCTCCCACTGCCCTCACAGAATATACACTTTTGGACACTCCATCACACGGGATAATTAGTTGCTCCTTTCATTAGAGCCTCCATTTAGTGCCAAACTTCTCTGTCTGCAACCTCAGGTGCAGAGCTTACTATTTGACACTCTGTCAATGTCAACGAGCAGCCATCCCTAAATCTAAATCAAGTGCAGAAAATCCTTGACAGATGCTAGTTAGCCAAGAATAAAGCAGAGAGAATTTGTTCAACTTGTTCATTTTATTTTGACCTCCTTGTCCCCAACAAAATGCAGCAGGTGCTCCTTTTTCCTAGTTGAATTATGTACATTTCACCTCCCCAATGGAAGTCAGTGCAATTATAATTAAGTGCAGTGCTTGAATGAACAAGCTGAATTTTGTTTCTGAAATGTTGCTTTGTTTGAATATGACTCTTGCTGTCAATAGCGAAGTGTTCCCAGGAGAGCTGAAAGGCTAAAAGGCTTTTCTGCTGCCACACTACGACCCTTGTGAATAGTTTTGTCTGCATCCTGCATTTTATCAGTCAAAAGAAGGGCCCCTGCATCTTGAAACTCCACAGCGCTGTGCTCTATAGAGGACTATTCCTGTTTGTCAAGAAGAAACTGTTCCTCTTTATTCTGAGGGATTATTTAGTTTTTTCTTCCCTTGACTTCTGCCCACCAACATAGCATTGACGACACATGGTCAGCTCCCTCATTATGCTCTCCCTCATTATGCCTTTTAAAAAAGAAGAATTTAAGTTTCTGAATTGCTGTTTCCAACATAATAAAGTAAACCACTTCTGTCCATTGGAGACAAAAAGTAAATATAAAAATCTGATTTCTGTTCTAACTTGTTCACTTACACACCACTCACCTTCAGCCTTCATGTAGTGCACTGAGTAAGCAATGACTTTATCCGCATTATAGAGAGGCCTTTCCCAAGCCAGAAGGATGGCGGAGCTCGACACGGTGTCAGCTCGGATATTCCTGGGCGCACTCGGCCGGTCCTCTGACATCACTACAATGAGCCTCGCCATGGAGAGGACGGATCCCTGCTCGTTCTCTGCCTGGCACTGATAGATGGCATCATCCTCAGGGATGATCTGGTTGATGACCAGTTTGCTGTGGGACATACACATACACACAGATGAAGAGTATGCATACAGATGGCTTCATCCTGAGGGTGGGGTCTATAAGGGTCTATAATTACCTTTAACAAGCACTGACAGTTGAATAAAGAGCAGGAGCAAATTATAGGGAAACCAACTAAAACCCCATTTGCACTGTTGTAAATTATTCAGTTTCCTTTCTACAGTAGGGACAATCGTAAATTATTTATTTAAATCGTTTTAAATTGGCCAACAAAGACCGTTAAAAAGTTACGGTTCCTGTTTTCATTACCTGCAGGCACAAACACATTAGACTCGTCAGGGAAAAAAAAGGATTTATGGATTGCAGGGATTATCCTTCAAATAAAGAGAAAGATACCTGTTGTACATCTTGATGCGACCATTTGAGTGAACTTTCTCTCCGTTCTTGAGCCAAGTGATTTGAGGTGTTGGAACTCCTTCGGCTTGGCACACAAAGCGAGCAGTGCCAGCACGTGGACGGGTCAGGCTCTCTGGCCACTCCACCAGGGAAGGTGGTGCTTTGGAAGAACAAGGAGAAATACATATAAGAGGTTTTTCAAAGGATAATTTAATAACCCAGCCATAATTGATTTAGGAATACAAAATTAGAAGATATGAGGCAAAACTTCTTTATATCTTTACCTAGCACAGTGACATTAGCTGAGGCGACAGTATAGTTTCTTGTGCCAGGAGTGGTGGCCCTGCACATATAGACTCCTCCATGCTGGGGCTTGATGTCTGTTATAATGAGGTTGCCGTTTCCCAACACTTTGGTGTTATAAACATCAATAGACTTGCTGTCCGCTCGGCTCCAGGAGATGATAGGTCGGGGATTGCCTGTGGCCATGCACTCCAGGATGGCACTCTGGTGCAGCGACACTGAAATGTTCTGTGGCCCGGCGATGATGCGTGGCCTTTGGGGAAGCTGGGGGCTGGGAGCTGCAGCGAGAGTGAGGAAGAGGGGGAGGAAGATAGCTTCAGTGTGTGTGGTTTGATGTGACCGACAAATGCCAAACTAATACAAATCTCTACATCCCTTTAGCGAATAAACTAACCAAAAGTCTGCAACTGCTTGACAGACACAAATCAGTTACCTTACTGTGATATTGCACCATTGGTTTTAATATTAATTTCATTAAAATGATTGTAGAACATGCATCACATCTTTCCTCTCATAGGCAGTTTCTCATTTGTAATGTACGTTTACTACCGCTAAACTATGTTGATGCCCTTTAGAGCGTACAGTCACTAAGAGAGCTCGCTAACACACCTGGAGTGACAGTGAGGTAGGCCTCCGTGCTGCGGCGACGGCTGGCGATGTTGGTGGTGATGCAGCGGTAATTCCCACTATCCGCGCGCTGCACCCCATGGATCTGAAGAACACCACTGGGCAGGACTGTGATTCTGGATGACAGAGAGGCACACAGATATAACACAGTTTTTATCACCAACAATATGGAGCAATTACAAATCAAATATTTCAGCTGTCATGGATTCGCTTCCACTTCCGCGAAAAAAAACTGCTGTCCAGTAAGTGTGTGAAAAATAAATACCACAGAGTTAAACTGAAAACAACAAGAGTGCATACCTTTCAGTGGTGAGGGGTAATGTGACCCGATTGAACTCCCAAGTGATGATGGGACGAGGGTGTGCACTGATTTTGCAGGAAAACCTGGCGACTGAGCCTTCAGTTACCACGATAGACGTCGGCTGGATTGCGAAAGAGGAGATACCTGCAGCAAAACAAGCAACAAGAAGACACTTAAAGACTTGGCATATGTGCGCAAGTGTGGATGTTTTATGTTCTGTATCAGTATAACTGGCGCTGTAGCAAAAGTGATATATTTCTAATGTTTTTTCTAATGTTTTTCTATATCTCACTGTGTGTCCTAATGAGATGTTATATTCTCTCTCCCAGTAAATCCAAATAATAAATAATAAACAGAGCTGGAACTATTGGTCAATTCATCAATTAGTCGGTTGACAGAAAAACTATTTAGATAATCAATTAAACACTTCAATCACTTTTCAAGCATTTCTAGCAAATGTGAGAATGTGCTGTTTTTCTTTCTCGTGTCAGTATGAACTGTATATCAGCAGATCAATCTATAACAAAAAATAATGCTAAAAATAACAAGCTGGTTTACATCTTGGGGCTTCAAGTGGTCACAGTCTAATAACAAAGATCACACTAAGAGCAGGCGACCATCACTTTACTTGCTTCTTAATAAATGTTTTATAGTAACACAGTAACAGTTATCAATATCTCCAGCAGCTTTTAGAGGTTGCACATTGGCCAAAAGGCAATAAGATGTTTAAACCAAGCAGCAACAACCAAGGCTGCATTAATGTTTTTATCTTTTACATGTACGGTAGTCTTTTTAAGATAAACTCAAAGGAAATACCTTCCCCTTACGGTGTTTGTTGTGGAAGCAGGTTTTGTATTTCACTTCACAAGTTGTCTCAAAACTTGCTTTGAGATGAATATAAAGCACATTAGACGTCTAAGCCGAGACATGAAATCAGTAGAGACCCCTAGAAAACTGCACATAAAGTCGAGAAACTCATCAATCATCATGTGACATTAAATTACTGGTATTTGTTCTATAAAAATGTCATTATTTACCTACTGTACAGTGTTTGTGGCCGGTTCTACAAGAGCAATCTAAAGGATGATTATCTTATTATCTATTTCTGAATTACCTCTCTCCCTTTCCAAACATATTGATCTATTTCAGATATCCATCCATCTCAGTCAGGTCCAGTGGATGTCAGAAAACAGAGATGCTTATTACCTAAAGCTACAGACCTGCTGAGTGCTGCAGGAAGGTGATGACTGGAGTGGAACAGCTACATCCTGCGTGGATAAGGTTTCCCTGAAACTGAGCTGTTGTCAGCCACCAGCTGAGCAGCGAGCACACTAAACCCAATGTGAATTACAATAAGGCCCTTTATAGTGAACTAAACATCCAGTAGAATAAGTGTATTCATAATGATTTAAGTTGTTTTAGCCTTTCTCGTTAATAAATACTCTCTTCAACAGTGGCTCCTCCTGAGCCATAAAAGCCATTAAGGTCACCCACCGTGGCCCCATCCCCCCTCTGTGCTCAAAAAGCTGCAGAAGCCTGAGGTCAATCATTTGTTAAAAGAAATCAATCGCACTCCTGTTCGTGATTGAGCGCAAATACTGACATTACCAAAAAACAGTAAGCATAGATGCATTATCATAAAATATCATCCATCACATAGACATGGACTGATCAATGGACTACAAAAGATTTTTTTAGTGGACCAGAAATATAAAGTTGAATAACTCTTGTAACTTCAACTAAATGACAAAATTACTTCTGATTTCAGTGAATCTGTCTCAAGATGCAAAGCTGCTGCCGGCTTTCACGATGAAACTATCACCTCTTGAGTAACAGATAAACAAACATACTGAGGGACTCTTTAACCTCCATGCACACATCCAGAGCCATCAGCACTCAACAAAGAAGAAAGAGAAAGAAGCAGGAAGTGAGGCATCAAGTTAAAACCACATCTGACAGGTATTCAAAGTGAGAAAAACATCTAAATGGATTCTATACACCCGTATGTGGAAAAAATTAATATGGACAAATGTTAACCTAATAAATCAGCTAGTTTAAATGTTGCTTAAGTGCGCAGGTAAACATTAAATTAACAAATTATCTGGACAACTTGCTTTATCTTATATCTCATTATGGTGAAAAAAAAACAGTATGAAAAGGAAAAAAAAAATGATTTCACAAAACAAAATGGGGAAAAATACACAAAAAAGGTGTTGCGGTGTTGAGACAGACTACCTAAAGATTTTGGGATTTCTCTAAAAACCAATCCAGAATATCCAACATGAAAACAGAAATCTACAAAGGACGGCGTAAAACGGTAACGTTTGCTTTCGAGAAACGTCTACAGGAAATCCCTACACTGTCATAAACACACAGTAGTAGCTATGAGGGCCGTGATGGATGGCTGCATGTAAGCAGTGTTGCCAGGTGTTATGGTGCTAAACAGCAGGAGAGCTCCTACTGCAAAAAAAACATTCAGTGAATCATGACTTTTGCACAACTGACAGCACCGTGCCACAAAATCAGGCTGACAAGACCTCCTCATTTTGGCCACAGAAAGGATGACAGTTTCAGTCGTTGAGATAAAACTACTGAAGATTAATTTGGATTTCTGATTACCATATTATTTTAGATGAACTTATTGATTGTTATAACTTATTAACTTGTTGTAGAAGTGTTTTTTATGATGGCTGCTGGACCAATTTCTGTTCTCTGTCATTGTTCAGTCATTGGACCTGATGTAAGTATAAAACTGTTTATCAAATGCATGGATGTTGTTTTCCTGACTGTGAGGGGAAATCCCTGCAACGTGCCTGATATAGCTCTCATTCGCCGTGAGGTAAATTGTCATCAGGGTCATATCCTTTCACCATGGACACCTTTAATCAAATTAGCCCTGAGCTGTTAGCCCTCTTCTGTTGTCTCCACTGTGGTTGTTTGATGTGAAGACAGAAGCAGGGAGAGGCACTCAACCCCCTCTTCCCACAACCCCCCCAGTGTTAACGGAGCCTCTTACAAAAATTCCATTAATATGGTGAAGTGATATGACTGGAGGCCATGAGAGATGAGCAGCACTGATCCTCTGCCTTTCCATTAAGTCAAATGATGCAGGATTGACAAACAGTGGGATAATCATTGATTATTGATAAACTACTAAGACAAGGTGGAAAATCTATAGCTGCCAGGGTTCGTCAAGCATTGGCCAGAGCACGCCCAGCTGAAAATAGGATGCCGACCTTCAGCTTTGAATGATGATGTTTGCCAAGGGGCATTTAATGTGTGGATGAAATTATCAAGGCAAAACACATCAAGCTTGTTGTGATTTACTTTTGTTTTGCATTTACTCATTCAGCCCTCTCATTATTCTTACTGAAAATTAACTTTTCCCTTTTTTACTCCACCAAACTATAGTTACATTAAACTTTTGGTCTTGTTTGTTGTACATTTTAGGCAACTCAAACACAGAATAAATTCCTCAGCCTATTCCCTAAAAGCAAGAAGAAACAGTGTCGACCATCTGCCCTTCCTAGCAATCTCACCTCTCACCTCTGACCCCCACAAATCCTGCCTAGCACCCAACACAGGCAGAGCCCTGCATGACCATCCCAGACCAGCACTGCTGCTCTTTGCTGTCCTGCAAACTGCAGAGAAATCACTCAGATCCTTCTCCAGCTGTGAGGCTTTTAAACACTGTTTTGTAACAATATCCTCTTTCTGCTGTGTCACTGCACATCTGCAAGTCGCTGCAATTACAACAAGTAAAACAATACCTGCAGTCCAGCTGCTGCAAGACATTGTGCCAAGTTAACGTTAAATGGATTGCAATGATTGTTCCTCTCGCTCACAGTCTAATAAGACAGATAAGATTCTGTCCTTCTTGTTTTGTGAGCATGCATTCACAGAAATGATCAATCTATAGCATCAATATTAGCACATACAGTATGTTCACCCTACAGTTCAACCTGAACCAGAGGCGTAAAGCTGGACTTGCCTCCCTTCAGCTTGGAACAGATGGGCCTGCTGATGCTGGCAGTTCAACAAACTGAAGGTCAGTGGACAGGTCAGGCCCAAACAAAGGTTCGCTTACAAATACCAGGAATTAGTTCAGCCTTCTCTCCTCTGGTTACTGTGGTCAGTTTCTCAACACAGCTCAGCTCCACCTGCATATAAGCTACTATGTGTAAACTTTCTTTCCAAAACAGTGTTGCACTGTAGCTCATGCTTTTCAAAGACTGCTTCAATAGGTATTAATTGTCTTATAATCTTTTTTTAACCTCATTTATACTTCACATTTGTTTATCACAGCTCCCACTGATTTATATTCAGTTATTAAAAAAGAAACACCTTTAGCGATGTGTAGTTTTTGTTTGTACAGCCTTATTTTAAACAAAATACATCACATTCTGCCATAAGCACATTTGATATCCTGCCTAAAATGTATAGCTTTTATTCTTGTAAGGGAAAAAGCTTTGCGTAAAATACATCCTCGGTGCCTATAAAGTGCCAGGACAAGATACTATTGAGATGGATGACATTTTTAAACAAGGAAAAGTGCTGTTTTGCAAAATCTAAATGCAGGAAATCAGTCTGGAGTGAATGAAATACTTTTCCAGAGCAGAGTAGCGAAGGTGGGATGGATTAGGGACAGTTGTTATTTGTTTTTATCCCACACAGTCACATCTGAAGTCATTCATCAGCCTTCTCATAACCAAAACTGTGGATGTCAGGATCCGTTTGAGTGCAGTTGCTTAGCTATGTGGATGGCAATAATGCAGCCCCAAACATCCTCAACTCTACCCATCCCCCAGGGTCCAATCTTTTAGGATGCACATGAAAAAAAACTACGACTGAAACAAGTCCCTGAAACACCCCTACAAAGTTTTAAATGTTATGGGTCGTATTCCTGTGAAAATAAGTCCACATGTCCTACTGAAACAGCACAGTAATTAATTGAGTGATGAGTCCTTAACAATGTTCAGTGACCCTGCTGAACATTATTAAAAGGCTCTGGGAAAAAAAAGACGGCTGATAAGCAAGAAGAAGAAGAAGAATGCGAAGCTGAAAAAGCCCACAGATCAATCACTAGCTGGTTGGCAGATGTGCTGCTGCTCCACACAGGCTGCAGGACCGTCAAGTGACCACTGGCCTGGCTAAACAAAGAGCTATTCCCATGAGCAGCGTGACCTCTGAAAGCACCGGGCAATGGGGGAGCAGTGTTGGAAGGAGGCATTCATCTACCCTCCTCCAGTCCCTTATCTTTGCTGCAACGTTTTCCAATCATTCAACAGTGAACCTCCACTCACCACAGACAGTGACTTCATTGTCTTTAATCTCTATATCAGAACATTGAGTTAAAGAAGTCAATCTGTAAATAGCTTCACTCTGTTTGCAGCAACAGTTTTACTCTTTGTTGTGGCATATTTGAAATATAATAAAACTTGAGTGTGATAATACAAGAGATGGAGAAAGATCCTTGTGAAATGAAAATAGACCTGCTAATGGCTTCTGCAGCAACTGATAAAAATAGAGGAGCATCCAGCATTATTGTAAGAAAGATTTAGGTCCTGTGCTCTTTCTCACCTCCCTCCATCTATTGAGCAATTTAAAGAAACCTTTGACCTCTGGGCCTGCCGTTCAGGGGAACCATGGTAACCTTTCGTGTCCAGCAGAGGAGAAAAACAAGATTCCAGGCTCTGAGTTGTCTCACTTAAGGGGCATTTCATTCATTCACACCACAGCTCACACCGTGCGAAGTTTGCTTTCGTCTTATTGGAGTTTCTAATTGTGCCGAGCCAGTGCGAGTCAGATGCATTCCTTAGCAACTTAAAATAATACCGTGGTCCTGACCTGGCTGCATATGGACACACCAGTGAGGTAAAATAAACTTTGTCAGTGAGCAGAGGCAGCTTATTCAAATACCTCCTTTAAAGCTCCTTGTGCTCTCGGCTTTAAATGACAATAAACAACATCAACATTTGTGAGAATGGCCTGACTTCCTACAAGAGATAGAAACAAACACACCACAACTGTAATCTGGGACGCCATTACAAAGCACCGACACTTAAAGTATGCTTAAAATATACAGAGTATGTCTACAATAACAAGCTAAATCAGTCTTGTAAGTATCATTTCCACTCTTCATACAGTCAGTTTAGATTTGGAAAAACATTTTTAGCTTTTCATTTGTCATCTTCTACTTTTTCCAGAGTTTCCAGCAGATGACAACAAAGCTACTGGTCAGATGCAAATCAGGGATGCACAAAACTGATCCATTAGATTGGTCGCGATTAAGTGGATTGGGTATCAGCCAAGATGTGACTGATCCACATTAAACACAGTTTCTTTGTCACTGTCATGATGACAAAGACATGATTCAGTGTTTCCACCATCAGTCACATTCATTCAGTCACGGCAGGCTGCTGATTCACAACACAGATAACACAGATTGTAAATTAGGGAAAAAGCTGCTATCAAATCTGTACTCAGCATCAGCAGATCAGTTGTGGAATCCAGACAGAAAAAGTCGGATTGGTTCATCCCTAAAACAGATTGCTCTGGATGCTCCGCTAATTAAGTGATCGCCCCAAGACAAGCACTTGACTAAATGACTTTTCATTAATCAAGCAGCAATAAAAAACACCAACACGAAGCGTATCATTACATCATGTTTGCAATAAAAACAACAGGGTACTTTCTGCAGGGAATGCTAAAAATACAAACAGTATATACAGTAGTTATCATAAATACAGTCCCCTCTATTAGTGGCAATGCGGCACATAATGTTACGTAACACACTTGTGCTGTGAATAAAGCCAAGTGTGTGCTGTCCTCCAGCACAAACCCAAGCATCTATTTTCTAATAAGTTGACCGGACGTCCTCAATTTCAACCATCAATAGAACTATTAATTTGTCCCCAGATTTCCCCTCATAGTGCCAGAAGTATTAAAATAATCAGGGTCTAATGGTGAAAACAAACTGGTCAGTGATGTACGTCTGAAATAATTCCACATCTTCACATCTGTCAGTGCTCAACTTATCACCACTGAGCCATACTTGACTTGTATGAGTCGATGAGAAATCTGACTGTTTCCTCTGTACGTTCTTGGCTTGTTTACCTGAGATCACACGGTGCAAGTGGCAAAAAGAGGGAGCTAACTCAGGAGATAATCTCTCTACTGAAATCCCCATCAATCTGAAGTCTATTGACAAAAGTCACATGATGGGCTCGTGTGTCACATTCCAGTTCATCAGGGCTGAATCCCGTCTCATCACCCAAATGTTTAAGGTTACCCTCCATCACCAACACACGGTTTAAACTAGCAGGTCCACAGATTCTCAGGGTGTTTTATTCCCACATCGAAGGAAAAACAACATTGTTATCCTCCTTCTTACTTTTACTCATATTTAAAAAAGAGGGACATTTAATAGTCTTAGGAAAAGAGATGTTGCACTATCCACCTTCTAGAAGACACTTGGATCAAAATGCATAATGTACTTCTTTCAGTTTCAGTCTTCCTTCAGTTGAAATACATCAAAGAATCACCACATGTCTCCAAAATCTTTGGGCAGACTTCTATGTAACAGACAGGTCATACAAGAGAGACATATAATAAAAATAGCCACCCTGACTTTTCAATCAAAATGTTAACTTTCTGATCTTTAACTTTTACAATTAATGTAATTAGCCTTGCTGTATTGAACAGGTCCAGCTGTTCTGTCCACTGATATCAGAATAAATAATTGCCTTTAAAAGAAGCCCTTTTTCTTTTGTGAGCACAGGGGGCAATGTGGACAATAATGGTCAGAGTGAAAAGCTTTTCACTCTCCGGCCAGAGTAGTGAGGCATAAAACAATTGTGCAAAGCCTCCAGCCCCTACTGACCGGGCAAGGCCTGCAATAAAGTTTGGTCATTTAGACACTCTGGGTAAGGCTGCGGTACTGGGAAACAGCAATTCACATTTGTGTGTGTGGGCGTATGTGTGTGTGTGCACATCACTTGCAACAACCCCCACTGTTACCTCTGTGTCCTTCAACTGAGCATTTCTCAGGTATGTGCAAATTTTATGAGCTTCCAGATAGACCCTCAAGCAGGCCTAAGTGCCATTTTAAAACAAACTAGTAAAGCTTATTGGCAGCTTTTATCACCTCTTAACTTCAAACTGTATACAGCAGGTAAACTACTCAATTAATTAATAAAACTTTATATACTTTTTATGCCCAGCAAATACTAAGTAAAGACTGGAATCATCGCTTCAATACTACCAGACAGCATTGTGTGTAGATAAGTGTAGGTGTTCATTAAGTTTAAAAGGGCCAAAACATCCTTAAAACCCTTTTCTTCTATATATGCTGGCCCAAGAGGAAACCACAACCATTATAGGATTTTCTCATATTTTAATCCGTTTAAAAAGAGCAAATGATCAGAGTGAATCTTTAGGAAGGCAACAACAACAGCAAGAACTGCTCGGATCTTCTCAACATGGATCACAGTGGATAATTAATAGACTTTAAAGTAAAACAATCTCCCACTATGGAATTACATGGAAACAGTAGCTGTGACCAGTGTTTTTTACTCCACAAGGATCACAATCACTGGACAACTCATGCAAAACATCTATTTTCTGCCTCATTAAATTTAACTGAAAATTTAACTCTTGCCAAGAATGTTAAAAATGTATGTTTTTCTTGTAGATAAATTGCAGGAGGGGGGTAAAAGGGTTGACATACATTCTGCAAAAGTGGCACAGCAAGATGCATTGGCCTGTGGGTAGGAGGAGGGGATAAGGTCTCCCAAAAGACCAACTCTGCCTGAAGCTTCTCTACTCCAACCCCCCTTAAAATACGAGGCCAGCTCGCACAGCATTGAGGGAGAAAGCATTCCAAAAGAACAATTCCTCCAGCGATCAGGGAGCAATAACATGAAAGCCCTGGCCTGTGAATAGGGGTCATCTGCTCTTTAGCTTTGGAGGGCCGGTATCCCGGACAGCTCCTAACCTTTCAAAATCTGCTGCTCCTTCATTAACACACCAATAGGCATGTTCCCCTTCTAAACAGTGTCTTTTTTGGGCTCTAACTTTGAAGACTTTGAAGCCACACTTCCTCCACGGCTACCACCTAAGCTGCTCTACATGCAACCATGTGCAGCAACAAAAAAAAAAAATTAATTGAATAAGTAATGCAAATAAATACAAATCTCTTTGCAGGGAGAGATGTGAATCTCATCCAGTAATTTATGCAAATAAATTGTTGTAAACAGCCAGAATACAAGGCATTTATATCACTGCCTGATGATGAGTACAGTTGCCCGTCACTTTCACGAAACATCACACATCCTCCACACTGTTACTTTCCCAAAGTGATTCCAGCGTGATACTCACTTGCGATTGTAAGACGGGCTTTCTGGCTCAGGATTGCTCCGTACTTGTTCTGAGCGAGGCACTGATAGAACCCTTCATCTGATTTGTCTCCTCTTCTGCTCTCCACCTCTGAAATATAAAGGGAGCCGTTGGAGAGCTGGTATACCCGCTCATTCTCCACCAGTTTTACTCCATTCTTAAGCCATCTGACGTCAATAGGCGCCTCTCCGTGTGCCTGACAGTCCAAAATAACAGCTTCTTTCCGCATGACAGTGACATCATGGGGCTCCTTGATGAAAAATAGCTCACTAAAGCATAAAACACCTGTAGAAAGAAGAGGAGAAAACACAAAAAGAGTGAAGGTGGTGATCAGCATGGGGTGCTCTGTCAGTGCAGAGAAGCATGGCACTGACAGGAGTCCAGTAAAGCATTTACACACGTGTTAAACTACTGACTAAAACTGATTTAAAGGAGAGTTTTAAATCCATCTCTGTGCTTTTTTTTTCTGGAGTTAGTGATAACACTTAATGGAAGCTGTGGCTCAGTATACTCTCAGTGTTTACAGTCTCCGATGGAAACTAGTATGACACAGATTAAAACGTCCTACTGAGGTAAAATATCACACTTGAGAGGCTTGGAGACCTGCCAGCAGAAGGTCAACTGTATTGTACAGTAGCGTTAATCACATTTCAGCTTCATAAAGTCTTTCCACTCCACTTTAATCCAATTACTCATGGCTCATAAAGTCACCAGCTGAAGGTGAAACAGTTGATCCTATGAGTCTCTTTAAACCGAAACCTATTACTGAATTCAAATAATGTACTTTACAATAATGTTTGGTTAATGTGATCTTTGTTGACAGAGTGGAGAGAGGAACTAAATATTTCAACATATCAACAGAATACATTACAGGTCCATCACTTCAAACTAAAAGCAAAACAAGGTGTAAAACTGTACTCAATGTTTTCATCCCACCTTAACATCCTTAACACTAAGCTAATATAGTTATCTCTTATCTTTAGCTGGCTAGACACGCAACGTTTGTATTGATAGTCTGTATAAATATTGTCAATAACAGTCTCTTTTCAATAGCCAATAGCCAGAAATGGTTAAATTAGTCAAATAAATGCTGAAAAATATTATGTTAGCTAAATTAGATAATACTATATCCAACTTAACTGTCGGTGAACATAAAAAGCTTCAGTTTCAAAGTTAACTGACACTTCTCTCAGTCAGCTTAACGTTTTATGTCGTTGAAACGTTTCCTGTTTGTTATGTAAGTTATAAGTTTGTGAATATTTAATTAAAGGCAGGTTAGTCAGGTTATTATAATGACACTTTATTATATTGAGGACACCGGCTTTGATAATTAATATTGATAAGTTACTTCTCAGTCAGGCTTTTGATACTTGCACACTGAGTTCAGTTAAACTTATTAACCGTTAACCGTTAGTTTCTGACCGTTATGATAACATTAAAGTTTTGCTCTAAACTGAGTGATTAACGTCCGTTAGAGGAAAGACTGCAGGCAACTCCACTCAAACATGCAGTGGACAGTCAGTAAGTGGTTTACCTCTCTCACAAAAAATATCAATGAAAATTCATCCTTACCTGAGACTGGAAGAAAAACGGCAAAGAACAGCAACCGCTGATATAATTTCCTTTTGACAGGCGCCATTTACATGAATTGTCCGAGCATGCTAGCTACTCTCTCATCGTGTTCTCCTCCAGATGAACTGCGCTGCTACTGACGGTGGGAGCTGCAGGAGGGTAGTTTCCCTCCTCCGAGCTCCTCCGTCAATTAATCACGTCTGTAGCTCAGGATGAAGCTTTCAGACCGCAGCGCCACCCAGCTGCAGGCAGCAGTAACCACTGATCATAATATTTAGAGCAGTGGCTCCCAAACTTTTTCACATCAAGGACCCTAAACGGACACAGATTAGACCATGAACCCCATCTGATAAGATTACAGAGGGTGTATGAAATCCATGACCAAAATAGTCATACATTCAGTCACTGTGTTACTTATGAATGGAATTATAATAAAAAATAAATTATTCACCTTTTTGCCTTGGACCCCCTGGAACCTCCTCAAGGACCCCTGTGGGACACCGGACCCCCTATTTAATATTACAATTTTATCATTTATGTGATGTGATTGGATTCAGTAACAGTTTGTATTTTTCTTAACCATTTTATTATCATGTATTTGTTTACATGTATTGTATGTATATATCATACACAGTAGGTGTGTATACAATTTATATATATTGAGTACTTATGCATACATAATGTTTTTCTTTTTTCCTTTAACAAAGTTGAAAACTAAATAAACATTGGACAAAAAAGAAAGGACTGATCAACTCTGCTATCAGGTCAGATCTCACATCAGCCTTTACATAACTTTTAGGCTTATGACAGTCTCTGCATCTCACTAAAAATAACTCTTAATATCCATAAAAGTAGCTATACTACAGTAATCTATTGCAAGAATTCAAAATTCCACTTTTTATACACAAGTATAAGCAGTAAGAGGTACACAAAGATCCTTAAAATGGAGCTTGGACACTGTGTTAATATATGAATAACATACTAATGTTGAAGATGTTACAGTGCTTTACTCTTAGATAGTTTAAAACTTAGCATTGTTATATTTTATGGGCGTTCAATGTAAAATACCACATTTACCTGCAAAGCAACTAGCTGTCAGATGAATGTAATGGTGTAAAAAGTATATTTCCTTCTGAAATTAAGTCAAGAAAAAGTCTAATGTCTGACTGTTGTTAAGTAAATTGATGTCAATTATAAGAAGACTGGATTTGAAAAAAAAAACCTACTGAAAATATACAGTAAATGAGTTTTGTTTTATATCATTGGTTTGAAATAATTTCAATAATTCATGTATATTCAGTGTCATATACTCTTTATTGTAATAGCATTGCACATGTAATTTATTGACTTGGGTAACTAAAGTTTAAATGATAACACAGATGTTACTAACCAGGTAACAGCTCTTCAGATACTTGGAGGGGAACTGCAGCTCAGATACCATCTGATGAATGGAAGATAGTAAAAAGTGTAATTATGAATGTATTTGGAAGTACAGATAAATATAGAGGTGGAAAGTCCTTTACAAGTACTTTTATAATATATAAGATTTGAATTTCTGTGCACATTAACATTTTTGAGTGCAATCAGTGATTCTACTTTTACTGAAGTACATTTTTGATCATACATTTTTTCACTAACAAGTAATCAATCCCTCGTGCACAAACGCTGATCAACACTTCAGACAGTATAACAGAGTTAAACAGGGACTTGTTCATATGACTCATTCATACTGACATGGTTTAGTAAAGACGTCACAGTGGCTCTTTACAGTTCTAGTAATAAAGTGGTTTTCAGTGTTGGTTGACAAAGGAAATTTTTCTCACTTTACAGGAGTTTGAAGACACGAAAATTGAGTAAACTCAATCCGCTGAGGAAGACTGTGAGTTGTCATTGAAAGCTCCAGGAAAAGCTAATAAACGGACCTTGAATTAAGAGGTTTTGTTTTGTAAGAATACTGTTTCCTCTGTCAAGAATTAACTTTCAAGCTCAGTGCTTCAGTGTTTTATGTAAAGGAGCTAATTTATTCCTTTACTTAAACACTTTTCTTTACTATTAATGACTTTAATAACAAATAATCAATTAACAATTCCTTTGTTTTAGATCTTTTCACTTTTACACACGTGACAACCTTGAATACATTTCATAGCGGATACGTCACTCTTTGAGTCATTTGATATAAAACAATAAAGATGTAAAACTATGACATAGTCTGTACATGAATAATATATTTTTTGCTGTAAAATATGTAAAGATTAAGTTGAATCATTTCTCTTAACGTACCGACTTTGACACCATCAGTGACAACATTCATTTGTTTGTCATATTCATGTTTTCTGTGTATTAATAACTTTAATAGCAGATCACTCTACAGTCATGGTTTCTGTATATGTGAACACATTTTGTAACAGTGAGTTCAGTGCTGGTGATTACTGGCTGCTCCACCAGGAACCTTTCACTTTCCTTTATCAATACAAGTGTATTGATGAGAGCAGATCCCTCAATATCACAGACCAACTGCACACCAAATGGTGTCTATAGACTGAAAAAAAAAATGTTAATGGAAATGAGTTTGTCCTTTAAATCTGGGGGTCTGCAATTACAAGGAAGCATTGATAAGAGCGGGACAGCTGCTGTGTCAATGTCGATATTGATCCGATGTCCATCACTTATGGTGGACGGAGATCAAACCCCCTTCCTCCCACGGTCCTCCTCCTCCTACTCCCTCCTTCTGTGAGCTTTTATTCAGCAGCAGCACCGAAGCCCAGCTGTGATGTCTGATCAATCAGAAATGAAAAAAAACAACAGAAAGTGCTGATTCAGTCAAGAAAAACTTAACTCTTATAATCGCAACACAGAAATATTACTGATGTTCATTTAATATTTCGCTGTTGCTGAAATGATTGAATGAATTTATGTGTTTTAGGCTACATTTCTCTAGAATTGGATCTCAAAGGTTCAAATGTGTTTCTCTAAAACAAATTCAGGAAAAAGGTGATTAAAAAGGGGAAGAAATCATTGTCATCATCACAATTTCTTCATGTTTTTTTAATCTCTAGATAACCTGAACTGGTTTCACCAACAGATAATTTGGTTTAATTTCAGTTATAACTTTAATAAGATAAGAAGTTACCTCATTATTTCAAAAACACACCAGTTCCAAGTATCTTCTGAAATTCAATTTATGATTTTAAGGTGTTTGTTAGATTTAGACTGAACTCACATGTGTTGAATTATCTGAGAGAAGTGTGAGAATGTGCAAAAACCTCCAGTTACAGTCAGATTATTAAAATATCTATATAATATCTAATCTCTTCTAAAACGATGCTACTACAGTGACTTCTTCTGCCATTGCCACCTTTAACACACACATCTAAAAATCTTTTGGCCAGTTGTGTTTCCTGTAAAAGTACATGTGTTGTGTTACATAACCAAATAACTGACCACAGCCTCAGCAGGAGTTTCAGGCTCCTCGCTTACATAATGTGGGAAAGTGTGCCGGGCCTCATTCATGGTCAGCACGGCTCTCCCCAGGGTGTTTAATTAATCAAGAATTCAGTTTTGGCACCTGCCAATATGGCACAGTTTGTGGGTGGAGTGATGGCCAGCCTGCATGTGAACTCGGGTCAAGCTCCGAGGCCAGATCAATGGAGTAAAAGTCATTATCAGGTTATGAATGTTGGTAAGGTTGTGGGTACAGGGGGAGCCGGTTTTCCAGAGTCCTGCTCCTATTGGCTGAGGCCGGGGTCTTCCTGCCTCCTCTCATGCCCATCCCCGCTGACCCCAGCAGTGTCCAAAAGGCCGGCCTGAATCGTGTGTGACCTTTCCACTGACCCCTGCGGAGGGGAAAGGGGGGGAGTTTTAGTGCCACATAAGGGGGGTTGTGGAGAAATTAGGACTGTGGCTCTTCAGCTGAACCTTACAAAAGGCTCCGAGCACAGAGACGTCAATGAGTCCTCTCTGTAGAGTGACTGAGCAGCACGGCTCTGCTCTCGTTAACAGAGCTGTGCTGCAGGTCAACAAGCACACGGCAAAGATCACAGATTCATATTTGACCGCAGCTACATGAAGGAAATCAAATTAACTTGAGATAAACAGCTCTGTTGTGCAGTGAAATGTTATTTAACGTTAATTCCACAATCAAACCCACAAAAAGTAAATGACAGCTCGACATAAAAAAAGTAGAATTTAAAGTGAAAAATCAATGTTCCTCTGCCAATATGACTTAAATCAAACCAGTTTTGTTCCTGGGTTGTAAAAGTTGGATGGTGGCCATCAGGAAGTATTTAATGTGGTTTATCTCCCCCAGCTGGAACAATTCAGTACTACAAAAAACCTGCATCTGTACAAGCCACAAAAATATACTTTGAACATCGTGTGCCACCAAAACAGCAAAATAATACATGTTTGGATTAAGAAGAATTTAAAGGGTATTCTGGAAAAAATGGAAGCAAAATCTCAGTATATACTATCAAAATAAACAATATTCATTATATAAAATCCTGAAATGCTCAGTTGAAATACCTTCAGAAAAACTAGTTTCTCTCCTTTGATGAAAACTGAAGATGAACAAAATATTTACTTCTTCTAATCTGTCCTCCTACATCACACCTACTTTAATATTCTCATAATAACCTCAGTATTACAGTAGTGATGTCGTCACAGTTCATGACCTCTGAGTGACCTTTATATGAAATACAGTTTATTGTGTTTGTACATTTCCACACTGAAATAAATCTCAGTTTCACTGAGGAAGAGAGAAGAGAAGCGTTTGATATATTTGGGTTGTTTTGTTAAAACTTTAACTGAAACAGTTAATGAGTGTTTATCAGCAGGATTTTTAAAAACTTGTCCGTGTGTTTATCTTGCGTTGCCTCTGCTGCTGTAACGGTGTCGTTACAGGTGTCTCGAAACAGTCGATCAGACGGCTGCAGCTGATTCAGAACGATGCTGCTCGAGTCCTCACAAAGATCAGGAAAGTGGATCACATCACTCCAGTTCTTAGACCTTTATACTGGTTTCCTGTCTTTCAAAGAATTTATTAGGGCCCGAGCACCGACAGTGCGAAGGCCCTATTGTAATTCAAGGAATTTTGCTCCATTATTATTGTTTTTCTTCCGAAACAAACACATTTTTGAGGGCCTAAACGTGCAAGAAAAGTTGTTAAACTTTGCACATACATCAAAAATGGCTCTACAGCGCCCCCTGTAATATTTCAACCATGCAGCCCCCGCGCCACGTTAAACCGACATGTACGAAAATCGGTACACACATGTATCATGCCAGGATGCACAAAAAAGTCTCTTGGACCCATAGTTTAAACCCAACAAGAAGTCAGCCATTTTGAAATTAGTGCTAAATTTTAGCGATTTCGCATACCATGTATTTTAACGAACTCCTCCTACAGAATTCATCATAAAGACTTCAAAATCAGTGTGTGTCATCTAGACTAGTTTGTGATGAAAAGCGTGTGGCTGTGGCGTGGCGTTGAGTTTTGATGTTTCGCCATTACAGAAGAAATTGCTGTAACTTTAGTGTACATGGTTGGATCTGCCTGAAACTTCACATTTGATAACAGTCCCGGTCTGAACACGTCTACATGACAATATTCAGTCTGTGATGCAAACTGGCTGCATAGCGCCCCCTACGAAATTTCAAGGAAGCAGCCCCAGCAGCAGGCAAAATAGTGGACAAAGTAAGTGATGTTTATCTCTTTCTTACACTGTCTGAAAACAGCCCAGGTCTGGAGACATCTACATGCCCGTGACAGAAGCCCTTCGACTGCGCCGTGCCCCGACGTGCGCAAGGGTGCGAGGGCCCGATCATCGCTGCTTGCAGCTTTAATTTTAAAATACTGCTGTTGGTTTATAAAGCTCTGAGTAGTTTAAGGCCAGGCCAGATCTGCTGCTACGTTATGAACCAACCAGACCTCTCAGGTGGTCTGGGACAGGTCTGCTTTCTGTCCTAAGAGTCAAAACTAAAGATGTAGAAACAACGTTCAGTTTTTATGCTCCACATATCTGGAACAAACACTCAGAAAACTGCAGGTCTGCTGCAACTCTTCAGTTCTTTTAAATCACAGCTGAAGACTCTTTTTGCTGCTGTCTTTGATTAAATTAAATTTGGGACTATATCTCACACTGTGAAGCCGCAGTTTGTCAGTTTTATCACATCAGCACTCAGTGTGTTGTGTTAAAAACTCTGCAGCCCTGCTGTCAATGTGGTAGAAGTGTGAATAGTAAAGAGTAAACAAACAAAAAAGAAATCCTTAAAAGTGAAGTGAATGCATTAAAAGTTGTGGTTACTGTATCTTCAGTCATTCGAACACAGTTCAATGGAGAAACTAATAAGAATGTCATGCTGAGTGCAAAAAAACATGCACGTAATAAAAAACTGGATGCAACAACAACAAAATAAGAAGCAAAAGTTAAGGATGACGACACTAAATAGTTGTTTTTAGATTTCTTTATTTTTCAAATATATTTTTATTTAATTTGGTGTGCTATAGGTCAAATCAAAATTGGGATTTAAGAGCTACAATTCATTCCAGCCTTTAAACTGTTGTATATACACATGTTGCATGTATGTTTTTGTTGTAATGCACTTATAGGTGTCACAATTAAAATTTTACAATAACAAAATTTGATATATTGGAAATTAAGTGTTGATGTATTAATTATTCTTCAATAGACAATGATACATATATAACAGTACTTCCATTTGGAGATTAGAACATCAATAAACACAATCAAAGGCTACAATACATTACAAAGGCCTCGATATTCAGTTTTAAATATAAGTGAAAGAAGAGAATGTGCTTATTTTCAGCGATGTTCACATGTAAACATTTAAAAACACATGTGCACTTGAAGCATAGGATAATTTTCTCAAAGAGCGATTTAAGCAGTCTGCAGGTGACAGATCGGCAAAAGATTCAGACAGTTCAGAAGTAAGACTTGTCAATATCAACAAAGTGCTTCACTTTATAAAAGCATAAGTATAAAACTGTGTTGTCAGAGACAAGAACCGGCCCACAACATCTTCCTTTGTCAACAACCTGTAAACATGGCAGGTAGTGTAAACACATGTTTCACCATTCAGAAAAGAATAAATGGTTAAAAATCTACTGCTTGAGTACAGTTACTTTCCAACAAAAAAAAGGTATTACAAGTGATTACTCAGTTTGAAAACAGAGAATAATCTGTACACAATTTCGACAACCAACAAAAAACAAATTTTAAAGTTGCACTCTTAAAAATAGAGCACTGTCCTGCAATTAGACACCCATGATGAGTAGAAGAAAACAAAATGATATCACTCATTGACAAAAGGCAACGATTCATAATATTTCACATACTGTATGCAAACTGAATGATTCTGTACGCTACCGGCCAGAAGATATAATGTGTATATACATTTATTCCTTCCTCTGATACGTATACAGCTGATATTAAACTTGAGTACGAGTGGCTACTGATCATAAATGCAACACAAAAAGGATGTAGAGGTGCACCAATAACCTTTTTTTTTCAGATTTAAAAACTGAGTTAACAGCTTTAACAATAAATGCTTCATCATTTCGTAGAAGGCAAAGTTTTATTTGTATGTACATTATATTTATGTAAGAACTGAGAAACTCTCATCTTATGTCTCTCTATATATTTACATAATTATGCATAGTATTTTAGCACAATCTAACACTGCATGTAGTCTTTGCATCTGTGGACTACACAGATGTGAACTATTAATTAGTTTAGCCTTTTACTGGTCCTGGTTTTGGTACATCACTACTATAATGATTAACTGATACATTGATACACTTGGTTTAAGTGTAGTCGCTCAAACTTGTATATTTTCTGCTACTAATGCTTTTGAGGTGCATATATTTAGGATTTCTTGCATCAGTGTTTCTAATATACTGGAATGAAACATGTAAAATTATGTATAAAACTTAAATAATAGAAAAATTTGGGAGGAGAAAATACCTTCCCATCAGTTTAATTTAGGTTGAATTGCCAATTTTGTCATTTATGTTTTGCTGTTTACTTCATATACACACACATATCTGTTGCCTTCATCTATTGATTCTCAAACCTCTGGACGACATTTACTTATAAAATTATTCCAACTGGATTAATATCATGTTTAAAAGTATTTTGGACTTGTTCGCTTTACTTTAACTTTCAAGTTGAATTGAACTGGACAGGGGAAGAAGGTTGATTGCCACTTAATTTCACATAATTAATATGATTTGAATTGCTAAAAAACAGAGATGTGGGCAGTGATTCAAATGTGTGAAACCAGGCTATAACTCAACCGTAGTCTGCTCTGACCAATGGTTCGCTTTTTACATCACTTACAAGCAGTGACTGGAAAAGTTCATGGATTTCCAAAGAAAAGCAACATGACTCATTTCCCACTAACATCAAGATAAAGTCTCACATGTACTTGATGTGAGAAGCTTCTGAGGCAATTCAGCCCAAATGAAACAAATGTTCTTTAACGTTAGATGTTTTTGTTATTTATAACTTTCACATAAATGTCTGTAATATTGTAATTTCACAGAATTGAGTTCTATAAATATTCAGCATTTTAGCAGAACAAATAAGAGTGAATACACTTTTGAACGACTTACAATAAAGAATCAAATAAGAAGAGAAGCTGATTTGTAAACTTTAGATCACACGGAGTGATTAAACACCTCTGTCACTCCAGATTTAACGTCCTTTGTCCATGTGTAACCCACGACAGGACCAAAGTGAAGGTTGTGTGACTGTCCTTCATCTGTCACACAGCTGGCAGGTTAAGACCCGAGTCTGACGCACAGCTTTTTTCCTCTCAATCAACTTCACCACATACATCATGTTGCTTGGCTTTACTCCGATGGCAGTAATGATAAATCAGATCATTTACTGCAGAAGCTTTAATCCACCCCGTCGAAGCCTTGCGCATTCTCAATGGCGATGTGAAGTTTCTCCCTCAGTTCCTCGAAGGACTCATAAGGAGGAAGGTCCAGTCGGTTGAAGCTTTAAGGAGGTGAAAGTAAAGGGTGAATCAAGGTTAAAAAAAAAAAAAAAAAAAAAAATCACATCTAAGCAGGAGTCGTAAACTTAAGCAGGAATCTTAATCATCTTTTGACTTTTAGTGATTCATCTTTCTTAAATATTGAGATGTGACATTAGGCCTCATGTAAGAACATGTTTGTATTCTCCTAAAACTCTTTTTCAAAACTTTTTTTTTTCTTGCACATACAAGTGTTCCAAGTCGGATTCAGAAAACTCTCTTAACTGCCTGAACTTGTCCTAAATTGCTCGTTTCAGCCTGATGAATGTCACCTGTTGATGAGGAGGTGCGCGTTCCTGAGATCCGATCATTAGCATAATCAACGGCCCCTAAAATTGCCATATAAGGCTCAATGTTCTGCTTCATTTGTGGGAGTTTCATTCTCAAAAATGTTACCAATGAGTAAAAACAACAATTTCACACTGCAGAGCTTCAAATAGGCTCTGCCAACAACAAAACCCAGCTGCCAACATGTCAGATCAGCACTGTACTGTGACAGAAATAAAGCAGAAAAGTTTTGATGTAAAATTAAATGCTTAAAGTGTCTTTCTAAGGCAAAGTGGTGATGGGAGGCGGTCAATCGATGGAACACTTCAGATATTAGACAAGATAATATTATAGCCTACAGCAGGTGACACCAACAGTGTGCAACAGAAGATGTCACTGGACAAAGACAGTGAGAGAGAAGTTTCGTGGCAACTATTGTCATGTAGAAGTTGCTGTGCAAAAATATGCTAATAAAAAATAATAATGTAAGAAAAACTAAGTAAATTGGCAGCCATGACCATAATGAACAAAATGGACAGAATATTAATTTTGCATTAAGTTTGTTTAAGTTATTTATCTTATTTTAGTTGATTTCAGTTTCATATTTAAACTCAGAATTCAGATTAAGATGTTATGATTCTAAGTCAAACAAGTGTTTCTCCCTTTGTGAAGATGGCAGACTGTCTGGACCACTTCGCTTGTATGCAAGTACCTAAAAACTAATGAATGCCATACATTTTCTTAACTCACTTGTACCACGTACTCGTGAGACAGATAAATGTCTTCATGTCCACTAGAGGGCTTCAACCCACTGTTATTATCTCAGAGAGCATGTAACCGTGTCTGAGTAAGGTGGTGATCTTAGCCAAATTAACATGATAAAATTAGCAAAGGTTCCACAGAGCTGTAATAAAAGCAAAGAAAATGTCTCACTGCAAAACATAAGAAACCAATCAGCAGATTTTTTTTCCCCCTCGATCTATTTTAGCCTTTAAATGTCAGCACACACTGAATATTGCAACACAGGTCATAGTGGTCTAAATCACTTCACTAATAACTGTGATAGATATTAAGAAAAGTGCTCACCATGTGTGGGCTCGCGGCAGTTTATCACGTGTTCCCCACTGCTCGATGGTGAACAGCTGCGGCCCGTTAGACCCTGGAAAATAAGACCATCAAACATCAGACAAACATGTAGAACTTCAATTAAACCAACTGTCTAATGAAGACAGGTGTATCAAAGAGTAAGCTGAAAATAATTATAAGCACTGCATGAAGAACTTATCAGCCATAACAATAAATGCAAACCACACACAGCGTCCTTCAAAATTCCGTTTTATCTCACCGTAGAGTTCCGCGAAGCCGTTCATCGGGACCCTGGATGTGCCCGTCACAAACTGTAAAAGCCGGATTCTCTTTTCTGCATCCATCAGCAGCACCGTCTATAAGAACACAAACAGAGTAAACAACTAATACAAAGCTCCTCTTAATGCAGAACAAAACACGTTGCGCCACAGCTCAGCTTATTGGCTCCAGGCATGGAAAGTCGACTTACTTTCCAAAACCACTGGATAACTACGTGGTTGGAGCAGTAGCTGTTTTTGTACTTTGTGTTCTCTCTCCAGTCGTTCACATCCACGTCTCCCAGACCACACATGAGCAGCTGGTGAGGAAAAGAAGGCAGGTAGGCAGATTATTATTCATCTTTCTGGGAAGAATATGACAGATTTCGGGACTTTGGACGGACTGAAAACTCACCTCAAGCTCATTCTCATCAAAGATCTTGATCAGATCTTGTGGTATCAACTCAAAGAATCCCTAAAACATAAAAATATATCAGATTTTCATTCATACTTTAAATGGTTTAATTGTGGTACTGATGCATCAAAGACAGTTGTTACCTCCTTGAAGGCAGTCATCTGTTTCTGTATCCTGTTCACAAACCGCCACTGCATCACCAGACTGTCGAGCACAAAACAGCAGATTAGCATCAAATAATTTAACAATTTAAAAGATGCTAAAAGGAGATTTTAGTTTGAGAAAAGTGCTTTTTTTCCTTACTGGATGTATTCCTTCTTGTTTTCGTTAGTGACAACAATCTCTGCACCTCCCGGCTTCAGCTCATGTTGGTGAGTCTGAATAAGAATTATGGCAAATGTAACGTGATTTACACAGAAAACCAATTATCATGAACTTAAAAGTGTCAAAGCAAAGAAAACATATTGAACAAACCTGTCCAAACAGCTCTTCATCGATGGTGAACCTCAAATCCAAGTCTGTTGGGTCGTTCTCCAAAATCCACATCAACGAGTTGAAATATTCACTGTCCTGAAAAAACAACAAACGCATTCAACAAAGTGAACATGTTCCAGATTACCTGTAATATGAAGATCCTGATTCAAGGTGTTATATTTTGGAATAATGCAACACTTACGACAGACTCCATGTCCTGGAGAGTGATCGGCTTCTGCAGCATCATCTTGTAGAAAGGCCGAATGAAGAAAGCTTTGAAGAACAAGCAAAGATGTCAGAACCTATAAAATCCCTCAGTTTGATCCAATCCTTTTTCTGTTGCTGCTACTTTTTCAAACATATTTTCATGATGCATACTACCAAGGAGCACTCACCGTCGAGCAGTTTGCCGTGATACACGGCCATGCCTGCCACACGGCCGATGAACTTGAAGTAGGACAGGTGGTCCTCATTACATAAACCTGAGTTAGGGTTAATCTGCAGAGTGTAGTTGTCCCTGAAAGACAGATCAGATCATAAATAAGGTGAAGAGATCCTTAAATTAGCCTGTTGCTGCCTAAAGATAATCACAGCTCTTTTATATAACACGTCTGTGGTTGTAAAATTTAATTACAAATAAATGATTTGAAGCCTGTATTTTCATTGATATTCATCCCCTGTTGTGTAAGTAGCATAAACTGCTCCACAGGGAACCAGATCCCAACTCATTTTTTTCCAGACTGCTCTTGTTGATTTTGACAGTGTAAACAAAATTGAATCTTCCCAACAACAAAAATCATATGGACTCTGCAAATAATAAGCAGTAATATTTTATAGTTATATTTTTGTATATTTCAGGAGTCCTGAATGTATTTTTACTGTTCTGTAGGATAAATCAGGGCACATGTACATTTTCTAAATCTGTCAAAAAAGAGGAAGTAGAACACCTGTGTGAAACAAGACTGTTATGGATATCTATACTCATTTACACACGCTTCCGATCTCTTCTCCTCTGTTTGCAAACAGTGTTTGGACTCACGTGGCAGAATACTCGAACAGCCCGTAGTATGGGTTAAACATCTCCTTGGACATGAGGAAGAACCACTCCCGGGCCACGCCTCCGTAGTCCAATCCTTTCTCTCCCTCAAACTCCACCCACAGTCGTGCCTTCAGCAGGTCAGCTCTCTTAACTGAGAGGATGCGTCGGTACGAGTCCTCCAGCACCGCGTTTCGTCTCAGCTTCATCTCAAAACGGTTTGGGATGTCAGCCTGTGTTCGAAATACAAGAAGAAAGTTTATAATCACCTCCAGATGAAATGAACACAGCGTATTTGAAACAGATACTGATATTAAGAGAAAAGACAGTGCTTGTCCTCATTAGAATAGTTTTATTAAGTATTTTGAAAGTCAGTGGTAGCGATTGTTATCCTTTGAAGACACTCACCGGTTTCTTCAGCTTCTTGCGGAAGTAGTCATACTTCTGTTTATAATCTCTGGAATAAGGCACTGCCTATAAAATATAAATAAATATAAAAAGGACAGTGTTCAGTAACAAATCAATCATAACCTTATGACCTACATTGTAGTCAATAATACATATTTACAGGAAACCTGTGAGCTATAAATAGAGATTTTATTGTATGTTAATATCATATTACAGAAGAATAATATATCAAATACAATCTATACTCACTGGTCCAGTTATGGCTGAGTTCTGTAATCTGGGATCATCCCATTGTGTGGTCCTGGTGTCTATGAAATACAATGTGACATAAGCCATGAATTCATGAAGAAATCCATATAATCCATTATCACACATGTGTTTTTAGTGTTAGATGTCATACGCACTGTGATCTATGTAGAATATCCTCCCATCAGAGTGGATTCTCTCCTCCCAACCAGGCTGTGGAAAACGAAACAGCTCTCATATTTCACTTCAACACAGAACAATTAAAGCACCATCTATCATTTTAGCCTGAGCGCTAAAGCTTAATGTTGATAAATGCCTTTCAATTGATTTGTTCACTGATTTTCTGTAACTGATGAACTTACGGGCAGCGGGCCGAGATCAGATGGGTCAAGTGAGGGTCTCCTCCTCATATGCACAGGAATCTTTAGTCTGGGATCTTCCTGCTCAGAGGCAAACAAACAGGATGAGTTTCACTCAAACAGGAAATGTTTACATAAGAAATGGTGGCAGAGGTACTATAGGCTGCTAAAGAGTCTATTTTTCATTGAAAATTATCAACAAAATTGTCCAGTGAAATATTTAGATTACAGGATGTGCTTTATACTCAATATAGCGATTTAAAAAAAAAAAATTCTAAAATACTGGAGACAATCATTCTATTATTCAAGAGGTTAATGGAAATTAGTTTTCATGGACTCCATGTTTATATTTTTATGCAGCCTAGGACGGACCATGGAGAAAAAAATAATGAATTTGTGCTCTCAATTTAATATTTTGTGTGCTCAATTTAGTAATATGTACCCTCTATTTAACCCTCATGCCATTCTCTTGTCCTGCGTACACCCTCACTAGGGATCACTTGGATTTAATAAAGTTTTATATTGACTTGTTATATTATTTTGGCTTGCAGGCACAATACTGTGTTATCTCTGAGATCCCTGAAATGTTATTAACGGGATAACAGACTTTTTCATCACAAAACTTTCATCCTCCTATGGATGCTGGAATCAAGAGCACAAACTAGTTTTTTTCCCTCCTTGGCCTCCATACAGTTTTAAAAATTCTACCGCTTTTTTATTTAGCTAAGAGGTGTGTTTAACTGCTATGGTCCACTTCACACATTGCTGCCATCATGCCACTGGAGAGACTGACTGAACCAAAAATTGGACAGGTTCTGGAGGATCTGGGAAACATTACATTTATTTTTTCAGGTACTGTAAATTGACCCCTTTTTTCCTTTGCTCTTCCCTTTTTTGTTGTGGTTAGGCAGCCTTTTTGGGTGAGTTGGCTAGCTTGACTAGCTTTGCATTTCTGGAGAGAAACTGGAGGTCCACTGACACTCTTGAAGCCTCTAGTGGCTATTTGAGGAACGTCATCCCTTAGAGGTACAGTAAAGGTCCACCTTAACACCTTGTCTGCTACTTTCTCACCCAGGTAGTTGTCTTAGTGTTGTGGTCAATGAAAAAAGGTCTTCCATTGGGAGCACTGCGGACCTCCCAACCAGCCGGCAAGAAGCCAGATTCATATGTGGCCTCCTGGCTTGGGGTGTGCAGAGGAGACTCGTCGGGGGACACAGGTGGTAGGGATGGTGAGGGGCTCTGGGATAAACCAGCACCACTCTGTTCTGCTGCTGCTGCTGCTGTTGCTGCTGCTGTTGTTGCTGCTGCTGCCTCTGAGGTTCTCTGTTCGACAAAACAAAATATAAAGAAGGTATTGGTGTGAGACCACTGATTAAATATAAAATATAACTAGGTTTCACATTCATAATAGAAAGGTAGGATGGAAAACTGAAAAGATCTGTTTAAAAATGGTCATGTAGTGGCCTGTATACATACTTATACGCCCTAATAATTTCAATACATAATCCCACTGTGTACCTGAACGAGGGGTCGTGTCCATGTTGTGGTTCGGCTGTTGTGATTGACATAGTAGCGTCTTCCTTTACTGTCCCGCTTCTCCTCCCAGCCTGAAGGCAGCCCAGTTGAGGTTGGAAGCAGCTATTGAATGCCATAAAAATAAAATACAGCGATCCATACTGAAAACACTGAACTCATTAAGTAATACAATATCCAACAAAGAAATATATAACTGACAGACACCGTGATGAAGTAGATAACTGTGAATCACTGACAGCTGTGCACTTAAACAGCAACATATTGATGTGAGGAAGGGCCGGTAAAACCTAAGAGGGAGTGATTTCAACAGAAAGCAAAACACTCACCACTGGATTAACAGGATGTTCCTCTCCTGTTGAAGTCTGGGCACTTCCTCTGAGACTGGAATGACTTGAATTAGCGTGATCCTGCAGCCGAGGGGAAGGATGTCAAACACTGATCACTTGGACATTAATGTGTATATATTTTCCACTTCTCCCTCTCTCACTGAAAGCTCATGGTTCATATTAATCTCATTAAGAGTCTCCCTAGCTTGTACTCTCTGTAACAAGAACCTCGTGTTGCACAAAAACATGACTCACCGTCTGGGAGGTGCGCTGCTCGCCAGCTGTGGCCCCTGTAATGTGAATGCTTCTCAGGTCATCACAGAACGAGTGGAACTCCGCAGGCGTGTGAGGTGGAGGTGTTGTGAGCTGGTTGTTGCTGTGGTATAAGGTGGAATCGTCCTCTGTAATAATCTCCCAGCTCTAGAAGATAAAATAGAGGAGACTCTTAAAGCACATACAGTGGGGGACTGATCCAAGGTCAAATGCAACAATAACAGCTGTGCCAAATTACTCAGTTTAAATATACAGCTTAAGCCACTGTGAGCTCTGTTTTATAGGAAACCTAAGAGTTAGTTTATGGTTATTGAAAGTGGTGTTAATGCAAAAACCCAAAACTGCTAAAACCACCAGTGAAACACCTGGTTTCAACATGGCATCTATATACATACTGTAGCTATCCAACTGCAAGGCTGAACCTGTACAACCAAACACAATTTGTGGGCAAACGTGGAATAAATTAAACTGATCAAAATATAATTAAAGAACACATCCATCCCTAGCCTTTTACCTAAGAAGTATTTTAAAAAACTGTGTTGTAGACAGACTATGTCACATTCTTAAATTTCCATATGAGATATTGAATCAGGCCTCTTAAATTTGCTTGTCGACATCTGAAAACATTTTCCTCTGCATTCCGGGATTGAAAAATGTCCTGTTTTGTTTCTCTGAGCAGGATGGAAAAATTTAGGAAGGTGTGAACAGAACTCAGTAAAGCAGAACGAGGATTAAATAGTAAAAGGCATGCAAATGCACATTCAAATGTGTTAAAAAAATACCTCAGGAGACTCTCGTGTGGTGTTTTCATCGTGGTCTGAGATCTGTCTGCGTGTAATAAAAGCGTGCTCCCCCTCCGTGTTATTGTTCTGTCTTCTTTGGGTCTCCACATCACTGTCCCTGTTTAGGACACACACACACACACGCACACACTCACCATCAGTACTGCACCATTTAACATCAAAGTAATGAAACTATGCTTTGGAGCAATCTTACTGCATTGTGGGTCGTTGCCACTGTGTAGTTCTGCTCTCATGGTTGACATAGTAAGTTCTTCCCAGGTTGTCCTGCCGCTCCTCCCAGCCAGGGGGCAGAGCAGGCAGCAGCTGGCTTTCTCTGGGACCAGACATGTCCTGAGACTCCAGAAACTCCCAACCAGGCTGCAGGACAAGGACAACAACAACAACAACAAAACAAAGTTAGGGTGGCACAGACGCTGACATTGACACTGAACCTGGCTAGAGCTCCCATTTGGCTTAAAATCATTAAGAGGAGGTTGTCAACGTGTTTTACAAAGGCCAGGGACACACAGTGGAATAAATATAAGCCGGATGATGTGTTTATAGCCAAAACTTATATTAAGAAGACAATCCAAGTATATTACTCATAACTCATATTACTGCTATGACTTAACATAGTCTTAACTGTGTATGGTGAAAACAAGTGACAAGGTCTGGGTTATACCTGCTTTTCAATGTGACAGTTGACATTTAAATAATCCAGTGTCTTTAAATGTTTGTAGTTCATTGTAGTAGTTTGTAGTAGTTCTCTTCAGATGTCAGTAGAAAAGAGAGTTGTATTAATTTATTTAGAATCAATTAATTTATTAAAAATATTTCGTATAAGAAAAAAAACGAATTATTTTTCAAGTTGCCTTTGTTTACTATTAAGGTTGCCGTAAATTTGATTTGGTTATATTTACATGCAATAACTCAGAATCTGGTTTATTTTTGGCTAGTAGAGGCTGGTGGCTTTAAAATCGTGTAACCATTTTGGTTGGTGATCTAAAAAGGTAATTTGAGGCCCTTAACTTGACTGGACTTAAAACACAGCCAATCTGAGGAAAAACCACATAGTATTATGAATAAGTCAGAAAGATTAGTGAGCACACAATTTAAACACAGAGCGTCCCAGTAGCCTACTGGTTAAGACGCATAACACATAACAGCAACGTCTGCTGTTCGATTACAGCTGTGGACCTTTGTCATAAACAACTTTCCCTATCGAATAAAGGCCAAAAATGCCAACAAAATAAATAAAAGAACTCAAGGTTGAAGAGCATACGTGATATTTTTTTTTAAATCATGTACGATAAACAACCGTAAACCAGACTTACATCCGTGTCCTCGGTCTGATCTGCCTCCTCTGAACCCGAGTTTTTTGGCAGGTAGGTCATTTTGAGACGCAGATGACCCTTAACTCTGGACTTGTGGCTGTGTGTGAGTGACAAACAAAAGAAATGTTTTATAGAAGAAAGAAAGAAAGAAATACTGCCATGAATGTTTAAAAAGCGTGTCTACATGTATATTTTCTCCTGTAAAAAAAAAAAAAAGCTGCCAACATAATGTAAAAATGGAATGTAAAACAAGACAAAAGTTTAAATAACCATGAAATCATGCCAACCTTCGTGGGTGAAGCAGAAAATCCTTGAATGTGTATGGCCTTTCTGTGTTAGGATTTTCTGTCTGAGAAAAAAAAAAAAAAAAAAAACAATAAAAGGAAATCTTTAATTCTTCAAACAGGTTTACAGCTGCTGGCACTGTATCACAACAGAATATATTTAAAGATACTATCACATGAAATGATGGTGACCATGTACCATGAGGACTAATTTGTGGGTGTCGTATTTATTACAAAACAAAAGCAGGAACGTAACATAAACATGACGGACTGTGTTTCCATAACTATAGACAACGATGTGGAACAGACACTAAGAATAAGGGCGTGCGTGTGACACAAGTGAGACTGAGGTCAAGTGCTTGTACAGTAAATGCCACGGCAAAACAAATTACATTCAACTTACGTAAATTAATATACAACAGCGGCTGTCCGCAAACAACTAAAGACTCACCGGTATCTGATTTAAGGGAACATCCACCTGTCCGAGAAAGTCATCACGTGTCTGACAGGAAGAGAGAGAGAGAGAGAGAGAGAGAGAGAGAGAGAGAGAGAGAGAGAGAGAGAGAGAGAGAGAGAGAGAGAGAGAGAGAGAGAGAGTCATACACAGATGTCAGGATCATCACAATATTATCTCCCCCTAACCACACACACACACACACACACACACACACACACACACACACACACACACACAGAGGACTGGCCCAGACATGTTCTGTTACTCAGCCATCTAGGGAGTAATGAGAACTGCTGTCATTTCCCTAATAGGAATACACAGGCTGTCTGTGCTACTTACAGTGATTTTTAGCTGTATTTTATCTCTTGTCATATCTTCATTGTATCATTTTTCTTGCAAAAAATCATCTGGCACATCTACTTCTTCTTTAATCATCAGGTGAAACACAGAGCGTCTCTTATCCTCAATCAAGGAAAAGCACCAAACAGCACAAACGCTGCACTATTTTCCCCACTTGAAAACAATGAGTCATTTGACTTGATCTGTTTCCGTATATATTTAGTATGCAGCCTAGATAGGAATGTGTTTACCAGCCTACAATGAATGGCTGCGCTGTGTTTTTATAAACTAAAATAATGTAGCATTTGTCGGATAAATTGTCTTTGCTTTGAACACAATTCACTGGATGCCTTTATCGCGGCCATTACAGTCTTGAAGGCAAACACGCCGCACAGTGGGAGTTAGTCAGTTCGTGACCAAATTAACACTCCCGGCAGGTCAAACTGTCTAACAGCGGTATACAGTGTTTACGTGAACAAATATAGATGGGAGGCCTCCTTCGTCCTGCCCTTGCACTTCTAATAGTTCAGCCAAGTAAAGCAGTCTAAGTCTGAGAGAAAGTCTCCGTGTACACTAGCAGTCAGAACATCCTCATGTGTATTTTAATTATCTCCCCTACATGTACATTAAAAAGATTCAAACCACAATGGTGGGCCCCTTTTTTACTTGGATTTTTAAACCAAGACCATGATACATTTTCTAGGTTTCACATTCAATATTGCTAATTATGGAATTCTTGATTGATCAAAAGCCTAAAAAGACACAAGTAAACAAGTGAAGACATACAAGTATTTCTACAGATTGTTTGCAATTTTGTTGCTCTAGGGATTAAATCTTACTCGGTGTCAACGGTGGCACTTCTTGTAAGTCACTCTGCCAGTTTAAATGGGAATCACAAGTGTACAAAGTACTGCAGCAACTAGCAATTATATTCATTATCAATTAATCTGCATTTTTTTCTCAATTAATTAATTGTTTGATCTAAACAACGTCAAATGTTAATGTCACCAAAATTGGAACAAAGGGCCGTATGGTATTTTTGCTATTCTTTAGCTGTTGTTGTTTTTTATGGTTGCAGTGCATTTTAGGAAAGCCATTTAAGTAGTTTTTATATTTATTTACACACCACAGTCCACAGGATATTATGAAGGTAGTCGTTGGTAATTGGTTTCTGTGTCTTTTGTCATGCTTACATACAGCCCCTAAAGAAGCCAGAAGTACAGGAGATTTACCAGAATGTACAAGAGTTTATACAGTAAATACTGAGGTTTCACACAGCACAATGAACCGTCTCTTCGCCCCCCTTGTATTTACGTTTACAACAGTTAATGTAAGCTGAGAGGAGACTCAGGAGTTTCTAAAATATGAAGACATGAATAAACAAAGTCACTCCGACTGATGAAGGACATTTCTACACTTTAGCGTCCTGTCTCACATATATATACACGTCTGCAAGGTTAATCTGTGGTATTGATTCTCAGATCTTGTTAAAGCAAATTAATTCAAGTGCATATCATGGAGCTGAAGCTTCAGTCACCAGTGTATTGCTCAGGATTACTGCGCTTTTTTTTAATATCCTCCTATCATTCATTCATATCTACTGACAACATCTAAAATGATGACAAGTTTGTTTTAGTGTCATATTCACATGTATGAGTCAGCACTGATTAAATCTACCTTCACTTAAATTCCCCCTCCATTAAAACTAAAATTACAGTATATTTAAGTTTAGACTTCGCAGAACAAGTCATCCACTATTTCTGTATCTCTCAGAAGTCTAATGCTGCCCTTCATAACTTAACAGTCTGCTCAGATGTTCAGAAGCTTGACTAAACAAACATTCACAGACTAATTGGACAACTGATCCTTCTGTCAAAACAAAACTCAGCTCAGTATTTCATAAACAGTAATGCATACACAACTACAAATTAAAAAGTCAAGCAAGTCACTTTTATATCTGTAGCGAACAGAATACACAAACAGTATCTTTCCATCGCAGACTTCCTGGATTTAGGGTGAGGAGAGGCCAAGCTTGACAAAAAGGAAGTGGAAGTATGGAGACATATGAAAAATAGCTATTAAAAATCTGCCAGTGATAAAATGATAACAGAGATAAATGACTGATTCCCATTCACAGCATCCCTGAAGGTTCATTTGACAGTAAATGCAACTCATTTCAGCACGTGGTGTTAGGCGACACTGACCACATCCTGTATGAGGCGGTGGCAAACAGCTACAAACACACGTTTTAGGTGTCTGTGGGGCAAGCTCAGCGATATCCGTTGCCAACAAACTACTTCTGACAGGTGGAGAGCAGATTGTGAAATCTAAACTTCTGAAGAGCTACACAGCTTAAGTTATTGGAGTGAGTAAACAGAGTCTCTGATGATGAACCACTCCTGATCAGGAGCTCACACGTCTGAGAAACAGTTACATTAAGTAGGTTGAAATATACAGTATAAGACACTCAGGGAGCAAATAAAGATTGACAGAACTGCAGAGACTATGCTTTGATTGTCTATAAAAATGATTTGGGAAGTTTTTGTCTTACAAACCTGAAACCATGGTCACTGAAAGAGGCAGCCACGTTAAGTCTGTTAGCCTGCATTATTCATTTGTTACACTGATAGAGAATGTATAACCAGGACATATTTATTTAACAGCTAAAGAAAGGAAGTCTGTATAGTTTCCTAGCTGCTGGCTATGTTACAGTTATTAACCAGTTTAAGGCCTGAGAGTTAAGGAGGTTGGGAAATTTGCTGGTCTCTTTTCATAGTAGGAGAGTGATTTCTTAAAACCACATGTTATCACTTCTGAAGGAATCTGGAAGAGTTCCAACTTGAAGTAGGAAATGAAGCCATCCACCCCCACCACAAACACTGTGGCAGCTGCACAAAACTAGTTAGCCTATCAAATTCTGACGAGTCCATAATGGCCTGTAGGTCAAGTTCAACAAGATACCCTTAAAAAGTTTTGGTCTTGACATTATTACTACATCTTGGTACTTCTTATCGAGTGAATTCCTGCTCATTCAATCAAGTAATGACTTGCGACTGTTCATAATACAGCAGAGAGATTTCTGATAAATGTCGTTCACCTTTCTTGTGTAACGTGGTCACACCTGGTTGTTCATTGACTCATGAGGTGAGGAATATAGGGTTATTAGGACACTGCAGATAAGAGCAGTTAACCTAAAAATTTCCATGAAAACTTCCATTGTGGGACTTTCTTTTCTTTTTTTCTTTTTTTTTTAAACAGCCAGCTACGTCAAAAGGTTTCACAGTTTTTCCTTTGATTGTGAAGCTGTGTTTTTAAAAAAGTAGTTGGTTTCTCTACCGGTGAAATAAATACATGATGTAAACTTTTCCTTATATATTGTAGGTTTAGTTTTTGATTTTACTTTTTGAATCATTTCATAAAATTATAAAATTCCTTTCCTTGTTTTGGTAGTAGTAGACATATTAAAATGTTGTTGTAGCCTGAGGTGATCTCTTTTACCACTGCTCTAAAGTGAAGGTCATCTGTGAGTGCAAAGCTCATATAAACATATCTAGTTAATAAAATGATACTAATTTTAAAAAACAACCCATTTCCAACATATGTGTAATATTCTTACATGGTTCTAAGTTCTCCGAAATAAGACACACTTTTTGTTTATGATTTTTATATTGAAGGTGACTCATTTGATCACCTGATTTTCACACAGTGTGAATCACTTTATTGCGGCTCAGCTGCGGGTGCACAGCAGTCACAATGTAGTCAAATGTGTGTAATATTTGATGCAGAGAAGTAGATGTGTGACATGACACTGGACTAAATGCGCATGAAGGACGACAAACATCAATAGCTAAAGTGTGTATAATCGAGATTTACAGAAGCAAATTTAGATCTTTCAAAGTAGATGCACTTGTTAATTACCGGCGGAGATTTTCTTACTTGACAACCTGCTAAATGCAGGGGGGGTGGGGGGGGGGGCTGACACTTGAAACTTCACAAACACTGCCTAGCAGGCGAGGGGGACCCACAGGGAAGGGAACACACCATCCTTTTACTGGGAAAGGCTCACGCTCCTGTCCTGCCTACATTACATTACCCCCACCATACACTCACACACCATGTCCACAGATGGCTGGCATGACTGTGCGCTGCTCTAGTGTCATGCTGTTAAATTTGAATCCACGGGACTGGGCAGTGCTACAGACCACCAGACTATCTGGAGTCAGGGGGAATATTTCAGAGGCACTTTATTTATATCAGCAAGGGGCACCGCTTTTCCCACCACTAAAATTAGCCCGGGTAAATACTTAAGTCGATTACTCATAGCGTTAACAGAATAATAAAAATTGAGAACTATTCTAAAAACGAACACATGTTCACACACTAGCAAAACCTACACACTCATAAAAAGGAGAAAGTGGGGCAGCTTTTCCTGCTCATTCACAATTTTCTTGGAAAACAATATTGAAATGGATTTACTGTAATGTAACTGAATACCGCTGAATGTTTGTCCACATTGGGCTTGTTAATTGCATGACTTAGCTGTAGCAATCTTCTCAGTTACTGAGTGTGGCTCTATCTTGTGGTGAATCTAATGGCAGACCCTGAGTAAACAGCATTTTAAGGTTTTGAACGGTGATGGAAGTGAAGGAGATCATAGCATATTTATTCCATATTGTAAATATCTAGTACTGTACATGTGTAAGAAGTAATACCCTTGACTGATACACTTTCCGCTATTATCAATAAGCCCAATATGCAAAATTCAGCATGTAGCCAACATTAATGTTTTTGTTATTTGAAGTTTTAATGTTAAACTTCAATCTCATTCTGTACATGGAGGCAGAAGTCAAAATGTCACTTGAGCAGCCCAACTAAAGCAGTATGGAATCTACTTGAACCAGTTGAACAACATTATAGGCGACTGCACGCTGTTCCTTCAAAGGTTCATACATGACACTCACCTTGGTGTTTTGACCAGGGTTCTTTGGTGTATTATTCCCTTTGTGGCTTGTGTTTACATCAGTAACAGAGCTGGGCAACTTAGCTGGGCAGCAAGGAGTCAGATGAATGTGCACATGTGGAGAGCAAGGACTACTGAGTTTTGGATTTGAAACGTGACATGAAATTCCAGTGTTTGGGTAGGGCACCTCCAGGGAAAAGCTCCTTTGAATGGCACGATGACAATGGGTTTCCTCAGGCCTTTCCTGACCTTTTCCTAATGAACAAACTTTTTTCTCTGTTGGTTTAGCTGAGGAGAACAAACAAGCAGAGGTACTACGATACAGTTTTTTGCAAGGGTCCTGTTCACCCTCAGGATGTGCAGCTGGGTAAGGAGCCTCAGGATATTCCACATTGACTGTAGCTGTGGTTGTAGCTCCTTTCCCAGATGTAATTGGTCTCTGGTGAGCAAAGTGCAGCAGCACGCTGCTAGAGTGACGATTTAATCTGTCTTGTGTTAATGACTGTTCCATCACTTTACTCCTGTCCTCTGTTTTGTATTTTGGTTCATCCTGTAAAGGAATATTAAATTGCACCATGTGTTTGGTGTCTCTAAACTCGGCTGAACAGCTTCCTTTTGAGAAACGATGGCCACTTACTGCTGTGGTGGTGGACCCTTTGCAAGTCATTTCCTCATCATCCTGTGAAAATTCACCGGCAGATGTCTGAAAAGATGGCTGATGAGAACCCCTCGCTGGTGGGAGAACAGGTAGAGCCACTGGACTGACTGGGGAAGCAGGTGGAGTGCTGCAGGGGCTCTTTGGAAATATTACCAAGGAGGAGCACCGTCTCAACGGGACCTTGGACTTGCGGCAGAGTAGACTCCTCTCCTGGGTGGTCCTGTGCTTTTCTGAAGCCTCTGGCTCAAAGATGCTGTTACTGCTACAGTACCCGGCATCGCTGGCCATGCTGCTGCTGCACGAGCCTCCGTCAGAGCCAGTACCTGCTCCTCCTTCACCACCCCCGGGTTCTCCATCCTCTATACTGCCATCCAGCTCTCCGCTGAGCTTGCCACAGGGTTGCAGCGAAATCTGCAGAACACTTTTTTTACTACATCCTCCAGTGTTAACCCTGGGTATGAATACTGAGGAGTAACGCTGTAAATTACCATCGTCTGGTGACAGAGGAGTCACCTTCAAGTGGACAGAACTGTGCGCCAGACTCTCTGTGGGGCTTTGAGCTGAAACACTGAGTCCACTCTCTTCACCATGGCTGCTGAGGCTCTCTGACAGAGGGTCCGTGTTGCTTCTCCTTGACGCAAAATGCAAGCGGAGCCGACGTGCCATTCGTTTAACTCTCTAATCCCTGCTGAGCCGGCGAGCGCTGCATGATAAAACTTGCTGGTAGGAAAAAAGAAAAGCAAAGCAACTGCTCCGAGCTCCGCTCTGTGATCACAATCATTAGTGGCTGTACATTGCCAAAATAGCTCTGGTGACAACCTACATTCCTCTCCAGGCTGATCTCAGCTTTTAGTCAGAGGAGGTCAGTGGTTCTGTTTGGAGACATGACCCAAACATACGACCTTTGAAACTAGAGCAAACCCAGAGGTTAGCCCCTTTAGGGAGCTTAAACTCTATACGGAAAACAAAATGACACTAAAACTTAAAGGTTCCACTGCTGACCTGCTTTATAACCTTAGCTTTGCTGCTAATTAACTGTACCTCCTGAGTTCCTGTCAGATTCAAATCTAACACCCCATGTTTTCTCCAGACGCCTTACTCCTGTTCAACACTTTGGAACAAAAAACAACATGGTAGCCCTCTACGGTGCATATTGGACTGAAGCTCTGTTACATCTGCCTCAGGCCACTCACTCAAGACTCTACTTCCTGCTGCAGCTACACTTCTAATGTTTCTGCTGCTCTGTGCCCCCACAAATATTTTTACCCACTGCTATTGAATTACAGGAAATCAAAGGGAATGACTTTCAACATAATTCTATATGAAACTGAGGACTGGGTTGCAAAAATCACATAACACACCATTAAACCACCATAACCCATGAAACTATGCAGGAAAGTGACTGTAAACCGCAAAAGTCATCAATCTGATTTCATGTAAAGGCACAACTTAAGTTATGTAATATTTTAGCAGGTGATATTTGCTTGCAAAGAAACAAACAAACAAAAATTTCAGTAATCTTAAAATCAGTAATCTGATTCTGTAAACTGTAACATTTTCTCTGCCTGCCTGCAGGAAAATGCAAGAAGAGTGAGAAAGAACCATGATTGCTTTGACAGTGACATGACACCTGTTATATGACACCTCATGTAACAGTCAGTGCTGGTCTGATTTCCTTTCCACAACTGTTGACAGTCCTATTTATTAATAGCAGCCTATTGTGTGCCAGGCTGGCCTATTTCAGGGCATTACTCTGCAGCCAAATCTGTTTCAGTTTAATGTGTAATAGTAAGAAGCACATCCAGGATAAAGACATGATTCACCAGAGGACACTTCACTGCTGCAGTCAAACTCATTTTTAAAACAACTCTGACAGAAGCACCAGGAAACCTCGTGACTGGCTATTAATCACTCATCCAGCCAAAAGCAGGTTCAAATAATGGTAGTGCATAGACCATGAGATAAGAGTGGATGACGCACACACATTTACACCAAGTCATATGGTGTAAGAGGCCAATAATAAAGCCAAGCTATGAGTAGTAATACACATGAATATGACAATAAATTCAACACTGTACCTGAGAGAAACTCTGGAAGGACAAACTATATTTACTGAACTCTTTAGGGAACATGTGAGTGTCTTTAAAAACTGTGTCAGCAAGGTGTGGATGGAGTAGAGACTGGACATTAAGAGACAAAGGGTGGCCCTGTAAACCAGCAGGTGCAGCTGCAATGAAGTGAGGTTAATGAGTTGCTAAAATGTATGAAGTAACATCATCTTTTCATGTTTGTGGAGAAATCAAACCTGCTATGTCTACTGTTAATGAAGAAATCTGAGATATCATGGTAAATGGACTGCACTTACATAACGCCTTTCTAGTCTTCCAACCACTAAAAGTGCTTTTACACTACAAGGCACATTCACTCATTCACACGCACACACTGATGGCGGCAAGCTGGTGCAGTCATCAGGGGCAATTTAGGGTTCATCATCTTACCCGAAGCACTTCGACATGCGGACCGGAGGAGCCGGGAAATGAACCACCAATCTTCCAATTAGTGGATGACCCACTCTACCTCTAATCAGCCGCCTCTAATCAGGGGGAAAACAAACCAACATCTTGAAAAAGTAAAAGTCTATCAGAATTGAAAATGGTCTGTACAAAGTACCAGACAGTGAGTGCTCTGTGGGTGTTGAAATGTAAGAAATTGAGTTTCCTGGCATCTATATTTATATACGTACATATATGTAGCTCGACATCTGGGGAGTAACATCACAATAATCTAAGCTTTAAAACATACAGATGCCTGAGCCTGTTTAAAAGAGAGAACTGCCAGCCTGATCAATATCACCAGGACTTTCTGGCTGTCTGTGGACAGATCTAACCACCACTTTTTGTTTTCCTTCAGGAAACAGTTAGGTTTGGTTAGTTAACGTTACACTGTCCCTGAGGCTCTTTAGCCTTCAACAGTCTATAAAAACTTCCTGAATTCTGCCGTTGGTTGCACAACAACTCGTTCCCATTTTATCAGTTTTTTCATGCGAATTTATGATGGCAATTCATTTGCGGAGGAGAATCATGGCAACTTGCACATACGGTGATGCCATGTACAAACCCTTTATTCACACTGTCTCTGAAGGTGATACAGGGCCTGCTGAACAAACGTCTCCCAGTATTTGATATCTGAAAGGACGAAGGAAGTGTCAAAGTATCCATTGGAGTCTGTGCATATGTGAGTGTGTCCAGCTGGTGATGAAACAACGTGGAGCCACTGAAAACAACAGAGCTGCTACATCACTGTCGCCTGGAACACTCCTTCTCTCACTTCATTCACTAAATAGCTTAACCTGCTCAGCAAGCAGCTTAGGTGCTGAACTCAGCATAAATGACTCGTACTTATTTCACACTCCAGCATTCACAAAGTGACTGATTAGAAGCTAAAAGTGTTGTATTCTTTGAGCCTTATGGTTGTGCTAAACATTTAAAGATGGTGTTGCTAGAGGAAAGATATTAAAAAACAAAAGGGTTTGTCCCCCCTGGAAGCACAAATGTTCATGTCCTTATATCTATGCTTAAGACTAAGTTGGCCTGAGTGCGACACAAGACAAAAGTGTCCAAAACCGCCGGCGGAAATTAATACAAGATGGGAATTTCATGGCAATCTGCCCGTTATCCTTTGATATTTCTCTGGTAAATGTGGAAACTGTGGCTTTATAGTGGCGCTAAAGGAAAGACATGCAGTTCCCAGAAATATCAGGATTCATCCTGTAGGCAAATGTCAATGTAATACTGCGGTTAGTTTTAAAGATACATTGTCATGAAACATAATGTTGATCAAGGGACAATTTGAACCTCGTAGTAGCACTACATGTAGGTGAAAGGTCGAGCTGTGAGTGACAAAAAGTACGAGGTAGTCATCAGTGAGGAACAATAAGTAGACCATGATCAACAGACACAGTTTCAGACTCGACTGCTAACAAGACAAATGTGAACAAGTTTCCTGCATTCTCTGCCCAATGCTCACTTCCTCACTCACATACAGACATGCACACACACACACACACACGTAGGCACTCTCTTTCTCTTTCTCTCTCTCTCTCTCTCACAGTGCTGACACGCCCTCCAAATTTCTATGAAGTCTACCTGCAGCATGACAAGGCAGCTTTGAGTCAGTCACACCCTGGTTTGTTTTATCATGTGACTGTAAAGCAGTGACGTAATAAGAAGTTCTAGAAGAATCCAACCAGACTGCAAATAAAACAACACAGAGTAAAGAAAGCACAAGGTTTTACAACCAAACTAAATCCTGGATTAAAGCTGCTGCTTTATTTAAACCTGCTGAGGGACCATGGATGAAAATCAAATCCAAACCAAAATTGTGCAACACATGAAACTGCAGCAAATGCTCAATATCTACAAGCTCCTTTGCAAATTCACTAATATGAATAGAAAATAAAAATAACAAAGGCAAATAAATAAAGTACTGCAAGACAATGACAATAATGAGAACAGCAGGGAGGGAGAGGGATAAAACAAATACATGACGTTGTATGATAGAGCACTTTTAGTTCAGTGCAGAATTTTGACACACTGTGCATAAATTACTGGATTATTCACTGTTACAAATGGCTTTCTGGCACACAGCTGTGCAATGATTTGACTAATCTGCTGATAATCTAATTTGCTGCTGCTTGTTATGTTCACTGAGCAGCTTCTACCAACAGGACGAGTTGATGAAGCAGCATCTAGCCACGGACACTGCTGGAGATTGGGCAGGTAAAGATATGTCCAAACTCTTCATAAGTGCAATTCAGTGAGAAAACTGCAGTTATTTCAGTGCAGAGAATTACAAGCCACTGTTGTTTCAATTAAATCACTGTTGTTTTTAGACACATAAAAATACAGTAGGTGTGGAATATGTGGCCAAAATGTTGAGTGTAGGCTACACAAGCTTCTTATATTAAAGTGTTATTTTGCTCATATTTTCTAATAGTTCTAATTTAAAAGTTTGACACTTGACAGTATTCCTGTTCTTCTGGAGGTGCATGTGTGTAAAGTTAAACAAAGAGATGACAATATGTAATTTATTCACCACATGTCATTGTACACATTCAATATGCCTTCAGAGAAAATAATTTTATAATTTTATGGTGATGTCTTCAAATGTCTTGTTTTGTTTTGTCAACAGTCCAAAATCCCCCAAAAATTCTGTTTATTATTATTATGTGTGACAAAGGAAAGCTTCATATCCTCACATTTTTGGTATTTTTGCTTAAAAAAGAGCAAAAATGTTCCCTCTGTAAGCTTTACAATCTGCAAAGCAATACAACATCTTTTATCCCTAGACCCTTGATTCGATAAAGAAAAACTGCCCCCCAAAAAAACCCCTTTAACAGGGGAAAAAAATGGAAGAAACTTCAGGAAGAGCAACAGAAGGATCCCCCTTCTAGGATGGACAGACATGCAGTGGATGTTGTGTGTACAGAAGACTCCAGATGGCAGATTAATCACCTAATCTTTGTAGCTCTAGTTGAGTATTTTGTGGGGTCAAAACCAGGACTCTGGGGCCGCTTGTGTTGGCTAACGTCTTGGCTATGTTTACATTACATACAGAAAAAGCCCAGTTAGCCGCAATTCTCACACAACAGCAATGTGTCACTGTGGTTTGGCTACTCAGGTGTCCCAGGACCTGCTGTGCATCACGTCAGCATGAAACTGGGTCAGCAGCTCAACTGATATGCTGCAACTCGTTTCTCCTAGAAGCTTTTACTTTGCTTTTATCATGGCATCTATATTCTCTACAGCCTCCATTCTCCTAACTCACTCTACCAAAACATGACAACCTTGGATCACTTCTTACTAAAACTCCTGCTACAAACCACAACCTTATGCACGTGTTTATAACAGAAACTACTTAGCTACAGATCACCTCACACTGTAAGCAACAGGCATGAGGATGATCTTAAGGTAGCCAGATTTGCCCGTATTTACAGCTCTGAATAATAAAGTATCCCAGTTTCCAACAATATCACATATGTCGTGGCAAAATAAGGGCAGCTGTATTTTTGACAGGCTGACACTGTACTCGATCTGCAGAAATATGACACATTCCCTTGTTCAGCACTGATTATGGTGTGTTAGGTTACTAAACGGAATATTTTAAAATATTGGTTTACAGCTCCACTGCGAAGCATCTGCGAATCTGACTGTTTTAAATTTCCAAACCTGTGTGAGACTATTTCCTACAGTAGCTTGAACATCTTTGGACTGTGTCCAACATGCTGAATTTGTTACAACTGTCAACACTGCAACTATCAATTAAGACATGTCTACAGCGGAGTAGCTCTTTAAATTGATTCCAATATTTGTCTCATTATCTGAGGTCTTTCAGAGTCTACAGAGCCAGCAGGCTTTTAAGTACAATATACATGATAACATAAACCTATTATGTATCGTGTACAGCAGGTGAAGGTGTGCTGAAGTGTATAAAAGTGATGTGCACTAAAAATGAAATGATATGTTTGAATTTACTTGTGGAAGATGAAGATTTATATTTTCATTTCACGTCAGAAAACAGACTTCAACACTGGCTGTGAAGGAACAAAGTATTCTATACACGCTGATGTATTCTGAAGTGGAGTCCACCTACTTTCACTCACTAACTCACAATCTCAACAGATTTAGTCGGAAATAAACAGCACTATAGCAAAAAAAAAAAAGCCAAATATTCTCCAGCACATCAAGCTAAAACCAAACTTTTTTCAGTCTGACGGACGACACACTAAAAGGTTTAACATATCTTAATGACCTACCAGACGGTTCTCATCAAACACCTCCAGCAGCAGACGATGCTTCCTGGGATCAACCTGAAACATAATACAGACTGTAAACTCAAAAATACTGAACTACTGTGTGCAACTATGAGCCAGGATCAACGAAGCCCATGAATTTTTAGCATTTTATGGTCAAATGTTATGAAGTATAAAGTAAATTAATCCAGTTTCCTGTTCACTTTGTGAGGAAAAAAAAAGAAAATGTTCACATTTGGTGAATTTTCATTTTTCTTCACTTACTCTGAAAAAGAATTCTTCGTTCCATTTTGGGTCCAAAGTCTTCAGGTTACATGAGAGGGGAAAGAAAAAAAGAACAAAGATTATACATGAGTCAACTAATAAAAGACAGGTGTAACTGCAGATGTGCATGTTCACTTTGTCACCTTTTTTATTGTTTTAGTCTGAAGACTTGTTATTTCTCCATTGACAGGGTCATAGAGGGACAGTCTTGTATATGGATCGCTGTAACACACAAAGAGAGACACATTTAGATTCGGCTCTGGGACAGACATCCATCTCTAAAAGATTTACACAGTTACATCTACTTCCTGCTCTTGTATTAGTGGTTTGTGTGGTTTGTCCTCTGCTTCATGTCTAAATGGTAACAAAATACTTTACATCTTCATCTGATCACATCAGATCTGAGAAACATTAACATAATGGTTCTGGCTACTTACTGAAACCGTTAATTTCTCAACGCTGCAGGGCACTATGACATGCATTAAAACCACATCAATCAGTCACATCTCATTACCCGGTCATATCGCCACTTCAGGCCTACAGCAATGTCTTGTGATTGGTAATGTATTAAGTGACTGGTGTTTCATTACAATGATACCAATAAAGCAATTCTGGCATAACATGAAATACTGAACATATAGCAGATGAGACAGAAGAACAGCCGACAGAACTGACAATTCATTCATTCTTAATTATTGTAGATGCTGTTCTTAAATTACATCTAGATGTTATGAATACAAATTTTAAATGCTTTTCAAATAAATAATTTTAAAGAAAACTAAAAGTAGTGCAAAATCTTGGTGTGAAAGGGTTTTTAGAAAGAGGAATAAAGAGGCTGAAAAACAATAAAACTAAACATATTTAAATACATGAAATGTTTGTAATTTTTTAGCTATTAGTCAGTGTACAGTGAACTAAATAGAATTATATTTGAGAATTTAGAGAACTCTCTGGGGCTTTTTTCAATCGACACTCGTTACCACTTCCTGCTCTTGGAGGAGTTTCCAGCATTTCAAAAGTCTGAGCTGTTTGCGTAGGAGAAAATACCAGCGAAAAATGTGTGAAATGAATGCCCTGAATTCTCGATTCCTGCGTTATGTTTAAAGAATTCAGTATTTTCTCTTTTTCTTGTAGATAATGTCTAATCTAATGTACTGTGAGCCTTTACAACCCCAATAAAAACTTAATCAGGACTAAACATTTGTAAAAATTAAACCTGTGGTCTCTCTTTCAAACACGCTACTTTAAGATCTTAATGGTTGACTTGACCAGAATAACAGAGAAGAACACAAACTGACTTCATGGCTCACTGACAGACAAACACGGACTGTTGTCTCATTGGAAAATATTGTCATCACCTTCCTGTCGCTCTACACAAAACTCAGAGGATGCAGCTTCAGCACATTGTGATTGTCCAGCTTTACTGTTGACCGTAATGAGTAAAACTGTGGGGAAAAAGGTCACCGAAGTTGCACAAGAAGATGATGACATTCATTTTACAGAAAGTGAAACGTGAGGCATGGCATGACCTATTAAATGTGAATAAAATGTATACTCAGAAGTACACTTAAAACTATCAGGTGAATAATTGAAAATTATGTAGAAATATGAAAAAAATAAAGAAATTATAAAATGTCAAATATCCTCTGGTTCCAGCCTCTCAAATGTGAAGATTTGCTGTTTTTCTCTTTTATATATGTTTGTAATTTGAACATCTTTGAGTCACTTTGGGATCTGGAAAATTGTGACAGACATTTTATTATTTTCTGCTGTTTTATAAATGAAACAGTTCATCAAAACATACCTGAAACAGATTAACTAGTTGTTAGTTGGGCCTTGAATAAGTGCTACATATCAGCGACTTACCTGGCTCCAAGTATATCTTTTTTGGCCAGCCCAATTCCAGAAACGACTTTCACTTTTAGGACTCTGGATTCATCCTTAAATAACAAAACAACAACAACAACAACAACAAAGTTTATGAATGTGATAATGGCATCTTTACAAAGTCTACCTGGGTAACTGATGGAGATTTAAAGACAGAGATCAGAGTGTTACAGCAGCTAAATGACACATAAATCACAGACCAAACAACATAAGGACACTCAAAGAGGTTAATAACTAAAAACTAAAATAAATAAACATTAATTCTTAACTGGAAACTGAACTTAAACTAAAAACTATATTTGGGGGCAGCTGTGGTTCAGGAGGATGAGCGAGTCCACCACTAATCAGAAGGTCGGTGGTTTGATCCCCGGCTCCTCCAGTCTGTATGTCAAAGTGTCATTGGGCAATATACTGAACCAAAAATTTTGTGTGTGTGTGTGTGTGTGTGAATGGGTGAGTGAGCATTAGAAACACTAATGCGCTTTGGCTTTCGCTCCTGATGAGCAGGTTGGCACCCTGCATGGCAGCCTCTGCCATCAGTGTATGAATGTGTGTGACTGTAAAAGCACTTTGAGTGATCAATATACTAGAAAAGTGCTATAAAAATGTAGCCCATTTACTACATAACTACTATACTCTAAATATTAACAATGATTGTGCTTTGATAGATAGACAGATAGATAGATACTTTATTAATCCCAAAGGGAAATTAAAGTGTTACAGCAGACACTTGACATAAATCAAAATACAAAAACAGCAAGGTAAGAAAAAGAAACAAATACAATTAAAGGTTAATGGTCAGTGCAAGTGTATTATATACCGTATATGATAGTTTTTACTGGCATACTGTGTCTACCCCCCAGAACAATCACTGTTGTTTACTGTCCAAGATGATGTAACATCCTGACAATACTTGGCACTTATTCTCGTTTCCCACCATAGCCCCACACTCACTTACACTTTACTGTGAAGTTAAGTGAGTCATCCAGGGATTTCGCAATCAATCACTCTGGCTTTGCTCAAAAAGACTCTACAAGGCCTTTTAACAACATTACACCTGGTCTGACAACAACCTGGCGGCAGCCGTTGGCCAACAGTGAGGCGTTAACGGCTCCGGAGCCTGTTGGTTTCCTGATTTCCTGAAAAAGTCACCACATAAGGGCTCTTTCATTTGGTGAAATCGTGATAGCATTAGCTGGGAAGTAGAGGTGATCAATTCCATCGATTTTTCTATCAATGAGTAACGCATTTCAGCCCAATACCAAAAAGACAAATAACGTTAAGTGAAGCAGCTATAGTTAGATAAGTTAGTGAGTTAGCTCGCTAGGCTAGTTTCCATGACAATCCCGTGTGTGGCAGTTTAGCAGCGGTTAGCGTTAACTAGTTAGCCAGCAGGCTACCGACGCGGTCACATGAGCGGGCTCATTAACCGCTGGCAAATGTGACAGGGGCGTTAGTTTACCTCTTCATCTGTCTGAAGTCCTCGGATCTGTGGGGAAAGTGCAGCCATAATATCCTCAACCTCCTTTCTCCTCCCAAGGAGCGACAACGAGAAGAAGGAGAAGACAGTTGTCCGACCAACAGTTAAGACTCTTGTGGTGTTTTAGTTACCGCTCTACCTCTATTATTCCCTCTCTGTGTGTTTACGCTTGCGACGCTAGATACCGTGAAACTGACCTAGTGGTAAACTGTGACACCGTCGTCACTTACTCTATCCATCCTCCTCCTCCTTTTCCTCCTCCTTTTCCTCCTCCTCCTCCTCCTCCTCCTCCTCCGGTTCCTGTCGCACTGTCACTGCTGCACAAACCACTAAGAGGGCAACTGAGCGCATCATCAGTCTTTTACTGATTGTACTTGACACTGACCAAAATATTCAGATCCTGTACTTAACCCTTACATACTGTTTACTATTGTACACTACTATTGTATTATTGTACACTTCACAGTCATAATTAGTCTCTATACCAAATTTCTGAAGCACAAATCTTTCATAAATACCTCATCAGTCACAGATAAAATTGGTGATTAATCCTCAATGAAGCTTTCAAAGAGCAGAGAGAGTTTGTTCTTTAGTTTTTTTTTCTGTTTATGGAGCAAAAAACATTTACAAACACACTATATAATGGTCTTATGTCACATAACACAGGAGAACATAACGATTTCAGTGAATTATATTGAATGTGAAGGGTGCAATAGTGATTTTTGATTTTTCTTTAATAAATATGAGTCAAAACAAAAAATGTTTTTAAAATTTGAAATATTTCCATTTTTGTATATTCTGGGTCACATTAGGAGAAGTCATAACATTTGAGGCTAAAAGACAAAAGTGTTAAGGGTGTTTTTACTGCTCTGAAATGTAAAAATGGGTCAAATTTGACCCTAAATATTATGTAAGAGTTAAGTATTGGAAGGAGCCTAATACCACAATGTGAAAAACGTTACATAACTAAAAGTATTATCAGCAAATGTGCTTAAAGTATGAAACACTTCAGACACAATGGCTCCTGTCTGTTACATTGCCAGATATTACAATTTTGGATTTGTATTATTGATGCATTATATATAAACTGCATTATATTACTTGTATGAAGTAGAAGTAATTTTAATTATTTCACATAGCTAAACTATTTGATAGGTTAATCTGTAACAATGTATTTTATCCTACAAGATGGTGATACAGATTGTGAGTAACATTTATCTGTAAAGTAGCTATTCTCTAGAGATGTCAGGTGACTTGAGGGGAGTGAACAGTACAATATTTGGTAATCAAATCCTTTACTTAAGTAAAAGTACTATTACAGCAATATAAAAATACTCCATTACAACTAAAAGTCCTGCATGAAGAACCGTACTTGATTGGAAACCTCTGGTTTAATGTTTTTTATTTTAAAAGCTTGTTGTATTATCCATTGTGTCAAATCTTCATCTGAAAAGTAACTAAAGCTGTCAAATAAGTGTTGAGTAGAGAGTATAATATTTCCCTCTGAGATGTAGTGGAGTGGAAGTATAAAGTAGCATCAAATAGAAATACTCAAGTAAAGTACCTCAAAACTGTACTTAAGTACAGTGCTTTTGTTACTTTCCACTACTGCTGTTTGGTTGATCTGTAACAGTGTCTCTTATTTTAGCCTATAAGATATAGATACAGATTGGAAGTAAAGTATTAATCTATAAAGTAACTAGTTACAGTGTTTAGTGGAGTAAAAAGTACAATATTTTAGGGCTGCAATGATTAATCGATTCATTGATTAGTTGCCACCTATTAAATTAATCACCAACTATTTTGATAATCAATTAATCGTTTTGAGTAATTTCTTAAGAAAAAAATGTAAAAATTCTGATTCCAGCTTCTTAGATGTGAATATTTTCTGGTTTCTTTAATCTTCTGTGACAATAAACTGAATGTATTTGGGTTGTGAACTGTTGTGGATAAAACAAGACATTTGAAGGCGTCACCTCAGGCTTTGGGAAACATTGATCGACATTTTTCACCATTTTCCGATATTTTATGTACCAAACAACTAATCAATTAACTGAAAAAATAACCAGATAAACAAGTACCTCAAATTTGCACTTGTACAGTATTTTATAAACTGACACGGACTGTATATTTGCAGCTCAGTATGATGCAGGAGTTCAGCCAAATTCATTTAAATTAAGGACCAAGGATTTAAAGGTTTATTTGTCACACGCTGTAGCAATATATGTAGTGAAATGCAAATATGTGTTCTGAATTTGAATTTGTTGTTAATGTGAAATTCAGTTTTGCTCAGTCTCATTTCCAATAAAAACAGTCTGATAACTATCAGCATCTGCCTGATCAAATAATGAAACATATATGTCACGTTCACAGTTTCTTAAAGGTGAATTATTATTGAAACTATATTTACTGAAATGAAACAGAAAGCAACTGTTGCATGATCAGAAAACTTGAGGTATTTCTTATGGACTTATAAGTATTGATTATTTGTAGTTAATGTGACAGGATAAAAATGTACAGTTTAGAATCACTACCTCAGATTTAATAGTAGTAGTGTCATTAATGAGAAAATGTGTCAAGCAAGCCACCACTGTTACTGATATTGTGCAGCAATATTTGTGTGTCGGACACAGGAGGTCTGGAGACGTATTAACAGTAGGTGGTTATAAAAGGACAGAGAGACGCTTCAGGCTGTCATCAATCAAACAGTTTTGCTTGCTGGCTGTTTTCTCCTGTTGCACAAACAAGGAGAGAGTTCAAGTTTCTTTAGCTGCCTCACAGCGGGAGGGCTGGAAGTTTAAAAAAGGTGGTACTATTATTATGCAAAACTGTACTTTATTTTAAATTACAAATTGGCAACAATGGTTGACTTAGACATCTGATGTAATAGATATACTCAATTTATTAAAGAAATTAAAGAATGATCAGGTGTAACACATAAAAATGAGACCTCAAAATGAGGAAAACTAGAGCTCTAACTGCTGTTGCTCAGCTCATGAATGCAGCCTCTCATGTCAGACGTGGAGTGATGAAGTACAAAGAAATAAGTTTAACAAAGTTATTTTGGCGCTGTTGGCTCACAACGGTTTGAACCTGCCAGCCAGCTGGGGCCCCTCTCCGGGTACTACGGTTTCCTCCCACAGACCAAACACATGCAGGTTAGGTTAACTGGGGACTTTAAATTGCTTGTAGGTGTGAATTCGAGTGTAAAAGATTGTCTGTCTATATGTACCCTGTGATTGACTGGTGACCTGTCCAGGGTGTACCCCGCCTCTCGCCAAATGTCAGCTGACACTGGCTCCAGCTCTCCTGCGACCCTCTAGAGGATAAACAGTATAGAAAATGGATGGATGGGTGTTTGTTGTAGTTAAACCAAGACTTTCTGTGGCACTGATTTACCTCTGTCTTTCCATATTAGTCACTCCTTATTTGTTGTTTAATATGAAAATGGTTATTTCTTTAAAAAAGCAGATGATCTTTAAAAACCCTGCTCAACCATGCAGGTGTTTTCAATTATTTTCTGATTAGAGTCACACAGCAGACGTTTTATCTGGTCATAACAGGGAAATAACACTAATTACATTAATGATGGCTCTGCTGCATTTAGGTGTTCCAGTAAGCCATGCAGAATACTAGGATCCTGGACCTGCAAGACCCTGTAACAAATACAACCTTTACCAACTGTGCCGTTGTCTGCTGTGAAAAAGTCTAGTTCATGAGATCTCTAAACTTCATGAACTAACAGGAATGATAATGATAAAGCTGCACATTGTCGCACCCCAACAGGTGCAATAAAACTGACCAGAGAGTCATGGAGATGCATGATGTGTTTCTGCCCACCGTCCTGAGAGGAGGTCTAATCTGGTGAATGAAAGGCCTGTAGTGATTCTCAAAATGTAGTTCTGTTTAATTGGGTATAATTTGGGAGAGCAGTGGAATAAAGGTTAATGAGTGTTTACTGGTAAAAAAAAAAAAAATTGAGCCGGGAACTTGAGGACAGTCAACTTTCTCTCAATAGCTGCTGCCGAAGTGCCCTTGAGCACGACAGTTAACCCCCAACTGTAGGATAGTAGTTATACTGCTCACCTCCCAGATATTAATGTGATTGACTGTGCCTATTACAGCTTATTGTAATCAGTGATTTAATTACACGCTGATGAAAACCTGAGCTTTTCTGCCTAACAAACATAAGGAATACCATACTGTGATTGATGATGTTTTTCTTATTAAATGTTGTGGTCTAACTATAACAAATGATCTCCAGGGGTTTGTGTTTACTGAAGTGGCTTTTTGTGTGACACATAGATGAAGAAGCATGTGTTCCCTGCTTAGAAAGCTCCAGCCTTGCCTTTTTTTAGAAATGTCATGCAGACTTTAAACAAACACTGATTACAGGATACTGATGTACTTAAAAATGTTTATTCGTTTTAAAAAGACTTTAAAAACCGAGCACTTCCCCTTATAAAAGCACTTTCTAAAATGCAAAAAAAAAAAAAAAAAAAAAAAATCCCCTGTACACTCAACACAGCAACATAACTACAGTGGATGGCAGTTTTACAGCTCTGAACCACTTACAACAAGAGGAAGGGTAACGTCTTCGTAACACAAACATCAGTGCTAACCAAATAAAGCCAAATATTTTTACAGACACACAGTTAAGATAAACATTTAAAAAATGAGATGACGGATTCACAAACTAAATATAGATAAGAAAAGTTTGTCTAAAATATGAAATAAGAATCAAAATGAGATTATAAATTACAATGATACAATCTGCGTTTACAGGAGTTTAAAGGACTGTAATCTATATGAAACGTTGTCCATTGATTAACACACTAATGGATACAGTTTATCGCTTTTGGATTCTCATGCATCAGTGCATGAAATCAAGAAAGTAACTCTCACACAAACTTGTGCAAATATTTTCTGGGAAAATTTACATAAATGAGCCAAAATCCAGTCCTAAAAAGTTTAAGGTAACAAGAGTTTTTTAATTTCTTTTGTAATTCGCCACAATGTATTGGACAAAGTATTGTATATGACCTGTGATAATAAGCTATGACACTTAAAAGTACACTACATAACATCATAACAGTTAGGGCTGTGTGATAGGACCAAAATCTCATATCCCGATATACGTAATTTTATATCCCTATAACGATACGTATCACGATACAGCACATTTTCTGTAAATTCAATGAATAAATAGTTTCTGGTCTGGTCTACACTTGTTATGTTACTATAAGTACAATAAAAGCTTTGCAAGTAAAAAGCCAAGAAGAGTAATTTATTAATGTAATCCGCACAAAAGATGGACGAAAAATATTGCAGTGAAGATTGTGATTGGTGACACAATGAAATAAGGGATAGAGCGTAATATGAAACGATAGACATTTTTCTATCGTCACACCATATATATATATCGTCATATCGCACAGCCCTAAAAACAGTGCAGGTCAGATTATTGTGAATTCACGAGATTATGTGGTATGCGAGGTTACATCGCCTGTACAAACAACACACACTAAATGAATAGCAGTAAAACAAAACACGCTGAGTCACACTCCAATCTGTACAACAACTGAAGTTAATGTGACCAACAACACAAACACCCTCTGAGATCTAATGCTAATGTAATGCTAACAGTTCATGAATAAATTACAGTGTTTTATACCCCCTTTAAAACATTTTTACCTGTTGGGTTTACAAAAGAGCATCAACAACAGTAATGAAACGAACCCTTAATATTATTTAACATGTTTTTACAGTGCTGCAATTGTTTCCCCGTTTGTTATAACTCTTCAATATGTCCACCACATGGGAGATTTACATTAAACACCCAAGATCTTAGTGCAGGTTACATTTAAAAGTTCATCTTTGGTATGGACATAAGGCTCAGACACCAAAACCCTCAGGAGCACCTTTGAGATGATCTCATTTGTGATAGTGCATGCCTTCTTTACTTGTATCACTGTAAAGCTGGACTCTTCACATTTAACAAGTGGTTAGCTGTTAGCTACATTTTGATTGATTCCTCAGGACTGGCAGTGAAAATGTTCCTTTATCATCCAAACCAAAACACAGTGCATTTTAGTAAAGAAACACAGATATTGCAGATTGTCAGTGCAGTATGACGAGCGCTACGTTTGGAAATAGAGTTAGTAGTTCCTTTCACCTTCATCTACTTCGTCCATTTAGTCATTTTCAGATTAAAAACACCTTCAAATCAAAGGAGTAATTTTCTGAGTGCTAAAGAAAATTGGCTATAATTTTATCCTATTTTTATCTTCCTATAATTCTTCTTTATACGTTGAAAGTGCATAGAAGGGGTTGAATTTAATGCTCAGTTAAATGGTTTCTTTTATAAATGTCTTCCCTTTAATGAAGTTAAACTTAGTGAGCTGTTTGTTTATTGATATGGGGAAAGTAATATGTCATTATTTTTGCCATATAGTGTGTTGGTGGTATTTCTTAATATATATATATATGGATAAAACAATTGTATTATATTATACTGACAGCTCTTGCTTCATGTTCTACTAGTCCGGTCTGAACTTGGACAAACTGCTTTTAATTTTAGTGCATCTGATACTTCAAAATCAACACTCAGACCTTTTGGACACTTCAGAACCTCCCAACCTCTACTAGCAATTTTTTTACATGACTGTATTTTATTTTATATTTTAATTATTTTAATCTATTTGGAATGTCTTAGGGGTTTTTTACATAACAGTATTATATTTTACATTTGAATGATCTTAATCTATCACATTATCTTCCTTAATTGGTACATTTTAATGGCTGTTTTTTAATGAGCTAATGGAGCTAATAATACAGGTTGAATGGATGAATGAAAGTAAGAGGGTTTCATTATAATATCTACATTTTTATAGATAGAAAAGTCTTTACATTTTTGCTAAATGTGGCTTATAATAATTATTCAGAGTGCATAATGAGGCTTAAATATATTATTGACATAATCTTCAAATTGTCTGAGCTCTGCTGATGTTGCTCAAACTCAAATCTCTTAATGATTAAGTGAATACGACCAGACAAATGTTACAATATCAAAAATGAAAGTTGAGCCACACATCGCCTCCTTTTATGGTTCTGATAGAGTTGACTATAAACAGATACCCTTCATGCTCCATCAAGGGGAACAATCTGTAAGGGCAGTAACATCATTATGTTTATATAAATAGCAATCATGCTAATTCTTCAGCAAGAATATATTCATGGGATGGATGAATTTGGGTCTATGTTCCCGTCACTAGATGGGATTTCTATAAGTCAGCGTACACTTATAAACATGTAAGCAGATTCTCCGCTAAAGTTAACGTGTTGTATTTTCTCAGGTGGCTCAGGAGCGTCTTCATAACGCCAGTGATACTTCCAGTTGTTTTCAGCCAATCTACATTGCACATAAATGTTTCCATGATGAGAGATCATTAGTTCAGTTGTAAACATATTCTACCTTATGTTTTAATTAGATGATGCCTGCAGTTGCCAAGATTACGAAACAATGATATCCAGAAATATTGCTGGCTTATAAATAATGATCTTGTTTCACTCATTTTCAGATGACTTTATACTGAAAACTCAATGGCTCTGTTCTGAATTTAAATGGACTTTTTAGTGAAATATAAAACACAAAATGAAAAACACTTATTTTATTTTGATTGGTTTAGTTTTAGGTATTTTTTGTTCAATACTTTCGTTTACTTGTTGGAAATGCTCTTGAGAAGAAAAAAAAACAAACAAAAAAAACATGAGGTGATGTTCTCTGACGAAAAGAAACGACCAGCATTTTAATCAGAGTCTTGCAGCATCATTTTAGTTCAGCGTGGCACTTAAACTGGACAAACCTCATGGTGTCCAGTGTTGCATTATAAAGTGTAAATGCCTGAAAAATAAATAAAACATACAGCAACCAAAGATTAACATGTTCAACATGATTTAAAGAAGCTCTACGATCAACCAATCAACCCAACAGTTGGATGATCTTTGCTTTCAAGCCACTCGAGTCCGCTTGAATGTCCCGTCTCGCTGGTGATTTGCTGAAACAGCTGATCATTTGCCAACTCCTCTGGAGTGGCATTTTGATATTGCTGCTGATTGGGGTCAAACAGAAGGTTTGTGTCCAGTGCATTAAGGTCATTGATGCTACTGGAGAGCTCCGATGTCATTCTGATTTCACAAGGGAAATCTGTTCCCCCTGTAGTTAGCTCCGACACCTGTTCCATGAGCTGATTGCCAGCAGTGAGGCTGTTGTCTGTTAGGAGGTCTTTAACGGAGAAATCCAACTGCTGGTGCTGCTGTAGCTCTTGCTGCTGCTGTGAACTCAAAGTTAGCAGCATGGACTGGGCCTGCTGCTCTCCAGAGGCTGATTGTACTCGGCTGTCACCTGCAGAGAGAATCATTTGTTCATTAATAGCATTTCCGATGAGGTAATTCGGCCTTTGCAACTTGCAGCTGCTGGTGGAGTCGGAGGCCATCAGGCTGAGGTGGTTGTCAGTGCAGGAGAGGTTGGGGTCAGACTCAAGGATCTGAGTGAGGTTCATGCGTGCCGTGTAGCTAGAGGGTAAATTATTGATGCCCAGACCCCTCACGGTATCGTCGTGGTCCCCGTCCATCTTGCTCAGCAGGACGTCGGTGATGTTTTTGCTGTTGCATTGTTGGCCCGGCATGGGCAGAAGCTCAGTTTGCATCATGATGTTGAGCGGCACAGAGCGGCTCCTCTGAGCCAAGCTGCTTGCCCCGAGGTTTCCCTGACTGTTGGCGAAGATGTTTAACACTTCAGGTGTCACTGGAGAGTTAAATGGAGACACGCCTGAACGGGGGATATGGGGAAGGCCATTGTTTCCTGTGTTTCCACTCAAGTTCCTCTGATGCACAGCGGGGCTTACGCTGCGACATCGAAAGGTTCCAGTTGTAGCTGGGGTGTTGGTGGCTTTGTTGTCCAGTGGGGCAGGCACCGCAAAACCCTCCTGTTTGGCCATACTGGCTACCTGCTGCTGCACAGGCGAGATGGGAGTCAGGCGGCCAAAGTGGCTGTCATGGTGCCGTGCATGAGGGATGGCGAAGGCGTGAGGCTTTTGAAAGTGGTCATCTCTAAGGCCCTGATAGCTGGGTAAGATTCCCACTCCACTGTTAGACTTGTTTAAGTTTCCACTGCTGCTGTTGTAACTGTTGTTCATCCACTCCAGCCTGGCCTTGTCTGGGTGGGTGGCCATTGGCCTCTGCATGGGCTTGACAGGGCTACTGGAGACGGTGCTGCCGTCATGGAAACCAGTGATGTTGGAGTTGATGGGTGTAAAGGCGAAGGGGTTCCTGCACTCCACAGGACTGGGCGGCACAGTGCTGCTGCAGTTGGAGTGCGGAGTACCAGCTGGGGTGTGACGACTGCTTCCCAGAGCACTGTCCACTGGGGTTGTGGAGGCAATGCGGGAGCAGGGGCTCTCTCCAGTCAGACCTTGGGCTCCTCCCATCATTTCTGACGTGGGTGTGGGTGTCGGGGTTGGAGTTTGGATTGGGTTGCTGCTGCTGCTGTTTGCAGTGTGGTAGAAAGCAGTCATCGTCTGATTGGTGGACATTATGTTGTCCGGCATCACGGCCTGTTGGCCTTGCAGTGTGACACAGTCTCCAAACTCCTGCATGTTGTTAAGTTTCATCTGCTCTTCCATCTGCACCAGCTCCTCTACTATGCTGTCCTGAGTTACATCATCATCAAAGGTAAAGTAGTCCATATCCGTCTGCATAGGGACCTGACCTGACGATGAAGCTTGATCCAAAAAATCCATGGGTTCAGTAGCGGGGTTGGGCTGAGTGTAGGTCTGTTGTTGAGCTCCTTCCAGACTCCCTGTAGTTGAGTTTGAACTCCTAGGATCACCTGAATGTTTCTGGAGGCCGGGATTATTAAGTATAGCATGCACGTTAGCCATTGTGTGCCCCTGCTGTTGCTGTATTAATGCGTGACTGACTGAGGTGCTAGTTTCCATAACAGTGGAAGTGTTTTTCCTCTGCATCAAGCTCTGTGTTTTGGCAACAGTGTAGAAGCCACTGGCTCTGAAAGAGGAAGTGCATAGTGTTTGGACTTGAGTGGACAAGACAGAGTTCATCTTCATCTCAACCTCCCTCGTGGCAGGTGCACTTTCAGGTCTAGCTGGAGCTCCTGGACGGGGGACCATACCAATGGTGTTTCTAATCCCATATCCAAAGCCAGCAGCGCCCTCTCCTGGCTCCTGCAGCATAAAAACCCTTTTGACTGGAGAAACGACTGGGCTGAGGCCGGAGCGTTTCCTGAAGCTCTTGGTAGACAAGAAACCTTCCTTTGCTGGTGTTACACTGCTGCTTTCCCCAAATGAAGGTGCTCTGCTGGTGTTCAACACAGAGACAGTGCTGGTACTCTGAGTGGAGGGAGATAAGTGCAAAGTGCTTGTATTATTAGTGTTATTATTGCCGCCTTCAGTAGGTGCCACAGTGTTGGTGTTTGAGGAGGGGTTTCCGTCGTATTTAGAGCCAGACGTTTCCTCCAGACCCAGGAAACCTCTAGTCTGAGGTATGGGCACACTGGCGGCCCTCTGTACAGCTCCTCCAGCCCTATTAGCCATTTCTCCCTGAGTCAAAATGAGACTGTTGGGATTTTGGTTTTGGCTGTTCTTGTGTATAGCTTCAACTTCCATTTCAACATCGACGGTATGAGTGTTAGTAGCCTGCCCCGGCCTGGCCACTGGGGCCAGAACGGGGACAGCAGAGGCACTCATGCTTTGACTGGAGCCGACTTCCTCTGCAATTGTAGCACTGCTAATGCCCGCAGATGCCGGCCGCAAAGTAGTGTTTGTAAGGGAAGTGGTGGTGTTGCTGCTGTTGGGTGCAAGCGATATAGCTGTCATCTTGACCAGACTGACTGGGCTGACATGACACGTAGTCATCACAGTCTTAATGGGGCTGTTGGCGATGATCATGGTGGAGGGCGAGCGCAAAGTGATAGCAGTCGTGGATGAAGGCTTGGGCAGGATTTGGGCATAGCGCTGCCGAGCTGTGCGTTCCCCCGCTGGACTGGTTAGAATATTTTGGGGGGGTTTGGGGCTTTGTTTCAGCAGCTGGGCTGGCTGGGTCACCATTTGGAAGTTAATAGGCAGCACTTTGCTATCCCCCATTCCCACTGGACTGGGAGACATCAGCTGCCTGCTCCTCTGTACCTGCAAAGATGGAAGAGTGGAACAAATCGAGATGATAATCATAAGACCACAACATTGTTTGTTTGTTAGATTTTCATACAATAATCTTCAAGTTTGAATCCAAATTTGAACATTCTTTGAACCTTTTATATTTAACATTCATCACCTACACGTGGGTATTGTAGCTTAGTATTTTTAGCTGTTACACAGTTTTGTTGTCATCTTTGAATCTTCAGCTGTTTATGGTTATTCTCTAATTCCAGGAAATGGTCACTTATAGTGACACAGTATTGTCATTAGCTATAATAACTCTGCTGATGGGATAATCTACATAGTAGGTAAAATACAGTCTATGTTTAGTGTGAGACAGAGAAACACCAATTTTCATTCTCTATTTGCATGATGTTTCTTTAAGGAGACTAGAATTTATTTTAAGTACATAGATGTGACGTCTAAATGTCTAAACATATGAAAACTCAGTGATATTAGCTGAGCTACAGAAATGAGCAGCAAATTTTATTGAACATAGTTTATGTTTTGGTGACCACAGCAAAATGAATTATTATTTGTTTTAACTAATCATCTTTGATAACTAAGCGGACAAGGTTTTAGATCAGGAATTAATGTTTTTCAACAAATGTCAGTTACACTCATATCCAAACAAAATTCCTTACTGAAATATTAACAGACGTTGAACATTTATCATTGACTGATTCTGTAAACACATTTTCATATTCACCTGTTCAGTGTTTACTGAGTAATTAAACTGGAAACAAATAAGTAAAAATGAATAAATAATAAAATAATAATGTAATTTAATGCAATGTGCATTAGTCTGATACTTGTTTAATGTCAGCACATATAGGATTTACTAATTTATTAAAATGAAATCATGAGGTGTAATTTTGAAAACAATGCACCAGTCAGACTGTATTTCTCTTTTCTAATTAATTAATCAACTCAGTTGCTATATATTTTTTTTAAAAACTGGTGATTTTGGATGCAAATTAGGTTTGTTAGTTAGCATTTTTTTTCCTCTGAGGTGAATCCAGATGACAGTTCAATATTACACTCAACAGTGTACTCCACAGAGAGACCTGCTTTCTCACCGTGATGGGACTCGGGACGGCAGCAACCACAATGCCTATGGCTGGCTGAGGTGACGGAGGGATGGGGCTACCACAAGGCACACTGTCTGCTCTCTTCATTTGTCCCTCTCCAGGTAAAGGGGAGTGCAGCTTCTGTTCCTGTTGCTTCCTCTGGATCTTCCTCTGGAGCTGCTGCTTTGCATCGACAGTGGGCGATGACAAGGTTGTCACTTGAGGCTGGAAGGAATGAGCCTCAGCAGTGGGGACGAAAGCTGAGACCGTCTGCGGGGCCGTAACATCTGAATAAAGGAAACAGGGAGATTTAGATCTATCAAGCTACTGTTATTAGTAAAAGTAATAACTTATATCATGACGTAATGAATATGCTTGAGTTACATGTACAAATCGTCTGATTACAGCATTATAGAAGGCGACACATTAACTCAATGAGAGCAGTAACAGACAACGGCCACCAGATGTCTCTGTCTACTTCTGTTTTTCACACAGGGGGCATCAAGCCAAAGCAGACTTGCCCACCTGTTTTAGTGCCGGTCATAATGGTGAGAGCTGCCAAAGACTTGTTGCTGATATAGTGGCTGTCGATTAGGAAGCGAGCCAAGTCTTCCACAGTATCGAACTGGCGTTTCAGCACCTTCTGGGCCCACTCGCACACCAGATCGCAAGCAGCGTATCGCACTTCTTCTTTTATGCAGCTCAGCTGGCCTGAAGACTCCAGTACATCACACTGGAGCTGAACACATTAGATATGTGGTTACATGTTTGACAGACTGCATAACAGGACAGTGACAAAGTCAGAGTCAGAATAGAAATGTTTACAAGAAAGATGTGAATGTGCTTACTCCGTCTCCTGGTTTGTGTAGATCCAGACTGGGTAAAGATGGCATGTGAACAAAAGGCCTCTTCCTTAGTCCGCTATAGCAATATGTAAGCTGGTGTTAAGATAAAAAAACATGTGATTCCAGTAAATGAACATATGCTGCCTAATCAATAACAACATTCAACAATAATTACATTTATAGACATCTAAAACTACCACCTCATGTCCATATCATGATATTCAAGTGTTTAAGAACACTTTGCTTGAGTAAAACTACACAAATTTAAAATAAAATGAAAATTTGTATGTGTTTAATATGTTGATACTGAACCAGCAAAACCTTTTTCTTATTACTTTACAGATTCTTTCAATTAGTGTTTATGTTGTAAATATTGTGTACATCCGAAGAAAACGATTCCTTCTACATGAGCGATTTGTTATGAGTTTGAAGTAAACTCCCTTTAACTGGCAAATATTTAAAGTTTTTCCACATCATAACAAAATTAATGAACTATGACCCCACCTTAGACAATTTATTGACCTGGATGACTGAGAGTCATGAATATAAACCAAACTTTATACTTTGACGTCATCACAAAAGTAGAAAACAAAAAATCACGACTGCATCGTGAAGGTCAAGATCACAGCGATTCCCCCTGAGGGTCTCTGTATTATGCTACTGCTTCCGAGGCAGAGGGGGACTTTATTTCATTTCACATCTATATTTAGAGAGCTTATGAACTACAACAGCAGATGGTCTGTGACCAGAGACAGAGGCCAGACTGTTACAATCCATTCCAGTGAAGGATATTTTGACTTTCCTCTCATGCCAAGTCGACGTGCCTTCATGTTCGGGAAGACATTTTTCATCATTTTTCCAAAGTCTGCAGCACTGAGTGGATGGTAGTTGAGATTGTCACAGAAGCTCCTGTAAGAAATAAGTAAATGTAATTAAGAATACAGAATGAACAAAAAACAAGTCAGTGTTACACCAAACTATTTTTTAAACTCTAAAATTCAATTTTCGTCATTGTGTAATAATGTTGGTTCAAACAATTAAAGCTGCTCTAATAAATATTATTATGTTAACAATGGATCTGATTAAAATTATTATGTGAAGGGCTCGCTCATGGTGACAAACCCACAGAAAATGATCACTTGACTCTGCGTTTTAGTGTCTTTTAGCTCATTGTTTTGTTTTTACTGCCTGCTGCTTTACTACTGTGGTTCAGTCTCACTGCTCTCATTAGCGTTGTTTCAAGTTGCAGCAGGCAACTCTTTTCAATAAAAAAGCTCTGATAAACCCACTGTACGCTACCTGCACAGCACTAAACAGCAAATAGATAAAGTTAGTGATTAGCTGATGAACATAGTGGAGCATTTAGCAGCTAAGGAGACAGATATCTCCTGAAGTTCATGGAGACCAAACCAGAGCTAAAAAGAGTTTAACGAGTGACTTAACATCCCTGAAAATCTTTTGTTTTTGCTGACAGTGGTTTACAGGTGTATCCAGAACGTAACAGGTGCAACAAAGCACACCTCTGATGAAACACTGCTTTTCAGTCAGGTGGTAAGTTGCTTTTTAATGTGATAATATGTCATTTTTGTTTTTAAAGCTTGTTGTGCTGCCCCCAAGTAACCAAAAAAAAATCACTTAATGTAGCTTTAAAGGTATAATATGTAAAGTTAACCAAGAAGAACTGCAACAGTTGAGTTGCAATAGTGATGTAAACTCACAATTAGACAGATTTATAAAATTAAAATGAAACTCTAAAATTACCCATTTCTGACATTCTTGTATTGTGGTTGATTCTGCATCATCCCCATTCCCCTCTTACATAAAATGCCTTTAATAGGTAATATTGGGAAAACATCCCAAACATGCACCATATGCAGACATGAATCTGTCTACCATTAATTGTAGTCCATTCATTCAACTCCTTCTAACAATGTTGCTTGGTACAATCATTCTTGTGTTCAAAGTATGAGTTATATAGAAGCTCCACTGAGCATTTTTATACAAAATCTACTTTTCAGGTACCGTTGAGCTTTATTTGGCTGAATAATGTCAAGGTGTTGAAATGTGTGTGTGGGGAGGGGGTGCTGGAATCTTCAAATATCTCCGTCATACTATTTCAAGCCCAAAAGCTGGATGTTTATTTTTATAATGAGATGGAAAACTGTAACAGTTTATGACCTGTAAAATATTGAACATAAATGAAATAACTCCCATATCTGTTGTGACAACTGTGCCTGTTTCATTGTAAAAAAAATTAAACGTTTCATTGTTTTGGAGTGAAAGCACATTACTTCTCTTTGAAGCCTTTTCACCTGTCTATCTGAAAGGCGCCAATATACTTGGGGCCACTGTATTTCTGTTCTAGTAGAGTTAAAAAGACAGTTACATAACACTGTCAGAGCATTTCAATGACTGTCTCAGACTTTCCATTCTAATATTACCGACACATGCTGCTCGGTGATTCCCATGCCTGCAGCGTCTATTTATACTGACGCTTTAGCCAGCAGTCATTCAGAAGAGAGAGAAACACGAACATTATCAGCTGTTAAATAGCTGATAAATAGTCAAATAAAGTGATAAACAAAAACTGTTTCATTCTGTGTGTGGTTTATACAAAAAGTGCTTAAAGAAAGTCTCAACAGTAGCAACAAAAACCTTTATTCTTATTAAAGAAAATGTGGAATTTCTGTTAAAATACTTTCTTTCTCTGTCAGTGTGCTGTTTATACCTACTTGTATTCATCATAGACCTCCTGTTTGGGGAGAGAGGTCTCTGGGTATTCCTCTAAATGATTGCGGATCCAGCTGAACGCATGCATCTGCTGCGTGCGGCTCGATGACAGGGCACTCTGGTCACTGAGGAAAGATGTGGATTAACAATTAACAAGCGACGAAGCATAAGACACTTCGCTGACGCAAGTCTCCGTAACATTAGTCCTGAGGGATCATCCTCAACAAAGCTTCTTCTAACCCCTGTGTGTTAAACTGGTAGTACTGGTCAACTGACTGGATTGTACACCAGCTGACTAATATCCTCCCAAGATATCAAAAATATAAGCTCAACTGAAGCATAATTTCTACATTTTCATCATCTGTCCCTATGTCTAAAAATCAGGTGCATCTTTACCTTTTATCAGTGCTGCTGCTGTTGGGACCAGAAGGCAACTTCAGGTAGAGGTAGAGTTTTTCAATGTCTGAGAACTTCTCGACATCTTGCTGTAAAGATAGAAAAGGGACAACAAAGGGGAGTTTTAATAATTGGGTTTTTAATTCATCAGCACAAAGTAATTTCCTGCCATGATTTTTAAAGCAGAGGTGGTTCTGTTGTAACTGCAGAGCACATACATACTGTTGGATAATTCATAGCAGTAAAGGCTGTAAATGAGGCTGATTTTGTCTAAGTTTTGCAACTATTTGCTCCCAGTGACACAGTTCAACAGCTCATCTGCCTTTTAGGGCTGAAACTTTCAGTTAATTTTCAGTTAATCAGCAGATTATTTTCTCAATTAATCAATTAACATATTCAGATGTCTTGTTTTGTCCAACCACCGTTCCAAAACATAAAGATGAGAAATTACTATCATAGACCACAAAAATAACAAATACAGAAAATATTGACATTTGAGAAGCTGAAACCAGTGAATCTTTTGCATATTTATTGACTTGACTTAATAGTTGCTGATTCATTTTCTTTTTCTTCAAATAATCGATTAATCAACTAATCGATTCAGCTCTACTGCCTTAATTATAGTAAAGGAGTAAACTATTTGCTTATTCTCAGTACAAACGTGACAACAACACAAATAAGCAGCCATGTCTGAAACTGAAAAAGATGCTAATACAACTTGAAAAAGTTAAAAACAGTAGGGATGCACAATATTATCGGCACGTCATCGGTATCGGCCGATAAAAGCTCTAAAATGAAATATCGGCATCGGTGAATTCTGCCGATTATCAGAGGCCGATATGTCGCCATCTCCTCCACCGCCTGACTGTGCTTCCCTTGATGGACTGTGTCACCCTGACGGTCCCGGTGTTTCCTCCACAGGCTCCACTTCACTCAAGCTGCCCGTCAGACCCGCTGCTTCTTCCTACTTTAACCTGAATAACAAACCGGGGCTCATTGCTCCACATAGAGAGCCAGGGCTAACATTAGCTGGGAGGCTAGCGAGGGCTAGCTGGCTGTGCTTCCCTCCGGTCATACTGCGGCTAATGCTCTGCTATCCTCCCAGCTAACGTTAGCCCTGGCTCTCCATGTGGATCCAACTGGACCACTGAGCCCCGGTTTGTTATTCGGGTTAGAGTGAGAAGTAGCGGGTCTGATGGGCAGCTGAGTGAAGTAGAGCCTGTGGAGGAAACGCCAGGACCGTCAGGGTGAAACAGTCCATCTAGGTGCTGCGGTGTTCGGCTGCACAGATAAGAAATCCTTTGGCTGACAGGATGTACCATTCTGTTTGAAAAATAAAAAAAAAACTTCAACTTCTTCTTTTTGGTTTATAATGGCGGTTAACAACCAGCGTATTAGGTGCATTACCACCACCTTCTGCTCCGGAGTGTGGACCAGAGATTAAATCCTACACATTAATCCTGTCTGTCCTGTCTGTCTAATAAACTCAAAGAAAACTCTACTGCTCCACCAACTTGGCAGGTTCATTAAAGTTTTAATGCTGAGCTCCTGAACTCCAGTCCTCCTAAATTCTTCCTTCATATATTATCTTTCTTGATCATAGTATAATCTATGCTTGTATACATAATAGTCTCCTCAGCCAGCTGGAAAAAAATATGTGCATATATCGGTATCGGCATCGGCAATCGGCCACAATGAGTTGGAAATATCGGCATATCGGATATCGGCAAAAAATCCAATATTGTGCATCCCTAAAAAACAGTACTTAAAAAAACAGCTCAAACATCTAAAGCACATAACAATATTTTGTTTATTTTGTCTTTATCAAGGCAGCTCAACGAGTGAATATTAAATATTTCATCAAAACCCAGCTTCTGTAAATATGATATGATTGAGTGACTAAAGTAGGAAACATCTTGTCTTGTAAATCATGCCGGCAGTGGAACATTTTTCAGAATCTTGGATGCTGTTCTTCTCTCTCCCCTCATTTCCTGTCACCTCTCATCAGTCTACTATCAAATAAAGGAAAAATAAACTAAAAATATACTAAAAATATACTTCAAAAAAGATATAAACATACAAACAAAAGCAAAGTGAGTCATGATAAATCAAATAAAGGCACATTATGTTAATACATACAGTATACTTAAGATCATGCCTGCTCATTCAGCTTTTTGCATGGTCATCTTGAACCTGTCACTCTCATTCATTCATACCCAACACACACAGACCAAGACCCTGATCTACAAACAGCCTTCAGCCCTTCTTACACCCTCTTCAAAGGGAAAAGGAAACATGATAAGTTTAAATTCTTCCTGCTTGAACGGCATCATGCATCTGTATAGTTTTCCATTACAGTAACAGTTTGGTTCCTAAAAACAAAAAACCTATTAGTTACACCAACAATTTTCTAAGAGATCAGGGACAGAAACTTTACTGAACTTAAAGGCAAAATCTGTGATCAAAATATAAACAACAGAAATTTCAAAACACAGGATCTGAACCTGCTTTCAAATATATTGAAAGGCTTTTAAACACAATGTCCTAAATTACAGACAAAACTAAATGTAATTTATGAAGGTTTTGTGATGATTAAGGTTTAAGTATCAGTAATGTGTCGGCATACAGTAGTAAAACGAGCCAATGTTGTGAATTATGATTCAATTATGAAATTCATGAAATACTTATTTTTATCTATACTGTAATTCGACCTAAATGTTTAAAAGTTATTCTATCTTTATGCTTTTTCATCTCTCACAAAACCAGTTAAATCTACAGATAGGGTTTAAAAGCAGTCATCTTAAAATTAGAAGCTTAGTACCTTTATGTTTTCTATTGCTTTTTGATAATAAAACAGAGTGAGGAGAGATTCGTTAGTGTCAGGATTTAATAAATCAGGGTATTTTGTAGACTGGGAACCGGATCCATGAGGGAAACCTCTACCTGAAGTTACATCTACCACTGAAACAAAAAGGACAACATCATCTGCAAACAGTAGAGATACAAACCTTACATTACCAAACTGGCACACCCTAAACTTCATTCTGTGTCTTAATATACGTGTAGACAGGATTAGCTAATTTCCATAACCTCTTTATTATCTTCATATGTCTTCTGCTCTGACACTTCTGTTACTACCTATTACATGGACAGGACAAACCTGTTCACACAAGCTTTGTTTAAGCCACACAGAAACAGTGGAGCAGTAGGTTTCACAAACAGCTCAGCAGGAACACGCTGAAGAAATAAGGGAAACCATCTGATGCAGCATTTTCAGGGAGCAACCTTTAGAAGAAGAGCATCAAGTTTGAAACAAGCTGCAACCTGAGTAGCTCCTCCTCAAAGTGAGCCAATTAAATGTCACTTTGCTCCTTTTTTCCCAAGGTTTAAAAAGAGAAGTACCTCATTATTCATCAGTTAGTTATTTCCTCAGTACATGTTTTATAGAGTAATGAGTGATGAGGGATTACATGAGGGAAGGCAATCTTGGCACCACGGTGCAATTGTGGCATAAAAGATGTTTCGGGATACACTGACTCGTACAGTGCGACAGAGCTGGACTGCAGGTCTATACAGACAAAGTGGAGACAGCAGCATTTTAGAAAATTAAGCCCTAAACCCTGAACACAGGACATTTTAATGTCACTTGGGATCTTCTCAAAGGGCACCATCTGACAGTGGCTCAAGACATTTCCCTGCCCCCAGTTCATCTTTTGCCTTCCTCTCTTGAGCTGCTGCGTGGTTTTCAACAACCTATTTGATGCTGTTCAAAAGTCACTTAAATCAGTCTCTTCAAATGTGTCTCACACCTGAGCTAGCTGGGAGGACAATGAATGACTCCGTCTCTGAGTCTAACAGTGTAGAGATATCAAGCAAGAGTATACTGTATGCAACTCGAATCCTCTGCTTTTAACTCTTCCCTCAGGACAGCTCACTCACACACACACACACACACACACACACACACACACACACACACACACACACACACACGTCCACACACTGCCAGCACATGCCTTCACTCAGACACTTTCACCACTTTTAAATGGCTCCTAAGAATAAACATACTCCGTCCTTCTTTTCTAATTCGCTTCTTTGTTGTTAGGGAACCGCAGATCACCGACGGCAGTAGTTAACACAAACAGAGCAGCATCGAGGAATATGAGTAAATACACATAATTCTCATCGATAAGCACTGTCATTCTTAAACTAGCAGTTCATTTGATCTATGGGCTGCATTTCAAATGCTTTCGTGCTAAAAGGGTTGTGGTAGATCATTCAGACGACTTCCCCGGCCTTTTTAGTGACTCACCTCCTGCCCTGCTGACCTGCACTGTCAATGTCTGTATGTTACTGTGTCTTCAGCTACGCACAATTAACTAATTTCCAGATACCAACTGAGAATAAGAACACAGTATCTCAGTGTCCTGCTTCACTTTTTCATAACAATTGATTACACTGGTTTGGTCATTGCTGTTTACTTTGTCTCTATTCTGTACACTGAGCATTTCTGATATTTTGCCAAAGAATTTTTTATTTATTCTAAACATAAAAACTATTAACAGTACATTTAATACATTGATATTATTTCTGATTGCAAAGAGGGCTGATAAAAGTGATTTCAGTTGAACTTTCATGTGTCACACCTCGAGACACAACGTCCCTACATGCGGAGCTATAGCCAACCAGTAGGGGTCACTAGTGCAATACATTTTTCTGGCTTCAGCTGTGCCCTCTATAGGTTCATCTTGAAACACATTAGCTGAAATATTAGCTGTCATTTCTTAAAATGAAGCCGGGAGCCAAATAAAACCCATCAGAAAACAATAGTGTTTCAACTCTACGTGCATGGACAACTAATAAATGGCAATTTATAGATTAAAGACGTGTCAAGAATACTCACCACAATGTTTTCCACTTTGGATTGAACAGATTTGCTGGAAAAATAAAGACATAGTATAAATTAGTATCGACGCTGGTGTAACATGAGCGCTTGAGTCCAAAGTGTATTTATTTATAAAGCAGAGGAATGTTTGGTATGAAGCGACCCTCCCTTCAGCATCTCTCAGGTCATGTATCCCACCACCATGAACACATGCTGTCATATGTAAAAAGAGAGACAGGCACTGAGTTAACAATGTCTCGGTCAGTTTCATCCCATTTGGATTTCAACTTGAGGGAAGAACATGATGAAATACACCTTTTACTCCTGGGTGTTTTTAGTCATCACATTAAATCACATTTTTTAAAAAGTGAAAAGAAAAATTAAAACTACACAGATACCTTCTAAGAGTTTTCCCAGATGTTTTATTGTGATGTGTGATTTGTATCTATATGTTCATGCTTTCTGTATATTCCTTAGTAAAAGGAGACAGGCACAAGGTGCAGAACAAATCACTTTTTTGTGACAACAAGAAATAAAAAAATCCCACAAAAATAAGCATTACATTTGTGCTGATTCAAAGCATTGGTGCAAAGAGTCAAACTAGTCACATGAATAACTTCTCCAGGTTTAGTTCCTAATCTGCAGACAGGTCAGGCCGTTGACTGTGAGACAGAAGTTACGTCGCATTTAAAGACTCTTACTCAGACGGCACCGGCCTGAATCAGGAGACGGCTCTAAGCCACGACAAGAACAGGTCACTTTAATTCACTGTTACTAGGGGGCCAAGGATTTCCCAGTGCTGAAAGGACTTCATTAAGCTGTTTGCAAGGCAGATTTGGCAGGTCCACTGAATGACACCTGAGGCCAGTTTTTGCAGAGACTTCCATTAGAAAAAAAACAAAACAATCAAAACAGATTGAATCAAGAGATCCTTTGAATCATGTGTATTTATCCAGGTGTAATTCAGTCACTTATATGGAGGTTTGAATGAAAACCAGCACTTCACTATCACTCAACATGAACACAGGGCAACGGTGAGGTTGCAAATGAACTTGCTGACCCATGAACCATCTACCATGAACTGCTCAGCAGCAGGTCAGTGAGGCGAACATCAATATTTCTGCCCTGATCCTGTTAAAAGGTAAACACTTATGGAGTGGGATAAATATTCAATATCCAAATATGTTATTGATGAACTGGCACCAGCATCATGACGTGTTTCCTTCCTTCACTACAGGCATTTAAACTCTGAACTGTTCTGCTTTCTGGTGATTCAGCTGCGAGACATTTTGAGGTAGTTTGACATTTAAAACGTAGTTCATGAGTTCATTCACATTCAGAACAAAAAGGGTCATTTTGGTATGAAAAAATGACCTTAAATCACAGCAATGGCAGACAATGTGCACTAGCAACTGTCAAAGAAATAAAGTAATCTTTTTCATCTGTCTGCTTTAGAAAAAAGGCTCAAAAAACTTTTACAGTTTGATTCAGTATTTTTGTTTTTTTTTTCATGTAAAGAGCTATAAGTATTAGTCCTTATTTCAAAGTAGTAATTTCATACTTCAATCAGAGTTACGTGTGAGTTATGATGTTCAGTTTATTTTTAATACAAATCAAGAAGTGCTTGAACAATCAACTGATAAACAGAGGCTATAACAATAATAATTGATTCATGGTTAATTTATCCTGTATGAAATACCAAATGTGTTGACCACAGCTCCTGAGATTTAAGGATTTGCTGCCTTTCGCTGATTTATATTTTTATCAGTTGAATACTCTTCAAAGTTCATCAGTCAATGTGAATCTGAATTATGTGAAGTCACTTCACCTACTGCAACGGAGCTCGAGGAACTACATAACTGCTGGTTCCAGCGTGGCGTTGGTGTTTAATGATAGAAACAGAGGAAATGTCTAGACAGGCAGAGGGAATGTAATGTAGACTACTACTGCAGTGTCTTTAAATAATCAGTAAACAAGCACGAGATAAAGAGGAGGCTGTGAGATGAGGGTGAGGGTGAACTAATTCAGTGTTTTGGGATGTGAAACAACTCAGTGGTGGAAGAAATATTTCTTTGCTGAAGTAAAAGTAGCAATACCACAATGTAAAAACACTCTATTACAAGTAATAGTCCTGCAATCAAAATGTTACTTATGTTTAAGTACAAGTACAAGTATGCATGTCATTGATATTATGCTGTAGGATTATTATTACAGATGCATTCACATGTAAGCAGCATTTTACTCTTTATCTGATAAAGGTTGAGCTAATTTAAACCGTTAAAGACACAGTTGGATAGTTTGATGTTTAACAAAGCATCATCTTATTCTTATATCTGACCAAATGTTTTAAATATACAATCTTAATCTGGAGAGTAACGATAGCTGTCACATAAATGTAGTAATATATTGTAAATTGTATATACTACTACATGTACTGTGTTGTCTTCTTATGTGTACTTGCTATTCTTATACATACTGTATTGTATCTCTGCGTGAGCTATACACCAGTGAAAGACAAATCTCCACTATTTCCTGCATTAATGGACGATAAAGTTTCTAATGTTTGCTGAAATGTAGTGGAAAACTCAGATAAGTCAAATACAATTGCCTCAAAATTGTACTTCAGTAAAGTACTTGAATATCTACTTAGCTGTATTCCATCACTGTCCATCTGACCCTAAATAACAAAGGCAACTCCCAGACCTGATCAACAGATTTTGATCCAAAGACGACCTTTAACAACCGGACCAAACGTAAAAAGTAAACTGTTGCCAGACATTAACAGTTAGAGGGGAAAATATGTCGTTAAACATAAGTTACATATTATATATACATATTAACATAATAGACATTAAAAACTAATTTCCCCTGAAGTCGAACAACAGAGGCAGACATGCTGCACATCATGACAGCCTACAGTGATGTGAGGACGGCTGCAAACACGACATTCACTAAAAACTCACTACAGTATTGCACTTAAGAACAATTTTGAGAATATTTACTTAAGTACTTCCATTTAATGCTACTAATACTTCAACTTCCCTGCATTTCAGAGGGAAATATTGTACTTTTTACTCCTTCACATTTATTTTACAGGTATAGTTACAAGTAACTTTACAGATTAATATTTTACATGAAAAATAAAGGATCTGTTTATTAAGTACAATATACTGATATAGATTAAACTACTCATGAACTAATAATAATGCAGTATTTGATATAATATTCTGCACAATGACACAACACTGACAAGGGTGCCATGCATAATGAGTAATTTTACTTTTGTTCAGTACTTTAGTTCAAGTGTAATGTACTCAAAATACTGCTGTACTTTCACTTGATGACCTTTAATGTTTATTTGTATTGTTACATTGTGGTATTACTACCTAAGTACTGCATGGAAGGTGACAAAGTAGACTTACTAAAGTACTGTTTTGAGGTACTTTACTGTTCTGCCACTATATACTTCTATTTCAACAACTTTATCCATTTATTTGACAGATACAGTTACTAGTTCCTTCACAGATTAATATTATATATAAACAGCTAATAAAATGATGATTGATTAATAGATGTAGATTTATCAAATAAACAGTACAGGTACAGTTGGTCTCACTTCAATCAACTAAAAACAGTGCTACTTAACACATTAATGCATCACTAATACTTTTTTGTGTACTCTATGTTGATTTAAATCCTGACTATTGGGCTTTGACTTGTAATAGAGTAGTTTTAGAATGTAATACTACTACTTTAACTTCTTTCACCACTGTATATTTTGACTTTAATGGGTAAAACCTCTATAAATGTGGTATCTGATGATGAGTTTCCCTTCAAACATCACACCATGCACAGTAGTAGTGGACCCCTCCTCACCAGATGGAGTTCTTGATCCTGAGCTGCAGAGCGGTGGCCTCAGCGCCCTGCAGCCCGGCGGGGAGCAGGCCCGCCCCGCGGTCCGTCTGCAGCTGCTGGGGGTCCTCCTCCGCCATCACAGCGGGCCTCAGGACTGGCTGGGACGGGACCGGACGGGAGGTATGGACGGGTGTAGTCGCCCGACGGGGTTAAACTACATGGACCGGAGGACGGTGCGATGCTAAAGGGACAGCAGCGCGTCCTGTTGTTGTTGTTGTTGTTGCCACCCAGTCCTCCTGCGACATCTCTCGATTCAAGTCCCAACACTTGGTGAGTTTAAGAGGCAATAGAAACTACGTGTCGCTGTCGAACGCGAGGTAATGCACGGATATAAATAAAGGCGAGTGTAAACAGTGAACGGACATCTGGAAAACAACTAGCTAGTCCCTCCGGTGTGCTCTGCCCCTCACGTTATGGGATTTCTCTGCATGTGCATGGTGAGTAGTAGCTGTTGGGCACACGCATGCGCACTAGTACCCCAGCTTTAAAAACAACATGTAGGCAGAACAAACGTGTTATTAAAAATGTGAAACGTTTCTGCATTTAATTCAACAATGAAACAGAAACAAGAACGTCATATAAACTGGTTGTTTTCAATTAATAAAATAATAAAACAAGATAATAAAATAAAAAGTGTAAACATTGTTATATATGATTATACGGGCTAGGGGAGGACAGGGTAACATGAGACACTTTTTACATGTGATGATTTCACTGCAAAATAAAAGTGTATTTGTTTCAAATAATAGATACTATATATACCTCAGGTTTTTACACGTGCTTGAGTTCAAAATGGATTGAGTCATGTGAGCTATACTTTCTTAATTTGTGGTCATTTGATTACTTTTGTTTATGGTTACTTAGATACAGGGGGTGGCTCATTTTACCCACTGGCTCGACTTACCCTGTTCTCCCCTATATATAGTGATCTAATACTGTAGTATGGACATTATTGAGAATATTTCTGTATTTTTAGTTAAAGGCCCCCTCCAGACATGTTTTAAGATATAAAAACACTCTGTTTTAAATAATCATTTGTGTCAGATAAAAAAAGTTAGAGATTCTTTAAAAATACATTACCTCTATGTTACGTGTACAATCTGTGACTATGCAAATATTTTTCATTTCAAAAGTTTAGCTCCTGTCCTGTTCTCAGTCTGTGTGCACTGAAGGCTTAAAGTTCTATCCACTTAAAAATATGTTTTTCTTCTTGTTCCTACAGTTGGATGTTTGAGCTTCACTGTGCAGAATGATGTTTGTGCAGAGTTTGACACTAAAGGACTTTTCCCACATTCATCTGCTCAAAGTGGAAAGTTTCTCTGTGCTCACCTTAAATCTGATTTTAGGGGTGGACCTATAAGCAGGATTTGTGACATCACAAATAGTTTGGAGCAAATCGTGGTCTAGTATGAAATTTAGACAAGTGTGATGTGGAAACGTGACGCCTCCAGTGCACAGAAGGAGTAGATATAGTTTCAAGTATTTTAACGAGGTAATTATCCTGTTTTTGTGGAAAAAACAGACACACATTATTGCTCCAAGCAAAGTATTTTAATATTAATACATGTCTGGAGGGGATCTTTAAATTCTCCACATCACACATGTTATGTTGAATAGTGGACCAGATTGGCTCCAAACTAGTTGTGATGTCACAAATCATGCTTGCAGGTCCACCTCTTAAACTCAGATTTTCAATGAGCACAAAGAAACTTTCTACTTTCAGCAGATGAAAGTGAGAACAGCCTTTTAGTGTCAAACTCTGCACATACATAATTCTGCACAGTGAAGCTCGAACATCCAACTGAAGGAACAAGAAGAAAAACACATTTTTGAGTGCAGGGAGTCTCTGAATATTTCCTCCACCACTGATGATTATACCCTGATGCTTGACCTTGTGACCCTGACTTGAAGAGGTTCCCTGTGTCAAAATCTAGTTTTAAAATCTAAATCTAAATTTGAATCTAAATCATTTTAACTGATAATGTGTAATATTGTGAATATGTAATATTCCACCATAGAAATACTGCACAATTTCACAATAAAGAGGCCTGATGAGCTGAGATCAGTCACATCTGTGTCTACTATCAAAAACAAACTGGACCTTTCCTATTTTCTCAGGCTTATGATTAGTTATGATAAGTATAGAAGGCATCATTAGTCGTCATTACTTTTGTTACTAGCTTTAAACTTGCTATAATACACGTTGTATTCTGTTTTAAAAAGTTACTTCTTATATGTCCTTACATGGCCACCGTACTGTGTGCGCACTGAACAAGTTGCTATGCAACCAGAACCGCGTCGCCTCCGTCAGTGACAATGGCAGAAAGAAGTCTTAATAAAAATGCCCAGTCCGTCGTCTTGCAGGTTTGTAGCGTTATTTTTCTGTTTCTTACAGTTTCTTTTAATCAGAACTGTTTGTGTGATACGAAAAGTTTAAACCTGATGATTTGTTGTCAACAGGTGACGTCGCTCACCTCAGTCAACAAACAACAACTCAAGCTAACGTCCTCTTAACATTGTGGCTGACGACGCTTAGTTTATAGTTAAACTAGTGTGGATACCAGCTAATGCTGAGTTAGAGGATGACAAAATATGTAGCGTTGTGGATGTTTAGTTACATCACAAATCATTAGATTGATAAAATGTGTGGATGGTTGTGTTTTTGTTGATTTCTCTCAGTTTTCACAACAGAGTTTCAATGTGCAAAACTCTCAGTGCAAGAGGTCAAACTGTCTTCTTTCATTTTGACCTATGGGACTTTGTAATACTGTGTGGAGGTTTTTAACAGCTTTTAATATAGTTTCATGTTGTTTCTATCTATGGTTTTTTGTGGGTATCTATTTCAGACATTTTGGTAATCAGCCTTGGTTAATTAGGACGCCAGCACTGTAGTTTCCATGTTCTTATGGCTTAATTAATTGAACCTTTGAAAACAAAATACTGTGCCTGTACATAGAAAGTGCAAAACCATGCTATACAGATTATTACTAGACATACAATCATTAAATCATTAAAGCTGGGTTTACAAACATACTCTCTAATGAGGTACTCACAGTATTCACAGGTGGCTTATACACCTTTTAGTTAATTAGGAGACTTATGTGAGAGGTGTGTGGGTGCGGAGTCTTCTGTGTGCAGCCTGACAGGTAGTGTACTTTAAGGCAGATAATAATTTTGATATTTGAGACTTAAAATCTGCTGATATTAATTATTTAAGATAAACACATAACATACACAAACATCCTTTATATTTTTCTTTAAAGACTTGGGGCCAAGATGAGTACGGAGTGGGACATATTATAGCTATAAAATATAACTTGTCATTGCTCTCTGGTCAGTTTTAAAAAATAACTTTCTTTCTATAATGCAATTTCTTGTTGCTTATCAGCTAACATATACCCCAAGTCAGGCTCCACTATTGTGGATAATATGAAATAAGTTTTACAGAATGTATTGATTGCTTTATTAGAATCTATTAAAAACATGAGAGTGGCAGAAAATATTTATAAAGAAGTATAAGTCCACTGTTCTGTCTTGTTTAGCCCAAGAAACGCCCATCTTCCAGCAGTAAGGGTCAAAGGTCAAAGAGAACTGAAGAACGGCCGCAAGCGAAATCTGCCTCTGGTCCTGCAAAGAAGCACATCGATGACCTTTTTGCTAAAGAAGAACAATACAAGTAAGACTACTTGTTCCAATATCTGTTGGCCTTGCTTTGATTCAGTTGGTGTGACGCAGGTTGTGTCTGAATCTTTTAAGTTTCACTAAACTTTAATTTAGGGAATAATTTCTCTTTTGAATTGGTTGGACTCTTTTAGTTTCAGTGGATTTCTTCATCAAATCTGGTGTTCTTTTATAGACTTATAATTAACAATCATTGCTGACTTCACTGTTATTTAACATTAATAAATGCCTCCTGTGATACCTCAGTTAGGAAATCAATATTCCACAATTTGAGAAAGTTATTGTTATTCTATCACTGTTGTCTCAGGGCGCTGAATAGTGATATACAGGTAAAACTAATACTTCTCTTCTTGTCCATCAACAGATACAAACACAGTGGGTTCATTGCATTTCTTGCAGTGCTGCAGCACAAAAAACCTTGTCAATATAAAACCTAGCTGTGTCATTTTGTTTATTCTCTGTTTTATTTCCATCAGACTCCTAAATGCAGAGCTGGAAGCCAAAACAGCAGATCTAGTGAGACAGGCAGATCAACTAATGGTAAGTTATTAACATGTTTGTATTGTTTTGTTGAGAAATGATTCGTTTTCCTTTGGTGAGTAAACCTTTTAAAATATTATGAGAAGGGGGATGTTATCTTGATCGATTGGCAGATTTGCTTTAAACCTGAATGAGGCTCTTGGTGTTTGTTGGATTTTAGAAAGAACAGAGTGAAGTTCTGTCGAAATCTTTCTCCACCCTGCTGCTCACTGATATTGAGGATGAAGAAGCTTCCAGGTAAGAAGTATCTGAGGTCCAGATCTTTAAAACACTCCAGCTGCCAAACACACCACTGTACCTACAGATCTATAGTACATATCTCTCTATGTATCTGTCCTTTCCCCTGCAGGATGATAAAGCCTCAACAGTTCACCGTGCAGGAGCCTCGTGTGAAGGTATCAGCTCAGAGTATTTAGTTTGTGTATTTCTGAAACCTTGACAGACAAACTACAGGTATACTTTTTTAATGCTGTACTTCCACATTCCTGTATTATGTTATTCTGTGTTCTTAGGTGGTGACTAAAAAAAGGGTCACATCAACATCACAAAACATGCGTGCTGGAAAAAAAGAAAAAGAGCCTCAATGCAAAACTGCGTGAGTTTGATTTGATACCTTTTTAAAACCATATACAACCATTTTTATTCATAAGAAAATAATATGTAGGTCTTGCGTTTCATAAATCATATTATACATCAGAGTTTCTCACAAAGCACCTAAAAGTCTTCACACCATTTGCTTGATTTCAGAACCCCGAAGATGCCTCTTGGGGACGATTTAACAGCTGTAGAAGACTCTGCTGACTTTTTCCTGGCGAAGACGATACGCAGCATGGAGGAGCAGATGAACGACGTTGATCTTCATGACAATGTTGTGGATGACGTGTCTAATGCTGGAGACAACGTAGGATCGGGTAATTTATGTCACTTTGCAAAAAGTAAAGGCTGGTTTTATCCAGTAATAATGAAAAATAAAAAAAAATATCTGCTAATATTTTTAAAAGATGTAATTTTGTCAAACACTGATCTCTCCTAATAATGTTTAGTTCACTGAAGACGTTTTTCCAATGTTATACGATCTCTATTAGCTTTTACTGCACCTGATGGAACCTGATTAGTTCTGAAAATATTTTAAGACAGTAAATGTTTTTGTTACTCTCATGTTATTAGTTACATTTTCTAACAAAGAGGACCAGTGTGTGTTACAGTGGAAACTGAAAATCTTGTCACTTAAGAATCCTAACCTATATTTAAATTGGTGCTTTCACATTAAATAAATCCACATCAGAGCATGTGATCATTTGTTTTTTGATGTGTTAAAGTAATTTTTCATCGGCTTGTAAATCTGATTATGTTCACTCTTCTGTTTAAGGCATTTCAGATGCTCAAATACGAGTTTTGAAGGCAAAACTACGGATTATGCAAGAGGAGCTGGATCAACTATCATGTGAATATTATAAGAAGGTATTTTTAAAAGATGTATCACTGCCCCTGTCTATCAGCAGAGGGGGACAGAGCTACAGCTGAACAGCCATCCAGTAATACAACAGAAGGTGGAAACACATCTGTCTCTAGTTTTTTAAGTAATCATCATGCTCCCAATCTCAATTTTTGAAGAGCCCCTCAGAATATTGAACCTACTTGGTTGTTATTTTTTCTGATAGATGACTTAAACCTCAAACGTCAGACATTTTTATACATAACATTCTGTTACTGCTGTTACAGGATGATGAAAATGCCAAGCTTAGCGCAAAGATTAAGGAGATTGAGGAGGATCGAGCCAGGCTGCAGAAGACCACCAGCATTCAGCAAACACAGATTGAGAAGCACCGAGCGTTAGCGGAGGAGTCTGCTAGGAAATGTGACGGACTTCAGGTGCAGGTGTCTGGTTTACACAAGGTTTGTGTCAAAAGACTGCAAAACTGGTCCAGATATTCTTTAAATAACAGACACCATCTTCCTTCACTGTTCATGTCTGGTGACTTCCTGTTTGTGCTCCGTGTAGGAAATAGAAAATCTCAACAGATCCAACAAACAAGTCGCAGCCGCCAACAGCACTGTGGAGGTTCGTCTGACCAGAGCTCAGGAGGAGGTGGAGAGGTTAAAGACTCAACTCAACAAAATGAAACAGATGAACAAGGTGAGCTCATTCTCTTGGTTTCATTACTTTCCTGTTATTCAAATTAGATTTTTTTTATTTCAAGTTACAAAATTTAGAAAAATTGTTAAACTGTTGCTGACTTATAAACTAACTAGGGTTAATTTACAGATGCTCATATTCATCTTTTTGTTGATTATTTCTAAAAACATTCTGTAAAAATAAATTATTTGTGTGACAAGTGTTTCATCTGAACTATGAGGTGCAGAAGAACTGTATGAAAAATAAGAAACTTCCATATTGAGCCACGATAGCAGATTTTTGTTGTTTTTTTATTGTGATTTCATTCTTTTCTACAAAAAAGTGCAAAACGTTTCATATGAGAAGGAGCTTCGACTTCACTCTTTAGCCATTAGTAGAGACTCAGGACTGGAATTTTATTTTCAACATGGTTCTTATTTTACCTTTGATGTTAACTAATAAATTTAAAAAGTTTCTATTTATTAATATAAAGACAAACACATGCACACCTGAATTTAATCACAGTCACAATCAAAATAGGATCCAAGGTATATTAAAATTAATTTTAATGATACATTTTAAAAATGTAGAGACTTAGAAGGGAGATATGCATCGACTGTAACAGAAATAACTTTCTTGTACTAAACTATTTGTACTACTAGGCATGTAATTTATGCTTGTATAGTGCCTGTAAAATATCCACCATGGAATGAAAAAAAACAAAACAATGTACACGCAGTAGACACAACTTTCTGCTAACAATCTCACAAATTATAACATTTTATAGATGCAAAAACTGTCATGTGACTCTACACATGTTAGCAATGATACAAAATTATTATGATTCATACGTGTCCAAAATCTCAATTTACTGCTCAGTGTAAAGTCAATGTTTGAGTGTTTGTTATATCGGGAGCAGTGAACTGGGAAACAGGAGTGATTGTGGACACAGACATGAAGTAAAACAAACATAAATCAACAAAGTTATGATTAATATTCTCAAAACAAGACCAGTTCCTCAGAGTATTTTATCCACATCTGAATTCTATAAAGAGATAAATTATTTTTTTGTTTCGCTTGTACGAGTCATAGCAGTAAAATGTGGCGTTACAGGGTTCATGTAAAGTATCTCTAAAGCCATGTAATCATGAGTTTTGTAGTTCTGAGATCAAAATGAGTGAAGTAAGCTCACATGGTAACATATGTAAAGTAAAAAGAGGATGCATCTCTTTAGTAGATGGAAAACAATGAGCTCAGTAACTTCACACAGTGATGAAGTGCAGCCTGAACTGAAGTATGCTGGGATATCAGAAGGATTTGATGTGTAGCAGCTGAGGTTTAAACTGCACAATAAACCTGAAAACATCTGAGCACAATATGGAAAATGATACCTGAAGATGTTGTTGGAAGAAAGTTCATTGAGTTAAATATTTTCAGTTTCAACATGCTGTGTAATTCTAACTGGTTTACATCTGAGACCTCAGGTTGCACAAATGTGAGGATTCTGCTCAACTTAATAATTTCTGTCTTTTATTCAACTCAATAAGGACAAGTTAAACGAGGAACATCAGAGTAAAGAAAATCTTCTTGCTGAAAACAAAGTGCTAAAAAAGCAGAAGGCAGAACTCATCGTGGGTTTCAAGAAACAGCTCAAGCTGATCGACATTCTCAAAAGACAAAAGGTAAGTTTTCTCTCTTGTACCCTGTTAGTAGTTTAACATCGGCAAATCTGTTTTATTCTGAGTCTTTTTTTTTGTTGTGCAGATGCATTTTGAAGCTGCCAAGCTGCTGTCGTTCACAGAAGACGAGTTCATGAAAGCTCTGGACTGGGGGAAGTCATAAACAGTCAGCATGTAAAACTTGGACACTTGTGCCTCAATAAATATTTAAAGATATTTGTCTGTGTTGTGGAGCACAAGAGGTTTGTTGTCTCTCAGATTTTTATAAGTATAACTTTATTATAATTTAAAAAGTTTAGCATTTGAATACACACTGAATATAGATTTGGAGATCAGTCTCCTAAACATCATCACATTCAGCCACCAGACACATTAAAATCTTTCTGGAATGATTTTAATTAATCAGCAGTGTCCTAGTGAAATGTTTCTAAACCTTTCTGCTGTCACTGAATGCAACATTAATGCAGCCATATTATAATATTGGGGACTTAAGTACTTCGTGCTCACTGTAACCTTAAACTGTCCTCTAGGGGCACGGTATGCAATTTGGGGGAAAGAAATTTAATCGCCCTCCCAGCCGTCTTCTGAGAAGATATCAGCCTGACGCGCCTTGAAGTTTTTTCTGAAGTCCTCATCAAAGTGCTCCAGGTCGTCTTCACGGAGCAAACCCTGAAAATATTAACAGCTGCAGTCATGCACAGAAGACGTGAAACCTGCGTAAAATTATTTATGATTCTTACACCGACTCTTACCTTCGGCAGGTATCCAAGAAGTTTAGTTGCATGACGTTTAAGAAGTTGCTGCCTCTCTTCCTCAATTATCTGTCTGCGCAGATTCTCCCTCTCCTGCTCCATCGCTCTTTCTTTAGCCTCCAGCTCCTTCAGGAGAGAGATCACAATGTTATTATCACAGCAGATCATTTACATAACAATCAAAAGATGAGATACTACATCTGTACACTGTCTGAGCTCGTTCTTGATGTATCTGATTATGGAAACAGAGAGTTCGTACCAAGTCGGCCTCGCGCTGCCGTCTTCTGTCCTCAATCAGCTTCTCCACCTCGTGTTTGTGCTCGAGCTGCTTCATGCGTCGTTTCTGGGCATTCATCTGCTCGATCCGATCGTCCTCTGCGAACTTAGCCATCATAATTTTCCGGAAAGCCTCCTCTTCCTCTTTCTCTGCCTGCCTCCGCATCTCTTTGAAAGCCATTTGCTCCTGGCAGGTCTGCTGCATCATCAGCCTCTGTCTGATTTTCTTCTCCATCTCTTCCTGTTGGATGAAAGGTCAGAAAATCGACCATCGCAATCCAATATATAAAATTACATTTACGTTGTTTTTTTCTTTGTCATTAGTGAAATCTCAGCTGCATCTTTGTGTATTTAAAAAGTGAGACAGTGAATCAATTATCCTCACAATATCTCTCTGCCTGTTAGCCTCTTCTTGTTCCTCCAGACAAAGTTCCTCACGGACTCTCTCCATCTCTTCACGCTGCTTCTTCTCCTCTTCAATCTTCTCGGAGAGCTAGAGGAGAACAGAGAAGAGTGTTTTATTTTTGGTTTTTTTGATGTGTCATTGAGTGGGTAGATACATGGATGGGAGTTTGAAAAAGTTGTCTCTACTATTTTATGAAGGTGCTGCTTCGCTTCTTCTCTCTCTTGGATCTTTGCCATTCTGTTTTCCTCCTGCTGCTGCTGAAGGCTCGCAAACTCCACGATGCGTCTGTTCTCGGCTTCCGTCTTTTCTTGCTCCATGCGTCTCCACTCGGCCCGCTGCCTCTTGAATTCTTCAATGTGCTGCTGAGTGGCTCGGACCTTCTCCAGTTTCAGCTGTCTCTCCCTTCGAGAAAAGATAATTATTTTGCAATCAATCAATTATATTACAGCTGTTCCTCAACTGCATGTTCAACCTGAGCTTCTTAATTAAAATATATACATTTGTTACATGATTAAATTCTAATTAAATATAAACATGCCAAATTTAGATCCATAGCATTCCAGTCCAGTCTTTGTTGGCACTCATCTCTCCCCCCAGTTAACCCCAGTTGACCGTGTGCCTGCATGCGTAGTGGCATTCATGTGTAAGAGTGTAAGGGCTCACATCTGATCCTCCTCGTAAATCTTCCTGACGATCTCGTCGACCATGAGCTTCTCCTTGAGGAACTCCTCGTACGCCTCTTGTCTCTTGCGCTCCCTCTCCAGGAGCTGCTGCTCCAGCTCTCTCTGGTACTGTAGCATCTCCTCGTGGCGTCGCTGCTCCAGCTTCTGCTGCTCGACAGCTGCCCTCTGATGTTCGCTCTTCATCCTGCGGGTGTAGTCTGCCTCCTCACGCTAAGGTCAGAGAAGAGACGTACACTGTATAAATCCTCAGAGTTATTTTGCATTTGAAATTTACACTTGAAATTAGGATTAAATCCCATTTAAGTTAAAAGTGATTCCAGCATTTCGATAAGTAGAAGGAACCTAATACATTTTTCCTAATTCCTTCCTTCATTAGGAGGAATAACAACATTTTTACCCCTAAAATTGCTCTTTAAAAAGTATCATTCTTGCAACTTTAATTAAATACAGATAATTACAGACCCACGCATGCAGCTCAACAAAGTGTACATAATCATTTTTATTCATTGCAGTTCTTTACACTTTTTTCTATATTTAATGACACTGAATCTCTGCCTTTTGGTGGCTCTTATGCAAATAAAATCATCTGGTTTTATTTAAAGTAAGATATTTGGAAGAACTGAATCCATGTTTTACAACCAGCAGCTGTAAACCAGCAGTAGTTTACAAAAATAAATTGGTAACTGCCCAAAATCAACGAAGACAGAGCTCACCATTGTCTCAAACCTCAAAGCTTCCTGCTCTGCAATCTGCGCGGCTCTTTCTTTGTTCAGATACGCAGACTTCAGCTTTGACTCCAGTTCTCGAAGCTCCATGCTGGAAGTGATTTAAAGAAACATTTCAAAACTGGTATTGAAGAGGCCAACGCAGAAATCAGAAAGTGTTGCATTTGTACGCAGATCCATAATAAAACAGTAAGTTGAGGTAGTGTGTTAAGTGTGTGCACCTGTTCGCTTTAATATACTGCCTCATTTTTTCATCTCTTTGCTTTTCATAGTTGATGCGTGCCAGCTCTTTAGCCAGTCTCTCCTCCTGTTCACGCTGCTTTTCCCTGTTTGTTCTCTCCTCCTGTGCCTGCAAATTGAGTTAAAATTTGATTATTGACATCTTTACTTACAATGAAACAGTGAAGTGTTGTGTAAAGCAAAGTTTGGATCTACATTAACCTACCCTGACAGCATTTCCACTAGCTAAAGCTAATTATCAACTGTTAATTTTGTGATTGATTGATTAAATGTTTAGTCTATAAAAAAGGTAAGGAAAAAGATGAATTTTTAAGGGAAGGAGAAGGAGTAAATGTCAGATAATTTAACTTTTTGTGGGATAAACCATATCAGACACAAATTATTATTCAGAGTATTTTATATACATCTTAAAACATGTCAGAGGGGATCTTAAACAAAATCTGCACTAAGCAAACCCACCTTTAGCAGAGCACTCTCCATCTGCCTCTCCTTGAGCTCCTCCTGCACCTGTCGCAGGTATCTCCTCCTCTCGAAGCTCTCCTCGTCCCTCAGACCGGCCTGCAGCTGCCTCTCTCTGTCCACCCGCCGGGCCTCCTGCTCCCGGTGCTGCTCCCGACTCTGCCGCTGACTCATTAATCTCGCCCAGTTATGACTCTGTCACACACACACACACACACACACACACACACACACACACACACACACACACACACACACACACACACACACACAAAGAAAACAGTTTACGACCCATCAGGTGAACAGCAACAACACCAACAGTAACAGTGACGCGGGGAAACGCAGGTTTACCATGTTTGCGGTGTTTTTCGTCGATTCCCGCCTTGTTAACTGGACTATCTTATTCGTTAAAAACTTTGAATGGATTCATTTGAAATGTTTTTTGATGAATAACCGACGTGAGACACTAACTGACCGCAGTTTTAGTCGAGCTATCGTTGGGGTTCCTCGGTTGTTTGGCGTTTCGTTGTCCTGGGAACGTCGCGTCTTTGTGCGCTCAGCCAATGAAAACCAGCGGAGATGATGACGTCAGGTCCGGGAAAATCAAAATGCGTTTTTCAACTGGCGAGGCAGAGATAATGACGTCATATACCGCAATTAATTAATTTCAGTTGTTTAAAAAGGAGGCTCATATCATATGTTTACTTATAATGAACTCTTATCAGAATATAATATCCCTGTACTTCCTGGAGCAATGGTCCTCAAGGTGGGGTCCAGGGACCCTCAGGGGTCCTTGAGGAGGTTCCAGGAGGTCCCCGGCAAAAAGGGGAATAATTTATTTTCACTATAATCCATCCATAAGTAACACAATGACAGGGTGTATGACTACTTTAGTTATGGGTTTCATACACTTTCTGTAATAAAACATCAAAAAGCAAAATTCTTATCAGATGGGGGTCCGTGGTCTAATTTGTGTCAGTTTAGGGGTCCTTGAGAATTTGCTATTGTCTTTCTGCTACTCTGTCAGGTATTAAAATTCTGAGATATTATCCGTCAAACTACCATACCAGAATTATATATTGGGAATATAGATCATTTTTTGAATATAAAAACCAATAGTAAATATATAAGGGAAATAATCCAGAGGGGCACAATTAGTAAACTTGCTTCTGTATTTATTTGGAATAATCTGTATATTGGTATAGACTGGAAAAAACAAGATTATTACCGCAGAATTTTTATTGTTTCAAATAAGGTGCGAGATGTGCCTGAAAATATTGCACAGGTGTTATCCAGTTAATTCAGTTATTGTAGAATACAGACTAAATGTTGACCCTCTTTGTTTCTTCTGTCAACATACAGATGAAACAACAACTCTTCTTTTTGGGGGGACTGTAGTCAGACTTTTTGGTATGAGTTTAATTTTTTTTAAAACAGAAAATTAGTTACTCAACTCAGGCTCAAAATACAATTTATTTGTTTTGGGTTTTTTTGTTTGTTTGTTTGTTTGTTTTGCTGATGAAATGCCTGTTAAGATAAATTATTAATCTTATTTCTTTATTAGCAAAATTCCATATACACTCCAGCAAATTTGCAAATTTGGAACCTAAACTTACTGTCTTCATGTCCTTAAAATCCTCCCCGGACACTAAAATACTGCTCAACCTCTGTGAAAACTACAGCCTCATGTAATGAATTTGATTTGTAATTTATTCAAATTAATTTTGTTTATGTTTGCTTTTTATTTTTATTTCTTTATTGATGTTATGATCTTTGAACTACCTCAGCACACATTACCTTGTTACTGTTGTTGGAATGGTGAACCTGTTATAAGTTCCTTTGTGTAAAATAAAGTTAAAAAAAGATAGAAATAATAATGATGAAGAAACTAAAATTATTAAAACTAATTAAGAAAAAAAGTGCTTAGGTTTCTGGAAAAACTGAGCTTGTGATGAACACTCAGTTGTAGACTAATTCTTGTTTTATTACTCATCACATATGTATTATTTTTATTATGTCAATGCTGAAAAAGCTCTGTCCCATCACAGTCATGAGCTCCCTGCTCTGTTTATGGAAAAATAATAAAAGGAAAATTAAAGAGGAGCCCAGTAACAGATCAGAGGCCAGTGTTGCTCCATCATGATCTCCAGGTCCACAAGCTGCTGCTCATTATTGCCTCTTTGTTTCACAGATACTGAAGAATCAGCTTCTTAAGTTCATCCAACATGTAAAAAAAATTTTCCACTGTGAACACTGGAACCAGATATGTCTAATTTAAGAAAAAATGATACAAAACAGGTGACTTAAAACAGGATATAGGCAAAAATATTGACATGCGTTGGCCTGTCAGTACTATGATGCACTATTATACTGAACAATTTCATGGAAAACATCATCAAAAGTAACAAAAACAAACTATTCTTGCTTTTTCTGATTTTTTTTTACTGGATCAAGGAGTTTTTGTTTTACTATATAACTTTTTTGTCCAAGAAAATGCATCAACTATATTCAATGAAAGTTTAACTCTACATATTGTTGTAGTTCTCCAATTAAGACAGTATAACAGACGACTTTACAGTGGATGAAACTACAACACATTTCTTCGGGATATTTGCATCATACAACTGAAAACTACACTTAATTTACCACTCAGGCATCTTGACACCTTTAGACATGCGACACTGTAAAAATGAACATGTCAAAAGAAATATAGACTCATAGACTTGACATGCTGATGTTTTTAACTGTCATTGGGCACAGAAATGTTGCTCCTACTTTGAATTCTTACTTGAAGGCTGATTTATTGTATTTTTCATAACACACAAACATCTGAGCTCTTAAATTCATTGTTTATCGACTGCTTCAGTGAGCAGCATTCAGCAAAAAAAGGTCCACAGACTCAAACCTCTTGTATTAAAGATTTATTTACATACCAAACAACAGGAAAACACTGATCCAAACTCAACAGTTTATAGATCTCTGAGGAGAATGTGTCCTACGGGGAACATGAGGGAATGTATTGAAAGCAGACTCGGGTTACATTTACAGTGCCGTCATAGACATAAAGATAAAGACTTGCTCTACAGATACTGTATATACACAAGTGAAAACTTTTTAAAAATCTATGAAATGAATGAATTTTTAGATACTAGGCCACACAAAGTAAACAAATCGCATTATTTATATATATATATATATATATATATAAATAAAATATTTCCAGAGCTTCGGGGAATTTGCCTTTTTAAAGTAAATGCAAAATAAAAAGGCAACTTAATCAACCAGCACCTGGGATGTACATAATTAACAGACAGATTTCATACCTGTGCTGAGTACTGCAAAAGGTAACATGTACACATCTCTGCTGCATTACTGTTTACAGGTTAGCACTTTAAAACACTAAAATCACTAAAATCTAAATCTCTAAAATCTATTTGGGTATACAGCTTTTTAAATTTTTGCTCCCTCCTCCAATTTCCCACATAATGCCCCTTCACACTGCTAGATTTTCCTTTAAGAATCCAAAATACACATTCAACAAATCCTTTTTCTTGGAGAAGATCATTTGAAGTTAGTATTTTCTATACACGTACTATTATTTCTTAAGGGTTTAAAGCAAAATTAAGTGTCAAATTAAAAATTACTCTGGGATTATAACCCAAACTGTTTACAGCATGTTGTAAATGTTGACCAACGTTTCTGCCACAAACTGGGAATTTTGTGTAAACGATGAATAGAGTGATTGTTAAGAGAGCTTTAGCATCTGTTTTTGTTGTTGGTAAAACATAAACTTCGATATGAATATCAAAAACATTATTTACACATACAAAAACAGGCTTAAAAACCCAAACAAATCAAGAAGAGGCCTCATGAGAACATCTAAAATCAAATCAAGATACTGATGTGAAAGAGTCTCCAATAGAAATGGGAATCAAAAAGCTTCAACAAAATGAAATCAAAAGGAAAACTTGAGACATTTCAGTGTGTGTGTAATTTTAAAAAGGGACTGCATGCAGCATTTAAATTGCACCGATAAATCACCATTGACTTTTTATCTGCATTCTGAGCCACCAGGTGGGATTTTCTAGGAAATCTGGTGGAAAGATTTACAGTAAATAAGTCACAAAATCCAAGAAGCATCTGGACTGACGCTGGGAATTGAACCCAGAGCCAAATACTGTCCTCTTTATGGCAGACGGAGTTTCCTCAAGGATAACCTCAACCAGTTTGGGTGCCCGCCAGCTTTTATGTCAACATTTGAAAGCTTTAAGAAATACAATCACATAAGTTGAATGAAGAGCTGACAGCGAGTCATCTGTCATATCTGAATATACGTTTGACTAAAAGTATGCAAATGACTTTAAACATATAGTTTACAGGTCAAGTAAGAAGATTGTAGTGTATGTACTTTTATTTATAAATACAAAAAAAGTATTTTACATATATTTAGGTGATAGACGTTTGACAGAAGAGTTCACAAATCTGGTCTTTTTTTTTTTCCTCCAGTTGTTTAAAACTAGCTCGTCAAACACTTGAATCTTGTGGGGATTATTAGCAAATACCAGCAGCCAAAGCAACATTATCATGTGATCAGGATGTGTAACAATCTACAATGCTGAGGTATGCTGCATAAAGCATTTTTATAATTAATAACTGTGAGACTTCTTGTTTGTTGGAGACGTGCAGGTTCACTCTGATTTAGGTTCTCCTGTCTCAGTCAGTGAGACAGAGGATTCCTCTCTGACATCCAGGCTCTCCGAGTTCACCACGGACTCCTCACAGAGATCTAAAACCCCGTCTGATGTACAGGAAGACGATAAACCGGAGAGAGACAACTGCTTCGCCTCCCCTTCGGAAGAACCTTCAGTGACGTTACTCATTTCTGTGGAACCCTTTTCCTGATCGCCTGCTGGTAACGTCGGCTCTGAGTCTGGTTGGTCAACAGTTGCGAGAGTAACACTTTCAGATTTGACACTTTCAGCTGGTTTCAAGTCCATTTCCTTTGGTGTTTGAGCTGGTGCTGATGTCAAGACGTACAAGACTTTTGCTGGCTGTCCGTAGACAAGATGCCTGCATGAAAGGAAGACAACACTGTTGTAAAAGCACGATTCAGATTTACATCCAGACTTTAACAACATACAGTTTTACCAAACGTTACTTAGTGAAACTGAAACCTGAGAGACCAATTTATTTGTTTTAAAGGGGCACTCCACCAATTATACACATGAAGGTCAGTCTATGAAAACAGTAGGAGGAGCTTTAAATAACTGATGATGTCATAGTGGCGTCATCAGGGTTATTTTAGATTGGAGACTACAAATTAGGGCTTGTCTGAGGGGAGTCAGGACTGTGCAGACTGGATCACTGGTGATTTCAGACCCCACCCTTATTTGCTGTGATGTCACACTGCCATCGCTGACAATAACCTCACAAGATGATGGTGGTCGCAGTTTTCAGAGCCAGGAAGACCTCAGTGCATGATGGGAAACTCTTGGTTGTCACCTGATATAATAAGAGCTCATTGTTCCACATGTTTGACATTGAACTTTAGAGAAACTCTTATTTCTCCAGGATTTGGGTTTTATTAGTCTAGTTCACATTTTTTCAAGTCTGTCTGAAAACAACAGTCAGGAGCCCAAATAAACATTGAAACATATTTTTTTGCTGTAATCATTCCTCCTGTTCAAGATCCCTTCATAATGCACCTACAATGCAAGTGATGGGGGACAAAATCCACAGTCCTCTTTCTGAAGCTAATATGAAGCTTCAGTCACCAAAATGAGTCAAAATCAAGAAGACATTTTTCAACATTACAGTCTTTTTAGTGCCAAAGTTCCTCTTTTTGTTGCTTTTACTTCCACCACAGCTCAACAGGGAAACACTGTCCAAGGAAACGCAAAGAGGGAATGTGATGCTAAAAAAAGACTGTAAATGTGGCAGATATCCACTTGATATTATTAACTCAGACTGCTGAAGCCTCATATAAGCTTCAGATAAACTTTTAAATGCATTTTTGCACAAAATGACTGTGGATTTCTGTGTTTGACCAATCAGAGACAGTCAGCGCCTCAAACCTGGACCATAATGTTCCTGAACCTTTAGAAAGTATTTCTCCTGGAGGATATTTCAACTGTACGTACTCAATACAGGTTTGGACAGCTTTGTTTTGAAATCTGGATCCCTGAAAGGGACCCTCACTCACCTTTTTAAAATTACTGATGTAAAAGTAGGAGTTTTAATAGGAAAGAACACAAAAGTGGAAATGTTGTACAATTTAATTTAGTTTAATTATATTGGACAAACATTACACTCATGTGTTGAGTAATTAATTATATTAGACCTCTGTTCTTAGTTTGGCTTCAAAATGAAGGTAGAATTGCACATTCACTTCGTATTTCATGGCTTTGATACAAGAAATCTTATGAGGGCATATATTCAGGGTGAAAACTGTTCTTCTTTTCTTGTTGCTATGACAATAAATGATTTTCCATGAACTTTCTGTGTAAAATAATGTAATAAATATGAGGGTTAGGGAATAAATGTGGTCTTTGCTATTGAGTTGCATCATGGGAAATGAAGGATCGAGTGTTTTTGGAGCTTCACCCATACTAGATACTATCTGATTTTGACCTTTTGCAAGTCCCATATTTTAATGGAAGTGCAATATTAAATCTCTGGAGTACCCCTTTAAGAATTTAATAAATGTTCTTTGTTCTTCTGCATTATCAAGTGTTTAAAATGTAATGTGGGTAATTTCTACTCACACTCGATCTTTGGCTTTCATATCTGCTGGGTCAAAAACAAGAGACAACCTTTTCAAGAAACTTGTACAAACACTAAATACCAGCCATGACTCAGGTGGTACCTGCGGAGAAAAACGTACCTTTGTCCTGAATGACTTTGCATGTGTGATTCGGTCTATCAGTTAAATGTTTGGTCATCAGGTCACCACCTGATGCATCCACGAGGAGGTCACAGTTGAGACAGACCAGCGTGAATCTGAGGAAAAACGAAATCTTGTGTCACCAAAACTACAAACAAAAAATACTGCATTTAATGACAATAATGTGGAAAAATACAATTTAATGAAGCTTACTTACTTTAATGCAGATGAATTTTTCTTATTATCCATTTTCAAAAATCTGTGTTTGGTGATGGTACTATGAAATCTATCAAAGGGCAAAGAAAGATTTGTTAAACAAACACTCTTTGCCTAAAATAAAGTGCCTCAAATACTAATACAAATTCCAATTTTTTGCTCACCTTATCATGTGATTCCCGATGGAAACTTTGCAACTTGTCCGATATTTGCAGGCGCCACAATTTGAAGCCATTGGGAAATGAGAAAAGAAGTCGTCGACTTGCGTGTTGCACTCGATGCACGTGTAACGCCCTCCCTTCACTCTGTAAATTGGAAATGAGAAGAGCACATAACAGAAGTTCAATCACACGGCCAAAGAATGACCTTTTATTTAATCAGTCAGATTTCAAGATACTGTGGTGGATAATGAATGAATGAATGAATGAATGAATGAATGAATGAATTTGTGTGATTAGGACGTCATTTCTTTAACTAAAAACCTGGAGCATGACAGCAGATGCACAAACCAATTACCCATTACATTTGTTAATTGTTAACTGTCTGGTGAACGTCTGGCAAGTTCCTCATTTTAGTCTACTAGTCTGAACTCTTCTATTAAACCTCTACATCTTTTTGTCTTATCTGCTTACAAGCTCACATCATGTTACTAAAGCCAGCATATTATTTTTGATTACTGAGCCCAATTAGCCATATATCACTCTCATTAGTTTAAAAAATGTACACTGTATTATTTTTAGCCAGCCTAATGAGGAGTGTCTGGAAAATTAACTGAAAACACAATTAGCTCATTTGTATGTTGCTTTAATAGCATCCATTAATTTGCTGCCACCCTGTCATGAATACCCAGGAGCTGGAGGGCTCCATATTAGTGGTAGAGGGGGGATGAGGGATCCTGAGTGATTAAGGGGGGCAGAACTGGACATGTATTTTTTTCTTAAGAGCCCAGAGTTTGTAGACATGCATGCCTGAGAGCCAATTGCCAAAATAAGTGATCTTTACATCACTAAAGGTAATAGTGCAAACATCCGATTCAGTACAATTCAAACAATTCAAAAAGGGTCATAACGTTTAAGTCATGACGTTGCTTCACAAGATGCCACATTTGTCAAACACGTTTACATAAAATCAAGGAAATGCAGTTACTAACCTGCATACCCTAAATGTAAGTACCAAAGCCTTTTTTATTGCTGCACAAATTCAATTTAACAAAAAAAATCATATTAATTATTACTAGTGTATATTAGTGTCTGACTGCTGTGGTGAAGCTCAGTTAACTACCTGATGTTCTTGAGTGACAGGTTGTGCTTGGAAGTACGACCGACTTGCTTCTTGTTCTGAGGAGTTTTAGCTTTTCCGGCTCCGGAGACATTTGATTTAGACTTGGACACACTGACTGGAGGTTTGGTTTGCTGATTGAAACTTATCGTTTCTGGGCTGACAATGAAACCAGATCGATCGGGGGAGTTCGGCAACACGGGCGTCTTTCCTGTGAAGGAGGCCCGAATGGTCACCTGGAAAAGTAAAGGGAACACAAAATGTATTGACACTGAATTAAAATGTCTATTCATGTTAGAAAGTTAAAACAAAGGTCTACAATAAATGCTGCACTAATGTTTTAATGATGGGCTCGGACCTTTGTTCCTGGAGGAAGACCCTCCAGAGCTTTAGGTTTTCTGAAAGTCTTGTGGACATGAGTCCTGTGCTCCAGTTTCTCCTTGTAGGTGAGAAAATTCAGCCTGCATTTTCCACAGCGATGGATCCCTTTTTTCTGAAATAGAAAAAACATGATTAATAAGTGCTGCTACTAGAGGCTAATTGCTGAGATGTTTCATTTGGATTAAATGAAACAATATAAAGAGCGTGAAAGAAACTACTTTCATAGCTATTAATAGAATGGCAGTTAATTTTGTTTGGTTCCAACTCTGCCATGTTCATTGCTCCTTGAGGGCAGAGAAGAGACAGCAGGTTTTACTGTCAGCCTTTTATGTATTACAGTAAGCTGTTCTGCAGACAACCAAATCAATCCAACCTTGGAATTGGAGCCAAGTGTACAACAAAAAAAGTGACTTCTTGCAAAAATACGATTTACCATCTCAAGAAGTTTTACAATCAGAAGGCAGTTACAAAAGACGTTTTACTGGATTAAATGACCCCAAATCTATCTTACATTTGAAATGGTCTTTAGTTAAACAGTGTAGCTTTACAACAGAGGAGATAAAATGCAGCATCATACCTGATGTTTCATGTAGTGTTGCATGTATATGTAACTACTTCTAAGAACTTTGAGACAGAATGGACACAGCATGACTTTTGTGTTTTCATGGGCACTTCGGAAATGTGTCTCCACATCTGAGAAGAAGGACGACCTATAATTGCACACCTGTGGAATCAGTAAAAAGAAAATATCAGGATCAGTTCATGTTTTGCTTGAAACCTTAAACCAAACATCAACTTAATAACAAGCGACAGACCTGGCAGACGTAGGGCATTTCCCCAGGCTTGTGGTTGTCCTTCATGTGTTCCAGGAGCACTTGCTCCGACTCAAATGCCAATTCACATATCTTGCAATTAGCTACAGGAGGAAAGAAGAGAAAAAATGACAAATGGCCATTCAGTGTTGGCAAAACGGTCATGTCAGATTGAGCTGTATAGACCTATAGATTAAAGATTATATACTTGACGATTCGATCGGACTGTGAGCGCTCTCGATGTGGCACTGCAGCTGGAATGGAGTCATATACTGTCGGTAGCAATGTTGGCAAGTTGTGTGGCTTTCCCAACTCTCACTGTTCTGCTTTTCCAGCTCCAGGTGGTGCTTCATATGGTTCATGAACCTGCCAGGAAGGAGAGAAACACCAATAAATGTCACTTAACCCTTGAACATGTAGAAGCTCTCGAGTAATCGGATCAACAGATATGTGACATTGATTTTAAACTTGCATATTTATTAACACAAAGGCAACAAAATCAAAACCTTTCCCACAAGTTTCTGTGCCCAAAGTAGAGAAGACATTAACGAGTTTCAGGAAAACAACATCTAGAGCCGTAAACAATTAAGTAATAGTCTGATGAGTCACTTTTCACCCCCTTTCCTACATCTAGATGGGTTTTTGTTTAGAGACATTCAGGGCTTCAACTATTTCCAATTGTTAAACTGACTGGAACACTGCACTCAATCCAAAAACTGCTCTGCATGACCAGAAATGAGACAATTTTATGGGATCAGTTGGAAAAACTTTCCCCAAAATCTTTTACTGGATACAAGAGGATAAACAAATTAAATTGGGGTTCAATCAACAACAGGATTAAAATAAAATAGAGCTGAACAATTAGTTGATTAACCAAAAATTAAATGTTTTGATAACTGATTAATGATTTCAGTCATTTTTAATGCAAAAATTTGCCAGCTTCAGCTTCTCAAATGTGAAGATTTGCGGCTTTCTTTATCATATATAATGATAAATTAAACAGCTCTGAGTTTCGGACTGTCTGACAATCTGAATATCCCACATAGTTTAATAGTTGTAAAATAGATATTCAAAGAGGGCTGAGGCTGTTCTGGGGGTGAAAGATGACCCTGTCATCTATTAAATACTTCATATTCATGTATTGTTATGTGCGCCAACCAAATGCTCCACTTCCATCAGTTAATCAAAACAATGTGCAACAACAAATGCGTAGTTTGTTTTCTGTCACAGCTCAAGGTTAACTGAATTACGCATAACAAAAGAAGCTTTAACTGAGGGCTCATAATCTACATATGCATGAAATTTGCAATGATTTCAAGAATATTTCCACTTCTAAAAAAAAACCAAAACAAAACAGATGCACTAAATCAAAACCAAAGTCAAGAAGTGGGGAAAAAATGTAAAATTCATGGCTTGAGTCTACATGGTTATGGTCCAGGTCCCAAAGGTTTAAAAAAAAAAAAAAAAAAAAAAGATAAATGAAGTATTCTCCGTGCACCTCACTCTCTAAGCATGCATAATGGCTGTTATAATATCAGCAATTACACAAAGATTTTTTTTTGTCTGATGATGTAGTGCTCTGCGGCTGCAATGAGCACCTCCACAGCTACCTGCAACTGCTGCCCGGACGAGGCAGGGCCCATTTTTCAGCCTGTACATTCTGCTACCTCAGCTCCTCTAATAGAAATTTTTATGTGGATGAACTATGACCTCCACTGTGAGAGTGCAGTTGCCGTACAAATATGTTTCCCCATTAAAAGCAGCTTACAGAGGCTTTTTTGCAGTGTTTTGAAGCAAAGTTATTTAATCAAAGGAACCGTTCTATGCCACCTAAACTAGCAGTCATTCTTCATGTTCAGGCCCATGAGGGAAAACGGTCAGATACCGTCATCCATCTGAGAGGAAAACTGCAGTAAGGGCCGAGGAAGATGCCTATCCTTTCTTTATTGGTGCTGGTGAGATATCTTTTCAGCAGGAGACCGCAATGTTGGGTTCTGTATGTTACTTTCAGGCCTTTCACCTCAGTGTCTCCAGTGATGATGGACAATATGCAATTTAATAAATAAAATAAAATAGACTTAAACAACAGGAGTGTATCTATTTTTTTCCTTTTGTCTGGACCAAGGGAATTTGAGCCTGCAGGATTCCAATTTTGCCGACTTGAAACCGAAACCAATTTTTTTCTCATTACCCAAAGATTCAATGTTCCAACCAACATGGATCAACGGGCATATTTAGAGCTTCAACTTGAAGCTTAACTCAGTTTCCTCTTCACCATCACAGTTCAGCACAATGTCCGAACCATCACCAATGACACACCAATCCACCTGTTTAACTCAACTCTCCGTCTTACCCTCATTTATTAACAAGACACAGAAACATTTGAACTCCCTCATTTCAGACAGCAACTCACTTCCACATCAAGGCTGAACCAAAGCCTCAGACTTTACTCTAGTGCTGCAACAATTAGTGGATTAATTGATTAGTTGTGAGCTATTATATTAGTTGCCAACTATTTTGATAACTAGATTAATCGTCAGAGTCATTTTTCAAAGATAACAATGTCCAAATTGTCTGATTTCAGCTTCTCAAATGTTAGTATTTCTTAGTAGGTCTTCTATGATCGTAAACTGAATATCTTTGGATTGTGGACTGTTGGTCAGGAAAAGACCTTGGGCCAACTAATTGATAGATTAATTAATAATGAAAATAATCATTAGTTGCAGCCCTACTTGACTCTCATTTCAAATGCTTCAAACTGCCCCGGAGCATGCTGACGTTTACTGCTGGATGAAGAACTACATCATCAGCAAAACGCAGTGATGAAACCCAGAAGTCAAAAAACTGTACAGGTTCCAATGTTTTGCTGCGTCTTGAGATTCTGTTTAAAAAAAAAAAAAAAAAAAAAAAATCACAAAGAGAATCGACACCAAGACACAGCTTTGGTAGCCAGTGTGCCAATCAACAGACCGTGTGCTTGATCTATTGCATTATAAAAAAAACACATGCAGACTGGTGGACAAACTCCAACGGCCACTCTAGTGCCCTTGCAAGAGCGCTGAACTGGTCCTCAACCTGGACACAATCCACATTGCTTTTTCAAAATGTGAAGCTCAGACAGTCAAGACAAAACCTCTGGTTGTGGCAAACCAAGAAGCTGTCAAACTGAAGGAGACAACTTTTTTGAGTTTGGGACGCCTGATTCAGCAGACAGGTATTGGGATGCCAGAAAGACTGCAGCTTCTGTGGTGGTGGAAGCAAAGGGAATTTGGGGAGGCAATGGAGGAAAATGTTCGATTGGCTTCAAAGAGGTCTGGTAAACTGTCAGATGAAGGAGAGAGAAGCGTATTATAACAAAGAAAACTCTTCATCATACCTGATATTGTTCTTGAGAATTTTCAAACAGCTCTGACACTTGAAAGTGTGGTTGGTCTTCTGCGCCTCCTTCTTGTTCCCATCTCCCTCAAATCGGCCGTAGTAGAAATCTGATACCAACATGATGCGCTTATTTGAACTAATACTCGGGGCCGATGGAACTGTACTTTCCACAGTGTTTGCACAGCAACTCTGAAATAGAGACGTTTTACATTAAAAGAGCATATTAAGAGCATGTTTATAGTCTGTTTTTACTTAACTGTTAATGTCTTTCAGTGCTCTGCTGTTTTTGCTGCTACAAAATAAGACCAAATTAAAATAAAATAAGCATTCTGATAACAAACTGTTTTGTTCCGACATAAGTTGGTTGTTCAGCTCATGGTAATAACAAGTGCTTACCTCATAGTTTTTATGTCTGATTTCACTGGAAAGAACACACTAAAACAACTTGTCAGATGCATCAGAGAGCGACATCTGCACAGTCTTTTAACTGCTGATTTATTTCAAACAATAGTTCAGTCTGAACAGCCTTAATCAGGCAGCTCTATAATCAAACAGCACAATATGACATTAAGCAAAATGTTTTTTTTTCTACCACATTTTTACTAGGGGTGCAATGGATCACACAACTCACAGTTCGGATCGTATCACAGATTTGAGTCACGGATCATTAAAAAAAAAAGAAAAAAACGGGGGGGTGGGGTAAAACTTTGCTTTCCATATATTCTGTAAAACACTTACAGCAAGGAACTTTTTCCCATGGTCATCAAAACTCGATAACTTATAAACATGAACACACATCTTGTTCTGCAGTTTAGCTTGTTGAATGAGCCACCAAACAAACATTCAGCGTGGAGAAGCGCAGCGCTAAGGTCAGTTTGCAGTTAGATCACTAATTAGCTGTTCAGCTGCAGCACATTAAACAGAGTGTAAACATAGCTGCAGATGTCACTGCGGACCCGTTAAATGCTGGTTTTGTCGTTGCTCTTTAAAACCCCTGTTAGCGACACACTGTCTGTCTATGACTTGTACTTAGAGCAGTTTGTTTACGTTGTCTTAAATGAGACATTAAATTTTGCAATTAATCCGCGGTTCACATGGGACCGAACCGTGGGGGGGCGATCAGTACGTATCACGGATCAACTACGATCCGTTGCCCCACTAATTTTTACATTCATTTCCTCTTAAACATGGACAAGGTTTTGACCTACCATCACATGACATTTCAAGGCCTCCTGATGAGGGAATTCTTCTTGGCACTTTGGGCACTTTTTCTTTACGATCCCATTTTCCACTGGGTCTGTTATTTTCACTGGCCCTACGGAAAACCAGTAAGATGTTACATTAAAAAGATACCAAAGCACACAAGTAACTACAGTTAGTCTGTATAGCATGAGGGGATTTGTTTACAGTAATGATATTACAAAACAATATTGGTATCAATAAAAATTCCACTACTAACTGAAACTTACCCATTTCAGACTTGACTTTTTTTACTACAGTTTCTACTTGCTGTGGTGGCAATCCTCGTTTCAGTAAACTTTGATCTGTATGACATATGAAAATAAATTATTTACATATTAGTCATTAAAAACTGATTGATCAGCAAGAATGGTAAAGCAAGTTTAAACTTTACATATAAATGTGTACCTCTGTTATTGCTATTGGCCTTAACTGGTACAGAAATGGTTTGGAGGGTTTGTGTGTTGGACCTGTTGACCTGCAGCGGATTCGATTTGGTTGAATACACAGCAGGGCTCTGGACGTTAGACAACGTCACAATGTTGTTGCTGATTTGCTGCACCTGAGGCCGATGGACAACACCAGGTAATACTGTGCCTGGAGTGACCCGCTGAAAAAGATGCTGCTGACCAGCTGAAAGACAGAACATAGAAACTCTTAAAAGCACATTAAAAACGACGACTTTTTAAAATTCACTGTTGAGAGAGGAAAATGGAGTTACTCATCAGAGCTACGTTACACTCAGATTTACCTGGTACAATTGTAAATGAAGTCCCAGGAGGGTACTGTGTCCCAAGAGAGGCAATGATCTCGCTGTTGTTCGTTAATTGCGGAGAAGTGACGATGAAGCCCTGAAAACAAATTTGAATCCATATGTCAACATGGTAGCACACAATGTATCAACTATATTATAATTTAAAAGGCTATTCACACAATCTCCAAACAAAAAGCATAAAATAATTCTAACACCACCAATACCTGGTTGTTGACAATAACTGGCTGAGGGGTCACTGTTGATAGATTGGGTGCTGTTGTATTCACTGCATTTCCAGTGATACTCAATGGCAGCATTATTGGTGAAGGGCCCAGAACCGGCTGAGGAGCAAGACCTTTAACTTCTTGTTTTCCTACACTGTTCCTCTGAGGAGGTGGAGGGTTAGGCTTACTATCCTTTTGGTTATTAGCTGTAAGAACATACACAATGACTAAAATTAGCACTTCAACAGAATATTTTATATTCAGATCCATTTAAAAATGATTAACAAATAAAAATATGATTATAATCTACAATATCAATATTAAACAGCAGTGGGTGATTCTGGACTGCACATTTGGTGACATTATGATTAAACAATGATTTATATATGTGGAGCTTAAACATCAACAAAATGTATGCCTTTAAACCCTAAACATCAATATATTTGAAAATGTGCTGTAACATACAGAGCACTCCAACGAAGATGGGTTCATCATCATCATCATCTATCAAGTGAACTTCTGGAGCTGGTTTCTGCCACGGCTCCAGCTCCTCTTCCACACATTCCATAAAAAGTTCAGACATTTTGGACCTGCAGCAGAAAAACACCATGTTGAGTCAGTCTGACAAACTACTTCCAGTCGGATACTATTTAAATACCACTACTAAATAAATAAATACCACTACTGCAAAGCTACATGAAGCCCAACCCAATTATTGATACAAAAAATTAATCCTGTGTCTTAACAGAAAAGTCAGGCTGGTTGAAACCATATGATAACCAGAATGTTGATGGTGGTATGAGTCTGATTTTATTATAAAATATTTGGATTTTGAGCAGCAGCAACAGTGTGAGCTTACACTCAACACATGGCAGGGGATACAATGAAAAGAAGACTTGTGAGAAGTGTGGGACATCATTTGGGTTTGTGGTTCTCTTTAAATCAAGAACATTTTGAATGTCACATTAGAAAAATCACAGCTGTGAATAATAGAATTAATGATGGCCAAATCAAAGTTTGCCGCATTGGTTTCAAGGTCCTGCTAGTGTGCATGCTGGCTCTCTGTCACATAATTAATGTAGTGTAATTGCCAGATTTTGTGTGAATGCAGAGTTTCATCCTGTCTGCTGTGACCTCACTGCTCTGCGTGTGTGTATTTCAGCCCCACCCTCGGTCAAACAGACACACAGACCTGCAGCTCTTTATACATCCATGACACAGAGACAGAGAGCAGAGAGATGAAGACAGTGATGTAACTTGGTCACAACGCTACGAATCCTGACCTCACACCCTGCGTGTTGTTATTGGCTAGGGGCTACACACCCACTACTCAAAGGCTGATGCCCAGAAATGTCCAGCACACAGCAAAATAATAATAAGAAAATACAGGCAGAGGGCAGAGTCTCTGCAGATAAATACAATGCCACACCTTATAGTGGGTCATAAGTGATGATTGAGAGAGATTATTTTTGAATGACTCTATGCCTTTTTTTTTTTTTTTGGAAAATCCTGCATAATATACCTTTAATTGGTACTGAATTAATTAACTAAATCATTTTAACTACAGGGCCATTGATAAATGAAAAAATGAAAAAAAAACCCCCACAAGGTTGCACTGTTTTATTGCAGTAACCTGATGTGTCAGATGTTTGTTTTTTTTGTTGTTTTTTTACACAGAGCAATCTGAGAAGTTGCCCTTGGTAACAGTTTGGAAAAGGATAGGCACTTTCAAAAAACTACTTGGCAGGTGACTGGACGAACCATCTGTCTATCACCGTCTTACCTTGAAAGGCAGTTGGATTCACAAGATCATGAGATGATGCAAGAATCCTCAAATTTCAAACACAAATTCATCATAGTGAAATGTCAGGAATGTATGAGGGTATGAAAAAATAGATACCACCCAAGCCTACTTATGGCTATTAAACACATATTAACAACAGACAGATTCACTTTGGACAGACATGATCTGTCCAAAGTGAATCTGGTAGTGAAACCAGATATCAAAGAGCCCCCCACATTTAGAGGAGATCACACTGACAAATGCACAGTATATGTGTGGATAGAGGTGATGAGCTGTGCTGGTAGCATTCCTCAGGAGACCCAACAGGAAGTCTATGGTGACATTAGAGTGAACCATCAGTCTGTGGAGGACATCGGTCCCATGCTCCAGAAGCTTGAACAGGCTGGCCTGGATCTCAACTCCTGTGAAGTGAGTGAGCCATGGAAAGCTAAGGTCAGGGCTCTGGTAGCCAAGTACAATGGATTGTTTTCCAGGAATAAGCTTGACTGTGGAGAAGCAAAGGATTTTGTTCATTGTATCCATCTCAAGGATGAATGGCCCTTCTACCTCCCATACAGAAGAGTCTCTCCAGCAGACTACCACAAGCTCAAGGTGGTTCTTGACGAGATGGAGGAAAAGGGTATCATCAGGAAGTCCTGCAGTGAGTGGGCATCTCCCCTGGTATTAGTCTGGAAGAAGAATGGAGACCTCCGAGTGTGCACTGATTTTAGGAAACTAAACCAGTCTGATGCCCTGGCTGCTCTTGGAGGTAATGTTTTCTTTAGCTCCATGGATCTGACCTCTGGCTTCTATAATGTCCCCTTCCATGAAGATGACAAAAAGTTCACCGCGTGCACAACTCCTGTTGGCCTCTATGAGTATAATAGACTACCACAGGGCCTCTGCAACAGTCCAGACTCCTTCATGAGGCTCATGACATCCATCTTCGGTGACCAGAACTACACCAGTCTCCTTTGCTACCTTGATGACCCCCTCATCTTTGCACCATCTGAGGAGTTAGCCCTTGAGAGACTTGAAATGGTGTTTAGTCGCCTGCAAAACCATGGCCTCAAACTTGCTTCAAAGAAATTTTGAGACTGAGAATGGTGTGTCTACAGATCCAGAGAAGGTTGAGGTCATAACAAACCTTACAGAGAAGGACCTCATGATGGAGGATGGTTGTACTCCCTCTCCTCGGAAGCTGAGATCAGTTCTGGGCATGTTCAACTACTACAACCACTTCATTGAAGGCTTCTCTACCCTAGCAAGACCACTAAATAAGCTAACATCTGAGCCAATCTGAGCCCAAAATGGCATAAGCTGTCTCCTGCTGACTGGACTACAGAATGCCAGGAAGCCTTCCGGTCTCTGAAACAGGCTCTCTTGGACACTGTGGTGTTGGCTCACCCAGATTTCAACAAGCCCTTCATTTTGTCTGTTGATGCTTCCACCTATGGTCTAGGTGCAAGTCTGAGCCAAGTAGCAGAGGGTGAACAGAAAGCGAGACCTGTAGCCTTTGCCAGCAAGTCCCTGAACCAAGCCCAGTCCAGATATCCTGCGCACCGCCTTGAGTTCCTGGCTTTGAAGTGGGCTGTCTGCCACAAATTCAGTGATTGGTTGAAGGGAAAGCCATTCACAGTGTGGACTGATAATAACCCACTCACCTACATCCTCACCAAGCCTAAGCTGGATGCTAGTGAGCAGCGGTGGATGTGCAAATCAGCCCCTTTTGACTTTGACATCAAATATGTTCCAGGCGTGCAGAATGTCATCCCTGACCACCTCAGCAGAATCCCTTTCATTAAGGGCAGTATCAACAGGCGAATTATCCAAGAGCCATACCAGTCTCTTGTCAACGAGGCGAAGGAGGTTCAGCCTGATGATGTCCAAGACGCATTCCACTTGACTGTGAACACTCTGGTCCTGTCCTCAGAACCTGGAACACCAAAGGCAAAATCTGGTAATGTCACCACCAACACTGTTGCAGCCCTCCTTTCTGCTCATAGTGTATGGGAGCCCTGTTCACAAGACCAAGTGGCAACTATAGAAGCAGTAGGCAATATCTACTCCCTCCATTCTCAAAGAACACTTCCAGCCCTCTCACATATAGAACTCCAACGGAAGCAGCAGGAAGACACCACCATATCCAGAGCCATGTACTATGTTCAGTGAAAGCGGTGCCCATCCAGGCATGAGAGAAGCCATGAGAATGCTCAGGTCCTAAGACTTCTGAGGCAATTGGAAAAGTTGAGGTTGATAAATGGTCTTCTGTGCAGGGTAACCAAAGACCTGTCCTCAGGCCATAAGGTCCACCAGCTTGTTGTCCCAACAGGACTGAGACCAATAGTACTCAAGGGCATCCATGATGATGCAGGGCATCAAGGCCAGGGTCGCACACTTGAATTGGCTTGTCAGCGGTTTTACTGGGTTGGCCAAGAGCAGGAAGTCAAAAAAGTAAGTGGCAAAGTGTAAACGTTGTGTTGTGAGCAAATCTCCAGAACCTGAAGCTAGAGCCCCTCTTTATTCCATCCAAACTCACGCTCCACTTGAGTTGGTGTGCATAGACTTTTGGAGTGCTGAGAACTCGAACAACAGCTCTGTGGATGTCCTTGTGGTTACAGATCATTTCACACGCCTTGCTCATGCATTCCCCTGTGCGAATCACACAGCAAAACAGGTGGCCAGGCGATTGTGGAATGACTTCTTTTGTGTTTATGGCTTCCCAGAGAGGATCCATTCAGATCGTGGTTCCAACTTTGAGTCTCAGCTCATTCGCGACCTCCTTGACATAGCCCACATACACAAATCCCACACCACAGCCTATCATCCCACTGGAAATGGAAGCGTGGAGCGCTTCAACCGCACCCTTGGCAGCATGCTACGAGCTTTACCCCCTCATGAGAAGAACAAGTGGCCTCAGATGATCAACAACCTGACATTCTCATACAATTGTACCAGCCATGAGACAACAGGTTATGCCCCCTTCTATCTCATGTTTGGAAGGATTCCCCGTTTGTCAGTGGATGTCATGTTTGAGTCTGCTCTGAGAGATGAGAGAGTGGTCGACTATCATGTCTATGTCACTAAGCTGAAACATGACCTGAGGGAGTCAATGGAAGTTGCCCAAAAACACGCAACCAGAGAGCAATCACGTCAAGAACAGCAGTTTGACAAGAAAGTCAAAGGTTCTCCTGTGTCTGTGGGCGACTGTGTGCTCCTGGCAAAAAAGACAGAACGAGGGAAAAAGAAACTAGCTGACCGATGGGAATCTGGCCCCTATGAGGTCACTTGGAAGGATCCCAAGCTCCCTGTGTACCGCATAAAGAAGGTCGGCAGTGATTAGGAGAAAAATGGTTCACCAAAACCTCATCATGCCTGCCAACTTTCTGCCTCTGGATGTGGAACAAGAGGACGTGGAGGATGTTGTGTCCTCTGCTGGGTCATCTGATGACCAAGCACCTCCAAGTAATATTCTGCAACCAGGAGATGTGGAATCTCGCACAAGGGAATGGATCATGCAAAATGGTGATATGGCATCCACTGATGCATCAGGACTAGTTCCAAACCAAGATGGAAGAGTTGAAGTGGGGGAGGAGGATGAGAATATTCAGAGGGAGGAGAGAATTAGCAGATATTCCCAGAACTCAAACTCTTATGAGCCCAGCCAAGAAATGGATAATCCTACTCTTAGAGCAGGAGCCTGTTGACCACTCCCATGCCCAAACCTTGTAGGCTCTGAGGCCCAAGTTGAACCAAGTGGTTCATCACACAAGAGCTAGTTGTATGATAAAGGCAGTTTGTAGATTTGTGTGTAGCCTCAACATGGACATTGAGTCCTTCTAGACAAATATGAACCCCAGGTCAAAGTAGTTTAACAAAGGTAATGAATTCTACATGTTTGAACATATGTTATCACTATGTGTGTTTTAATCATTTCAAAAGGTGCATTTGAGGATGTAGAAATGTGTATACGGGCACATTTTATCAATGTTGAGTAGAGTTACATGGCCAGTTTCTCTTACTCTATTTGTTTACGAATATCTTGACAAGTAAAACATCTGTATCAGTGAGTTATTCACACCTTTTTACTAATTATGAGTCTCCTTGAGGCTACCTGTAAATACAAGAGAAAAAAAACAACCAAAAACATAGTTTTATGCATTTGTTTAATAAGAGTTTAAAACAAAGCACCAATAAAAAAACTTATGTGATGCTTGAATTTAGTGGAGGCGAGATGTAACATATGCCTCTTGCATGTTACATTAAATACATTAGTTGTGCTTTAAATGGTGCTTGTAAACTTAACGGGGGCATTATAAACTGTGAGGCTAATATAGTCCCCCATTACACTTCCACATAGTTTTAGATACAAACTTCATTTGAACTTTAAATTAATCACTTTGACCTACAAATCTTGAATTTACATGTGTTTTCTATCCTTTACTGTTGGGGCGTTGCACAGTCCAAGGGCTTCTGTAGGGCTTCTGTAGGGCTTCTGTATGTTGTAAGACTTGGGCTGACAGGTCTGACTTTACCCATCCCCCCCTTTCTTCCCTCCTTCTCCTTCTCAGTTGGAGAGCAGGATTTGGAGTACTCTTCTTGTGAAATATCCTCATAAATCCCATGTCTTTGGCCAAATCTTATATTAAAAATCACATCTGTTTGAAGAAATTTCGTTGCGAATCCATTGATACAGGTTTCAAAGTGGTCAGACTTATAGTTTAGACATCAGAAGTCCGTGCCCAGAGATTGCCTCCCCATTGGTTTACATTGTTAGGTGTGATGTGGCACTCCAACTTTCGGGGCTGATAATATCTAAACCGTTCGAGTTATTACAAAGTTTTTAACAACTTTTTTTCAGCACAGTGTCATAAGTCATGTATTCAATTTTGAAGCTGATACCATTAACACCCTAGATAGATAGCATTTGTTCGGGGTCCAAAATTGGGGAAAAGTCGTACTTTCATGTGTATATTGCGGACTTCCTGTTGGATTTAGGTCAGGGGTGTCAGCGTATGATTTGTAGGTCTTGATGAGACAAATAATTGAATTTTGTTTCGATCTCTCTACGACATTCCTACAAGCCGTGGTGGCCATTTTAGATACATAGGTGGCGCTATCAAGCACATTTTGGCACTTTAGGGGTTAATTTTTACATTTTATCACATTTTTCCCTAGACCTGATGTCCGTGCCAAATTTGGTGAGTTTCTGAGCATGTTTAGGGGGTCAAATTTAGGGTTTAAGTGGTGAGATAATAAAGAAAGAAAGAAAGAAACCCAAAAGATACAAGAGGGTCTTCAACCCTTTGGGGCTCAGGCCCTAATTAAAGCCGCAAGCAGCGTTGAACGGGCCTTTGCACCCTTGCACACGTCGGGTGCGGTGCAGTCCAAGGGCTTCTGTCATGGGCATGTGGATGTCTCCAGACGTGGGCTGACAGGTCTGACTTTACAAACGTGTAAAGTTTGGTGCGACTGGAGCATGTACAATAAAGTTATAGCAATTTCCTCTGTCATGGCGAAACATCAAATCTGTGTGAGGATGACAATTTTCTGCAGGGTGAGACATGTCTGTCTTGCTCACCCCTTTGTCATCAAAATTATACACTTAAAAAACTGTGAACCTATCCTTATGGATTAAACATATCACAAAATGTTATATTCTGACATTTGATTATTTCCTAGAAGAATAACAATTTTACAATAATATATTGTAAAAAGTAACTACATTAAGTCAGTAAAAATAATAACACAACTTTAAACCCTACACAAAACATTTACAAAGTAAAATTTGAAGAAAACAGTTGCTGAGAATAAGTGTACTGGCCTGTCAGACAGCAACTGTAATTGTTGAGGGCTAATATGTAGATGTAGATATTTACTAAATTGGGGTGTGTTGTTTTTTTATTAAATAAAATAATTGTCAGTCTGGTGGCTAAACATATTTTTGTCACTAATGCGTGTTTTAATTCATTGGTAAGAGTCACTTGAATGCTTTTCCTCCTCTTGTTTCAGCATTTGTAATTTGCCTGCATGAGCACATTATGGGAAAGTTGATTTACAAAGCAGATATTTTGACTTGTCAATCGCGGGTGTAACTAAAAGTATAATCAACTGTTAACAGAGCAATCATTAATGTCAATACTTACTTGTGCTTTTCCTACAAAAATGTTTTAATGTCTGCCGGAGCATGTACAATAAAGTTGTAGCAATTTCCTCTGTCATGGTGAAACATCAAATCTCAATGGTGTGAGGATGACAATTTTCTGCAGGGTGAGACATGTCTGTCTTGCTCACCCCTGTGTCATCAAAATTATGCAAGATTTGGGCCCATTCATTTTAATTTCAATAACTAATTTGAAAACTTTTGATGAGTGTGTTTAAAAGAAATTCACTTCCTAATTTTCATCAAGTCTATTTTTAGAACAGTAAAGACTTTTAACCCACATGACCTGGTCAAAGTTTGATTGACATGTGTACTGTCAATCAAACTTGACTTGTACTGGTGTGTAGAGACAATGAGTAGGCCTAACTGCAGCTGGACACAGAAAAATACTCATATATTTGAAGGGAGAATGTGAGCAAACCTCTAGGTGCTCAGGCCTTAATAAAGGAAAAACTGCAGTACAAAGCTACAAAATTTAGTTATGATTTTATTTTTCTACAGTAGTTTATCACTTAACAGTCACCCTCACTCCATTTTTTCCCTTCCCCTCATAGGTCATCCCCACTACTGATTATACATATAAGACCTACAATTATTGTAAAATAAATGATAATAACCCCAAACTTCATACAAAGTTTGTATATTATGCACTGTAAGTATATAGACCTTTCTGCTATATCCTATAAAACTGAGCTACATTCAACTGTCACACCCATCCCCGCCTTTCTTCTCCTCCCTGTCAGATTGAGAGCAGGATTTCAGAGCAGTCTTCTAGTGGAAATATCTTCATAAATCCCATGACTTTGGCCAAATCTTACATTAAAAATCACATCTTAATAGGAATTTCGTCGCAAATCCATTGATACAGGTTTGAAAGTGGTCTGACTTATAGTTTAGACATCAGATGCTTCAATTTGGCACAAAGTCCATGCCAAGAGATTGCCTCCCCATTGGTTTACATTGTAAGATGCAATGTGGCACTCCAACTTTCGGGGCTTATAAAATCTAAACCGTTCGAGTTATTACAAAGTTTTTAAGCGCCGCATCTAAGCGCCGGTGTATTTGCCGCTTGCTGCTGGGCAGGTGGTATACAGTGGGTTTATCAAAGCTTTTGCGCTGAATTTAGCTGATTGCTTCTACTGAGAGTGATTAGAGTGAAACTGTAACATTTTAGGCCATAACACCAAAACAATGAGCTGAAGGACGATATATTGTAAAGCTGAGGGGAGCTGCATTAATTCTCTGAGCAACCCCCTCTCACTTTACACATAAGTTACATATTTGATCCACTGGTAATATACAAAATATTGATAACAGCAGCTTTAAAAAGTATGAAACCCCATAAATTGATTTTCTTTTATTGAACTGGTATTTCTTGACCGACCAGCCGTTGGGACAACATATGCTGATGTTTTTAGAAGAGACTCAATGCGACACAGGCTGCGATATCTATGACTGTTATTGAGATCTGATCAGAATAATTGAACCCATTATTGGCACAAAGCTTTCCAAAGGGCCCCCAAGATGGCGACAGTAGTGTGGATGATGCAGCTGCCCAAATACAGATAAAACCTCTATTTAAAACACTATTAACAGGCATACATTTGAATTATTTATTAAATCACTGTTTGCTGATGTGGGAAGGGGTATAAACACAGCTGGATGAATTGATCTAGGAATGTAAAGATGCTTGTTACAGTTTTGAGACAACCTAAATTAATTTTAAAAAAATAATAAACTAACTGAAGACATAAATGCTTAATACAGTAAAATCTCAGAATAATCACCAGATCAAAAAACAACGATCAAACAAGCAGCGCTGTAAATTATTAGCTTGCTCGGTTTTCTTCAAACAGCAAGGTAGCTAATGCTAACGAGCTAACGTTTTCATGTTTTCCAATGCTCATTATCTTCAACTGCTGCAGTGTGCAACAGGATTTAATAATTCAATTACGTAATAACACTTTTGGGAGCTGCTTCAACACATTTCGTCTCCATTTTATCCTGTCGCTGTGTCGCAAGAGTGATCGGTTATCGATCAACCGCACAATAATATTAGCTAGGCTCCGTTAGCATGTTCACATTTTCTGGGAGGAGGATGTTTGGACAAAGACTGAGTTTAGTTTGCAGGGTTTTTGTGTTTCAGCCTACCTCTCTCTCCCGCCCAGCCTCGACGTTTCAAGGCAGAGCCGTGTCTAGAGACCCGACTTAAGCGCACTCCTCGGCCTGTGGACGAATGAGTTCAGACAGTGCTGCTCTCCGCTCAACACCGGAGAGGAAAGTGTGTCGTCGGGCCGAGGCGGCGGAAACAGTCGGTGTATGCCTGGACCAACCAGCCGCATTTCTGTCCTTAACTTCCTTTTTTAATTTGTAGTACTTCCTGCTCTGTCCAGCGGGATTTCTTGAAATTAACAGTTCGTTTTCTTCAGGATTAAAGGACGGGTTCATATTTTTTCCAACTGTGTCTGAAACAGGATTTTGTTGCCACAATCATTCCTCCTGTTCATACCGACCATTGGCCCCCAGCACATACAATGTAAGTGATGGGGGCCTCCTTCTGTGCAAAAATGTATTTAAAAGTTTATCTGAAGCTAATATGAAGCTTCAGCCATCTAAATGAAACAAATTAAGTACATATATGTCAACATTACAGTCTTTTTATAGCCAAAGTTCCTCTATTTGTTACCGTCCTTCCGCCCCGCTCAACAGGGAACACTGTCCGAGGAAATGTAAAGAGGGAATTTGATGCTAAAAAGACTCTACATGTGGCAGATACCCACTTAATATGACTAATTTAGACTGCTGAAGCCTCATGTAAGCTTCAAACTTTGCACAAAATGACTGTGTGGACACACATGGATTTTGGCCCCTATCATTTACATTGAAAGTGCATTTGAAGGGGATCTTTTAATAGCCAGTGTGAACAGCAAGGAAAACCTCTTTCAGTGTTCATATGGACACCTGACTATTGTTTTAAGACACACTTAAAAAACTGTGAACCTATCCTTATGGATTAAACATATCACAAAATGTTATATTCTGACATTTGATTATTTCCGAGAAGAATGACAATTTTACAATAATATATTGTAAAAAGTAACTACATTAAGTCAGTAAAAATAATAACACAACTTTAAACCCTACACAAAACATTTACAAAGTAAAATTTGAAGAAAACAGTTTCTGAGAATAGGTGCACTGGCCTGTCAGACAGCAGCTGTAATTGTTGAGGGTTAATATGTAGATGTAGATATTTACTAAATTGGGGTGTGTTGTTTTTTATTGAATAAAATAATTGTCAGTCTGGTGGCTAAACATATTTTTGTCACTAATGCGTGTTTTAATTCATCAGTAAGAGTCACTGAAATGCTTTTCCCCCTCATTTCAGCATTTGTAATTTGCCTGCATGAGCACATTGAGGGAAAGTTTATTTACACAGCAGATATTTTGACTAGTCAATCGCGGGTGTAACTAAAAGTATAATCACCTGTTAACAGAGCAATCATTAATGTCAATACTTGTGCTTTTCCTACAAAAATGTTTCAATGTCTGCTCTTAAAAAGGTCAATCAATTTGATTCAAGAACCACAAAGAAAGAAGAGTGCTGTGATACTATACAGTTCACCAAAATGCAGGTTATGAACATTTATTGAGGATGGAAAACATGCTTTTCTTTTATTCAACTTGGTTCCCCCTTTATTACCAGTTTTACTGGGGGTTGGGGCTTGCAGGGACAGTTTGGGAACCACTGATGTAGACCAACTTTTATCAAACAACCATTGTTTTCCCCAAGTAGCTAACTAAACATTTCTTTGCTGCTTCACAGTGCTTTGCAACTTTTAAAAAAAATCAGACTCAACAGTGCTCAATCCCATTAAAGCTCAACGAATCATAGAGAAACCTTAAACCAGTATCATGCATTTGAATAACAGAAATTAAGAACTTGAGAATGGGTTTTAAGAATTTATTTTATTGAATATTACAATAAATATGTACATTTTAAATAAAGTGTAATCGACAGGCTAGTGCCAAATCTTAAAAATAAATTGAGTTTTTTAATTGAACTTAGTAAAAGAGGTATCAGGTGCTATGTGCAGGGCTCCCATACTGTATCCATGCTAGAAGAACCAACAGACTTACAGTGACCTGCACAGTCACTTAAATGTGCAAATAATGCATGTAATTCATTTGTTCACTGGATGTTACACAATTATTTCTCTTGGTACGCTAAAGTTTGTTGTGTGTTTGTTGTGCTGATGTAAGTTCAAGGATAGTAAAGCAAGAGAGAGGAAAAGGTACAGAGAGGGTTTGTGAGGTGGTTTGGTTGGACGGTGTTGCATATACTGCAGGGCTCTGGACGCTTGATAAGGACAACAGGTTGTTGCTGATTTTCTGCACTTCAGAAGTGTGGATGACATCATAGGCTTCGGGTGTCACTGCGGCTGGAGAAACTTTATGGAAAAGTTGCTGCTGGCCAGCTGAAAATCAACACACAAGCTCTTAAAATAAAATTGATAACAATAATTAAAAATTGATAACAATAACCATAACAAACAATGATTTTACCTGTTACTAATGGTAATGAATTTCCAGGAGAGCCGATGAACTCAGTGTTACTTGTTAATTGGGGAGAAGCCATAATGAAGCCCTGGGAATAGAGAAACAGAGTCCATAATTCAATATACAGTACTAGTGTCCACTTTATATTACATAACAAGCTAATTATGACAGTTTTCATCTGTTATTCAAGTCTTTTCTTATAAACTAATGCCATAAATAATATTATTACTTGGCTATTGAAGACAAGAGGCTGTGGAGATTCTTCTTTCAGCTTAGGTGGTGTTGCATTTGTCTGAAGGGGAGCAGGGTCCGGCTTACAATCTATTTGGTCAATGCCTGTAAGAAAATACAAAAAGACCAAATAAGGCACTTCAACAGGTTGTAAGGTAACTGACACCATCAACACCGACATGTTCTCTAATATGCTGTGACTTACTCAACTCTCCAACATCATCTTCAACTTTCACATGAACATGTGAAGTCTGTTTCTGCCACGGCTCGAGCTCCTCCTCTTCACATTCCAGTAAAAGTTCAGACATTTTAGACCTGTAACAGAAAACAACAGCCTCTGACACACCAAGTTTACATAATATACAAAAACCAAATACACATTTTTACTCTCACATCTTTGTATTCTTCAACATGTTTTCATAAACATTCTCCTAACCATGTATAAGTGTAGACAAGTAGAGGTGGATAAATGTCCAATTTAAACAGTGCAACTTAGAAATGTATCCACTTCTCTCTATTATCTAGGTATATACGTAAAGTTTTGACTTTTATGCTGCCCCACTTTTCCTCTCTATGATGAAATTAGAGAAAAAATTAATTCAAGACAGGAGGAAATACAGGACGCAGAAATAAATTCAGTGTGCCAAAATGGTGGATTAAAAACTAAATATATATGAATTCAGGCCAATAAACATCTAGAAGTAGTCGTCTGGTAGCAAAAGCAACAGTTTGTTCTAGTCACAATATTCAAAGAAAGTACACATTTAAATTTCATTTTTTTAAGATCCACTTTACTGAAATCGAATACATACCTTTGAGGAATTACAGGTACGTAGACGTCTTCATCACAGCTGTCATCTGCTCTTGGAGCACTCAGCTTAGCTGTTGCTGCGACATTGTCCACATCCCTATGCAAGTCAGATCTATTAGATAAAAACAATCTTATACTAGAATCAAATCAGCAAAAAAAGCAAAAGTTGTGATATTATCTGTCCTGTACAGCAGTAGTAGTATGAACTTACTCTCTGTTCTTCACACTGTTGAATTCGTCGTTATCAAGAGTGACCTCCATCTCCTCAAAGCTGCAAATTTAATTGAATTAAATATAGTTAGAGTGTCTTGGGAACATTGATACATTACTGACAGACATACAAGTCCACAAAATGTGCAAAAAGATCAATACTAACCTGTCCTGGAGACAGTCCACCTCTGATGTCATGGGTGTAGAATCAAACTGATGTTCATCATCATCATCCTGCTGACACTGTTTATCTCTGAAGACATGATTAAAATCCTTGTTTACCAACAAATAAACATATTACAACTCATTTTATAACATTTCAAAAGTTATTAGAGCATTTTGCAGTAACAGGTGTGTAATTGTTTGTGTGGCATGCAGGTGGTGAGCACAATACAAACACCTATAAAATACAATGCCATCAAATGCAAAAGCCATTAATAAACAGCATTCAATGCAATACAATAGTATCTGGGCCTCTGTATTGTATTGTATGGAATCAAATGCTATTTTGTATCCATCCATCCTGAAATTGATGTTGTTGCTATCTAAAACAATACTGATGCCAAAAGTCTCACTGCATGTCAGTAGTTCTCTACCTGAGATGTTCATTTTTTTTATGTATTTATATTTTTTATATCAATATATTGGTTTTTGTAGACTGTAAAGAAGGGTACAAGTAGTACAAAGGTGCGTAAGAGTGCAAAGGGTCTACAACGATGGGCAACCACGCACTGCCATCTGAAATATTTGGTAGCAAATGTCATCATAATCATGACAAAACTCAACAAATTACCATTATTATTACCACTACAGTTCTAGTAGCATGATGTACTGAAGTTCTGCATGTGGTTTGTCCAAGTGATGTTGCCATACCCCAGCAGAAGCTGTTGCTCGACTGCTGTGGGTCTGTGGCGCGTGCATGACTCAGATCAGGCAGCAACACTCCCCCCTGTAGCTCTGGCAAACCAATCATTGCTGACTGATGTGAACACATCATTACTGGTGCACCAGCGCAGGAATATCACGTTTTTCCCCCCAACTTTATTATATTTATTACACTCATGGAGGATACATGTTCCAGACAGTTTTTTATTATAAAAATTGCTGTAAATATACTTCACAGTATAAAAATGTAAAATAAATAAATTTGGCATGTTCCCTCACCTTGACAATGACGATAGCGTTCCACTCCCTCTCCTCTTCGACTTGGCCTTAATTTCCTTCAGTGGATCTTCTAAGTAAAAACAAGAAAACAGTTAAAAGTTATATACTGAGCTTTTGATTCCTGACTCGGACTGATTAATAATGGAAATTTTCATACTGTGGTCTTATTGGCTAAATCAGTAACCAATTTCAGGTGTTTACTGTAGTAAAGAGACAAATACAGTTTGAGAGGAAAAAGCTGACATAAAAAATAAGGAAAAAACACTGCAAAATGGTAAAATCACATATTGGCTAAGCTGAATAGCCATGTTCATTACAAAATAGGGTAATAAAAAATACAGGCTACGATAATCTGACAATGTTCAACAGTTGGGTGATTGTGTCAAAGCAGTTACATATGCCAAAAGAAGTGCTGTAAGGAGTTTGAAATATGTTTGTTTGCATTTACCAGGCAAGATGGGTCTAAAAGTTGAGTTGAATTCTGGGAAGTGTAGGATCCAGTGTTTTAGGAGCTTGAGCTGTACTAGGGCCTTAAAGTCAAAAAATCTCAGCTGCTGCTGCATCAATCTTTATATTTGGAAGTGCTTCACCATAACTGTGGTTCACTTTTTTAATGGCTGTTGTTTCTAAATTGTATAAATCTCATTTTCCCTCATTTCTCTGAGTGCATGTTCTTTTCTTTTTATCCTTTATCGTCATGTCCATATGTATGCTATGAACTTAATCATTACCAAGTACCTTTCTGATATTAAACAAACACAATGATTAAGATACAGTATTTTTGCCAATGATAATTTACAGGTAAATGTGTGATGAGTTGAGCATTATTGAGTGTCTTCACTGGCATAAAGGCCATTTTGTAAGCAGGACCATGAATACAATCTGCTTTATAAATCCACACAAAAGGAATCTGCCTCTGTGTGTGCACAGAGTTTTAGTTAAACCTACAGAGTTTATGTATCTGGTCCCTGAAAACAAAATGGGACAAAAAGTTGAAGTCTGACACCTTTGTGAATCCAGGAAAATCACAGCAACCATCACCTGAAATCTGATGAGGCAGAGTGCCTTCCAGCTGTTGACTGACCTCCAAGATCTTGTCCCATTCTGTCCTGTTCGTTTCTGGGTTGAGGTATGCTTTCTGAATTTCAAAAAAGGTTTTGTGCCCCATGAAATTCAGGTGCAGATGTTTGGCCCATGTCTTAAACTGTGTAAAGCTGCCTCCAGAAAAAGGAATGGAAAGAGCTGTAAGAAGATGGATTTCAGGAAACGCATCCCAAAGGAGAGGAGATGACATCCATGTGCCCCTGTGTCCACCAAGGCAGCTCCACGCCACCTTTGTCTGTGCACCACAGTGAGACATGTTTTTTTTGGTTATTGGCTTTCCACAAGTCTGGCACTTTTTGAACAACTCCATCAAACAGCTGTTGTTCACAATAGTCCTTGACCCACTCAAGTCTTTCTCTGTGTTCTCATCTGATTTAGATGCTGTTGTAGAGCTTAATTCAGTCTCTTGGTGGGAGCTCTCATTCAGACAATCCTTAGATGCCGCCGCACTGCACGAACCTTCCCTGAGTTCAGCTGGAGGAGGGGATGGGGATGAGGTGCTCGGAGCTCCTGAGGCAATCTGGGATAGGAGAGACAGATATAAAATGGGTTAGAAGTAGCTGTGCATGCAACGTACTTAGTGTTGACTTCATGTTAATCTTATTTACACAGACAAAAAATATCAATATCACATGTTATACTTACAAGAACTGGTACGGAGGGCAAAGGTGACGCTGTATCCACATCAGTATCTTGAACACCCGAGAAAGAAGCTTGTGAAGATGTACTTGGACCCTTGAATAAAAACAGATATTGTAAGGCCAGTGGTGCAATGTTCTCATAACACAGATTAATCACATGCTAACCCATGATATCAAAACATGAAATATTAGGAATATAGCTTTACTGCCTCATACTTACTGAAGTTAACACAGAGGTCCTGTTTGACTCTGTGTCCACACTGGAACCTGAAAACACTGAGGTGGATGCCTTTGCAGCTGTACTGGGAGTGTTCACCTAATAAAAAAAAAAAAATTAGAAATGATATAAGCAGTGGAAGTTAATTATGATACCATTTTCCACCTGACAGTTTCCACTCAGTTTTCGTTTGGAACATGAATGGGCACATGTTTCTTATGCCAACTTGAATCAACAGTTCAGTGCGTCAAGTAAACAAAATACTTTTCCCAGCCTCGGTTCATGTATCCAAGTCACAGAGTTAAGTGTTTGCTTTTCCACTAAAACCAGTACCCAGTGAGCTCTGGATAACCCAGGTCATGTAACAACATTTTCTTGAATCACAAGTACTCATGAATCCCTACAGTCATCCATATTGCTGCGCAATAAAAAAGATTTTAGACATGTCTGAAGTCATGCCACTGTTTCCTAACCAAAACAAAGATGATATATGTCCATGGCATGCTAAACTTGCAGGACTTAAAACGTTTTATAATCATTTATATTTGATTGACCCTCAGATCAGCAGTAAATGTTGTCAAATTGCCTTAGCACTGTGTTTATCTCATTATTAGACTCAATTGGCTTCTCAATTGGAGTGTAAATAAACAACTCACTGTTTTAGCCAGAACCTCGACCTTGTTGATTGATTCAGGCATTTTAGCCAACTATAGACCTATATCTAACCTTGCCTTTCTCGCTAAGATCCTTGAGAAAGTAGTCGCCAATCAGTTGTGTGACTTTCTACACAACAATTGTTTATTTGAGGATTTTCAGTCATTATTTAGGGCGCATCACAGCACATAGCATCATAGGACTGTTGACCACACTGCATGCACTTTAGAGACGGTCCCTAACTTCAGCCCCTCATTTTCCTTGTATACTGTCGACTCCGCAAGGTTTCCAAAGCAGTGCACATCAACGACGGGTCGTGAGGTAAAAAAAAAAAAACCTGTACAGCATCGGTCAAGCTTTATTCTGTAATGCACAGCAGATCTAGTGGGGATTGGTGATCTCATTCAAAAGTTATTGAGGATTAACGCGGCCTAATGTCTTAATATCCAATATCAAACTCTCTACACCAGGTCGACTGTCTCACCTGTAACATTACGCGTTTAGTTTGGGGGGCGACTCTTTGTCAGTTTGCATCGCTCCGCATCTTTTCATTGGAAACCGATAATAACTCACTCCACTGCGACGTTTTCTCTTGTGGTCCTTGAACGCCGGTACGATGCACCATTATTAGCTAAAGTCCGTGTAAAGCAATGATAAGTAGTTTCTGTGGACTACCTACTATAACTATAACAGAAGCACACAATGCAACTTACACTCACTGATGGGCTCGTACCGCCGACGATGGTACCAGATGTCGGCGGGACGGGAGGATGGACGCCGGGGAGGAAGATAGTCGGTTCGGCTCCGTTCACCAGTAACAGCGGATTATCCGTGAATCCCATCTGTCTCTTGTGAAAGTTTGTAAAACAACCCGGTGTGAAATGATCACTGCAGAGGCGGGTGTTGCTGGTCATCCTCAGCTCTCCATCAATGCGGCTCTTCACAAAATCAATCCATCTCTTCTTCAACTCGTCATTCTTCGGAAATTTAAATAAGGAGACCGAGTTCTTCTTCTGGCATCCAGGGAGGATGCATTTGCGGGCCGCGGGCATAGCTAGCTAGCAAACTGTGGGCTGTAGTGAGTGTAGAGACTCGCGATTGAGCTTAGTGTTCCCAACTTCCTGAAATAGAAATACGGAACACCGGCGGGGGGTTGGGGGAGGTCCCTGACATCCATGGGTAGGTCTAGAGGAGGTCTGGAGGGGGAGGGGGGTTGTAGCTATCATGAGGGTAACCTCGAGTCTGAAACATGGATGTGTAAAGAGAACTAGATACAGTGTTTGATTTTGAAACAGTAGCCTCGTGTTGTTGTTATTTAGCCTTTCTCATGCTATTGCATAGTTAAATCAATTCATTTTATTTTATGAAAAAAAGCCCCCTCTAAATTTTTAACAGCCCCCTCCTGGACCACCCCACACACCTTTGTGAGGTTTATAGCCTTGATATGACAGAGTCTTCAGTAGCTCATTCAGTTTTGAATGCTGCTGAGGTCTGGTGTTTATGAGCAATGACGCACTGCTTTCAGGCCTGCAGGTATCTCCAGCAGTCCTGACCTTTTGTGTCAGCAAGGGTTGGGAGTTTGAAATAAAGATAAATGTTTGGGTTGTGCCACAACCCTGGTTTCAGGAATGAGAGTGAGAGTTTGTACAATCAGGCCTCGCTGACACCCATTCAGGAGCTAAATTCCAGGTACTAGAGGAAGTTGTACAGTCTGTGATAGTATATATACTGCTGGGCAGGCTCAGTGACATAGGCTCAAGGGGTGATATACTGCAAAATACAGTGAGATTTACCTGGCGGTGATATGCTTAATCAGCATGGTGTGAACTCATTTGCTAAGGGCTTGAATGTGACAGATGTTCATTTGTATCTAAAAGTCCTGCACCACAGCTTTAAGATCCCCAAAACTAACATGATCTTTGCAGTCTATGTAATTTCCAACATGTGAGTCATACGATTCATACTTGTATGTTAGTAGCTGGAAAATACTGGGTCACACTTGATTGAGGTCTAAAACTGTAGTTATGTAAGTCAAAGTCTTTGTTGGTTTTCAGTGTGTTCGCTGCAATGCTTTTACACTGGAGTTACAAGTCTGAGGAAAGTGTTGACATTATTGTGACCCTTAAAATGTCGGTTTTCTTTAATTGATTTTACCTGTGAAGAGTTCAAGCTACTGTAACTACAGGGTCTTCAAGCCTGTTTGTGATAGTTGAGTAATTACGGGTGTGAGGGCTGGAAAATAATTGGCAGTACTATTGTTTTTTTATGACAGCGTTACAGGTCTTACTATTGATGTGATGGGGGAAAAAAATCAGTGATTCCTGGACTGAGGGGGCACAGAGCCATTTCAGGTCATGAGACCAGGAGGGAAAATGTGGACTTAAATTGAAGTTGAATAGAACTTTTACACATTGCAGACATTTGACTTGTCAACCACAGGTGTAACTAAAAACATAATTAACTGCTGACAGTTTGTTCTTCAGTCTACGATAGCAGAGTAAAAATAACAATGATTAGTAGCTGTACTTGTAAACCATCTTAGTACTAAATAGAGCAGACACTGACAGCTTACCTCTATTCGGCTTCGCTTCTCCCGGGGCTCTCCCTCACCATGGCCGTTGTCACTTCCAAAGAGAGCGGGCACAGCAGATGTCATCAGCAATTTCTTTATGGCTCCTCGTATCATCTCTGATTGCATGTCCCTGTTGTAGTCATCTGCTGCAAAATGCAAAGAGCATACATGAAGATTTCCCAGCACTGATATTGGTGTGTTCTCGTCATATTTGGGGGGTTTTATCGCATGGAGTCATTCTTTGCACTGTTCAACATCTGTTGGTAATTGGTGGTAGCTTATGCTTGCTCCCTCCTCGCTCTTCTTTCTGTAGTTGTCGCATCCAGGCACCATACAACAAGAAGGCATTTTTGTTGTCAACAAAACTAGTTCAATTCAATTTATGTATTTTTTCATTTTTCTGATTGAAGAATGAAGTATTTTAGATGCCTTTCTCACTTTTTGTACACAAAGTTGCATTTGAAACGCCCAACTCCACAAGCTGGGCAGGTTTTGGAAGGATTGGGAGGTTGGGCATCAGAAGCTCACCTGCAATGATCCTGGTATATGTGGGCACTGCCGGCATGCCTCCGCAAGCAGGAAAACTCAGCTTTCTCAATCAATATAGCACGCACTGAGGAATTTATTTCTTCAACCGACTACATTTACCATCAAAACTGATTGCACATAAAACAAGTAGGTCTATCTGTGGACTCGCAGCATCTACATGACACACCCACTTGGTTAGATTTAGGAATGAGCAGTGAGATGGTTAGGGTTAAAGTTAGGGGTCAGGGAGTGTGTGTCATGTAGTAAAGTGGGTGTGTCATGTAGGTCTGCAAGACTGCAGATAGACCCTTCTCACATAAAATGTGGCAAGATTTCCTGTTACCAATGGCAATAGTCACTTTTTAAAAATTTTTTTTGTACAGAGTTTGTCTATAAACACAATTTCCCCAGTCTGATAATGATCGTTTTTATTTTAGGGTTACCATCTCTTTTCAGATGGTAGCTAGTTTACTTACCTCCCCAAATACAACAGTAATGTTCATTCACAACCTCATCCATATATATATTCTAAGTTGCTGAATCATTGGTACCTACAATGAGAATGACAATACCAGCATCCTGAGTCTTCTACCTACATGGGAACCTGTCTATTGTTCTCACCAGATAATGACAAAATAATTCCTCCTGTGTTGACAAAGGTTACACATATGCGATTAAATTGGAGGGGCTTTAAGGCAGTGGCTCTTAATCAACATGTGCTGCAAACCATCTATGGCACATATCTGCAGCTCTTTGGGGAAATGCAAGAGCCAGTCTTGAACAAGTCAGCTATAGGAAGAACAAATGAACAAGATGTTTCATAATAACCTTACAGTATTTGTCACATTTTGCCAGATACATGCCCAAGCCTCTCCTGCAGATACACATGTACCTTTACTTCTCCTTTAGTTGTTACAGACACCTGGCCTATTGCAAAAGAGAGTGTTCGTGTAACTAAAGCTATAACAACCCTCTATTCACACAAATGTTCAGCAGTATCAGGGAAATTAATATAAAAGTACAGCACAGTGACACATATACCACTTATTAATTTGCAACAGAGAAAATCCCACCAATAAATGTAATAGAAACAGCAGGTAGACACTCACCCTGGCTTCTCTTGGAAGGTTTCACTTTGGCTTGTACAGTGGCAGGATGCAGACCCACCGGGCACGTCTGACACGCAGTTTCTTTCACTGCAGGGTCGCTCTCAGTCTGACATGCAACCTCCCTAAAAACGCGGCTCTGGAAACGAGAGTATGTCGTTATAAGACAGATATCTGTTTATAGAGACTATTATTTAGGAAATGGGCTCAGTAATGGCATTTTGCATGTGGTAACGTTATAATAATTTTATAATAGCTAACGTCAAATCAGTGTTCGCTTGCATAACGTTAACTGGAGGGTAAAATAATGACAACGTTAATATTATAGGATGAACAGAATAATGATCAAATTACTTACTGTCGTCGGCAGGGACCGCTGTAAATTATCACAGAATGTGCGTTTTTCGGCACACAATTTTTGGATAGTTGGCAGGACAATAACGTTAGCGTTACAGCGTTCAACTTAGGTCCAGTTCGCACACTCACCGGGGTAGGAAAGGGTAGAAAGTTTGCAGGGTTGGGAACCGCAGAAGGAGTGAGGCGAAGGTGGCAGGTTGACACAAATCCCAACTCGACCTCCATGTAGTTGGAATAGCACTCTCGTGAAAAATGCAGATTGCAGATGTACATAGCAGCGGTGTTGCTGTCGAGGGACCGTCCTGCCATCTGCAACCACCGCCGAGCCATATGACGGTCTGAAGGGAAAGAATGAAGTCCGGTGGTGCTTTTACAGCCGTCAAAAGCACAAGTCCGAACCATTGCGCCGAAACTGAAAAACACCAAGTAAGTAGGAATATGCTTCTTGGTAGAAAGTACAATAAAGGCGCAAGGTTATTGAGGATATCAAAACATAGCGTAAACTACTGTGAATGATGTGTCCCGTTAGTCTCGATCGCATCTATCGTCTTTCCCCGTTTAGATGAAACCACGCCCACTTCCGTATGACGAAAGCCTCGACGGCCGCGTTACTATGGAAACCACGCTCCAAAACAACGCTATTCTCCCTCAAATCTGTGTGTACAAATGCATAGTATTACATTTATTACAGGTAACAACGTACAAAAACAAACTTATAAGTTACTGCTATCACATCAGGATACAATAAAGGAGAAAAACTTTATCATAAATACAAGTGGAAATCTTTAATGCAAATCTTTCTTCATGCTACTCTGTCCAGCTTGTTTTCAGTCAGTCAGGTTGCAGAATAGTGCAGGAACAAACTCCCCAAAAGGCCCTTAGTTGACCTTGACATGACCTTGTTTTTCATAACTTTGACATGTTCCCATCATGAAATAGATGGTCATAATTTTTCTTTTTACTGCAAAAGTCATTGAATACATAAATGAAGTGTTTCACCACATATCCACCAAAAAAAAGTTCTTGGTTATGGTCTTTTTTTAGGGGTCCAAGCAGCAAAGCAGGTGGAGTCCTATTGTTTTTATCATTCTTCTTCTTATTATTCTAATTATTATTTTTCTCCGCTAAAATTGTTTGTGCAGCAAAAACTGTAAGACCCAGAAACAGCAGCTGCACTGTTTTAATGTTTACTGTATACATTTTTCTGCATGCTTTATGGTATGACACTTTCAGCCTGCCAGCAAGTATGTCTTCTTTGTGGGGAGAAAGGAAGAAAGACATCATTTTTTAGTTGAACATTTAAAATTGTTTTGAGACCATCCAAAGTTGGATTTTTCACAAATGGGTTGCTCTTATTTCAAGAGGCTTGTCACATATTGCATATAATGCAACTGGTCAATGTCTCTGTTTCTTCCTCAGCGCTTGCCATAATTTAACTGTATCTATAACAAAAAAATTGTGTCATGAGATGCAGTTACCATCTGTCCGATCTGCCCAGCACAGCCCTGGGGATCATGGCATAAACCTCACAATGTTTGATAGAAGTCTGCATTTCTAAAATGTTGAGGTTTTGGTAGACCTTTACAGCAGAATCAGAATCCTGTTCTGATAAAATACAGCAAAATAGTGATGGTGATCTGAGAAAAAAAACTAGTCAATGACCATAACAGTAACTTGGAATGACTTGAAAATAGATTTCATAACAACCTGGCATGATGCATTGGGATTTTTTGACAACACATTCATAAACAGTGATCATAGACTTGGTGGACTTAGACAAGTTAACTATCAATATATTGCATGTATCATATTAAAATGTTAATCAATGAAAGACTGAAGATCTTTAGTGGGGTCACACCCTTAAAGGAAACAGCAGATGTGGTAGAAATAGTCATTTATTCATAAAAAGGTACAAGATGGGTGCATAGTGTATATAAACAGTTTAAACACCCCAGCTAGTCTCTGTCAAAAACAATGACTTTAACAGCATTGGAAAACCTGTACTTCATGAGTTGTAAGACTGACACATACTGAATTATGTTCCTTCAGTTGCTGCCATGCCAATAAGTTAACATTACTAAAAGCCTTTTAACTGACTGCATTCCAGTTAGGAAATAGCATGCTAGCGGCTAATTCTTGATAAACAATAAATTCATCTAATTCAGTGACCATATCACTGTTTTCCAAACTACTGTAGCTTGAAAATGAGGAGTAAAATTGAAGTTGAATAGAACTTTATACACAGCAGATATTTAGATTTGTCAACCACAGGTGTAACTAGTTAACTGTTAAGAGAGCTTTCATTGTCATTAGTTGCACCTGTGCTTTTCCTGCAAAAATTGTCTGCTGCAAAAAAGGTCCATGAATTTGATTTGAGAACCACAGAGAGACGAATGCTTTATTCAACTTGACTCCCCATTTGTTACCAGTTTTACTGGGGGTTGGGGATTTTTAAGGGTTGTGTCACAGTTTTGGAAACACTGATGTAGACCAACTTCTATCAAACAACCATTATTAGCCTGAGTGAGCCTTGCAACTAAAAAAACAAAACAAAAAAAACAGACTCAATGCTTGATCCCATTAAAGCTTAATGGATTACAGAGAAACCTTAAACCAGTATCATTCCTTCGAATAGCACAGAAATTAAGAACTTGAGAATGGGTTTTGACTTCAGGATTTATTGTACTCAATATTACAATAAAACCTGTACATTTTAAATGGAATGTAACTGACAGGCTGGTGCCAAATATTAAACTAAATTGAGTTTTATAATTGAACTTAGCAAAAGAGGTATCAGGTCCTATGTGCAGGGTTCCCACACTGTATCCATACTGGAAGAACCAACAGACTTACAGTGGCCTGCAAAGTCGCTTAAATGTGCAAATAATGCATGTAATTCATTTGTTCACACAATTATTTGAGACAGCAAATTGTGTGTAATTATAATAAATTGTGGACTTCTCCATTATAACATCTAGAGGTGTAGTGTGTTCTCTTGGTACATTAAAGTTTGTTGTGTGTTTGTTGTGCTGATGTAAGTTCAAGGATAGTAAAGCAAGAGAGGGGGAAAAGGTTCAGAGAGGGTTTGTGAGGTGGTTTGGTCTGATGGTGCTTTATATACTGCAGGGCTCTGGACGCTTGATAAGGACAGCGGGTTGTTGCTGATTTGCTGCACTTCAGAAGTGTGGACGACATAGGCTTCGGGTGTCACTGCAGCTGGAGAAACTTTATGGAAAAGTTGCTTCTGGCCAACTGAAAATCAACACAAGCTCTTACAATTAATAACAGATTAAATTAAATTAAAGTTGGGGTTATGATAAAACTTCAACTCCTTTATGAAGCTTGTGAATTATATTACACAGTGACTGAAAAGAGCTAAAAACAGATAATCTCTATTTTACCTGTTACTAATGGTAATGAATTTCCAGGAGAGCCGATGAACTCAGTGTTACTTGTTAACTGGGGAGAAGACACAATGAAGCCCTGGGAATAGAGAAACAGAGTCCATAATTCAATATACAGTACCAGTATCCACTTTATATTACATGATAGGCTATTTACGCCAGTTTTTCACCTGCTATTCAAGTCTTTTCTTATAAACTAATGCCATAAATAATATTATTACTTGGCTATTGAAGACAAGAGGCTGTGGAGATTCTTCTTTCAGCTTAGGTGGTGTTGCATTTGTCTGAAGAGATGCAGCGTCCGGCTTACAATCTAATTGGTCAATGCCTGTTAGAAAATACAAAAAGGCCAAATAAGGCACTTCAACAGGTTGTAAGGTAACTGACACCATCTACACCGACATGTTCTCTAATATGCTGTGACTTACTCAACTCTCCAACATCATCTTCAACTTTCACATGAACATGTGAAGTCTGTTTCTGCCACGGCTCGAGCTCCTCCTCTTCACATTCCAGTAAAAATTCAGACATTTTAGACCTGTAACAGAAAACAACAGCCTCTGACACATTAAGTTTAAATAATAAACAAAAACCAAATACACATTTTTACTCTCACATCTTTGTATTCTTTAACATTTTTTTCATAAACATTCTCCTAACCATGTATAAGTGTAGACAAGTAGAGGTGGATAAATGTCCAATTTAAACAGTGCAACTTAAAAATGAATCTGCTTCTCTTTTATCTAGGTATATATGTAAAGTTTTCACTATAATGCTGCCTCACACTTTTCCTCTCTATGATGAAAAGTTGAGCATAAGTTAATTTAAGATGGGAGGAAATACAGGACACAAAAATAAATTCAGTGTGCCAAAATGGTGGATTAAAAACTAAACATTTATGAATTCAGGCCAATAAACATATTCCATCTAGAAGTACTTTTCTAGTGGCAAAAACAAGTTTGTTCTAGTCACATTATTCAAAGAAAGTACACATTTAACTTTCAATCAAACATACCTTTGATGAATTACAGGTACGTAGACTTCTTCGTCACAGCTGTCATCTGCTCCTGGAGCACTCAGCTCAGCTGTTGCTGTGACATTGTCCACATCACTATGCAAGTCAGATCTATTAGATAAAAACAATCTTATACTAGAATCAAATAAGCAACAAAAGCAAAAGTTATGATATAATCTGTCCTGTACAATTAGCCTGACACTGCCAGACTAATTTGCGAATGTGTATTAGTCTGGAACCTCCCAGTTAATTTTCTATTTCCAAGGGGCGTTATCAATAGGTGCAGACCAAAATGCCTCTGGACGAAATTGGACAGACCTACAACCAATCAGAGCAATGAAACATGGGGTAGCACTGAGCAACACATGCAAGTTGGGCGGTGCTTGGTTTTGGCTCATCTTTTTTCAACATGGCGGCTGGGTCACAAACTTTCAAATTACAGCTAAACAGTACACTAAAAATGTTTCTAAAAGCATTTGAGAAAATAGGCAATGAAGTAATAGAATCTTCATACATATTTGATCAGCGCTGCCTGGTTTGACTTGATTTTCATGAGCCAGGCTGCTGGATGGAGCTGCAGACTTTTTTCTCAACTTTATTGACACAGTAAAACTCAAACAATGGACAATCCCTAGACCTGCAGACTATCAATCGTATCAAACCCGCCCCATATTAGACAAACAGTTGTAATTGGCTCGCCGGAATCAAGGTGGGGTGGAAATCTGTCTGAATGGGAGGTGGGCCAGACACATCTGCCAGAGCCAATAAAACCTGAGCTTGGCAGAGTCGTCTGGTTTTCAGGCTACTGTACAGCAGTAGTAGTATAAAATTACTCTCTGTTCTTCAAACTGTTGCACTCGTCGTTGTCAATGGGGACCTCCATCTCCTCACAGCTGTAAATTGAATTGAGTACAGTTAGTGTCTTGGGAATACTGATACATTACTGACAGACATACAAATTCATGAAATGCGCATTCTCAAGAGGATTTACTAACATTTCCAGGAGACAGTCCACCTCTGATGCCGTATGAGTAGAATCACACTCATGTTCATCATCATCATCCTGCTGACACTGTTTATCTCTGAAGACATGATTAAAATCCTTGTTTACCAACAAATAAACATATTACAACTCATTTTATGACATAATTTATTACAAATTTACTAAAGCATTTTGTATTAACAGATGTGTAATTGTTTGTGTGGCACACAGGTGGTGAGCACAAAACAAACACCTGTAAAATACAATGCCATCAAATGCAAAAGACATTAACCAACAGCATTCGAAGCAATACAACACTATATGGGCCACTGTATTGTATGGAATCAAATGCTATTTTGTATCCATCTATCCTTAAATTGATGTTGTTGTTATCTACTGGAAATAATAGTGATGCCTCTACCTGAGGTGTTCAGACCAGGTGAAATAATGAGGCTACATTGTGACCGCTTACCTTTCAGAGGCTGATACATGTTCCAGACTTAATAGTGGTGTAGACTCTTGCGTACATGCTCCACTAGAGATCATAAGAGAAACGTTGTCATTAGACACAATACCTCATCTGGAAATGTTAAACATGCAAACCTACCACTGACTTTACAAACACCAGTGTTACACATCAACTGATTTCAGGTTTACTTGGTAAAGTCTGTCTGAACACTCCAGTGGTTAAAGCAGATCCTTCAACTTATGAGTTTCTCAAATTTAGATTTTTTTATGCTTGCAGTACTACAACTTGCAGCAGTGTGAGTAATGGATAGTGTGTGGAAGTTGAATCAAACTGAAACTATCTGCATGGCAAGAGAGTAGGTGCAAGTGGGAGATTGCTAGTTGGGCGAACCCAACCTCCAACAACACAAATGCTTGTGTCTTCAAACAAAATAAAAACTTAAGGTTATGGATATAACCCTGGTTCTCTGATTAGCATGAGTGAGTGTCTCACTATGGGGAACGCCTCCTGCGTGACCTCATCAGAAGCTCAAATAACATTACGCCAGCCCTAATTGGCTGGCACCAGTGATGCCTATGTAAGGAGGGGATGGGACCCTCCTCCTATATAATGGGCTGACATAGCGTCAGTTGTCATTCAAAACAAGCTCTTCCTCGCTTCCATAGCAAGGAGGGTGGTCTGGTGAGACACTCACTCATGCTAATCAGAGAACCGGGGTTATATCCTTAACCTTAAGTTCTCTTTCATAGCATTCATTTTGTGCCTCACTATGGGGAAACATACTGACTCCCGGATTGCCAGACATGCCTGAGAAGAAGACAACTGTCCCCAGTGGAGCCTCACAGAGAGGGAGCCACTTTCTAAGAAGAGCCAGTGCTGAGGACTGAATGTGCCAGAGTTGGTGCCGTGACATCCAACCTATAAAATCTAGCAAACGTGTGGGGTGAGGCCCAGCAGGCAGCCGCACACACCTCTTGAATAGAAACTCCCCTAAAGGAGAGCCCATGAGGTTGCTAAACCTCTGGTGGAATGTGCACGTAGGCCAGTGGGAGTCTGAAGACCCTTGCTAGTATAAGCCAAAGCAATAGCCCCCACTATCCAGTGGGATAAGCGTTGCTTGGACACAGGCTTGCCTACGTGTGGTTTCAACCAAGACACAAATAACTGGTCGCCCTTCCTGAAACCCTGAGTCCTGTCCACATAAATACGCAGCGCACAGACTGGACACAGAGTATGCCAACGCCAATGCTCATCAGAGGAGAAAGGCGGGGGATAAAAGGCGGCCAGCTCCACCGGAGAGCACAAGCCTATAACCTTTGGGATAAAAGCTGGGTTAGGCTGCAGACTGACCTTTGTGTTCTCCGGGGAAAACTTTGTACATGCCTGATGCACAGAAAAAGCATGGATTTCACCTACGCGCTTAGCTGAGGCTAAAGCAAGCAATAAGACTGTCTTCAAAGACAACATTTTCAACTCTGCCTGTTCCAAGGGCTCGAACGGGGAACAGGAGAGAGCATCTCGTACGGTGGGAAGATCCCACGATGGAGCCAGCGGTCTAGACGTAGGCAATTTTCTGCCTGCCCCCTTCATGAATCGACAAACTAAAGGGTATTGACCTACCGTTTTCCCATCAAAACCAATATGGCAGGCTGAAACAGCTGCCAGATACACTTTGATGGTGGAGAACACCTTACCCTTGTCAATCAGGTCCTGTAAAAATCACTGTAAAGAATCACTGCCACAGAACACTGAAAGGGAATAGCTTGCCATTTAGAGCACCAGCTCTCAAACACATGCCACTTATGCTCATACAATGTCCTAGTTGATGGGGCTCTGGCACAATGAATAGTGTCAATAACACTGCAATGGAGTCCGTAGTCAGGTTGAACCACTCACGGGCCAAGCCCATAGGGCCAGTCTCTCTGGGTGGGGGTGAAATATTTCTCCCCGTGCCTGAGACAGCAGGTCCCTGCGTAGCGGTAACGGCCATGGTGGGCCGGACAGGAGTTGAAAAATCTCTGCTAGCCAGTGCTTCCCTGGCCAATGCGGGGCTACCAGAATCATAGACAGACCTCCCTGCCTCATTATGGCCAGAGTTGGAGGAATGAGAGCTATTGGTGGAAAAGCATAAAGGAGGGTCTTTGGCCACTCGTGTGCCAGTGCGTCCACCCCCAGGGGGGCTCTCTGATCGTGTAGAGAGAAAAACTGGGGGCACTGCGCATTCTCCGCTGTCGCGTACACATCTACGGTTGCCTGACCGAACTGTGACCAAATCTGTCTCACCACCTCAGGGTGAAGCGTCCAGTCCGCATATAGTGGGTTTCCCCTGGATAACAGGTCTGCCCCATAATTCAGAACGCCTGGTACATGAGTCGCTCTCAACAACTGTAAGTGCACACTGCTCCAAATGATCAGTTTGTGTGCCAGTGTGTGTAACCGAGGGGACCTCAGCCCCCCTTGTCTGTTGATGTAGGCCACAATGATAGAATTGTCTGTCCTCACCAGAACATGATGATCCCTCAGCCATGGGAGGAAGTGTTTCAGAGCCAAGTGAACAGCTAGCAGCTCCAGACAATTTATGTGGGTAGAACGCATGTGAGGGTCCCATCTCCCATTCACAATTCTCCCCTTGTGAGTAGCACCCCAGCCCACCAGGGAGGCATCTGTGCTGATCACTTTTCTAGCCAGGATGGTTCCCATAGTAACACCCTGTGTCAGGAAACCTGGACTCCTCCACTGACGAAGTGCTAACGAGCAGTCTGTGGGGACCCTCACCCAACGGTGGCCATCACGGTGAGGGTCCAGGCCCAGAGAGGCCACCCCATGTTGGACGCCTCTCATATACAGGCGTCCCAGTGGTGTGGCCACTACAGAGGACGCCATCAGGCCCAACAGCCTCTGACATTGTTTGAGAGAAACCATGTTGCCCCTGCGAAACAACGCTAAATTTGTATGCATGGTTTCCACTCTTTCTGCGGATAAAAATGCCTTGGCTTGAACAGAGTCCAGGGTGAGCCCTATGAAAGTAATGTGTTGAGCTGGCGTCATCATGAGCGGGTCTCCCCCGGACAGATTAGCCAGGCTGGCTAGCCGGCGTCGGAGAAGCTTACGGGGGGAAAGCAGCGCAGTGGATACACTCGTTAGTGGAGGTTATGGCGGCTTGAGCGTGGGATAAGCCTAGGTACGTCGCACACATTGGGTGAGTGTCCCAGTTAGAGATTTTATTGCCGCAGGGGCATAGCTTTGGGCTCTTTTAAACATCGCTGGAGTTGATAGCCGTAGCCATGGTTACCCAGTGGGACGCTAGCAGGCTCGCTAATCCCCTCAACAGCTTGCGCAGCTATGGGCGAGAGCGAGGAGAGTGGGGGCAATATTGCTATTTCCCCGCTAGCGTAGGAGCGAGAAGTGGGCAACCTTTCTGGAGGTATTGCTACCTTTTGTGCGGTATTGCTACCTGTCGTATGGTATTGCTACCTGTCGTATGGTATTGCTACTTCTGTATCGGAGAGTATCGCTACTTTCTGAGGTAAAATATTGCTATTTCACTCTCAGACTAGCCGTAGAAAAGTATTGCTACTGTTCGTGGACTAGTTTGCAACTGTACAGCTGGGAGCGAAGCGCCCGGTGACCGAGTTGTGCACTCGAGTCCGTGGACAGTTTAGCTTAGCACCCGATAGCACAGTTGTGGACAGGCTTCTGTGAGAAGCGAGAAGAGGTTTCTTAATGACAGCTGATGCTATGTCAGTCCCTTATATAGGAGGAGGGTCCCATCCCCTCCTGACTAGGCGTCACTGATGCCAGCCAATTAGGGCTGGCGTAATGTTATTTGAGCTTCTGATGAGTTCACGCAGGAGGCGTTCCCCATAGTGAGACACGAAACGAATGCTATGAAAGAGAACCCAGTACAGATACTTGTATGTGTATGCTATGAAACCACTTCTGAGGCACAATACTTGGAGTTGAAAAGAAGGTAATTATTATATAAGTGATGTGGCACTGTGAAAGCACTGTTTACAGATTTAAAACTCCTATGTTGTTGTTTGAAACCTGGTTGTGCTTCAGTTACCACCCATAACTCAGTTGGTAGTTCATGAAATACTTCTTACACAGGATACTATAAAACTAGTATATCATAAACCAAATGATGCTTTCGCAAATTACTTGCTTGTACAGACCCATGTGGCTTCTATAAGGTGAGCTTTCAATTATCATCGGGCCTCTGAAAAATATCTAATGGAATCCTGGTTGTTAGCCATTGACAAAATAAAAAGCACTTTAACTTCTAAATGTACTTATAAGTTTGCTGCTCTTTAGTCAGTCAACGAGTTAGTTATTATTTTTCCCACTAAGAAACCTTTAGCTCATAAGTTACATTATGTGTTGTATTTATTGCAAATTAGTTTTCTGATGTTAAATTGGTTGTGGTTGACCATATTAGGTTTCAACATGTGTGTAACCAATTTTTATTTGTTTGTAAAATTACTCTACAATGTTCATAGTTTGCAAATGACACAATGCATTCCGCGGGACTAATTATCCAAAATATTGCTGTTTTACATCAAACTGTATTAATAAACTATGTTTATTATGTGTAATGGTTATGTACTTGATACAAACGAAAACGTACCTTTGTGATTCAGTGCCACCGCTGGACAGTGATGATGGGGGAGAGGGTGGCTGGGGGTGACCCCCGGACTTCTTGGAGGCTGACACCAACTTCATGTACTTTTCATAACTGTAACAAAAAGGATGGAAGTTGTGATTATGTATCAACCAGTGGGAGACCTGGTGTCGGGAAAGGTAAACTCGATTTTTCCAGCTGGCGTTGTTTTTTTAGTAACGTTATCCAGACAGTTACATATTTTTTGAAAACGGTTTTGTAAAACCGTTGTAGACGTTGGCTAGCTCGCTAACGTCACATAACACTCATAGCCCTGGAAAGTCTCAGGCTCGTGTTCAGAAATAGTTAGAAAAAATAGAGAAATTTCCACAGTTCGAAGACAGTAATACATTATTTTGGTAAACGTTATAGTAACTTAAATGTAATAGCTACACAGCCAAGAGCAGTAACGCGACATCCGTGTCTGCCCTCAGTCGTTTCTCTTTTTTCAGTGCTCTCCAACGAGGAAAAGCTACACCAATGGTTATCCGCGTTTGTCCTCGCCGTCGATCACTTTCTTTTTTCGACTTTAATCCCTCTGCTGAACGCCGAATTTCTTTTTTAACTGGAGCATCCACTCCAGGAACTTTTCTCGGACGCTTTGGTTTTGCCGCCATACTCCGTCACTACTGTCGCTTCCTCCTTTCAGCTCTGTCAAACCAATCATTGCTCGTGACGTAAAACGCATCACTACCGATGCGCCAGCGCGGGAATGTCGCACATACGCCAGATTGAATAATTCCGTATACTGCGAAATAGAGATTTACCAGGCGGTGATAGGCTATATCAGTATTTTGTTAACTCGTTTGGAAAGGGCTTGAATGTAACGGACTTTCATTTATATGTAAAAGCACTTCAGAGTAAAACTTTTACACAGCAGACATTTTGACTTGTCAACCACAGGTGTAAATAAAAGTATATTTAACAGAGCCATGGAGCTGTAAGGATATCAGCATTTTGTCTAACTTCCTGTCCGCTCTTGCAGTTAGCACTCCCCCAATAACCAGAAAATGTATTTTCTGCTTACTACAGAGCCAATGGACCGGAGACTCATGATACTGACCAAACACTATATCAGTGATGGCTATCAGAAGAGCTGTAGAGCTATTAAACACTTATTTTAACAAATAAATATTGATTACAGCATCTGTCATTAGTTGGACCTGTGCTTTGACTGCAAAATTTAAAAATGTCTGCTGTGAAAAAGGTCCATGAATTTGATTTGAGACTTCTGTGATACTATCCAGTCCACCAAAATGCAGGTTATGAAGATTTATTGAGAAAAGAAAACATGCTTTTGTTTCATTCAGCTTGGTTCCTCCTTTATTACCAGTTTTACCTAAGGGTTAGGGCTTTTTGAAGGGTTGTGTGACAGTTTTGGATCCACTGATGTTGACCAACTTTTATCAAACAACCGTTTGCCCTGAGTAGCTAACCACACATTTCTTTGCTGCTTCACAGTGATCCCATTAAAGCTTAATGAATTATAGAGAAACCCTAGTATCATACCTTTGAATAATACAGAAATTACGCACTCGAGAATGGGTTTTGACTTAAGAATTTATTGTACTCAATATTACAATAAAACCTGTACATTTTAAATGGAATGTAACTAACAGGCTGGTGCCAAATATTAAACTAAATTCAGTTTTATAATTGAACTTAGCAAAGGAGGTATCAGGTGCTATGTGCAGGGTTCCCACACTGTATCCATACTGGAAGAACCAACAGACTCACAATAGCCTGCAAAGTCGCTTAAATGTGCAAATAATGCATGTAATTCATTTGTTAACTGGATGTTACACAATTATTTCTCTTGGCACACTAAAGTTTATTGTGTGTTTGTTGTGCTGATGTAAGTTCAAGGATAGTAAAGCAAGAGAGAGGAAAAGGTTCAGAGAGGGTTTGTGAGGTGGTTTGGTCTGATGGTGCTTTATATACTGCAGGGCTCTGGACGCTTGATAAGGACAGCGGGTTGTTGCTGATTTGCTGCACTTCAGAAGTGTGGACGACATAGGCTTCGGGTGTCACTGCAGCTGGAGAAACTTTATGGAAAAGTTGCTTCTGGCCAGCTGAAAGTCAACACACAAGCTCTTACAATTAATAACAGATTAAATTAAATTAAAGTTGGGGTTATGATAAAACTTCAACCCCTTTATGAAGCTTGTGAATTATATTACACAGTGACTGAAAAGAGCTAAAAACAGATAATCTCTATTTTACCTGTTACTAATGGTAATGAATTTCCAGGAGAGCCGATGAACTCAGTGTTACTTGTTAATTGGGGAGAAGCCACAATGAAGCCCTGGGAATAGAGAAACAGAGTCCATAATTCAATATACAGTACCAGTATCCACTTTATATTACATGATAAGATAATTACGCCAGTTTTTCACTTGTTATTCAAGTCTTTTCTTATAAAGTAATGCCATAAATAATGTTATTACTTGGCTATTGAAGACAAGAGGCTGTGGAGATTCTTCTTTCAGCTTAGGTGGTGTTGCATTTGTCTGAAGAGATGCAGCGTCCGGCTTACAATCTATTTGGTCAATGCCTGTTAGAAAATACAAAAAGACCAAATAAGGCACTTCAACAGGTTGTAAGGTAACTGACACCATCTACACTGATATGTTCTCTAATATGCTGTGACTTACTCAAATTTCCAACATCATCTTCAACTTTCACATGAACATGTGAAGTCTGTTTCTGCCATGGCTCGAGCTCCTCCTCTTCACATTCAAGTAAAAGTTCAGACATTTTAGACCTGTAACAGGAAACGACAGCCTCTGACACACCAAGTTTACATAATATACAAAAACCAAATACACATTTTTACTCTCACATCTTTGTATTCTTCAACATGTTTTCATAAACATTCTCCTAACCATGTATAAGTGTAGACAAGTTGAGGTGGATAAATGTCGAATTTAAACAGTGCAACTTAGAAATGTATCCACTTCTCTCTATTATCTAGGTATATACGTAAAGTTTTGACTTTTATGCTGCCCCACTTTTCCTCTCTATGATGAAATTAGAGAAAAAATTAATTCAAGACAGGAGGAAATACAGGACACAGAAATAAATTCAGTGTGCCAAAATGGTGGATTAAAAGCTAAATATTTATGAATGCAGGCCAATAAACATTTGTCATCTACAAGTAGTTTTCTGGTAGCAAAAACGTAGAACTACACATTTTACTTTCAACTGAACACATACCTTTGAGGAATTACAGGCACGTAGACGTCTTCATCACAGCTGTCATCTGCTTCTGGAGCACTCAGCTCAGCTGTTGCTGCGACATTGTCCACATCACTATGCAAGTCAGATCTATTAGATAAAAACAATCTTATACTAGAATCAAATCAGAAAAAAAAGCAAAAGTTGTGATATAATCTGTCCTGTACAGCAGTAGTAGTATGAACTTACTCTCTGTTCTTCACACTGTTGAATTTGTCGTTTTCAAGAGTGACCTCCATCTCCTCAAAGCTGCAAATTTAATTGAATTAAATATAGTTAGAGTGTCTTTGGCACATTGATACATTACTGACCACAAAATGTGCAAAAAGATCAATACTAACCTGTCCTGGAGACAGTCCACCTCTGATGTCGTATCTGTAGAGTCAAACTGATGTTCATCATCATCATCCTGCTGACACTGTTTATCTCTGAAGACATGATTAAAATCCTTGTTTACCAACAAATAAACATATTACAACTCATTTTATGACATTTCAAAAGTTATTAGAGCATTTTTCATTAACGGGTGTGTATTTGCTTGTGTGGCACACAGGTGGTGAGCACAACACAAACACCTGTAAAACATAATTCCATGAAATGCAAAAGCCATTAACCAACAGCATTCAATGCAATACAACACTATATGGGCCACTGTATTGTATTGTATGGAATCAAATGCTATTTTGTATCTATCTATCCTTAAATTGATGTTGTTGTTATCTACTGGAAACAATACTGATGCCAAAAGTCTCACTGCATGTCAGAAGTTCTCTACCTGAAGTGTTCAGACCAGGTGAAAAAATGAGGCTACATCGTGACCACTTACCTTTCAGAGGCTGATAGGTGTCTAAGACTTAACAGTGATGTAGACTCTTGCGTACACCTTCCAGTAGAGATCATCAATACCGAGGATCTCCTTTCATTACTGTAAAAAGAAACTTTGTCATTAGACACAATACCTCATCTGGAAATGTTAAACTCGCAAACCTACCACCGACTTTACAAACACCAGTGTTACACATCGACTAGTTTCAGGTTTACAACACAAATGCTTGTGTCAATGCTTCAAACAAAAGAAAAACCCAGTACAGATACTAATATGTGCATGCTATGAAACCACTTGTTTTACAGAAGCACAGGTTCTAAAATGTTATGTGTATTATAGAAGTGATGACATGTAGGCACTGTGTTTACACATTTAAAACTCATCTGTTTTTGTTTAAAACCTAATTGTGCTTCAGTTTTCACTTTATTTTATCTTATTTTTATTATTATTATTATTATCATCATCAAGTGGGTTTTATTTGTTTTTTTTCTGGGGCAGCTTCAGGTTGCGCCTGACACAGATAAGACCCACAGTGAGGTTAAACCTTTGGGAAGATGTTCTGGGGTAGAGGCTTATTTTGGTTAATCAAGACCAGTGGTGAGTCTGTGTCCGTTGGGAAAAGGGAGGTTCTGTTATGCTTATGGCTTCAGAGACCTCGGCGCCAATTTATAGATTGTGTACACATGGCGAAATATAGTTTTTGCTTATTAATTCTCACATTACCACCACTGAAGTACACATTCTATGTATGGTATTTTCACTTTTATTTTCACATTTTATCTTATGTTTAGTAATATTATCAAATAGTGGGTTTTATTTTCCATCTTATGTACATTTACATGTTTTTATGTTCAATTCTTTTTTTGATGTGAAGCGTGTATTTTGATGTGTGCATGTAATTTCTTTTGCTGTAAAGCACAATATTCAGAAATATGTCAACAGAAAAGAGGTATGCGATTTTCAAAAAATTTTCTCACTTTATTTTTAACAGGTGAGGACATTAGGAAAAAAGACAGATATCATAATCATATAATAAGAATTATAGATATAGATATAAATATAGACAAAAGCAGCACTTATTTAATACCAAAATGTATACATTAACATTTATGAGAATTATTTAATCATGTTGAAAATACTATAAAGTTATTCTTGGGGTGACACCATGTCATAGACCAGACAAGCCATGCTGCAGCGGGCGAAATGAGTCATCTCCCAGACACTTGGGGAGCAGGCTACCTGACATAGGTCTGACATCATCTATTTACTTACTTATTTATTTATTTATTGTGTTTCAGGTCCCATGAGGACTTAAACTGCCTGGAAAATTGTCTTCAGTGGTGATCCATAAGTATAACTAGAAAGTCCATCAAATAAAGCCATGACTTATTTTTCAACAATCTTGCTTTTCTACCCATCCAGTCAAATTAAACTGCTTGTTTCTTCAAAATTGATATCTCACTGGTTTACATGTCAACCTTCACTTGTACCTCTAACAGCTAAAAACAATTAACTTAGCTAAGCTGCTCCAGTTTTACCTGATTGATGTCACTCAAGTAATTTGATTGGATTTTCATAGTTTCCAGACAGCTTAATATAACAGTGTGACATGCTAATTAGTACTTTCCATTAAAAGTAAACATATTTTAACATGTAAAATTACTTCCCCTTTGTGAAATGTTCCCTCACCTTGACAATGACGATAGCACTCCGCTCCCTCTCCTCCTCGCCTTGGCCTTAATTTTCTTCAGTGGATCTTCAAAGTAAACAAGAAAACATTTAAAATTTATATACCAAGGTTTTGATTTATGACTCATTAATAGTGGCATTTTTCATACTGTGGTCTTATTGGCTAAATTGCTAACCAATTTCAGTTGTTTACTGGAGTAAAGAGACAAATACAGTTTGAGAAAAAATACAGGCTACAACAATCTGACAATGTTCAAAGGTTGGGTGATTGTGTCAAAGCAGTTACATACTCCAAAAGAAATGCTGGTAAGGAGTTTATCAGGCAAGAAGGGTTTAACAAGTGCTTCACCATAACTGTGGTTCACTTTTTTTAATGGCTGTTGTTTCTAAATTGTATAAATCTTATTTTCTCTCATTTCCCTGAGTTCTTTTCTTTTTATCCTTTTTTGTACAACACTTTGTAACCTCTGTGTCCATACATATGTATGCTATGAACTTAATCATTACCAAGTACCTTTCTGATATTAAACAAACACAATGATTAAGATACAGTATTTTTGCCAATGATAATTTACAGGTAAATGTGTGATGAGTTGAGCATTATTGAGTGTCTTCACTGGCATAAAGGCCATTTGTAAGCAGGATCATGAATACAAACTGCTTTATAAATCCACACAAAAGGAATCTGCCTCTGTGTGTGCACAGAGTTTTAGTTAAACCTACACAGTTTATGTATCTGGTCCCTGAAAACAAAATGGGACAAAAAGTTGAAGTCTGACACCTTTGTGAATCCAGGAAAATCACAGCAACCATCACCTGAAATCTGATGAGGCAGAGTGCCTTCCAGCTGTTGACTGACCTCCAAGATCTTGTCCCATTCAGTCCTGTTCGTTTCTGGGTTGAGGTATGCTTTCTGAATTTCAAAAAAGGTTTTGTGCCCCATGAAATTCAGGTGCAGATGTTTGGCCCATGTCTTGAACTGTGTAAAACTGCCTCCAGAAAAAAGAATGGAAAGAGCTGTAAGAAGATGGATTTCAGGTAATGCATCCCAAAGGAGAGGAGATGACATCCATGTGCCCCTGTGTCCACCAAGGCAGCTCCACGCCACCTTTGTCTGTGCACCACAGTGAGACATGTTTTTTTTGGTTATTGGCTTTCCACAAGTCTGACACTTTTTGAACAACTCCATCAAACAGCTGTTGTTCACAATAGTCCTTGACCCACTCAAGTCTTTCTCTGTGTTCTCATCTGATTTAGATGCTGTTGTAGAGCTTAATTCAGTCTCTTGGTGGGAGCTCTCATCCAGACAATCCTTAGATGCCGCCGCACTGCACGAACCTTCCCTGAGTTCAGCTGGAGGAGGGGATGGGGATGAGGTGCTCGGAGCTCCTGAGGCAATCTGGGATAGGAGAGACAGATATAAAATGGGTTAGAAGTAGCTGTGCATGCAACATACTTAATTTTGACTAGAGCCCCTTTCACACATGCACTGCAACCCTGAAATTTTCCAGACATTATCTGGAGGAGCTGTATGTGTGAACACAAATGTCCTAATCAGTCGGACCTGACATTAAATGGACTTTACTCTGCCAGCTCCCTCGTAAAAAGTCTGTAATGTCTGATTGAGCTTATGTGTGAATACAGAAGTGAATTCTCCAGAGAATTCACAGCAAGCGGGCTACAACTGCTTGCTTCAGTAAGTGCAACAAATCTGGCAGTAAGGAGATGGTATGAGTAATTTATCAAAATGTTGAACAAGCAGAACATATACTTAAATATGACGTCTTTGACTTCCACCTGTCACCTCCCCTTTCATCCACAGTTGCTATTTTACACATGTGGCTGGTGCTGGATAAACACAGCCAGCTAAGCTACATTGTTTTAACTGGGCCTGAATGCTCTGTTGTGAAGCTAGTGCTAAAGAGAGAGAGGACTTCCTGTGATTTCTCATAAAATAAAAGCAATTTTATTTCTGATGAAAAACTTAAAAATGCTGAATTACAACCGCAGTGTACTTTTTGCATCATGTCCTGCCTCCTCCACTCCTCGCCTAAACCAAACAGAGTGTTTCCAGTAGGTGAGAACGCATCTGACACGGACAATCTCCTGCTGTGTGCTACATGTGTGAGAGGGCAACTCTGGAAAATGTCCGGACCAGATTCTCCAGACATTGCCCGGAGTTCATACGTATACGGATTTTATGAATCAAAATTGAAAAATTTTAATGAAAATCGATTTCAATCGGAAAATCAATTTTTTAAACCGAGCTCTAATGAAGAATTCATGTTAATCTTATTTACACAGACAAAAAATATCAATATCACGTGTTATACTGACAAGAACTGGTACGGAGGGCAAAGGTGACGCAGTATCCACACCAGTATCTTGAACACCCGAGGAAGAAGCTTGTGACGATGTACTGGGACCCTTGAATAAAAACAGATATTGTAAGGCCAGTGGTGCAATGTTCTCATAACACGGATAAATCACATGCTAACTCAAGATATTAAAACATGAAATATTAGGAATATAGCTTTACTGCCTCATACTTACTGAAGTTGACACAGAGGTCCTGTTTGACTCTGTGTCCACACTGGAACCTGAAACCACTGAGGTGCATGCCTCTGCAGCTGTGCTGGGAGTGTTCACCTAATAAACAATTAAAAAATTATATAAGCAATGAAATTTAATTATGATACCATTTTCCACCTGACAGTTTCTACTCAGTTCAGTGCATCAAGTAAATAAAATACTTTTCCAACCCCAGTTCATGTGTTCAGGTCACAGAGTTACACTGCATGCACCTTAGAGACGGTCCCTAACTTCAGCCTGTCATTTTCCTTGTATTCTGCCGACTCAGCAAGGTTTCCAAAGCAGTACACTTCAACAACGGGTCGTGAGGTAAAACACATTACCTGTACAGCATCAGTCAAACTTTATTATGTAATGCACAATAGATCTGGTGGGGATTGATGATCTCATTCAAAAGTTATTAAGGGTTAACGTGGCCTAATGTCTGAATATCCAACATCAAACTGTCTACACCAGGTCGACTGTCTCACCTGTAACGTTACGTTTGGTTTTGGGGGGTTTGGTAGAACAGGATCCCGACTCTTTGTCGTCCAAACTGATAAAAGGAACAGCGGCTCGTCGTAGTTTTTTCACTCCTTGGTCCCACATCGACACTCTAACGAATGTCACTCAAAGTCCTCCGGTTTGAAATGGAGACTACAAACTCTGAGGTTTTTCAGACCACAGTTTACATCGCTCTGCATCTTTTACTGGAAGCCGATAATAACTGATTCCACCACGACGTTTTGTCCTGTGGTCCTTACAGGTCGGTACGATGCAACTGGACACCATTACCAATCTAAAAAAGCCTTTCCTTTAATGAACGACCGACTCAGCCGGCAAGTCGTTTCTGCCATCATATGTTTACCGTTTAGCTTAACATGCTATTTTCATACTTCCCGGGTACCCGGTACGGATGCCTCTGTCAAAGGTAATGTGCGCAATGCATTCTGGGTGTTGTAGCACTTCAAAATAAGAGCGATACATTGGATACTGGACTCTCCTTCCAGATTTCTCCAATCACAGGGCATCAGTGTCATCAATTGCATCCCTCCACTACACAAACGGCCGAGTTCTCTAAAACAAACAAACAAACACGAAACACCCCTCTTTCCAGCGGTGATCTTTCTCTTTAATACAAGACAGACAGTTGGGATTTCTAGCCAACGTCATCTGTTAAAATCAGATCTTTTGCAGGTAAAACATGTATTATTTACCTCTGTTCGGCTCCTGTCATCTGCTGGCAGAGATGTGCTGAGGTCCTCTGGTCGTCTTCCAGAGAAAACAGACGGAATAACGTCGGACTTGAGGATTTTTCGGGGCGTTGTTTTCATAAGTTCTGCCTGTATGTCTGGTTCATAATCTTCCGGCTGAAAATGCTGGCTGCAGACTCGTATATTACCGTATTTAGCAACTGGTGTGTTTTCGTCAAATTTGGGGTTTTGTATGGCTTTTAGCCACTTTCTGCATCGCCTCGGGTCTCTCGTAGGCAGAGAGTGAAATACGACTCCCCGGGATCTCGCCTTCTTGTAGCCCTTACAGCCCGGCACAGAGCACATCCCCGGCATGATCGTTGCAAAAATCAAAACAGACGACAAAGTGAAATAATCGAGGAATTATAGACAGACGACTGCCACCATTTCTGAGTTGTTTGTAGTGCAGTTACCTATGGCAAGCCATCAGCTCCAGCTATTGGTGAACGTCACCGCTGAGCGTAACCGTAAGTGTAGAGATGCTGTCGCTGGCATTCTGGGAAATATAGTTTTTTAATCTATACTCCAAACTCAGCATCACAACAACAGCTTATCTCTTGGTGGACTGTTGCTTCAGTGAAACATAGCAAAATTAATGTGAACGTTTTACCCGCCTGTCAAGCAGACAAAGAGCAACCTCCGCATCCGTCTTCATGCCCTCCAACTCTCGGAGGTCTCTCCACCGTTGGAAAGCTTCACCGATGTTAACTCGGCTTTTCGCCCTTGCCTGGTCATAGCCCTTCTTTTTCAATTTTTGTTCTTCTGACCTTCTCCTCTTTGGCTGTTTCTTCTCAGCCATCTCCCCTCCTTGACAATGCAATTATGTTGTGAAATTCAGCATATTAGCATGTGCCACTGTCATCACCCCCACCCGCTCTTTGCCCCTGTCCTGTGCACGAGCACGAACGCCCCCTGTTGCTGATTGGCTGGAAGGAATAGTGTTCCTGTGGCTCGGTCCGAGCCACTTTGTTTTTGTTTGTTTGTCAGAGCTAGGGCTGTGTATGAGCACAGATATTTTTTCAGTGGATACACAGAACTGACAGCTAGAGGACCAAGAGGAAATATTTGCTGAATTTGACAAAAAGTGTATTGAACAATCTCTCTTCAGAATCGTTGACACCAAAATGTTGCAAAATCGTTCACAATATTTTCACATTGAACAGATTACTTCTAAAGGTCCCTGCCTCCACATTCCACACAGTTTGGACACTGTTAAATTGGTCAATGATCTTAAGGGCAAGTTCATGTTTAAGAGGGCAAATGAATGCCACATGAGCATGTTTTATTACACATTTCTCTCATTTAAGTTGGAATTCACATTTTTCCTAGATTCAAAACATCTGTTGACAGTAATTTTTAACTTCTTGAGTGATTTTTCTTTTAAACAAACAAATCTATGTTACAAAGGCTTTTTTTCAAAGTTGTTTTTCATATGTTCATCTGCATATTTTCTTAATAGGTAAAACATGTGCTGAAGTATGAGTGATCTGAGTTTGTCCAACAGGTGGCAGTCTGGAATTAATAATACAGGGCAGAGGTGCCTCCCATGGATCCTTGTTTCAATATGTGAGAGAACTTGCTTTAAATTAAACATTATCCTTTAAAATGATCCTTGTTCACAACTTTCAGATTTCAATATTCAACAGCTCTTGCTGTCTAAATAAGCAAACACTGAATGTTACACTATAAAGTGGACATCTGCACATCATGGTTGAGCCCTGAACTTTCCCTTGTAGAAATTATATTCAGTGATGTTTTTATTGTTAACACATTCTGTATTACACTATCTTCAGTTACAGAACAAGATGTTCATGGAAATCACAGATACCTCTCTCTCGCTCTCTAAACTGAATTGTTTGAGGTGCTGGAGTGTCGTCCGGCTTTGGAGCTTGGGGCCCTTTTCTTTCCGAGGCTGTGTGCAAAATCTGGCTTTTAACAGTTGTAACTGCTACTAAAGTGAGGTTACTGCACAGAAAATCCATGTCCAGAATAATCACAAGGATTGTATGATTTATATACAGGGGGCTATGCAATGATTTCCCCCCAACAGTTAACACATATACTGATATACTGATGTGTAATAAGCATCTATAATGAACATCATTAATAATTACCCAATTGCCACATTAAACAAGCAGGTTTGTTATCATTTTAACAATCTGTTCTCTAACAGGCTTTATTGTGAAGTTGGTTTCATATTTGTACTTCAGCTAATCTCATTTAAAATGCAATCACATATATTGTAAACAGTGTGTATTCATTATGAGACAGGGACAAGAATCTGGAACCTTTAATTTTTATCTATTTTTCGGATGAATTGATGTTACTTTGATCCACCATCTCGAAAGAACACTATCACCTAACCTTGTTTTAACTTACATTTACTAAAATACATTATGATCTGATAATTTACACCAAGACAGACAGTGTGAAATGAAAAACTTTAGGAAAGAAATGTCAAATGCATGTCCAGGATTAATGTCATCACCAGAGAAAACTGAGGCATGCTGCCAACAGCTCAAAATTTCACACTGCCTTCACACACAGCAACATTTAGACATATCTTTCTTTGTCAGGACGCAGTCTGATGTTCTCTAATCTCTTGATAAATGTAAAGCAGGGCATTAAAGTACAGTGTGGTAGAAAGGAGTAAGTTGTAGTTTTTAAATTCAATCTATTGTGTGCTGATATGCTTCTTGTACTATACTGATGCCTTCTGTACAGGCCTCTGTGTAAGTCATTGCCCTGTGCAGTGAGTGTGGATGAATCTGAACAGTGCCAAAAGTGTTGGTGGTTCTGGGACTGAGTTCACTGAAGGTGTAACAAGCCTCATTCAATAAAACATCTGGATAGGATAGGAGGGACAACCCCTTGTGATGAACCAACGTCCCACTTGTTGCTTAAAAAAGTCCAAATATTTTTTTTATGATATCTTGTTTTGTTTTAAGTGTTTCAAATTTTGAACTAAAATAACAGCTTATGTTTACTTTTACGGTTAGCCCACTGAAACGCCTGTTTTTAAGATTTAAAATAGGCAAATAGGTTGAGGTTATGAAACTGGTGCATTTTGGTTGAGGATAGAAAAAAGTTTCGGGCTTAGCTGAATAAGAAAACGCCATATCAGAAATCCTCTTTCTGGGGGAGAGGGGTCAAATCCAGGTCACTGCAGTTCAAGTGTAAAGGCTCACCACACCTGCCCCCTCCAAAACCTTATGTTCAGTTAAACTTCAGTTTCAACTTTGTCCCTGTTTTAGTCACTCAAGGCCGCCCCCCTCTCTCACTTTATGTAAATTAAGTATGAATGTGCTATGTGTGCATCTTGAACACCCACACCAAAACCAAACCATATTCAAAAGTGATAAAATCTGCAAATCATCAAATTTGAAAAGCTGAAATCAGCTAATGTTTGGCATTTTTATTTAATAAATGACTCAAACAATTAATCAGTTTAAACAATGTTCATGTCAATCAACCATCAACTTATGTTTTCACCATATCATCTATCTATCTATCTGTACTGCCAGTTTGAAGACATAATATGATAATTATCAATAAATATCTCAAGAATTAAGTTATTTTGCAGTTGACTATTGTCTGCCCCACTGGTTTATTTTCAAGGCTGCATTTAACAATTATTTCACTATCTATTAATCTGCTGATTATTTTCTCAATTAATTGATTAAAGTTTTGCCTCTAAAATGTCATAAAATAGTGAAAATGCTTGTAATAGTTTCCCAGAGTCAATAGTTAATTCTTTAAATGTCTTATTGTGTCCAAACAACAGTCCAAAAGCCAAAAACATTCAATTTGCTGTCATGTATGACAAAGAAAAGCATTAAATCATCACATCTGAGGAGCTAAAACTTGCAGATTTTTTGTCATATTTGCAGAAAAAATTACTAAAAGATTATTCCATTGTCAAAATAGTTGCTGATTAATCGTTGCAACTCTACATATTAGAATGCATTTTATTAAATCTTGAGTTATGAGCTGTGGTTTATTTAAGTAAAGAGGACAAACAGTATACTAAGTGCTTTTTAACACCTTAGCAGAACTACGTTTTATTCTATTATTAAATGACCTAAAACACATATATTAAAAAAATCAAACAAAAACAACGTATCCACAAAGCAGCTGCTGGATGAAGTGCCAAGTTTGTAGCTTTACTTCTAAAAGAGATCATTTCCAATAGAATCACACCTTGTGCATCCCCATGCTGTAGTAATATCCAATATGAACCCAACTTTACTGCAGTCCTCTTGTCTGGTTTCTCGACAGCGCGGAGGAAAAAGTAGTTCCAACACAGTGGGAGGACCACGCTGTACCGGGATTCTCAGTTGTTACTTAAACAACGATTTAACAAAAAAGGACACTATGCTGCCGTGATACTACATACACTATTATTATTTCTGTAAGCTGTTTTGTAGCTGTCAAAGTTGACCATAATAACGTTAGTGGCTCTGAATACACCTGTAGACGAACTGAATTGCGTTAACCTAATGATGCAGCAAGCCTCAATTGAATACTTTAAACCTTTTATGTGATTGCTGCTTTAAATTAGCTGTTTATACATGTATATGCATTTCAAAGTGTTCAAAATGTTTTTTTCCCTTTAATAATACACAGAAAAAGAAGAGTTAAATTAAATAAATATATGAACTTAACATGACACAGGGTGTCTTTTTTATGAATAACCCAGCCTGCTGTATAAACTATGACAACGATGTATTTTAGCAAAATGTTTTAAACGCACAGTATGTAATTTCTGCCGCTAGGGGTCTCTCAATCAAAACAATAACAAAAGACAGAGTTCGATGACGTATGAAGTAGCGTGGGATCATGGGAGTTGCTCTATTCAAATGCTTGCTTACCTGTCTAGTAGAACACATGCGAAATCTGCGTCCTTTTGTAGTCCTAGCTCGTCACGAAGCTCTCTCCATCTGGGAAATGCCACACCGATATTTACCCTGGTTTTACCTCTCTTCTTGTCCCATAATCTTCTTGGGTCGTTTGGTTCACCCGTACGTTTGCGTTTTCCAGGGACAGGACGCGCAGTAAACGGCAACGAATAAACGTGATCCATCACGAGTGAGCAACACAAACAAGTAAACAATAGAGTGGACTTTCTTCTTCTTCTTCTAATGAATTCCCGAGAGGCTGTACACTGAAAAGCAATGCTTTCCTCCAAAGACAAGGGTTTGCTGTTTATCCTATATTTTTAAATACAGGCCAGTTGCGTGGAGACGTTTGAAGATTGCTCTACCAATGGGTTGAAAATTGACAAGTTCCTTTCTAACTCTCTGGTCTTTCCCGTGTTTATAGGTTCCTTGATATGTCCCTGGAAGTTATAGCAAGAAGCGGGGGTAGCGGGGGTAACGGGGATATGACGTCATTGACAGGCGACCAAATGAAACGGACCCGTCCGTCAGAAGAGTCCATCTGCAGACTTCCCCCCCCGAAGCTCCTAGTGCTGTGAGCCAATGGGGTTTGAGCAGGAGTAGTAGGTTTCTGTTGTATGGAGTAAACTTTCACTTATTTCACTTTAGCAGTCCACCAAAATCTGCTTCTGTATAAATTTGAGGCGAGAAATAAGCAATCCAGTTGCTAAATCTCAACTCATATTAGATCTACAAGGTTTGTTCCCACTTTAAGACAGGAGCACTACTGCACCGCCGGGTGGCCACTTCTTTCTCTCTTGTCAGTGCTTCAGTAAGCTTGTAGGGACACCGGAGCGAAGTAAAGCCCCAAATTACTACACATGTAAGTAGCTATATGCCAGCGTTACACGAAACGACTTTTCAAGCGGTTTCTCTGTCGCAGACAAAACCTGGTGCTTAATTCGGCGTGTATCTGATCCACCAACCAGCACTTATTTTAGTGAGAAATTTTAACTTTTGAAACGGGTCGCCTTACATTCCCACGGCCTTCTCTCCCTAAAATAGTGCAGCTAACCAACAGAGGCTGGTAGCGAGTTGAGGCGACAAAATATAAAGTTTGTACGGAAATGCGGCTTATCTGTATGGATTATATTGATGCCGAATTGACAAGAAGACTGTCAACATACGACGCCTTTTATCGTGTGTTTTAGAGTTTTGTGTTTTTGCGGACACGTAAGGAAATGTTAATGTCATATTTCTTAAAGGGAGTTTGGCTTAATATTCTCCCCTGAGAGCACAGGGAGCTTCAGTTTAATTCAAACTGCTAATAAATATGTATTTTAACGTTTTGTCACCACTGCAGAAACACCAGGAAACTGCTTAAGTATAAGGTTGTCTGACGTTGACTACTGTTAGTTATTAGTTTGATTAATTATTTAGTCTGATAATGTGTGTTTGTATTGATTACTGACGTTGGCTGATCAGCCTAATTATCAGCTAATTGTACTCAGTTTCTAACGGCAGTATGAAGTGAATGGTTGCCCTTTTGTGTGCGTGTTTTTAAACTACTTTACTAATTAAACATGATGTGCTTGATGGTGTTATAAATGACCCCTGATGAAATTTGAAAGCTCAGCATTCACGTTGCCCTTTAGCTTCCACTTTTATAAGTTACATAAACATTTATTCACCCAGAAAAGCTAATATTTCTCTGTATAATATGACCTCCGCTTTCTGTCAGCTGCTGTGTGTCTGCAGTGTATTCACTGTTTTTTAACACATGACTTCAGGCCAGTTGGAGGAGTTAAACCTGTGACTTTCTGCCTTATGTATAACTAACAAACGATATAACTAAAATGCCATACGGTTTTCTTTATAATTGTCATTATTATTATTATCATTATTATACCGTTAGATATCTTGCAAGCTGTTGTGTCCATGGTCATTTAGTTATGCTGTAGCTGGTCACTGTTTGTGTATGTATTGCTACATCATATTCAGATAATAATGAATGAATGATTTATTTATGTTTCATTCCACAGATGGGCCCATCTCACAAAGGATTACAAGACATGCCGGATTTTGGAAATGTTATGAAGACTGAAGAAAGATTAACCTGTTATGTAATGTTTGAATAAAATTGTTTGGAACCATTAGCCTACCTGCTGTGTTGTGAATGTCTTCTCTTTTTCAAGGTATGTTTGGACCCCTACAATCACCGCCTGCAGCTACACTGGAATTTTTAATTTTTTAATCTGATCTATGTTTTACATAACTGGAGTGACAGTTATCAATGTACTGGAAGTTTGTGGAGCTTCAGAGCTCATACTTATCCCCTGTAGTTTGGAATGATTGAAAAGTCATTCATACACATTAATAGACTCACCAGCCACTTTATTAGGAACACTTGTGCAATCCAATACAACAAATTCTACTTTTACAAAACTTTCACATTTTCAGTTTTTGTTGACATTGTCAGAAAAGTGACAATACTACTCTATGTTTATTATCGAGGTTGTAGCAGGTGGTGGTGGAGTACTGCAGTGCATTATATTGAGAAGTGTTCCTAATATTTTGCCCCCCTTATGTATGTTAATGGGGTGGACAAAATGTTAGGAACACCATTCAATATAATGCGCCCCAGTACACCACTCCAACCTCAATAATAAAGTAGAATTATCACCTTTCTAACAGCGTCAACAAAAACTGAAAATGTATAAGTTTTGTAAAAGTAGAATTTTTGGCAGAACTGTTGTATTGAATTGCATTAGATTGCACAAGTGTATCTCCTGAAGTGGCCAGTGAGTGTATTTTAATGATATGAATGCATGAGTATTCGTTTTTGTGCATCAGTAATTATTTTAATAGCAAATATTGACGTAATTTAATATTTGATATATATATTTCAGTATATATAGTCTTTATATATTTATCATTAGATTTTTAATATATAGTTTTCATATAATTATATTTTGTGAACTATGACCTGGCAATTCTGGGTCTGAAAGAAAACACAATGTAACCTCCGATCAGCAGGGGGCGGTAATACCTGCATGAGAGGGGCCTGCGGAGGGCGGTCTGAGATGCTGCAGTTGGACCCTTTTGGGAAGTTAAAGGAAGATTAAGTGAAGTAGGTCTATCTCATGGATGTATAATACATCCATGGTCTATCTGCGGACTTGTACTATCTATACAATACATCCACTTGGTTAGGTTTAGGCATGAGGAGGGGGATGGTTAGGGTAAAGGGTCGGTTCAGTGGGGTGTTGTGTAAGTGCTGTACTGCAGATGGACCCCTCTCAGTAAAAGGAGTAATGGTAATATGACGCCATTGACAGGCGACCAAATGAAACGGACCGTTTTTTTTTCTTTATTAACACCACAGTAATGTACCTTAAAATTACGGATTTCTCTGGGTTTGAACATTGTTGGAAACATTTGGGATAATGTAAGTACACAACTCAACAAAACATTTAACACAGGTGTCGTCGTTTTTAGACATTTTAATGCGGAAAAGTTCCATCATATTATGTCAGTAAATAACATAAGTGCTATTTTCAGTGAGAAACACAGTGTAATGGATCTTTAACCAAATATTTATAAATAGTTATATTTATATTTATTTATATTTACAAGATAGTTGGCCACGTCTCCATCAGTTCGGTGCTTCTTTTCTTCATTTAGTTTTCTCTACCTTGAGAAGCAGTAAAGATATGTTTATCCTCGTTTTTACTTGCAGATGGTCGCTTTCCTTCCGGGCTGTCAAACCCTCTTCGGATCAATGGACTTGTTTAGATTTTTTATTCGCTGCAGGTGTTGATTTTGAAAAGTACTTATTTGCCTTTATTAGGTAAAGGATATCTATAAGGCACTAGCTGTTATTTCTACTGTCAACAAGATCATTCCAGTAAAACTTACCATCCACTGGCTTTTAAAGCATCACATCCAGACCCCGCCTGCAGTTACAGAAGGAAAATGCATTGAAAAAAATAAGAGCAAGAGAGAAAATGCCAGCCATGAAAAGTAGGCTATTACACATGGAGGTTAATACTGTGACAGTCTTATTGTTCATTGCCATGGTGAATAAAATAAATGCATGTGTCTAAATACATTCAAGGAGCTTCATGCTAAAGGTGTATGGACTACTTGAACAGGAAGGTGTAAAATCATCATCATAAAAACATCAGTACAGGTACAGCTGTGGAAATCAGATGGAAAAACGCAATGCTTTAAAACAACAAAACAAAAGATGATTTATATCAAAACACATCTGGTACTTAAATTGTAAATTTAGACCTTTGCAGTTCTGCCGGCTTTAGAGTAGACTTGCATCCATGGCCTGACCGAAACCTTTTAGGGGACCCCAGTGCCAAATTTCTGCAATATTCCTGCTGTGAGTTCCCACAGGGCTTCTCTACAAGACATAGCCACAAAATTAGCTAATAATGCAGAACCCATCTAGTTTATATTACACATAACTGGTGTAAAAAAAGAAAAATTCATCAAATTATCAGAATTTTACCTGCAGTGAATATGGGGCTTTTGGGGCCTCACTTGGGGTCCATTCTGCCTGGTTGGTAGGTGCTTGCTTACTTACATCCCTGTATTGTACAAAACACAATAACGTGTATTTTACCTACATGAAGAAATAACAGCCGTCGGAGAGAAAAGCCAGGGATAATGTTTTAAAAGATGTAACTATAAGGGTTAATTGTGAAATCCACGGTAAGTTATTGTGTTTCTGCTCAGTTAATTTCTGTGAATATTTTTTACAGTCTAGTACTGTGTATTAGGCCTAAAAACACACTATTGTAGAAAATCACAGTAATAATCCCGCTACTGCAGAAACCATTATGTTACTGTGGAAAATCACAGTCACCACTGTAGTACTTTCGTTAAGGTAGCAGCTGTGTTTTCCCTTTTTAAAGAAAATCACTAATTTGAAAATTATTTTGTGATCCTTTCAAATAAAACACCCAAATTCATGGTGCAAATGCAAAAATTTAAATATTATTTTGAAATAATTATTTTTTCACATGAATTCAAATACTTAAAGATGGCCTTGTTTCTTCATGCTTCTGCCAAGCCCCCAGGAAGTGCGCTGGGCTTTGAAGCCAATTTAACATAGTGGCCAAACTGTGGAATTACAACTCCCAGGTCCTATAGGGGCCCAGAAAGCATTTTTCCTGCACACAACAGTTGATAGATTTTTTTGAGTCTCACGACCCCTGTGAAATGATTTGTTTCACCATCAGAATTTGATCCATCTGTTCTGATAACATTTGGAAAGTCTAGAAGAGCTGCACAATTAAATTGCTTTATCCCCATTCAATTTAGCTGGAGGGCTAAACCGGAGTTTTAGCCGTCTCAGCTGGCAGAAGTCTCTAGTGAGAATGCTCCATGAACGCACGTGCAGTATGTTTTCATGGGGGTAATTTCTTTACAGTGGGAAGTGGCTTTTTTGGCTTCATACGCCACTTTCATAGGAATGGATGGGGCCCTGCCTCTGACACTGTATCCAGTTTATACATCCATGGCTTCTGCTGGATGTTACTTTTCAGTTTTTAAATTTGTCACATGTTTATCAGGTCATGACAGGCTGTCTGTGAAGTTGTGAGCTGCTTGGTTGAGCCAATGACAGTATCAGTTCAGTATGGTCGTGTCCTTTCTAAGCCTAGCAGTCTCCTGCACATGAGCGAAGGGCAGTGCACTTGAGGGCAGCCTTTTTGTACTTGCAGTAGTACACCCTTTCTTGCAGCCACAATGGATACGTTTGTAGCAGCTCTGTGAGGCTTCTGAAAGGATGGTCCACAGTGGCTGCCACCCTTCCTTCACCCAGCCCCAATCAGAAGGCCTTAGCAGCTCAGGGTCAGGTACTAAAGCGTTGCTCCAGACTTTGGCCTGATAGGTGGCCTGCTTAATGTGTTGCTCTAGTGCAACCTTTGTGGGTGGGATATTCTCCAGAGCTCTGGATTTCTGAGTGAAGATCTGGTGTCACTTGTCCTGTCGTGCATCAACACCACAGCTCCAACAATGACTTGGACAGCTCACTCACATCACCTGGCATCTGCATGCACTCATTGAAGGCCTCGGTCACTTCAGGGAAAGCCTTCAAAGTCTCCTCTGCAGTTTCCTTTCCTCCTTCAGCAATTGCCGACACTGTGTCACATCCCGTAAGTGTGTGGAACAATGGGAGAATGGCACAGGGACTTGGATCCAGCTTGTTGGCCACTTCATGAACACCAGTGTATCTGAAGCTGGTGCCTGTACCAAGAGAATCCACATTTCTGGATTGATCTTCCTAAACATGGCCATGGCAAGGACAACAATGTCAGTGTCTACAGTATGAATAGTAACCTTCTTGCAACCCTTCTGAACAGCATCTGACACATGTACAAGCAAGCATGTGTCTGTTTACTCGTGAGAACATGGAGTGAGGTTCGTCAAGTCAGACTGGGCAGGAGAGCAGACCACCATCTTCCCATGAGTTATAGACATCTTTTCCATCATCTACTGGGATGCAAGTGACTTACTGGGAGAGGAAACCAAATAATTCTGTTTTGTTCCCATCAACATGCAGGAAGTCTTTCCATTGCTTTGGCAGTGCAGTGGTTGGAATCACCCGTCTCCTGATTCCCCTTTCCCTCTTCTGTTCGGTGGTGCCTTTCAGACAGTCTGGGATGTAGACATGCAAGATAATATCAAGACAGCTCATTTTCTCAAGCTGGGATTTTGCATACTGCACAAAGACACTGTCTTAATAGTCCTGGAAGGTCTTTGCTGTACCAGGATTCAGCATCTGGACCACAGCTGCACCATCAAGGAACACAGCATCAACCACAGGAGCAGGTTGTGAGTCAGTGTCATCAGTATTTATGCAGTACAAGAGGTCTGCTTTTGTACCAAGTTGCATCTTCCCTTCTTGAGACAAAGATTGTGGTGACGCCTGGTTTTTGTGGCTGAAGAATTGATCCAGATTGCCATCACATATTTGGCAGACACATACAGCTGTGAGAAGAGATTGCAATCATGCTTCAGTGCTTGAAGTTGTATGTTTTGCTTTGACTGTGTTGTCACTGATGGGTGGCTGAAGAGAGGCATCTTGTTCTTGGAAAACGTGTGTGTGACTGGCTTTGTTCACTGCTCCAGCTGTCCAAGTGTCTTTTTTTCAGGGGGTGCTGAGGAAAACTTGGAGGAGTGACTTGTCACTGAAATGACAGCTGGTCCGCTTAAAGGTCAGTCCATCTTAAGTGAGCCTCTTCCTCATTCAGAGAGGAAGAGGCTCCTCATCCTTTAATACAGCCTGTCTTGCTTCATTATAGAACATTCGGAGGCAGTATTAGTGATATTTTGCCTCAAGGGCTATCATGTCCCCAAGTGCAAGTTTGGCAAGCAACTCAGTGTCTTCTATTTCCAAGGAAGCATTTCTAACATTGAAATCTAATTGTTTTGTTGATGCCTCAAAGAGCACTTCAGAGCCATCTGGCTTGTTGCAAAAGAAGCACACAGACTCTTTAGTGTTGACGTGGCTGTGAGGAGACCGTGTGAACCTTGGGTGCATCAGACTTCTTCACCTTTTCTGATAACTTCCGCCATTGCTGGATGGTTTGATTATATTTTAATTGACAGGTCTTGTGCCACCGTGCCCTGTTGGTCATCAGTGTGGCTTCTCTGCCAGTCCCGTCATCCAGCCTGTCAAGGTCCAGCTCATCTGGTATTTGTCTAAATTCCTGTAATTCAAGAAAATCCCTGGCCAATGATGCACAACCACTACCTACTGGTGGCTTGCTTGACCTGGCAGTGTATTGCAAATCTTCCCCTGTTTATACTTGGCAGAGAGCACAGAGTTCCCAGTTAGTGGGGCAATGCAGCTTTGAACGCTTAGATGTAGAAGTCTGGGCAAGATCAATCAGTATATGGCATTTCGACATGGTGACTAGTGCTCTGAAGAGTGCATACAAGCTAGCTGAGGCATGCAAAGGGATTATCCTGTAATGCACAAGTAGGCCTGTCATGATAATTATGTTATTGACTTATCGTACTATGTAGACATGACCTTGATCATTTTTACTGACCTCAATATTGCCAATTGTGTTTACATGCATGTTTGTTTACATAAGAATGTCACCAACATTTTAGCCAACATGATGCCAGAATAAGAAGCATAAATGATTGTGTGTGGTCTACTTGAGGCAAATAATCTGTAAACCCATTTCAGCAGGTTGTTTCCAGAAGGTTTCAGCATTTTGATAAATCCAGTTTTCACTCCTGCTGTTAAAATTGTGCATAGCCTCACTGAGCCTACATTTGTTGACATCCGTTGTATTAGTATCAATGTTGAGCAGTGGAGAGCAGCCTCTCTGCTGCACTGCTAGCTCCGAAAAGCCAAAAAGCTATTGCTGTACATGACACTGAATGGCCACAGTGTTTTTGAGGTGAAACAGACGGAGCACCGAGTTTATTTGTCACCTCAGAGTTGGTTTAGGTTGTTAAAGTGCTGCAGTGTGACGGTCGGCCAGTCTTGTTTGTTACTGCTGATTGCTGCTCCGCTCTGCTTACATTTATCTCTGAATGATGGTGTAGAAAGTATTCACAATATACTTCATATTCATCTCTCAAAGGCAATTATTTTGTCATTAAATCAAAAAAATGCTTGCAACTGCTGCCATTTTTGAAGATGAACCACAAGATAACTCTAACATGTGTTTGCCGTAGAATGTCTGGGCCAGCTCCCCTGGCCAAATTGGTGCTCTAAGCAGAATTTTGTTATGAGGCAGCTTGCAGCAAATAAACATCTTAATTTAAACAAAAATGCAATTTTGGCAAAGAATTATATGATTATAATGCAGAGTGATGGGGCAGAAACTGGAAATATGGAATGCTGAGGTCAGTGACCTCTCAAGGTCACCAGAGGTCAGATACAAATTTCCTCCATGTCTGAAATAAAACCTTGGAGTATGTAGTATATTATGTTGTATATTATCAAATGCACAGTTGGTTTGCCTATCTGTCCCACTATCATGTTAAAAATCTACTACCGCTTTTCATTGTCTGCGTTCAAAGGGCGTGTGAAAGCATTGTAAAGTGTGTTTAGCCTGCATCACCCCTTGGCTAACTCAGCATTGTTTATGCCAGTTCAATGTGAAAACTTCATCCTAGTTTTTTCATCTCTGTAATTGAATAATTAAAGTGAAGTTGTGTGAAATTACTGTGTTACAAGATGTTTTTGTTTTTATTCTTGTATTGAATCGTCTTTATCCACCTCTACCCACCTGGACGTAGATGTAGATAGAATTAGTTTCTACATGCCCATTCTGTCCCAAGTGGACTGAGTTGGGCTTTTGGACTCTTTAAGGACAAGTACGCATCCACGAAAACAATTTTGAAGACTCTAAGGACACCTGCCTACCTGGTGACTTGACATCTCCCACAGTTGAATAACCATGTTTAGGGTTATTACCCAAGTGTTTTGTTTCAAGGAAATTATAGCGTCTCGTATATTGTCAAGCTCAGTGATTTAATTTAATTTTTTTTACTTATAGTGGGCTTAAAGGAACAGCGTGTAGGATTTAGGGGAATCTATTGGCAGAAATGGAATATAATATTCATAATTATGTTTTCATTAGTGTATATTCACGTGAAACTAAGAATTTTGTTTTCGTTACCTTAGAATGAGCCCTTTATATCTACATAGCGGAGTAGGTCTCTTCCATGGAGCCCGCCATGTTTCTACAGTAGGCCAGAACGGACAAATCATACACTGGCTCAAGAGAGGGCCTTACGCATTTTTACATTGAAGTGGCAGCCAACATAGATTCTCCTACACACTTTGTTAAAGGAGGGGGGGATCATCAGTTGGTTGCAATCTGCAACCCCACCACTAGATGCCACTAAATCTTACACACTGGTCCTTTAAGAAATAGTGTCTATTTTTTTCGTCAGGATTTGTTTAACTGTGGCTACAGATTTAAACAAACGTTTTGCATATTGGATTTTTATTGTTGTCTTTGTAACATTTGCTAATGTTTTATAATATATGCATTTGAAAACTGTGAGTTACAGAATGATTTTTATGCATGCTTCCTGCTACTTTTACAGCTAGAAGGGACATGGTAGAAATGTTTTCAGAAATTATAAGAACTGGAAACACTGAAAAGAAAACTTATTTACTGTTGTAAATTGATGTTCATGCAGTCCAAACATTTCCTGCTGTTGCTACTTCACATTCAAAGCTCCTCACTGGTATACCACTGTGTGGCTTTAATTATGAAGCATGTACAGGAAATGCAAAATAAACTGCACTATTGGTCAGTAAATATTGGTCTACACAGAAAAATGTTTTGTGTTGTTTGGTCAGTAGATCAGATTTATATATTGTAAAGGAGGATTGATAAAAGAGGAAACAGCCACAGTGAGCTGGTAGACAAGGTTTGTGCAAACCAGTGCACCTCTAATATGTCATTAAGGGTAAAAAGCTCATTTTGGTCTGCTGTCCTGTCTGATGGAAAATCATTTGCACTGTACATCACAGCTGTGATTGCAGCAGTTCACTCTTCAGCGTGGTTATTTCTTCCATATGGAAGAAGGCCATTAGATTTCACAATGAAAATAAGTAAATATGTTTGTTCATGTTCAACAGTTAATAAATAATTGTCATTTAAAGAGTTGGTTGTGTACTCATTTATTGAAATTTAAAAGTGTGGTTTGAAAGTTTACAGCATGACTGTAATCTAATTTACTGCAAATTGTCTGGTGCTGTAATCTAATACACAGTAACATACAATTACTGTATTGTATTATTTGTATTTTGTAATTTAAAAACACAGTAAACTTACTGTAATTTATTTTACATTAAGTTTACTGTGTTTATATTTACAGTAACTAACTGGCAGTAATTAACAAGTAACCAACTGTAAGTTACTTGTTAATTGCTGCCATTTAGTTACTGTAAAAGTCATGGCTTCTTACAGTGTACTTAAGTACAAACTTGAACTTTACTCAGTATTGGAGTGTTTCCATTTTATGCTACTTTGCTACTTTATACAACACATTGTTGAAGATGAAACCAGTGGTTTCCAACCTTTTTGGCTTTTGACATCTTACAAAAAGCAGTGTGTAGTCGGGGTCACATTTCAGATGTTTATGAGTTGTTAACAGCTCCACCAAATAGTGATTTTTCCCTCTAAACTTCTCACATGGTTTCATTTCAATAAATGTTCAAATGATCCAATATTTCACCAAAAATGAAAGATTACAGAAAAATCCAAAAAACTGGAAACAGATTTGTGTATCAGAACTTTGATTTTTTTTTCTTTCTTCTCCCATTAATCATCTCACGACCCCTCAGATTTATCTGGTGACCCTTTAGAGGGGCCCAACCCCTAGATTGGGAACCCCTTGACTAAACTAACTGTATATAAAGTAGTTGACTAAACTAGCTCCACCTCCAGCAGCTACAACAGTAACATGCTGCTTACACACTGATGATTCAGTATTAATAATCTAATGATGTCATATATAATAATAATATATTAGTCAGAGGGACCAAACCACTACTTTTACTACAATACTTTAACTACATTTTGCTGCTAATACTTATGTACTTTTACTTAAATACTATTTTTCATGCTAAAATGGAGTATTTTTACATTGCTGTTTTGGCACTTTTACTAAAGGATCTCAACACTTCTTCCACTTTCACTGGTTGTGACTGTAACGTATATATATACAAATGAATAGATTTCTGCTCTCGTCCATTACAATCCATTAGATGTTCCTTCACTGGTAGTAAAGCAGAGACAAACACGTCGTGCATCAGTGTGACCCGGGACAGTGTGTGCTGACTCCTGCAGCATCTCCCGCTGTGTGGGACCATCATGTCACTGAGCTCGGCGGAGGGATACAATAACCAATGTCATCGTGGTGCTGAGGCTTCTGCAAAGCAAAAAATGTCTGCCTAAGGGAGACTCGTTACTGATATATAGAGGATATTTTCCCAGGTATTGCCGCTTAAACACACATTTCGCGTGTTTTGAGGCGCATTTCAAGAAAGCGAGTCTTCACCAGATCACCCTAGTCGGGATTTTAATCGGGAAAAAAGGTAAAATATCAATGTGAGTTTGCCAAAAGCTTTCGGACCTGTGAAAGAAGTTGGGAGTTGAGAAAGACCATCATTGCGTTTTGTATGCTGGAGCTGCTAATGGTTTGGCTTTGTTACTTATCTGCAGCCAGTGTGTAGTTTGTGTTTAACTCGTTAGTAGGACACGGTCTTCCCTGTGATAATTACAAGCTATTTCCAACCCTTATGAAGCAGTAACTGCAGCTAGCGATAGCCAGCTAGCTAATGACGTTAGGTGCCTCAGCTAACAGCAAACGTTGGTCATCTATTCTTGGAAAATGTGCCACAAAAAAACACTGACAGCCCCATTAGTGCGTTACATAAATGTCTTCACAGCAGTATGCAGTGTTATTACAGAGAAACTGCAGCAATGCGATGCTGTGCCATCCATTCAGAGCGGTCGTATCTCTCTCTCTTTTTTTTAATCAACGGATAAAACTAAAGGTGCGCACTAAATGTTTGCACCATCTGATCAATTATAACGTGTAAGTGTCTCTATTTAATGCAGCGCCAAACAGCCAACTTTACTCCACAGTGATGGTCTATTATTTTGCATCCATAACAAATGTTTCTCGTGGCAGTCTGTCATTTCCTGTGGCACTCATCCTGCCGCTGTTAAATAAACCAGCCGAGATGTGACCTAATGGACTGTGTGCTCTCTCCAGGTTTCTAAGATCGTCAGGATGAATCCTCAGCAGCGGATTGCCGCTCTCGGAACAGACAAGGAATTAAGTGACCTGCTGGATTTTAGTGCGGTAGGGGGACTTTTCACTGTCTTTTTTTTTTCAGTGACACCTCTCGGTGCCAAGTTGCTCCCAGAGGTGTGAGCACCAAATAGGCTGAAGCATGTCTAATTGATGATCAGTGCATATTAGAGTCGACTAATATAATTTTACAAGTGATCTTTCATTTTTGAAAATCATGCTTTCTGCTCTCTGAAAAAAATGTGAATGTGTATACTAGAGCTGCAACAATTAGTCGATTAATCGATTAGTTGTCAACTATTAAATTAATCTGCAACTAGGTCCAAATTCTGTTTCCAGCTTCTCAAATTTGACTATTTCTTAGTTTCTTCAGTCCTCTCTGATAGTAAACTGAATATCTTTGGGTTGTGGACTGTTGGTCGTGATAAAACAAGACAATTGAGGAAGACATCTTGGGCTTTGGGAAACTGATGATCAAGTTTCACCATTTTCTGACGTTTCATGGACCAAACAACTACTGCATCTAACGATTATTTTGCATTATTGATTAATCTGTTGATTATTTTCTCGATTAATTGATAATGAAAATAGTTGCAGCCCTAAAGTGATCCTTCATTTTTGAAAATCATGAGCTGCTTTCTGAAAAAAAAAATCTGAATGTGTTGCTTCTGTACTGTTTATTAGTTGCTCTAATGGTAGGTGTCTGTCCATATTCTTCCATTCAGATGTTCTCTCCACCTGTGAGCGGAGGGAAAAACAGGCCCACAACACTTGGAAGCAGCCAGTTCAGTGCATCAGGTAGGACCTGATCCCTCAGACGTATGTCAGTAAACCCTTTGATATGAAGTGTCTTCATCCCTGCTTGCGTGACTCATAAATCTGCTCCTCAAAATCAGTTGTTTAACGACTTCTATCCTTGTTTAAATGGGGTCTGGATTTATTTATGAATGGAGGATGAAGGAAAAGAGTCTTAGCTTTTAGTCTTGCACGTGATTCTTTTTCCACCTCTGTGTGATGCTTGTGTGCGCTGTTCACATCTGGCACTAGAAACATGAGCTCTCCACCTGGAATTGTAGTGGAGTAAAGACGTAGAACAAAGCACAGTGTAGGCCATAGACACATGTAAATGTTTTATTGATCTAATTACCATCATGCTGTAATACAGTGGGTGCTGCTCATGTTTTACCTTCTCGTTAGAGGCATAAATAAGGCATAAATCACACATATTGTATTTGCTTCGATTGAGGTGTGTTGTCAATTGTCTGTGCAGCAAGCGTTCATAGAAACAATAAATCTATATTTTTATCGGAGAGTGGTGCGTGTTGGAGGCAAATCTATGATCAGGTTAAGATCTGTGAAATACTCGATCATTGCTGGAGTTCTTTGTAAATTGTAGAGTGGTTCAGTGGGATTGTGAGACATCATTTCCTTGAGTTATAATGAATATTGTGCAGTAATTTTGTTTTCTTTGTACATGCAGAAGCTTGATAATGGCTCAGCCCCTCATATATACACAAACTTTTTTTCCATAAATTATTTTATTTTATTATCTTTGAGCATCTTCCTTGACAAACAATCTGTGTGCATGGTTCGAGTTTGGCTGTAATAACCAGAGGTCAGATTCCCTGTCTCTGGACCGCTTCCTGGGTATAAATGCTACAGGACATTAATCCCAAGCACATCTATTGTCTGATGTGCTACTAGAGAAAGTCAACAAACCCGCATTATGTTTTCTGAAAGCACGTTTTGTGTGCATCCACAAAGCCTCATTGTCCTCAGTTATCTCTGAAACGAAAGACACAAGAACAGAGCTGTCGTATATGAACTATGGAGTTGGGACGATGAGTTTTAGGACACCTAATCCCTCCTCAGTAAAGTAAATGCTGAGAAACAGTGATCAAGTCACATCTTCTGGATGAGATTCGCACAAATATGTTAACCTCTACATTAATTACATAAAGGTCTAGACTGTAATTGTCCTGCTTTTTTCCCCTCTCTAGCATTTACAAAAGCTTCACAAATACGCGTACTCAAGTGTTTTTATTATTAGAATTTGTTATACAATATTAAATGTCTACAGCCTCCAAAATTAAAGCACAGATAAATCAAGTCTCTGATACAGCATCAGCAAAAAGAAACTTTTGAAGCTTTTCAAATATTGGATTTACTGCAAATGCTTTCTTACCGATTTTGCACAGGTGTAATAAACTTGTAACTGGTGTATATTTTCTAATTATAGATAATGACACAGATTCACAAGCCAGTTTATTGTGTCAATGCTAAAACACATTCATGCTTCATAATGAAACTTTTGATTCTTGAAGGTTTATTGAAGCTGTGAGCAGGTCTGCAGAACAGTACACATGATTTTTTAAAAACCAGATTCCATCGAAATACTGATATATGTATATATATATATGTGTGTGTGTGTGTGTATATGTATATAGAGATATACTGTACCTATACTATGTGTGCAATCTCAAGCATTGATGTCATTGAAGAACTGAATAGAGATGGCTTTGCTGTGTGCATTATGATTTAATCTAGTGTGATGTTGACATCCTGTGGATAGCCACCTTTAGGCTGGGCCGTGCACTCTGTGACTTCTAAAATAGACCAGCATCAGCATGGTGCTTTTTGTGTGGAACAGAAAAGAACTGGAGACTGTCAGGAGAATAATGTGTTACAGCCAGAGCTTATTGTCATTGCTGTGTGTTGTCTGGTGACCAGCTTTGTCCTTTAGAAATGGGGGGAAAAAAAACAACTGTAAATGTGGGATGCTGTTTTTTTTTAACCGCTGCCAACAAGAAATATTACTTTTTATAATATTTTAATTTCCTATGAAGATTAGAAATGTATTACTATCCTGTCATCTTTGAAAATAAAGTTTACTCTTAAACTGTAAAATATATTGGCATATTATTGTTTGTAACAACTGTTTAGTAACCATATTTTGTGTTAAATCAAATATCAGCCAATACATTATTAAAATATCAGTTGTCTGTAACCGCCTCAAAAAACAGAATGTGTTAGGCTCTGGCCATTTGTCCAGTTTTAGAAGGCAGCCATAATAATCTGATCATTTTGTGTGACACTTTTATTTCTTGCATGCATATGTGATGTTTATACGATGGTGTATATGTTTTGATATATAAGGTTAACACTAATGAACAAGATACACTTTCCGTTTGCATTTGCAGCTTAGCCAACCAAAACCTCATCTGAAACTAAAATGTTGTTTTTGAAACAACTGAGTAGCAATAACAGTTAAATGCTTTGAGCTGTGGTGTTTTTATCAGCCTCACATGTCTGAATGTGCAGTAAATGGTACATTTATTGATACAGAATTTAGATATTAGTATGTGTTGAATGTGCTGAAAGATGCGTTGGCATGTTATGGATTGAGTTTGGCTGGGCATCAAGGTAAGTAAAGGGAATAATGTTTTTTTTTTTAGTTTTTACCATTGTAGCTGATAATAAGTTTAACTTCAGGGAACTACATTAAATGCATCTTGTTCATCATGTCATCAATCAGGCACCTACTGGACCTTTAACTCTGAAGTGGATTATAGTTTAGGTTTAAAACTTTGCAATGTGCAACTTTACATTTTAATGTTGATAACGTGTTATTGAAAAGCGCTCACATTGATATGTCATTTATATCCTGACACATGTTTCAAAACTAAATTATGCAAAATTGAACTTTATCATTTAAGAAATAATCAACCGCTGAACCCTTAAAATGTATATTGGGTAAACCCCTCCTCCCTCCAGCCTGCAGTATGTCCTCTTGTGTCTCTGATCCTCAAGGCAGGGGAAGAAGCACCTCCATAAGTGATTGTGAACATACGGCAAGTGAGTGTGCTGACAGAAGTGTGGAAATTGCAGGGAATGAGAGTTTGGATTATTGCATCTCAGCTGGGCATAGCCAGATAATTGAGGCAGAGTGGGACTGGCAAGACCCTTCAAAAGTGTGCCAGAGAACGATGGATTGGAAAAAAAAAATAGCCAAAGTGGCTCTGACAGAGATTCATCATCTCTCCCTTCCAGCTGTGTTGATAATGTAAATTTGATGAGACCATTGACTCTTCAGTGTAGTGGGGCGATGGATGGCAGCTGGGTGATTTTCCTTTAGTGGTATGTAGCGGTTAACTAGTACCACTGTTTGTTAGCTGTGACCAATAGCGGTTGTGTTGGTTGGTTTGTCACTCAGTTGGTTTCCACAGTTAATACGAAATGTTTCATTGTCCAACTCAGCTACAAAGATCCTGCTGCCTCAGTTCAGCTTGGTGGATAAAGCAAAGACTTGTGACTCCAGGGACTCTGAGTCCATTTTGATCAAATCATTAATTAACAGACCTATATCTGTATTTTTATGATCTTACTTGACAGATCAACATTTTCTCTGTAAAATAAGTCACTTAAATCCATTATAGAGGAGATAAATGTCCTGTGAAAACATGAGATACTTAACATTGTTCTCCAGCACATGAAACAACAACATCTAAATCTATCTTTCTAGGGCTGTAGTCAACCAAAGAAAGTCTTGGTCAACTAAAATCGTACATAATCTTCAACTAATCGATGCATCGGTGCACAGTAAACTCGGCTGCCACACATTTCTCTGTTCTGTATTTCTGGAGCTAACCCCCTTTACTTTTCCAGCATTTGGGGAAACAACAGACGTGACTTTTTAGTATTTATTAACTGACACACTGTAGTCTGTACTGTACATTTACTGCCAGTCTGACAACTTACTACTGACCTTTTCCTCTGCCCCGCTCACATCCACCGTCACTTCTCTGCCCCTCACTCTTTCCCACTCGCTATGCAAACATACTCCTTAACGGAGCCATGCTACCAGTGGTTTCCCAGGCAACGACAGAGGTTGACTCACGTACTGGAACAGCGCTGCACAGAGACTCCCAAACGCTATCGATTTCAATATTATCAAATATTAAAAAAAAAAATTTTGGCCTGGCGGGGGTTCTCGTTGTGTCATTATGGAAAAACACAGATTCAGTAAATGTTCAGCATGTTCAGTAAATGTTAAGTACAGGTGGACCTAGCAGTTTCCATTAAGTTGGGCGAGTTCAAAGTTGTGAAAACAACGGGGGTGTTTTGTTAGTCTGTCCCTCCCGCCGCAGGAAATAATGGATTACTCCTGGAAAGCACTTTTCTCCTTATGAAAATAACACGGAGATTATTCAACCAATGAGAATTTAGTCGGACGAGAGCATATCGACCAACTAATCGACCAGTCGACCTGAAGACTACAGCCCTATATCTTTCCGTAAACATTTGAAAAATTAGTGTGTTAAACTGTTTTAATATCAGGGAAATTAGTCATTAAAAACATCCGTACTCATTGGACATTGCTGGACTACGTTGTGTATGGCTGTATGGGCATTTATATACATTATAGCAGCAATGAACACTGGAGGTTTCTTTTATATTTTATCTTTTTATTTATTTTCTATTTTGGCAGTTTTTTTTGTCTGTTTTTTGTTTTTGTTTCTTGGTGTTTTTTATGTAATTGTTCAAATTAAAATGAAATAAAAATGTTATGACAGTTGACTGTATCTTATATTAGCCATCAGTTTCTCACTCACTGCTGTAATAGATTGTAATGTGTGTTTGTTTCTTAGCCAGTGCTGTGATCATCAGCCAAACCAACAGGCTTCCTCTCTCTCTCTCTGTCTATGATTCTCTGGAAATAGGTCTTCGTCCAGGAATTTAGGACCCAGTGCAGAATATAGCTCTAATTGACAAGCAAGTTAGTGTAATTTATACAGAGTAATGGAGGGCTGAAACTGCAGCTCTGTCTGACCTCATGTCCCTGTTGGAAAGTGTTTGGTTCTTCTCTGTCCAGTTTTACTTAAACATTCATTATTTGTACACATGCACTTGATGCAGTCATTGGGTTTACCATTAGTCCCACTCTCACTTCATTTATACAAGAAACCATTATGCCAAATACCACCGAGGGCTCTCTGTAAGTCAACAAAACAAATGCGGATTTGTTTACATTAACATGCACATCAATTAAATTTACCCGCATGTGAATGTTGATTTAAGCGTAATACATAATGTTCTCTTTGGAGGCAGGTCTTCAACTAATTACACTGTAGTATATATAGCTCAAATAAGTAGTTAAACATACATAATTCTCATCATAAACATATTTTAATCCTCAATATTTTTTGAGGGGAGGTAAAATCTCTCCCTGCCTCTGCATATAGGGGCAATTAATTTGTTGTAGGAAAATAATCTGTGCTGGGAATCAGGTCAAATAGTTTTTAAATGATTGACATTTATTTTTTCATTCAAGATGCCACTCGGACTAGAAGCTTTTTTTTTTTTTTAATACCCCTCAGGACTGTAGTTTTGCTACCAACTGTTGTTGAGTGATGGGAAGTGTGTGATCCCAGTACAAATTGTATTTTATAGATTCTTCAATCAAACTCAGATGTTTATAGATGAAGTTGTGTCTGAATGTTTAAGAGTATATTATTAAGGAAGTTTAAGAATCATTTGCTGGGTTTCTGTGGTCATGTTGGGAAGTTTTCTGAATTGTCTTTTGCCATTTTAAATTTTGATGTAACTTCAGTTGTTGTTTGCCTTATATTGTCTGATTTACAATGTATAAAAGTGAACATACTGTATGTTTTAAGAATGAATTTGTCCAACATTGTTGGGCCTTTTGACCTCTATATCTAAACTTTTACAGTAATATTCTGTACTGTCAAGAACTCATGTGTATTGTCTTTCTCTTCCTCTCTATCTCTCTGTCTCCATTTTTATGGATATTCAATATAAATCCCAAATAAATGAATCAAAACAACTATTCTTAGGTATTTTTTGGTAACAAATCAAAATTTCAGGACTTTGTATGAATATATTACTCAACATCGACAAACAAAGAGACAAAGACACTGCAAGGGTGATAATTAAATACATACTATATCCTGTATGCGGTGTGATGTGATTATAAATAACCCTTTATTTTGTATTTTACTGTGTATCAGTAGAATCTGTACACAAGAAACTGTGAAAAGAGTCTTTTCTGTGCAGGACTACTATGAGGCAGCATCACTGGTAGTGAAATTGTAATTGAAACTAATTGTCCCTTTTTGCTTCCACCATCGAGTAAGATGAAATTTTGCAGTTCTTCAGACTTGTTGCATGATCTCATATCAGGAATATTTCATTCATTTTTGTACATTTGCACAAAAAAGACTTTAATGTTCCTGTTGGACGGCGTTTTTCTGAATTAAGGGCTAGGGGAGGGCGCAGCGGTTTAGGAATGACTCAGTAGAGACAGAGGCTTGGTTCACACCTGCCATTAAAATGCGTCTCGGGCAATCTCGGAACCCATCGGCTATCTGATGATGATTTAGTTTCTTAGGGCAACGGCCAATATTTTGGGGCCTTCCTCTTCTGTGCGCCAGGTGTAGTTTACAGTCTGATTAGCAACTTGAGAAGGTCCGTTTGACATTTCGCTAATTTCTATAAACAGATATATGCATATGATAGCAGATACATTTTTAAAAAAAAGCTACATCGTTGTCAGATTATAGCCGATAGGTTCCGAGATTGCATTTCAGTCAATGCAACCTGCATGCAACCAAACCCTGCTCAAACATGATTGGTCAATACTACTCGGACCCAAGATGTATGTTAATACCAGGTGTTAACTGGTGTACTTAGAGCTTCCCACTTGTGATTGGATCACCCAAGATGTAGAGAGAGAGGAGGAGTCTGTTATGATAGCAAGGCTGTGTGCTTGTTCTGTCCGTCCTCCACCAACAAAAACTCTCACCACAGGTTTATAAGAAATTTATTGTCCTTAGCAGATAAGGATGGCATCATTAAGACAGCTTTATTCATATCGGTATTTTGAAATTGATCACATAATTTCTGAGGCATATTTCTCCTCACTGTTATAAACAGAAGATGTTATAGAGAACGTTACAGAAGGTATTTCACCTGCGTAGCCAAGGTCCCTCGTCTAAATTATGCCTCTACACATAAACTGCAGAAAAAGCCACAGATTAAGAGACATGTTTCCCTCAGCAGACAGGATTTATATATTTTTTTCTATACTTTATATATATTTTTATAGAATTGATGTCAGGACAGCTTCATTTACAGATTTAATTCATCACACTTTAGATTTTTGTGTGTGCTGAATCCAGACATCTCAACAGCACAAATGCTGTTGTTACACCTCTAATCTAAAATTCTTCAGGGTCACCCTACTTTTAGGACATTCAAGGATACAAAAGCCACCATATGGCCTATAATAATAATAATTTGAAAAAAGAAAAATAACTTAATCTAATTTTAGTTTTAATGGGCCCGCATTCTGCAAGACCAGTAGTAAGTTTCATCACAAACTTGAAAGCTCGATTGGAATAAGTCAAGTAAATGCTTTAAGCTTTATTAACATAACTTAAATATTTATATATTAATAAAAATGTATCAAATGACAATGTGTGATGTCTAGAAATGTGAGATCTGTCACTTGTAGTGATGAACTTACAGAGAATTATCACCCAACTCTGCAGCTCTCCTCAGCTTTACGGAGCTTTATAGTGAGTTTCAGCTCAGTCCAGCTGCAACTTTACTGTTTTGGTTCACTCTCAGCTCTCTCAGTAGTATTATTTTTGTAGGTTTTTTCAACAAAAAACCCTCTAAAAACCCACTGTACACTACCTGCAGTGCTCAGCACCAAATGGCAAACAGACACAGTTATCGACTAGCTGGTGAACATAGTGGAGCATTTAGCAGCTAAAGAACCAGATATTTTTGTCAGGGGTTGGTAGAGACCAAGAAAGGAGAGTAATTATTGGACTTACATTCACCAAATGGCCAGAAACATGACTCCAAATAAATGAATGTTGCTCCATAACTGCTGGCAATCAATGGTTTACTAACAAGTGCAGAATCAACTTAAACGATAATGATATGTTACTGTTGTGTTCACAACTTGTTTCCGCTGCCCCCAAGTGGCCAAAAAAAATCGGTTCTTGTAAATTTTATATTGCATTGGGAGCGGAGTTGGGAGCAGTGACGAAGACTGAGCAACACTGAAAGAAAATTACACGTCTTCCTGTAGTGTAGCATGTTTCACCTAAAACTTTGTTAAGCCTCTTACACATAGTTCCTGGTGAATTACTGGGATAACCTTTCAGGCACTGCAAGTGATTTTCACTTTACACACATGCAGCTACATTCAGGATAATTACACTCACCAGTTCACTCTTTTGCTTTGGAATAGATTCGAGTTGCAACGGTTGGTCGATAAATCGATTATCAGTCGACAGGGAATTAATTGGCAACTATTTTGATAATCGAATAATTTCCCCTTTTTCTGTTTTGCAAACATGCCAAACATTTGCTGGTTGCAACTTCTCAAATGTGAAGAATTGACACTTTTCTATACCATACATGATTTTAAACTGTATAACTTATTTATTTTGCTTTGTTGATCAAACAAACATGATATTTGAAGACGTTACCATGGGCTCTAAGAAACAGGCATTTTCACTTTCAAGATTAATCCATTAATTGAGAAAATCAGCAAAATCAGCAGATTAATCAATAATGAAAATAATCATCAGTTGCAGCTCTAGAGACAGATCCAAACAGGCGTGTCTCCCCTGGTTTCCTGCAGTGAAATTCTAATATTCTGTCTAGTCTCCATTATTAGAAACAGGTCTCAGTACAGTGAAATAAAATTCAACAGCACCACAAACCACGGCCTCCAAAATGAACAAAAAGCTTCATCAACACCCCTCAACAAAAAAATATAACCTTGATGAAGGTAGACTGCATTGATTTTAACGTGAGTGTATGTTTACCAGCTAGTTGCCAACTTTGTCTGCCTGCAGTTTGTTGCTGGGCTGGTTGCTCACAGTTGGATTATTTCTGATAAAGAAATCTATCTTTATCTTCAATGTGCATCTATAAACCCCAAACATCATTTGATTCATTGTTAATAAAAAGGAATATTGGTTATTGGAGCTTTAAAAATACTGTGTGAGAAGAGCATGTGTCAGCTCTCTGTTGTAGAAATTAATCCATGTTTGTCACAGAATACATTAGAGCAGCAATGGTTCCCCCAATTCATTAGACATATGTAACCTTATAGCCAGTGCATTTGTGTTTGTGTGTGTTTTTCTTTTGCCTCTTGTGTCTCTGAGTAATCTTATTGTGCTGACTGTCTGTGCAAGGGGAAGAGAGGGGACCCTTGAGCCCTGGTAGGAGATGGTAATCAGACGAGATGACAGCCAGTGGCCCAGAGAGCAAACACTGACTATTGTTACATTCAGTGTGTAAACGCCCTCAGTTGGGCGACAATATGTCACACTGGAGTTGTCACATTACCAAAAATTTGAACCTTGGATGAGCTTTTAGGAACACAAGTAGTAGTTAACAGTAGTAGATAAATTAATAACAAAAGTATCACAGTTATGAAGGGAATGACAACACAGATAAATGAGTGACACAAATTATATATTTTTTTATTCCATGAAGCCACTGAAGAAGAGGAAATGAATCTTCTGCGTGCTAGCAGCAAAACATGTTTTTGCCAAGATGACTCTGCTCACTGAAGCATGATTTCTGGTTAGAGAAATGACACTGACTTTCTGTTTAAGTATATCATTAGATTTTCCATGATGCAAGTTTCTGACTAAGAATGTATCAGCATCATGGAAGTTTAAAATTAATTTGCAAAAAAATATGTAACTGCAGTGGCCGCAAAATCTGTAATTGATCATATGTCATGGGATTTGTTTTAATTTCTCAGATAGGTGCCTCAAAACCATTTTCTTTTTTTTTATTGAACTGCAGTATAACTGCCATATAAGAAATACTGTACCACTATTGAGCCTAGTGAAGTGAAGTGAACTTTACCTAAACTTTGTAAATCAGAGAACTGCTTTACACATTTTGATCTGTGATTACAGGCTTGTTTTTTGTCTGTGCAGGATCCACTTCTGCTTTCAGGAGTCGTGTTGTTTCATTCACGCACAGCACAGTTTACTTTTTGCATGTCTAACTGTTCTGCATGGAGACATCATGTCATTTGTTCAATTTCAAGGTTAAAATATACTTAATTTTGAAAAGTTTTGTTTGCTGCCTCCTATGTTATTATTTTTCTGAGCATACACGCATTTTCTTTAAATCAGATATTTTTTATTTGAAGTTGAAAATGAACAAATGGTATTACATTTTACTGAGACAGATGGAATTACAACAGGGACAATCAATAACTTGGAGAATGTTGATGCTTTACCAGCTCTGCAATTATGTTTTGTTTTGTGGGGACTTTGGCTGTTACTGCAACACAATATTGTTTCAAACAGCAAGAACAATTGAGGCATCACATATTTTCACTGACTATATCATATAAATTAGATTTTAAAGATCAGATATTATGTTTTTCAACATATGCCAGATGGTCTGGCTTTGCAGTTTGTCTGCAGTTATTGATTTTATTTGTTTATCTGTTTGACTTTTGAAACATAGAGGTTTTCTTCCATTTGAAAATGAGTTTTATCAAGTTTCAGTGCTCAGCTGTTTGGAAGTAGCTCCGCATACATCAATGCCAAATCATGAAGTTGCAGTTGCTTTTTGGCACATGAAGCATATGAAGGAATGATTATTTTTGTTCATGATTATGTAAAGCAAAAGAAAAGTAGTTTTTGTGTCATGAAGTTTAACCTTTTGAAGGGATTAGTTAGTCACTTTTCTCATTAATTTCCAAATGTTATGAAAATAGTTAATAGAGTTAAATGGCATTTTTATCTTGCTAGATGACTTTTGGAGAGATGATTTGGAGTTATTTGGACAATTAGATATCTGAGTCAGATGCAGCTAATAATTATTTTTATTATTAATGAATCTGCTGATGATTTTCTCAATTCATTGTCTTGTCAATAAAATGTCAGAAAATAGTGAAAAATGCCTTTTATAATTTTCCAGAGCCCAAGGTGACATCTTAAAATTCCTTATTTTATCTGTCCAAAAGTCCAAAATCCAAAGATATTCAGTTTACTATCAAATATGACGATAAAAGCAACAAATCCTCACATTTGAGAAACTGGAAATAGTTAATGTTTGGTAAATTTGCTTGAAAAATTACTGAAACAATTAATAGATTATGGGTAGTTGCCAACTAAGTGTCTTTCGATAGACTAATCAATTAATTGTCTAAATGTTTCAGGCCTTTTTTATATCAGGCCTTAGATATAATGTAAGTCTTATTTATCTGTAGTAATGCCAACATTTATGCATGCTCTGATGAGAGCAAGTCAGGATTTCTGTTATACTGACTGTGTTTGTGACACATACATAAGTTTCCAATACAGTTCCAATACTGCTTGATTAGCTTTACTTTGGGTAAAGTTATGTGCTTAGCTGCTGGGGGTTTATCCAAAGCCTGATATATCTGATGTATCTATATATACTTCGCTATGCTCCTCTGTTGTTGTCCAAAAACTAAAGAAAACATGTCAGTGATTCACACCGTTGCACTTGGTGACTTGTTCCTTCTCCCCAAAGGAAATGGTTGCTGTAGTTTGTTTAGAAACAGCTTCCTATGTTTTTAATCATTTTTGGACAATAACGGAGGTCTACGGAACAAAGGAATATGATATATCCGACTTGGATAAACACACAATACTCGTAAGTAGGATGAGTTCATTGTTGGTTTGGCTCTGCACATGATTAAGAAAAATACATAAAATTGCCAGCCTGTTTCTTTAAAAACATTGAACATTGGAAAAAAAGAGGATTTTCCTCTTCCTTGCTTGTTAAAGGAAGTTCTGGGAAACACGTCTTTGTTTTAAGTGTATTCCACTTTGGAAAGTACAGTAAAGTAACACAGGAAAGCAGCAGTAACAGAAGACTGTTATGCATCTTTGTCTATGGTTTTAAACAGAAGACTGAAGAATACTGTTAAATGCAACCACATGGACTCTATAAAAACTTCAGTGACCAGTGTTGTTATTGTTATTGTAATTCAGTCATTCACTTCCACTGTATTTATATGTGTGTGTGTGTTTATGAATGTCTGTGTGTGGGGGTGTGTGTGTTTGTGTGTGTGTGTGTGTGTGTGTGTGTGTGTGTGTGTGTTTGTGAGCGGGGGAGAGTGAATCTAGGCATAATATGTACATTGGACTGTGTGAGTAATCTTGACTTGCTGACTGAGTTGTGCATCTCTTCCTCTGACAGGTATGGATGAGCGGACCAACCAAGCGTCTTGGGCCGCAGGTGGCGAGTCCAGTCCTTCCTATGAGTCCTCCCGGGTAAGATGACCCACACCTTAGTGCCTCTGAATGGCCTTTCTGCTCCACAGCACATCATTTAATACTCATTACATCAAAGTGGTACATTCACCAGGTTTTAGTCTCACCTTATCCTGAGTACGACCTGCAGTAGACAAACTGTATTTCTCTCTGACAGGACGAGTTGGTTAATATTCTGATGGGTGGTGGAATTGATTTTTTTTTAAAAATCAATTGATTACTTGTCTAACCAGATATGTTATGCAGTAGTCAGGGAAAACCAATTACTGGAATCTGATTTTATGGTGGAATTGAGCTGCTTTTTAGTAACAGAGGTCTGTTAAAATATTGCAGCTCAAATTTTATATAAATGCTGAACACTATGAATGAATTTTTACCATAAGAGTATTTTATTTTACCCATTGGGAGATCTCTGGTGAGAAAGAAAATGTTTTCCCTGGAAGAGTTTTTTTGTCAGTGTGGTTAGTATGAGACCAGTTGTTGTACCACTGGGGCAATAACTTTGCCCTCAATCATTATGATTTAAAACAGTAACTCTGTGTCATAATGAGGGTGACTAATAGAAAAACCAAAAGCTAATTTAGAGATAAACTCCCCCCAAAACCCCAAAATTCCTCTCAGCTCTGTTCAGTTTCAAAACATCAACAGTGAGTATAGAGGAAAGTTTGGGAGTCAGGGGTGCTGTAGGGTGATATTTGTGAAAAAGTGGGAGACATTGTTCCTCCTTCTGTCCTAAAAGCAATGAACCAACTTATTAACAGCCGTGTTTTCAAAGGTACTTAAAAATGTTGTATTCTGGCAGACAGCTGGGGAACAAGACAGCGACACTGACACATGAATTGAATAAAAATTGTTTTCTACAGCACCAAATACTTTATTGTCCATAACTGATGAAGCTGGTTTGGACTTTTTGTCTTGCACGTTTGTTGTAGCAACTGATCAATTGGTTCAATAACTTCAAATTGTCTTATGATTTTTTGTTCATGATCAAAGATCTACACAAAAGAATGATAATTTGATACTGAAAATTGTCTGTTGTCCCCTCGAAGCATTGACATTGTCTTACAAATTCATTAAATGTGGCATTTTTTAAAATATATAATAAATCAATTTTAGTTTATTGCTTTTTCCATTGGGAACTTTTATTGATTTAATTCAATCTATTAAATTAATCACCAACTATTTTGATAATCGATTGACTATTTGCAGTCATTGTTTAAGAAAAAAAAAAAAAAGTCAATATTTTCTGGTTTCTTTAGTCCTCTATGACAGTAAACTGAACATCTTTTGGTTGTGGACTGTTGGTCGGGACTTTGGGAAACAGTGTGAAGATTTGACACTTTTCTATGTTATACATGATTGTAAACTGAATAACTTTGGTTATTTATTTTGTTTTCAAACAAAACAAGATATTTGAAGATGTTACCATGGTCTCTTAGAAATAAAAACAGGCATTTTCACAATTTTCTGACATTTTAAAGACAAACAGATCACAATAAATCTGTAACAGATAACAGATTAATCTATAATGAAAATAATGGTAAGTTGTAGCCCTAGTGCAATGCTTTTGTATTATGATAATATAGAAGAAACTAAGCATGTTAAGTTGCATGTTTAAACTGTATCTCTGTTGTTTGATTTAAGTGAGAACACCTCACTGTTTGTGTGAGGAAGTGTGAAGAGCTTTCTCTCTGTTTGTTTGTCCCTCACACATTGGTTGTTCTAGATGCCCTGTATGAATTTCATTTAATGTCAATCTCCTGTCACTTTCTATTAGAATTCAGTTAAATGTCAGAGCCACTCGGGCTGCGTTACCTTGTTTATTTCTCTGTGCCCTTCCCGAATGAACATCTACAGGCTATGGTAACATAGGCAGCTTGATTTGAATTATAAGACAGAGACGCTTGAGATATCTTTGCTCCAGGTGCATATAAATGAGTGTTTCTGACATTGCAAGGCACAGCATCAGCCAGCAGACAGCTGTTTACACCTCCATAAGACGTGCATGCGAACACTCATGTGCTGCACTCTCCACATTCACACACACAGCTGCATACACACTTTATATTGATACAGACTTGATTTATACAGCCAATAAAGCATTATGCTCTATATATTCTGGTTTAAGAAAGGAAGAGGTGTTTCTTACCAACCCCAGTGGTCTACTGTTGAAATGATTTAGTTTTTTTCTTGGAAAATGCATTTATTAGGCTCTATTTTATAACTCCCACCACAGTTATGACAGAATCAAGAACAGATAGATCAAGAATATATTAACTGCTAATAACCGGATCGCCCCAGGGGTGCGTCCGCTCGCCTCTTTTATTTGTCTTGTACACTAATGAGTGCCAAATCCAATATGTGAGGCACCTTAATATCATTAAGCCAGCGGACGACTCTGTCATCATGTCTCTTCTCAGTGGTGATGACCCTGATCATGGCCCTGTAGTGGTGGAATTAACGGACTGGTGCAAGTCGTCTTTCTTGGACATCAATGTGTCGAAAAACCATGAAGATGTCAATAGATTTTAGAAATAATTCTACGGTCGTTAACAATCAGGCTGTGGAGTTTGTGCAGAAGTACAAACATCTTGGTGCTATAATTGACAACAGGCTGACCTTCGAGCCTCATGTGGATGCTGTGTGTGGAAAAGTCCATCAGCGCATGTACTTTTGTTGTAAGCTTTGAAGTTTTAATGTTGACAATACCTTCATGAAAATGTTTTATTCCTGTTTTATTAAATCAGTCCTCACATTCTCTTTTGTCAGCTTGTATGGGTTACTTACCCTCAAAAATAGAAACAGATTGCAGGGTATCATCAAAGTATGTAGTAAAATTACAGGTATGACCTTGAATGACCTTCCTCATCTGTACAAGGTTAGGACTTTGAAGGCTGATCGTAGCCCCCCCCTGTCCAAGGAGTTCAAATTGCTTCCATCTAGCTGCAGATACAATCTGCCAAGATGCACCAAGGACCAGGACATAAAAACTCATTTGTCCCTGCTGCCATTGGCCTTTTAAATAACTCAATGTGATTTTTATATTGTTCTTATTGTCTATTTATTGTTGTTGTTGTCTGACGGTTATGTGGTTACTGCTAGCTGTACAACAAATTGGCCCTCGGGGATAATAAAGATATCCTTGATCCTAATGTGTAAAGTTGAAAATGCAGCTAACTTGTGTCTGCTGTAGACAAGATGTTGAGAGTGTTTCAGCCAATGCTGTAACAGATTGTGTTGTTGAAAAAGAAAGGATATTTTAAAAAGCATGATTAGTGGACAAAAAATTATACCAAAATGGTATATTTGGTAGTGGTGACTATGTACTGGTGGTAGATAAAAAATGAAGAACATATAGGATATACAGAACAACGCAGCTCTGCAACAAACGTCCTTTTATGAGATTCAATCCCAACTGACCCCATGTTAGAAACATGTTAAATGATTTATAACCTTTACAACTGATCTATAAGTTTAGTTGTTTAGTAACAACTAAATTCAAAAATGTTTCTCAAAGCTCAAGGCCTCTGACAACAATAAGTGTTGTATAGCAGCACATTTTCTCTTGGTTTGTTTGAAATCAGTGTTAATTTTGTCAAAGAAATTTGAATGATAAATATTCGTTGGCGACCTTTCATTGCATGACTAAATTGTAACAATGTAAATGAAAAAATGTTGACAACAAAAATTACAGCAAAATCTCTGTTCATTATGCCCTGATGACGAAAAGACGAGACGAAATAGCCGGCTCTGTTCGGGCGGACAACCTATATCATAGTAACCATCTCAAAGCATTGGCTGCTAACCAGTCATTTATCTCCCCCACCGTAGATTCACTTTGGCAGCTCTCCGCCAACATAGAACCAACACTTGCAACACACACACACGCACACGCACACACTCCAGCATATAACCGACACTTGCGTTTAAACCAACTACAATTTTCAATAAGCGACTAAGACTAAAACTAAATTTTAAATTCTTGTCTAAATTAACACTGTTTCAATTACATCTTTTTTCTAAACCACTTATCCTGTTTGGGGTCATGGGGGGGCTGGAGCTTATGCACACGTTGGGCAAGAGGTCAAATTCACACTTTAAAGTCACGATTTCACCCCGGTACGTCTTAAATTGGCCAATTAAAATTAAAGCTTTAATTGTATGTGTCTTCATGTTTGCAGAGATGTCCCTGACATCTGATGAGCATTCAAGACCTTGTCATTTTCCACTTTTCCTTCATTTTGAAATGCACCCATAACAGCAATGTAGTACAAACTGATGTATTATTTCTAGGTGGAAAACATTGCCCATACAAATAAATTGTTTAATTACTAGTTTTATTCAGTTCATTCATTAAATTAGACTCCAATAATGGATTATAAAAAGAGGGCCATTTTCTAAGATTTCTAAAATTATGCTCCATTCCCAATATCTGTCTTCCACTGATCTCTCAGAAGAAATCCTCAGTGCTTTGTCTTTCAGTCTGTTACAAAGGGAATTCAGTCTTGTCCCGGAGCTTGTTTGAGCTGGTGAGCTACGAGTATGTGATCAGTCGACTGTGAACAGTCCCGAGCCCTGCCGTGCTGACCTTGGCTCCCAGCCAGCCGCTGTATCCTGGGCAGCTGTGGCTGTAGGCTGGCGGTCTGACAGTCAGGGCTGTGCCCACCGCCACCGCACAACAACCCCCACTTCCCCAGTGCCTTGCCCCGACTTGATACTCGACCCCACACGCATCCATCATGACCATATCATTGCTTCCCAAGCTGCCACATGCAGCCACACATTCACCTGGGATGCAGCATAGAGTGTGGAAAAGATGACTTCTTAAACACTGCGGCGAGTGATTGGGGGACAAGGCGTGAGCTCCGGCCTGCCCGCTGCTACAATGATCTGACAGTTATTTAGCCAGTAGTGCTAACGTAGCCCCGTGGCAGCAATGACAGCATGTGTTAGTGTCTTGGATTGATGTAGGCCACCAGTGTTTGGGAATAAATCTGTGATTGATGATCTAACGGTCCCAGAAGAGCAAACACCGTGTGGTTGTATTGACACACACACACACACACACACACAGGATTGACCATTATCCCCCTACCCCTTTTTGTCCTTCCCTTCTCTACCAGGCTAGCCTTTTCCTGCTTCACAGTGGAAATCATAACAATCGAAGAACTGCTAGTGAATGATCAAATTGTTCATCATCAGCAAGTGCTTTCTTTTATTTAGTTATGTTTGTTGTTTGAAGCATTTTCATTGTTTTAGGACAGAAGAGAGTCTGTGTGTTAGTGTTAGGGCCTTTTCATACCTGAAAGTCTGAGCCAAGGTTCATGTTTTTGTCACATTTGATCTGGTTAGTGTTTTGGTTTCATGTTGCAATTATGTGAATGCATGAATGCAAAGAACTTAACATGACAAACCTACGTCCTGTCGTCATCATCTACGTGGGATGCGTCTCCCTATACTTGACATTGATTGGTTTATAGATGAGCGTGCGTCTGAAGCTGGCATGTTGTCATGGCGGGTAGTCTTCTATCACTGTTTGAATTAATGGAGAAAAATGAAAGAACAGATTCATTTTGTTGCCACTATAAAAATATTATTATGGCATTACTTTATGTTCAGGTGGCATTGCTCTCATCCTCTCCAAAAATACCTGGAAAGTGTTGCATTTTTATGAGATTTTTCCAGTTGACTTTTTATAACGTCGTCATATTTAATTTAAAAACTTAGTCTCCTCCTCTCCCTGTGTGCTACTGCGGTTAATTTTTTCTTTTTCCGGTTCTGACAATAGCTTGCCGGCACTTCCTGTAATTGATCCAAAAGTCCGAACCATCCAAAACATGTTTTCACACTAGAAACAAACTGAACCATGGTTCAGTTTGGTCCGGACCAAGACCACCTCCTTTCATCACACAAAGGTTCGGCTGTTTGGTCCAGACCATGGTCTGGGGGAGGTTTTGGTCCTGATCCAACTGAAAAGTCCAAGTCCACCAAAGGAGGTAGGTGTGAAAGGGCCCTTGGTTTGCTTGAGCCTCTCACGAGGCTGTTGTTGTTATTGAGTCTGTTCATGGTGTGATTAACAGTGTGTGCGGCCTGGCAGGAGCACAATAGGGAATCTCTGAGGATTCCCTCGACACAGCGCAACACTCCACTGCCTTTGAAATTACTCCATCACCATCCACTCACAAAAATAGATGGATAATAAGATTTACTTTTTTTTTTTACTGTATGTTGAATGCAAAGGGTATGAGTTGGTGAAAATAGCTCTATAGAAATGCAAGCCCACTGCTGCTCAGTCCCTCTGCTGTGAGTTAATGTAGTTTGGGGAGATGTATTTGACTGGAGCACAGGAGGATTTTCACAGGGCTTGGGATTAGCACTGTAACGGAGTATCTTTTATTACATGGGACCCCGAGTTTTCAAAAACCATACTGTGACCGATATTTAGACCTAAGCCCCTGAAGCTGATAACTGTCATGAAAAGGCACTGTTAAGCTGCAGGAGAAAAAGGCAATTTTTTAAAGCTGCAGGTACCTGGGAATGATGTAGGATTGCATCTCTCTGTTTCTTCTTCTTCTATTAAACAACACCTTCTCCTGAAGTGCGAGCATGAAATGTTATATAAACCTGTTATCATATAAAGTAGTAGAATCAAAAAGAAAACTCTAAAATACACATAAATAAATAAATATATGGGGTTTAGATGTTGTTTACAGTGAATGTTCGTTTCCTCATGTAACCCTATTTGGAAAAATTGAAATATACATATATATACTGTAATTTTTTTGATTAATTTGATTTGATTAATTTTTTATACTGTAAAGTTTTTTCTTATCAGTTAAAAAGCCAAGACAAGGTCACAAATATTTATACTTCTTACCCTTTTGTTGTAATTCTTCCTTACTTCATTCAACCTGTATTTATAGAGTGGTCCAATGAGAGCAGAAGCACAAACTTTTTCATTGGCGCACTGACACACATGTTAAAATGTTACAAGCAATAATAAACATTAAGCCAACGATAACATAGGTATACAGTAGTAAATGATAAAAACTGGAGGAATTCAGCAGTAAATTTTAATGCAACAATAACTTGATCTGTTCAGATCTGAATGTAGCAGATACAAGTATAGTCAATGGTGGACTCGAATAAAACTTTAAAATCAGCTTGATCAGTTGATCCAGTTTCAAATCCTGTTTCCGTCTGTCCCATCTGAGTGGAACAAAACATTTAAAGGCCTTTTTACCAAGTTCATATTGTTGTATGTAACACGTTAGGAAGTCTTGCTGCAGCTAGCAGTCAGTTTAAATAGGTACATTGACATGGCGTGGGGCATTTTGTGTTTTAGTTAAGAATATGTTCAAATTTTTTCAAGTCTGTCTTAAAACAATAGTTAGATGCCCAAATGATGTTTTCCTTGCTGCAATCATTCCATCTTTTGATACTGACCATTAGAGGATCCTTCATAATGCACATACAATGTAATTGATGGGGGACACAGTCCTCCTTCTGTGAAAAAAATATTTAATAGTTTTTTGAAGATAATATGAGGCTCTAGCTGTCCAAACAAGTCAAATAAAGTCAATGTTTTTCAAAGTTAGTCATTTAAGTGACAAATTCTTTCTTTTTGTTACTGTTCTCCCACAGGAAAACACTGTCCGTCGACACACAAAGAGTGATTTTTTTTTACTAAAAAGACTGTAACTGTGAAAGATATCCACTCGATTTGGCTAACTGCTGAAGGTTTATCTTCAGATAAACCTTTAAGCACATTTTTGCGCAAAACAAGGGCTGTAGATTTTGTCCCCCATCACCTACATTGTAAATGCGTTTAGAGGGGACGGTTTATTTGCATAACCGACCAACGTATGCCATAGCACTCAATTTGTGAAGTTGCCCAATAACGTGCTTAATATTCTGATCTCTTCCCCCAGGGTTTCGCAGACAGCCCTCATTACGGCGATCATTTGAGTGACAGTCGATTAGTGTCCCATGAAGGATTGTCCCCAACACCTTTTATGAACTCGAACATAATGGGTAAGTAAGTGATTCTCTTCAACTCACTTCATACATGCCCTTTGGTCGTGGAAAGACATCCTGTAAAAAAAAAAATGCCTGATTGGGGTTGAGGAACATCAGGCATCTGGAGGTAGCAGTACTGAAAGGCTTGCTAGGCCACAGGCCTATTTTTTTTTCCATCTCCTGCTGTCTTTATTTCCTCCTTTAATCCCCCTCCCTTTTCTCTATCTCCCTCTTCCTCCTCCTGTGATGACCCTCCCCCAGGCTAGAAGTCACGCCATCAGTATAGCTTTCCGTCATAAGAAGCTGTCTCCTAACCGTCACAACCACCCTCAGCAACTTACATTGGCAGCAGGGTGGTGGTTTAAACAGACAGTTGAATCAAAGACCATCTCGCAGAATCAAACGTTTAGATAGTTTGTTGACGATTATTGAATGTTGTAGATGACATTTTTTGGGTTAGTCAAATCTAGAGCTACAACGATTAACCAATTAGTTGATCAACAGAAAATTAATCGTCACCTATTTTGATTCATTGTTTTGAATAATTTTTTAAAGAAAAATACAAAAATTCTCTGGTTCCAGCCTCTTAAATGTGAATATTTACTGGTTTCTTTTGTCTTCTATGATAGTAAACTGAATATCTTTGGATTATGGACTGTTTACTGAGACAAAGCAAGAAATTTAAGGATGCCACAGAAACCGTGATCAACTTTTTTTTTTTACCATTTTCAGAAATTTCATAGACCAAACGAGTAATCAAGAAAATAATCGATAGATTAATCTATAATGAAAATAATTGTCAGTTGCAGCTCTAGTTGAATCATTGCTCCTTTGATTGGACCGTTTGGTTTTCTGGTGCATGTTTGGAAAATCCAAGAAGCTTTTTTATTAAAGATAAAAATTAAACAATAATAATCACTGAGAAATTCCCCCCTTTAAACACATAGTGTATTATTGACTTATGACATGTTCTCCCATTATAACAATGAAAAGCTGTGTTATCCTGCACTTTGGCCTGGCATTGTCATGATATGTAACCACTCGACAGTTTTATGGCTAACTACATCTCAGCTCATTATGTAATGGCCCTGGAGACTGGTTTCCAAGCAAAGTGATTAGTTCACAAATGGTTGCTGCTGAATTGAAACAAAATGTTATCTTTCCTTGTAATTGATCACATGACTGTTTCACACACACACAATGTGTCTCTCTCCCTTTTCGACTGCATCTGTAATTATGTGCACAAGCTGCAGAATATGGATGTGATCTGCTGGAGTGATATGTCAGATTTAGACAGCATGATTGCAAACTTGGAATTGCCTATGCTTATCTCGGGCTGGGAATGCAACATGAGTATGGTCTTATTAAATTGTTTTTTTCACAGTAATATCTGGGATTTACATGGACTTATGGAGTTTTTAGTACCCTCATTAAATCATGTCTGCAGGTTTATTTCTTATCAATAAACAAGGTAGAACAACCATGCAGGGAAATATACAGTTATGCTCATAGGTAGGACTTTTTTTTGCTAACAATTTCTCCTGTAGTAGTGATAGTAACAGTTAAATTCAGTCAGTTAGTTTCCTAAACTGCTGATTGGGCTGTTTAAAGTCAAGCACCATCTCACTATTTTCTTGTTGTTGGTTCCTGAACTTCTGAGTTGGCCAAATAATCCGTCTTTTGTCAGGTGAATGAAATTCTGAGGTGAGATGTCGGGTAAACGGTTAGCCTAAGGCAACGTTGAGACTGGTTCACACTGTGTTGGACAATAAAACGTAAAAGTAGATTACTGTGTAACGTGAATGCTGTAATTGTTTACTTCATAGTCATCGCCAAGGAGGATAAAATGATTTTTGGCTTTTGGAAAAAGAAAAACAAGATAGAGGGTAAAATTAAAGAGAACATTCTCTAAATGTGTAAAAAACTTTATCTCACTGGCGTTCTCCACTACTCAGTTGGACAGAACGCTACTGATTAGGTCTGTCTAAAGCAAACTGTGTCAGTCAAACTGCGTCGCAAAAACTTTGTGTTATAATCGGCTACAAGATGGTCAACAACAAAGTAAAGGTAGCCAACTGTCAGCTCGCTGTGTCAGCGCCCTCAGCAGCTCTTGATGTTTCCTGCCTCTGATTGAGTGTATTGTTCCTAATGGGAAGTGCCCAATTCATAATCTTAATGACGTACTTTCCATGTTTACATGGATATGTTTATCACAGTAGATCTAAAACCTGCTTTGTATAAAAAAAATGCAGCACTGATTAGAAATTTCCCCTTGGAAAAAAAAAAGACTAAAATCTTTTCTTTTGCTGCTGGAAGTTGGGAGGTATTTCCATCTAAAATGTCTCTCCTGTTCATCAAATAATCCTTCATCATTAACTCTGCAGGCAGTAATACGACTACTTGCATCACAATCTGATTTATTTTCTTTTAAGGTTCTCTAGAGTTTGAAGACAATGGACAAAGTCAGTCTGGATTAAAAAAATGCCAAGAAGTTAAATAGATTCTTAAAAATTAAATTTGAAAAATAAACTACTCCATGTTGAAACCAGTGTTCATCCTACTGCAACACTGTGGAGTACGCAGCTGCTGCCTTGAGCATGTGTCCACCAAATGTCTAAATAGTAACGCAGATCAAAGAAACCAAAGACAACCAGTAACTAATTTTATATTATATTGTGTTATTGCTTTGTGTATTATGATTTGCATATGTTTGTCTGCATGTGCTCAGAAGATGGTACTTGTGCAATATGAGTTGACATGGACAGATTTATATCTTATACAAGGAAAAAACAACTTTATGACCACTTTTATGAAATGTAATTGTCTCATTCACACACATTTATAATCTCTACTTCAGGATGAAGTCGTCATTTCACCTCTTCCTCACAACCTCAGAAATGTAAACGTATTCACTCCTGTATAAACGTCTTTCATAATGAATCTACTGTAAACACACTGGACCTCTGTACTGCTAAAACATTCTTGTGAGAGCCACTCCTCAACAACTGGAATGACACACATAACTATACCCGATTATAAAAACACTGGACAGTATGGATACTCTGTGTAGTTTCGTGCTAATGCACAACTAATTCTATGTGATTTGAGGTGCAGTCTATTCTAGTATGCATTAATAAATATGAATAGCATGACTGTGACCAGTAATCCCTTTTAGGCTGCGGGACAATGAAAAACATTAATCATGTCAGTTTGTATGTAGCTATAGTATAAATATTTAACTGTTGAGATACATTTTGATTAGAAAAGGCCAGCTATTGGTTCTGGGGATTTCAAGGAGTGAGTTATTTGGCGTTTATAAACAAAGATTATAGATTAGATTATACAGTCACAGTGGATATTAGATGGTTGGAGAGGGGGGCTTTGTTCTGTTATATTTATATATTTGGTAAATTATACTCCATGGGAATTAAATATTGGATTGTTAGTAGTCAGTTTTTTTACACATAACTTGTCAGTTATAACAACTGAATAGTAAGCTGATTCACAGGATTTTGTTATGTAAACCTAAGCCACATTTTCTTTGCTCAGTAACACAAACCATACCTCTAATAATTGATTTCAAAACCGAGATAGAGTCAACTGTTTCCACTGAACTTACGCTACGGTCTCACAAGGAAAGTGTGTGTGTGGGTTTGATGCTGAAGAATGGGGGTCTGGATGAATGCCGGAGAGCCACTGACTGCTTAACGATGACACTGTTCTCCCCAGGGGGGCGGCTCCCATGTTAGTGCAGACAATGGATCAGCTGGTCTGGGCCTCACGTGCATTTAAGCCCCGCCCTCTTGTGCTTCAATCCTCTTACTAACCTGCACGTCATTCACTGCATGCTGCCTGACAGGTGGCAGCCACATTGTTCGTGCTCATAGCACTATAGACAAACTTTTTTCAGTCCGAGCCATGTGAGTCCCTCTGACTCAACTCAACTCGTCACATGCTGCCCAAGAGGCCGCAGTCGGACAGTCCACTGACATATCATTCAAAGAGATTAGCAGTTGTACAGTTTTAGTTTCCTGTGGCTGAACTTGTCTCACCTCAAGTATTGATTGTCACAGAGATGTACTGCACATCTGCTTAACATTGAATTACATTGGATGGAAAAATGTGGCTGTGTGATGAATGCACCTCTCAGCATAAGATATATTTTCATACCCTGGCGTATATAAGTGTGTCTGCTCCCATTTAGTTACAAAAACACTACTTGCTACTTGTGCAGTGACACTCATCCAGCCATACATTCTTCACCCCACTCTTCCCTCTGAACACTTAAAAAGCACTTTATTACAAAGGATTACATGTACATGTGCAAAACATATAGGTTTTAGGTTTTTATTGATATTTTAGACTGATGTCTGGGCTTAATTTCACTATTCGGTAACTCAAATTGTCATTTTATTGTTCCTAATGACATGACGTTCACTAATGACTTGAAACCATGATTGGATTGGACTCCATCACAAAAAATAAATGTATTATCCTTTAACCTTTCTGGGTTATTTTTTAAAAATGCACATACTTGTTATTCCTGAGTGTCTCATGCTCATCTGCAGCTGATGAGTTCAGTGGATGAAATTCCTGCTCTGTATGTAGACACGCTTGACTTGAAGTCTTCTGTAGGTCTTGTAGTGGAGGGTTGGCTCTCATTCGGTTGCCCTAATTGTTTAGCCACAGGGATAGCCAACAGTTCATAGCCCTGACAAGGAATGGTTAGATCTAATTACCTGCTGAGATTTTTTCTTGTGGTGTCAGCTAAATGAGGGGAAGTCAGTGGGGGAGGTTGATTTCAAGCAATCTGGGCAATTACCACAGGCGTTGAGCTACAACTGAAAGAGCTGCACTCTGCTCCCTCAATTCACGTGAATTTGTGATTGGACGTGTGTGTGTGTGTGTGTGTGTGTGTGTGTGTGTGTGTGTGTGTGTACACTACTTAATGTTTGCTTTTTATCATTATTTACTTAATGGACTGATCTTGTTTTCCACTGAGTGTAAAAATCCTTTTGATTCTCAGGCCTGACCTCAGATAACACTATAAAGCTCTTGTGCTAATTTGCCAGGCAGAGTTGATGAAGCTAGTCACAGCGGTCATTGGTCACAGATTGTGGCCCTTCATGGGAATAAAGAAAAGTGGGGGAAATGCCTCACAGAGATATAATCAAGATAAGATATTATAGGAAACACCTGACCATTATTGTTTCATTTATTATTATTTTTAAGTCTGAAATTATTTGTTAATGTGTATATGTTTCAAGTCAAAGTTTGATCAAGGGCATGCCCTCTGTGTAGTAATCTATCCTACATTGGACAACTAAAAATTGATTCATACTTGTACATTAAGGAGTCACACTGTACCTATGCTATGTGCGTAGAGTCCAGGGGTACACTGTAGCTGACGTGTGCCTCCTCAAAAATGGAGCTTCACATCAGGGCTGCAGTTGTGAGATCTGTTATTGGCTGTTAAAGTTTCTGATGTCATTGGAGATTGTTGAGAGTGAAGACAGACTCACATCTTGCAAAGCCATTACACTGCAGACTCTCCGTTCACCATGATCGCTACATTGTATGAATGAAAGAATGTAAACACAGGGATTTCACGGCGGTAGTTTCCGATCCAGTAATGAGACATGGGGATATAACGTTATAAATTACCTGGAAGTAAAGCCAGTTCTGTAAGGATGTGTGTTACCCACAATCGCTCTGTATCCAAAGTAAATGAAAGAATGTAAACATAGATAATGTGGGGGATATAATTAAAGCGTGATACACCCTGATCATGTACGTGATGTCAACAGGTGATTTCCGATGTTTAACTGTAAATCAATATCTGTGCTATAGGCAGCAGTGGGTCCCCCCCCCCACCACCACCATGCGTCGTCTACCAATCCAGCTTTACCTGCAAGGTGTGTCATGGTTGTGGGCTACGACATTGTCAAGATGCATTTTGTCTCTACAACATTGTCACGTGGTCACTCACACACAGACAAATACTAACATACATTTTCCTCACAAAGCACTGGACCAAGAGCTCAAGCCTTCGTCTCCTGTCTGCTTCATGCATCGTTATGTCTGTGATTATTGTGATGAAATATGACTGCTTATACATTACTCAGTACCTCTCTATACCATTTTTTATTTTTAATTTGTTTAAAAAATACAAGCATCTAACTTTTCCCTTTAGATTTTTATTGAAACATAGTTAGGTTTAGGTTTTTACTGTGTAACTGTGTTGATGACCAGCCATGTGCTGGAAAGAACATGCGTGAGGTCACAACTGCTGAATTGTAATTTCATACTCACGTTTCTTTGGTGTGCTTCATTCATATTACACGTACAGCTTTGGCTTTGCATAGAAACTAATCAGCTTAATGCTGTCATCAACACACGTAACCAGCCTCATGCATCCTGTTCCCACATGTGACCTTAATGTGACTACCTGTGTGTGATTGTCTGTAGATTTTGTCTGACAGACTTGTGTACATCATCGCCAGCATCCTCCCACTGCAGGCAGCAGCTGAATTTGAATGTGCAGGTGTCTGTCACTCATGGCCGACAGTGGAAACTATCCCTGTATTTAATCCTTTTTAAGATTCCATGTTAAATAAACATAAAGTAATGAAAGACTACTTTCTGTTATTTACATATAAATGCTGTATTGTCTCAGTTCCTATTAATCAGGTGAAATTTTCCACTGTGGTTACTTCTTCTTTCCTCTTGTGAAGTTGTTTCACTGACATTTTAAAAGTACATAAACTGTGTCATGGTGCCATGTTGCATTGGAGAGTGTTTTGCACTAGAAAATATATTTTTTTCATTTGTAGTTGGTCTTGAACACTTTTTATGAAGTATCAAATCCCACGTCACACTGGCATCCCGAGTGTGTTTTTACTGGGGCAGGTGTCATGTGCTAATGCTGCGTCCCATGGGAGACCCTCCTCAGACTGGGGCTGTGATTGTGGCCAGGTGCTGTTCAGGTGTGCACTCAGTTTCCACTGCAGTGTGGGTCACAGGTGCTGCCAATGCTGCTCCCTCTCCCCACTCTGTCAGTCACACTCGTACATACAGTACACACACACACACACACACATACTGTACACATTCACATGTACTCAGTGCAAGCTTTCACAGTCAGCGCTGAAGACGGTTGAAATCATGTTAAACTTTTTTTTTTTACAGGAATCACTTTATCAGAAATGATAACTGCAAAATATATATATCTACTGTTTTATGACAAGAACAGAGAGCAGAACAGGGAAGATGAGATGTGGTGCAGTACAGTTTATCGGATGTAGCCGGTCATTATGCAGAGCTGCAGGGTGTGCTTATCTATTACTGCGGTCAGTGGAGCATGAAGAGCTGAAGACGAGCTGAAAGGACGCAAATCCCTTTTCTCCATCCCCATGCCGCCCACATCTCCCCACCCCAGCCGTCCCCGCCCCCCGTGCTTCTCTCAGCCCATCTTGGCCCTGCCCGGCCCCTGCCTTGCCTTCCTTAGGCCCTGGCCCCCAGCATGCGGCTGGTGAGGCTGCCCAGCTGCATTGGATCAGCTGTAGTCTCAGTAGGCCTGAAGGGCTGTCTCTCTAAAGAGGAAAGAAGAGCTGGGGTATGACCAAGGTATGATGACATAACGAGGCTCGAGGAAGCAGCTGCAGGGTTCAGAGCTCCTCAATTGTATTTTTAATCAGTGCAAAGGTGTGATGTAGTGCGTTTGAGTCACTTCACTGTATTTTATATGAGATAATGCTTGTTATGTATGTTGAAGTGGCAAGGCCACTTTGTTTGGTAAATGAGCTAAGGATACTTATGCACATGTGTCAGCAGATGTTTGCACAACAAAAAGAGTCAATTTTCGTCTTTAAACTTTAAACTTTTTCTTGGAAATCCAGATTCTGTCACTAAGATCCATTGTGCTTGTTGGCCTTCTTGTATATCCCACATCTCTGTCTTCCTTTCTCTCTCCTCCCCTTCCCCCATTCTCTCGTTTCTCTCGCCTCACGCTGCCTGCAGCTGATGCCAAGAAGAATGTTAGAGATTATTCAATACAAGTGCAAAGCTAAAAGGGAAATGATTCATTCAGAAGAATTACTGTTATTGGAACAATTAAAGTCTGCTGACTTCAGTATTTGGTGTTGCCATTGCCAACAGCATTGAATATCTTATCATTGTGTAGCGTCGATATACATCAAAACAAGCCAATGACCATTGAGTCTTTTTATCTAGTGGCCGTGATCTTCAATGCAGAAACCTTTTATTTATTGTAACTGAGCCAGATCGAGAACTGTATAAAGTACACAAACCTTGTTCTGTATGCAACTCAGTGTTAAATTGGATGGCTGGACACATTTTCCAGATATAAGCTCCACATATAGCAGACATGTTTGACTGATGGCATACAGATACAGTGTTGGCATTGATTTTTTTAAATTTTTTTTTTTACTTCTTTTTATATTTACAAATGTTGTCTTGAGAACATTAAAGCTAAGCTACAGTTGTTTCTAAATGAGACCAACTTGAAAAAATAGCTCACTACCCATAATCTAACCTGACACTTGGGCATTCATAGTCTTTGTCCTTCTAAATAAAATATTTTGTTGTTTTTTTTGCAGCTGAAAGAACAGTGTGATGCAGAAAATTATTATTTGAGAAATCACACTACCCACCAACCCAAAGTACTGAAATGGAAGACATATATGAAAACAAACAAAAGAAAGCTTCTCTGGGATACTGTTATTTAATTAGATTTTAACCAGTTTACAAAGAGAGACATTGGTGTATCAGCAGTCTTTTACTTATTAAGTGAAAGTTACTGGGGTTGAGTTGAAGTGAAATGGCTCCCAGGTATAAATTGGAGATGTGAGATGGTTGTGTTGAACCTAAACTTAGTGTATGCATTAAGAATGTAGGGGTGTGCTCGCTCTGCTTGGGGGCTCACATTTCTTAGACCCTCCTTCATTTCTTTTTCTTTAAACACAGTAACTTTACCACTACAAAATGGAGAATGCATGAAATTGCCAATTCCCGCACACACTTATCACCCCTGCATTGATTTATTAAAAAGTGTCAACGTTTGGGTCACAAGGACCTTTCTCAAGACATCTGTCCTTGTGACCGAAATGTTGACACTTTTTAATAAATCAATACAGAGGTGAAAAGTGTGTGCAAGAATCGACTTTTTTTCTTTGGAATTGGATCTTTGGGGGGGAATTGATTCCCTGCACCACAGGAGAGACTAAGCAAGTGGTGTGTATGTTGCCTTCTGCTCTTGAATGCATGAAATTGACCTGATTCCTGCACATCAATCTCTAGAACTTTGTCAGGTTTTAATTGAACATTGTAAAGTTTTCCTCACTTAAAGCAACTAATTTGAAAATACATCAAAGGTTGAGTCCTTGTTGAGATGAGCTAAGCAACCCTGACCTACTGTTCCTGGTGTACGTTGAACTCTCATGCCCACCACTCCTAACCTCCTTAGCCAACATTTTTGGCTGGACTACAACAGCAAGGCCAGCCCAAGCCCCCAGGAACAGCACCGGGCTTTGAAGCCAATTTGGCTATGTTTGTTTCCATGGTTTGTGGCCAAACCTTGGAATTACAACTTCCGGGTCTGACAGGGGCCCAAAAAGCATTTTTCTCACACACAATCATGGGAAAAAGAGCAGCTGTAAAAAGGTGGATAACATTTTTTGAGCGTGACAACCCCTGCAAAATGACTCATTTCACTATTAGAATTTGATCCATTCTGTTTGATCACATTTCGAAAGACTAGAAGAGCTGCACGATCAAATCGTTTTATCCCCATTCAAGTTAGCTGGAGGGCTAAACCGGAAGTTAGCAGTCTCAGCTGGCGAAAGTCTCTAGTGAGCATGCTTTATGGGTGCATGGGGTCCACAGAGTGTGTGCAGTATGTTTTCATCTGGATAATTTCTTTGCAGCGGGAAGTGGCTTTTTTGGCTTCATGCGCTTCTAAGCTACTTTAATAGGAATGAACGGCACTCGCCTCTGACACTCTATCCAGTTCTCTTTATACATCCATGGGCCAACCCTAAAAAAGAGAAAGTTCGTGACTGATTGAGTGATGAAGTTACACCATTGATTGGATGAACGCCATGTGACTGAGTGATGAAGTTACACCATTGGTCAGCCAAATGCAGCCACTTCCTGTATCTGTTTCAAATTAAAAGTCCTCAAACGTTTCATACACAGTCCAGCCATATTCTAGTCTTTGACCTAGTCTTTTTTCCACAGTCACAACTGCTTGCCCAGGCGTCCTGTGTCCATGCTGGGTGTGCTGGCAAACAAAACACTAGATAATGTTTCACTCCCCTCTTGTCGGACTGCAGTGGATTGTGATTGGCTAATAAAATGCAAACATTTGTTTCGCCTTTCCTCCCACTTGACAATGCCTGACATTTTCTCCTGCGCTGGCACAGCCCCGAGAGTGTGAAGTGTGGGAAGTGTGGAGAGAGGCATGGCTCCATGAGACCTTTTCTTTATTGCCAGGAATATGGGGGTGGGAAGGTAATTTAAAAAAAAGTTAAAATCAACAAAACTCATTTAAATGGCTGCTATAGTTTTTGCCTACAATGCCATCCACACAGAGAGCACTCATCAAAAGATGTATGCCCTTCAGGCTGTGTTTTTGTTTTATTTAGTGCAGGCTTGTGTTCTTAAACTGAAGACTGCTCAGGGTTTGCAGGGGTTTTCTGTGTAAGGAAATATGCCCACAGTGCTTGGAGCTGGATCAGCATTCCTAACCCATGTGTGTATCCTTCCTTGTCCTTCACCTCGGCTCTCTGTTGTTTCACTGTTCAACAGTTGTTTAGCATCTAATACTAAACATCGACACGTACTTTGATGTTTCACATTGTCTTAATTCGAATATCCAACTGGGGGACATTTCTTCAGCTTGTTAAATGTTCTCGTTTCCCTTGAAAGCCCTCTGTCAACCTGATAGGGAGCTCACATGTGAATGTGTCATGCAGAGGAACATGTTAGTGTCCCTGTCGAAGCAGCTTCCATTACAGTGTTGGTGTTCACATGGTGGGAGACGTTATTAGGGAGCTCATCGCCTCTCTCCTCTGAGAGAATGGATGTGTGATTATGAAGTCATCAGCCATGAACCAGTGAGGCTGCGGAGAAGCACCCCTCCTCATGGGTCCTCAGGGTGCCATTGATTGGTGACCATGTGTTTGTGCCTGATAGACTGTGAAATGGTGTGTTGCTGCACGGCTGTGTCACACCTGCGTCCCACCAAGGTGATTGATTGGTTTGGTCATGTGGAATGTTCCCATCTGGTCCGCAGTAATGCATTTTTTTCCTCATTTGTGAATTACAAGCACTGGCAGGAGAATAGTTGGGCTTGGAAAAAAGGCAAAGGCCAAGCGAAAACATTTTCCCCTTTCCACCTCCCCTTTTTCCTTTTTACCCAGTTAGAAAAATTCAAATACACCGAGCTGTGGCACCTGATTATCCCAGGAGGGGATAAATACAATCAGGAAATCCACATCTCCTCGCTCACACAGAGATGGATTTTTAGGGGAAAATAAACTGTTTTGCTTGTGTGAAGGGCAGCAGTACCTGATTTACAAAATGCAGTAAAACGAGGGATATCTTTGATCTGATCTTTGAGCTGAGAATTTAGACACATTTTCTTGATTAGAGCAAACCTTTCTGGATTTCTGGCCTAATCTAAAAGCCATGGAGGTAAGCTTTTATTTCCCCAAGCCTAATGTGCTATTTTGTTTCTCATTCCTGCATTCCTCCTGGTTTGATTTCTCTTAATCCCGGTCCCTCTCCTTTAATTGATCTATTCATTCCACCTAATGGCTAATTACACATCAGGCTGCATGAGCAGATGCATTTATCATCATAGTACGTAATAATCAGTGACATTTCAACAAAGAAAAAAATAAATATGCAAATAAGGACTCATTAACATTTGCTCTTGCTGTTTTGAATAATGTCACTGCTGACAAGGCTGTACGCAGAAATTGATGTTGAGCTCAGGGCAACGGAGACATGTTTCCTTAGTGTCTTGTGGCTCTATCATGTTTTCTCCTACCGTCCTACTGTTGTTGCTGATGCTGGGCTGTACATATTCTTCCCCTCAGCCAGGGAGGAAACTGATTTGGTACTCTTTCCCCCGTTTCCTCATCCACACTGACCTAACCTCTAACCCAGCCAGCTTTTATTTACTGTCAAACCTGGTGGAAGCATCAAACAGCTTTGACAGGGTGGATGTACACAAACCCTTGAGGGAAGGAAACAAAAGGAGGCATTTTAAAAAATACGGGGAAAAAGTAAATGAGTGTACATCTGATTTGTCCTTGTGCCGTCTCTTGCTGCCAGAAGAATATATTAGGAACCACAGAGCCTGCTTAACTTAGATTCAAAGGCACCCATAGAGGCCAGAACTTGACTTAATAGAGAGAGTATCCTGTTGTCATTTTCTGATTTATCTTTGTATCTTACATCTGCCATTGCAGACTCATGTCTTTATACTCTACTCCTTTTCATGGAAATCAACATAGAAACAACATAAAGCTGTGCAATAGTATTTAGATGTTGGTGCTTTTAATACTGATTGTAAAAAGTTCATAAAAATGTTCCTTTATGCTATGATTTAGTCCTGCCAGGGTCCAACATTTAGAAACGGTCTATTAAGTTGATAGGAATGTTTTGTGGTTTGGTGCCATGGAAGTCATCACATGGGAACATAAGCACGGACACAGAGACACCAACAGCAAACACATGTGTGCTCAGAGAAAAAACAAACAAAGTGAGCTGGCGTGTGATAAGTTCATTTGGTTTCTGCATTAACAACATTTCCTCATCCTGTATTATGTGTTTGTTTTCATGGTCTTGGCTTTCCTTGGAGCAAGGAAAATGGACTCGTTTTCTGGATGAAAAAAAAAAAGGCCCTTGGAATTCATCTCAGAGGCAGTGAAGCACGCTCACTAATTGGCTGTTTTTGTGGCAAAGATTTTTGAATTGATCCCTAGAGATGCTTAGGTCACTACCTCTCACGTTAACAAAATAAGGGGCTCGACACAGTGCCACACTGTGCTGTGCTGCAGCGCTTTGATCAATAAGGAGGCTCACTATGAACGACTGGCCGGCTTGTTTTTTCCTTCTGTAGCATTTCATCACCTGATGATGTTAATTTACCTCCAGTCAGTGTGTAAGTAGCTCAGGTTGAGGAGTTTTATTCATTTCTGCAAATTAATTTACTTTAATAATTTGGTTTATTCAATGAAATATTATATTTTTACCAACTCAAAAGTATGTTGTATACACTGACTAATAGACTAAAGAGATATTTTTTCTGGTCACAGACAAGAAATAGAGTGACCCTCTTGCTTAAAGACCTTAAAACAATCTCTTTTTTAGAGTTAGAACTAATGTGAATTCATGATGACATTTCCAAAGTTTGAGGACACGACCTAATAAAAACTTATTTTGTTCATACTTGAACAAGGACCGGTGCTTTCTAGGTGCTCGGTGGACGGGTGTGTGGGGTGTTTTGTATGTTTGAATTGAGTAAAACAATACTATTACTAAGTTGAACTTAAGAGCAAAGTGTGTTGATTGCGCAGTGTTGTTGAAAAGATGATCACTGAACCGGTCTGACATCCCTCTTATTTTACACTGTGGAGTAAATTTTGTGTGATACAGTTCAGAGCAGTTCAAGAATCAAACTTTCATCTGTAAGGTTGCTGGTTTGAATCATGCGGTAGCTGGGAACAGCTGGGTAAAGAAAGTGGAAGAGAAACAGTCCTTAAGTTTTAAAATAAGACCGTGGAAGTCTGTTTGAGTAAAGCAACTAACTCTCATTTTGAGAAGTGTAGCTGAGTAATGGCCAACCGTGTAAAGGAGACCATGAGCCTAAATGAATACTGACAAGACTATGCTCTTCCTTGGCTGCAACGAGAGACCTTGCCAGAAGAATAAGATATCAGTGTAACACTTGTAAAATTTGGACTGTATGGCAGAAAGGGTGGAAACAAGCTACTCCTGATGAAAGACACATGACAGTAGCCTGGAGTGTGGAAAAAAACAACAAGAAGACTGAAAGCATGAGGCAAAAGATTCTTGAGTCTGGCTAAACAATAGTTGAACTCAAATACAAAGTGCTATATTTAGCAGAGACTGGGCACAGCTCTTCACACAGATGATACTGTCCTCGCTGCAAACTGTGATGATACTGTAGCAGCATCAGGCTGTGGGGGCCAAATAATTAGCCAGATATTGGCAAATTATTAAGGATATCCTGCTTCATAGTGCCAAGCTAATCTACAGTTAAATGGAGTCTAGAGTGGCTTCACAGCAAGTATGTGAAAGTACTCAAGTGGCACAATTATAGCAATTCTTGAATGCCTTTAAAATCAGTTGAATTAATTCATGATAGCTGTTTACAGATGCTCGGCATCCAATTTGACCAAATCAGCGCAAATCTACTAGTTACAGTGGGAGATAATGCACATACTTAAATGTGAAAAGCTGATACAGATGGTGGCAAGAAAACCCAAAACCATAACTGCTGCCAGTAGTGGTTTTACAGTGTGTGGACTTTGTGTATTTAATACTTTTAATTAGATCTATCCACTGTTTTGAAAAAAAAATTGTGAGAAATTCTAAACACATTTGTATTTTGTATTGAAGGAGCATTGTGGGATTTAGCTTGACGCTCAAATCTTTGCACAACTTTGATTGTGTGAATCCAGTTGGCAAATTCTTTTTCCAAGTGGTTTCATGGCTGCAGGATTTTATGTTCTGACTATTATAAACTGCTAATGAGCAGCGTTAGTCCAGCTGATAAGCAGCCTGAGTTTAAGAATAACTTAACACCACTAAAAATTATTTGAGAGCCAAATGAGGAAACATGCAACTGTGGATATAACTTAAACTAAATGATGCAACTAAAAATGTATTGATAAAGCAAAGCAGGGCTGTCAGCATTTCATTTTTTCCAGTGTTAATATGTCTGCCAGGAAACATTTTGTTGAGTATAGATTCTCCTCTGCAGTGAAATGCTTCAACAATCATTGTCACACCTTCACGCCACAGAATTATATGCTAATAAGCAGCTTCACTGAATATTTAATAGATTTTTTTTTCCTCATGAGATTGATTTTTCATTGCATCTTTGATATACTATGTAACGGCAGTCTGCATACTTAAATTTGTATTATTGATGGTGATGGCAGTAATTAAAGCCTCTTTACTCATTGCATTTTACATTTAGTATCTCTTGCATCTGTGCTGTTTTAAGGCAGAAAATTAATTTTGCTTTCTATCAGTCACTGCTCTTTAGGCCCATTAGTTGGCCTGCAACACACATATACAAACACACAAACACACACACACACACACACACACACTTAAAAAAACACATTAGTCCCACGTAGTCCTGCACAGAGGAAATGGGCCTACTCAAGAAATAATAATAACAGTATTAGTATTGCTCTAGTTGTGAGGCTGTGATCACACATGTTTGTTCAGGGAAGGAAAACAAAGCATGTGTAATAATGGGACTGTAACTCATATGTCTTTGATTGATAAGTTTTGTTTCAAACTGACTTAGTTCATTCAGGGAACTCAAATTTAACACTGTGTTTTGTTTATTTATTGGGGACAAGTTATTTATATATAACAGGTTATTACAGTGGCCTATTTTCCTCAGAGTGAGTTACAGCACACAGCATGTGCGTCAGACAGGAGATTGTGTCACTGCATGATAAGCAAACATTTTATTCAGCTAATTTCGGCTCCTGGCTGGCCAACCCAGCAATATGTTCCACTTGATATATCACTTTGTTCTACTTTACTTCAGCATCATAAATATGCAGTCTCCTGAAATTTGAACAGCAATTCAGCCACGTTGTTGCAAAGTGTAAATGTTAGTGAATTTTCATAAACAGGGGTTGTTTTTGAGTCCTTGCCCCATTTTTGCAAAGACAGATTCTTCAAGAGGCTGCACAGGGATTTGAACTGTGTCTCTGTTATGCACACAACAAAGTATTGTCTTCTGAAGTGATGATCATATTTTTGTCAGATTGTTTCTTTAATCTTTGTTCTACTTACTGAAGAAGGGAAAACACTTACTGGTAGTTTGCAGTGGGCTTGCAGAGGAAAATGGAGGAAATCAGATGAGTTAGTGATCGAGGCAGCCAACTACATATCGCAGGTCTAAGAGCAGAGATGGGATACCGGATACAGTTAAGTGGTCAGAGTGGCTGCATTTTCAGAAGGCCAGTCTAAACAAACTAAGAGACCTGTTCATCCATGACCTCTATGCATGGTACTGAAGTTAATCCCCAAGTATGCTGCCACGTGGCCGGTCCCCTGAGCGCTGGTGCATCCTTCTCTTCTTGCTTTTGATTCGTCATGGGAGGTGAGGGTAGGGAACAGAGCTGAAATTAGGGGCTGCCATGTCCATTTTTTGGCAGACTTTGTCCTCTGATTGGATACTTTGACCTTGTGCATTATTCATGTTATGAACTCAGTTATTGTTTCCTCATCTTCTTATCCACAGAAATCAAGATATATAATATAAATTAAACAGAACTGTATTGCATAGTAAGTTTTAAGGTAAATAATATGATGGGTTTAATTACTTTTTGGAGACAAATTTGAAACATCCAATTATGCAATATTAACACAATATTTTCCATTAATGAAAACGGGGAACCTGCTAACACGTAATGCTAAAAAAACAGGCTTCTATGTTGCTAAAAGACAGCTGCTTTTAAATGATAGCAGTGATGTTGATCTATATTCTACACTGAATGGACTATAGTACATTTAGGTTTTGCTTCTAACAGTTATAAATTCGAGAAGGTTTGGTGTTTCCACCTCCTGAACCAATCCTGTCTGTCAAATTTCAAATGAGTGCTATGAGCTTTGTTGGATTAAGCAAATCCAGACCAGTTCCAAGTAAAACAACATAGTTCACTCAAACGATTATATCTGATCATTCCAGCTCTATTATGTGTTTATTGCAGAGCTTTATAGAGGGTGGGAGACATAAGTGAAGCATATAACAGGGGTATTAAACTTGATTCAAAGCTTGGACATCGCATCCCCACACAAGCTTTTTTTAACATCAACATCTGAACTGCATTGATATCCTAATACACTGAAAAAAAGTCACGGTGGAACAATGTTTTTTGAAAGTGATATTTTTGTGATGCACGTCTTTAGATCAGGACTGTTTGTTAATATATCACGTTATACTGCACATTAAAATGAAATTTTAGAGAAAGTAATGTAATATTCCACATCATGGGACACTTGCTGAATCTTCATAAGATAATTTGTGCCAAAGAAACTGCTCATCTTATATTTTATATGAGCATTTTTGTCAACCAGACTTGTTAATCCATTAAATATCTTCACATATTAAATGTAAATTCATGTTCAAATTAAAGCTGCAAGCAGCGATGATCGGGCCCTCGCACCCTTGTGCACGTCGGGGCACGGCGCAGTCGAAGGGCTTCTGTCACGGGCATGTGGATGTCTCCAGACCCAGGCTGTTTTCAGACAGTGCAAGAGGAGATTAACGTCACTTCCTCAGTCCACTATTCTGCCTGCTGTTGGGGCTGAAGCGTTGAAATGTTGTAGGGGGCGCTATGGAGCCAGTTTGCATCACTGACTGAATATTGGCATGTAGACGTGGGACTGTCATCAAATGTGAAGTTTCAGGCAGATCCAACCATGTACACTAAAGTTATAGCAATTTCATCTGTCATGGCGAAACATCAAAACTCAACGCCATGCCACGGCCACACGCTTCAACGATAACGAAATCTTTTAATAACTTTTGATCATGAACTTATCTAGATGACACAAGCTGATTTTGAAGTCCTTATGATGAGTTCTGTAGGAGGAGTTCATTAAAATAAAAGGCCCGAAAATGGCCCAAAAAACGTGAAAATTGACCAGTTTTTTCAAGATGGCCAACTTCCTGTAGGACTTGCGATATGGCTCCAAGAGGCTTTTTTGTGCGTCTTGACATTATACATATGCCTTGTGAATTTCATTTTTCTACATTAATCTGGAAGGCGGGGCTTCAATTTTGAAATTTTCAAGTATGCGCTTTTGAGCCATATTGCCATGCCCATGCAAATGACCTATCCAGGATTTTAACTGGTGTCACTCCAGATGTGTGTGTCAAGTTTCATGACTGTAGACCCATCCCTAGTCCCTCAAAAACAGCGTTGTATTTCATGGCGAAGAATGTGTTGCCATGGCAACGGCGTTTGATTATGGGTCATGACCTGCTAAATGTAGCATTACCAAGGTCTTACATCGTAGCTGAGTTAATTTCAGGTGCATGGGCCAAATTTCCTAGGAGTAATACAACAAAGAATGATGCATGATACTTCCTGTTGCCAGTAGGTGGCACTATGACGGTCACTAAATATGGGCCTGAACGTGTCTTCAGACCGGGACTCTTAACAAGCATATGAAATTTGGAAAAGATCAGACCACATGGAGTCAAGTTATAAGGCTTTGAAATTTCATGGCGAGACATTGAAATTCGCTGCGTCGTCATGGCAACACCTTTCGACGAAAAGTCACCAACTTCATAAGATACGATCTCCAAGGTCTTGAGGCTATTCTGAGTAAATTTGAGGTGGACCTGATCACTGTGCTACCCACAGGGCGTCAAAGTGTAAAACATGAAACTTCCTGTTGCCAGTATGTGGTGCTATGACTCAGATCCAATATTGACACATTGATGTGTTCAGGGCGGGACTCTTTTCAAGCACAGAGGGTTTGGGTCTCTTAGAATCGTGTATGCCAGAGTTATGGCCGTTTCAATTTTCATGGCGAAGGATTGAAATTCACTATCCGGCCACGCCCCCTTGGCAATGTCGAAAACTCACTGTTTTGATAACTTTTCATTTCCAAGGTCTGTAGATGATACTGACTGAATTTGAAGTCGCTGAGGTCAAATCTCTAGGAGGAGTTCGTTAGTATGCAGGCTGGAAATGGCAAAATTGGCGTCAAAATCGCAACTTTGATCCAAAAAGACAACTTCCTGTTGGACTTATGGTATGTCTCCAAGAGACTTTTTGGTGCGTCTGGTCATGATACATAAGTATACCGAATTTCATTCTTCTACGACAATCTGTATCAAGGGGCTCAATTTTCCTAATGTTTTAGGGTGCGCTGTCGAGCCATTTTGCCCCGCCTTTTTGCGAGACCCATAAAATATCAAATTTTTCACCACTTCTGATGTATGTGCAAAGTTTAACAACTTTTCGTACAAAAACATTCTCATTTCAAGAGAGAGATTTTAATGTCATCACCTTTGTAACTTAGTTTCAGTTTTATGTCCAATGTCATTTAGTCTCTTTCTCAAACTGTGAGAAGTTTTGCCTCTGTAATATTTTTTACAAAACAAACAAACACAACTTCTCATTGCTTGTCAATAGTCAGTTAGTTAGAAACTTGATTTTTCATGTTGTTTTTGGCCACATGGTGTTAAGAACAATACAGGACAATGATGAGAACAGCTAGGACAGTATCAGCAAACATCTTTTCTGTTCTCATGGCAGTAAATGTTTATGCGTGGTGTTGTGCTCAGTGATTCCCTGGTCATACTGCATACTGTGTGCTCTTAAGTTTAGGTTTCACTGTTGATAGAGCAGAGGATCCAGAGCACCTTAGTAGACTTTCTGTTGTCTGGCTCCACAGTATCTGGGGAGTTGTGTGGTTACTTCTCCGTGTCTAAGTGTGGACTGAGAGCGTGTTTTCACAGACACATCTGTCTGCCCTGGTGGGGCCTGAAACTACAACACTGGCCATCAATTATTCACATCAGACACAGTGTGTGTGTGACAAAACACATGCTGCCAATAAATATTTTACTCTTAACCTGACCAGAGCTTTTCCTCAGAAGACATTTTAGGAATGATAATGCATTGCATTAAACCACCGTTAGACATTTTGACAGGTAACAGAAAATAAAGAAATAAAAATTCTGTGTGAAAAGAGATGTTTCATCATCCTCCCGTGATAGTAAACGTTGGTGGTAACCGACAACTTAATCCTATTTCCTTTTGCAAGAGCGATGGCTCAGAACTGTATCACATTATTGTTACAAGAGAAGCAGCTTTGCCTGTTAAACCATTTTCCCTGGTTTCCTCAGCTCTCTTAGTCTCTAGAGACAATCTGCACAGTTGCAGTACAACCGTCTCCTGCAGGACTGCTCAGATAAGCACAAGTGAATTCTCTTAGATGTGCCTTTGTTCACCTGCGCTTGTGAAAGCAATGTTCAGATCCGTCATTGTGTAACAAAAGATCCAGGCTATGCAAGTTTTTAACTCACCAAAAAAAATTTACCTTTTCCTCAGAGTAAACAGAATTTAGTTCCAGCGCTCATGTCTGTGCTCGTAATATTTGGAAGTCTGACAAAAAATAATGTATGATGCCGTTAAAGTTATTCATCATTGTCCTACAGGAGCTCTCGTTTGTTTGTTTGTTTTTCCGGGGGAGTAAAACTGCTGAGTTTGGATATTGTGATGAGTATGATTCATGTGTGTTGTGTGCTGTAAGTTTTATCTCTCCCCTGACGGCTGCTCAGGAGCCTCCTTTTGAGGTGTGCACGCTGGATGTGACACTGATAGAAAGACTCTTGCTTACAATTATTACTCCATCAGTAAAAACACGTTTTGCATACAGAAAAGTGACTTTACAGACTTTCACTTACTTTTTGTCCCTGCAAAGAACCGTTCTGCTACAGTTATGAGAACTATGAAGGTCCCACTTGTCTAAACCAGCGAATGTATGTTCAGTAGTTTTGTACATTTAGTGTCATATTGATCCGTTAGGTCAACAGGACCTGATGGGTCCCCATTTCTATGAGTTTATTTGATATAACTGTTTTAAAAGCTAGTAACACTGAAAATTCACAAATCTTTGTTTACATGCTATGTCAGTGTACTATAACAAGTAGAAGTGTGTTATTTATGTTTAATTTTCTCAGAAAGGGGAATATAAATATGAAAATCAATTTTGCCTATATGTATCTCTAAATCCATAAAATTAGAAACATTCATTATAGTTTATACTGGTTTTGATCATTGTTTAAAGTAATTTAATTGTATTGTGATCATAGTATAACAATCAAACCATATATTAAGGTCCTGTGCAATACTCAGCACCTTCTAGCTTGGTTGTGAATTTTTTTACAGATTTTATTTTACTATTAATAAATACAGTTGTTCTTAACATGCGATCATGTAGGCATCTTACTGGCTGCAGTAATGTGGAAAAGCAACTTATAACTGTCTTCCACTCTCTATAACTGTTGGGTGTCACTGGGACTTAAACCTTTAATCCTCCAATGTGGCTGTTTAGTGTCCGGCTGTAAAAGTGTTGTTGTTCTAGACAGTGTGATGGTTTGGTATTAATGTTACAGTGATTCCTCGTAACTTTTGCATTGCAGTGGGTCTCATAATAAACTAAAGAGGAACAACTGCATACAACTTATGGTCCATAAAGAACACATTAGTTTCTAGGTTTCATAAAAGATAACAACTGCTCTTTGTTTTTCCAGGTAAATCAGAGAGAGCTTCATTTCATGGCTATGGGAGGGATCCTGCAGCATCTGGCTGCCAGGTGAGTTTCTTATCAGCTGTTGATGCTCCCCAGGTTTCTATCAAAGTAGAGACAGACACTGTATAACTCTGATTTAAGTCAGCTTCTATATTCACAAGTTCCAATAAAACTATTTTACATGAAAACAAGTCAGATGATAGTGTCTGAATGGCTGTAGGTAGTCTCACAGAAAGGAGAGGCAACAAAATCAGTATGTTAGAGTGAGCAGTTAAAACTCAAAAAGCCCAACTCTCGATTTCATTACGGCTATTTGTTTTTAGTATGACAAGAAAACAGCTACTGAAGTAACCCCCTGTTTGTTCCAGAGAGACATATATGGAAAAAACATTGATATATGCCTGAGTTTTGACTCTTACAGTAAGTAAGAAATGTTGTTTAGTCATGTTTTCTACAACTCTTAAATGTAAGATGTAAAATTTTATTTGCTTCTCTTCCACTGATTTCAAAAAGGGAATCTGTGCCGTTTTTTAGTCAAGCTTGGATTCCTGTAAATCCCTTCATTCCTTTTTAAGCAACAACTACCTTGACTGTAACTACCACAAACATGGCAGATTTTCTTTGGCCTCCTGTTAATTTTAGATTTGATTTTAAGATCTTACTGTTAGTTTCTAAAGCTTGACAAGATGTAGCCCCAAGTTACATTTTGTTTATTTATTTTACAAAAATGGCAATGCAAAGCAATGTGAAGGAATCTTGGCTTTCTCAAACATGACGATATATGATCAAATACTTTGACACTTAAGTTCAGACACTAACAATAATTGCTCAAAGTTGTTTTTTTTATTGATTAAAGCCATGATGTTGATACCAGGTGAGATTTTGATGAAGAGCTTGGGAATGTGTGCAGACCTGCAGCTGCAGAGATACAGTATGATTGATGGATCCTCTCTGGTCTAAGAAAACAGACAAAAAGATTGAAAAGCCATCTCTTTCCTCAGATAATCCATCAACATTATAACAGCAGTTTTTAATAACCACTGGAGCGGTAACAGTACATGTATTTTGAATATTTTTTTATGTTTTTAAAACCTTATAAGCACTGATTCACAGCCCTAAATATAAGCCTTTAAGCTGGTTTTGTCAACTGGTTAATCCATATAATTGAATAAGATAATTGATCTCATGATCTACTTGCCACATGGCTACTTGGCACTCGCCCGATATTGCACATGACCTCTGAGGCTCAGAAAAGAGCCCTGCTGTGATATTGATTCAGACTTTTTTGTTCATTAAGTTCCGCCTGTCAGAGGTCAGGTGCAAATGATTTTGTTAACGTTGCAAACCTGAATTTCTGAACATCTGTTACGTGGATGACACGCAGTTATACTGTAAGTCCCTCTTCAGTCCAACAACCCAGGTGATATTAAATGTCACAAAACTTTTTAAAGTTTAATGATGATTCAGGTCATAGTAGTTGGTCCCACAAATTCTACCAGCCTCCTCCATAGTAAGCTTGGTTCCCTGACCAAAAATATTAAGCAGGCTGCTTGAAATCTTTTAAGTAATTTTGGATGCAGATCTCTGTTTTGATGCTCAGATGACAAATGTTGTCCAGTTGTGCTTCTTTCAACTCCAAAAAATCTCCAAAATCAGATTATTCCTGCCTCCTACTGATCTACGTATGGTCATACATGCATTTTTTCCTGCCTGGACTACTGTAATGCACTTATTGCCAGCATCAGTCAGAGCTCCATTCACCAACTCCAACTGGTACAGAACGCTGCTGCCCGGATTTGACTGGCACTAAGATATACAAGCATATTACTCCTATACTTGCTAACTTACCTGTTCTTTCTACCGATTACTTTTAAAGCATTAAATGACCGTGCTCCAAATTACATCGAGGACTTGTTGACTCCTTGTGTGCCTGGGTGTTCCCTTAGATCAGTGAATGGGCCTCGGCTGGTTATTCCCAGGTCTCGGCTAGTGACCAAAGGTGACCGAGCTTTTTTACTGTTAGAGCCACTGTGGAACACTCGATCTGTCGAGATCAGACAGGCGACATCTTTAGTGTCTTTTAAATCTCATCTTAAAACATTTTCTTTTATCAGAAGGATTTTATGAATGTTTGATATGTTGCTGTATTTTATTATCCCACTCTTGACTGTTTATATTCTTCATCAACTTCATTTTATTTCCTGGTGTTTTATTATCTCTGTTTGTTTTTGTTTTAACTGCAGTTTGTTAATTCTTTCTTCTTTTCTGTTAAGCACTTTGTTAAGAAAAGTACTATATATAAAAATATATATAAATAAACTTGAATATTACTATTAGTGTAACCTCTATATATCTATTCGTGTGTGTGTATATATATGTATATACTCATTAAATCTGTAAAGTCTGTAAAGTGTAATGTCACTAATGACAAAGACTTACAGAATTTGATCCTCTGATTAATTGTGAGAACAAAAGCACCAATTGATTAGCGACTAAATTAAACTAATTCATAAGTGTCACAGGTCAGAGATGATCACAAGCATCCAAATTTGCACGACTTGTTATTGGTTTCTATCTGAAGAGCTAGTGTAAAAGAGGCCAGACTCAGTGTTGCTGCAGGGATTCAATATCATTGAACAAAGGCAGCAGCAGAAGCAGAGGTGCGTCTGTTGTGCCGTGTCAGCGCTGGTGCATCTGTGACAGATTGTCATTTTACAGAACCTGGTTTTTTTATTTTTGGATTACGAGTGTGCCTCGTTGTGTCTGACAGTTTTGATGACCTACTTTTTAAGTCAGAGAAATTATTTATTTTTTCTTTTATACTACCTTTCACATATTCCTTATCTACAGTCCACTAATATCTGCACTAACTTTAGTTTATTTGGAATTGTTTCCATTTCGGTAGCACCAGTTGTCAATCAAAATCAAAGGTCAGTTTTAAACATCTGCTACAAAGGTTACAGTGGTCACTGTGTCAATCCTCAGCCTGCAAAGGGGATTCCAGCGGGCACATGATCCGAGTTTACAAGCCAACTACTACACATAGCTCTGAGTTGTACTCGCTCACGTGATTCCTGCCCTGCCGTGCTTGAGGTCTGCAGCTGATTACTCTAATTAGACCAAGCTCTTAATGGGCCTCTTAACCCAGTTTGTTGGGGTGGTAGAGGTCAAAAAGATACTGGTGAGAGGATGACACGGTGAGCTTTCAAACGTTGACACAGTGACATAGAATAAACAGGAGTTACATATTACCTTATATATTATGTGATATGTTACTCCTGTTATACCAGCTACACGGTTTCTGCCAGAAAATTTAGGAGGGGGCTGAGTAAAACGTATTACTGTGTGTAACGGTGTTACCAGTGATACACGATGTTTGGGCATGTTTTATTTAGAAAGTGTGGATTGTATAATAAAAAGACATTTTAAAAAATTATGAGGCATGAAATTGCTTGCTGACTATAAGATTATTTTTACTGCAAACAACTCAAGTAAACACACAATCACTCCTGACAATAAAAACCTATTTGCCTTTAGTTTTAAGCATCTGTGTGTTTGTTTTCTCTTTCAGTCTTCTCTTAGGTCAGACATCGGGTTGGCAAGTCCTAGTTCAGTGACTACGCCGGGGAAGTCAGCTGCTCCGTTCTACTCCTTCACTGCGGCCAATCCCAGAAGACGTCCTCTACAAGATACTCCGCCCATTGGTCAGTGCCGCCTCAATCATTATTTTAAAAATGATTCCGTAGTTTTCGTTAAAATATTTTTTTTCTTTTCCTCAGGCATAAATGTAGTTACACTATTTAAAATAATCAGAACCTTAAAATAAATGAATCCAAATTAATACTTGATACATAAGATAACTGAAAAAAGAACGAAAGGTATGTTCTGAAATATTAATGAAAAAAAGACAAATGCAAGGCACTCAGAAGGAAAATGTTATCTTCCTGTTAGCAAGTGGTTCTTCTTTTCACTTAGTGCCCCTGTAGCATCTACTTTACAGTTGGCAGTGTTGCACAGAGCTCCTGAAATAGCTTTTATTATCACCAACATGGTCAGACTGTATATAAGAAAAACCCAGAAAACAAGCTTATAAAGGGGACGTATAATACACATTTCCTGTCTATATTTTTATCCTGTGGCTCTACTGGAATATATTTCCATGATTTACAGTTCAAAAACCCAACAAACTTATTTACTTATTACTTCCTTATATTGATCCTTTATGCAGCCCCTCAGTTCAGCCTCTCTGTCTAAAACAGGCTGTTTTAGCTCCTGTCCACCCCACCCACACACACAAATGTCCACCCCACCCACACACAGAAATGTCCACTCCACCCACATACACAAATGAGCAGGAAGCTGCGTCTAGCAGACGTCTGCTAGCTCCAGAGGCAATGTAAACAAAGAAGTAGTAGAAGGATTACACCAGTTTTTTCATCCTTTACTCAAAATGTCAACAACTAGTGGAAGAACCATAGCAACAAAGACCACGGAACAGACGTTCAGTTTGTGGGCATGTGCGAACAATCTGATGTCGGTTCAATGGGGAAGTAGATGTTACTTTGCAAACAAATCGTACAGAGCAGGCTGAAGCCTGGGCTTTTCACTTGAAGATGCTGCCATCAAGTCAAAAGCCCAGGCTTTAGCACACCTCAAAATACATTAACCTCAAGTTTTGAAACTTTGACCATGTTTAACATAGAAATATGTAATTTAAACAGTATATAAATGGCAGAAAATCATAAGTCCCCTTTAAAAATGTTGCTTTCTCACTAGTCCACTGCTTGACCACACATCAGTTTACCAATATCAACACATCAGTTTGGGGTGAACATGACTGCAGTTTGGCAGAATTATATCATTGCAGGAAAACGCTGTAATAAGACAAAACAGGTTGAGGGAAGGTTTGGACATAAAAAGGTTTATTTTATTACTTCATTACAAAATGAGAATGTAAAGTAAACATATCTGGTAATGTAATTTCCTTTTAATGGTTTTTTATGTGGAAATTATAATTTATTCCAAAATAATACTCAACACAAAGCAATACCACAAAATGAATGTTGTTGATGCACCAGAATCTGTTCACAGCACATTCATACTTGCTTCTACTTTATTTTTTTGCCTGTGAATGAATAGACTTGCTTTCATCTTTCCACAGATCCTCTACAAACAAAAAAGGTTCGCAAGGTCCCTCCTGGCCTGCCTTCATCTGTGAGTGGAAGATCATCTACCTCTCATATAAATAGATTTCACAGTGAGCTTACTTAAGCAGACACACACACACATCTATGCTACTCACACGCCCACCCTCTCAACACTTACACACAAAGAGCGCTCTCAACATCACCGCCACACTTCTTGGATGGGAATTCAGTTGTTTTTGTGGGCCTTTCAAAGACAGTTTATTTACAAAGCAAAGTTGTGAATTTTCATATTTGTTGTTTAATGTTAATATGGAAACGTCTCTGCAGGTTCCATCTTTGTGTCAGTTTTTAGTGCATATGTGTGTGTGTGTGTGTGTGTGTGTGTACATGCATGAATGTGTGTGTGTGTGTGTGTGTGTGTGTGTGCGTGCGTGTGTGCATACACATGTGTACCTCGAGGTGATTGATTTTTAGTGCTGCCCTGTCACAGTCTAGCCTCCTCACAGCCTCTCCTGGGAGAAAGAGAGGCTGTCAGAGCGGATCCCCAGCTCTGCTCTTTTGATGTTTAATTAGTCATTACGTAGCCGAACAGGAGGACAGACAGAGATTAATAGCACAGAATATCTGAAATTTCTATTGGTAATGATCCCGGTGGAGCAGAAACCATTAGGATGCAGAGAAGTGTGGAGCTCAGCTTGCATTCGCTTAGACAAGGGGGTGTTGGAGTTCATTAATATGCATAAATCAGTAAGTCAGATGTTCATTGTTAAAACCCTGGTGGATTGACAAAGGTTTTATTAAGCCTTGCCTTAAATTCCTAGAACTGGTACAAGACAATGATTTTTTTTCTTTTCCTCTTAATAAGAAGCAACTGGTTTACCAAATCCCAGCTTTTTCTTTTGTTAAACAATGAAAGGTTTCTGTTTTGTTTTTTTGTTTTTTTTGCTGAGGGAGTCTGAGACTGGATTTGCCTTTCAGAGCTTTGATAATCGTCACCTCTACTGCTGTTACTCTGAAATCAAATATGGAACAGGCTGCGGAACATAAAAGGCTGGCATGTGTTTTGTTTCTGGATTTGTATTTGAAAAGAAGTTTGTCAGAGCATGAGGGAGAGAAGCAGTCTCTGGCAGCAGCAGGAACGTGTGCCGCCTTCCTCTTAAGTAAGTGATATATCTGAGGTCTTGTCAGACAGAGGGAGGGAGGCAAAGAATGGTTGCCTCACGGGTTACATCTCTTTGTTGTGTAAATGGACGCTGGGCTTTTATTTGTCAGTACTTAACACATGGGCGCAGGTGTGGTTCTGTGACTCATAAGAGTACAATCAAGCAGTACAATGGTAGATGGGGAAAAACAGTGACAGAGCATGGGATAAAATACAGCTTCGTCTTGTCACTCAGTACTGCTCAGAAGATAAAGCCTAGAGCTTGGAGGAATTATTCCAGTTAGTCTTTGATCCCATTTGAAAGAATAAAGATGGCAGTGTTGAATAAAGGGCTATAGGTCTCTTATAACTTGCTGACAGGGAAAGGAAAACATAAAGCCAGTTTTTGATAGGTGGTATATATGGAAGATGGTTGAGTGGGAGGTTGTCTGGCAGCTTTTAGGAGGTGTTAGGATATTAGTATTAGACTAATCGGAAGCAGAGGTGAGGTACAGTGGCATGAGCTATTGGAGGGTTTAAAGGGCTACTTGTGTCCCTTACAAATGTGTATAGTGACCGTCTAAGGGATGGTTATCAGCCGAGACCCGTGTTTTCGTCGCTGTCACCGACACTGGAAGTAGTGAGGGTGGTGTTGAGAAGTGTCGAGGGGAAGGTGCACCTGGAGTCGGAGCTACTTCGCCAGAGGCAGTTGTGTGAAGAGCCTGCAGCATACCTGTAAAGCATGAATGCAGCTGCAGATGCCACTGAAAGCTTTTGCTTGTGTAAGCAAGCGCGAGAGCTTCACCAGAGACCTGAATAGCTGCTTGATTTAAAAAAAAAAAAAAAAAAAAAAAAGCATCAACATAGTGCTTCCTATCATTATGTCTACTGCTGGAAATTTTCTTATTTATTTATTTCATTTTCAAATCCCCTTTTTTTCCCCCTCCAGCTTGTATTCTCCCTTGTCGGTCTAAAAATAAATGCAGGAGTTTTAAATCAGATGGGCAATGTAAGTTGCAAGTCAAAGCATGATGTGTGTGTACACTACATGATGGAGCTGAATCAAAATATTTACCGGAGCACATCCTCTGTGCATTTAGGTTTTGACACTGCAGTGCACCAGGATGTGAAGGCTATCTAGACGGAGCAGCTGGTGATTGCAAACATTTAAATGTTTATAGGTCTTTTTCATCTTATATACAGACACCCTCCTCCCGCAGCCACACACATACTTTCCTCTGTGGTCTGCTAGATGTGTTTGCAGACATGCAGCACCATGGATGTGGTTGTAATTGTGTGATCTCTACTGTCCACCATTATTTTAAGAAGCTGTTTAGTTTTTATGCAGAATTACATGAACATGTACAGTAGCTCAGAAAAAAATATAAAATCTCTGCTAACAAACTGGAATATATGTAAACTGCAGCCTTGTGTTACATAAACATATTTAAAGTGCTCAAACCTGCAACATGAAAGCTTCACTTTTTATTTTTTTACAGTAGACACCTGGGCTACAATTGGCTCTGTGCATTATCTGACTGTGTAAACTGAGTGCTGAGACCGAAGGACAGAGCATGTTGTCATTGGACAGACAGGCGGCTGTGCTGAGGGATGCTGACGGGCAGCTGCGTAGGCACCTGTCTGACAGGAGGACTGGAGAGAGAGAGAGAGACAGAGAGAGAGAGAGAGCGTTCTGTGGCTCATGGGGGAAAGTTGCATCTTGTAGGATATTTATGGGAAGCTGCAAGGGCATCGTGTGTCTGTGTGTGTGTGTGTGTGTGTGTGTGTGTGTGTGTGTGTGTGTGTGTGTGTGTGTGTGTGTGTGATGCATGTCAGTTTGTTTGTGTAAATAGTGTTTTTTTTTCCTCCTACAAACCCTTGTCAGAGGCACAGCGGCTTGATGTGACACTTCCTCCCTGGCTTTGGTGACGGTATGGCTGCAGGATGAGAGCAAGAAAGAGGCGGCTGAGATTCAGCTCCCCTTGGGGACTTTTGCAAGCGAGAACCCTGAGTGTGGATGACAAAAAAGATTGACATTTGCTTTTGACAGATCACTCAGACACCCTTGTTTCTGAGAGATTTGTACTGTGTGAGCTGTAAGAAAGGAAGTCTGCTCTAGGCTCTGAATCTTAAGACCCAGAAATGTTCCTTGCAGTGCTGTCTGGTGCATGACATTCAAAAGATATATTTTCTCTCTCCCCATCCATCTGTCTTCAACAGCTCAAAGACAAGAGATCATAATATTACACTACAACAGTAACCTAATGTTTCTGCTTCTGAGAGAGCAGCTCATTTTTGTTTCTTGCACTGAACCACAGCAGGCCAGAACATAGTAAAAGGAATAAATCTTAGATGAAATCATTTGTAAAGCCTTGTGTAAACAGCAAGGATCACCCCAGGCCTTTACGAGTCTCTAGGCAAAATTAGATTTGAGCGCCACCCAGCAGAATGATAAAAGTATAAACCTGTGAGTTTAATATTTCTGTCTTTTGTGCCTAAAACACAAATGAATTTAACATTGATACTGGCAGGTTAAATAATATAAATAAACACATACATACGTACTGTACATGCTTACATGTTCCCTTTCATTCTGGACTCCACTGATGTTTCTAAAAAAGTGCAGATTTCCAAACATGATGAACTATGGAATGCCAGGAAAGAAAATATTAGGTGAACTATAATGTCAATATCATTTGTGTAGCTGTAAGGAGGTGAAACTGTTTTTAAAGAGCAGTGTCTGCTCTATTTGACACATCTTTAGTCAGCCAGTTGATTTTTCAGTTACTCTAGTTATATCATTTAAAGTGCCTGTAAACCTTAATGTAATAAAAAAATAATGTAAGCAACTGAATTGTATATCAGTGCCTCCATTTTATAAAAATGGAACTTTTACATGCTTAAAACTGACAAAAAAACTAGCATGATGGAATAAAGGTTAATGAGAGTAAATGACTATAACCAGCAAAACATAGTTATAAAAATCTAATTCGTTGTGCATCAGTTCGTGTAATAAATTAGAATTTTTGATGAATCACTTTATTCTAATTTATGCAAAGCTGGAGGTAATTTTCTACAATTTGAACCTGGACATTTCTAACAGATGTATCTAATTGTTAGAGTTTTAGACTTTCTCTACAATATCTTTTATAGATGTGGTCCAGTAACTGTTTTTTTGAAAGTTTAAAAATTGTAATTCTAAACTGGACAAATTTGAAGGTTAAAGTGCACTTCGAAGAAAAAGAACATGCTGTGTAAGAGACCAAACTTCAGAATACAAGTGTAACCGTCATTTGTTCTCTGTGTGAAGGCCTGATTATACTCCTAAGCGGATGCCTACACAGACATCTGTGGGCACCACGGAAGTGTAGTAGTTCTGTTAATACTACTGTCTGGAGTCCACTTGGAGGACGCGTTCCACACATGCGCAGTAGATCGGCATCTATTGATTGTCACAACAAATTGGAGTTACAAGGATGTCCACACAGAGCATACACGTGCACCCTCTGATTACAGAGGGTGCACCTACTGTAACACCGGCTTTACTCTCAGCTTTATAAAACCGAAAATGTATGAGTCAGATGTGTGTGTGTGTGTGTGTGTGTGTGTGTGTGTGTGTGTGTGTGTACAGAGGCTCAGCGTGTGTACATGATGGCTGTTATGCAGACCTAGTAATACAGTTTCTTTATTTCATTCATTCAAAATTTTCTACTGGATACACAAAGGTGTGTGATCAGTATCTTATAAATAGGTTATTTATCCAAAATGTAATGTTTGTGTTGTTTTAGGAGCAAAAACATAACTGAATGGGTATTCAGTGTGTATTACAAATTGTATAGCATGCACTCGACATGTTAGTACTCTAAAACGTTTGGGTTGTTAAGTCTGGTCCTGTATGTTGTTTGCAGTTGATAAAATTGCTTAGCCTGTGCAACTGGCAGGGGACAATATTTTAGGCTCTGACCTGACCCCAGTTAGTGAGCTCCCCAGAGATGGCCTCATCAGATGGCTGATTAGATAGATGCCCCTGGTTTGACTGGGATGATGCTGAACAGTCGCGGCCACCTCTGGGACCATGGGCTTTGTGTTTATCTTTGTTTGGGTTGCTGAAATTTACCACTGACATTAGAGGCTGGAGATAATGGAACAGGCAAACAAGCCAGAGCCCTGACCTCTTTCATCTGCAAGGAGAACAAGGAGTTAAAAGGACAAAGAGTACGAAAATAATGCACAGATTAAAGTCATTACTCACATTCTGGCCTGTTGTAAATTATTCATGTAAGGCTTGCGTGAGTTTACAGCATTAATGCAAACCTTGATTTTAGATCGCTGGCAGGCTCAAGAACACAGCCTGTCAACAATCACTAAGGTAGAGCGAGTTATTTAGAGACCACTGAAGCCTGGCTGCTGCGACCTGGAAAACACATCATTGAAGCACATGAAGCTTATGTCGTAGCTGAAGTTCTTGACTTCAGTTGTAGGTTAGAGGTTATGTGTAATGTGGTGTGAACGCTAAAAACACACCAGTACAATATAATGGTGCTAGTGGCTGACCTTTCTGTTTAGTGCCTCATGTAGTTTGTTTCACTTGGTTGGTTATAGCCCAGTGCCCTATTTTTAAAATATAATGTAGTTTGTCAGCTCAGTCAGTAATTTCTATATAGTTTTATGGCACACATGAATAAATACATTTCGAAATAACAGTGTTAGTGATGTTGATATGTCTAAAAATATCAACTCTTTGGAAGAAACTAATTATAGTATATGCAGACATTTTGAAAATATAGCAAGGCATACATTTACAGTTCCTCAGTGCTCGTAAGTACTGTTCATACCACACAAGTGCAAAGTTATGATAAGGATGAATGAGCTTGTCCTTTTTAAGTGGTCTCTCTAACATACAAAAGAGGTTGTTTTAGTTTTGAAAAAAGACATAAAAGTGATGTTTCTGCTTGAAAAATAGATGTAATCAATCCATCTTTTGAACTGAACATGACATAATCGTAATAATTTTAAGATCCCCTCCAGACCTGCTTTAAGATAAATATAAAAGACTCCACCTTTAATAAGAATTTATGTCTGATGTGGTTAAATTATCTTGTTAAAATCCTTAGAATGACATCTACTCCTTCCCCCTCATAAAATCTATCTATTCTAATTCTAATAATCTATAAACATTAAAACATTTTTAATTTCTTAAGTTGAACTACTAGACACACTATGTCTGTAATTTCACTGTAAAGTCTATTCTCAGTGTTTGCGCACTTGAGGTTTCAAGTTTCCATATCACACTTGTGTAAGTTGCATACTGGACCACGATTGGCTTCCAAACTATTTGTGATGTCACAAATCATGCTTGAAGGCTCACACCTTCAAATTGGATTTACAGTGAGCACAGAGAAACTTTACTCTTTCAGCAGGTTAAAGTGGAAAAAGTGTCAAACATCCAACTGTAGGAACAAGAAGAAAAACATATTTTTGAGTGGAGTAGGACTTTAAAAGCTGTGATACTGTGCTGTCAGGGGTCTTTTCTTGAGTCGACCAGGTCATTTCTTCCCCTTTAGTCTTGTCATTCTTGGCTCCCCAATGATGGAGTGACCTTCCTGGTGAAGCTGGAACAAAAGAGTCAATCCCCCTCATTTGAAATCAGCTGAAACTAATCCTCACAAGAATTACACCCTAACTTTCTCACCGCTGCTCTAAAAGATAGCTTTCCCATCTCTCTCCTTCACTTCTTCACATCTCTCTTCTGCACTTCTTGTTTTCATTTTCACATTCACCCCACAATGTGAAACAATACAAATCTGTTTGCGTGTATGTGAGAATGTAAACAAAATGAACTTTTGTCAGAAGAACTAATATTTTTAGTTTCAGGGTTTTGTAGTTTTTTGAGCAAATGGTTCAGGACACATGTCTAACAAATGTGAGGGATGGCTATAGTTAATAGCTTTGCAACATATGTTTATAGCCGTCAGTCTTTTAAAGCAAGTTTTAAATAGCTATTGTTGTCCTTTTATTAATCTGTGTGTAGCCTTCTTGCAGGTTTGTAAGCATGACTGAAAACACAAATGCATGCAATGTATGTACGAAAGAAGAATTATAAAGGGCCCGATTGGAAAAACTTTGCTGCCTAATGATTACTACCATCTGTATTGCAAGTCTAATTTTTTATGACATTTTGTAAAAAAACATGGATTTGTACCAGTGCTTATCTTATGTGTTTTAAAAAAGCAAATTTTAAAACAAGCTACTTGTAATTTTGTCACAAAACCCACAAAAAAAATCAGTTTCCACCATGAAAACTGTCAGACACACTGTAAAATACACACACACACAGAAAAGTTTCTTGTTTAATAACGTTTAAGAAATAAGGTTACTGCAGAAAGGTTGAACTGATTACACAAATCACGTAAATGTGTTCAACATTTACATTTAGTAAGTAACCTTTGCTCTTTTGTTGTAACATTCATTATTTTGTTCTTTTTTAAACTTAAAATAATCTTATTATTAAGCCTAATATATAATTTAAGGCCTACAGGTACATTCCATATTTTTTGTTTGTGTGTTTTATTGCTTGACTTAATGTTTTTATTCTGTGGTTGGACACCCCCATGGGACAAGCCTGCCTTATTATGCCGCAGACACAGCTGTTGTTAACAGTCTCAGTATCTCAAGTAGGTGGCAGTCGGTCAAGTTTATTTGATTTTCAGATTTATCAGATTAAGTTCATGAACAAGCTCAGCATTCTCTTTGCGTGGCTTCTTACATGGGGATATTTCTCTTGTCAAGACCTTGATAAAAGCACATCGTATAATCACCATGTCTATGAGCTGCAGTTGTAGCTGCTGAGGATCTTGATCTTTATCATGGACAGAGAGAGGGCACAAGAAAAGTGCAGCGTCTTTCTCAGGATTGTTGGCATCCTGTTGATCTCATTCATTAGACACAGTTGCATAGACCTGACCATATTGTCCAGCTCTCAGGGAACCGCAACCACTTTCAGTCAAGAGTTTTATAGCATTGACTCTGTGTATATAACTGTGGAACCAACACTATATTTCTTATACAGCAGTGTTTGTGCATTCAGATGTCTTGTGATGTTTGTCTGAAATGCAGTGTCTGCAAGTGTTTGCAGCAGTGGTTTCCTTGCTTTTCCCTTCCATTAAAAACTATTTCTGCTGTCAGAGTGTGTCTGAGTCCTAACTCCCAGTTTTATAGGCCCACTATGCTGACAGTTAGGTAGGCCAGACAGTCCAATACTCACAATATTTTTTCATAAATTTGAACCTGGAAAAAAACTGTGACTGTACAAAGGTCTTTATGTAAGACTTCTTGGGTACGAGATGTGCTAAAACTGATTTCAAGAGTCCCCATGGGTGTAATTTATGGTCGGGATGGTGGGGATATATCCCTACCACTTTTCTGATTACCTAGAATTGTCTCCACCGCTCATTCAATATTAATTGCATATGCTTTTAGATCAAATATAATTTCCATTGGCTCTACAAAGGGTTAAATCCCTCATGTTCCCACTAGATGAGAAATAGAGTTTCTATTGGTGTTTGTTCGCTTTGTTCCCACCTCCTTTACATGCAGCGATGTGATTGCTGGAGTGCATTTTGGATGAATCAGAAACAGCGCAGTGCTTGTAGTCATAGGAGCTCGAGGGTAGAGCGTAAGACAAGGCTGTCGTGTCACAGCTGCTTTGCCCTCTGTGATCATAACAATATGGTACCGGTATCAAATTAAACACGTTGAATGTTCGGTGATATGAAACGCACAGCTGTGCTGGCTAACTCACTACAGACCAGGAATTGTAGGTTAGCACTGTACAATAGTTAGACATAGTAGCTAATATACTTAGCTAACATTAACAGATAACGTTGTTAGCAAGAGTGTGCTGTAGGGTGATTTTGTGCTCTTACTTTTGACTTTGGCTAACATTAACTGTTTTTGTTCTTCTCATGATGGCATTATACCTGTTGGCCAAAGAAGAGCAGCATCAGTAATTCTTCCAGGATTGCTAGTTTGCTATTCTGTCTTCCCCAGTTTCGAATCCCATCTGTGTGGCTACAGGGTTACTGTAGTTGACATTACAATTAATCATTTTCTGATGATTGATTGAACCTCTTGCAATATTTCCTCTTAATTCAGCAGTCTGGATTAGTGTCATGGACGTCAAGAAAAAAAGAGAAGTACTATTTCTTGGTAAATTTAAGTTGCTATGTATGTAGTAAAAAGCTGAGTTAGCACACTTGCTTTACATCTTTCAGCAAATCATTTGCCAGTAAGCATGTGCTTGGTGAGTTAACTTATTATCTTGTTGTGTCTTGCAAATCAGAAGTTCCCTTCATTTTCATAACTTGTATAGTTGTATTTGTTGTTAATGCAGACATGAGAGAGACAGAAAAAGAAAGAGAGGAAGCCCAGGCAGGGAAAGAAAAGAGGAGTGATCAGGTAAGAATTTGCACTATGAGCTGTAATGTTACCTCAAAGAGCACCTTCCCTCTGCTTTGAGCATTGTTTTAAACCAATTTCTCCCATCACTCATTCTAAGTGCATGAACAGAGTGTTAAGTTGTGGTTGTCAATACAGGTATCAGAGAGAGACAGACCTGTGCGCTGTAATGTTATCTCATTGAGCACATCCTTCTGATGTAAAAGACCAAAACTAGACAAATATGGTTGTCAGTGACAGCGTATTATATAGTGGTTGTTTATACAGGTATGAGAGAGAGATGGACACAGAAAGAGAGAGAGAGAGAGAGAGAGAGACTCAGTCCAATTCAGGCACAGAGAGGAGAAAGAGGTAACCAGGTAAGCATTTCAACTGTAAGCTGTAATGTTATCTTATAGAGCCACAATATGGTTGTCAGTGCATTACATAGTGGTTGTCCATACAGGCATCAGAGAGAAATAGAGGCAGGCAGACAGAGAGAGAGAGAGAGAGAGAAAGAGAGAGAGAGAGAGAGAGAGAGAAACACACAGCCCAGTCCAGACAGAGAGAGGAGAAAGAGGTGACCAGGTAAGTATTTCAACTGTGTTCTGTAAGTAATGTTATCTTATAGAGCCACAATATAGTTGTCAGACTGTACTGATCATTTCTCACCTTTTATTGTATTCAAGAAAGTATTATATTATTTTCGTATATTGTGTAAAATGGCAGGAAATGCAATGAAAAATATGAAAAACTCCCAGCCACTGTCCCCACCACTTTCCACATCAAACCTGCAACCCTTGGGTCACTGTTATTACTTTTATAAAATAATCTTTATTGTTTTAGTTATAAATGCAAATAAAGGAATCTTATGAAAGTGAAAAAAGCAAAAAAAAAATTTTAGAAGAGTAATATATCAGACTTAAATTTATCAGAATAGATAGAATTACCATTCTGCTGTTAGATGTTAACACTTTACAACAGTAATCATGAACAGTTTACTTTATGATATTACCTTAAGCATTACTATAAGCTTAAAAAACAGTGACATTGTTTCAAAGCTTAGACTTGTATCTAGTCTATATATCTTGTCTTTCACATATACCTACATCTTGAATACATAGACTAGATGATGTGTATTATTAGTGCATTAAATATATAACAACACTATTAGCTGATCACACAACATTGTGTTCAAATTACCTCACCAACTTACAATAGCCAACTAGGCATTTATTTTAATGTTTACCTTGACAGATGAATGTAGAATTGATTAATGAGCAGATTTTTGTTGTATTTGCTGTGATCGTAGTGTGTTCGGTGATCAGGGAGCAAAATAGGAAACAGGATGTATCTGTAGTAGTGATGAGGTGATGGCTGACAAAGATGTGATCCCAGTTGACTTGTTCGGACGTGAAACAAGAAAAGGAAAGAAGATAAACTGTCAATAATATTATACAAAAGGAGAAACCATTTCATTTGAACAGGATTTCATAGCAGTGGCATAAAAGTAGGCCTAATTAGCCTAAATAACCAAAACATAAGAAAAAAATAGAACTGTATTAAAATCAGTCTTTTCATCATAGAGCAAGGAGTGTAGGAGGACAGCGGACAGAATCCCCCGCACACCCCCCACTCTCCAAGTCAGCCCTCCTTAATTAGAGCCAGAGCTTCTTACAGGAAACAATCTTCCTGTCTGATGACATCATTGCTAAATCCATGCATGAGATGGGGGTGACCTCAGCCTGTGGATTTGCTCGGTGTTTTTTTAACACCCTAACAAACTCCAAGAAAAGCACCCTGTGATGCCTCGAGCGTCTTTAGAGAGGGATGTGTGAACAGGTGGGTGGAGCTGGGCCTTCATCTCCCAGACTGATGTTGACGGCTTTTCACGACATCAAAACTGAGTGTCACAGTCGTTGATTCATAAGGTTTAACCAAACAAAACTTTTCCATTACTTGAAATGCACAGACATTCCCACTGTGTCTCCCGCAGAGTCATTATAAAAAGAAATGCGCTGGCAGTGTCCTGACTCAGCCGGGCCCTGGGATGATATGTGCGCACGATTTCCCCAAATTAATGCCCATTTTTCTTTGCTTTCATGTGTTTTCCTCGCAACACTGTGCTCTGTGTCTGGACTTGTTTTAGACCCTTCAAACACTTCTATCATGACCATTTTCCTTAGAGCATCAACTTGAAACAGCGCCAGATATAAAGCGGTAACAGCATGTAGAGCCAGTGTTTTTGGAAGAGTTTAAAAGAGTTTAAAAGAAGAAAGGGGGAGGATAAATAATAACAGTACTAAAGGAAAAGCATAATAAAGGCCTAGTTTTCTTAGGGAAGTGGAAGCCTTCATCTTTCTATAACAATAATGTTCTCAATGAATCTACAGGCCTGTGTTTAGTCCAGGAAGCTTCGAGTGGTAGACATGAAAGGCTCCAGTCAGACTGTACAGGCCGGGCTCTCAGTGGAATATGGTATCTATCCTCTCCTCCTCTCCTTTCTTCTCCTCTCCTTTGCTCTCCCCTCCTCTCCCTCCTCCCATATGATGAAGGTAATGGGGAGCTGTGTGGCTTGCAGTGACAGTAAACCGTAGTAAAATGGCTGTCGATGTTTTGCCCCCCCTCCAGCGTTCCCCCCCCGTCCGAGGCCCCCAGGGTTTAGGAAGTGGAGCATTATTTTCCTGTTCCGACGTCACGAGCCAGCCCCTTTGCAGCTGTTGCATGCTTTACAACTCAGTGTTTACAGGCACTTCTCAACTCAACATCTCATTCTGCCAACACCTAAACTCATATTTTACATTTCATAACTACCCTCCATCTAGTTGATCTTTTTTCTCTTCACATTACCTGGATTTGGATACATCCATTTGAACTGCTGCCGAGTGTGGGAACAGGTAAAATGTGTTGCCAGATGGTTGCGCTCTTACAAAAGCTATATTTTACCTCACTGCCTGTAGATGCGTTTAATCATCGCAGAAACAAAAAGATTAGACACTTGGGATTAAAACGTGCAGAGGAGAACAAGCACTTACTTCTGCTCCCATTTGGTCGCCTTTGAAATCACACATATTAACAAACTCTTGCTTAGAATTAAATTATTTTAGTTTTAGTTTGTAGGGGTTCCCCTGCAGAAATCTGCATTTTTTTATGCTGGGAATTTAACATTTTTTTCCCTCTCTGTCTAAATCCGCTCACACATTTGTTTTCTGTCCCACCCACTTCCCTTTATCTTTTCTATACCCACCTCCCCATTGCCTCCCTTCCCCCCCGTCCTTTTCCTCTCTGCCTCAGCACTTAGAGGCTTAAGAGAGGGATGTACCATATGAGCCACTCCCTTCTGACAGCCACCCCCCTCCCACAGTGTGGAATGGTACAATCCTGCTTTGCATAAGTTTCCTCTGAGTGGGTCGTGTGTGTGTGGAGGCCAGTACTGAAAGAATTATTAGTCCCTTTTGAACGCTTTGGATGTATGTCCAGAGAGAAAGCTAGTGTGCTGTTGTAGTGTACCGTTATCACTTAAATTGTTAAAGCTATAATGTATTGCGCCTACCCTGTCCCTGGAATGGGCAGTAACTCTTTAATGTATTACTACAACGGGAAATCGGTGAGTAATCTCTTTGGGAATGTGTGTGTGTGTGTATTAGACAGAGAAGAAGTGTGTGTGAGTGTATCCCACGGACTGTCGCTCTTGGTCTGTCTGTCCATCTGACTGTACTCGTCTCTATGAATGCTGTATTTTATTTATTTTTAAGATAAAACCACTGCGTCCTGCATGCATGTGAGTCCGCTGCTCCTCTCTCTGATTTTCCATTACATCAGTTAAAGCTGTGTGACAGCACAATTAAATACAACATTTTGAGTGTGTCATAAACTTATTTGAGCACACTTTTTTTATGCTGCTTTGGATTTCTGCTTTGTATAAACAAGTTCATTCTTCTACAAATTCTAGGCAACACATAAAAAAAAGTTTTGTCATTTTAAAAACTTTTTTTTCTCATAGACATAATGAAACAGTGTGGCAGAAAGAGCTTTTTTGCAGCCTTGAATTTATTTTTACTGGCTGGTTGCTTCAGCTCCGAGACTGGGTTGAAATAATAACAAGTGGGAGTCTGGGAATGATTAAGGGAAAGAGGCTGCCTGTTGAGGTTAGACTTTCCTGTTTGCAGATTGAGCTCCAAGCACCAGTGTTGCTGTTATTCCATCTGTTTTTAATCACATTGGCATTCTTGACGCCACAGGGAGCCTAATGTGATTTCTGAACTTCTCTGTAATGACTTCTTTGATTTTTGTTACTCTGAAAGCTGTGTGAGTAGTTTTTCTGTAAATAAATGCATCTTGGTGTGTGTGTGTGTATGTGTGTTGGGTTTACTTGGACTTGAAGGAACTGAGTTTTCACTGTTGTTTTGAGTATGTAAGTAAGTGTAAAGCTCGGTTGTGCTATCACAGAATATTCTTTCTGTCTTCATGGTAAAAAAAAAAGAAATGGAAAAACTAATCTTGTGTGCATATGAATCTGCTCAAGGACATAGTTTTAACAATGGCTGAAGGAGCTCTGTAGTGCCTTTCAGTAATCCTTAAGTAATGATCCTGTCATAAGCAAATTACACAGGCAGATTTCCACCTGTCATTGCCTGTGCTATTATAGAAAGGGCACATGCATTTGAAGGAAAAATGAAAGAGTTTAGCCTTTTTATGACATTGTATTAAAAAGGTCATCTTACTCAATCTTGCGTTTCAACTTTCCTTATAACCCATTACAGCATTTCCTCTTTGTTCCCGCTGCACAAAAGATGACTTTGATCTTTTTCATATTAAGTATTAACAGGCTTGTGTTACAGTTGGTGATGGGGAGAAAATTGATAGCATGTGGACCGAATGGGCAAACTTTATGATCAAAAGCACTTGTTAAATAACCAGCACCAATTTATTTTTGTTTTCCTTGCAAGGAAAAAGAAGGATGGTGCTCATTCTTTGCATCAACTTGATCCACATTAATTTGTTATAAATGCAGAGTTGCATAGCAGGCTCACCATCTGGAGCACTGGGAGAATTCACAGTGGGCCGTTGGCTTGTGAGCTGGTGGCACGGAACCAATACAGATGGAGCAGCTCACTGATCTTTCTTCCGTCTCCTATTAGTGAAGAAGGAAAAATTGAAGTGAAAGCCCTGCAGCAATTGTTAGACCCTCTTTTTTTTTTTTTTTTTTTTTTTACTTGTCTTACTTCACAGAAAGCTTCCCTCCACAAGTGGAATGTCATTAAATGATTTCCACAAATAGTACACAAAAGAGCCAACATGTGGTCTTTAAGGTGGGAGACGTGCTTGTTGTTGTTGGCTCGTAGTGCAACAGGTACCACGCTTTCTAAAAGGTTAGCGCTCATCGCCAGAAGCTAATCCTTACATCCCCCAAATGTGCACATGTGTTGCACATGCAGTGAAGCGTGCATGCTTGAGTGCATGTGAAACACAAAGTCAGAGCGTGGGTGATGGTGTGTGTGCTTGTGTGTGTGTTAGTTGATCTGTCATTTATACTGTATGCGCATGACACACATCTTCTGAGTAGTTAATGATGTTGCATTTATGCCAAAACCAAATTTTTGAGGCATTAACGACTGGTGGGTATCATTCTGCAGTGTGGTTGCTGCTCTATTTTTAGAGAACCTGACTCTCAGTGGGCTGCTCAGCTGTCACAGTGTGCAGTTGGATAAAAGATTTTACAGCTTTGACAACAAGAAGAAAAAGAAACATGCTGCATCTTCAGTTACTTGCCTGTGTCATAAGACAAATAAAGTCATGCATCCAAATGCATATTGGTGTGCTTTGACTTTGGTTAGTAGGTAGTATTGGTTAGTATGTTTTAAGGTGGCTGAAAGGGTTGATGGAACATTTTAAATAATATAATAGATTATTCTATTTCGTTCTGGTTTCTGCCTTTGGTTGAGTTTTCACTTGCTGTATAGCTAAAGTGCTGATGTGTTTATGCAAGAGAGCATTTACTTGCAAGAGCATTTACATTTACTTGTTTATACTCCAGTTTCATGTGAAAACATAACATTTACTGTAAATATTTGAGCTTTTAGGCGTTCTGTGTGGTCGTGTTAGTTATTCTCTTTGCTTATTACAATAAGATTTTAATCTTGAAGGATTTTTTAAACTTAACCAGATAAGTGTGAAGTGTTCCTGTGAAGTTCATAGTCTTGAAAACATCTAAATTTCTCTTAAAACATTCCTGATGTCAAAACATCTTGCCAATGAAAGTTGCTCTTTGTGAGTCTGTTAGTTTAGTGTCACAGTTTTATGCATGAGAGTACTGAGCGCTTTATTTTTCAGAACGCATTGACAGGTATCAGGCACAAATGTTGAACAACGCCCCTCTAAGCAGGCTGAGCAGTCCTGTAGTTTGAAGAGGCATTGTGTCTGTCGTGCATACTAAGCCCTGTAAGTGTGTAAGATTTGGACTTGAAACAAAATGCCCCAGAGATATGGTTCGATTCCAAGTAATGACATACAGCACAAAAAAAAGACACACCATCAAGAGTGTTTGAACTCTCCTGTTTGAGCTTCTTGGCCTTTAGCCTGATTTTTCCTCAGTTTTTTTTTTTAAATTTCCTTTCCTGTTATTAAGTTACATCCTTCGTGTAGATTGACAGCTTGTCTTTTAACAGTTGATATTTTGATTGGTGTGGCAATAACTTCAAAGGCAGGTACAGGCTTTAAGACGTGGGAAGGTGCGCAGTGAAGTGTTGAAAGGCATTAACTCAATCCAGTATCATTCATCTAAAGCAGGGTATTATTCACCAACAGCTCAAAATGTTCTGTCACTACCTCAAACCACAAGACTTCATAGCTTATCAGAAGGTAAAATTATCTCTCATCATGATATTTTGGCCTCATAGTTTGCCTTTTTGTTGTTGGTAGCTAGTTAATCAAGTAGCTGCTGAACTGAAAATAAAAATAAATAAAAAAAATTTTCATTAAGGTTTGTCTTTTTGGTTACTTTTCCTTCGATTATGGTGTTGACTATTACTTTATATGATTTTGTGTTAGGGAGACCTATTCTGTGTGAAAACTAAATATAATCTGAAAGGGGCATTTATTTTTTAATAAGAAATACCCTCTGATGTTCAAACAACTGGTGTAGGTCTGTTGGTCTGCTGATCCGTTTGAGTGACGGCTTTTAATTAATGGCCTTGTAAAAGGAAACCCAGGCGGGCCCTCTCTTCCATAGGCTGGCAGAATGAGGCACCCAGTGTTTGGGATGGTTTATTAATGCTTTGACTGGTTAGCCCAGGGTAAAAAGGACAATTAGCATTATCCACTGCCATATGCTGCCCATTGAGCGTCTGACAGAGGCAAAAGACAAAAGCCCGGGCTCCTGTGCGAGGCTAACCTGAGCTCTCCATGGAACTACTATCAACCCTGGTCACATGTGTAAGCCAGAAGACCCATGAGAGCTCCACCCCTCCCACAGCACTTTAATTACACACCCAGACAACAACATGCTGCAGTCCTGCTCACTCAGCAAAGCCCGACAACCCCGAGTCTCACTTAAGCTGCATTCTGCATTTATATAATGTTCACATGTGTGCAAGCGACTGATTGAATTGAATTGATATATTTCCCTTCAGTGCTGTATCATAAACTATGAAAAAACAACTTAAGCAAGTAAACAACCTTTATGGTTGTCAGCACATTAAAAAGCCACTCTTTTCGGAGTGAGCTGTCTTAATGTCAACATCTCAGTGCGATGTGAGGCCATTAAAAGAGGAATTTGTCTCACAAGTAAGCAGAGGATGAGACGTGGGCTGGAAATGTGCAGGTGGAATCTAGCTGGCAGGTCTGGCTCTGATTAGTGTTACATGACGGAGAGGTCATCCAGTCCTGTCAGTGGGAGGGAGAATTTGTCCAAACCTTTTCTCCCTTCTTCCCTTCCAGTGCGCTCTGTCTTTCGCCCTCCATGTGGAGTGGATGAAGTCAGAGACCACATCGCTGGTGTTTGGCCTCCAGTGTCTTTGATCCTCCCGCCTAGCTTGGCACACACACAGCTGTACAACAGCATGCCCATTGTGCTTCTCCTTTCACTCTACCACCAGCTTTGCAGGTACAAATATAAAGAAAGCAAAGCAGGCTGTTTTTGTATCACTTATTTGATTTCTGCCTCTCTGGGAATGCTTTAATTTGCCAGGCGTTTAGTCTATGCATGTAAGCGGGTATCATTATACTTCCATTAGAGGTTGAGTTGATCTGAAATGCAAATACCCCCGATAATCCACTCCTCCCTTCATGAGCTTGATTGCTTGCTAGTCATTAAAGTGTGCGCACGTTTGTGGTTTTAGGGCCATATCTACAGTACGTGTTTTTACTTGTGCATGCGTATATGTGTGTGAGCTCTATAGACTGTAAAAAATAATGGATGTAGTGACGTCACCCATTGGTTTGTGGACTCCTGTTTTAAAGCCTCGAGTTCGCATTCTGGATTTTTGGAGCCAGAGTTGACCATATTTGGACAAGAGGATGGAGCTGACCCTAATGCTAGCTGCTAGCTTGGTTAGCACGGTGCATTTACAGTCTTTGGTTAACTGTGATAATGCTGATGCTAATTTTCGCTAGCAAAAAACAGGCTTAAAACCATTAAAACAAACATGGAGGTCTATGGGGATTGACTTGCTTTTGTAGTCAGCCTCAAGTGGCCATTTGAGGAACTGCAGTTTTTGGCACTTCTGAGTTGGCTTCATTTTTCAGCCCCGGAGGTTGCCGCTTAGTGAGATCACATGCTTTTATGCACCCAGATATGTGTAATTGTGATTGTACTTTGTATTTGCGTTGAAGGTGTTTACCTCAACTGAGATAAAAGTTGCCACATTTTATAGGTTTCAGTCATTATACTTGACAGTACAGTGTGCCTGAGTCGTGTCTCTTTATTCTACACTTTGAAGAAACAATCAGTTTACTGCTTTACTGTATCTTACAGTACTAACAACATTCATGTTCTCATGGCAGGTGTACGCACCATCTCCAAACTCAGAGGACTTCAACAGAGATTCACCCTCTTACTCCTCTCCTAAGCCCTCCAGCAGTATGTTTGCAAGCACTTTCTTTGGTAAGTTCAGAGGCAGATTTTCATGTCTATTTATGTCTGTTTACTGGTGCTGCAATTAAATCAAGTGAACGTCTTCTCACACAACATGTTTTGTTTCAAAATAATATTCTCTTATGTTTTGTGTCGATTTGTGTCAGTAAACTCAGTGTGTCATTCAGGTCACGAAATCAGGTCCATGACTTCTTTTAAACAGTTTTATTTTCATTGGGCTCCATTTTAAGAATATAATTTTGTAATCATCATCATCATGTGGTTATTTGTGACAGTTAACACAACAAAATACAATTCAAGACTCTATTTTGATGCCCGACTGATTTCATTTTGCTAGCAGTACTTCACAATATTACATTAAGTCTGTATACAGTAAATATTTCATTGACTGACACACAGATCTAGACAGAAAAGCAGACTTCTTTGTTGGTTTTAGCTTTGTGTTGTCTCAGCTGTGTTCAGGACAAAGATCATGTTTCAGTTCCAAGAGCCAAAAAAAATAAAAAAGCTACTCCTCAGGTGACCCCAATTCTTAAAGAGTAGAGACGGTGGTTAGCCGCCGTCTGGCTCTGTGTCAAGACTTAACTGCATGTTGTGGCCCCCAGTTGTGTAAAATCCTGTGCTGAAATGATTCATTTATTATCATTAGATGGTACCCACAGTTCGACTGACCCATGGAACTCGTCCAATGGGATCAGTCAGCCCGGCTATGGTGGAATGCTCGCAGGATCTTCATCTCACATGCCACAGTCGGGAAACTACAGCAGCCTGCACTCACACGACCGTTTGGTAAGCAGATCATCTGGTGACCTCCAAATAAAATGAATTGTTACTAACTATTTATTGCCATTAAGAGATTTAATGTGCATTACTCAGAAGATACAGCACGTAAATTATTTTCCAGCCCTGCACTCCCTCCGCACAGCTCCCACAGTTGGAGTGGGTGTGTGCGTCGTAAGTTGTTGTCTGGTTATTATCAGTGAAGACTCTGCTGACCCTCTTTGTGTTTGTGTTTGATCTGTTCTTGTCTGCCTGCCTGTTTCAGCTGGCTGGGCATCACAGGGAGTCTGCAGATGCTGCTTGCCATTTCTTTATCTCTGTCTCTCCCCCAGTAACTTTTGCTCCATCACTGCCTGGGAGATGTCAAAAGGGGAATATAGACTTTAGAGAATAAATGAGCTCTTTCTTCCTCACACACACAAACACATTTGTGGCCCTAAATAGAGCGTTTTTGTTTTTTATCTTCCAGAACTACCCTGCACACTCAGTCTCTCCGGACATCAATGCCAGTCTTCCTCCCATGTCCAGCTTCCATCGAAGCAACACCAGCACTTCACCATTCGTCACTGCGGCGCACACTCCGTCCGTCAACACAACCGATGGGGTCATGGGTAAGTTGTCATGTTAACAGTTCAGCTACCTGCTCAGAACAGCTGATTCAACGGCCTCGATGTAATCATTGCTGAACATTCATTCTGTAAAGGTAGTCAGGCAGTTGGACAGCTGCTTTGTGTACCGTGACCACTCATCATTTGTCTGAGTTTGCTATTACAAAGCCTCTCTCTGTGTTTTCTTAGCCGCTGCAAATCGGGGGAACGCCACTGGAAGCTCACAGACTGGAGATGCACTGGGCAAGGCTTTAGCCTCGGTGAGTCACAACCCCACATTTAACTAGGAGATCAGTTCATCTAACCACATGTTTCTTATTAAACTGAATTATAAAAGATTTGTGTAGGCGTGTGATCATGTCTCTGATATAAATTCATTCACTCTCAAATTGTTTTCTTCAGCTTAAACATTTGCTTTCTGTTAAACAGAAACCTCTCTCCTCAAGTCTAACTTCTATGCATCTAAACGCTTAAATAATTTTAGATAAATGATGGTCCGTTTCTGTCTCCAAAGAAGATGACCTCAGTAATCATGCAGGGAATTAAGCGCTATACTGAATGCTGATTAAAAATGCCCAGAGGACATGTTTGTAGTTGTTTTTGGGCCTAAGCCTGGATAATTGTGGGCTTAAACTAAGAGTATTCAAGAAAGGGAATTGTACATAAAAAATACTCTTAAAGCCAATGGATTACACGGCACTTTGGAAAACCAGCCCGGGATATCTGTGACATCTTGTAATGTGTCACACAAACATAAATTTGATTTGCTGTAGCTCACAGAGAGAAGAGAAAAGTGTTTTTTGTACACATCAACTTATAGACTGTGGGTTGTATTTAGATTCAGTCTAGATTCTGTGCGAAGATGCCCTAAAGGTCTATCATAGCTTTGTTACAGTGTGAGAGAAACTATATTTAATAATCTACTGTTAGATGGTTAAAAGGATCACTTTTCCTAACTTTGGTACAAGAATCGTTTCCCTTATGAAAGCTTGAAGCAAGACAATATGACAGAGAATACTGGAATAAATACTATCATAAAATTATGACACAGGGTGGAATCTGGGGAAGGAATACAGTAACGAGACACAGGTGGAGGGTTTCACCGTTTGAATTGAACGTAAGCGCACTAAATTTCTTGAATTGTATACACATGTGGAAAGTGCACTTATCTATAAGTTAATATAACATAATTAGCATTTATTATCTAGTAGTTCCCTTCACAGTCCTCCCTACTGTCTAGTTGGAATAAAATCATTCTCAGGGACAGTATTTGTATTTCGGCTTTATCAATGTACCAGACTGGGCCTTAGTCTTAAATTTTGTTTTTGATTTTAGAAGTCAAAAGCGCATAATTTCACCAAAGTCTCTTTAAAGGGTGTTTAACTTGTTGCATAGACATAATATGCGCATTGATATATTGATATTTTATATAGCAAAAGTGTAATTTCACACATCCTTGCAAAAGCTGTAAATTTTGGAGGGATTTTTCTTACTAGTGTGAATCCAAAAAATGAGAGTTTAGTGATGGTAATAACAAATTAAGTCCTTTATATTTGCAGACTCAATTCTATTAGCATGACAAAGCTGGAGAGAAATGGACACGGTTGGACGGGGTGGGGGTGGGTGGATGGAGTGGGGGCACAGGGGAGTTTATAACTGCTGTGGCTCAACTCCACGGGCCGCCCCTTTGTAGAGCTTTTGTTCTCCGCCCTTTTAAATTGGCCGTGCTTATTGGCCCCATGCCGCCTGCGGGAGCGTAACTGATGACGAGGCGGAGCTTCATTTATTCCAGTAAAATGAGCCATGTTTCACTTTGAATGCAGTGTTAGTAGCCAGTGAGTGAAAAGAATAGAAAGTCATATATTATTGGGTCAGAAGTCACGGTTATAAGCAGATTGCTTTTGAGAAACTAAGAAATGTTTGGAGATTTGTTTTGACTCTTTATTGGTTTCTGACACAGCAATGACCACACTATTAATCCTCCTTAGTTTTTGACTCAGAGTGAAAATGCTGAGCAGAGAGAAACACTGAGCTCTCAGAGTATAGAAAAGCATAAAGAAAAGCGGCCGATCCCTCCTCCTCCTCCTCCTCCACACTCAGTGACACACTTCAATGAAACCTCCAGCCTGATACTCCAAGTTGATTGAAAAACTAAAGCCCAGAGATCAAGATTGAATAAGGAGATTATTAATCATGAGTGCATTCTATCATCCCCAAGTCAAAAGGTTTCCTGCAAGCTCCATTTGATTGTTACTTGGATGAGAAATCTCTGTGGATCTGCTGTTTTTTTTTTTTCTTCTGCTAATTAGTCAGGATCCACCCTTAATACCCTGAGTTCTCTCAGACGTGCTCCATTATGGCAAAATATCCTCTTATTAAAGGGGGAGAAATCAGGGATGTGGTTGTGCTTTAATCCAGCATTTGTTTAAATAAATGAAATCCCTGTGGAAGTTCTGAAGACGCAATTTCTCCGTTCCCTTGTGATTGAGATGTCATCCTGAAACTCAGCGACCTCAGTGTAACCCTGCATGGGATGCACCTACACAATAAAGTTACTGTGCATCGTCTTTTATTGCAGCAATGAAACTAAATCAAACTTAATAAATGGCAACATGCAGAGCACTACAGTATTTGTTCTAGTTTCTTGCCTTATAGAGACCTGTCTATACATTACAAAGTTTAGAAAAATGCAGAATTGCATACCAGAATTTGATATATGGTTCACAATACAGACTCTGGCTGCATGCTGAATGCAGCCCTTGAGTTTTACTGTTGTTGGCTTAACGGTGTTTCCAGGTTGGGCGTCTGCTCTTCTTGAGGCCACAGTGGAATAATGACTAGAATGAATAACAAACTCTGCTCCTGTAAAAAACTAAAAAGTTTTTACAAGTTTCTGTTAGGATGTGTGTCTTCATTTCCAAATGTGCACTGGCTGAAAGCACACTGGGGAAGCAGAAAACTCACTTTTTAGTCTTGTTATGTTTTAATTGGAGCTTGTACAACAAATATGCTCGATTGTAGGTCATCATCAGAGTGTGACCATAACTTGTTCATGCTTATTTCATCATTAAGAAATGTCCATTTTAGATGGATTTCTCTTGTTCCTGTCATGATCATTGTGATCATTTTCCTATGTAACTCAACTGTAAGCATTAACAAGATTATTTGTAATATATTGGTGCAGTTTTTATTCTATGAGATTTGTGTTCTGAATTTGTGTGATCAGGAAATTTGAATCTTGGCATTTGAACCTGAAATTTACATTTTTTGAATTTCTATAGCCAGTCAAACAACAACAGAAGTGTGTTCACCTGCTCATTAATTCAGTGTCAGTGCAATATACAGACAGATGGCACAAACAGCTTCCAAAACTACAGTGAGTTGGAGAGTTATTGAGTTGATATTTTGTGTATGGATCACATATTAAGAGAGAAACAGAAAGTAAAATTAGTAGAACTTATAAAAAACAATCCAGTCCGTTTTTAATCCCTGTAAATCAGTATATTTAGACAAACAAAGGAGATTGAAAACAGTAAAAACATATTTTCATTTTCCAAGCAAAGTGCCATTGTAGTAGTAATGTTTTGTATCACATATACAATACTCAGTTTAATGTTGACCTGAGTTAAAATAAATATTACTAATAAAACAAGTAAATACAGTTTCTGTTTTCAAATGCCCTGATTCAGCAACATAAATACAAATAAATAAAAGTGCAATTCAGATATATTTGTCTAGTGGTGTTAATCTTCTTCCACTGCTGACTGACTTGCATGAGTGGATACAGAGCAAGAAACGAGCGCAAGACATCAAAGTGAATATTGTTTATGGTTCATTTTGTTAAGGCCGTGCTCTGAGCACAGATGACTGTTAACGCCTCATATGTATGCGCTGAACATCTTTATGACATCCCTGGCAGTAAAATCCCCATAATTGATGATACAGTTTTTGCTTGAAGATGGCAGCAGCTGTAAAAAATAGAGAAACAGCAACATGGGATGTATATTTTATTTTTATTAAGGGCTGCTGATGGCACATTAATGATGAATCTTTCTGTCTCTCTTTCTCCTCTCTCCACACTCTTTGCTTCCTCTGTGCTCCCACAGATTTACTCACCTGACCACACTAGCAGTAGTTTTCCATCCAACCCGTCGACACCTGTGGGTTCTCCTTCACCTCTGACAGCCACAGCAGGTGCTGCTTCAGCAGGTACCGTGGTGACTGCTGCCGGCACCCCGTCTGGAAGGCCAGGTAGATCACCAGTCTTGGATTTTAATCTCATACACACCTCATACACACCTGAACCAGATATCGACTGTAGAATAGAACACGCGCTTCTCTAAAACTACTTCTTAAAGGGTTTTTTATGTGCCAGGAGCCGATGACAGACAGACATCAGCTTGTATTAGAACTAGGCCTTGACCTGGAATAGCCAAACTAATTAAGAGGCTTTCATGAATATGACTTTAATTAATTTAATTACTTTTACTATGTGGTGCATTAGTTGGATTAATCAAAGCCTAAGCAGAGTGAAGTGTGGAAAGTTTCCCTAAAACTTTAATTTAATACCTCTTTTAGCTTCAGAGTCGCTCTAATCACTCGCTACTCATTCTCCATGCTTTATCTATGACAGGGCTGTTAATGCCATTTTTACATTAATCCACTCTAAAAGAAAGCTTAGTTCAGTCTGGAATAAGGCTGCATGGTCATGGAAACACTGTCATTTGTATTTCATTAAATGTATTTGTTAGGGAACATGTACAACAAACATTAATCTCATGCAAAGAGAAGAGATGGTCTGTACTAGATTTAGCTGCTAGCTGCTTGCTATCTGCGGTACCGGCGCACACGCAATGTTATGTGAGCTGTTCTACGAGCCCGAAATCAGTGTTGCATGTTTCTACTGAGTTTGACAACACACCTGCTCCTTAAAAAAGTACCCGACATGCTGTGTCCAGAGTCCACAACATGGGCTTTATTTTCATGGCTGACAGAGCCGCTTCAGATAGACTCCTTGTGATGTCACAGACTAGTTTTGGCTGTGAGATTTTGAGGGGGTCTTTGTTCAGGTTCATAAATCTCAAGCTAGCTGACAAGTACTGTTGGAATAACATTTAGGTTTTGCTTAGATTTGATTTTTTGAAGTGATGGAAATTTTAATGACAGACCCCAGACTAACACTGTAAATGAGAAGGACTGAGACTGTGGCTTTTGGGCTGCTTAAGGATTTGAACATTTTGTTTGAAGGGGTTTTGAATTACACTGCAGAAAAGCTTTTCATATTTTTTTTTTTTTTTTACAGAACTGTTATCCTAGTTTTTTTTTTCTTTGGCTTATAAATGTGGATTATGGCACTTGCTCTCATTTGTAATAAGACACAATTTTAGGGAGTGGATTTAACATTACACAAGCTCTTCGCAGTTTGTGTTTTTTTTTTTTTTTTTATCATAGTCTGACTTTTTGAGAATAGACAGACGAGCCGCGTTCTGAATTTTATTTATATTGTGCAACAAGAAGAAAAAGAAAGTAGTCAAATAAAACTGCATCGCCTGTACAGATGAAAGAAGACCTGAGGAAGTTCCTCTCTGTAATATACTGTTGTTTTAAAGTACTTTAAAAAGAGATATGTACCAGTGGAATATGTAGGTTGTCAGCTGTGTTGACAGAAGCGAGGGTGTCATGAAAAGCGAAAGAGGGGAGACAGTAAGGGAAGGCCCAGTGTGTTGTTTTAGCGGGCAGTTGTGTCATGTGTGGTAATGGAGTGGCGACAGCTGTCCCTACGTACGCCCCCCTCATCCTCCGCTGTTGACCTGCCCCATGGACAGCTGTTCCCCCCCGCAACACACACACACACATACACACACACACACATAGACCAGGCTGCAAAAGGCCTCGTTTATCTGCTGGTGGGTGAAGGAGGGTGACTGTGACTCAGCTGATGACGGACTCACACAGGGATCTCCCCTCTTCACCTATTTACAGTAGAACATGCCAATCACATTTATAGACTAATTATAATGTAATATGCACAGAAATTGAAAGTGGATGCTATTAAACTATGACACTAGTATGATACTGTAACAGTGTGATGTATATCTTAGTTTTTATGATTAAAAAAAAAAGCCATTTAAATAAGTTGGCACAAAATAAGGCTGGCTGTTGATGTTAACCACATAATCCATTCATCATTAGGATTACACCAGTATGCAGCACATTACTCAAGACCGGTTCGTTCAATTAGCTCTCTCTGGTGCACGTGGGGACCAGGGCCCCAAGCTAATTTTTCATAGCCTCCTGACAGTAGAGGCTCATGTGGAGTTCCTGTCTCACTCACCTGGGAGAAAGCTGAAGCAGAACAGAAGCTTTTTCATTTCCTCTTCCAAAGTCACATTTAATAGGTGCTTAATTAAAGTCTGCTTTTTCCAAGACTGTGTGTAGAGATGTAGGCTACAGAAGTGTAGTGAGACATTCACCAGTTGAATTGATGGAAAACCATATTTTAAACCATTTCCTGAGCTTAATGAAGACATCATTTATGTGTTTTTCAAAAATATCCATTAGGTTTATGTGGTATGTTGTTGGTTTTACACTCAGTGGTTTAGTATTTGGGTTTGATGTGAACACATTGGCCTTGTTTGTAAAAACAAACATTAAGTAGTAAAAATAATACATCAGTCTATTCACAGATGGAACTCCGAATGTCATTCTGCACTTTGTTGCTTTTAAATTACTCTTTAATTTAAGAATGAATAAAATTTGATCCTAGTCAGTATTCCCCAGGCTCTTCTCCTATAAATGATTCCCCTCAACCTGGTCTGCATTTTTCATCGCCTTGCTATTATGAGAAGTGGAAAACAGCACCTAAAATGAGTTTTTGAATCACCCTAAATGATAAATAACCAAAACAAAGTCTCCATCTGTAAATGGTGCTACAGCGGACTCCATTTACCAGGTTGTAGGCTGGCTTTGGCATCCTTCCACCATAAGAGACACCAGAAGAGCACTGAGAACCCTGAACTGGAAAGGCCCGCGGACACCCTATCCTGTAAATAACCTGGAAAGGTTCATTATTGTCAAAGTCCATTAAGGTTATTTGACTGTATAATGCAGCGCCTCCTGTTGCACATGGCAGGCAGGTTACTTGGATGATTGTGCTTCAGAAAGAAATGTGGCACTGGAACTGAAAATGTGATGAGCAGATGTGGATTCCTCTTCCTCTGCACTAATTTACACCAGATCAAATCAGCTTGATTTGCTTTCCTGCACTGGCCCATAGATTAACTTTTTGGCTCACACAAAATGTACAAAATCCACTGTGGATCTTTGCCTGCCAAAGGTAAATTATAATCTGTAGCGCAGAGTATCTTCAATTTCTCCGTATTTAGATTACGTGATTGAAATGCATGATTTTTCACTGAGACGGAAAAGAAGAGTGTCGTAGGGGTTAGGGTCAGGAATTATTATTATTAAATATTATTATTCTTATCGAACATTATACTCAGATGCTCCACCAGTCAAATAGGTGTTTAACAAACAACTAATGAGAAAGATTACAAGGCAACAAAAGCTGCAAGAGTATGAAGTTGATTTAACACACATGGTTGGCACGTTGCCTTCATCAAAAGCCCTGATGAAGGCCATGAGGCGAAACACTGTTCAACCGCACTGCATTTTTAATCACTCAGATGTGTTTCTAGAGAATCAAAGTTTCCAGGAAAAAGGAAATGTGCAGGAAAACTTGTGTTAAAAAATCAGATCTGTTAGTGTTCATATTTTTCTGTAGCTTGTCTTCGTGTTGCTTATTAATGTGCAGTTTCAGTGCACATCTCAGGATGGAAGTGGGCGTTAGACGAACTCTCTGCTGGCTCATGTGTCAGGATGCAGTCCAGACATCAGGAAGTGATGCAGTTGAGCCCTGAACGATAAAAATATCTCATATAGATCAACAACACACCAGAAAATCAGGATGTCAGTGTGTTATGACTGCGTGTTATGGTGTGTCTCAGTTAGCCATTGTATTGGTGTGCACAGTGAAGTCGGATGTCAGCTATCAGCCATGTTAATATTTGAATTGCACATGAACGTTGACCTACACTACATCTCTTTCTCTTTCGTCAGGTACCAACCAGTGGCCCCGCGCTGGTGGACAGACCCCCTCCTCTCCGAATTACGAGAACTCCCTTCACTCACTGGTAAGCTCCCCGCCCACGTCCGTCCTCCAGTGAGCACAGGATATGATGGATGCTCACTTTAGATAAGTTATCCATGAAGGTCTGATCTAGCATTACAGGCAGATTCCTGTCTGACAAATGTTTTGCCGAGGAAGGCGGGGGTCGAGGGATAACCAAACTGAACAATACCTGTCCCTTGGGGCTTGCCATCTGTCCTCTACTCCGCGGGCCAAGACGGGGATGACAGTTGGGGGATGGGTTTAGTTAAGGGGGTTGGTGTTGGGGTGGCAGCTGTTTGCTGAGCCACTTCCCCCGGATTCCTTAGCTGCCATGCGACTCGAGCCCCAGATCAACTTTCATCCAGCCTACTACCTGATGCACATGTCATGCATATACATTTTCTGTCGGGTAAATATATTGAATTGCAGAGGACAGAACAGAAGTACAAACAGCTTTTCATAATGAATGTAATGTACATAGACCGATAGTGCTAAACAGTATTTGCACAAAATCATTAAAAGATAAAACATTCAATTTTCTCAAGAGAGTCAAAACAAGGCTCAAAAAGTATCATTCTCTTAGTGCTCAGTTTCACATTTTCCCACTGACGTTATTGTTCATCAAAGTTATTAAGACACAGACATGTTTGCTACAGTCAAAAGCTTCTCGCTGTCTGGTCTGCTGCTGGTTTTCCAAATATCTTTGAAGCCATACTGGAGGACTTGTTATGTTTATCATTTAAAATAGCTAGCAGAGACTTGTTCCTGCATAATCCACATTATTTTAAACTATTATTTTTCAATGTAGCACTTTTAAATTTGTATATTTTTACATATTTAACGTTATATTTTTTACAAGAGGAGTTTTGGACTTCTGTGAGAAATGGTAGACCTGCAGACTAGTAAAAGGTAGTAGCTTTTGACTGACGCAAATACACTAAAAGGTTTGGCCTTTTCAGTGGTGATTGAAAAAAATGTAAAAGGGAGATTGATTTGCCTAACCTGATGTCATCTGGCAGGCTGTTTGAGAACCTATGGATATGATGGAAAAGCTAAGTAACACTTGTGACTATGAGTTATTATTTAAAATTGTTCCTTGAAACACAAAGTATTCTGAGCCATCCTTGTTGCAAAAGGGGCCTTTTTTATTTACTGTAAACTGTGGTGAGTAATATCTTCTTGCTTCAGGAAACAATAATGTTCGGAAGCAAGGGACATAAAATCTGTGTGGAAAAAAACCTGCATATTTTCAGTAAAAAAAAAAAAAAAGTAAAAACAGAAAACAGTGAGCCTCAAGAATGCTTTAACGTCGTGCCATCAAGGCTCATCAGTGGTTAAAAATTACTTTGAAAAGATTCCATTACAGTTTTTAATGAATAAATAATTCCACTGGCAGCCAGTGAAGGAAAGCTCAAATAATGACATATTCTCAGTATTTTTCCAAGAAATAAAAACATGGATCACAGTTCCCAGGTAGTCAAAAACTACTTTGGCATTCGGAAAGCCCCATGAGTTCTAGAAACACTGAATCAAAATGACTAATATTGTTAGCGGTTTGGGGTACTGACAGTATTTAGACCAATTATGTAATGTTAATACTTACCGGGATTCATTTCTGGAAAAAGAGCCTGCATTGATAATCCACAAAACATTCTTGTAAAGTAGCCGGTTGCTTCATGTTACTCAGGTTTACTGAAGAGCACAGCTGGATATAATAAACATAATGCAAAGTAATTATATGCATTGTAATTCTCTCATTCAATGGTGTATTTGGAGAGTAGACATACACAACTGTAGTGAATGTAAAATAGACAATGTGAACTTAATGTGACACATCCTGCACGGTCAAAGTGGAAGAAACGACCAACACTGTAGTAGGAGGTATTAAATGTGCAAACAACAAAACATTTTCATCCTTACAAAGTGACTGGTCAGCAGCTGTGTGCTTCCTTCTTAATCCTGTTCTTCTTGTGTGTGTGTGTGTGTGTGTCTTTTCAAAAACAATCTATATTCACAGTATATTTCTGGTATTCACAGATACTGATCTCTTTTTATAATCCTGTCTTATTCTTATTTGACGTTGCCAGAAAAACAGAGTTCATCAGCAGTTACATGAGCATCTTCAGGATGCCATGTCTTTCTTAAAGGATGTCTGCGAGGTACTCCTGCCCTTCAGATAGAGCTCTTATCCATCACATGTTCCACACATCTTCACAATTTTGTTTTCTCTCACAAGCTCGACTCCTCACAGTGAAATGCAGTTTCATTTTTATTGCCTTTGTTGCCATATTGTCATGTTATGTTGTCTTAGCCATTCCAGCTTGCAGTAATCATCTTAGGTGCAGATGTTAAATTAACTTTTGAAGCACTCCAATTGACTGCAGTGCATCTGTCTACTATTCAGTTTAACACTAACAAGGGTGTTTTTTGACTTTTACAACTCAAGCTGAAATGGATCAATTGATCTTGCATTTAAATTGCCTTTATCTAATGTTTCAGATGTTTTTTTTTTCTTTTCAAGTCCACACCATACAATCAGTGTTTTCAATTTTTGTCCTAATGTGCTTATACTAAGCTGCTCTCTCCTTCTTTTCTTCTCTTCCTCCCGCTCCATAACCCTTCACTCTACAATCCCTCTGGTGCTCCCAGTCTCGAATGGAGGATCGTCTGGACAGACTGGATGATGCAATCCTTGTTCTGAGGAACCATGCCGTGGGCTCCACCGCCAGTCTGCCCAGCGACATACACAGTCTGCTGGGACAGGCACAAAATGGGCCAATAGCAGCCATTGGAGCAAACTTCCCTGCCTCTGCATTGGTTCCAAGTCGGACAGCAGCGATGGTATGGGAACTTCACATAAGTATTTTCAGTGCACTCAGGATTTAGCAAGTGTTTGGAATGCAAGAGGGAGAAAACAAATTTATTTGGTGTATTCCTATAAGATCTTTTTCAAAGTTTACAACACACGACGGCTCGACCACCTGTTCAAAATGGGTTTGCTGCCAACATGTAAAAACTAGACATTTTCCTCACAGAACAGTGGAATTTACCCTGACATATTTTCCATAAGTGTAATGCCTGGCTTAAGACTCGCCCTCCTCTAGAGAGCGACTCTATACACAAGGGTGAAAGAGAAATGAGAAAAACAGGCATAATGGAGTGAAGTTGTGCTTCGGTGTAGGAACTGTTTGTGTGTTGCACTCTTTTTAGAGTTAAAGTCTCAGCCTCTTGAGAAACAGGGGAATGCAGGTCTCAATATAAATCATGATGTGTTCACCCATCCTCCATCCGACGTATTCCATTTTAAAGAGCCAAGAGATTTGAACACATCTGCAGTGGAAATTAAAATGGGGCGACTCGTCCAACTGTAATCCGTAGGTGTTTGGAAATTATTTGGGTCAGATCCAATAAAAAAAACAACAGTTCTAATATTCCCAGGAAATCAGACTTATTTTGGAAAGATACAGTAAGCACATGATGGAAGGAAATGTCAGAGAATGACACATAAACACATTTAACAAATGTTTTATTGATTGATTGCATTTAATGTCCTGGCTCTAGGATGGAAATTATATTTTGCCGTAAATAACATGTAATTAGATATTAGATCCAGGCCAGATATCTACCTGGTTTTCCAGAAGTAAAGCTGTGCAACTTAATGTTTTTATCAGATAAAGACACAAATTTAGCTTTTAGTTGTTCATTTAAGAAAGAAAAAATATTCCAATAAAGATCATATTTTGTATTCAATATCAGTGAGAAACAGCACAAATAAACATTTTACTTTTTTTAAAAAGTAATTTCCTCAGGCATCCAGCTGACATAAAACACAAACATACAAACTTTTACCCACGTATGTGAACACACATTGAATAAAATATTTACTTCTGATGTCTAGTTGAAATTCAGTGCAACAAAAAGTAAATTTTTTTGCATGTTTTGATTTGTACTGACATTTCACTTTATTAGAGAAAAACCTTCTGTTAGCATGATTTTGTTTGTACCACTTATCAGGAATAGTTACATCCCTCTCTGGTCTGAGGTCTCAGATCTTCTTTGCCAATGAACATTTTTTTAGAAATACAGTTAAATTGTTTGATATTAAGTATTGTGTTTTCTGTCATGTGGTGTTTTTATACTGATGCTGTACTTGTTGGGTTTGCAGAGTAGGTTGTTTTGTCCCTAAACAAGAATTTTTTGTGGTTGTCAGAAGGGTTCAGTTTGATGTATTTGTTACAGAGAACTGGGTTGTGGCAGTGATGTTGACCGACTGCGACTGTGAGATAGAACATACTGTGTCTGCACTAACACAGCACTTCCTGTGTGGGAAGAGGTCCCCTCAGACAGGGCTCACCAGCCTCGGCACGGCACAGCCACAGGCTTTTTACTCTGTCCGACACCCCACCCTCTACCCCCTTCCACCCCTTTTCATCACTTCTTTTTAACAACCCAGGAAATCTGAATAGTTGGAAACGTGTGTCTGAACCCGCGGCCTCCACCCAAATAGAGGTCCTCAGCTGTATGGTAATCAGGCCCAGCCATGAAAATGGCAGCGTTCTTTTCTCGCCAGAGCCCCAGCTTCCCTCCTCCTCCTCCGGACAAAGACTTGTTTGGACACCTGTTGAGAGCACAGCAAAGATTAGCGTAGCACTGAGGAAGGGGAGGGTCTCGGGGTAGCGGGGTTAACAGAGGCCAACAGTGACTGAGGATCACATTCCATAAGAAAAGGGGGAGATACCCTCCACCCTCTGTGACGCTTTCCCTGCCTCTCCTTGCTTCTCAGAAGGGAAATCAAATAGCTTGAGAACATGTGGTAAACCTCAGGAAGGAGGGACTTTGTGGTACAACACGGTGGGAGTTTCAGTTATGAATGTAGACATAAAAACAAGGAAATGTCCAAATGTGGAGTGGGTTTAGTTTGACATCTTTTGAAACAGAACACAGTCTCATTCTAGACATGAGAAAAAGTCAAGCTCTTAGTTGTGGTTACAGAGAGCTGGGCTGGAGAATGTCACAACAGTGAGCAGAGAGCATAATGTTACATAAACAAAGACAAATAAAGATGTTTTCATAATGTGTCTTTTTTTTTTTTAAACAGGTGTCTTTTATTTGCTTTTATTTTGTGTTTCCTACTCTTGGTTGTGCACTACAACAGACTACTGTGTGTAGATCACCAAAGCACCACCCAGTGTTTGGAAGGACAGATGTGAATGACTCATTAGACCCTGAACTTGTCCTGCACTCTGTTTACAAGAAAAAGCTTTTCATATGAATAGATAATCTCTACATGTACATGCTGTAAAAAAACATCTATATTTCATCCAAATTTCACAATATCTTAGTTTACATTCACTACTCAACATGTGAAAGCACTTCGACCTCTGTCAGAGGATAATTCTCTCTGAAAAGTGCCCGCCATGGCTGGAAGGTTATTCTTTCTGTTTAGAACCACTTTATGTTTAATTTTAGGCTCATAACAAGTCTCGCTCTCAAGTTTTGTTTCATGTACCATCTCCAGAGAATGTCTGCTTCCTTTCTTGACAATGTCCTTCCTGTCTGTGTTGCAGCAGGGTGGTGCCCACGCTGATGATGCTGCCAGTCTGAACAACAGCCACGGAGGCCTGCAGAGTGCCGGCTCCACATCCAGCGCAGAACTGAACCATCAAATGGAAACATTCAGAGGTGTGACGCCCCTCGCAGTTCTATGAACTCCATTATACGTCTATCATGACGCAATACGGCCATTTATCCGTTTATGTACGGTGTCTCACCTCTATATTTACAACAGGTCTTGCTTCAGGTCTGGTTGGCCAGGTGGCTGCCGCCCTGGAGCTGAAGATTGAGAAACAGGACAAAGATGATATGAATGATAACCTCTCCACCGATGACAAATCAGATGATGAGAGCGACAAAAGAGACATGAAGACACCTCGGGGAGGCACACGCACGAGGTACGAAGAACATGTCGATACACAATCCCAAAGGCGTATAATAATCTTTGGTTTAATTGATGATTTAGTTCAGTAAAATAATTAGTTGAACTGCAGTTTTTCTGAACTAGCTTAAATCTTTAGGATTGACTGTGTGGTTTTGGTCTTTAGCTTTGATGTTCTGGAGATGTAACACTACAGGTGGCACAGAAGGTCTTAGCAGCAGTAGAGACAATGTGTCACATCAGTGACATAAAATGACATAAAATCGAGCAAAATGTGCAAAATTATATTACAATGATTATTGTAATATATTGTATTGCATGATATATTACAGAATGATTCTTGAACTATCAAGGGGGTTACATGCTGATTTTTATGCAACTTAAACATTAACATGACTCAAAGTTTTACACCAGTGACGGATTGTCATCAGTGACAGATTTGTCACTGTGAAGAAGTGCGACAAAATGTTCATGATTGAGGTGCTGAATTTTCCTCATCAGCTCCACTCACAGAATCAGTCCTTGTCCTTTTAACAAGATACAGAGAGAAAAAGAAAGAAAGAAAATAACTTAAGCAAACATATTAACACTGATTTTAACCAGAAGGATGAAGGATGGTTACCGTCTCTTTGTTCTTGTTATTAATCTGTCAGCAACAAAAGGTTGAGACAGTTGAGACTGAAATATGAAGCCTCTCATCAAAAGTTAAACCAGTCTTATTTTATTTTGCATCTATTAATGCATTTAATTCATTTTGGTTATTTCAATTGACACAATTAATATTGATAATATGGTTTTACAAAGTATAGCTGTACTTAATAATGTACCTTTCACTTATAATAACGAGTTCACATAATTATAAATCAGTTGTTAATTATCAGCTGAGCCTGAATGCTACCATGACATTGTTTCAGAGAACAATAAGAACAGAAACAAAAAGAATAATTTAGTGTAGGCGGTTCATATCGAGGGAGGATCAGAAATCATAAATACAGTAATGTTATTTTTTCCTAGTAACTTGTTTGATTTTTGTGATTTCACTTTCTTTTTTGTTAATCATATTTTTACTTTGAGTCAGAGTGACAGTAACTTTTGTTTCTCTTCTACTACTTCTTTGTTTCTGAATCGTGCATTTACCTTTAAAACAGTTCTGTCTCCCACAGTATCACTGAAGATGAAGACCTGAATCCAGAGCAGAAGGCCGAGCGTGAGCGCGAGAGGAGGATGGCCAACAACGCCCGTGAACGCCTAAGGGTGCGAGACATCAACGAGGCCTTCAAGGAGCTGGGCCGCATGTGCCAGCTGCACCTGAAGAGTGAGAAGCCGCAGACTAAACTGCTCATCCTCCATCAGGCCGTGGCTGTCATACTCAGCTTGGAGCAGCAAGTTAGAGGTCAGTGTTGACGGCAGAAAGCTTTTTAATGTCACTGAAATGTCAAGATAATTTTACACCAAATAAATATTGATTTCTTGGTTGAAGTTCAATGTTGTTCATGATATGTAGGATTGTGTGTGTGTGTGTGTGTGTGTGTGTGTGTAACATGTGGAGTGCTGACAGTATACTGTTGATATGAATTGACTGTAATTTGGGTGAATTATAAAGAACAGAAAAAAGTACAGCAGAGAAACTGCTTGGAAGCTGTTCATATAAATTGTGGTGATACACTGGCTGATGACATTCTCGTTTACTGTCATGAAAATGCTTCATCCAATCAGAAATGCTGGATTGTCATTTTGCTTTTTATTTCATGACGTAGTACAATAAAAAGGAACTGAACAGATCAAGGCTGTCATTGGTTTTGTTCACAGAAATAAGAGAAAGTGTCTCAAGTGTTTCCTATCTGTCTGAACCAACAGAGCGGAATCTGAACCCCAAAGCAGCCTGCCTTAAGAGAAGGGAGGAGGAAAAAGTGTCTGGGGGCTCCGGTGAAGCCCAACAAGGCCACACAGGGGTCCATACAGGCCTGACTGACACATCCAACCCCATGGGCCACCTCTGAGTAGACGACAGGTACACACACCTCCAGGGATACTGACCATTATTGTCCTTATCAATTAAAAATTTGAGGATTATTTTCTCAATTATTTGTTTGGTTTATGAAAATGGAGAAAAATGTCCAGCACAATTTCCTAAATTCCATGGTGTCGGCTTTAAATTACAGCCCAGAACCCAAAGATATTCTGTTTACAGTGAAATAAAACAACAATAAATGGCAGCAGATCTTCACACTGGAGATGCTAGAATAGAATTAGGTAATATTTGGGATTTTTGATTGATAAATGACTTAATTAATTCATCAATTATCAAAATAGTTTCTGATTAATTTTCTGTTGATAGACCAATGGATTAATCAATTAATTCTTTCAGCTTTACCTACCTCCATGGAATGATTTTCTTTAAGAATGTAAAGAAGTGGCAAACACTTTAAAATGAATCATTTGTTATAATCTTGAACTGAAAATATAGATTTTATATAGAATTTAATATCAAATTTGTCTTGTATCTTGTGTGATTATCAATCTGCACCTCTAATCGGTATATTTCTCTCTTCCTCTCTCCAGATCAAAGTGATCCCAGATCATTTCTGTCCCGTTTGAGTCAGTGACCTTGCTTCCCAGTGACAGACAGGACTCACAGTTTGTGTCACCAATTGGAGGAGACAGACCACTTGAAGCGAAACCACGAGACTAACACAATCCAATCCTAAGATTGAAGAGGAGCATCGGCATCCAGCTCTCTGTGACCAGTTTCCATCTGCAAATTTCTCCCCCACAAAGAAAACCCTTCAGCACATATCACTGTCTGCAAGAAGTGTGTTGCTTCTGAACAATCAGAGACTTCGCAATCTCCTCCAACTGTATGTGGAAATTGCCTCGTGCCTAAACTGAATTGACGAATGCATTGTAACAGCGATTGTTTTTTGTTTGTCTGTTTCTTTTTTTTTCTATTTATTATGTTATTGAGCTATAAAATGTATGTCTAAAGGGAAAGTTAAGCAATTTCAAAGAGAAGTATGCAGCTTTTCAGTCAATCTATAGTTTGCCAGTGTCACCGTTAAAACTGAGCACTCCACCCTGGTAAATCTATGGCGAGTCCAAGATGAGGGGAAAAACATTTGGGCACTGAGAAGGTAAGATTGAGATTCATTTATTGGCCAGTTTAGAAAGATATTTATACCCAACTGAAAATTAGCATTAGCTGTTAGAACTGAAGACTAAAGTTCCCCATTTAAAAAAAAGAGGATATATTATTTATATTTATATTTTATTAATTCTGCCACTGGCCACATCTGTAACCAAAACTACCTATTTTTGTTTTGTGTGTAGTTTAGATCCGTTTCTGTGCTACTGACCAGCAGAATAATAGGCCCGACTATATTAGCGTCAACAATAATGTCTACAAAGGTGACAGACGAATGGCAAACTCTAGTTTTACTGAAAGCTCCAATTCAGTTGTGTTTTGTTTTTTTTTTTTTCTCCTCGGTAGTGAGCAGTGAAAATACAGAGAGCAAACTATTTGCAAACCTTAGCATTCCCTGCATAATTTTAGTGTCTTAACTAAAGGAAAAAAGGGGACTTCATTGCCCTTCGGCTCCTTTGCCATATAGTGTTAAATGTAAGCAGTGACATATTTTTGCAGATTCTTGTCTTCGTTTAGCCTGAAAGTTACAAGCTCCTGACGTCAGCACAGAAGTGACTTGTTTGTTTTTTTTTTCACATTTCCCGCCACCAGCTAATCAGAGATTGCTTAATGAAGTAGTTAAAAAAAAAAAAAAAATTAAAAAAAAAAAGAAAAAACGACGACCACACTTTCTCCTGGCCTGATGAACATATCACTTCATTTTCTTTCTGTTAATATCTCAAGACATCAAATTTCAAAAAGCAGTTATTCTGAGTAATGTTTTGTTATGCTTATTTGTGTTGTAACAAGTCATTTCTTTAGGCTTCCAGCATATTATGTCCAGTTTCAAATAGCAGAGAGGTCTTCTAAGTTATTTTCAATCATGTTTTGATATAATCCATACAATAAGCCAGACTAGATTTTTCATGGATTTAGCTGAATATCAAAAATAGTCGGTTTCATAGGACTGTAGCACAGTAATGAACAAAAGCAGTTTACAGGATTTTCTTTTATGTTTCAAGACATTGGTCATGGCTTTATTTTATTTTTTTTGTTTTTGTTTTCCCTATCAGTGTGCATGCTTTACATTTCTCCTTTATGAAGTCTTTGGTCTTTTGGCTTTATATTCCATTTATTTCTTTGTATATTGTCTTCTATCATTATCTACACCTTAAACAAGGCTGCCACATTCAGAATGAGTATTCTGTACAAAAAAAAGGGACTTAAATTACAAATAAAGGATGCCACATCAATAAAAAAGAGTTTACAATATGAATTTAACAACTTTGTTTTAGTTTTTGAAACACTTAATTTTTTGTGTATTCTCTGTCTGAATGTGGCCTTGTTCTTCATTTCAGTATTCATGTTGGCAGACTTTGATTGAGGGTATAATGTTTGTCATTTCCTGCTCTCTCTCCTTCATTTTTTTTTTTTTCCTGTTCTTCCTATATTTCTTTGCTCCTCTGTTTGCCAAGTTAGACTTTGCTGTATTCCGAGATGCTTTCCCTTGTATAATATATGAAAAAAGAAAATCAAAAGGAAAAAAAAAAAAACATTTGGCTTATTTTTCACTGTAGTTAGTCTTTTATACAATAATACTGTAAGAATATTTCTTGAATTCTAAATATTACTCTTTCTAGATTTTTGAAAGCAAAAGTTTTGAGTAAAAAGTTTCTTACTTTATTTTACTATATTAGATAGTAAAATGTACGGTTATTTACCATAACCTGTCCATTATTACCAGAAATTTCAAAAGGCATCTTAAGAACATAGCTGAATTGTCGCTCGTAGTCTAGTTCTTCAAAAGGCTTCGTACGAGCTCAAGATTCCTAAAAGTGCGACCTCCATCTTATTCTTCAGTCTCCGTTGTTGATTGATAAAAGATTTGTGTCAAATGAAAAAGGTATTGTCGATGCACATCAAAAAAAAAAAAAAAAAAGAATACGGCAACGAGAATTTGAATTTTCTGTCTTTTTTCAACAGAAAAACACAATGTATATAACATTTATGTTGCAATAAATGTGCCATCTTTTTTTAAACTCAATTGTATGTGCGTTTATTTCTCTCACAGAACAAACACATCTGTTTACATTTCTGTTTCTTCTCCATGTTTACATTTTCTCCTCTCCATGAAGTTTTATTTTATGAAAAGGTGCAGGAAAGGTTAGGTTGGATAAACTCAGAAACACAAGGGTTAATTTAGTTCAATCTTTTTTTTTTGTTTTTTTTTTTTGTTTTGTTTAGTCAGCTCTACAGTGGATTTAGGCCAAATGAGTGTTTTATAGTATGTAACTCATTTTGAAAATAATACCAGTGGACCATTGTAGTCTGTATGAAAAGTACTATGAATATATGTTTCTATTTTTAATAAAGTGTGATAGCAGCGTACTGTACATGTGCTGTGGTCCTACTTTTTTTTGACAGATTTTACATGAAAGAAAAAGAGCTAGAAAGGTTCTGTATGAAACTATTCCAGCAAAAAAGAAAATGCATGAATGTGGAAAAATCAACGTTTGGAATGAACTTATTTTATCTTTGAATATATTAATGTAACGTGAATTAATATCTTTTCCTGGGGGTATAATCTTTTTTCATTTTTTTTTCTTTGTTCTTGATTGGCATGCATCATGTAAGAAAAATAAATAAATAAATAAAAATGGACTAACTATAAAAAGAGATAGCAGGAATGCAATTGTGAGAGTAAAAACCCAGACTGTTTCCTATTAAATGTTTGTGGTGGAAGCAGCCTCCTGTTAACTGCAGTATTCAATCTGCTACTTGTGCTGTGACTGGATCTCAAAGGCGTTGTTAAAACGCTGCTCTAACCCTGGATGACTGTTGCGCTGTAAATCTCAGATACAGTACATCTGCATGGAATTATCTCCGTACAGATGAGAGCACTCATCACGTCCTGAGAGGTCTGATCCCACTTGAGCTTTCTGACAGAGGTGACACTGCTGAGGAAAACTGCTGACTGCTGCTCACTCTGTGGTGAGCTCAGTGATGCAACGTAAATCATGACTGTCAGATTTCAATATTTTCTGCAGGGACGAAGCGAGCATGTGATGGTGGGTGTTCATGTTTTCTGTAGGAGTATGAGACCACCATGTCTGAAGGCTGACTTCCTGTCATGGCTGCTGGGCCAGCTAACAGAAAGTCCTTGGCTTGCATCCTTGAAGCCTGCTGCTCCTCCTGCTCTGAACACTCAGATCATCCGCCTTTCTGCTCAGACGCGCTGTACGACACATGCTGCTTTTCTTCTTTCCACTGTTTCAGTTTCACTGTTACAGTTCTGTTTCAGTTTCTAACCTCAGATATTCAAGAATCAATGCTTAATTGCCATTTCAATATACTGGAGTTGATTGGTATTTGCTTTGGTAAGCTCACATAAAACAAAAACCTCGGGACATCACACACAATAACTACACTGAGACATAACATAAAATGACCACAGTCGACGATAAAAGCTTCATGCAAAAAAAGAATAATAAATAACTAAACAATCGTTCCCATGGCGATGCTGCCAGCACCACAAACCAACAATAACATACTGTATACCACTGAATACAAACCAATACAGTGTCTTATGGACAAAAGTCAGCAGCACATTGGTATTATAGGATGCAAACAGTCTTTGGGTAACACTGTTAGCTCTAATACTTCTCAGTCTTTTAAAAAGATTTAGTTAGTGAGGTGAGAGGAGTCTTGATGAATCTTCTGCCCCTTTTTCTGGTGTGGTGTATGTGCATATATATATATATATATATATATACAATATATGGTGTAAATATCAGTATGACCTATGATGTTTAATGCAGTTTGAGCAGTTGTTTTGAGCTAAGGTGCAGTTATTCTGGAGGTGAGGATGCTCCCCATACAGTAAAACTGCACCATACCTTCCTGTGATATGAAAACATTATTTTTTATCTTCAGTCATTCCTGAGCTTTCTTCAGTGATGTTGTAGTGATGACCTCCCACTTTAAAGACAAGAATATTGTTACACTCAAGAAACTGTCTTTCTGCACCTGCTGAATGTCCTGAGAATGATCTCTCATTTTTGAAAGGTGTCTCATCAGACCCTCTCCTGCAAATTAACAGACTGAGATATACAGTAATTTCTTCATCAAATTGTCTTCAGTGGTGGCTTTTTTTATCTGTCAAATTGGTAGAGAGCTAATTCAATTCACAGTAAATGCTTCCGTGTGTCTCCTGTCAGAAATCACAACGGTGTAAAAAACAAAATCAAGTGAGCTACCTACAGTATTCTGTGTGAGTGATGCTGTGACATCTCTGCTACATGTCAGTTAGGTTGAGTTGCCTCTGGAAAGCCTGCAGTCATTCTTATAATCAGGATAAGACTGAGCTGTGCACCGAGCATGCCCAGAGGACCCAGCTGTGGCACCTCAGCGGAGAACAGAGCTCCCATTGTGTGCTGCTGTAACCCAACACAGTGGCACAGAGCTCAGATTAATGGCTGTGGTGCAGCGCGGTCTCTCTGCGGACACAAATATAAACAGTGGGACACTACAAATGCACAGGGGGCAGCTGGGCCTCCAGTTCAATGAAGTTTGTGATGCAGTGTTGATGTTTATGAAAAGAACTTTGAATTTATGATTTCTTCAAAATCTGTGTGAGAGTGAGCATCACTTGTCTTTTTTCCCCCTGTCATTGGACACATGGAGCAAAAACCAGCCTGAGATTATGAAATGAGTGAAATGTTATTCGTGATGGTGAAGTTACTTATATTGGTTATTTTTATCCAGTCTGATTTGAAGTATCACACACTGAATGATCATAAAAAATAGACTGTACATTGCATTGTAATTCAATGCAGCATCCTTGTAATAAAAACTGGATTATTGTTGACAAAGGTCTCTGAGTAGAGCTGTCATTGCTTGGACTACTATCTACTCCTTTTCATTGATCAAAAGAAGCCAAAGCTCTCAAGTTTAAGTTTTCAGTTTAAAGCAGATGTGTGAAAACTCTGGCTAAAATGTCTGATACCTGAACAAAGAATAATTGAATAAGATAACAAGACAATCTGTGCCAGCTTTCAATGCTTTAATAGTACTACTAGGATCATATTTTGGTCACTACCAAAAAAAGCATCAAGGTTCAATACTCACACATCTCTCAACAGTTCTGGGAGGTGTTTCTAATATTTTGTCCACCTCATATTCATATATTATTATCATTATTCATTACTATTAAGCGTTATTTATTCAGGAACTCTCACTGAGATCAAAATCTGTTTTGCACCAGAAACCTGAGAACAGGTTACATATCCACAGGGTCACAATCATTCACATCACAATCACAAAACAACCATCAGACACACTACTTAAAACAAACATTGTGAAAAATATCAGCTAGTAAAACTTTAAAGTCTCTCAGAGGAACAAGTGTCTCTAACTTCAAGCTGTATTGAGGAGCAAAACTATTAGAAACACCTTATAATATAATATTATGACATTTAATACAACAGCACAAAGTACAAGCAACACATTTACCACAGAGTAGAATCAACACCTCTTGAAGACTGTTAACTGGTTTTATAAACACACGTATGGCAGCACTGATGGACTTCATCACACTGTTCAGGTCTTTCGAGATGAATTGCAGATTACTGTTTTTACCATTTATCAATTTCCTAATAACTTTTTTTATAATATATGTACAGTATATGTATATGTTTATGTGCATTTAAAGATGCTGTTAGAACTGAATATCAATAAATATTTGTACCATGTGACATTTTGTATGTATTTATGTGTTTGGATATTTAACAGAACTGCAGGTCTACAACTGCTACTATCCCAGATATTATTTATCACTGCTCAGCGTTGTTTGCTTAGTCCTGCACCAACTCTCATACCACAGACATTTCACAGAAATAACTCTCCAGAATATTACCCACAACATTTTTTCATCCCACTCAGCATAATAATTGCCTCATGCTGTGTTTGAATGTAGTAATACTGGACTTTCTCTGTATCCCTGTGCGCCAGACAAGATGCTGAAGATGCTGTTTGTACAGTGATGCGTTTACTGTCATGTCTATTGGGAGTTACATGCCTGCACAGGGTCTCATTAACTAACTGCGTTCAGGTCAGCTTACGATCCACTAGATGACGCTCTCGGTTTTTAAAGACATGCGGCTGCAAATTGCATGTATGCAAACAGCAAATAATTTAACTTCCAGCAAAATTGTAATCTAGGCACATTGAAATCACTAGTTTATGAAATAAATTATAATTGCTTTCTGAACTAACAGTGCGTAACTTGTTTCAATCACCGAATATTCCTGAAATACTGAAATAAGAGTGTTTTTGGGGGGCATATTTCTATAATGTCTCTGTAAGGATATATTAGTATTACTATTTACCCATGTAGTCATTTTCTCATAGCATATTAGTGAGTCATACCTCATCATGTCATGAACTTTATATTTGTGATACGGAGAGTAAATTGATTTTTCTGTAGGCCTGTTGGTTTATAATGAAAAGTGTAGCTCATATGTGAGTTTTACAATGAGGTTAAATGTAAATTAATTAACAGAGTTAATTGTCAGACTCCACTTCTAACTCAAAAACTTTGTGTCCCGCTGGTTCTGTACCCTCTCAGAGCCCTGTTGATGGATCCAGCTGGATTGAGCCGACCCGAGGTCAGTTTAGGAACGAGTCCCCGCACCGCTTCAGGGAGCGTTTGGGCTGTGAAGTCTGTTCCTGGGTCAGCCGGCTGCTTTTGGGGTGGGTGGGCGGGTTTGTGCGTTTGATTCAGGAGGCGGAGCGGGCCGGAGGGTCGGGCGTCCTCCTGATTCTCTCTCTGTTAGAAAACAGCACAGGACTAAATAAGTTAGAAAACTGTTTTGTGGGCGCTTTGCTCAACCGCTTATCTTTTTAAAAACTACGTTATTAATCTGCGATAACTGACCAAGAGACAGAAAAACGACGCACTGGTGAGTAAACTAACGTTAGCTAACAGTTTTCATTGTAGCTGTTCAGTGTTGTGGGAGCGTTAACAGCCGTTGAACTCAACAAGACGGGAAAAAAACAGTATTTAACATCAAAAATGACAATCAAATGTGCTGTTAACTCGATTTAAATCGAGTCACTTAATGAATTGAGAAAGTTATGAAGGAAATCTCACGTTTTAAAGCAGCTAAATCTCAGGCTGATGGTGTGTTTGATGCCACCTGTTGCACTGAGCTGCGATGTGAAATGTCTACAAACTGCTGCTGTTCAATTCACTTCAGCTACTTTCACATGTTACTGCACAGCTCTGTTTGTCAGTTTTAATCAGCATATTTGAGACAGGATTTAATTTGTGTTTACAGTTTCTCTTGTATGCTTACATTTAGTCCAATAGTGAACTCCCATTACTTTATCATATTTTCCCACAGTGTAAATCCCTGCTGGATTTAGTGACTTGGCCAGTTCACCTCTTACATTCACTCTTTCAAGGTGCTCTTTACTGATTTCTTTAGTGGTCATGTGAGTCACTGTGGCTCAGTCAGTATCAGGACCTCTATTTGACACAGAAAACTAACCAGTTCACATGAGGAGATAAAAATCTGCTTTGTTAAATCTTTGCAGAGTCTCCCCTCTGCACAGATCAAAGCCAGGAGCTTGACATCCTAACCTGTGCTCAGAGCTGACCTCTGCTCTGCAGCACAGGGGTCAGTGAAGGCAGCACAGGGACAGTGGGCCACCTCTGGAGGGTTTCCTCTTTTGCAGTGAAAAATACAATGGCAGGAAAAAAAAAGTTGCACATTTGTTGGAGCCCTTGTGTCTCAGATACATGTGACACTAAGCATGAAAGAGTCCATTGTGTCGTCTTTAGCTTTAATCTGTCCTCGACAGTACTCTTCCTCCTGGACAGGACACTTTGCGTAGGCTTTCTTCTTTCCTACCTCCTGTGCAGACTGCAGAGTGTGAAGCTGGCTATTTCTGACTAATTGCAGCACCAGGATCAACCAGTCTCTGCACTCATTGGGTTGTGGAAACCAACCTGAATTGAGTTATTCTCATGCGGTGCTGAGAGTGGGCGAAATTTATAATATCTAGGGTTTCATTGACGAGGTGAACCACCTCAGCTGAAACAAATCTACCTCCGCTAACATCATGTAAAGTTAATACACCTTCATGAAGCAGAGGTGCTAATTCATACAGAAAATGTCATATAATTATTGAGTGTTGCTATTGCTTAGGCCTTAATTTACTGACTAAATTGATTAAGTAATTGAGACAAGATTTGTCAAGATCTGAGTGGCGTGCCACCTCTGCTGCTCAGTTTCCTTGGGGAAACCCTGAAATCCACCTACCTCCTGGTATCAAATTATACTCCAATTTAGTACATTTCTTGGAAAAGCTATTGAGAAACTGATAAAAGTAATTAGACAGTCTGTTTTGGCTAATCCAGTATATTATTTATCTGACAAATTAAGAAGATATAAATTTTGCAGCATTTCCCACAATGGCTTCATACAATCAGATATTAAAGTAATAGTTACCATGACAGACACAGCGTGGAAAATGGTAAATGTCGTCCTATCACCCAGCCCAACATGGTGCCCTTTTTTTTTTTTTTTCAAAGGGTGTTGGTTGTCCATAGGTCTGTCTTCACCTAATGTGATATATCCTGTTTTGGCCTTTGTTGTCAGTCTTATCAGTGTCCTTCTTCCAGGCTCATCTCAGTCTGTCTTTATACGGTTACACCAGGTAGAATAGGACATTATCAGCAGACAAACAGGAACCTGTTGAAAGCCCATTGTCCAGAGTAACACACGGTGGCTGCTGATGGCTTTGTCTTCACCGGCTTCCCAGGCATAAATATGTCTGAAGAACACTGAGCAGCTTACTTTAATATTTGTGCCCAGTCTGATATTTATTGCCAGCTACGTTCTCACGATGGTGCTGCAAATGTGTCAACTTTGACAACCCGGCAATTATTGTAAATGTGACAAAGTTGATCCGTATTAGGGTTTGTTGCCCTCTTTAGCTAGGCATTTCCCATGAGTGGGGGCTGCAAATTACAATGTCATTTACAAGGATCCACTGTGCCTTTGAATACAAACACACAGATACACACACACACACACACACAGACAGGTTATGTAGAGATGACAGAGCTTCGTCATTATTCCCCTAGTGACTCACGTTGGAGTGTTATTATTCTGTTAATACTTTTAACTGGTTTAACCTATATTCTTTACCACACACAGTAAACAATCATTTTGTTATACCATACCTGTTAGTCACTCACCTGTGAGGCCTTTCTAAACACTACCTGGTAGTATTTGCTGTTAAAAAAGAATGTGGCTCACAATGAGTCATATTTTTCAAATCCTCCATGGAGAGATAGCAGCACATTAAGAATGCAAAACAAAAGAAGAAAACGAAAGAGGATGACATGATTAAATACAGCATGACTCTAATGTTTCATTAGTGACTGAGTGTGAAACTGGGAAACATTTGTTGATATTATTGAATTATGTTGTGTCTCATTTCTGACTTATACAGCCTGTCTAAATATTTGCTTACAGAGGTGGGCCACCTGATCCAGGGAGAGGGAGTTATTTTCCTTCTGCATTCCTGATGGAGTCGTACAGAGTGACTGGCGTTCCTAACAGTGGACCACAGCGGGGCTTCATTCAACCATCTCGCTCCTCCAGGCCCCACAGTAATGGAGCTGGTACATATGGTCTCAGCATCCGAGTCCAGGGTATAGATGGACACCCCTACGTAGTTCTGAACAACCAGGACAGGGGTCCTCAATCTTATATCCACTCCGACAGCAATGGGTACATTGACACAGAAGGCTCTTTTATTGAGAACTACCAGGAGTATGATTTCAGAGGAAGCAAGGAGGCTGGATCCAACAGCCCCTTCATGGAGTACAGGTCTCAGAAGATGTTGCATCCTACTGACCCCCAAAATGGCGTTACAGATTCACAAGGAAAGAAACCGTCCACGCTTCTGAACTTTCAGAAGCATCCCGAGTTACTGCAACCATATGATCCAGAGACCAACTCCTTGAACCTTGAAGGGTTTCACAGTCTACCCTCAAGGCCTTTGTCTCTGGCTGAGACTGGAAACAAAACCCAGAGTTCCTCATCCTCATCAAAAGTGTCTGCTCCGTCCCATGTCAGGTCATCAAGCCTGGACCAGAATAAAGCCCCTGCACAGCCGGACAAAAGGCATCCTCCCTCCCAGAGCCTGACCGAGACCACTCTTCCTAAGCCCAAGTCTCAGCCTCAGTCTTTGCCTCCAGCCCAGCCCACTCAGCCTCAGACCAAGCCACAACCACAAGTGGCTCAGCCGCAGTCCAAACCACGCCTCACGAACCTGAATCCACCTCAGTCCAAGACGACCTCTAAAACTCAGCCTCCCTACCAACCAGTGCCATCAGCCCAGCCTCAACCCTCCACTGTGTCAAGTCCCACAAGTGAGCAGAGCAAGATCCCATGCAGATCCCCCAGTTCCATGAGCAGTGCCAACTCCAGCCTCGAGCGCACCCGCCGTGAGCCCGATGTCCTTCCTCTACGGAGGACTGACTCCAGCGGACCTGTTCTTCAGTCCTCTTCTCGTTCCCGCCACTCCTCCTCATCTTCCACCTCGAAGGCCCTGCTGGATGAACAGATGGAGGCCCTGTACGCCGACACCATCAACCGCCATGAGAACCGGCGCTACATCCCTTTCCTCCCCGGTTCGGGCAGGGACATCGACACAGGCTCCATCCCTGGAGTGGATGAGCTCATTGAGAAGTTTGACGGCAAAGATGGCAGCCACCAGCGGAGGGGCAGGGCTGGGCGCAGAAACAGGATCAATCCAGAGGACAGGAAGCGCTCACGCAGTGTGGATAGTGCCCTCGGCCTGCGAGAAGGCTCTAGCTACTTAGATGAGTTTAGCTGCCACCGGGGCACATCAATGGAGCATGTCCTGCGGCCCTCACAGCTACGACAGCAGAAGACAGCCGGCAGTCAAGACTCCTGGCTCGCGGATGGAGATGGTAGGGTCGACTCAAGGGCTCCATCTCATGTCACCAGCGCGCCCGGCTCCCCACAAAGCACCATCTCTAAAGGTGTCGGCTACATCCAGGGATACAAAAAGCCACCGACTCGCTCCTCTTCTCTGCCATTCAAGAGTAAAGAGAGTGAGGACAGCGCCTCTTCATCGCTGTCAACGTCACTATCAAAACCCTCTTCCAGTGCAGACAAAAAGGCCAGTACAGAGGCAGATGTACAGGTAAAAAAAAAAACGAGATCTGTGCTGCATCCACTTTTAAGTAGCATTATGGTTGGATGTGACTTTGACAACCTTTAATTTCTTTGACTTAATTGGCGGCTTTTCATTTAAAACACCAGTACATTGTCCAACAGCCTTTATGAGTGATGGAAAGAAAACTGCTTTTTGCTTTACTATCTCTCTCATAAAATTATCTCTCTCTCTCATTTCTTTTCATATCAAGGCAACACCTGATCTTCTGAAAGGTCAGCAGGAGCTTTCACAACAAACACATGAAGAGACGGCAAAACAAATTTTGTTTAATTACCTCAAGGATGGGTGAGTTATTACCATTTGACCTCTCTAATCTTTTTGTAGTTGATGTTCTTATGAATATTCATAGATTTTTGATTAAAATGTGTTATTAAAGGATTATATCCTTGGCTGACTTATGACTTGAGCATATTGTTCTCGCCAAAGCCTACATCCAACATGTTGCACCATAGGTTAATGCATCACAAAGGAAGAAAGTGTGCTGTGGGAGAGCATAAATGGTTTTTATCAGGGCTGGACTGTTTGTGATAAAAGTGAAGGAATGTGCTCTTCTTACCCTCCCATCCAGGCTGCGAATGATCCAGCTGTCTGGAGTTTGTTTTCTTGCAGAATCCCACTTTCTCTCGCCACTTTGTCTTTGCTGCACTGTGTGAAACGAGGGCAAAACCTTCTGGTTGTTTCTGAAATCAGACACTGACTGACAGTCAATGAAAGGCATGCAGGGTTAATAGGTTAAATGGAGTAAACGGAGGCAAATATGAGGGTTTAAGTGTTCTTTACAGCCGATTCGTTATTTAGCCAATGTCAGGAATTATTTAACAGACCATCGCCTGCAGCATGTTGCCTTATTTGTTACACTGACAAACAGTTTGTAGGTTCCTACAGTTCTTGCATGTACTGCAGACTTGGGGATTGTAGAAGGAGAACAGGAAACTGTTTGGGTGTGTCGGGCCACAGGTCAGGAGTCACAGGACAAAGGAAAGGAAACACAGATGGAAGTGCTGGGGCTGAAACTGAGCTACATTCCCGAGGCCCAGAAGACAAACATTCACCAACAGGGGTTATAAAGGTTTAATGAAAATCATCTGTATGAGGAGAAGGGACGTTGGGAGGCTGTTTTCTGTGTCGGCCTTGTGATTTATTGAAATGATATATTTCTGTTGTCATGTGAAAATGGTGCAACATTAGTTTGGTTGGTTCTGATGTTTTCACTTCAACTGAAGGATTTTTTTTTGATGTTATGTGTGTTGAGAAAATCCTCCCATCTTTGGCTTTCAAAAGTCTGTCGATAAACTCAGAAATGCTTGTTCAACGCCAGAGACGAAGCTGCTTTTCTTGGTGCTCTGGAAAAGTTTAGGTTTTGGAAATGTAAGGTTTTTACTGACCAGAACAATACTGTAATTTACTATCCCATAAATTATGTCACAACGAACGGGCTTGAGGAACAAAAATTGTGTGGTGTGGGTGTATATGTGACCAAATTCTGTGAATCCGGACTTATTTAAAAATCATAAAAATATACATAAATATGCAGTTTTGTTTGAATTATTATCCATATGAATAAAACTACAGCTCAACTGCAAATGTTTACTATATCATATCACTTATATCATATTATCTGAATGCGAGATAAGGAGTAGGCAATCCATAACATGTTTAAGTTGTTTACATTTGAAACCATTGGGAATTTCTTAACCCTCACATGGCTGCTGATACATTTGTAGCTCTGGTTCCTGCTAATTTTACCCGGTGATGAAATGGGGCTCTGTAGCAATCCCATTCTTCAGCCCATTCTTCCGCTTATGTGCCTCATATGTTAGTTGGTGGGTGTAATGAAGCCGTTTGTGCTCTGAGGTGACACATCAAAGCAGTATGATCCCTCCTGACCCTTTCTAAGCTGGGAATGAGTTACTCTGTTCTAAGATCTTTGTTCAACAGTCAGGAATTAATTCCTGATCCCCAAAACACTGAGAAACATTTTTTTTAACCTTTTATAACCAGAGTCTGTTACCTTACCTGTGTGTTTCTTTGTCTGCAGAAACAACGATAACGATGAAACAACTAAGAGGAAGGTCAACCTCGTCTTTGAGAAGATTCAGACCTTGAAGTCTCGGGCCACAGGGAGTGCACAAGGCGACAACAAAGTGAGACATTGTTATAATATTGTAATTGTGCTTCACAAACAGTTAAAGGTCCCATGAAACTGTATTGTTGTGTGTTGTGTCCACTTGCATATTTCTCTGCTGTGAAGAGTGAAGTTGGTGCACATTACAGCTTCTAGTCTGTGTAACTAACTAGTTTGTTCTAACGTGAATTTTCAAATCAAACGTTAAATTTTGCCTTAACATCATGTTTGATTGAAATGATCTCAAAGCCATTTTATGGGACCTTTTTGAAGCTGTGAGCATATTATTTCTAGCTCTGAGTCTTTAGCTGTCTTTGCATAGCAGGCACTGTCAGCTATTGAATATTTAAACTTAAGATAAACAAAAAAGCTGTTCAGACGTTGATTTTGTATTTTTATTCATAATGTATCTATAACATTATAACGTTATAACCCATTCATCTATGTTCTGCTGTCAGTCCTCGGGCCTCACTGCACAGACCAAAGCCCTGCAGGAGCAGAACGCTGAGTTGGAGAAAGAAATGACCGAACTGAAAAGACAGCTTGAGGAACAAAGCACGGTAACAGTCTCACTACTGAGCTTCTGACTCCAGCCTGATTGTTTTTTTAGCATGTTTATTACTGAACTTGTTGTTTGAGACTACCCTTTAATTAAAGGTTTGGTTGGAAAGGAGATTTAAGGGATTACTGTTCAACTTGTTAAATTTTAAGATATTTTGGGATCTGTTAGATATATAATTGACTAAGTTTAGCACAAAGGCGCATTTTCATGATAAAATAATAGAATAAAGTACTACAGGTTACATCTTGACTTCTTGAAAACCCGTTGCTGCTGTAGTGTTTGAGTGTTCTGCTATAATACATACAAAAAGCTATTGTTTGCAGTACAAGTTAAATTAAAACTGGGTCAGTGTCAGGAATTTTTATTTAGCAATGATCCTCTCAATCCAAACACCAAAAGCGTAATGCGGGAGAAGATTAAATGTGTTTTTCTGCACGGAAATGTCTTCATTGACATTTGTGTGCTTTACCATCAGAAGAATCAGGCTGACAAGAAGGCGGCTGCAGGTTTGAAAGAGCAGCAGGAGGAGCTGGAGCGGAGTGCAGAGGAGTGCAAACGTCTGAAGGAAAAACTGGCCAAAACAGAAGCCGAGCTTCAGACCACCGTCGAAGAGTAAGTGCAGAGTAAAGATGCTGATAATAATGAACAGCGTAGATTCATCAACCTGCTTCGTTTAATTTAGAATTTCCAGGATGTTTCGTCATTGCCAATGCCAGCATTTTTATGTCTGTTACTTAAAGTGAGATGCACATGTGGTACAAGGTGGAAAACACAATTGCAGACACCTAGGTTCAGTTCTCGGTAGTGTTACTCTACCTCCATCTTGTTTGTAAGCTCCAACACATTTGGCAGTGTATGTAGTAGGAAGCTGGTGATGAATCATGTTCTTGTTGCTGCACTATTGGCTTCTACTTGTTTGTTGGGGCTCCTGCACTGAGGGAGGTGGGAACTAGGAGGAACAGCATGAACTTCATCCTCCTGGTGAAGGTAGGTCCTTGTTGGAAGGTGTAAAAAAAAAAAAAAAAAAAAAGCAGCAGTGTATATGAAGAGCTACGTGGCTTTTAACTCCTCCCTCAGGTCATATAATAATAAATAATAATAATTAGCTTGATGTGTTCATTATCAGCTGTGGTGTTGCATTGAAAGTTGCTTTGTCCTCAACATTTTCATGTGCTATGACACTGATACCAGCATTGGATGTCTGCTGATGAAACCGCTCAGATTGCTGATAGTTACAGCCCTTTCTATTTGGTTGATCTTTCTCCCTCCATATCATTATGTCCCTGGTAACTGATTTACTAATTATCCGTGCAGCTCCATTGTCTCCAGTTCACATATTATACAGCCATTATTTTACTGAGCTCAGTCTGGTGTTCGCAGTCCTTCAAGTGCAGAGTGTTGCCGTTATTCATAGCTTGCTGGTTGTGTTTTTGGAGGAAAATGTTGACCTTTAGTTTTTGTACTTGAAGGGAGATTTCGGAGGATTTTCACTCTTTGAACTCTTATTTCTTCCTCATTCTCTGTTCGGTCTTTGTTGTCAGTTTCTTTTTTATCTTCTTTTTGGATCTTTCATTTGTCAAAGTTAATAGAACATCATATTTCCTTCTCAGGATGAACAGCCTTTGAGAAACATGTGGTTGAACTAGATGCACTCGTTGTAGGGTGGTTTGTTTGAGTGAGCCTCACGTCACTTATCACCCTCCCGTCAGTGTTACAGCATTGGGGCAGTTTGGACATTATTGGTTTGCCAGCCTTCAGGTATTGGTTTTAACCTCTGTGCTCTGTAGCCCACATATTCAGACCCTGCACAGGTGCTGCCGTTTGTATGTGTGAATTAAGATGCAGGTGGATGAGTGCATATGTGCATATACGTGTGAACTTACAGCGTGTCGAGAACCTGCTCTGTGTTGTGACGTGTTGTGTGGTCTGTCAGGCTGTTCCAGGTGAAGATGGAGAGGGAGCAATATCAGACACAGATCAGAGACCTGCAGGACCAGCTGTCAGAGATGCACGATGAGCTCGACTCGGCCAAGAAGTCAGCTGCTGATGGAGAGAAAGACATCATTATGGCGGTAAAGCACAGTGTTCACTCACACACTACAGAAGAAAGAAATTATTGACTTTTTTTTTTTTGCTCAAACCCTCTAAGCTCGTATAACATGTGGCTGATGGCAACTGGTTTGTTTTCACTTCTTGCTGGTAGCCTTTCTGCTCACTATAACTGTATTACCATGAAAGAAATATATTCTTCTTCTTGAATTTAAAAAAGCCTGTATGCAAAACCACATTATGAAAATCAGTTTAGGAAAGAGTTAATTTTACACTTACAGTTTACAACTAGCCTGTCTGGAAGGAAGTCATGGTTTGTTGCAAGCTATTAAACAGCAGAACAAAAACATTTGAGGATAAAATAACACTTAGCTTCCAGAAAAAACCTTGTGATATGCTATAACAACTTATGGCTTTATACGGAAAGAGTTTCCTTTTAAGACACCACAGAAGAAGCTGTCTTATTTAACAAGCATACAAGCAAACACAATATTTATACTGTATATATGAAATGTTACTTTATTGTTATTGGTTATATCCAAGAGATCTACATTCTGCCTTGTTCAATCAAGCTCTACTTCTACAAATTTTTGGTGTTTAAATTGTTTAATAAACACAGTTGCAGTGAAAAAGAAAACATAAAGGTCACTGTTTAACTTTGTAGGTCAGCTTCAGTCTGAGTCTGCATATTCTGAGGTGAAGCTGTCAAACTCATTTTCCGCAGGATATGATGCAACTGAAGGTGGAGATGCAGGAAACTCTCCTGGCCAAGGAGGATCAGGAGGAGGTGCTGAGGAGGCGTGAGAGGGAGCTGACAGCTCTGAAAGGAGCCCTGAAGGAGGAAGTGGCCGCTCATGATCAGGAGGTGGACAAGATGAAGGAGCAGTATGAGAAGGAGATAAGCAGGCTGCAAACGTCTTTGGAGGAGGCCAAGCAGGTAATCAGCCTCCCTCTTTGTCTCCTCTCCTCTCCTCCCCCCTTCTGCCCCTGAGTTCCCCCCTCCTCATTTCCTTCACTCTCGCCCTCCCCCAATCCAGAAACGCACCCTGTCAGAGAGGAGTGTGGAGATAAGGACTGCATCAGGGGGGGCTGTAACGGGGTGTGTGTGTGTGTGTGTGTGTGTGTGTGTGTGTGTTTTGCATTGCAAGTTGTGCCATATGTTGGTCATCATAGTTGCTGCTTTGAAGTAACATTATTTACACCTTTCAACGAGTTTCACAGCTGCGGCACAGAGTATCAAAATACTCAGACACTGTTTTTTAAACAGGCAGAATATATCCAGAGCTCGTCCCCTTAAATTACCTCAGTATTACTGTGAGTAGAAAAAGAGGCAAAGAGGGTAAAAAAAATTATAAAAATGCAGGACTTCAACATACATACATTTAGAGTCCAAAATAAAACAACAGTAACAGCAAACATGAATTGTAAACATTGAAATGTAAAATGTTATAATGTACAGATCATCATGACAAGATCATTTCACAGAACTGGACATTATATATCCTATACTGAATAGTTTTGTCAACACATTTGATGCCTCACTAGTAACACCATAGTACATGCTGAAAGACAAGTTAACGGTTGACATTTCACTATTTGCAGAGTTCCTCCCATGTTTTTGTTAACCTTTTAAATCCCAGTTCTAGTTGTACATGCATAGATTTCATAATGTGTTATAAGCAGATGATTTTGTTCATATCTGCTGTGTTAATCATAAATCACAGATTCCATTATTTGGTTGTGCAGACTTCCAGAGAAACACTGATGAAAAGAGCATAAAAGACCCGTTTTTTTGATTTGTGGTGTTACTGTTTGGCCTTTTTTGTTTAAATATGCTTATCACCACAGGTCTGCTACTACAATCATCAGATACACAATAGAATAGGACAGGATGTTCACCTACACTCGACTCTTGATAAAAAATTGTCTATGTCAGCAGGAAAAACTGATAATGAAAATGAAACAAAATCTAACAGTTAAAGGTAGCACGTCATCATTTTTCATGGGAATTCTTTCCAGCCAGTCAAGTGTGGAGGTGTTTTCTTATCACAACTTGTTTCTCAAGGGAGGAACATTTTCTTGGAAGGAGGATGTTTGATAATGACATTTAGAGACATTTACTTTTATATGGACTTGATAGCAGTTGCCTTACTGGCAAGGTCACTATTTTGACTTTGGCAAGTCTCAATTAAAGGTTCCAATATATTCCGAAACGGAGTGGACACAGTTCTGCTTTTATTGCTTTGGCAAGACATTAACTTCTTAAAGTCTGTACATCAAAATTTAGAACTCTCCTCTGACCCTCCATTATGCAAATCTGTGTTACTTCTGCACCACAATGATAACAGTACCAGTGATGAAACAGCCATTACTTAAAAGCAGATGATTAGAAGTGAATCTCATCAGAGCAGGTAGGGTTTGTCTTGACAACTGTTGCTCCAAAATGCAGGAAGGTGAGTTAAGATGAGATGCGCAGTGGTGCAGGGAAGGAGACGGCACACTGTGTTGACTGAAGACACATTGTTTTCAGTAGGTTGCCGTGTGACTCACGTGTGTCCTGTTTGTCTCAAAGAGTGGAAGTTGTCCTTGTTCTCAGCTTCCTGCAGGCATGGTGGGGGTCCACAGCAGCACAGCACTCTGTCAAGAGTCTATGACAACATTTCTTTTTGTCGAACAGAGGTACTGCTCCCCCGAGGGAGTATGTCAGAATGGGATTTACCCTCAATGCTTTGTAAACACTTGGAAAGATGAAGTCATTGTTTGTTCCTCTTTTAAGAAATAATATTTTCTTATTCAATGGAGCCCTTTCCTTATGTCCTTGAATTAATGTTGTGTGTCCTCAGGTTACACTTGGTGACACATTTGTAGATTAGAAGACTGTAAATATTAATTATCATGCAGAAACATTAACTCAGATTCCTCCATTTAGTGGCACCATTTATGTTTACCTGTTTATATAATCTGTTTATGTTGGGGCAATGTGCAAATGGATTATAGGATGGATACATTGGCATATAAAAGACATAAGTTAAATAATTTTGTAGTCTTAGCTAGAAAATAAGCATTTTGCCAGCATGTAGGTATTAAATACTCTGTACGTTTGGATAGTGTAGTAATAGGCACATATGTGAAAATAAATCTTTCAAAAAAATACAGTAAATATAATTAAGTGGCCAATAGTCTGAGCTACAGGTTAATGAGAAAGTCTGACATTAAAAGTGAAAGTTGCTTATTATCTCTTGTACACTTCTACTTGGTGTGAGGGTGTCAGACAGAGGAAAGAGAGTCAGAGAGAACTGTGCATCTTTTCCCTCCCCGTCTCCAGCCAAAGTGCAAACCCCCCCTCCCACCCCCTTTTGTGTGGCCCTGATGTTTGCGGTGACCAGTGCGTCCCATGCAGAGAAGAATGCTGGAAACTGGAGCACTAAATTGCTCTGTATACCAGTTAATTGCAGTGGCAAGCCATCACTAATCTAATGAGCTGCCGTCCCTGAGTTACGTCGTGTCCCCTCTTCTTTCTGTGCCATGAAAGAGCGGGGGTAATTGTGGACCTCAGAAGAAAATGAATGATGAGTTTGTTTCACACAATAATAGCAGCGGGGGTTGGGACATGCTGAATAAGTGGGTCAGTATGCTGTAGAGAAGGGGATGCATGGCCGACCCCCTGAAAGGAACGGGGGGCCTGTTTTGTGTCTTAAATTGAAAGCTGCATTGTATTTTCAATGAGCTGAAATCTGTGGAATTTTATCAAGGTTGAAAAATCGTCAAACTTTCTCAAGAGAGACTATGAATTTGCTTATTTAGACAGGTGTTACTAACACGAGTTCTCAATGTTCTGTAACAAAAGACGTCTGCGCATTTGGAACTGGATTTGATCTTTCATGTCAGCATGCGCTGGTATGCAAAAAATGTGGAAAGATGAGGTGCAGCGAGTAGAGAGGAGGGTTTGTTTCCAAGAATGCCTGGGTCAAAGTGGAGAATGTGCACCCTGCAGACCTTCTTCACTCAGCTCCAGCTCTGTTACAGTGCACCCACCCCAACCTGCGGGAGAGGCTTGGATCTTTTCATTTATGCCTCTTCAGGGTGCTGCAGTTGCATCTCCATCTCTGCAGCGCTCCACACAGTGTTAGAGGCTTTAATAGGTCTCAGCCATACTCACCCTTCCTAACTGTAAAGACAGAGCCTTTCGCTTATCACACCATTTCCAGCTCTTGTTATGTTTCAACTTCAGCCCCGAGCCACAGTGTGTTACACGGCCACATTGTTATCAGGCTCTTATCTGTAACCTCAATCCACAAATGCTGTATTTTTTCATTTCCTAACTCCACAGTTTACACACAAGACTCCGCAGTAATCTCCCACTCACCTAAATGCAGTTCATTTTCTAGCCGGTGCCATCCGCGTCCGTATCTCAACCTGCCTCTTGAGTAATCTCTGCCAGTGTGTAAACTGAAGTCTCACTGTCTGATCATCAGACTGACGTAGCCCAGAGAAGAGTACCCCCTCAGGCTTGTTTTGAAAGTAAAGACTCCTGCATGAGTCTGTGTGTTTGATGATAGCACTATATTTCCCAGCGTAGCTTTAGGAGCTAATTTAGCAGGTGACTGGAAAGAGGAGGACGCAGATGCAGGGCAGCGAGTGAGGAGGGAAATGATGGACAGAATTTCTGGATCTTGACAGAGACGGCGAGGAGTTAGCTGTTTATACTTGTAGGAATATTACATCTTCCAGGGCTTCAAAGAACTTTCATGGTAGCTGTATATATTGATGACATTAACACTTTAAAAAAACGGAAGCTAAATGTTTAGTAGCTCAGTCAGAAAAGGTGTAGTTCAGAAAATGTTGCCGCCTGGCCATATGAGGGTCACACCCATGTGAAACCAGGCCTGGATGTTTGTGTTTATTGTACCTCGCTGCCTCAGTGTGGATGTGGTTGGAGCCTAATCTGCCAAAATAACTTGCAGGAGTCGACCTGCACACCTCCTATTGAGGTGAACCAGAAGATTTGAGACTAGTGGTTAAAAGCTTAACTTTTATTGTTATTTTTTTAATGAAATAATGAATCAGAGGCTTGAGGCATGCATGTTTGAGCTGTTAGTCTGATTGTTGTGGGGTGTGGATTTTGGCGTTCCTTCTCTGGCTCACAAGTTTATTCAAACCTTGTCTTCTTTGGCCTTTAGCCTGGAAAACTGGCACATAGAGTTTTCTCCCCACTTTGTCTTTCTGCTGAGACTTTACTGAGCCTCTGATTGAGTTTTGGCCAGGATGGCGGTGCATGATTAAATTGGCCCCGAGGGGCCTGTAAGTCAAAGTCGGAATCACACTCAACTAACTTTCTTAATTTGACAAATGCCCTGTAATTACTGCAAGTATTTTTAAGAACTGGTACCTTTGGTACTTGATGTCATATTTTCTCCCTTCACACTACATGATCCAGTTTTACATTTTAGACATGAATAGATTCACAGACTTTTGCTGAATATTGTACAAAAAGGCTGTAGATCAGATACTCCCACTGTTTTTAATGTCCAGAAACCTGCAGTGAGCATGAGATCAGAGACCCCAGTTTGATCAAATCTGTTCCCAGGAGACACAAAAAATAAATGTTTTCTGTTATATGAGTCTGTACTGACTCACAGAAAGTCTTTTGGGTGAAGCAGAGTGACTGTACTGAAAGGATTAAAATGGGCAGTCCTGTGATCATCACAAATAGGTGAGATAGGCTGTGTTCACTTTTTTTCTGATGAATTTGTTGTTTTACTAATCTTGTAAGTTAGGTGCACCATGATGAAGGCACATCAACACATTTTAATGTCATAAAGCTATGCTTGTTATGTGATAATTGCAGTTGGCAATAGTTGTCAGCAAACAGTGTTTATGGTGTCAACACCCAAGAGGCATATTTGACACTTTTGGAAGGATTGAGGACATTTCATCAAAAAACTATTTAGGAAACAGTTTTCTCAAACACTCTTTTTATTAATTTTTTTTTAGATCAGAAAAACATCAGTGTCTCTAAGAGCATTTGTATTTTCACAGTCTCACTGGTCTCTGTAATCTCATTTTATACCTAAATACCCCTGCAAGCCTGCAGTTTGGCTCGGCACAGAGACTCCTTTTTAAAGGAGGTTTGTGTTTCCATTTCTCTGAGGACAAGACAAGATTTGATTACTGTCCTCTTTTGACCAAAGAGATGCCAATGCTTCTCAGCTCTCACATTTTAATTTCTACTTCAATCCTTCCTTTCAGTCCATGACAGACCCTCTGTTCCAGTTAACCTCAGGTCTGGGTGCCTTTTTTAATAACAGAAGCCGTTGTATTTGTAACACATACTTGCTGGCACAGCAAATCAAGGCTTCTGCATCACCAGTGGAGTTGTGTTTTTCTTTTCCTGATATGAGGGTTAAGTACAGATAATGTGATACCATACAGGAAATGACCTGTACTCTGAATGACCTTGGTCAGTTTTATGCTGCATTTAAAAAGGCATGTTTGGATATGTAGCCACATTTCACTCCTTATTCTATGCTTTCTTGGCTTTAAAATATATGAAACAAATGAATTTTGTCTCTGGTTGCATCACTTCAGCTGTCAAAAAGTTCAGACCTGCTACAAGGAAAAACAGGATTGGTGACTTTATTGTGTCTCCTGCCAACCAGACAGGCAGTAAGCAGCTGACTGGCCAATAAACACAAAATACACGTCTACAACACTCATCACTCTGTTATACTATATTCTGTCTGAAGGAGTCAAAAGATCACACAACTTTAAAACCAGCATCCGTCCTCTGATTGGTTCATGAAATGAAAGACGTTTTGACAGTACAGGATATGTGAGAGAAATTGTCTTCCTTATGGATCTGTTGCAGAAGTTTTGTTTCTGTTGTTGTGGATCACAGAAATCACAGTTAACATGTTTTTGCAGCTGCTGCAGAAAGAAGGAAATCATGTGTTTGAGTGCATCCTGGTGTGGACTACCTCCAGCTGAGTGCACACGCGATATTAGAAAACCAGAATAGCTCGTCATCATTTAGCAAATTAGCAATTCACCAGGCAGCTTAAAGCATTTTTACATAGTAGTAGTAGTAGTAGTAGTAGTAATAATTAAGTAAATTGATGTGATCATTGTGGTAATTGTTTGTGATGTACATGACAGGAGTTGTTTTATGGCCTTGTGATGGTTTTATCAATAATACTTTCCTGACTGTGCCAAATCAGATTAATAATTAATAATGGTAATATTCTTACATAATAGTAAGTATATTACATAGTGCCATAAATGAAGGCTGAAAAGGACTCAATATTATATTATTTCAACATCAATAAATTATTATCACATTCATTTGAAACTCACGAATATAACAAGCATAAACAAAGCATCACCAGGAATATTATCAGCCTCCATTCTGTTGGGTTTTCTAGAACAAATGTTTTCAGAGTCTACCAGATGGAGGACTTAGTGAAAACATACCTCCAACATGTTTGTCTTCAAAAAAAGAAAACAAAGCACATGCAGGGCAACATCAGGAATTAGGGCAGAGAGAAATGATAAAATGTTAGCAGCTGGCTTTACAGAAAATTTGGAAAACTCCCAGTTTGTTTACAGTAATTATGAATGTACTATATGTATTCAGTTCTCCTTGTCTACTCATAGGTCTCTGTAGAGTTGTATATGAATCGGTTAGATGTAATTAGCTACTTAACAGGTTCCATGACAGCTTGTATACAGCATCATGAATATTTTTATGATGTTTTTGAAATTGACTGTTCTAACTAATAGAGGGATTAATCTTGCTAAAGTTATTGTTCACAGAAATGTGGCATGAAGAAACACAGGAAAATGATCAACAATCTGCTTGGTTGTGGGTTACTGTGGCAGCTGTGTTTATTTTTGGACCATCGCGGCTCTTTTGTTAAGCTGGAAGCTGATTTGGTGGGAATAACTGAAAGAGCCAAAATTTCACTACAGCACACGACCTGCGACACATTGTTCACTTCAGCATTCATGCCGCGCTTCAAAGACTGCACAAAGTTAGTTAATGTGCAACTTAATGCAAACAGTTTGAGTACACAAGTCAAACTTTCAGTTAAGGTAGAAGAAAAAACGAGTCATATTACCACATATTCCTCTTGTGATATTGTACTAATACACTCAAGACAGCTTGTGTTGACAGTCTCTTTGTTAAATTTGTATTTAAAGAGCTGATAGAAAATTGTATTAAATGGACAAAATAAATAAATCATTGTCTAAATAGCAAATAAACTGATTGTTTTGTTAGTACTAATTCTTCAGTGGTTGTTAGCTAATCTTTAATAATGTTTTAACACTTAATAAATGTTTAACTTTTCGTAGTAGTGAATAAGAAAATAATCAAGCTGGTGAGGCCACATAAAAAACTGAATAAATAAGTATAGACATTAGTTGGCTAATAGGTAACATTAATGGTTCTTAAGCCCCTAATTGTAACATTAGAGGTGACTTTTTTTGTCGTATAGTTTAGGAAAAGTTGATCTTTCCACAAGCTTCTACAAACGTCACTGCGTCCCTCCTGCTTCCTCTCACAGACAGCAGCGGGCTCTGCTACGTGTCTCTGACTCGGTGGCTTTGCCCATGTTTTTAACTCGAATGACCCAGTGTGGGAAGTGGGACAGGCAGAGAGGTGTGAGGGCTGAACTAGTTGTGTATGTTGTGAAAAGGGAACATCGACAACACACACTATCAAATCTGTATTATTGTAGTGAAAGCTGTGTTAAGCCCCCTTCCTCACCCGTCCAGTCCATATTTCCATTCCTGGGTTTCCACCCTCAACATAATCATAACATAACCAATAACAACCATGTGGATTACCTGTTATTCTTAAAGCAGTGGAAAAAATAATGTAACTCAATCACAATCATAAACACAGATGCAGATTTTGGTCATATTAGAATGAAGGCCAGTTAGAAGCATTGATCAGCTATAAAAGATATAGATAAAGATAATATTGTATATTTGTATATGCATCATATTTAATCTTTGTGGTAATTTAATATGTTCATTCTCATTAGTATGGCTGATCTTGAGAACTGAAACACTGTTATCTCTGGATTTGGCAGAGGGCTCCTCGCTGCTGTGACTAAACTAAATGACCCAGTGAAGCAGAGACGAGGGCGGCTCTGTGCTGACTGGGGAAACCGGTCCGACTGGCCTGCCAGCACTGAAGCAGGGAGGCACTTGTCACCTTTGTAGTACAGGAGGTGCCTCTATTCACGCGCAGTGACAGCAAGATGAGCTGACCAATGAGAGCCTCTCACCTTAGTCACAAAGGGTATCAATGGTTGAAGAGTTGTAGACTTTGGGTCCCAGCAGAAGCAAAATTTTGCATTTCTAAATAAGTTACCACCTTCAAAACTATAATGCCCAGTGACAAATAAAGCTATTAACTGCTGCTGCTGCAGTTAAAGGGAACTCATGTAGGTTTTTCTGATATTATTAAGGCCCGAGCACCAAGCGGTGCGAAGGCCGTATTGGATCTGAAGGAATTATTATTTTTCTTCTCTATTATTATTATTCTTCCAAAACAAACGCATTTTTGAGGGCCTAAACATGCACGAAAAGTTGTTAAACTTTGCACATACATCAGAAGTGGTAAAAAATTTTATATTTTATGGGTCTCACAAAAAGGTGTGGCAAAATGGCTCGACAGCGCCCCCTAGAAAATTAAGAAAATTGAGCCCCTTGACATGGATTGTTGTAGAAGAACGAAATTCGGTATGCATATGTATCATGACCAGACGCACCAAAAAGTCTCTTGGAGACATACCCTAAGTCCAACAGGAAGTCAGCCATTTTGGATCAAATCTGCGATTTTGACGCCGATTTTGCCATTTCCAGGCCGCATACTTTAATGAAGTCCTCCTAGAGATTTGACCTCAGCGACTTCAAATTCAGTCAGTATCATCTACAGGCCTTGGAGATTAAAAGTTATCAAAACAGTGAGTTTTCAACATTGCCAAGGGGGCGTGGCTGGGCGGTGAATTTCGATCCTTCGCCATGAAAATTGAAACGGCCATAACTCCGGCATACACGATCCTAAGAGACCCAAACCTTCTGTGCTTGGAAAGAGTCCCGCCCTGAACACATCCATGTGTCAATATTGGCTCTAAGTCATAGGGCCACCTACTGGCAACAGGAAGTTTGAAGCACCACTCTTTTAGCGCCCCCTACAATATTTCAACGAAGCAGCCCCCACCCCACGTTAAACCTACATGTATGAAAATTGGTACACACATGTGCACAAAAAAGTCTCTTGGACCCATAGCTGAAACCCAACAAGAAGTCAGCTATTTTGAATTTAGTGGTCAATTTTGGCGATTTTGCACATCTTATATTTTAACGAACTCCTACAGAATTCATCATAATAACTTAAATATCAGTGTGTGTCATCTAGACTAGTTTGTGATGAAAAGTTATCAAAGGATTTAGTTATGGTTGAAGTGTGTGGCTGTGGTGTGGTGTTGAGTTTTGATGTTTCGCCATGACAGAGGAAATTGCTATAACTTTAGTGTACATGGTTGGATCTGCCTGAAACTTGACATGTTTGATAAGAGTCCCAGCCTGAACACGTTTACATGACAACATTCAGTCATTGATGCAAACTGGCTCCATAGCGCCCCCTACGACATTTCAACGCAGCAGCAGGTAAAATAGTGGACAAAGGAAGTGATGTTTATCTCCTTCTTGCTCTGTCTGAAAACAGCCCAAGTCTGAAGACATCTACATGCCCGTGACAGAAGCCGTTCTACTGCGCCATGCCCCGACGTGCGCAAAGGTGTGAGGGCCCGAACATCGCTGCTTGCAGCTTTAATTGTCATTGGAACCCATATTTTATGATTTCCTCTTCCTGCTGATTATGATGTAATTTAGCAGGATGTTGTCCACTGTAGGGATTTTTGCAGCACTTTGCAGCAGTACAAAGTGTACTGCTTGAGAATAACAAACCAGTGTTTCTAATGGTGCATTTTTCTGTGCCACCTTTCACCAGTTTGTCACCCACTGTGTTACAACTCAGTCAGTTGGCACGTCAAGGCAGCGGGGTGTGTATGAATGTGTGTGTGAATGTGTGTGTACTTGTGTGCCCACACACATGCCGTGACGTACTTGGATGTCACCACTGTGTGTGTGATGAATAACAAATAGTAACCTGCCAGTCCAGGAGGACAGCATTGACCTTTTCATTAACCCTTGAACACATTTTCCCACCTTGAGCGTTTAGTTTATTTAATTCAATTTTTCCCCTGTTTCAGCTCCTTTATGTAGTGAATCAATAACTACAGATTTTGTAGATGTCCGTTTTACTTTTGTGACCACCTGTTAACAAGTGTGGGCATTCCTCCTTCTACTTAGAGAAACAGGAAACTGCCAAACCTGTTTTCTGACATTCCATACCAAAAAATCTTGTTTCTGAACAAACCATGTGTATGTCTGTTGTCTAACCGATGCTGTCACTCTCAGGAGGGGTGTCATCACAACTGAAACCTGTTTTCTGTCGTACTGATTGAGTCGTGTGGTTGTTGTCATTTTTCTTTGTCTTTGTCTCCTTCTCTGACACACTTATTTCCGCCTGTCTCCCACTCTTTCTTTCGGCACAGCACGCCACCCTGAAATGTCAGCACCAAAGCAGACTCTTCATTCATAAATCTGGGCACAGGGAGAGTTCAGAGGGCCCCCCGCTGTATTGAAATTATTGCAGGCCAACACTGGCAAACTCTGGGTTTATGAGGGAATCTCTAAATATTTCCAAGCAGGAAGTGATCACAAGATACGTCTAAAAGGACGTCTCAATGCAGTCTAGAAATGTCAGGCTGAAACTGTTTTGTGTGGCCTTGTCTCTCTCCCCTGTTTCTAGTAGCTTGCTGACTTTGTGTGGCCCTCAATCAGCGGAGAGAATGAATGAAAACTCAGATCTGGTTGCCTTCATTTGAGGTTTATTATGAAGTGTGAAAGAATTACAGGAGGACATTGTTATTCTGCGTCTCCACAGCAAAAAAGGTTCAATGAGAAACTGAGCACTACAAATAGCTTTTTTTGCATTAGGTATTTCAGGGAGTCTCAAATGTTCCATCATGCATCATTGTTCCACTTTCTGTTGAGTGTTACAGACTCCTGCTTTCTTTGTACTGAAGCCTTGTGTCTTCATCTGATCTCCAGAGCAGCGCAGCAGTGGTCCGTGAGAAGGCTGAAGTGGAGGCGGCCAAGGGTGCGGTGGAGGGCCAAGCAGGACGACTGACCCAAGAGGCTGAGCGGTTGCGCAGGCGGGCGCAGGAGCTGGAAAACGAGGTGGCCAAACTCAACCGCATCATCGATGAGGCCAAGCTACAGGAGAGCAGGCTGGGAGACAGAGTTGGCCGACTGGAGGTGAGCTGTCAAGATGCAAAAAAGAGGGAGTCTGAGTCAGTCACAGAACTGCACTGATGCTGTTTTTGATAAGTTGCTGGCTTTGTTTCTTTATTGACATTGCAGCATATTATATAGAAGTCTTATGTATCATAATTTGCACTTAAACAGAGAGAGAAGAAGCAACTGGAAGAGTCTTTGGCTGAAATTAAGGAGCAAGAAGAGGAGATGTCTCGTGCCAACCGAGCATTAACCATCCGGCTGGAGGATGTGCAGGTGAGCTCACCACACAGTATGTGGAAAAAACATCTACCACAAGTACAATTTGACATATTCACTACTTTGTCCTTCTCTAGAGGAACTTGACCAAGCTGAGCTGTGAACACAAGGAGTTGGAGGAGAGGTTACAAGAAGAGAAGGTTCAGAAGGAGCAGTTCAAGAACATGAAGAATGATATAGAAGACGAGAGGAGGCTGCTGGACCGGACCATTGACAAACTGCAGAGGGAGGTGAGCATACTTGAGTCTGAACTACTGTAACATCCATCCAGTTACCTCACGAGGATAGTTGGGCTCTGATTGCTGATTTCAAGTTGGTGAAATGTGTTTGTTCAAGTCTAATAAATACCTTATCAGACTTTTTTAAATCTAAGATTTCAGTTGTAGTCTGTAAAATGTAATTTCTTTAAACAATAGCAAGTGTCCACTCAGTTTCACATGCAGCCCAGGTAATCTTAAGGGGCTATTGAAGTTGATGTTTAGAAAAACCTTTTATCTATTGTAGTCACAAATATTGGTTTAAAACATTGACCTGTTTTCAGCCTTAGGGCAGAAATACAGTAAAAGTGTAAAAGTAAGAGTGCCTGAATGTTTTCTTTTCCATGACCAATAAATTATTTAACTTTTATAATTAAAATTTAAGGGATTCAGAAGGATTCAGCTTCAATATTCAGATTCAATGCAACATTCATTCCTTAAACCTAGTATTAGTTCTCTACTTTTTGTTTCCCTCCTGTTTTGGTCTTCACTCTCACTGTGCCCTCAGATGAACGATATCGTGGAGGCATCACAGTCGTCCACGCGGGAGCTGCAGGAGCAGATTGATATTTATAAGGAGAAGAACCGTCGGGAGCTGACCGAGCTACAGCGGCTTCTGAAAGAGCGAGGACAGGAGCTCGACAAGTACCTACTGGCCAACAAAACTCTGCAAGAAGAGGTACAGTGGGGCTGTGAATGCTGACACTGCTTTCATGGTTAGAGTGGTCAAATCAAGGCCATCATTAGTCAGGCCAACCAAGCCTCCCATGCACAACAGCGCATGAGCCATTGTTCTGACTCAGCCAGTTCAACATCATTTTATCCTTTCAGAGAGCGATGTCATCACTTAGGTATTTTTGCTCCCCCTCTCAAACCCAAAATGTAGTATTATACTGAAGTAGTCGCGCCAAGTCAAGTCATAGAAAATCTTTAATACTTATTAAAATGATGTTTAAGCTCAGTGTTAGAATTAAAAAGGAAATGTGGTGAATTCCTTCATAATCCTTTGATGGGTGGTCATGTAATACCATGATAGTCAAACTTCATAACCCCTGACCGCTCTGCATTTCTTGCACTGGAGCTTTTTATCCTTGTCAGCACTTGAATGTTAGGAATGTTTTTGCTGGAATAGATGAATGTGAATAATTTGTGTTAGTAAGGACGGCTCATGTTGTTTTATTTATTTATCAAACATTTACTTAAAGAGGAAGGACATATTTACAGTGACCACCCAGAAATAGTTTTATAGTTCAGTGAAAATAGAAATGTTTCAGGACAGTGTATGATAATAGCATAGAGAAGGCATCAGGATCAAGGTAATTTAAAGTCACACATTTATAATACAGATAATGCTACAGAGAAGAGGCAGCAAATGCAAAAGAATCATTTTCTTTGTATAGGGTTTTCTTGATTTTTCTTGAGGTTACAAACAGATTTTGTGTGATATTGTCCTTCCATGGATTTGTAGCAAGAACATATTGTTGTTTTCCAAAGCTACACATTAAATATGAATCTGACACTTACTGTTTTCAAATGTCCAGTGTCAAAGTTTGATGTGGTTACATAATAAGAAGAGGAGGAAACAAAAAGAAAGAATATCTAATATGTGCAGGTTCCCTGTGGAGTTTTTGACCACTACAGTAGTTTAGATGGGCGAGTCCCTGAATTGTTTGTGTCTTGTTTACTGATAACATGCACACAAGAACAAAATGCACACTATGAGCTCAGGGGGGGAAACACATTTCTGCTGACTACAGAGGGAGGTAACCGTTAGAAGTAATGTGTCATAAAAAAAAACAAAAAAACATTTCAAAACATTAAAAAAGACATGTTGCAAATGATTTATGAGGTAGGAAATACATTCAGTATGTTTGTTAGGCCTTAAGGACACACACAATGTACCCAAACACTGTAAACAAACCCTGTCTGTTTATATGAAAGCTCAGCTTGGTACCTTTTAATAGAGCTTTTGGGAGGCTTATGCTTTGATTTTAAGCTCAACATGCTTTGAAAAAATATATGAGATTTTTTTCTCTGGGTGGGAAATGCCTCCTGTAGAAGTTAGTTGCAGCCTTTACTTGACATGCTAATGTGCTGCCACTCAGTTTTACAGATTCATTGATATGGATGTTCCTGTTAGTGTTTAACGTAAGGACAAGGTCAGGGTACAGGTTCTTCCTTTTTTTTCTGTCTACATCCATGCTGATGTATCGTTGTCCAGCTGCCTCACAGGAAGAGGAGGATGTCAGTGTTGTGATATCATTGTTGTGAAAGCTGTGCTGGCTGGACTCACATCCTCCTCCTCCACCTCTCCTGAGAAACTGATTACTCTGGACTGGACGCAGTGAGCACACTTTTCCAGCTGTTCTCCAATGCCCCGTCAGTCTCTCCACCCATGTGAACTTGGCAGACCATTACTAAAATTACCAGCATAGGCCACATACATCCTTCTTTTTCTCGTTTATTTAACCAGGCTAAAGTCTTGTCGAGAAGTCATTCCCTCATTAATACAGCAGATCATTCATTTCCAGATTTTCTCACAGATATTCAGGGTCTGAGAGAGGACGGGCGATTATCTCATTATTACACTTATTACATCTTTGTTTGCCCAGCCCTAGTTTTATAGTTTACACTAGGTTTTACTTAAGTATTTTCATGATGAAATATGGAATAATTCTGCACTAACGGCCAAATATTTGTTTCAGGCGGGAAATAAGGTTCAGATGATGAATTTTCGTTGTCGTAGCATTAAGCAAGAGGGCAGTTGTTGGTGGCGCTGCTGCTGAATGAACACAGGAGGAAACGAAGAAGCAATTAAATTGTTGGTCATTGTTATTATACTAACACTAAAGCAGGGTGACATGTTGAACACGGAGATGGACTTTCAACAGGAGAGCTGGGTTCAAGTCACTTTTACTGCTGAAGTATTTATAGCATACAGAGGGTCCTTTAATGAGACAATGAACCCCTGCTAGACCAGTTTCACTGATCCTCAGGGATCAAAAGTGTGTCATTATTTATCCAGGATGCTTGAATGTTTTAGAAATAAAAGGCAATGATGGTTTCCATAATTTTACAGGTATTGAAGTATGTTAATATATTAAAATGTCTTTTCCCTCGATGTAGCTTTCACGACGAGAGGAGGACCTGCGGCAGTGTAAGCAGGAGCGAGACGAGGCCGTGCTGAGGGAGAGGACATTGGAGAAAAAGGTTGAAAATCTGGAGGTGGAGGCGCAGACAAACGCCCACACTAAAGAAGATAAATCTCGACACATGAAACTCATGGAGGTACATTATGATGTCAAATAGAGCAGCTGATAAAAGTTTTGTCTTTAGCAGACGTGATTTTACAGAACCACACTCAGACAGCAACACTTACTGACCACACAGATGTAACTGCTTTGTTCTGCAGGACAGGATTGTTCAGCTGGAGTTGGACCTGGATGAGGAGCGTCAAAGTGGAGACCAGCTGATGGACAGGATAGACCGAGGAAGAGAGCAGGTACAACACACACACACACACACACACACACACACACTCAACACATTCTCATTATCAGTGCTCACCTGTGTCAGTGACCTGCTGTCCATGTTCACTTTAGTTCACACAGATGTGTCTCTACTCCATCTCAACCTGTAAATGATATCCAGATCTCCTGTTGCTTTGTCTTCCACCCCTAACATCATGACTACAGCCACTAATCTCTGAATAAACACCATCATGTGACCCACACAAAACAGTTTCAGGCCTCAAATATAGTCCTACATGATTCCTATGTAGGTTGAAGGGTTATATCAGTGCTTTTGTGAACATGCACACACTCAGGTGTGTGTGTGTCTTTACATTCAATTTCCACACTCCAAAATGTCCAGTTTATTCGTGCTCTGAATAAAGTGGACAGGTTATTGCTTTGTAAGATGATCTTGCATAATCATTCAGGTTGGCAGCCTGCCAACGTGGTCTACGAACGTCTATCCAATATTCATGCATCAGTCACAAAAGACCTTTCTTAATGCGGAGCCCGGGCCAAAATATGCAAGCTGCCAAATGTCTCAAGTTTTCAGGTTGTGGAGTTCACTTGGAAATTACGCCCTGTAACTTCATCTTTTCAGAACAAATCCAGTTCTTGTGTTTGATCTCAGTTTTTATATCCTCGCAAGCAAATGCTCCAGTTTTCCTTCCTCGCTGATAAAGCTGCTGACGGAGGCGCTGTGAACTGACATTTAGATGAAGTGACTGTGCTTTTAGGTTTGTTGTTTGTTCGTGGGCGAATGCTTACTAATCAGAGGGAGGATGTTGGCTCTGGATTTTTTTGGAATGGCACTGTAATGTAGCAACCCAAATGTTTTTGTAGTTAATGTATGTATCTTGTGTAACACATGGTCCAGACGTTTGAAACTCCATTATGTTAACTATAAAGATATGAAGTCTCAAGGTAGGCCTGTAAGATTTGTCTTGGTTACAGGTTTCCCTCAGTCTGGAACTGACACATATTCACAGGTACTGATAAAAAATTTTAAATAAAGTGCGTAGCGACATCAAGAGAGGCTTAGTGTGGTCGAGTATAGTATTTAAATCTCCTTAAATGGTTTCCCTTTAAAAAGAAAATACTGGCAGAGAGAAAAGAGTGGCATTGTGACAAAGTGGCATTGGTTCAGCATGAGGCTGAGGTTGGTTGTCAAGGCAACACTCGAGCTTTGTGCAGTCAGAGTGGAGTAGGTTGAGTGGCCGTGGTGTGTGTGTGTTTTCCTGTGCACACACACACACGTGCATGCGGGGTAGCGGGCGTGTGTGTTCTAATGTCTGTGGGGAGGAGAGGGGGGGATGTATGGCTATGGGGTGGTGGGGTTGCGGCAGAGGCAGCAGGAAGAACACCTGCGTCTCTCCTGGCACCAGGTGCTCCTCTCCTGTCTAAATGAGAGTAATCTCCCCTCTCCTCTCCTGCCGTCTCTCACAAAGCAGATTAGTTTCGCTGTATGTTCCAGTCTGCTGATTCAGCTCCCTCAAGCACTGTGCTGGGTGCACCAGTTATAGGGGCCATCGTTCATCAGAGCAGCCCACTGTCACCCACTAATTGGCATAAAATATCACCAATTCAAAGCTCCTCTCACAAAGAAAGAACCATCACCGCTGTATCGATTAGTTTTCATCCTCCCTCTCTTTTGAACTAGGCTTTCACTGAACAGTCATGTTCATTCATTTAGTTTCTTATCCTCAGTGAGTTGATACACAGTGACACCAGACTGATATTAAAGGAATAGTTTGATATTTTGGGAATTACGCTTATTTTTGCCGAGAGTTAGATGAGAAGATTGATATCACTCTTGTGTCTGTCTATTAAATATAAGGCTAACAGGCACCTAGCTTAGCATAGCCTGGCTCTGTCTGAGAGTAACAAAAACAGTTAACACATAATTACACATAATTGTGTTAAACCACAACTTCTAATTTGTACACTGTGGTTTTTGTACAGATTAAACAAATAAGTGTTTTTTTTTGTTTGTTTGTTTGTTTGTTTTTATCCTTGGACAGAGCCAGGACAATCGTTTCCCCCTGTTTCCAGTCTTTATGCTAAGCTAAGCTATCTGTCTGCTGGCTTTAGCTTCATATTTAGCAAACAGAAATAAAAGTGGTGTTGATTTTCTCATCAAACTCTTGGCAAGAAAAAATAAGAATATTTCTCAAAATGTTGAACTATTCCTTTAATGTTTACACACCTTACACAAAAGTCTTGCCAATCTAAAAAACTGAAACAGTTTGTACAGGCTGGAAGCCAGCAGCAATATATTCTCTGCAGAAACTACTGTTATTGATTTTTTTCCTTTTTCCTTCTACAACCTTGTGTCACTGAGACGTGACATTAAGAACTCAACAAAAGGTGGAATGCTGCCAAACTAGAAAATCCAGCTCACCAATTAACTACGTCCTTTTCAGCGTTAAGTCTTCTATTGTTTTGCATTTTGACTCACTGAGCGCTACAGTAGGTTTCTGTTATGGGTGAGACACAGACAGTGTCTGATAATAATTGTCATCAGACTGTGTGGGACCGTAGAGATGACAGTGTCTGGACTCGGCTTGACAGGTGGAGCAGATGAGGAATGAACTCCTGCAGGAGAGAGCTAGCAGACAGGACCTGGAGTGTGACAAGATGGCTCTGGAGAGACAGGTACACACTCTCCTGTCTGGAGGAAACCAACTACACACAGTTTTACTCTGCAATCTCAGACCAAAGCACCAATTCATTTCATTCATACATCTCCTCATTATCATTCTGTTTCTCAATCGATTTGATCCATTCCCACATCAGTTTCCAAGATTCATTGTATAAACAGACATTTGTCCAGTCAAGCGTCTCACTACTTTCTTCTTTCTGACCTTTCTAGAACAAAGACCTGAAAAGCAGAGTGTCTCATCTAGAGGGCTCCCAGAAGTCCAACAAAGAGGGCCTGGTAACTCAGCTGGAGGATCGCATACAGGAGCTGGAGGAGAGACTCGAGGGGGAGGAAAGGTGAGGTGAAAGCCTGGACTGGGAATAGAGCTGAGGTGTGCTGTGGTTAACGTGATGGAGGAGGAAAGATTTAAGTGGAGGTTTGAAGGAGAAAGGTTCATTAGGCTGGATATGACAGCTAAATAATGACTTCAAGGTTTAAGATGGAAGTTCATACTTAGACACTGATGGATTTAAGTCACGAAGTTGGAGCTTGTGTTGGAGCAAGATGGATTTAATTAAGATAGATCTATTTTTCATATCGTGACTTTTAAATAATTTTCTCATTCAGTGGAACCGTCTGTCTCTCTCAGGTTATTCAAACCTTGTAGAGAATCGTACCAACTCTTAATTTTTGTTGTTTTAAGTCAATATGATGTGCTTCTTTACATGTATGATGATGCATTGCAATGCATGTGTTGCAGGGAGCGTGCCAACCTGCAGCTGGTGAACCGCCGGCTAGAGAGGAAGGTGAAAGAGATGATGATGCAAGTTGAGGAAGAGCATCACTCAATGCAAGATCAAAAGGACCAAGTACGTAAAATACTCTCTCATGTTCATAATAACACTCATTCAATACAGAAACTGAATGGAATAATCAAACCTTATATCCGCCTTTTATCTGTATTTGTTGTTTGTTTTTAACCTGCTGCATGTTGTTTCCTTCTTGAAGTTGAATCTGCGTCTGAAGGCCCTGAAGAGGCAGATGGATGAGGCTGAGGAGGAGATCGACCGACTGGAGCACGGCAAGAAGAAGCTGCAGAGAGACCTGGACGAGCAACAAGAGGCCAACGAGCAGCTCCAGAGTCAGCTCAAAGCTCTGCGAAGTGAAATCAGGTAAAAACATGCAGAAAAGAGACAGATCATTACTTTAAAATAAGAAGATCCTTAAAAATAGATATTCTTAGTATCTTAACATTTTCTCTGTCTCTCACAGGCGTAAGAGCAACTCTGCTCCACTCCTCAACAACCTGGACGACGACGACGACGATGATATAAGCACTGATGGGGAGACGTACTTCAGCTCATCCTCGGGGTACAAGCGCTCGTCAAGTCAGGACAACATGTTGTCCACCTTCACTTTGTAAACAAACCCTGAGACCGAGGATAAAGCTGCTTTCTATGCATCACTGTTGGACCAAACGGCTGGAGATCCAATCTGAAATAAACTCATCTGTTCCATGTGCTTCTGGAAAAACTGTAGATATTACACTGAAACAACTGTGTGAGACTTTTCATCCTCATGACATGGTTTTAAATATTATTTGAGTTTTAAGTTCACATCATAATCCTGGATATCTGGGTTCAAATTCTGTGTCCATTAAATTCACTCAGTATTATTTCAGCAGCTCTGAGATTATTGGATCGTATCCTAAAAGTCTGTTTAACCCGTCCCGTAGAAATACAATGTAAATACTGTTTAACTTCATATGTCTACATTCCCACATGAAGTCTTACCTGAAAGTCTCTCAGTTCTGTTATGAGCGGATTTTCCTTTGTTAACAAATGGATTACATGTGCTTGTCATTGATTATTCTAGCATTAGTAAACTTGAAGAGGCACTCTCTTAATGCACTGTAAAGCAAACAAAACCAGTACTGCCTTTGTGAACAATATGAGGTTATTAACCCCACTTTTTTATGCATATCAAATATCTGAATATTAACTTTTGTATCATTCATTTAAATGAAATATATTTACCTTTTTTTTAATGAATGAAGATCAAATCCGACTATTTGAAGTGAGCAGAGCCAGGGTGTTTTTTTTTTTATTTATTCATGGTTGAATATACAAAATCCTGGCTCAGTGAGGTTTTTAGGGAACAATACATGAGGGACTTTGTACACATCCATTTTTATACTGTTTTATATCATTGAATGACCAGCAATACATCCACTGAATTGTTACCTACTGAAATACATTCACATATGTTACTCCTAATAATAGTGACATTACAGTATTGCTTAAATATCTACTGGGAAGGCTGTGTGCTTCATGCGATCATGTAGTGATGCCTTAATTAACTTTCCTTCTTTGTTTTTTTTTAATGTGATTATTGATTCTGAATCAGACTTCTGATCAGTTGCATTTGGAGCAGTCACTGCCCTGAACAAAGCAGTAGATATCAATATCATTTCATCTCAGAAGACTGGAAACACTGATTTAACTTCTATCTGGTGATTTGTTTTCTCCTGAATGGGGCAGTGTTAATACTGAACATGCTTTTTTTTTTGGCCTCATACATGTGTATTTGAATTGTGCCACTGTGTACATAAGACCTTACAATACCTGCAAAGAACATGTCTGGGCCTCCTTCAATATTCCTTTAACTGAATGAGGGACTCACTTCAGATGAGATCAATTGACAATCGATGTTTTGCTACACTGTGATGATTTGCACTCTCTCACTAATTATGCCCGAGTCTGAAGCCTGTGGAGGGAGAGTAGAGTAAGACAAATTCTGCCACTACCTCTCTGTACACATTTATATGTTCATAAATCCTGCTGAGACTAAAATAAAGTTACTTCCACTTAATCTCATACCTGTATGCTTTTTCTTTTGCTGAACTGTGCCTGACACCTGACTTTGAACATTCAGTACCCCTCCAGTCAAAATATTTGTTTTTCTTCTTGTGCCTTCAGTTGAATGTTTGAGCTTCACTCTGCAGAATGATGTATGTGCAGAGTTTGACACTAGAAGGCTGTTTTCACATTCATCTGCTGAAAGTGCAAAATTTTTCTGCTTTTATGGAAAAACCCATAATATTTTTTTTTATATATGTCTTAAAACATGTCTGGAAGAGATCTTTAAAAATAACTTGTTCATAAAGTTGATAAAAGGATGAGTCTTTGCATTTAGCACTGACATCTTCTGATAGAATCTCTGTATTGTCAAACCAGCTGTCAATAGCAGCTCTTTATCGTTAATTATGTCTGTGCGTCAGTATTTTTCCTGCTGGAACATATGAAGCGTCCTGTGTTCGGGTCTGATCACCTCTTAACAGAGAGCTGACAAACAAACAAAAACTGATTCCTTGTGTAGAGCATTTAGATCACTTTGTACAGATCTGTTTGCACTTTTTTCTGTTGATCCATGTCAAAAAATCTACCTCCATTATGTAAAACAATAAATTATATCTTCCAAAGGGTGAATACTTTTTTTTTATAGACACTGTATGTTGCTTTGGGGCCAGAAGACGTTCATTACAGACAGATACACAGTTAGAAAAGGAGGTGAATAGATTGAGCTTTCTTATTCTCATTGACTGACTGGCTTTTGTTGGCAGGGCATGACCTTCATTTGTTGCCATTCTGTGTGGAACAAACAAATCAACCTTTCAAGTGCCACAGTATTATCTCTCTCTCTTCTGTGTCAAGCCAAGCAGTAAACTAATAGGGACTGCAGGCCGGAGGGCTTAAAAGGGGAAAGAAGTTGTGTATGCTTAACAAGGTGATCATTCTTGGGATTCCTTTATGTGCTTGAGTGACTTCAACCAGAGTGAATGCTGGGAAATAAAGAAGTAGACAGCTGAGAGAGTTGTCTTGGAGGGGATTGTGGGGGGTTTTTTGAGGTGGAGAGATAGATTTTTGACAAGCTGTTCGTTTTCACACGGAGCTCTGTATCCCACAGTTATAAACAGAAACATTCAAGTTTTACAAGTCTGACAGGACTCTAGAAAAAATTCTAGCAGTTTAGAGTAGTGGACAGGGGAAAAAAACAAAACAACTTGGGATCATTTTTGTGAAAATGTCACAGTGCAATGCTGCCTCCTAGTGGTAATTACGGTAAAGACACAAGGTGTCATGCTGTAGTTTTGGTTCCCTGTGATTTTATAAAACTATTGAGGTGATATAAGATAAATAACAAAAAATAATGTTAATGAGATTTAAATTTTAAGATTATTTTGTTATTAAACCAAGGTTAGATAAAAATTGGGATTTGTAGATTTTGTGAGTTCAAGTAAATTGATGCAAAAAAAGCAGTCACTGTTAATCGATAGGCATAATTATTAATGTATTTCATTAATTTTAAACAGGTAAGAGCATGAACAATTAAGTGGTTCACAGTTCACATGGTTTGTAAGTGGGAGTGATGTCTAGTCTTTATCACCAAACTGTCAGACCTCTGCAGACAAAGAGGGAAGTCTCCCACACCAGCAGCCTGTTTATTTCCTAGATACTTCCATCCTGATGATGAATAGTTTTTGTGAGTGATTATAATTTATGTCTGGTTCATAGAATTGAATTTAAATAATGACCTATTTGAGTTCTTTAGTCTGAATTATTGTCTGAGTTTGTGATCACAGTCTTAAAGCTTATTTTTTGGCCAACACCCACCAAGTTTATTGTGTTCTTGTTTTAAGCAATACTTATAACATTACTCAGGTTCAGTATAGAAACACCAAACTAAACATATGGTGAATGCCTTGGGCAGTGAATCCTTTCAGCACAGCAGGACAAACCTGCTTTCAGGGGTTGTGTGTTTAGAGTCACTGTCATGGGATCTCAACTTCCATGTGATCGAAACATAATTTTATTATGTAACTTTCAACTTTCAATTTTTATAAAAGTAACAAAGCAACATTATTTCCAGAATTAAAAACATTTATAAGAGGGACTTTTTTAAAGGTATACCTCCATCAGAAATTACAGTAAATCCTTCCACCCAAGCAAACCTCACATCAAATGAAGTGACTGAATATTAGATCAGTGTCAGATTGGTCTACTGTGCGTTTTTATGATTACATTTTATTGCATTGTAAAAATGCTTCACACAACAGTGTTATCACAATATCAATCATTGTAAGCCTGAGCTACAACAGAGAGGTGAAAAGAAAGGAAAAAAAAGCAGCGATGAACTAATCGATAATTAAAAATTAAAGATCTTAAAAACGACACATTTCATACAATTACTGTTACGTACAGAGTACAAATCCGCTGGTGATATGTAATACACAGAAAAGTCAGAAACCTCCCAATTTCTCCATTTCACTTATAAATCACTGAATAAGTGATTTATTAGGGCCTGTCATAGAACAATTTTCCATTAAAACATTAGTTTTTCCATATTACATACTAGAAATTGATTGCTTTAACTGTCCTTCTGGCTCATACAGGCTACAAAAAGATTCCTTGTAAGTGATCCAAAATACACAGTCTTCATTTGTGCAAAAATCAATTCCACGATTCAGCCAAAGACAATAAGGCCTCAGCAGTGTGAGTTAGACAAATCAAGTGGGTATCTTCCAAAGTTACTATGTTTTTAGTACCAAATCCCCTCTTCGTGTCACTATCCTTCCATCACTGCTCAGCAAAGAAAGTTTGTCAGTGGAGACACGAAAAGGGAATTTCACAATAACAAGATTGCAACTTTGGAAGGTACCCACTTGATTTTTCTCACTTAGGCTGCTCAAGTCTCAGTTGTAGTGATCAATAACACTTTCAATGTAAATATAGGTATGTGTGTATTGTTTTAAGATAGACTTGATAAAATGTGAACGTATCCTTTAAAGAGTACACGTTGGAAGGGAAAGGAAAGAAAGGAAGTTTGTCCAGCAGATTAGATCTATGTGAGTTCAAGGTTCCTTCAACCCCAAACAAATGGAAAGGAATGCACGTACATTTCAACTACCGATTGCTTTTTAAGTTTGCCACTCATTTCTGAAAACAATGCAGCATTGTGAAGCAGGATCATTTAATCACAGACAGCACATTCATCAGTCAACAGTTGTAATGGCGCTCTTGTGTCAAGCAGTTACTAAAACACAAGTCAACCTGAATTCCAAAGCTGCAGGGATACTGAGCAGACAACACCTATTGCTGTTGGTTTCAACAGATAAATCCAACTCAAGCAACTGCTCCCACACAGGACAGAAGATGAGACACCTGAACTGTGCTGTACTGTACTGTAACCTCCCTGCAGTGACATACAATACATGAAACATATTACTGGGACAAAATGAACTCCTACTTATCACTGTTTTCATCTGGCAGCTGTGCACATGTTGCTCATCAACTTGTTGGCATATAGGAACTCTGCTAGGGAGCAGACTGGATGAGTACAATATTTTGCTCTTTCTCCGTCATGGGTAAATCGAGAGTTATGAATGTAACTAAGGTTCTATGAATTCTGGATGACTGCCAGAGACGGTACGAAATACTTGGATACGCATCGCATGCATGCGCAAGAGGTCGAGTCATAATAATGACTCGACCTCTTGCGATGTAAGCAACCTGATAAGGGAATCCAGAGCTCTCCTGGAATCCAGCAGTTGTCTCCTACAGAATCTTCTCATCAAGACTCCAAGTGACAGTGAACTCTGGTGGTCATCTAGAATTCATAGAACCTTAGTTACATTTGTAACTAAAGTATGAAAGGGGTATCCAGGTATGAAATACCTCGATGATCCATACCAACAAGGTCATGAGGAATCTGTACTGACCGAGCCTCAGTTGCAGACCGAAGGAGCAGACAAAACCACTGTTGCCACAGGATTGGGGGCGCCACATTAACTCTGTAGAAGCAGGCAAAGGTACAGGAAGAAGCCAAGCAGCTGCAGCACAGATGTCACTCAGTGGAACACCTTTCAAGGTGGCCCAAGAAGTGGAGACACTCTTGTTGAATTGACATTTCACTGGGGGGACCTGGAGGCTCCTGAGCCTGTATACTTGAAAATATGGTATCGACAACCCAGTTCGAGAGCCTCTGTTTTGACAAAGCACAACCCTTCCTTTGCCCTCCATAACGGACAAACAGCGCATCAGACTTACAGAACTCAGCCAACATATCTATGTAGTACTGTCTCAGAGCCTCAACAGGACAAAGCAGACTGACATTAGGAAGCAGTTCCTCCTCCCTTGACTGCGGGGTGAAAACTGCCAAATTGATAAGCTGATTGATGTGAAAAGCTGAAAGCTTCTTAGGAAGAGATGAGGGGTTGGGCCAGATGGTAACCCCAGACCCATCAGAATTCCAACAGTCCCTGACAAAGGACAGGGCATCACCAACTCCCTTTGCAGATGCAACAGCAAGGAGAAAGGCAGTCTTACCAGACAGCCATTTGAGGTCAGCATGTTCCAGGGGCTCAAATGGAGGGGAACACAAAGATTCTTGGACAACAAGCAAATCCCATGAAGGCACCCGTACAGCATGTGAGGGCTACAACCGGAGAGCACCTTTCAGAAAATGGCTCACCAGAGGATGTGACCCCAAAGTTCCACCATCCACCAAAACATGTTGAGCAAGATGGCAGCAACATACACCTTAATGGTAGAGACAGAGAGCTCCTTATCCAGCAACATCTACAAGTATTTGAGCAATGTAGGCACAGAGCAACGCTCCGGGTCCACATGTTGATCCCTGCACCAACTGGAAAAGAGTTTCCACCCATTGCCATACAGCGCCCTAGTTGAGGATGCATGAGCATTGATTATGGTCAGGAACACAGCCTGATTGCAAGAACTCAGAGCCCGGCCCTTCAGCGGCCAAACGTGCAGCTGAAGGCAATCCGGGTGAGGCTGCCAAATACCCCCCCCCAACTGTGACAGAAGATCCTGTCTCAGTGGGAGAGGCTGAGGCACAGGAAACCATATCTTTCCCAGCCAGTATGGAGCCACCAGTAGCACTGTGTGGTTGCATCTGTTTATTCTGTGAAGTGTCAGCATGAGTAGTGGAAGCAAAGGGAAGGCATATAAGAGGCAGTCTGGCCAGGGGTGTGCCAGAGCATCCTGCCCCAATGGACTGGCTGGTTCTGAGAGGGAGAACCACAGCGGATAGTGTGTCAATGTTTCCGAAGCAAACAGGTTGACATCTACTCTGCTGTACCTCTCCCAGATCACCATCCTGCTTTCGTGCCTCTTGGGGTCGAGGCCCAAACAGTTGATACAGATCTGCAAGGTGCGCAATGAAAGCAACCCCCCTGGCTAGCAAAAGTTCTGTTGCCAAGATCCTGCCCACACCCAACACTTTCAGCACTTTCATCCAGCCCACATACTGCGTGGAATGGTATGTTATTGGTAGGTCAACCAAGAACAAACGAGATAAATCAGAACTGGCCCACATTCAGAATACACATACCTGAGAGCACCTCGTCTTTACCAAAAAAGGCCCACATTTGATTTGGGACATTTTGGCCATATTTGCCATTTTACATGTGGGCCATTTCAGGCTCACATCTGCTATGCTATCTGGGCCTAAAGGGATGACTGTTGTTGCTGCTTTCAGTTTGCCCAGCAGCCAGAGGAACAGGCCATATGTTATCCTTGTGCCTCTCCGAAAACAAGAGACAAGGCTTAGGATTTTGCCCACCCTCTGCAGGGAGGGAGAGGCTCTCATTAACACTGAGTTGAGGGCAACACCGATGAACATGACTCACTGACTGGGAACTAAAGAGCTCTTTTCAAAATTCACAGTGAGCCCCAGCTGGGTCCTGTGGGTCAAAAGAGTTGTTGTGTCACAGATTGCCTGCTCCTGGGTCGGAGCACATATCAGCCCGTCATCCACGTAAGGGGGAATCTGCATGCCCCTGGCCTGCAGAGAAGAAAGTGCTGCCATACTGCACCAAGGTTTCCCACCAGAGAGCCAGAGACCTCAGAGGGTTGTTGACAACAGGCATTCTGACATCATTGAACTTTGTGGGTCGATGCCTGAACTGGATACTGTGTCCCCTGAAAAAAAAAGAATAACACTCAAGGGTCCGAAATCAAGGCCTCCCAGCACCTGAGATGTTGTGAGGAGAAATGGCTGGCACCTGGATTTTGGGAGTCAAGCATGACTCCCATGACCTTTGGGTGGCTTGGGGGGTCAGTTGGTAGCGGCCCCATTTTTGGGGGCCCTATCCATTGAAATCCGAAAGGCAGGCTGTGGGGGGACCGTTGGAGGTGGCCCTGCTGAAAAGAGGCGCACCTGGCTTTTGAGGGACTCTGAGTGGTGGCTGCAGGGCAAAGAGTGCTGGTGTGTCTTCGTTTAGGCAAAGGTGCCTGGTGTAAGTCAGCAAACTGTTACTTGACTTTGTTCACTTGGGCACTACACTCCAAGGTCTGTTGGGCTGCAGGCCCAAACATCTGGTCTGGAATGACAGGCAGCATGTGAAGTGTCTTCCTGCACCCCTCTGAAAAGGGGGACTGGGCAAGCCACACTTGGCACCGTGTCAACCTGGGCAGTCTGGAGAGTCTGCGATAGAGCTAGAACAAGGTGGGAAAAAGAGTTTCCAAGACGTCCCATCCAAGCTGCTATATCAGTCTAAGGGCTTCATCTGGAGATACAATTAGAGAAGTCTAGACCATATTGGGCGGCATCCTTCATAGCAGCCAAGGCCCTGCAGTCACTCAGTAGGTGGAGGAATGCTTTGGGGTCTGGCCAGCACCTCTGAAGTTCATCAACGTAGGGCTCAGATGGTGGAACTCTGAAGGCAGATGGTTGTGGGATGTGCTTGTAAAAGGCATTACACAGAGCTGCCTCTACAGGGGCAGCATCCAGACCAAGCCATGAGATGGACAATTGAATTGCTTGCTTAACTGTGGAAAGACCTGTCTCAGCATACCTCAACGGGTCTGCGCCTGTGGCACTTAGAACCTGAAGGAGGGCTGAATGCAGGCATTCTTGAAGGAGGTAAGCTAGCCTCAGTGATGCGACTGTCAGACCTGGCCAACCTTGTGGTCATCTCTGCAAACGGCATGCAGCTGCAATAAATGCAAGCATTCTCTGTCAGTGCCTGCCTCAGGTGTTCGATGCCAGGGCACAATGGGCATCTGTCATGGCCATCCTCTGGGCTGTAAACCAAATTTGGTGGTGATACAGTCTAAGTCCAAAAAGTAGATGTCACATTACTCTTCAGTTTATGCAAATAAGCAAAAAATCCATCATGACAGACTTTTATGGTCCAGTTGGCTTTTTTGTTGAGCACATTGAGCTGGACATGTGTGTCAAATTTCAAGTCAATGGAACTCATTGCGTGGGTGTCCTGGCCTTTCAATTTTTTTGTTTTAGAATGTGAATTATAGCGCCACCATCTGGCTGATTGGGCTCATATTTCCTGGGAAGCACATGCATATTATTTCCAGTTATTGGGCCAAGTTTCATGTCTCTTGCTCATTCCAGCTCATGGCAATTTGAGCCGTGGCACAATAAAACAAATAATAATAATAAACCGGCACAAACTCAATAGGATTCTACCCTTTCGGTGTTTGAACCCTAAAAATACAGTCAGTGAATATCATATGTTTATGAGAGAGGACTTCCACATGACATTGGATTTGGACAGAGTGACTGGCAGTAAAGAAACACCATTTGTTTGATTTTCGGTTACTAATTAACTTCTAAGCCCTGTAGAAATTACCCATTATATTATTCTTGAGATTTCTTTTCATATTTTGACATTAGCTAACAGTATATCTTTGTTGAAATATAATGTACAGCTCAACAAGGTATTGCCAGGTGACTTAAGTATCCATTCTTCTGAGTCTCTAGTTTCTATTAAAAGGGAGTGACTGTAGGCCATTCATACAAGGAATGTGATCTGGCCATCAGGATGATTGTCTGTCTGTTCCTTAAAGATATTTGACAGGATAAGCTGGTGTGTTCAGTAAAAACAGATGAGGATAAATTCATTGTGTGAAGGTAAAGCTGTGTGGCAGTAGGTTACAGTGACATTAAAAAGTAATGTTTGTCGTGCTGTCTTCCTTTTCATTTCTATCCCCTATCAACTGTATCAATAATTTATTGGCTATAGCAACTCCTGCACAAAGTAAGTCACCTCATGTTTCTTTAGTATAAACCTGTTTCTGGCTTTCTTTAATTTGAAAAGGGCTTTTTTCTTCTTCTCACTGTGGTTGACCAAGCTCTTGACAAAAGGAAAGAAAATATATTTAAAGGTATATTTTGTTTATGAATACAGTAAAATAGGCAAATTGTGGTAGAATAAATATTCTGCAGTTGTTAGATCATTATTAAGACTAAAAAACATTTCATATAGCCAAAACTGGAAGATATCATCATTATCAAACTCCTTTACTGCAAAATGAGAAGTAAGTAGGCTACCTGCCCCTCCCATTTGCCACCTCTATTGATAAAAAGTGCCCCACCTGTCCCAGCCCAAGTTAAGATCCGCCCTGTGAATATCTTACTCTCAGGGCAGGAGGCACAGACTAGGGAAGCAGGTGAAATGTGGCCTGACAGGTCTGATGGGAATACAGAGAGACACAGAGAGAGTCAGAGAGAGAGAGACTTGGTGGTTGCTGAGTAACTGACAAGCCTGTCAGCCAGGTGGATTTAGGAGCAGTCAGGCTGGAATTAGACAATGACATAGTTGTGTCGAAGTGTGGAACCGGTCTGCACCTGGTCATTCCCTGACAGAGAGAGGAACCTCGGACCCTGTGGACTCCCACCACCACCACACTTGACGGAGTGGAATTTCCCTCCTCTTCCCTGGCTGGGGCCGGGGGCAGATGGTTGCTCTGAGAGTTTGAGCAGAACTCAGGAAGGAGAGTGAGAGGAAGGGTGGGAGGAGGGGAGACAGAGAGGGAGAGGAAGAGAGCCGAGGAGTGGACAGAAGAGGAGACATGCTTCGCTACGGTTCAGGACGAACTGTTTCCACCACCACAACAGAGGACTCTCCAGAGTCTTCAAGTGAGGTAAGAAGTCCCAGAGAACAGTCAGGACACTGAGACTCTCCCTCTGTCTCTCCACTTCTCTCTCTCATGTCTCCTCTGTGTTTTGTAAACATCCCGGTGTGTTTTTTCCTGCCTCTTCTATTTGTCCCTTTTGCCTTCAGTTGTGCAGCCACTTTTTCCTCATCTGTATGCATTGAAATCACTTTTCTCAGTGTGCGTATGTCCCAGATAACATTTTCTGTTCCCAGATCTGCTGAAAGTTCATGTTTGTTATAGGATGTGTTCACTTACAAGAGCACGTAATGGGAGCTGAGTGTGCAGGAGGCAGGACTGTCATGTTTATTTAAACAGCTCTCTGATAAAACAGGCCTTTGTTCTAAATTGGCCTTTTAAGTTATTCCTATTGTTTGCTAATGAAAAAAGACCCCATTATATTTTAGTGAACTGTGTGTGGGATATGAATGAACACATTACTGCAATGTCTACAGTAAATATGACAACACATTTCCTTGGTAGACAACCAAACAAAGCACCCACTATGTTGTAAACTTTAGGACGGAGGTATCTGTAGCAAGCTTTCAGAGCATTTACATAAACTTTGTTTACTGTTCTGTTGCTATTGCCTTTAAAAAAACATGTGGGTGGACTGTTAAGGTCTGTGAGTTTCTGTGCTTTAGGGTCAGTGATGTTTTCATGTCAACTATAATGCAAAATGTGGTTTTGCTTGCATAACATCAGTAATTTGCTTTTTGTCTGTTTGTTTTTCTCAGAGAGGGATCAGGCGCCTCAGGTTAACTCTCCATGCAGGAAATAATGGAAACAAGGAGCCCAAAACTGCAGACACAGTAAGTCGTATATCTCCCTAATTCAAATTCTACAATTAGCCATGGTATATCCTGCCTGGAAGTCTTGCCTGACAGACCCATTTAGTTAGGTAAAGATTTAATGAATAGAGTTCAACTGAACCAAATTTCCTCAAGTTGACCTGAATTTGTCTCAACAAACCAACTTAAGCAGTGTGTGTCTCTACAACAACACATGCACGGTCACTCTTAAAAATAGTGACATGTGATGATTCAACATATATACGAATACGAATTCTTAGGCGGAACCACTGAGATTTATGGCTTTTTTATCATCTGCAGCGGTTACACAATCATGACAGGAGGGTGTGTGCGTGTGATAATGCATTCACAGCTGTTACACATTTACTTCAAAGCTCAACCCAGACTGTAGTGGAAATATATTCCATACAACAGTTTTTTTTGACATGCTTTGGCTGAACAGACAGTATATTTGGTATCTCCACTTTGTCAGAGACATCTAAGAGTTTAGTTGAAACAATACTAACACAAATACTGATAACTAAACAAAACATAGCTCATAAAAATGTATCATTTGCTTACTGAATTGCAGAACTACACTTATTACAGTAACCAGGTCTGTTTCTGTACATAGTAACCGTGTGAGTTATGATTGTGAGTACACGCTGCAGGCTGTGTGGGTGTTTGCTGTAGGTGGCTCTGCCTTGGTCTTTGTTTGTGTTCAGGATCTGTGGTCCAGAGGCTGTTGTGAATGTGAGAACTGAGTATGATACTTTACTCCTTGTTGGCACTGGGGAGGTTTTTGGTCTCTTTAACTGAGTAGGATCCTGACAGAAGCACGGCGGTGTATTTTCGTATGAACCTTGGCACCGGGAGCATGGTGTTCAAACATCAACACGCTCCACTGATAGCAGGCTGCTGTAATCTCTGAATGTGCTTACCCTTGGGAGGGCGTGGCCGTGACTACTGGGACTGATGACAGAGGACAGTCTGGTCAAGAGTTAATACACACAGAGTAACACATATGTGCTCGATGTACTTCAGAGTGTGTTTAGTGAGGACATAACTGTGCAGCTTATTTGTCCCTGACAGAAATCTGCAGCTCTAACAGCAGAGTGACCAGTAAACTGTATGACATCAGTTTTTATAGATGATCAAGAACCTCGAGTGTTATAAAAATATTAGAGGGATATATTGAGACTAAATAAAAATAATGCATAAAAACTTAAAATAAAATAGAAAATCTCACTGCAAAAATACTTTAACCTACCTAATATACCACTGGGATGATCGACACAAATGCATTGCTTTAGTCAAACTGTCACAATAGTACTTTAAATAATAGTTAAGAAGAAGAAAAAGAAAGTTTCCAAATAAAATATGCACAAAATGATGCACAAAAGACAACTAGAATTTCTCATAAAATGTAACAGCGCAGCAGTGCAAGCTTATGTAAATACACTGAAGTGCTAAAACAAGCTGATACATATTTCGGCACAATGTGGATAAACATAACGTCAAAGCAACTTGAAGAGTTGAACTGTGACACGTAACTCTGTTGTTGTTGCAGCAGCATTCAGTTGAAATGCCTGCACAACGTCAAGAAAGGACACAGTGCTGATAAGGCTTGATTGAACAGTCCAATTTTTTTTTTTTTTACTGCATTTATTGACACAAGAAGCGTCCTTTTTTTTAGCCAAATTTCCACTGAAGTTGTTCAATCTCTCGAGGGAATTTAAAATGTGGGCTAGGACACGTGCGTTTTGTGCAATTTTTGTGATGGAAAAAGAAAAAAGGGAAGATGTGAAGTTAATCAAGGAGGAAGGAAATGACTAAAACTTCCTCTTCCAGAGATATTCAGAGATATTTGGTTTCAGTTGGAATGTTGATTAAAGTGGTTATTTACTATAAAATTAGAGAGGGTGTGTCCTGCAACCTGACACCATATGGACACAATCCAACCAGTGACTATGACCTAGATGAGACGTAATACATCTGCACCATGACACACACACACACACAACTAAGACACAGAGTGGTTACATATAAATGTTTCTACACCTATAGCATTGGATTTCATTGCCATAGTCGCCAAAAGTCCCTTCAAAGTGAACTCTATTCAGCCCAATGAGCTACATCAGAGGGTCTTTGTGCTGTGACTTTAAAGACAATGTTCATGTTTGTGTTGGAAATAAGAAGCAAATTCCAATCAGTTGAGTCCTTCACAATACAGTTATATGATAGAGCAGTCAGTTCATGTGCTATGAACAAGTGACACAGGAAAATGTTTACAATGCACTGACATGTAATTATTAATATGTAATTAATTACTTATAATTTATAATTAATTATACTAATTATGTAAGAGGCCTCTTTCAGTAGCTTTTACATGTTTGATTAATTCAGGTAGTTAAGGTGGTGACGTCTGTGAGCAGGTCAAGCTCCTCATGGCAACAAAACAAAGGAAACTTTGTATGCTCTGCACACTGTTCCTTCCACCAAAATTACATGGCTGCAGGTTTAGCTTCACCAGGTAAACAAAGGCATTGTAAAATTCAAAGCTCGGCAAAGAGAGCATTGTGATGCTGAGATCTCAGAGAAGCAGTCTGCAGTGTTGTTAAACATAAAGTTGGCTGTTCCTCCCTCTCTTCTGCTGGAATTCATATCCGCCTGTTAGCAGGCCTTCGCCATTTCTCAGCAGCATGTCGTCTGTAGATTAAGTGGTGGAGAAATGTGAGGCTCGGCCCTGTCCACAAGACAACACTGGCGGCTTTGTTCTAGTCCTCCGCACTCTTATCTCTGCTAGATGTGGAGACTGACGCCTTTTTCTCTGAGCAACAGGTCCTGGATGAATGTTTAGTTTGAGCAGAAGCTTTTAAAAGATGTTATCTGTCTGTCTGTCTATTTATCTATCTATCTTTTAAACAAGAAATTAGTCTGTTTGCTTGCATTCATGGTGTCATTGTAAGAACATATTTTCTACATGTAACCAGGAACAATGAGAGACCAGAGCACATTATTCCCACAGACACTTTGCTAATTAGAAGGTATTGGTGTTGTGGAATGATGGCACAAAATAATAACACTTATTTCGAACACTTTTGAGGTGTCCACACATGGAATGAAGTAAATCATCCACAGCAGCGGCTTAAATATGAGTTGTGTTTTTTTTTTTCTCTGCAGACTGAGGAAGAAAAAGATGCGAAAAAAATATGGAAGAAGAAGAATGGGCTGATCCAAAGAGAGAGGCCAGCTGGCAGGGAGTCACCTCAGCAGGTAGACAGCCACATCTACCACATGAATAATAGGCATAACACTGCGACACATGTGCTGCTTTAGCATGTGTGTCACTGACATGCTTCTGTATAACACCTTCCTGTGCACTCGCAGGCTGTCATCAATAATGTATTCATGGATATTCAACATGAGCAGATGCTTGTCGACAACTGTAACAAATTCCATATCTCAAGTGTGTCTGTGTAAGTTTGAAGAGAGCGATACTGTAGATTCATCCTCACTGGTTCGGTAAAATGTTTTAATATTGTCTGTGTTATGTGAAAATGTAGAACAGAGACAACAAGATGTGCAGCATCATGGGAAACTGTAAATATCCAAAAAACTGAAATTATTAGACAATTAATTGGTTAGTCCACTTTTAGTCCATTTTTTTTGTATTCTATGAAAGTAAACTGGATATATATTCAGGTTTTAGGCTGTAGGTTGGACTAAATAATTACATTAGACATTATAATCATTTTGGGCTTTAGGAATTTTGATTTATTTTTTTATTTTCTGACATTTTATCGTCCAAATGATTAACTGACTAATCAAGAAAATAATTAACAGGCTCAAAACATTTGCCTCTTGCTGTAGATCTGAAATATTCATAGAAATTGAAGTTGAAGTTCTGTTATTTATATGTGCCTGTGATTAAACAGTCATTTGTTATTTTGTGGTTTGGATTGTTTGAAGTGCTGCTCTGCTCCTGTGCTGGTGTGCATCTGTTTTCATTGGGCGCCCGGCTGTTGGAAGCACAATAGGCAGGAACGGCAGCAGCTCATGTACCAGGTTGCAGAAACATGACACCTCCAATGCACCTTGCACTTTTTTTAGCCATCAGTTCCCAACCTTCTGTTTCCAGTACTCAGCAACAGTAGTGCTGGAAATACCTGATCAAGTGCACATATGCAAGGGAGCGAATTCACACACAAAGACCTATAGTCAAGAACAACTGTGTTTGTGAACGTGCACACAAATACACAAACACAATCACTAAGTCAGCCTCAGTTGGAGGGTGGCTACAGAAACCTGACCAGTGCGATCCTGTCTCCCTCAGCACCTAGGAGACATGACCAATGGGGTGCCAGAGACCTCGCTGCAGCATCATGGGCCCAAAGTGTATGGCATAGTGCAGAGGACGGGCTCGGACAGACAGCAGGAAGTGATGGCACGAGAGTGGACGGTCAATCACCTTCACGATGAGATGAGGTACATCAGGGAGGTGAGTGGAGACGACAACAAAATGTGAGATAAACAAGCAGCCGGACCATCAGTTTACAGTAATGCATCCATGTCTTAACATCATGTCACCTGTGTTGTGCAGGATGGGTTGCTGTGTAGATAATTTCTCTATGTTCTCTGTATCTGTGTACAGGTGAGAGATTCTCTGGAGAAGGTGAGAGAGCGGATGTACGGGCAGTTTGGAGGGATGCAGCAATCAATGCAGAAGCTTTCACAGGAAATCAGGGTAAAGGATTACAGTATGTAATACCATGTGGCTGAATTATCAGAACTCCCTCATCAAACTCAAATCTGTGAAGCTGTGAATGAATCTGAAAATGCAGATTGTGTGCTTCTGCAGGCTGCCAACTCACATCGGAGGAGCCTTGAGTCAGAGGTGAAGATCAGGACGTCAGCCATGGAGAGCTTTGATCAGATGAACAGCTCCCTTATATCCGCTAACATCGGCCTGCAGGTAACAAATCAATGACACCGAACGTGTGAAAACCTTCCTTGTCACAGCTCAATGCTATTACAGGAAGAGTTGGATTTATGAGTAAAAGAAGTATCCTTTGCAGAAATCCCTTCTGGAGAACTGTCAGAACAGAGTGGACATGAGGGAGGAGGTAAAGAGTTTGCGCAGCACCTGTGAGAAAACACAAGAGAAACTCAGAGACAGGGAGAGGGAGCTGGCCGCTGCGCAGGCTGAAAACCAGACTTTGAGACTCCAGGTAAACACACACTCACTCATGCAGTGTAAGCACACACACACACTCATTCATACAAACCCACATGTATCTGCAGATTTCAAAACATTACTGTGGGAGTACCTGATCTGACACATTCACTGAGATAGTGGTCCAGCTGGTGTGACAAGTAGGTACTCAAATGGCCTGCTGCACAATGATCTGATGAGTCAGTAAGAGACGGATACAGGCAAGTTGTGCAGTATTGTATGAACAAAGAGAAGGCTTAACATACAAAAGTTATTCTTTACATGTGTGTCATGACCTATTTTACGTGCCCTATTATATAACTACTATACCTGATCGTTTTCTCTTATCTCTGCAGTAGGTTACAGTGAAATATGTAGAGATCATCAAAAATAGTCACAAAAATGTTCAGAGAACTTATCAGAACTGGGTATAACTGAGTATTGTCTCTTATTTTGTCCATAAGAGACAAAATGACAATACTTTTTAATACAATATGAGGAATAATAGATAAAGCGCTGTGTTTTCATCCAGCAGATTCTATAGTAAATGATCTTACTGCAGTACAAAAATGCATCAGCTGCACCTGCATCTTCTACTCTAGTGTCAATATGGTATAATCAGCTTAGCGGAGTCATAATTTTTGCTGCGCTGTGAACTGTCCAGGTGGAGTCTTCACGGGAGGCCAACAGTCAGGCTCTGCAGGAGCTCTCGATGACGCTACAGAGGGAGTATGAGGAAAAGCTGCTGGAGGAACAACGGAAACACAGGGAAGAAATTGAAAACCTACAGGTCTGCATTCTTTACCTCTTTGTTCATTAACTGTCACCATGGTACATGATATATAGTTTCAAAGCCAATAATACATGTCACGAGAACAAGGCAGATGTGTGACAATTTTTGATTTTAAGACATTTTACAGGTATTGTAATGCAGTGTCATCTAAAGAATGCCAGAAATGATAATTACAAAAATTGGGTCATTTAATGAGCAGTTTTAGAAATAAGTTCTATATCTGAGCCAAAGTGTATTTTTACTTACACAGGCCCAACTGGATGAGTACATCAGGCGACTGGAAGAAGCAGAGAGGAATATCAGGACCGCAGAGGCCAAGATTTCTGAGAGAGATCAGAGGATCAGTGAACTTGAGCGTCTACTGGAATGTATGGGGAAGGTAAGGCAATTTTTAAATGAGAAGTTCGCATTTTTAAAATCTTAAAACAGTATTTACATTCCATTATGTAGATTGAAACCATGTTTGGTTGCTGTAATCATTCCTCCACCACAAAGAGATCCACTTCAAACAAACACAATCCATTGTAGCCAATGTGGCACAAAATCGTCAGTCCTCAGTTTGTGCATGAATGCATTTAAAAGTTCTGCTGAAGCCAATATGAGATTTCAGTAGTGGGAATTAGTGGAATCAAACGGGTATCTTTCAGAGTTACAGTCCTTTTAGTATGAAATGCTAAAAACACTTTGTACGATACCCGCTTCATTGTAAAATTCAAGACTGTTGAAGCCTCATATCAAGTTACAGTAACATAAGAATGCATTTTTGCACCGAATGAGGGCTGTGGATTTTGTTCACCATCACTTACATTGACACCACGTTAGGGAGGGATCTCTTTGGGCTTAACTATTTTATTGAACTTATGGGCGTGTGAGTGTTGTAGTAAGATGGACATGAAAAATGTGAGCCCATCCTTTGACATTGCATAACAAAATATAGCCACCTTTACATTACCTTTACATAATAACCACCTTGAAATCATTCAATAGGAGAAGACTCAACTTCAAAGGAAACTGCAAGAATGTGAACAGCGTCTCCGTTTGATGGAGCTGACAGACACGACTGATTCAACTGTAGCCAAAAGGTAGAAAATGAATGTCAAGTTTGACAAAACAATCCCTAATAAAGGTCCACTTACTAGCTTTTTCCTGAAATTTCAACCATATCACACTCTCTTAATGAGTGGATGGAGTTTGCTCAGCTGAATCTTAAGTTTTCTTGTGAGCTGAACAAGTGGAAAGCTATGGAAAAAAAGCTTATAAGTGTATCTTGACTTAAGATTGTTTTGCCTATAATTAATTTCCAAGCTGAAGAATACAGTTTCACGCCTGTTTCGGTGGAGGTGCAGCACAGACACCAGAGTAATGAGTTTATTTGTGAGGATAACTGGTCGCTGGTCATCTTTAGGTCCAAAGAGCTGCAAGGTGAAGCTGTGGATCTCCGTGAGAGAATCAAGCACTTGAACGATATGGTGTTCTGCCAGCAAAGGAAAGTCAAAGGAATGATTGAGGAGGTGAGGAGAGTTTATTTATCTCTGTGTGAGTTGCATGCATTTAGGTTTCCTGTTCATCTTTGTGTTTTGATAATGGGTGAGGATTAAATACATACATACGTCACACGTATGAATTCAGTGCACAGAAGGTACTTAAAACCTAATCTGACCCAGTGTGCATAAAGGGTGGGGCGTCCTCTTGGCCATTAGTGGTTAAGACACACACCACCATATTCTGTGATCGCAACGTCTCTGGTTGGATTCCAGCGGTGGGTCTTCACTGTGAGCCAAACCCTTTCTCTCTCCCTCACCATTTCCTGTCTGTATCTCTACCGTGACCTACTGTATATCTAACAGAGGCTAAATGCCAAAAAAAATCTAAAAAAACCCCCATATTATTAGAGTCTTAAATGGCCTTTTGTAAGTTCATAGCTCACCTTGGTCTTTCAGTAAAGTTAATTCTGCTGCATAAAATCTTTTTTTAATGGGTCCATGTTATGACCCACTCTGATGGAAACCCTGGCACAACATGAAAATGAGACTCCCCTCTCAACAGCTCCCAAGAACCACCAGCAACAAGGAATTTAAATGTTTATTTCATACTTTTGGCTTCAGGGTGGGTTAGCAGCATAACAACAAACAAAAGGGAACTAAAGCTAAACAAAGTGAAATCACCTACTCAAACAAAAAGAAACAAAAATACAAATTACTGACCGAACTAACTTAGCAAAACAGGAGGAAAGAGATTAAACAAAAATGCTACCCCCCCCCCCCCCCCCCCTACGCAACCTAGGCTATATACTTGCAGAGCTATTTACAATATTCAGCACAAGAACATGTTGGCTGGCTGGTTGGAGGTGGAGAGAGGAGAACCTGCAGGAGCTGGGGGAAGTTGGCCTTTAAACCATTATCTTTTAGGCTGGAACCAATCAGCTCTCAATCACACAATCATTTACTCAGCCAGTCAGAGAAACTCTCCTGAAGCCCGTTACACAGAGCTGCCACAGCAGGTTCATCAGAGAGAAAGAAATCCACAAGCACACACAGGGGGTTAAAGCACACAATATACAAATGCACAGAAAATGTCACTAAACAACCTCTGGGCCGTAACAGTCCGTAATTTCTGAATAATTTCCAAGACGATTCATGAAAAGAGCTTTGTAAACTGACAGTATACTGTGCAGTATATACAGTATGGAAAACTGTAAAGACAGTGTTCACTGTGTTTACAGTGTTTTTACAGTGCAATTAGTACAATTCCAGTACACTGCTGGTGAAATATAGAAAATATTTCAGTCAGTGCACAGCAGCTCACTTGAACATGCCAAAATATGAAATTTGTCTAAAAGAAAGCATACAAGTTTCTAAAAATAACTTGTAACTTGGGTTTAAATTGAGCTTTTCTTTCCATTCCTAGTTTCCCCATAATTAGATACGATAGTTCTTTCCAGGAAACTTCCAAGTAAATTATTGGGAAATTACAGATGTGTAAAATAAAGCATTGATGCCAACAATCTATATAAGATCACAATTGAATAATCTGAGAAGAGAAACACATAATATCTGTTTGCTAATAAATGTTGTCTTCTTGAAATTGTGAAGGTTGAAACACTTCGGGCTCAAGTTGCTCAGAAGGATATGTTCATCTCGGAGCTTCTGGACAGAATTGCGATAGTGGAGTGTGAGGTAAGACAACAGTTCACTGTGTTTGTTTGCTGCGTGTTTTGTTTATGGTGTGGTGTTGCAATCTACTGCATGGCTACAGATGATTTCCTGGGCTGCGGAGCGCTGGATATCCTGAACTTTCAGCAATGTCTGTGTGATTTCCTTAAGTCACTGCACCTATCGAGTCACTTTCACATTTGAAGTGACTACAGTCTTTTGCATGAATCTGACCTGACAGCGTTGTTTCCTCTTTTCCTTTTCCTAGAATAATGAATTAGAAGACAAGCTGAAGTATTTTATGTCTACACAGAGTAATAGGCCACAAGAGGTTTTGGAAACCAGGGAGATAGGAGTAGGCTGCGATCTACTCCACAGGTAAGAGGCAAAGTTGAGGAAACATGCTTAGTAGAATAAGGTGTGTTTGCTGCTTCATTTGGAGGTGGCTTCTCACTCTGATGTATGACTATGCATCCACAGAGGTGAAGCAAAAAGGCATGATGTTGAACCTCCTGTTCAGTGTGAATCATCTCATCTCCATCCCATACAACACCCACCACCCGTGCAACCTTCATCACCCTTTCAACCTTCACCACCCACACAACTTTCACCCCCCACATCTCCCATTCAACATCCATCCCTCTACCTAACCTTGCCAACACAGCCAAGGACGTTCAAGCCTACAAATCCTCCACCCAGCAGGCTGGAGTCCAGTTTACTTCGATACACTCCTCTTGAGTACAGCCGCTACCTGCAGTCCAGCCCCTCAGTACCGAGTGGATCGTTCTCCTACAACCATCTGTCTGAATCTGAACCTCCTGTGAGCAGCAGACACGAGGTTGATGCCGGAACAAACACAGATTTACGCTCAACTCCAGAAGAATCCTCTTCACCCCTGTCCTCTTCTCAAGCAAGGTCAAGACCACCTCAAGTTTATACACCGTTCATGAAACTGATGGAACTAACGGCAAAGATGAATATAGAGTGATGTGACAGGAATTGTTTTAACATTTTTGGAAATCTGTTTGTTTTCTTGCTAAGTGTGTTAAAGGTACAGTGTGTAGAATTTAGTGACATCTAGCAGGACGGACTTGGCAGAAATGGAAGCTAATATTAATAAGTCCTCTTCCATGGAGCCTGCCATGTTTCTACAGTAGCTCAGAATGGACAAACCAAACACTGGATCTAAAGAGGGCCTTTTGTGTTTTTTGCAGGTTTTGCGGCCAACATTGGATCTTCTTAACACTTTGAAAGGGAGGGGGAGGGGTATTCAGTTGGTTGCAACCTCACCGCTAGGTGCCGCTAAATCTTACACACTGGTCCTTTAAATAAGATCAATACCACTCTACACTGACTGCTCATGGCCAAAATAGCCTGGCAAATATCCCTTGTAACATCACAGTGTGTAATTTTACAGTTTGTTTGTTGTACAAATTAAACAAACAAGATATAACATGTTAATTAGTGAGCTTTAAATGTGCTGGTAAGTTTTTATACAGAGCCAGGCTAGACTGGAGTCTCTCTGCTGGTTGGTTGGCAACTGCTCCCAGTCAAGAAAATTCAGCTCATGACCCCATTTACACTTCAGTTTTGTACAAACAAAACAAACAAGATATAAGATATTAAATAGTGTCCTTCAGAAGTGTTGATAGGCGTTTTTTGTACCTTTGAACAGAGCTGGACTAGCTCTTTCCAGTTTCCAGTCTGTTTCCAGTCTTTGTGCTAAGCCAACCGGCTATTGGCTGCAGCTTCATATTTGCTGTACAACTATTAAAGTGGTATTCATCTTCTCAGCTAACCCTCAGCACGAAAGCAAATTCCTCTCTTTGGTCTTATTTCCACTGCCAATTATCATTTTAAAAATCACCATATGTGACGCAGATGAGATTTTTTTTAAGTCTTAAGTTGCTACATGCAGAGGCTAATGGTCACTTCTCTATCACATATGGTGAAAAAAATGAATCTGGTTGGTGATGTTAAAAGTCATGTAGATTTTCAGCTTATGTTTGCACATAGCACTATTAATGATAATACAATGTTGCATACTGTAGCGTGTAAACAATCTAATGCTCTGTAAACATATTTTGTATATAATGTGCTAAAGGATTATATATTTGTTTTGTTTACAGTAAATGTAGCCCACTTATTTTGCTCACTAAGATATGAGCATTAAAACCTGTATGAAGGTCGACATGGTTTATGTGTGTATTTTCCTATCATTTTGTATCAGTTCTGTACAAATTAAATGAATATTATTTTGTTATTGTCACATTATGTACAAAATATTTATTAACATATTGTGTGCCTTTGTGAACAGTCTACTGTCTGATTTTGGTGGCGGGAATGAATAATGAATATCTCAAAATTGGCAACAGGGTATGTTATAAAGTAAATTTCTATGCTAATGATAAAACTATTAAATCACTTTAAGTGTAATGACCTCACTACGGTGACTGCCATTCCTGAGCCAAAGGCACAAGTATTATCCAGCTGTTGTCTGCACTGCCAGAACTGTGTGAAAGAGATAAAGCTTTATAATGTGCCTTTTCCTAAATGATACATATCATACTGAAACTATTGATAAGAGGCCAGCATATGTTTGAATAATAAAGATAATATTGTTCAATAAGTAACCAGACATCTTGATTGTGTCAATGAACCCTCACACGTATATAAAGCCTCATAAATTTACTTAACCCTGAAGCATACAAATATATATATATTATATATATATATATACTATATATGACTTCCTTCATTGTTCATTGATGATAACAGTAGATCACTCTATACTCTCTGGTTTGTGTTCCTTCCCTTTCTAATGATTACATTTCACACATTTACATAATGTCATGCACAATCAAATGCATAAACACTGACCTCCAGACTAACACAGCACTATGCAGAAGTTTTAGGCACTAAAACTAAAGTGAGGATGCTTTAAAAATAATGGCAATAATAGTTTTTATTTAAAAGTTAACTTCATACAAACTTCAGTAAACAGAACAAATATAAATCAAATCAATATTTTCTGTGAGCATGCTTTGCCTTTAAACAGCTCAATTTCTCCTCTATACATCTGCACACAGTTTTTCAAGGTATTTGGCAGGTAGGTTGTTAGAAGCACCTGGAGAACTTGTGGACTTACGCGTCTCAGTTGCTTCTGCCTCTTCATGTAATCCCAGATGCTGAAGATTGTTCATTATGACCCCGGCTGTATGTTCGGAGTTATTGTCATGACGCAGAATAAATTTGATGGTGTTGCATAATGAATAAGAATCTAAACATCTTAAGTGCCTAAAACTTTTGCACTGTTTGTTTGTTTGGGAAACTCTGTTCTATATAGTATGCAGATAGTTCAGTGTGTATTTGTAGGCATTTAAATTATGCATACACACTTCACAAAGAAAAATTCATTCAGCTGAACCTAAATGAATTCTTGATAGCTTATAGCTATCAATAATAGCTGTGATAGCTTTAGTAAGCAGTAAAATCAGTAAGTAAATAAATACATTTATAAGCTGTGCAAGATAGAGTGATTCCAAGTGGGGTAAGAAATGGTTTTACATGCTGAGTGACTAAAATTTGTAAATTACAAAAAACCTTTCAACTTCAAGATGTGTTTAATATGAAAGAGTAAAACTGTGAATGCACATATAGCAAAACACAGAGTTACAGATGTGTCAATGATATAATATTACTCTTAGTAAAGTACATCTAATCAGATGGTACAACTAAGTGCACTATTGTATAGTATTTTAAAAAGAAATCTCTACAAGCTGTTAAGCTGTATGATAAACATATTCCTACTAGTTCTTAGGAGTAAATGCATAGAAAATTACTAAATGTAAAAAAGCCACAAATGTTTTAGTGCCTGATATGATCTGAATAAGTACACAGGACATAAATGCATAATACATGCATTGAAAAAGAAAAACTTGCAGCATAATACATAAAAAACAAATAATAACTTGTGGAAAAACAATTAGAGAAAGTCAACTGAGGTTTTCTTCCAACAGTAAAGACACAGCTGAACAGTTGAACAGACTTTGAACCCTGAGAAGGGACAGAAAGGACACAGCTGTAACCTCTTGGTTGACGCTGGCTGGGTCATTGTTCGATGAGCTGTGTGGGCTGGCACGGCACTGGCTGGGAAACATCCGGCTCGGAAATGCAGCTGTGGAAAATCAGAGATGATGAAGCCTGTTGAGACATAACACAGAGAAGAGAGAAACATCGTATACAGAGAAAACTGTCAGAGGCTTAACAGACTGCTCTTTGAAACTCCTTTTTGGTGTTGATGACTACATTTGACCTGCAGAGGGCAGCAACACATCTTCATTGGAGAGTTGCACTTGCACATACTGTCCTGAACACTGGGGGGCGCTGGAGCGACATTTCACGTGTCTGATTTCCGCTCACGAAGAAGAAGAAGAAGAAGAAGCCCACTTTGAAATGTTGTTGTCCAATGTGCTGAAGAAGTGAACCTACTACCTAAAGAGGTTTATGACGCTTTTTAACCACAAACAAGCCCTTTTAAACGATTAATTTAACGTATGAGTAGGGGGTTTTAAGATGAATGTTAAACTGAGACGTTAAGTTAGTTCATGGTGTTTGTGAATGGCTGAAGCTAGCTGCTGTTTTTAGCTAACAGTGATGTCCTCGTCGTGGACAGAGCGCCAGGGACAGGTGGGGGATCTGAGAAACCACAGCAGAGAAGAGCTCCAAGAACTGCTCCTCCGACAGGACAAGATTCTCTCCAACAAGTAAATATCACACCATGAAGCTCAGTTTGTGCCTCATGTTATGATCATCACACTCATACACGATACAGGCTGAAGTTCAGGCATGACACATTTCCTGGCTTGAAAACACACTAAAAGTTGGTCTGATACAGTTTGATAATACAATTTGACAAAATACACGTTAACTTAAGCACACAAAGTAGTTTGACCAGTTGTAATGAGGTATTTCCCGCGTTATCAGTATGTCGGTTAATCCTCTTGAACAGAGTCTGAAGTTTTATAGAGCACAGATGATCTACAGATCATATTAATATATTTTTATATATATTATATAATTTAATATTTTATATGTCTCTCTTTATATACGGTCTATGGTACAAATGAACACATGAGCTCTATGTTCACTAGTTTTAACTAAATCAGTGTTGTAAGTGCACAGGCTGCATATGTGAATGCACTGTGAATGTTACATGATTCGTTGACTAAGTGGCTACAAGCTCATCTTAGTACTTTTTGAAACAACTGATGACAAATGTTTTTGAGAGAAAAGAAACTTCTGCTTCTGGGCTTTATCATTATAACAATAATAATAATAATGATAATAATGTGATGACCCTGGCTACAAACCTAAATATGTGGTGTCACAATAAAGTTGTTCTTTATGCTTTTGAGCCCTTCAGAGAAAAGAAACACCAGCTTCATTATGTTCATGATGTAGCATCAATTCTGCAATGCTGCAAAATTATTACAATGAAACTAACCTTGTCCAGTAGCACCTTTTAAATCTCATTCTGAGTTTTGTGAAGTGTGCCATACAATTTATTTGAATCTGTAAAAATGCTGTATGGAAATAAATAATACAAATGTCAGCATCCATTCCAGTTTCAAACGTGGTTAATATATCAAGCACAGACTGTGGTCAGAATGAGTATGAGCACCTATTATGGTTATACAGAGTCTCCAGATTTCAATCCAGCTGAATACTTGTGGAGGATTTTGCACAAGACAGCTCTACACCAAATTCACCCAAACACCATATGAGGGAATATCTTTAGGAAGGATGAAGAATGAAGCTGTTTTAGAGGCTCATTGTGGCCCAATTCCTTAATAAGACTCTTTATGTTGGTTTTACCTTAAATTTGTTACCATCTGCATCTTTAATGATTGTTTTAAATGTTTATGTGGCAGGAAATGATGGGTTTGTGTTGTTCGCAGGAGATTATTACAGACTCTTCCTGACAAAGGGAAAAAGATACGAGAATTTGCGGAGAGGGTTCGCCTTGCCATTGAACATCACCATGAAGAAGAGAGGAAACAGCGCTTGGTGTCTGCTGCCAGGGCAGAGCTACAGTCCAAGTACCAGCAGGCTTTCACTATGCAACAACGTGCCATCCAGAATGCTCCAGTGGCCGGGCAAAGTGAGGCTGCTGCAGACAACACAGTACAGGAGAAGGACCCCTCACCTGTCTCAATTCACGTGCAGGAAAACCACACTTTGGACAAGCGACAGCAGCAGTTTGTCTCCCAAGCAGCTGCTGTTGAAACCATGGAAACGGCTGCTGCTGGGGCCTCTCTGAACTCGGATGGGACAAAAGAGAGTGACCTTGTGGAGGCCTTGGAAAGGGTCAGACTGTCTGAAACGGCTAGTACTGGTTTCAGTAGCAAGACCAAAGACCCATTAAAAAGCACTGCAAAAGACAATGACTCTCTGAGTAAACAGATACCAAAAAAGCCTCACTATGTAACTGTTGTGGAAAAAACAGAGAAGACTTCAGCCCCGGGGAAGCAAAAATTCAAACCAAATCAGTGAGTAGTGTATTGACTACTTACAACAATGTGAAACGAAATAAATTTTGTAGGTGTATTCCAGTAACATTATCTGTCATTTCTATGATTGGAAGTAAAATCTTCTCAACATTTTACTCTGTGGCAACTCCGTTTTTTCCAGGCTTCCTCACAGAAGTGACAACCCTCCATCAGGATCCTCGTCACCCAGTGAGTCTTCTGAAGGCTCATCACTGCTCTCAGCACAGGCCAGGAGGGAGCGGGACAAAAAGCACCTGGATGACATCACTGCCGCAAAACTCCCTCCTCTCCACCATAACCCAGCTCAGCTTCTGTCTCTGCAAGAGTCGGCCATGCTTATGAAAGAGCAGACAAAGAAACAGCAGGTTAGTGTGTAGATGGATGGAGCTGTGCACAGTCTGAGCTCTCCAGACTCTTATCTTATACATAGGGTGTATATATTACATTACATTAAACATTATAGACGTTACACTCTAAACTGGATGCAGACTTACAGGGTACAGAGCTAAAAGTAGAGTCATAATGGGACTTACTTCCCTCAGGTGCACACAAACACAACAAATGCAAACATGATCTCAATATCAACTTTAGGAAGTGATTACATTTCAGAGTTGTGTTTATAGCTTGCCACGCTGCCCCAAAAAATGGCCAATAAAATCAATTAATGCAAGTTTAACTTCATACAGTAAACAGAATTGCTTGAAATATGATTGGGGTGATATATTTATGTGGAAAAAAATCAAACATTTATTATTTTGACCAGTAATAAATATTGTTTCTAGCCTCCAGGTCTTTTTGTTCATCCTGTTTGGATTATTTTGAACACTGTAGAGACACTGTGTGTAGAGATGTGAAAATTATTATACTTCTATATATAAGGTGTAGTGTTAAAGATCAAAAAGGCAACTCTCAGTTGCTATTGTAATGTAATATTCACAAACTAGTTTATTCTGCAATAGTGAGTTTGGTGTTGTATTTAGCTGCTTAATTTCAAAACAAATGGAGTACAACATTATACAACATTGGCTTGTCTTTACATTTGAATATCTAATTAAATGAGGAGGGAATTAATTAATAATGAATCCAGTAAGTGTGAATTGTCCATATCAGATCCCTCTAATAGCTCTAGAGGGCAGTATTTAGGCTGTGTCAGCACTGTATCACTTCACATCCAAAATCAGGAATTTAGAGCCAAACGTCAGACACTGTGCTGCTGTCAACTTATAGAAGCCTGTAAAGCTTATGACCAGTCCTACTTTTGTTGATGGTTTAATGGCTGTGGCTGTGCTTCTTTATAATAATGTGCTTGTTTTCTGTTTACAAGCCTATTCATGTCAACTTTTTCCTCTTTGTTGTGTTTAATTTCAGGAGTTGCAGGCCAAGCTGGCAGCCCAGAAACTGTCTGAGGGATTGAAGATCTCTATGGGGAGCTACACTCCTGAAGGTGGCCCCATGGCTGCCTACAGAGAGGTTCATGATGATGGAGCCCAGCTCTCCTCAGAGGAAGACTGATCCTGGAAGGCCAGAGCTGGGGAAACCAGTGTGACCTTGGCCCCTTGTGGAAACAGGCTTTAGACCTCGCAATCCAGGGCCCATCAAACAGGATTTTCACTCCAAGGACAGGAATTCTTAAGAGAGGAAAAGGTCTTTGCCTGGTGAGAAGGCGTAGTTGGTATCCCAGACTCAGCTCAGGGAATTGAATGGCAGGTTGAAAAACTAGCTTTCTTAAATGTCAGTCAGTTTGTATGGGGTTCAGTTGTTTCCTGCATGGTCACTACCTGCAGCTGAGTAAGACTCTTAGATGCTAAATTTGAAATATGCATCATGAGGGAAATTTTCCTTATCAGTATACTGAAACTGATGATGTGGCTTTCTGAGCCTGAGAGTATTGTATGTGGAAATTCCTATTTTAGTGTGTTAATAATTATATGCACTTAAAGCTTATCAGCTGGTGGATCAGACTGTTTTGGCACAATGGCAGCTGTTAACAGCTTTGTCTGGAGAATAGACATGCAATGAGCCTGCAGACATTTAAATATCACAGAATGTGTAACAGAACTGAATAAATACATCTGATTTCTCAAATGATTGTGTTTGTCTTAAGTCTGGTGGCAATCCAGTTTTGAATTATGGACACTGAAGTACCTCATCAGCTGTTGCATAAGAGACTTTCTTTAATTTCTCTGCACTGGTATGAAAGTCTTCACTGATCAAGGCGTCAGGAAAAAGGTTTCCTTGTTAGTTTCAATTTTCCTGATAATCTAGTTTATTGAGCAGCAAACTTCAAAAGGCAAGCCAAGTTTTTTGTGCAGCACATTCCAACAACAAGGCAATTCAAAGTGCTTTACATAGAACATCAAAGGCATCAAGACAGAATGTAAAACCAACACAAGGCAATATAAAAAGACATTTAAATAAAATTAAAAAGAATTAAATTGGAAATAAAAAATAAGCTAAAATAGAATAATATAAAACGTGAATAAAAGTTACAGTGCAGTGTAAGATATTAACCCTCAAATTTGGTTTCGTAAAAGGCAGCAGCAAACAAAAGTCTTCAGCTGTGATTTAAAAGAGCAGAGTTGCAGCAGACCTGCAGTTTTATTTGGGAGTTTATTCCAGATGTCTGGTGCATAAAAACTGAACACTGCTTCTCCATGTTTAGTTTTGACTCTGAAGACAGAAAGCAGACCTGTCCCAGACAATCTGAGAGGTCTGGATGGTTCATAACGTAGCAGAAGATTAGAAATGTATTATGGCCCTAAACCATTCAATGCCTTATAAACCAACAGTATTATTTTAAAATCAATTCTTTGACAAACAGGAAGCCAGTGTAAAGATCTGAGAATTGGGGTGATATGATCCACCTTCTTGGTCTTAGTGAGGACTTGAGCAGCAGGGTTTTGAATCAGCTGCAGCTGGCTGATCGATTTCATAGGGAGACCTGTAATGACACTGTTACAGTAGTTGAGTCTACTGAAGATAAATACATGAACACATTTTTCCAAATCCTGCTGAGACACAAGTCATTTAATCCTTGATATATTCTTCATGTGATAATAGGCTGACTTTATAATTGTCTTAATGTGGCTGTTGAAATTCAGGTCTGAGTCCATGACTACACCAAGATTTCTGGCTTGGTTTGTGGTTTTGAACATTATTGATTGAAGCTGAGTGCTGACTTTTAAACGTTCTTCCTTGGCTCCAAAAACAATAACTTCAGTTTTATCTTTGATTAATTGAAGAAAATTCTGGCACATCCAATCATGGATTTGTTCAGTGCACTTACTCAGTGTTTGTATTGGACCACAGTCCCCTGGTGAAATGGTTACGTAAATTTGTGTGTCATCTGCATAATTATGGTAAATTTTGTTTTTTTCCATAATCTGGGCTAGTGTAAGCATGTAGATGTTGAACAGAAGAGGCCCCAGGGCGGAACCTTGGGGAACTCTGCATGTCATTTTTGTCCACTCAGATGTGTAATTACCTATAGATACAAAGTAGTCTCTGTCCTTAAAGTAGGTTTCAAACCAGTTTAGTACTGTGCCAGAAAGTCCCATCCAGTTTTCCAGTTGGTCTAGTAATAGTTGTGGTCGACCGTGTCAAATGTGGTACTGAGATCCAGTAATACTGAGACTGAAATTCTGCCATTGTCTGTGTTTAAGTGGATGTCATTGAAGACCTTAACAAGAGCAGTCTCAGTGCTGTGCTGTGGTCAAAATCCTGACTGGAAGACAACAAAACAGCTGTTTAGTGCCAAAATGACGATTTCCTTCTCTTTCAGTGAATCAAATTGCCAGTATGTGATACTATTTTTGGTAAGGAACTAATGGAATATTCATTGCTCATATTCTTCACACTGTGTGCTACTCTTTGAAACAAGTAATAACCTTTGAAGTCAGTTATACCTGCCTCTAGAAACTCTAAAGAACAGTATTTGGTCGTATACTACTCACTATAAACTGGACTGATTACATGGAGGACTTTCTGTAGACAGCCTGGGACACTCACTAAAGATTATACATGTGTGCTGTTGTTTCCAGAGGTGTTGTAGAAAAGGGCTTGTTCTGCAACAGGACTGAGTAAGAGGAAGTATAACTGAACTCTTAACCTGACCAAAACTATAAATCATGTATATTTACAGTATGGTGTTGGAAATATACATCTATAAAAACTGCACAAACTGCATTTATTCTTTACAATGTCTGGTTTGTCTACATTAAGGAGCCCATCTGCTACCATCTATACATGAGCTTTAATAATGAGGAGAAGTTGTACTAAGAGTATAAAAATGTGTCATATATTTTTTAAGCTTAACACACCTCAGCATCTACCTCTTAACAGTGGAGTAACAATTCTCACAAAATGTAAAAACTTCATGTACTGCAGTTGATTTGAAAATGTACTTTGTTACTCTCCACATCTGGATAAGGAAATGTGTCCAGTAGTTATACATACTGTTTGAAATCTGCTTTCTATAAATTTAATATTTGTAACTACTGTTGTGTTGACATTTTGACACTTGCAGATTATCTAAGCTTCAATAGATTTAAGCCATTTTATGGTTAAAGTTTTATCTTATTTAATGAATTAATGTGTGAAATAAATCTGCAAGGTGATAGAAGCTTTGGTCAGCTGAAGGCACTGGTTTCCTAAAGTCCTGTGAGATGTTATCAAGCAGGGATCTGTGACACACTTGATAAGATTAATCCAGGGGTAGTGAAATATTGAAGCTTGATGGGCTGAGACATCTGGACTGAATTTGGATCATGTTGTTGCTGGGAATGGCAGGCAATCATGGGACGGCAGTGGGCTAATGCAACATGGCAAATACCATTTCTCAACTTTGCTAATATGTGGTAGATAAGAAGTGCCAGCTACATTCAGCGTCTTTCCAAACAGCCTTTCCCACTGTCTCTCTTCCAGCTCTCGCAAAGTACTGCAGGCCATCTTAATTTAAATGGCCTGATTCAGGGACTTTAATGAGGAAGAAATAAGGCGCTGAGGCACGTTTTGGGGGAAATGAGGGTGGGTTCATGCAGGTCAGAGTCTGCTGGTAGATGCTCCTTGATAACCTTTGGTAATTGTTGCTGAGCCATTGGTGGAAGATGTTTTAGAAAAAAAACTCTGATTGCTGTGTATTTAGACACTGTATCTGATGGGCTCCAGAGTGGCCCTGTGGTGACGTCCAATAACAAATACATGAGCACGCTCCACAGAGGATCCTCATTGTGCTGGGATTAATTACAGCCTACCTTGCTTACATAAATTCAGAGACTGTTACCAATTATGGGGCACATTTTTGCTGTTACTTTTCTCTGTGGTATCTGGCGTCAAACCTGACTCTGAAGTTGATGTTGTTGAGGTGGAACCAAGCGCACACTTTCTGTAGTCAAAGCTTTTTTACGTTGTCCATTGATGAGGTTGTTTATACTTCCACTTGAATCCCAGACCCCTTGTCCCAGATTAATAAACTTCTCATGAAGTAGTCTGCAAGTGATTTGCTCCAAGTCTTGAGTCCGAAATCACACGTCTCGCGGGAGCAGAAATAATTTGCTGTTTGGGAGGGGAAACTGGAATGTGATTTCAAAACTGCCTCTTCAAAGACCAGTCAGCTCAGTCTTAAATTAGATATACAGTATGATGTATAGACTGGCGTTAAACGCAAGTTAGGCCCTCAGCAGAATGATTGGATTATATCTGCCAGGTTACAAAGTCTGAGGTCATGCTTTTTCCATTCTCTGATGTTTTTGTCATATTTTTTCAGGGCACACGAGGAGATGAAATAATGCAGCACACAGCAGCTTTCTGCAGATAAGGTTACAGCCTATCTCCTCATCCCAATTAGAACCAGCTCTCCCTCCTCTTGTTGCACCAGAACTGAGTCAAGGGAAACAGTTTTGATGGTGAAAATGTGTTTTTCTGATGAATTATATTTGTCAAATATTTGCCATTTTATGCACCTTTCACTCTAAGGTGGATGTTTGCATCTGAAACACATGGAAGACAATGCTGCTCATTTGTGTTTATCTCAAGTGTGAAACCAATGTTTCATATGCAAATGCAATGAACTGTGAATGAGAGGCAAACAACTGAGCACGTGTGTGACTCTGTGTGTGTGTGTGTGTGTGTTCTCTTCACGGGGCGAGGAGGAAAGTAAATACTTTCCTGACAGGACTCTGCTGAAGTCTCCACTTATCTCACCATGAAATGTGTGTGTGAGAGGAAGCAAGCACATAGTTTATGTCATGACTGTTGACTGCCTGAGGAAGCATGATATGTGGCTGCAACATGCATGAGAGCCCCACAGCTGTCTCACCATTAATGTAGATAGGAAAATATTCCCTGACTGGTGGGTGAATCTGTAGGAAAAGGAAAAAAAAGACAGAGGTGTCTGGCACTAGTTGTAAAACATAGTCATGGGAATGATTTATTGCATTTTTACATTCTTAAGATTGTTTTCTTTTTCATTTTTCTACATTCACCAGACATGTCTAGTTTATAGCATATGAGTGTGGTCAAGGCACTGTGTTTTCCTTTGATTGGTTGTCTGTTAAAAACACACACTGGCATTACACTATATTATAATCAGACCATGTTCTGTTCACTGGAGCCCGAACTGTACCAGGTGTTTTACAGAGATTTTGGTACATGTCATATTTGTAGAAGGTGGCTATAATTCAATCTAACCAAAACTCTATACACTTACAATATTAGCATTATGCTTAATAAAGTAACTTTATCTGTCTGAGTACACATTTTATCTTGCTGGCTCCACTCCACAAGGTGTTAATGTGTTGAATTTTCTACAGAAATTTGCTTGTAAATGGACATCAAGCAACAGAGTAGATGCTCACCCAAACAGGAGCTTGAACCATATTTACATCCTACTTCATAAATGTATATACCTGTGGTTATAGCTCCTCCATGAGTGTTGCAAACTTGCACCAGAATTCATTAAAGAAACTTGTATTCGACAATTTTAAAGGTTTCAGTTCCTCAGTTTCTCTGTGGACACAGTGAGGATCTGTGTGGCTGTTGGCAGCTGTATCCATTGTGTGTTTTTGTCTTTACACATGGTAAACTGTTGAGTGTGAAAATCTCAGCAGCCCTGCCTTATTTCACGCTTTCAAATGTTGTTAAAAAAGCTCCAAATCTCTGGTCCCAGACATCAATGTCTTACATCCTTCTCAAAAGAGTCTTTTTTAATCTCCATCCATTTATAATGAAGTGGATTTAATAGGTGTAATCAATAGGGTCATTGCTTTAATGATTCTCAGAACATGTGTTTCTAATAATCTGTAATGCACATTCGCTGTTATTTTATTATATACACTCCTGTCCTGGTTATGAGGCAGGTTATAGGCCCTGTTTTTTCACCAACACAATTATTTTTCCAACAGTTGCTATAGTCTTAATCTGAGTCCAGTAAAGCAGCCCATGGAGATGAGAATGTCACAACACAAGCATTAGGTGTTTCCTTTTCCTTGGAACAATGTTTACAGTTCAAAAGCCATAAAACGGACCACAAATGGAGAAGGCATGGTGTAGCTGTGATGAGTTATCCTTGTGTAGTCACTTGTAGCAGATGGACTACATGTTTATTTTAACTCACTGTAGGCAGTACTCAAAGTTTAACACTGGATGGCAGTAGTGTATCTTTGTTCTTAGTCTCTGCAGCTTGAGTTTTTATTCTTATGCACAGTTTTTATGCTAAATCTTAAAAAAAGCTGTTATTTGTTGAAATAAGAAATGTGATTAAAGTTGTTCCATTCTTCTGTGGATGTTTTTAACTTGTCATTGTGCATTTTATCAATAGTGGTGCAACGATTAAGAGCTTGAATCACCATCTCTAAGGGAATCTAATGGATCAACAGCTGTCAGCAGAGATTCAGATAGTGAATCTCTGTGTTTCAAAGGTGTGGTACGCATCCCAGGTGAGGCCACAGCCTCGCACCTGGCTGCTCAGCCAAGATAACAGCAGCCTGGATCTTAATCTCTGGCTACGATGAGAGATTGTACAAATATGATCTGGATACATCTGTGCTTGAAAGAACTCCCACAATCTCTGCCTGGAAAGCTTTGCATAACAATCCTGAGGCACTAGAAAGAAAGGGCGGAGAGAGAGAGAGAGCGAGGAGGAAAAGGAGGGGTAAAATGGGTTGAGGCCCGTGATGCATGGTGTGGGCCAAGAAGCTGCCAGCATCCCAGCCGCTCCATGTCTGGCCTGGCACAGCATTAAGCAGGCTGTTTTGGGGCCTGTCAAAAGCTCATCATGGCAAGGAAGCCGTCTCTGTGGGGATGCTGCGGGGGTGCCAGGGCACGGCAGGAGGGAGAAACCAGAGACCTTGCCCGGCAGCTTGGTCATAATGAGGAGGAAAATTCTTATTCTTATATCCCCATTAATGTTACAACAACAATGCACTTTTGTCCAAGTTTTTTTTCCTCTTTTCAAGCACTTTTACACTTCACATGTTCTTTGTTTACTCCCATCGTCTTGTATTTGGTGAAATTTGAGCCCTCAATTATTTTTTATCGCAGAATTTTGTTGATTATAGAGGTTTGTCTTGTACTTAATTAAACTAAAAAATGTTGATACATGAATCCGCTGAATCTCTGTGAGTAAACGCTTTACTTAAAGTTTGAGCCATCCTTTTCCAGTATCTGACACACATTCCCAAAACAAGTGGAAAACACTTTTGCATTATCTCAGTGCATTGTGTTCAGTAATTGCCTGGTGAAAGATTATAAAAATCTGGGTAATGTCAGTTGTGGCAATCAAGCAGTATACTAATTTCTTGGCCAGTGTTGTTTGTGACATCAATCTAAAGCTGTCCAGAAACAAGGGTGGACCAAAACAACATAATATTGTTTTTCATTACTGCTTGAATGAAATCATGCCCCTTGATTTTAGAACATCCCAACTGCACCAGAAGTGTAAATTCAAGCTAATCGTAGTCATGCCAAACCTTAAAAGTTTTACTAAAAGTGTCATGAAACTTAAACTGTAATATATCAAAAAAAGACTGCTGATGCCAATTCGGTTTTTCATGTTGCAGGTGTGAAATGGGTATGTGTGGCTGTTGTAAATCACTTAAAGTTGATGGACAGTACATTTCATTTCCAATGCCGGGCAGAGTCTCACAGCTCACTGAGTCAGTGAAGTACAGCTCTCCCAGTAATTCCTGTTTGTTTGTAAAAAAAATGTGTCCATGAAGTCTGAGCTGGACAGTGAAGTTTGGCCCTGGGTTTTGTGTCTTACACACAATAGTAAAACTGTGCAGTAAAAAAAAAAAAAAAAGCAGAAATCCTCTTCAGTCCAACAATTATGGGGCCTCTATATGGAGTAGTTGGCTCGTTTATATGCTGTAATGTTGTGACCATTCCAAGCCCTGAGGCCAGGTGTTTTTGATTGCGGTATAGCACGTTTGAGTGCAGACTCTGCAGCGCGGCCCCGGCCCCACAGGATGGTTGGATACGAGTATGATAAACCGGAGGAGACTGAGTGGGAGTGAGAGGCCCAGACTGTTTTCCTTATTTATTTATTTATTAATGTTTTGTTTTCTTTGAGAGAAACTGTCAGACAGACGGGCAGCTACACCCTCTTATTACAGGACTTCCTGTACTGTGTAAATATATTCCAGCTGAGATGTTACATTTCAGAGTGCAAAGTGTTTTGGATAAACAACTATAGACATAGACAACATTGGATTTTATAGCTCAAGGAGGCAGAATGCTGCTAGGATGAAGCTTATCACTGCTCCAGGGACAGAAGTATTACAGACCAGACACAGCAACTGACTTCATTTTCACTGTATTAAAAAGCATTGTTAATTGTTTATTGTGTATTCTTTATTGTTCAGATAGTGGGAGTGCTTTTTTGAATTTCCCTCCCAGTTAATGTCCTCTTGCTCTCTTTTAGTTGTTGCTATTTGTATACAGCTCAGATGTCACTGCATCGGGTGTGATTACTAATGTGGCAAACTAGATGGAAAACAGCCTCATAATAATTTTCTAATTATTATTTTAAAAAAGTGGGAAAATACACTCAATGGTAAGAGTCTAAGCTGTGGGGAGAGAACGAGATACTGTCGCCCTCTAGTGGCTGTCTTCCTTCCTCAGAGAGAAGTGGCTTAAACCCTACTTGTAATTTTATGATGCTAACTTTTTTTTTTTTTTTTTACTTTTGTTGTTCCAGCCATTATACTACATTCCTATGTGTTATGGTAACATTTTACCCACATAATTTTACCAGTGGGGCAAGTAACATGAACAGTCAGACAATCACATAAAACAAACCCCAGTTTTATTATATTATCTAAACCTCTGATTTAGAGATAAAACCAAAAGTGAGCACATCCAAAATATATTGGTACAATCTTCCATTGCATTGAAAAAATGTTATGCACAAGAAAAGTTTAGCCAGAAAAAATAAAATAAAATAAAAAAGGAGAAAGGGGTGGTTGAGAGTGATGAGAGTGAACCATACAGTAAACCTGTGCAATAAAACCAAAACAATGATCTGAAGGAGCCTAAAAAACTGTAGCGCAGCAGAGTTGGGTGATCTGAGGTTCATCTGAGTGACCCCTTCTACATAATGTGTAGTTATTTGATTCACTGTTCAAAGGAAAAATATCCATACAGGGAGCTTTAATCCCAGAGATTAGAGCTCATGAAGTACACAAGCTACTACATACATACTGTTACTTAAACCATCTTATCAGTAAAACTAATACAGACAATTGTTCGTAACCTAAGGTTCAAATTAACTGCTTGTAGCAGGATCAAGTTAACAACTGGTAAAAGTTAATTATAGAGTAGCTCTTACTATTTAACTGTTGCTGGATGGGATAAAGGAGGGTTGTGATAACAAATGAAGTCAGATCAAAAATCCAGGACACCGAAAAACAGCTAACAAGATTTTACACTTCTATTTTGTATTTAGGAAATTTTTAATTAAAGAAAATAATGATGTGCAATATTATACTTAATATATTATTGAATATACAGAATATATTTTATTTTACCTAAATGCCTTTTGACTTTCTGCACAGCACTGGTGGGAGGACATATTCAATGTCTGTATTTCTTTAACTCTCCATCCTATACAGCCTACAATAAACCTAAACTGAAAGTGACACACACTTTGATCTCTATGACACCGTCTCTTTACATCCAAATTAATGGCAGTGTTGAGCCAAGGGCACAGTGGGTGCAACAAGTAATGATCTTTGAAAGTCATGTTTGAGATGAAAAATGAAATTCTTTTACATGACACACATCTCACCGAGTTACCATTCAAATACTGAAATTCAAAACAACTTGACTCCATTTACATTTCTTTTGACAACAGCAATAACAATGTGTAATAGCGAACAAAAATAATTCATTTCTCTTGAGGGTAGAGTGTCATGCAGTCACTTAACTAAATTCATAAAGACGGTTTGTCTTCCTGTTGCTCTTTCTTCTCTGTCAGCACAAAACATAACAACATTTGAAAGAGGTCCATGACCAATGAAGAATGTATCACACTCTGGCAAACATTTACAGGCTGCAGATGGTCCTGGTTGACTTGTGTATACATCCTTTTCTCAGCCCCTACAGGTGCCACGGCACCGGGTAATAAAAAGCAGAGTGTGGAGGAGTCGCGGATGCAGGAAGAGGTGGAGGAGAGAACAAGGCTGTGCTCCCCTGTGACATGTTTTACAAGTTGCATCATGTGCTTCTTCAAGCAGGTGCTGCCACTCAGACTGTAGCTACAACATCCACGCTCTTTTCTAAGTTTGCTAATGTTTGAGACATACTGATTTTGATAACATATAATCACACACACACACACATTTTTTACATTCTGCTGAATCTAAAATGGATTTTTTGCAAACCCAAACCCAAGCAGCAGCAATTCACACCCATTATGCTGACAGATGATCTTTGTTCACCATTTGTCCTGATCAACCTTCAGGGTCAGTCCTTGTTGTTTTTAGTCGGATATTGGACCACACTTCAAGAAAGAGAGCTGGTGAAATATGGTGACTATTGATTATGGAGATAATGAAAGGATACAAATAACAGATATGTAATTTTGTTATTCATATTTAGATATTTAATCATCCATACAAATAACCTTGAATTTGCTTCTCAGACAGGACATTTTAATTTGAAATGGACAAGGTTTTGTACTTAGTTTAGTTGCACAAGATATTGTATTGTTGGATACCTGATGTTTGTCAAATGATAGCCATGAATACTGGGTCATTTCTGTATTTAACTGTGAATATAGCATTGAGCAGGCTTTTATAATCGTGATTTATAAAGACGTAGTTATTTTGTGAGCTTATTCTTACAACAACAGGTGCTCCACTGTGTCGTTTGCCTGTGTTTTTGAACATGTAGGTCTAGAAGGGATGAATGTTAGGTCAGGTTAGGTTATGTTAGATTTTTTTTTTAATCTTTTTTTTTTTTTTTACATCTGACACATGCTGGGAATAGGCAGTGAATGGAACATGATTCAGCTGTGTAATCATCTCTGTAATTTTGATGAGACTGCTTCAAAGTCAAAATCATTACCCATGTGGTTTTCCTTTATTTTGTTAGTCCCTTATACCTCACACATTGAGCCGGTCATAAAAACATGTCCTGGGAGTCATTTCTAAATCGCTTGATTTAAAGGACAATAGTGGTTTATTTCAACACGATGTATTTCCCATAAATGTGGCCATTGTGTCTCTATTGGTAATGCTAACTTTGCACTCGCCACCTCTGTTATAGAAATTTGGGGAAACAAGGAGTTGTGCAAAACAAAGTATATCGGGGCACACTGTGCGTGAAAACTGCAGTTTGTATCTTATCTTATTCTTGCAATTAGGAAACTGGCAGGCACAAAGCATTTTATCCCATCTACTACTTCTTATTTAGCATTAACACATGCTAAGCTAGTATCCACACCCTCACACGTAAACCGACGTGCAAGTTGCCCCAGATGTAGATCCCTATGCAGTTAGCCTTTATGGCCGTCTCAGGTGGCTAATTTCTGTCTTAATTTAAGATGTAGGAGGCTCACACTGCTTGTCCTGATATACATTGTTTTGTGCGAATTCTCATTTCCCTGAATCTCTATAATAGAACTGGTGAGTGCGAAATTAGCATGACCCATAGATCCACATTATGGTAGGGTGACCATATTTTCAAACTCCCAAACCTGGAACATTAAGTGAACCACATGTTCATGCACACACACATGTATGCACCATAGGCGTTATTATAATTATTTCAGCACTTAGCACACCTTTCAACACCATGGACAGTGCCACAGCAGGCAAAAAATGATGTCTCCCAAAATTCATCAAAGTATTTGTCAGTGTAGACAAACACAGGCTGCCAGCTAAATGGCCAGCTTTTTTTTTTTTTTTTTTTTTAAAAACAGAACAATTTACAATCTCTTTGTGGCCTAAAAACAACTTTATATGCCATAACATAAAAATAACTTTAACTTACATCTTCACAACGATATGCCACAAGCTGGTCAAAAGTTTACGAAGATTAAATAATAACAAAAACCAAGAAAGAGCCTATGAAGAAATTATGGGAAATAAATGAGGTTGAAATAAACCAGAATTATCATTTAAATGAACATATTCCCTTTAATAAATCATGATGTCGCGGTCAATTCTTCAAGTGATGGGGTTACTATGCCAAACGCTAGCTCATACAGTCAGTCAATGTGAGTGAAAAATGGATATACAAAGATTTTTTTTTACCAGTAAAGGGGTTGAAACTGATGCAGTGGCACAAACATCCTCTCATGCTGAGTCATGAAAACAAGGTGTGTAAATGTCTCTATGAGTTCCAAGTTACGTGAACACAATATGAGCTGAGCATAAATTATATACAGCTAATGTGCTTTGCATTGCAACAGCTAAATCGTAGCAATGATAGCTTAGTTGTGCCTCCCCATGGTTAGCATGGATGTATAATAAGAGTAAAATAAAAAGTAAAATAAAATAAAATAAAATGATGCCCATTCAGTCCTATAGGAATTGTTCGCCTGGTGCATATGCCAAAAAAAGTTTCTAGCTTTCGGGTTTGCTTCCGCGTTGTGCAGCCCACTGAATATGCGCAGTAGTGTTTCCCCCGCTAGCCCCACACATGAGTTCCTGCTCAGCCTATAGACTTCACATTGTGATGACATCACGGATTTTTAAATCGCCTTTTCTCGGCTTGAGGAAAGTTTTACAAACATAAAACCTCCCTGAATCAAATTTCATAATAGAAAGAGTCATAATTGACGTTTGCAGTTTGAGGGGTCCTGTCAACAGTTTTACAGATGTCTGTTTTACAGTGGTAGTCTATGAGGAAAATCCTTTTTGGGCCGCAGGGAGATTTTTTGCTGCAATACCGTGAGTGGCCACTGGGAAAAATTGGCTGCAAGGCTGACCGGCGGCGCCCTATCCAGCTCTTATTATACATCCATGATGGTTAGCGACTCCAAACTAGCCTGATCTTGTGTTAGGTAAGTTTTATGACCAATCCACTTTTTTTCTGACCATGTCATACATTAACAGCTAAGTTACCATAGCTTCCATAAAACAAAACTTTAGACTACTAGCTGAGCTGATAACGTTAGTCAGTTTAAAAAGTTGGCTAACTCATGAGAGATGTCAGATTAAACTAATAAATAAACACTGAATCTAAATGATTTAGATGTATCATGCACACATCACTGTAGGTCAGTGTCAGGTGTCAGTGATAGTGATCATGAACAATCATGAACTTGGGTGCCTTCAGATGGTGGACGAACAATCGCCTGTCAGACATTGTCTTACCAGTTGGCACTTTATTTAAAATAGAAAAAAGTTGCCATTGTTCTGTCCTGTTCTCACGTTACCTGAGTTACATGAATCCAAATAGACTGTAGTTTGTCCTACTAGTTAGCAAATTAGGTTGGAATTGTGGTTCATTCAAGCAGGTCCATCAGCAATGATTTTGCAACCAAATTGTGAAAGTTTATTCAGTCACTTTGAGTAGTTACTTGTTTTCAACTCTCATTTGTGAAATTGCAATTGTATTATCAGTTTTGAAGATTTTCCATCATGTAGACCTAGAAGTAATGGTAGTAGGTATCTGATATGACGCTCATTATTTTGGTTTGAGACATTCGAGTGACTGGAATATTCATGTGCAGATTAAATGGTAAAGCAAATCCAAACCCTTCCCTCTTTCTCCAATTTTCACATTTTTTAAAATAATGTCTAGCCCTCACATGCAAGAAAAAAAATGCATGGAAACAGTCTATTTAGAAGTACGTTTTTAAAAGTTGTTTTGATGGAGAAGAATCTGGGCTCAGCCCCTGATGGTTAACAGTCCAGCCAACGCCCCTGATTTGTTCTGGTCCTTTACCAGTATGCATTCATGTAAAGGCCTGTGTACATCGGATGTCTGACCTTTTTTTCTGGAAATGGCTGCCTGTAATTTTAAATGGAGGAATGCTGAGAGCCATAAGAATTAACCATCAGTCTGTATGAGATGGAAAACAAAAACAAGGAGCTAAAAGAGGATAAAAGCTACATTGTGAGCTGCAAAATCGGATCAATTGGGCAATACAAGTAACCGTTTCACAATATGCAATATCCAATGTTAATATAAGATTAATGCAATGCTGTTTAACATGAATACAATACAACTTTATTAACTGTACTGTATTAACTAAAAATATATGTCAAAGATAGAATAAATAGAAAAAACTTTGTCCATAAGACACTCATTGGGAGGAATGTGTCCTGGAGGAATCTTCTGGTTCACCCTATCTAATCCCATTTCCCTTTGGCTTTGCAGGAGTGGTGCTCATCACTTCTCAACAGCCTCATACAGTATAATACCTCATAGTGGTTTTGGACTCAAGGTGCAAGGTAATCATTATTATAACTGTGTTGGCCAAGAGTGATAAAACCAGGGCAGGCACTGTAAGCACTCATTTTTACGTCAAACTCGCATGTTAAGTGTGGCTGGTACGTGCTTGGAACAGCTCTAGACTATATACAAGTGGTCCAACAAACTGCAGTCAGCAGCCAGATCTGGACAGTTTCATTTTACTGGCACATCTATATACTAGCCCAAATTCCCTCAACAAATTATTACATCTCCTCTCTGCTTCGGTGTCGGTGAGCTTTTGAAGGAAATGTTCCTTCAAGTCTCAGTGATTAAGAGTGATTATGTTTTCATAATATTCTTTGGAGATCCCATAATGTAATCAGATTGAATTTTGTGTTTTGACAGGTAAATGGCATTAAAGACCTCAAGATTACAGTGTATGATATTACAAATTATGTAGTGCACACTACGTTATATATACTACATTCAGTTATTCACTAATCCTTCTTAATAGATGTTTCTCACAGCAGTTTTACTTGTCAAACACAGGTTTAACTAATAACATTAATGATGGCTGCATTCCCATTACGTGTTCCAGTGCCAGGGCTCTGCTATTGTGCATGCTGGCTCACTGGCACCATTTACTGGGCCACCTAAATGGAACCGAGCCATCATTAATGTTATTAGTTACACCTGACAAGTCAAACTGTCTGCTGTGAGAAAGATCTATATCAGTGGATGTGGTCATTTCCAGTGTGAGCTGCATGCTCACTATTAAGTCAGGAAGAATTAACTTTAACTTTAACAAACAAGGATTATGTATTTCTATGGTGACAACCCCCATATGATCGTGATCAAAACTGGCTTGTTTCTCATTCAGCTGAAAAAAAAATAGACATATTTACTCATCCAGCTGCTGTGTAGCTGACAGCAATCCAAAACAATGCGGTCAGCTGTACAGCACAGAAATAAAAACCTAAAGGAAAACTACAGTTTATTACAACTTGGGTTTTACTTTAATGGCTCTGGCCATTGGTTCTACAGGTTATGATAACAGTGTTCTCACTACAATGATTGCCGAGATCTCAGAACGGGGTAACACTGCCAGAGAAAGTTCAAACAGGGCATCAAGCATGAGCAGTCAGACAATCACGCAGATTGTAAACAAGCCAACTGATTTCCCAAATTAGCAAAAACTTTACTTGGAGGTAAATCCAAAAGTTAGTGCACAAATAATGTCATTAATAATCCTTAATTGCAATTGTAAAGTTGATGGATGTTAACAACAGACAGTGCCTTCTTGTTTTTTCCAAAAATATTTGACCAATAAGGTTTGTTTACAACCGGTCAGATAACCTGACTGCTCATGTTTCTTGCTAGTCTGACCTATTTTTGGAGATGGTGCCAAGATCTCAACAGTTACAGCTGAGTACAATGTTACGGTAATTTAATCAACAGAACTGATGATCAGAGCTATGAAGTTGTAATAAACTGTAGCTTTCCTTTTAAAAAAGGACCATCCAAAGAAGCTTTGGTGAAAGATTATGATACATTTTAGTTCATTCTCGACGATGCCAATCAGAACATGGGGACAACACATAAAGACAACACTGTTCCATGTTACATTTGCTCCTCTCTTTGCTGAGAAGTGACAGGTATTTATTGGTTCCAGAGGTGCTGGCACTGGGTGACGTTGGTTCACAAGAAAAATCAGAATTACATGCTGTTTAGTGACATGAGGCAGGTATTCTGAGACGTAGCTTGAATTACTGCAAACATCAGAGCAGTTATGGCAAAGCTCCAAGTACTATGGTCAGCCTTTGGAGGTTCCTTTCATCCAACCATCTCAGCACTGGTACTACAAGGCCATCACCCTAAACTGAAAACAAATAGCCATAAAGGACCTGGCAAAAGGAGAGAAGCAGCTGTGACTGTGTCTGTGGCCCAAAATCCTTTCAGAGTATTCTTTAATCCTGACACCTGCAAGCCATTTCATCATGATTTACAGTGGGGAAAATGCAGACTGGGGGCAGGGAGGCCACCAGAGTAACTGTTTTCACAACAAATGATGGGGAACACACTGTTGTTTCTTGCAGGCCAGGCATTTGTAGTTTGTTGTTCACTAACATATGGATAGCTTCATTTGTCAATGAAAGTGCTGACAGAAAATAGGCTTCTCAAGAGACTGTATGAATGCTTATTGTATGTACTTACTGTCTGATGTTTGAGAGAGGAAAGAGAAGGCAAAGTAGAGGGGAGTGTGTGTGTGTGTGTGTGTGTGTGTGTGTGTGTGTGAGAGAGAGAGAGAGAGAGCATCTAAAGATAAATAGGCTGGAGGTTTTGGGGCAGGATATGGAGTTCACATGAGTGATCATTAGCAGGATCTCTGCAGACCAGAGCTGCACCATTTAGTGGCTGAAAATCGCCCAGCTGCTTGCCCATAATGTCTTGATTTTACGGTAGTGTTTACATGCATTCACTTTCTCATGTTGTTACTTGTGTGTGAGTTTGCCACATGCCGAATCACTTTAGGTTTAGACATACTGCATGTTTTGAATTGTGTAATGTAGCAGCAGTAATTATCTATCACAAATACTGTTCACTTGTGGTGTGAGGATTAAGCTGAGTTGTCCTACCTAAACACATTTTGGAGATTGTGTCTGCAAGTTATAAACAAAGTAATTCTGTAAACTTCACCTTACCCGGAAGACAGAAATAACTTAAAATTGAAGAAACATACATTATAATTGTTAATCATTTCCTTATTTATTGAAGTAATAAGTTAAGTTGAAATGCTTGTTGTTATAGTTAACATTACTATTTTTCCTGCCCTGTAGTGGATATGATAAAAGTATAAATATGTAATCCTATATAGTTCAGTGTACTCTTTAAATTGTATTTTTAATACATATATTCTACTCCAGATTTCAACCTCTCTGCCCATTAATGCTACAAAAATGTCAACAATAAGCAGACAAAGACACACTGAGAACCAGCATTAAGAGCTTTTCTCTCTCAGCAGAGTGCCATTTAATAATAATCCCCGTCCGTTACATTGACTCCTCCATGTCTGCCCAGAAAAACATATAATGCGCAGAACCTTTTCTTTGCCACTTGGCTCATTCAAACACGGGAGGTGTGGAGGAAAGAATGAGCTGAAAGTGAGATCCTCGGGTTCCAGTGGCATCACCACCTGTCGAGTTTGAACCCTGTGTGTACTACACCATGCCGGCTCTTTCAAACTTACTGTCTGCTCCAAAAACCACCACTTCTAAAGTTTCAAAAAATATCACACTCAGTTCTTTTTAACAAGTGTGCCCATGATTTAAAATGGACTTAATATATCAAGCCCTGCTGCATTTATGAAGAACTTCTGAGAAGTGTCATTTTTCAATGAAGTGAGCATCACAAATATATTTACTTCAATTTCATGGGGGTGGCACGAAGAATCTCAGAGATGGATATGTCAAATCCTGAGTAAATGAAATCAAAACCATCTGCTTGGCTACATACCACTAGAAGTAAGTGAGAAAGTATGTTTTTTGTACTGAAAATATTAGCTTATCTAACCAGAATGTTCTTACCTCCATCTGTGTAGATTTAACTAGAGTGAAAAATTATCATGTAGCAGGCTGCTGTCTAGCCTGTAACAGAAGACAGATGCATCTTTGTTATAAATGTCAGCAAGAAAGAGGACAAGAATATTGCTGTATGCAGATGATGCACTTCTATACTTACCTTATGCAGTATACAAATATACATGTAGAAAACCTTTCCATTTATTTTACCAGATGTAATACTGAAACATACATGTCAAGTAAAGCCCCTTAGATAACCCGTGTAACACTATATATCACTCTCACAAAGAGTTGTGATACTGACTACACCTATTTTAACATATTACTTTGTGTGCAGCTCACAGCCGGAGCGTTAGCACAAGATAACTTAACTTCTGCTGTGCACTATTGCTCCCATTTTGAGACTCACAGTTTACTACTATCAGATATGCTATTATATCAAAGCATCATCCAACATTACAATAAAATGTGAAGGCTGTATTCAATCAGAAAGCTCTGAGTCTGCCCATTCACATCTCAAGTGTATTTCACATTGCACACACATCTATAATTACTTCAGGCTTCAAAACATGGATGCTCTCTATCAGTCCACTTTTCTGTGGACTTTTTCTGGGAGAGTCACGCAAAATTATTTCAACAACTTTTGCAGTTTCCACAAATAGACTTTATAGACACGAGAAGTAAAGCGTTTCCATCAAATCAATAAATACTGGGCTGACACCCAAACGCACAAATTTATTAGGCTTCAATCAAAACCATGTTACAGACACCAACACTAACTCTGAAAGCCGAAGAATGGATAGCTTTGGCACTAAAAAATGCAAATGGGAGACAGAAAAGGAGGTAGACAGAGACACTGAGACAGAAGGAGCTGTAGTGTACACAGAAGTATACACAGTGACAATTCTTCAGGTGGAAATCGAAACAAGATGCACATTGCTAAGGCTGCTGGTGCCAGTTGATAGTGTGTGTTGGAGGCTGTTCAAACATGTGATTTCAACCACATATGTTTAATACTTTAATTCCAGTGTTATATCATTGTTAATGTTGCATTGTCAATAGTAGAAGTAGTATTTCTGTAAAAAAAAAACATGCTTGCTGTACATTTTGAAGCGCAAGATAACTTACCATCACAAAGACATGGAGTTCAATGTGTATTTTGTAGGACAAGTTATTGTAAGCTGTTTGATTGCTACAACATAGTCCATCTTTATTTCATTATATTTGTTGTCTCTGTCGCAGCCACATGATTCATTACATCTAGTTTTCAAGACAATCAATGGCATATGTTCATACTACTTGATACTGCTATTTATTACTATTTGCTGCTTTTGTCCTGCATCTGTGCCCAACTGGGATTACCGTCTTTTTTGCTCATGTTCATATAAAAACTGAGGTGTGTGAGGAATGTGTGCTCTTTAGCTAATACCAGAGACAGTTAAGGTATTTTGTTTAATGTTTTGCAATTGACCCAGTCAGTGTTGTGTAGCTAAAGCTAATGCTCTCAGTCATTTATTACAACTTTTCTTACACTAGTTTACCCTCGACTATCCTACTGTTTGCATATTATTACTTGATGTTTACCTCATGGTTCATTCCACTTGGCTGCAATCTTAACAAATCTTTATTAACAAATCTTCAAAGTGAGCTGACTATACTGAATCATCATTGTCACTGACTGAATCAGTAGCTTTTAGCAGTGGGGCTCCAATGGTGACTGAAAGCTGCTGTCAGCTCAGCCATGATTCACAGTATGTGACCTCCTTGTTAAAGCATATTAGACACAATCCTAATTTAATAACTGTTGTAAATAATACTGTATAATACTGCAGTGCTTGTATAGGCTAGATATTCGTACTACTGAAGTTAAGATTTTTAGAGTTGGCACTGGACGTTCGGCCATACGAATTGTGATGCGTTTACTTACTGCCGTATGCACTGAAGTGCATTTGGATGGGGATGCAATCGTTTAACTTTGGAAAAAAGTGAACTACATAGTCAGTGACTATGAATCTTTGCTGATTTTAATCACTTCTTCAGTTCAGTTCAAAGTGATTTGTCATTCCACCTCTAGTGCCAGATACATGGGTGTACTCTTTGTTTCTGATAAAGATTTCAAAGAGGTGGCACTCTGCTGTATCTGTGTGTAAAGCATATTGCTTTATGGAGTTAAGGTCATAGACTGTATAAAAAGATGGACGTAGTGAGGTGTGATGTCCAGAGTTGCTGCTTATGGTCGCCGCCATCTTTTCCATTTGGAGCGACGACCTTCCAAATAAAGAGTGTAGGGTGTTGCCTTTCACGCTCTGAAAACACATCCTCGGACCAAAGCAAACGCTAGCTTACTGGGAGAACCGAGTGGTGCACACTTGAACTAATGACATCTACTTTAGCTAAAATATACTAACAGGGCAGGTATTGTAATGAAGAAACATTGAACTTACTGAAATATTACCACAATAGTGGTATGATATCAGTGCGAGTCCTGGAGCCGGGGAGCATAGCTGGTGAGCCAACTGTCAATCACAGCTGTCAATCAACTCCCACAGGGCAATACATCAAAGCTCAAATCTTATTAACAGAGCAACAATTTCAGTGGAGTTGCAACTTGTAATACACTCCATGTAAAATCCTGTTTCAGTTGTTTCTTTCATCTTTAGCTACAGGGTGGTCCCTGCATTGAAGATAAACTTAAAATTTAAACTTACAACACTTTCTTTCTTTAGAGAGTGTCATTTTGGCATTTTGTCTTTCCTTTAACCACATCATTCCTCAAAGTCTTATCTTATACACAGAGTACATAAGTTTGAATATAACTTATAATTACCATCTGTTTCAAACACTTGAAAATGTCCTTATACCTGCTTATAACTAACTGCATTATAGTGTGTTATAAACAATTTATTACATGTTTATATGCTGCTTATAAATGCTAAATATGGGTACTTAAAGTAAAAGTAAACAGGTTTTAAATTTTAAATTAAATTACGTACATTTTTTATTTTCCTCAAAGGTTGTACATCAACCAAAATATGTAACATTTTTAAATAATTAGAAATAATGTTAATTAATTGTAATTATAGCATGGCTGCAAACAAATGCTGAACTAATATCAGAAAGCCAAATGAGGCACTAAGAAATGGTCGTATGAGGGCATCATGTGTATACTCTGCAGGCTTACAGTACCTCAGCTCTAATAATGAGAGAGAAGCTTTTCAACACAACACTGGAGCTCAGATGCTGAACTGTGTGATCAACATGCCCTGCAGATCATGTTTTTCCACCATTCTTATCTTTCCATGCTACAGTGTAGTGCCGCATAAATCACAGAAGTGGGCTGGTATCAATCAGCCTCTAAAACGGTTCCCTAACACAAAACACGTTCAGGACATTGGATATCTATCTTGTGACCTGGAGATCTTTATCTCGCAACTTACAAATAAACCTGATGGCAGTGAAGGTTATTTAATATCCATCAGCTGACACATAAATCGCTCAGAAAAAACCACAAAGTACACTGGAATCAGCACAAAAAAACTAAATTGCAAAAGTGTGCAACAGAGCACCACAAATTTCATATTGTACATGACAGTTTTAGCTGACATCACTGTAGTCACTCTGAGTTGTTTGAGACAATTTGTGTCTGTGGTTTGTGAATCTTTTTGAATACCCTATTTATTCTCCAACATAAAGTTTGGCGTCTTGTTGGAGCCTTTCAGATGATTCTTTGTTGTTCTTTGGCCAGACTATTAATAAATGCATAATTTATGACACTGATATTATTGGTTTCAAAACTGTTTTTGGCATTTAGTCATGTTTTATATCTTTATCAGCATCATCATTTATCTAGTTGCTTTTGTTTGTTTTGAAGTGAAAATGTGACTTTCTTATCTCACTAGCACATATTACTAAATATTTTTTTTTTAACTGTATTTTTATCATTGTATTTTTTGGACACTTTCCTCTTCTATGTGTTTTGATCATGCAAATAAACCAAATGAGAAACGATAATGACCAAATATGACAGTTTTGAAAAATCTAAACTTCCCCTGGTGATAAATAATAAATACAAGTGCAATAAATGAAACGTAATCTCTACTTAAATTTACACTTGACTTTTAATGATGTACTTTATATATTTGTCTTTTGAGTTAAAAAGTTTAAATTCACCTTACAGCATAACTGTGACTGGAGCTTACCTCTGGCTCTGTTTTTATGTCTTTTCTTCACACACTTTTTTTTTCTTCACTGTTTCTATTTTCTCTTGTCTCCGCTATCTTCCCAGAGATGACACTGTCATATTTTGAAACATCTCTCTCTTGGTTGGCACTGCTGTGCTTCCCTCTGTCTCTGTGTTTCTCTTTTGTTAAGGACCACACAGAGGGATGACATGTTGGAGGCACATCCAGGCTGGGTGGCCCGGCTGCAGGAAAGATGTGGGTGACAGGATCAGCCTTCAACAGACTATGGGAGTAATGCGTGTAGACAGTGTAAAACCAGTCTTTTGGTGATCCGTAGAAAGAGCAACGCTGGCAATTCTGAATAAATGCACTTGCGAAAAAAGAAGGAAAAAGGTTCTTTGGGAGCCTTGTTTTAGCTGCAGCCTCATGCACTGGACTCCCATGCACTACTAATGTCTTTAAACATCCTAGGCAAAAGGGGTAACTCTAATCTATCTAACTTTGTATTCCCACCAGTTTATTAAAGGAATCATCCAGTGAAATTTGGCATGCACAGATTTCCGAGGTAACAAACAAAAAGGAAAGAGCTTGGGAAAGTTAAACATTGTTAAAAAATGACTTAATGAAGTTGTTAAATATACGTACATCCTTAGTTGTTTTATTGTATGAATCATTAGATTGTCATAAAGTAACATCATTTCGAAACATATCTCCTAGCACACTGTACATATTTAACTTCTGAAATTGTATAAGACAAACAGTTTGTGCTTTCTTAATGTGCTTTCTTAAAGACAGAATTGAGCCGACTCCTATTTTTATTAGTCATATATTCACTGAAATGTTTAAATATCTGTGACATATAGTTATGGAACATATTGTAACTCCAGGGTGGGCTTATCAACACTGAATCATTTCAGTGAAGTTCAAGGAGGTCTGAGAACTCCTTAAATTGAGTTGTTCTTATTGATGTTATTAAAACTCTTTGGTTCCTGTAGAAAATGGAGAAGATCACCCCCTTTCCTGATAATCACCTTGTAGCATTTAGCATGTACTTAACAAAACAAATGGCTTGTGTGTGTGTGTGAGTGTGAGAGAAAGAAATCCACTGATGCTGGACTTTGTCAAGGCTGAGAGACTGCAGAGAAAATAGATCAGAAGTGTCATCACTAACAGGCCCCTGGATCCCAGCGGTCTGACAGCTTCTACATTCTTGCTCCGGATGAAGAATGGAGCGACTGGTGATTGTTTATTTTGTTTCTCTATCTTGTCTTAGTAACCCCTTTTTAATGAGTATGTGCAGTTGCACGTTAAGCTCTGGTCCCCCTTCCCTCTTGTTAACTGCTTTTGAGGCTATGAGAGAAAGATAAATATGAAAATACACTTTGGTTTTCGTAGCATTGCAGGTGTGGAAATATGGGAAGCTGGGAATCTCCAATAATAAAAAAAACAAACTTAAAACACTTCATTAAAATTCACTTTGTTTGTTTTATCCAGTCCAAAAGTCTCTTACACATAAACTTGAAAAATCTGTTTTAATGTTTTTCTTAACAACCGCAGAGATAACTTGAGTTATGAAAATCCCAAGTGTAAACAAATCAACATGAAACTTGTACACCCACAGACCTAGAATCTGACATATATTATGAACAGACAAAACATTTTTCAGATTCTAATGACTTGTCTGGTGAGGTGGATGGAAATATAAGGGTGGATAATGTTATGAATAGAAATAGAGCTGCAATTAATGAACGTGCAGACCCAATAATGGATTATAGCTTCATCATTTCAACAAAACCATGAAAGAAGTCGGTTTGTTAGTGTTTCCAATAATCCTCTGAGTAGGGACCAGCTAGATGGGACATGTAACAGCTTATTACACTTTATAGTTTGTGTGGTTTGGTATGTCAAAGTAGAATAAAGCATGTTAACTCGTTCTATAGCTGGGGGAAGGGACATAAAACACATTCAAATGAATCTGCTGTCAGTAGTCAGATAAAGACACAATCAGCAGTGTGTATGTGTGTGTGTGTGTGTGTGTGTGTTCCCCGGGCACCAGTAGGCGGTCAGGTGGTCCTCTGTGCTCTCAAATCAAGCGTCTCACCACCCCACCAACCACCCCAATGCCATTGTGAGACGCAGAAGCTGCATGACTGATGGAACAAAAGAGAAGACATTGATCTTCCAAGACAAGCTCTGCTCTCAGCGCAATGTGCTGCATGGTGAAGGAAATGAGCTGATCCTCTTGAGCAGGCCGCAACTAAGCTTTGCCTTTTAAAAAAAAAAAAACCCCGTAGTAGCACTTAATCCACAGCTCCAGGAAGAGGAGAAACTCAGGAACAAAATGAATTTGTGTAATAGGCCTTGTAAGGTCCTAGAAGAATGTGGTAATAGTCTTTAATAAAGACCAATAAAGAAATCCCAAGCTTTTACAAACTAGTGTAAATTCAGGAAATATAAATCTCAAAGGCCAAATTTGATGTTACGTCAGGATATTTCACTCAGTGTAAACAGAAAGCCCGTCCAGCCCAGAGCACTGACAGGTGTGGCATTTCTAGTGTACCCTTGAGCCTGGTACTTCAGCTTACTTATCACAGCTTAATTCAATTGCTCCAATAAAACAATCCAGCTGCATAAACATGTTACAGAATGTGTGAAATCTAAAACAGAGAGCATCTTTAATGCTCCCTGGGTAACGCTGTCTGCTACAGGGACCAATAAATCATTTCACTCTGTAATTTAATGATTTAAGAGCTCACTATTTGTCACATTGTCAAGTGGCACCATGCTGGGCCAAGGTGTCGCCTTCTTATGTGTCCATTACTGTGAAAGTTCACTCTCCCAAATGGCAGAATGGGAGGCCCCATTTGGGGTGGCTGGTTGAAGCTGTGACAGCAACGATTCTGCGCTGACGGCCTGGGCTTTTACACCTGTGTGTGACACAAGGGAGGTTCAGCAGTGAGTGAGAGAGCCAGCCAGCTGTGCTCTCTTGTGGTAGCTTCGGGGATAGTCTGGAAAATGTCAATCCTAAAATTCTTTTTCTGTGAGCCACTAAAGTCACTCTGTCTGTTCATAATTCTACTAAACTAATATGAAAAAAACACTTTACAACTTCTGAAACACACATGTTGTTGTGACTCAACAGTCCTGATTTAGCTGCATTTGTACTTTTATGTAACTGCAGATGTACGATCAGTTTTGAGCGCTTGCACTTAACATGCAAAACTTTGCCTCTTGAGATGAGGTCACAAGATGAACACTGGAGCCAGCATTTTTTGGGGGTGTGGGGCTCATTGCTTCGCTCACTGCTGCTAGATGTAATTGCTCACTAAATAACCATCTCTCAGGGGTGGCCAGCCTGCCATTCAGCGCAGGTCTGCACAGTGTCCTCTCCTGCTCTGAGGCCAGTGTAACACGTACAGTGGCTTTCCTCTGTCTCCCAGGACAGCTCCGTCAGCCGCTTCATCAAGGCTGATTGCTGGAGACATTCCTCTCCAAGCGATACGTATTCACCTGATGTGAAGCAGACCTGTGTCCTGTACACTTACTGAGGGAGGGAAACAAGAGGAGTCTCCTTGCTACAGAAACTGGAGGGTTCAATTTGGCTAAACACTGTGGTGAAGGAACTTGACAAACAAGTTTGCAACAACATACTGATAGCCGCACACCCTTGCATGCGCAAACACATACGGCACACTATAACCTTCCAGATATACTGAAACCTCTCAGCCCCAATTAAGTTAATCCTCACTTTGTCCCTGTGAAGTGGTACAAGCACCCCTGCTAGCCAGCTGACACTTCAAGCAGACACAACACTACTTTGTCACAATGAAATTAATCATTTTTAAAAAGTTTCTTATAAAAGTCCTTCTCCATCTGTTTGCAATCCCAGCATAATGCTATCATCACCTGTTTCCATGGTCCCGGTCACATCTGGCTTGCATTACAAAAAAAAAAAAAAAAAAAATCACACAAGGTGCATTTTTTCTTCCCTCTTTGTGTGTGCTTTACTTTTGTATCTGGCTCATATTTCTGAAATAGGCTACAACAACAAATTAAGATCTGAGACATGGAGAAAAAAACACATATCAAGCAGCAATTTGCTTTAAATTTCACAACCAGACTCCCTGGGGGTCTGAACATATTAAACGCAGGAGTTAAAGCGCTCAGTAAGGTTTATTGCAATGTAAAGCTAGTTCACAAAGATAACAGAGGGTTCAGTTCTCAAAGCTGGCAAGCAGTGACTCCAATTTGTTTGTAGTTAAATTCATTTAACTTGCAAATAAAGCGGAATCCCTTCCAAGGTGTGTCTAATTTGAAGGTAGAGCTGCATTGCAAATAGTAGCACCATTATATCTATTCAGGGAAGTGAAATGCATTGTAAGTAATATTGTGGGCATGACAGAGTCTTCTGATCAAATGTTAAATCCATGTATATATGCAGCTACAACATGCACATGTTTAATGGTCTTATATAGCTGCATGCAGTAGAGGGGGTAAGATTTGCCATATGATACCATAATAGTAAGGACACACACCATTGGGTGTAAGAGAAATCTTGCCCAAGGAAATGTATTTCCCTGCCTCATAACAGTCTGGAATTTGTGTATCCGTTCTGTCTCTCCCATGGACACCAGCTGTGCAGCTGGTGCTCGCTGGAAACTGCAGTTAGCCTGTAGTCGTGAGGGATTTTTAACACAATTCTCCCATGTGCATTCAAGGAAGCAGTAATGTCATGCAATCGGGGCCATGTTATCATTGTGTGGATCCTGGAGAGTGATGTCAGAGGAAAAAGGAAACTAGCTAACTCCCAAACCAAAAGAGCAAAGGTTAGCGGCAGGTTGGCAGAGACCCAGATTGGCTTAAACACTTTCCTTATTCTCTGTCCCTTTTGCTTTTCTTAAAAGCAAAAGCTCGGTCCAAATTGCTCACATGGACAGGATGCTGCTTCCTTTGGCATATCTGGTTATGAGCTGTGATTTATCATAATGGAGCAATAGTTGTCATTTTGGGGTTAAAGATAAAAGCCTTTTTAAATGAAACATCCTGTGAGATGGCTCTGCATTGATGGAATACACTGTTGTAAATGGATGAAACTGAGACAAATGGATAGATGGACAAACTAATTCATTCTCTGCATTAATGTGAGCTTTTCATCATCTGTAATGAAAAATCAACACCACCTAATCTATTATGTGAGAGATCGTTTTGTGGATGTCCATATTGTACCACTCTTCTGGAAGGAAGGATCAAAGCTGACATTTTTTGTAGGAGTGTGCAGCAATAATGTATCTGAAGGAGTCTGTTAAAATGTGTCAAATGTCACTGCACAAATATGGATATTAACTACTGTGACACACTTTTCCAGCACAGCTTACGACAGCAACTCTCTGATCGTTGGAAAAATCAAGTGCTAAGTATCAAGCCTTGCATTTTTTCCATTTAACAGCATCATTATACAGTTGCCATGTTGTATGATGACTCAGTCCTGCTCTTCAATGGTCACAGACAGCCATTTATGTTAAACGTTTTTTGGCAGCCTTACATTGTACTACATTCAGACTGATTATGGGAATATGAGGGAGTGGTCTTACGAGAAAAGAAACTTTAGTGATATCACCGGTGTGAGTGTGTGCTTGTAGGAAGGGGTTTCTAGCAACTGAGTCAGTACAGTGGTGCCAAATCATGCTTTTTGGCAAACAAACCCTCTTCAGATTGTGGGTAATAAGTTGTTGTCACTTCAGCAGAGCACCCAGTTAACTCAGAGGAAGTGCACCTTGTATTGCATTGGATGTAGACGGATACTCTTAGTACCACGGCCGGATAACTGATGGCTCCAGATGGCCCAAAGACCTCAGGTTGGCTCTGTGTCAGTCAGTTTGAGTAATTTCATTTAATGCTAATTTGTTTGGAAAATGCAATTTCAACTGAAAAGATAAGGGCCTTCCAGCAGTAATATTCTGGCAGTGGGTTAATGTTTGGTTCCTGGCGACCTGCAGGCAGAATATTCTGTAATTTGGACATGTTCGTAGTCTTGTCCCATAGAAGGCCTTAGATACCGTGCAAACAAGTTGTGATTGAGTGCATGCACAGAATACAGAATGGACATCACTGTAGCAGCTTTGATGAAAAAGAAGGAGAAGTGTCGAGCTGCAGCAGCTTTCATTTGCAGCTCTGCAGAGGCTTGATATAATATTTTAATTACTCTGTGCAACTTCCCTGTCCCATTGTTATAATGCCTCTTTTGTCTGTGAGTGAAAACTACTTCCTTTTTTTCTGATGTGACTTCTCGCAAGAAGACTGGTTTTGTCAGTGATGCTATCAATGTAAATGGTGAACAGTTTGTATGTGATTCTGTATATGAGGCAGCCCGTCCAGGGATCACATACAAGAATCATCACAGCAGTCTGTCTTGTGTTTCCATTTTGCCTGCTTAGGCTGAAAGTCACTGTGTTTTTTGAGAGGCTTGTCTGAGACAGTCAGCTCCCTTCACGTGCACTGTATGAATTTTACCAGATGAAAGTCGTTATAAAGTGATCGACAGTGGGCAGGAATTTTGATTTTTCCTACTCACTATAGCCCCCTTGTTTGTGGAAGAGACGAATGAACTGCAGCTCTTCTGTTTGGGTGCAGCTTTTCCTCACAAATAATGACTTCCATCCTGATTTGGCAGGAGAATTATTAGCAAGCTGAAAGTTTAAAGGCATCAACCTGTGCAGGCTGCAAATTATATCTTATTGAGTTGTCATTGGTCAATAAGGGTTCACTGTGTTGCATGTGTCCACTCCACCAAAAGTAAGCAAATACTGATGATGGTGGATGTCTGCTTTGCAGCCAACTGGACTTCCCATGTTTGGATTTGATGGCTTCCAGCTTGTTCTTGTGCTTCCTATTTGTAATGGGTGGGAGTATGTAAAGGAAAACAACTTTACTGCTTAACTTTACTTAATAAGACTGCTGTTGGACAATGTCTTACAGAAGTGAAAATTTCCTTTTTTCTTTACTGAGCAGTGAGTATGGTACCACACAAAAAAAATATCCAGCTGAATTTAAAAGAACAACATAATTAATAAAACCAACAGGAGTGATCTGAATGTTTATAATATATGCTTTAAAAATGTATTTAAAAATATTCTTACTATAGCCATCAGTGCTTGAAAGTACAAATAAAACAACAGATACTGAACTAAAACTAAAATTAAGCAGTTTTTTTGGAGCAGGTCTACTATACGAACCACTAAGGAAAAGATGGTGGTGTCTCCCTTCCCTCCTTTTGGAAACAAAGTTAAATGGACCAAATGGTGTTTTTCAGACCAGCATCAGTTGAACTTCCAAATGGTTACTGTTATTCTTTTTGTAAAACCATTCCTTGTTTTATATCAGACTCCTCTAGCTCTGTATTATGAATAGAAACAAATGTGTAGTACAGTAAAAGCTCCACAGGAGATTAGCCACTACATGCTGCCAGTTGCAACAACCAAACATATAAACAACACAAATTTGCTGTAAACAATTATAAGTTCAGTGTTTTGTAGACAGAGGTTTCTTTCAATTTAGACACTTCTTTTTCTGGGCTGTTTAAAAATGGCCATAAACATTTACTTCTCTCTTTTTTATAATGCTGCAGCACATGTTGCAGACTGTTTTTCCAGAATAATGAAGCTGGTAGAGAAGATTTTCATAAAACAAATTTGACTGGTTGACAGAGACTACTGGATATATAAACAACTGTTGTTTAAGATTGTCAGCGGATAATGCCCGGACTGATGATACTTTACTTTACCACTGATGCTTAACTACAATTAATAAGTCTTAGTAATAGATATAAACTTTGAATGATGATATAATAGAGACATATCTGAAAACACGTGACATATTCAAACATTTTGCTTTAATATAAGTATGTTCTGAAGTGCGACTTTTTAGAAGATGTTTAGATGTTTGTCACCTAGTGTGTGTGTGTGTGTGTGTGTGTACTTGTATTACTGGTGTTATGGGGACATAAATGTTGGGACAATGTGACTTTGTTTACACAGCCACATTGTGGGGACCCCTCCCTCTTTTGGGGACAAAACACAAGCTCTGATAAGACTTGGTTTATGGTTAAGATAGTCATTAGAGTTAAGGTAAGTCAGGCAATGAATGTAAGTCAATGTAATGTCCTCAGAAGTGATAGAAGCACAACTGTGTGTGTGTGTGTGTGTGTGTGGTTCAGAGAGAGATGAGTATCTTACATCACGCTTACACCCATACATCCTTCTTTGACTCATACTTGATCGCATAGACAGATGGAAACTATTTCAACATAGTTAGTGACTGTGAGCATTATAATCATTAAACTGACATCATGTTGGACACAGGGTTGTGCTTATTTTTGGATATCCTTCCTGAACAAATCGTCACCCTCCCAACTTTCAGAAATAGTCCATGATGATGTAAAATACTATGTATATGATTATGCATTTACTGTTGCATTGTTACATTTACCAGTGGGAGACTTTCCAGTGTTTGACAGTAAAGACAGTCATGTCTACTCAATAAGGCGTCTCTGCCTTGAGGAGAGAAGTACTGAAGCCTCCATTTGGGTCAGTTTGATAGGTATCATCTCCTGCCTCTCTGCTCCCACTGTATCAAAGAAAGCACGACTCAAGCTTGGCAATAGACATGTCAAGCACAAATTTTATGATGACATTCAAAGCCGCAATGTCACCATCTCATTTAAGTCCTTAAGGTACAAATGAGTCATTTCATTAGTCCCAGAATGAATTTGGCACACCATGGAAAACCAATAGATCACTTCAGTAATTCTGTTCTTAAGGAAGTTATAGCTTAGTGGGTGAATCTAAGAAACTGTGCTACAAAATTGAACCTTTGAGGCTATTGAGTAGATGAGGGGGATTAGCATGCAAATGGATCTCATAGATCATTTTTCTGAGCATAGGGTAATGGCTGGTGAATGATACTTATCAAGCTCCATAAGTGCTCCTTCCAATAAATACATAGTCCAGGTCATTTATATTGGGATTCAAGTGTTGATGGATATGGGATTACCACTTAACCTTGGAGTAATTCCAAGACACCGCTTAAATCATCCAATACATTATCTCTCTCATAACGGCTTGACCAGTCTTTAAGGATATCACTTCTTAATGCAAAATATGTTTTATGTGATAAATTAAACTTGAGGTGTTAGTGACCTATTAATCACATACATGTACTCATGACAGGGCATCACTGTCCTTTTATATTCAAAAGGTTTTTACTCTGTGTATCTGTTATGTATAACAATTGTCTTATGATTATATTATAATTGCGGCTCAGTGTGTTACAGCAGCACAATACAATCAGGAAAGTTTATGTTGTTTGTTCAGGATGCGCAGAATTGTAAAAATACAAGCAAGCTTCTTGAACATGTTTAATCTTCCTCAGGTCAAGCAGGTTTAAATTTGTCTCTCTGAGCTTCACAGCCTGCTAACAACGCAGGACACTGATGCAGTGCTGACGCTACATACACCATGCATCATGTGCTGTGCGTAGGGCACCAAACAGCACCTTGGTAAAGTTGGAAAAATATTCACAGATTTGGACTTCCCGGATCAATAACTAACAAGTGAAATGTTGTTGAAGTACAAATGACACATCTTTCCTATCATAGTAAGGTAGACAATGAGCTACAACCAAATTTTCACCTAACAAGCTGTCCTTCAAGCTGAACTAATAACATTGGTCTCTATGTTCAGATATAGACTACTGTCTTTGCAAAGTTTGTAAAGTTTTGTGACTATTCTTCCGTTATGTGTGACTAATTGTACAGTTGCAGTTTTTCTTATTTGTATTTATTTATATTTATTTATTTATTCTACCAATCATGGTAACGTTGATAATGGAAATATAATTCTTTGGTTTATTTTATTATTATTGTTATTAGTTTGTTTGTTTTTTGCCTGTTCTATAGTTAGTTCTATAGTGTAATACATACTGTTATTGTATAGTATTGTATAGTTTTGGGGAGGGCACAAAGCAATTACACTTAGGGCACCCAAATGACCAGCAGCGGCCCTTCACTGATGTATGAAAGTTGACTATGATCATGTGCTTCTTGTAGGGGGCCGGCTCTCGTTTCCCAACCAACACTTGACCCTGACCCTGCCTGTCACGATTATATTTGAAGGGTTTCATTCCAAAACACATTGGGAAATGTTCAGTCCCATACATGATCCTGTCCTCAGAAACATAACTGTTTTTTATTAGCCATACAATACTAGCAGCCATGTTGGTCTGTCAGTGAGTTGGTCCATCACTTTGGTCCAGACTGACTTTACTATTAGATCCACCATGAGGTTGACATTTTTAGATTTTAGTGAAATATCTGAACAACTATCATATGGATTGTTACTAAATTTTGTACAGATAATCATGATATACAGAGGATGAATCCTTATGACTTTGGTGAATTCAGTTTCTTGTTGGCTGTCTCAGTGTTTCCTGATGCTGAATATCTCATCTCCGATTGAAAGTTTTTATTTCAAACTCAGTTTTATTGGTAGATGATAACATCTTGTATTTGTCGTTGCCTATAACACAACAAACAGAGCTGCTATCAAGTGAAAAAAGGTTACTTTTGTGAAGTTTATTTCATCTTTCATAGGAGTATCATCAAAGACTACTGTAGATTAATTTTTCAAACTCATTATTTGATCACAAAAAATGTATTTTAAGAAGCTCCTTTTAACTGATGTTCATTTTTTAAAACCATTAACAGATTATGAGCTGTGTTCCCACACACTGTCTAAACCCTTTTCTCAGCTCTCATTTTTTTCCTCTTAATGTCAGATCTGTTTCAGCCCTCTAAATCCTCTAATGGGACACAAAATATACTGTAAACTCTCATTCCAGGCTGTGGATTATCTGATTTAGAAACTGATATTTTCTGTAACATTAAACACTCGTGTCATCTTCATTCTCATGAAGATGTGAGCTTGTCACAGCATCACTTTGTGGAGGAGTCACTCCTCTCCAGATCTGTTCTCTCAGTGAGTCCTGACTCACACTACACTGGAATGAGAAGCATGTACAGAGACGGTTGCACAATGTTTCAGTGAGAAGAATCAGACCTCTTCTGCGCGCACGCACACACACACACACACACACACACACACACACAAACACACACACAAACACACACACACACACACACACACACACACACACACACACACACACACACACTTACTTAAGTCACTTTTGGGGTATTTAAATAGACTTACATTCATTTCCTGGAGACTTTCCTGAATCCTAACTATAACAATTGCTTGCCTAAACCTTAACCTAACCCTAACCTTAACCTAATCCTAACCTTAACCACTGACCCAAAAACCAATTGGGGACATGGCTTTTGTCCCCAGTTGCACAAGCCATCCCCAATTAAATGGTCTTTAGCCTGAAATGTGTCCCTGAAAGTAGGCTAAGTCAGACTACACACACACACACACACACACACACACACACACACAGAAAGAGTGCTACAATGCAATACACCCTAAAACTGGGTTCAGCATACCAGCCGAGTTGAAACAACAAATGCCCTTTCAGTGAAGAAAATGAAGAAGACCAGACAACATCGAAGATGATCAACCAGACACAGAAGGACGTCCCTGTTTGGTTAGTTAACTCATGTGAGAAAATATTATGAAAGAACAGATAATAGGAAAAGCAGCGCTATCTTGCTGGAATATTAACTGAAGCTATAAACATGGCTTTTGAAGGATAAGGGTCCATCTGGACAAAGGGTGAATGTCCCTGTCAGTGTGTGGTCTGTTTCCAAGCTGATGTCCTTAACTGTGGGGTTATGCTTGCACACGCTAAGAAAATAAGGTTTTGTAAAGGGTTCTCACTAAGAAGATATGGACCTAACCGGAAAATGTTTCTCCAGACAGAATTTTTTTCTTTGAGAAGTTTCAATGACAACTCAAAGAAGATTTCAGATCCACTCCGTACTGAAACGTGAATCTAGAAAGACTCACCATAGTCTATCATTTGTCTTTCTTATATTAATTTAGTGATCCTAAATATTTTCCGATGTGCTGTGTTGCAGTCTCTATGTTAAGCTTCACATAAATATGTATATATATATATATATATATATATATACATATATATATAAAAAAGTTAAGGAAGTGAAGTCTATCAAGGAGTTACAGCACCTAAATAGTTGAAGCCGTAATGTTTACCTTAAAAAGATGTATTCATTAGTTAAAATTTTAGTTTCTTGATAAAACTACAAAAATGAGATCTAATCTGACTTATAGTTCAATAGTTCTTCTAAAGCAGACACATAAAGGTTCACAGATGCACTTTTTACTTGAGAGGGTGTGTCCATAGTTTGCGCTGACATTCCCTGTTGTGTTAACAGAGTGCTGCAATAAAGAGATCACTTTTTCATCTTCCCCTTGGAAAGGCTGCAGATACCAACTGGGAAGGGGATTGTGGGAAAATGTACCCTGATAATTTAACAGACAATTGCCAAGGAAAGGCTCCAGTGCACTGTGTTCACATCTGTTCGTCTCCACCAAGAACACCAACACAAACCAGACTCATATTTCTGTTGTTTTATCTCCTCTCATCGGGCACATATCTTCACCTCTCTTTCAATATATCAAAGATGGCACTGAATGTATGTCACTGTGTGTGCTGTTTCTGCAGATAGAAATCAAATGTAAGCAAATATTTGCAAGGAGCCCCACTAACTGGTACTATTTGTACTGAATAGTTTACCAAAGAAAAATATTAATATTGTTATCCCTGTCTCAATTTATATGTTGCTTAAAAAGTTTAGGTTCAGTGTAACCTATGGTTACCTTTTTTTCAAATCCACAAGTTTGAGATACAACTTTAAAGAGCAAGTCTCCATTTTCCTCAATAAGGGAGACAATATTTCTTGTAAATATTTTTTGGCCTTTTAAATACTTAAACAGACTTTGGGGGAGACAAATAAATTTGTATTTAGTCCTTAACTCCTCATTCATGTTACCTGTTGTATTCAACATACATTTATGTCTTCCACACTTTTTATTTTACAGTATTTGTTTACTTTACTCAGTGGCTCTGGCAAAGTCTAAATTTAGACACCAGTGCAGTTAAATAACGAGGTTTAGGTCACGCATGTAAATGTCAAATCGTGATGAAGCAACTTATGGCCTTGGAGCTTGCTCGTCCCGCCCTCCTCCCCCTCTGTTAGTCATGACCCTACAACACATCAGTCACTTTGATGAGCTGTCTACTATCTGATGTAACTGTCTAACACACAACTGAAGAACAAACCACTATGGAAAACACTCTGAATTATTCTGAATGTTTCTTATCTGCTGCACATTTAGCTTTGAATTTTGTTGTCTTGATTTTTGTTGCTGCTTCAACCTTTTCTGTGGTTATAATTTTATGTAGCAGCTAAAAGTTAGAAGTGCTCGACTACCTTGATGTCACCAGTCTACCTGCCCAGTAGGTGGAGCTATCAGAGTGAAGAAATTCTTCTAGAACATTGGATATATGGCAGAGAGGAACACTATCTGAAAAACGTATAACACTTCATTACTGGGTACTTCAATAATTCAATCAAAATTTGCCTAACGTACAAATATTTCAGTTAAATCATCTCTCTACTTCCAGTTGTTTCTTACTTTAATTTAAAAAAAACAAAAAACATCTGTCTAGCGCTCTTTCTCGTTGCACTTGTTCCCGGTAAGCTGTGTAAGAAGAGGCCTCTTCTGTGTCACTGTCCTCTAATGCTTGATTGTTGATTGATTGATGCTTGATTGATGCCCTGTCATATTTGTTGATTGCGTCGCTTGTAAATAGCTTTGGATAAAAGTGTCTGCCAAATGGCTTTATATAAATGTAAATCTCCCTTGGACAGTTTATTTTTAAGTGAGATGCATTAATATGAGCATTTTTAAACATAAAAAATTAAATATTAGGTGTGTTTGACCAACGTCTATGAGCTTCAGCAGCAGAGTTGTTTTCTCTCATTACTGTGACGTGTGTACCTCACATTTCATCCCTGAATGAAACTGAATTGTTTGACCTCTTGAGCAGCAGAGAAAGTTGAGGAAGACATGATGACTGAGCCCCAATAATAAAAGTAATCACACAAAATTATACAGGAAAAAAAGTTTTTACTGAAAAAAACTATGGTCATTTTATAATTTTATAGCATATGATTGTATAAACATAAACATAGATGGACATCAATGAAAATCAGTTACATAACGTTTAAAATATATCTACTCCTCTTGTAGCAGGTGAGAGTAAAATGCTTTAAAGAGGTTCAAAGCTTCACGTTTACATCAGTCAAGGGTTGACATACAGTGTTAAGTCATACAAGCTAAAATATAAACAAAGACAATTAGAAATCAATTTTAATTCTGAATTAACATTTCATCCATTCATATCTGAGGCTGACAACATCAGTGGTCTTGAATGAGCTGACATGCTTGCATAAATTCTACCTGGTGAACCAAGACAAAGACACATGAGGTTTTGACGATCATACCGCACAGTACAAGAAATCTGCCTCCCAACACATGACAAGTTGCTAGTAAAGGGTTGATTGCAAGTGCGGTGACTGAGTCTCTTGAGCATCCAGCATCTAGGGAAGAGGACCGGGGTGTAGCGTCTGGGAGGGGGGTTGTTATTGGGGTTTGCAGTCAAAACAGCCTCCCCCATTGTCTCTGTGAGTGCTTTAGTGTAGTTAGTGGAGGAGGTATATGGGGATAGTTCAGTGGTTGTCAGTTAGACTAGAGACAGTCCACAAATTCAAGGCAGGTGTAGATAGCAGGACAGCGACTGTCTGACTGTCCGTGGCAAGCAAGGCGGAGTTGATGGAGGCACTGGGAGGGCAGCGAGTGGTCACAGCCTGTAGTCACCATGGAGATAACTAGTTTTGATGGTTAATGTGGTTTGCCACCATGGATGGACCGACAAGAGGCGGATCAGTACTGAGGAAGATGCTACCTCCTCCCAAAAACATGTGGCTGCCTTAAGAGTTTTTGGCGACCATCTTCATTGTGATGGTCTTCACTTCTGAGTACTCCTTCAAGCCACTCTCTCCCCTGAAAATGGAACAGGAAATAGTAACAATGTAGCTCATTTTGTTTAAACTCTCGAACTGACACTGAAATACGGCGTATACACAGCTAGAGACTCTCAGTGCAAAAGTACTGCAGTATCTCTCTCTCTCTCAGATGAAGATTTATACAATGTTAAGCAATTTTGGAAAGTGGGTTTTCAAAACACAAGTCAGTATTAGTAATATTGTGGTTAATTGTGTATATTCAGAGGGCAGGCAACCAAGAGTCATACTCACAATTCACGTCCATTGCCAGACATTTTATATCCTCCAAATGGACACTGCGTGCTCAGAGCATTGAAGCAGTTTATCCTAGGAGATACACAAAACATTGATCACTCTTGTGCGTTTGACTCGTGTGATTTGTTATTGTAAAATGGTGCATAATTTTGTCCAAAGCAGTAGTATTAAAGCTGCATTCAGTAAGACTGATGTAAAAATGTATTGTCTCCGGCATTGCTATTTTTGCAACCCTCTGGATTTAATAACATAATTCCATTATTATTTAGCCAACACAGCTGAAAGTTTTCAGTTTGTATATTTGTGCAGCCACACAAAACAAGTGACAGTATGCTATGAAGAATAAATAAAAAGATGAAGTAGAGGATTGCAAATAACAGGACATAGTTTAGAAAGCGGGTGAGCTCTGTGATTGTGTAAGTTTTAATTCTGAGGAAAATGGAGAAAGTAGAGTCCAAATTTTCCCTCCAAGTAACCTTTAACTTAGATGATTCAAAGTGAATAAATCTTGACTTGGAGCCAGTTTACGGAGGAGACCAGATATTAAGAAATGGAGGAGATTTGAAAATACGCATATACATAGTTTTGACAACTGAGGCTGAAAATGAGGTTGAAAAAGTACAGAATTGGTTAAGATTCAACTTTTGCTAAAAACATAGTGGTAATGCTGTTTTCTATACTTAGTATTTAGTGTATTGCTATTACTGTATAGTTATATCATTGGTCAATGGACAATATATAAGAAAGCTGGAAACAACATGATGATGAAGGCAAGATGTATGAAATAGTTTGGTGAATAAGGCATAGTGTAGTGTAGAAAGGTTGTGTGATGTGTTTTAATTCTGAAGGAGCACTGATGAGTTTCATGGGAACCATTGGTGTACAAGCCAACAGAGACATCTAATGATGAGGCAAAAGTTATGACTAAATATTGAATGAAGGACTTGAAGGAATTCCTCAAGACGTCACTATAAAAGTATATGAAGATGCAGCTGGTTGTCTGTAGTCAATCCCTAGTTTCTTTTCATTACGAGAAGTGGTTGTTGAGTTCGATAACAGTGGAGAAGAAATACACTTATGAACTGGTGGGATTTGTCGAGGAAGAAAAGATGGTAGGAAAAGAGGCTTGGTCCTTTTCAAAGTACCAAACAAAAGCCTCACAGGGGAAGAGAAGTGGGATGGTGATTGGGCGGCATCAAATATGAAGGACAAAGTAGAGAAACATTTCCTCAGCTAACAGAGGATTGCAGTCAAGGATGATAAGTGGTAAAAAAATCTTGGCGCATGCTGTATGTTAACTATAATTCTACCCCTAGTCATAACCATCTGCAGGTAATTACAAAAGAAAAAAACAATTTTGGGTGAACTCAAGAAGTAACATTTTACAGCCATTTTATTTATACAAATTATAAAATGAGGGTGTCCCTTTACATTTACAACTTGCGTTTTGCATAGTGTCTTGCATCGGCATGTTGCTTCTGATATTTTTATATCCTGAAATGTCTGAGCTGAGGACAGAACGTGAAAAAAAGGAAGGAAAACATTTCTTTGTGGCTTGTGTAATGATAGTAAAGTGGCACGTCGCCAGTTTACAGTATCTGGATGCCAGAGTCTGTAATGGATGATACTTCCCATATGAAAAATATTACTGATTGCAGCTAAAGAAACACAGCAGATGAAACTCACCAGACGGTGCCAGCCTGCATGGCTGTGGATATGGTCATGGCCTTGTTGATGTCATTGGTGAAAACAGCAGCAACCAAACCGTAATCTGTGTTGTTGGCCCTTTCAATCACTTCTTCAATAGTCTTGAACTTCATGATCTGCTGCACTGGTCCAAAAATCTGTAAACAGGTCAGAATATAGGCCATTACTGGTCATGTATAAAAAGATGCATTAAAACTTATCTAGTATGCCTTTTCACATAAGTACACATGCATTAGTTGGGCTGCCGCTATCAAAATCCTTGTCAAATATCCTTGTACCTCCTCTCTGGCGATCTGCATGTCGTCCCTCACATTAGAGAAAACAGTGGGCTCAATAAAGAACCCTTTCAGGCCCAGGGCTTTGCCTCCACACTCCAGCTTGGCTCCTTCACTGATGCCACTCTGGATAAACTCCAACACTCGATTCTGCTGCTCCCGACTGATCTGTGGAGGTGAAACACAGAAGACCGAAACATTTTGAAAGTGAAAGAAAAGGGGAGGTACTGCAAGTGATGAAAGAAAACAGAGCTTTTGCTCCAACAACTCTGTAGTTTCATGCAGCAATAGAATTGTTGTTCTCTCTCACTTGTGGACCCTGCTCCGTAGTGGGATCGAAGGGGCTGCCGACTGTTCTCCTCTTGGCTCTCTCCACGCTCCTCCGAACAAACTCCTCATATATGGGTTCCTCCACATAGATGCGAGAGCCGGCTGTGCAGCACTGGCCTGCATTGAAAAACACGCCCTGGTGGGCCTGTTCTATGGCCAGATCCACTGAAAAAAAAAGTTAATCAATAACTAGATTAAACTGCTTGTTCATTCTAAAAATTGCCCTGTGGAAACTAGTTTTTATAAGGAAGAAGCTATTTAATAAAGAAAATTTACAGTGAAATAAGGCAGAATTTAATGTACCATCATCCCACATATGTAAAAAAAACCTCATCTGGTAAAAAAAGTAATATGTGTAGTGTATTGTTACAAAATTTGCCCCGATATTTATTGGAGCTATCCTGTGCAAATCTGATACCTGACACCTGAGAGACAGGACCCTGCTGTTGCGTACGAAGGGGTACGAATGGACCCCTGTGATTTATGGGTCTCGACTGAAGCACCCGACTGAGTCAGGGTCCATTCTCCTGATTTACAGGCCTTAGGGAGCCCCTCTCACGGCTGCTGAAAGCATTTGAAAGCCTCAGCACCCCCAGTTTGGTGAGCCACTTAGAATTTATATGAAACCCATCCATCCACAGGTTTTCATAGCACTACAAAGCTTTTGAATATTTTGGGATTCTCCATGTGTGTATTTCCACAGATTGAAGTTCCTGAGAACAGGATACGTAACTAAACAAAACAGTGGTAGTGGCGGACCACCTAGTAAGGGTGACAGGTAAATGGTGGAATGACTAAAACATTGCTTGAAAACTTACAATCAGCATCTGCAAATATGATGTTGGGATTCTTGCCTCCCAGCTCCAGCGTCACTCTCTTCAGGTTACTCTTCCCAGCTGCTTCTTGGATCAGCTTGCCGACCTAGCAAGGAAACAGATCTAGGGTTTACTCATGGAGATGCAGGCCTGCGGCCAGATCAGTAAATCAGCTGGAGCCATTAAATAGCCTAAGAGGATGGTTAGCTCCAAACAGGGAATGCACCGGCAGGCCAACTGAAACATGAGTTCTGCAAACACACAGAATGAATATCTATTACAGGTTTTTGGAGACAGCAACGGGAAAATAAAATTATGTTTCAGCCAGGAACAGCATCTGATGTCTACCAAAGGGCAGGAAGAACTGACCACAAGGTGTGTGGGTGGTGGCCTGTGATCTAACTGACTGAGGGAAATGATGTTGTTTGGTATGAAATGAGTCTGGTGTGTCAATATGGAAGATGACATGGGATTTTCTGTGGTTTCCCTTATCTTCGAGTCATTCCTATTTCCACTTGACTTCCTGGCAAGACTGGTGATATCATATAAACAAAACAGAGACTAATTAATAGGAAAATGATAAGACTTTTGGGGAAAATGAATCACCGAAGAGAACCATACACGCAGTTCACCAAAACAGCCATACCAGTGTCTTTTAGAATAATTGTTTTTTAAATAAGTGAAGTTTTTGCTAACCATTTCTAAGTCCATGCTGGAGATTTTTTGTAATGTCTTTGTCCTACTGCTCCAGGCAGCCATTGATATTCATTCATTTAGTATAGTAAAGAAATAAATTAGCAGACTCTTGAAGCTTGTTTATATTGTGTAATCCATCACAGAGAACATCACATCTGGATTCACTGTTGTCAAATTAAAATTATATGTTATTGTGTCATAGTTTTGCAGTTTAAGAGAAGGTTGATTTGAAAAGTCTGCGTTTCTTTACCTGCTGATGTTAATGCGACTGCACATAAAGATAAAATGAAGCCAGACTTGATTTGTGCGATCGATTATACGAGAAAGTTTGAAGAGTCTGATGAAGTTTCAAATGTCATAATCATAATACTAATTGAGTGAGGCACTTTTATTCAAGATATTTGAATGTTAATATTATATACAATACCAGTGAAAAGTTTGGACACACCTTCCCATTCACTTGAATGAGAATGTGTGTCAAAATTTTTGACTGGTACTATATATTCACATAATCACATATTTTCCCTGGTGAAAAATGGCGCATCAGTTACAACTGCACCGGAAACAAACTGTTTTATTTCACCCATTGACAATTTAACGAAACAAGATTTTGAGAAAGAACTGTAGAACTGTACTATATCAGAAAGAACTGATATTTTTTCAATGTCATGAGATATTGCATTAACTCAAAAGATAACGAGTGTGAGAAACCCCATACACCTCCCTTACAACCCTACACCCTAAACAAGTATTCATCTTCCTGTTACTCATACGGCCTGTTTTATTTTCCAAGAGAACAGACAGGATAAAGCGGAAAAATACCCATTCTATGTCCAACAAAAAAAAAAAAAAAAACACCTCCAAAATGGAAAAGAATCTTCTTTTCTGGCTATCTTAGAGAAATACAGTATAGAATACAATAGAAAAGCCTGCTGCGCTGTGATGGTAAAGTACCACAGCTGTATAAAACCAACACAACACTTGGTTTGGATTCTGTGTGTCTGAATGTGTTTTGTATCTGTCTTTGATCAGAAACACAAAGTGGCTGACTAAGGGGAGGTTGGCGTGTGTTTATTCAGGGGTAAAGGAAACATGCTGCGCTGCTAGACTCCTCCGTGAGGAGTCACAGCCACATATGAATCAGTATGAAGATGAGTTGGGGTCCTAAAATCCACCTGTAGCTACGCCACCACCTTCCACCCTGTGAGGAGATGCTGTGATGGCTAGTATCCCCCACCGCTGCTACTACAGCGTGGTGACTCACTGTCTGGGCATCAGCAGGCTCTTACAGCACTGGCTCATTCTCTCAGTAATTGATTCCAGATCACAGGAAACAACAGGAAAACTAGTAAAAAAAAACAAAAAAAACTGGGCCACTCACAAAGGAAATGTTCAATCAAGACGAAATGATAAAACAAAGAAGATGTTTGCGTTAGAAGGTGCATTTATGCTAGCTTGCATGCACACTGATTGGGTGTGTCTGTGTGTGTGTGTGCGTGTTTGAGAGACAGTGACAGAAGAAATATGTTTGTTTTGTATTATACTGTGCTGGAAAACCATTAAGACAAAATGTTAGAGCCATTTGAAAAAAAATCATGCTCAGCAGGTGTAATGTTTACAATGTTCACCATCTTAGTTTAGCATGCTAACATTTGCTAATTAGCGCTAAACATCGCAGCTGAGGCTGGTGGGAATGTCAGTACTTTAGGTCATAAACTAAAGGATTGGACCAATTAAAATCTGACCTGATGCTGCTGCAGGGACCACCAAAGCTATTACAATTCATGCTGAGGGGGACATGAATGTGTGTACCAAATTTATAGTAGTCTATCCAATAGTTTTCGAGACAGTTCACTAAAAACCTAAAAAATATCAACCTGCTGGTGGAGCTAGATGAAAAATCAGTGGATCACCATAGTCAGTGGGATTCATCTTCTGGGGACCATGAATTTCTGTACAAAATTTTATGACTATTCAGCCAATAGTTGTTGAGATATCTCAGTCTGGACCAGTGATGGAGTGACCCACATAGCAATCCCTGGAGCCATGTGGCTAAAAACCTTTTTCATTGTGACATTTATGAATTCACTGATCAACGCAACTGCCACTACAGATAATTTGTACATCACATGTCTTATGCTTACGCTCAACTGATGGAAGTAATGTAGGATACAAAAATATGTTGCTCCCTCAGTCTGATACTCACTCAGGTTTTAAATGAAGATAAATGAATCTCATCATGCTGTCTGATTTTGCTTTCTTTAGTTTTTGGCTCCTTATCAGTGAAAGTAATCTATGATTTCTATGTGTGGATTTATTGGAGGTTGGTCACAACACATATAGCACCTGTACAGTATACACACTGCGTCTCCAACACACCACCAGAGTCAAAACAGACATCTCCATAAACCACAAGTCTAATCCAAACATGACATAAACCTGGCTCATTTACCAAAGATACATGTGAAATACAAGCTGGTCACATTAAAATATAAATTCTGCATTAGGATTGTTGTAAATTGTTTTACCAGAGGGTTTAGTTTGCATTTAGAAATAACAGATGTTTATAAATGATCTGCAAAAAAGGAATCTGCTGTCACTCTGGCTGTTCCCTCCGGCCTGAGGAATGCGTTCGGACGGCAACACCTCCAAGCACTCAACACCTAACATGGTATGTCCTTGACAATTTAGCTTACCATTAACTGCTTCCCAGTCCTGCAAACCTACAAGGGTTTATCCTGTGTGTGTCCTGATAGTAAGTCAGTGTAAGGATGTTTGTGCGTGGTGAATGTACGTTAATACAGCAGAGACAGCGGAGGGAAAACAGAGGAAGAACTGTGCTTTCAGAGAGATGTGTTTGTATACTCTTGACAGAGCAAATATGTGCATGTGTGTGAGATAAAATCAGAGCACCCTGTCATGGGGAGTAATGACAGGGCACGCAGCTTACAGTATGTAAGACCCCATTTGTTTGTCATTTAGACTTCAATACAGGCTCACAACGTCCCCTAATTACCCAGGCTGCTCTTATGCTCTGCACATGTTGGTCACTGTGTCAATTCTGTTAGCTGACAAAAGCGAACAACAGGCAGCTGCTGATCTGTGCCACTTTATCAGGGAAAAGTACCTCAGTTGATCCTGTGAAAGCCACTTTGTCTATGCCCATGTGCGAAGCAATTGCAGCTCCTGCCGTTGGCCCGAATCCTGGCAAAATATTGATGACTCCCGGTGGAAACCCGGCCTGTCAAAACAATATGAGAGGAAACAAGCTTTAGCGGAGATGACAGCAGAGCCAAGCAAAACCACAGGCAGTGTGGGGGAATCCGGACCCAACCCAACCTCCCTACCAGCAGAGAACGGAGAGAACATCAAAAAGAAGAAGGCAACAGACAGATAGTCTCCAAAAAGAGGCGAGGCCAGAGAGGGCAGGGGGAAGACAGGGAGGATGTGGACACTGAGATTTGTAAAACATGATTAGGTTTATCTACTCTATAGTACCATGTGATGCGCTGCATTATTCCCATCTTGTCCATACTTACTTGTTAGTTTATTCCTACTGTACACAAGTGCACTCACTAACCCTGGTGCTGCACAGTCAAGTCAAGTCAAGTCAAGTTTATTTATATAGTACATTTCATAGGACAGGCGTAGACTCAATGTGCGTCAAGGTAAAAAGCAAAAAAAAAAAAAAAAGGGCAAAGATCATACATGACAAAAACATAGAAGATAAGAAGGTATAACATATATAAAAACATTGAAGATAAGATAAAAACATAGAAGATAAGAAGGTATTACAATGACAAGGGAATAAGATAAGAAGGTATTTTTATAATTAAAAAAGGAATAATAACAATAATATTGATTCTAAACTAAAAGTTTTACGTTAACCACATACTTTAAATCTAACTAACTTTAGTCTGCTTTTAAAAGAAGACACTGTTTTAGCGACCTTAGTTCAGGTGGTAGAGAATTCCAGAGAGTAGGACCATAATGACTGAAGGCACCATGAGCTGATGTAGAATTTATTCCAGGCATTGTGAGACCTTTGCTTGATGATCTAAGGGATCTGTCTGGTGTGTCCTCAGTGAGCATGTCAACAACGTAGGAAGGAGCTAAGCCATTTATAGATTTAAAAACAACAAGAAGTATTTTAAAATCATTTGGTTTACTGGCAGCCAGTGAAGAGAAGTTAGGAGTGATTTGTTCAAACCTCTCTGGCTGCAGCTTTCTGAATGAGCTGGAGTTTATTTAACACCTGCTTTGTCAGTCCAGCAAAAAGTGCATTACAGTAATCTAGTCTTTTAGAAATAAATACATGAACCAGCTTCTCAGAGTCTGACTGTGAGAGGAAAAAGGGCAGGTCTAGAGAAATATTCATGGGGTAGCAAGAGGACGGTATGGAGACTTTAAGAGGTGGCAGAAATATATATATATGCTGATTTAATTGCAAACAATCACATATATCAATATTTGCCTGGAAAAGCCCTTGAATGAAAATGAGTGGTAAATGAGTAAATGAGTAAAGCATTAAATAGAAATATCTAAAGGTGGCATTATAAATCAATGATGTTTTATTTTGTATTATTTCTAAATGTGTGTCTTTTTTCATTGAACATAAGCCCATCATTTAGCCTAAAATGCGGCCAGAACAGTTTTTTACATAATTTAACACATGCCTATCACTTAGTTTTTGTTGCCATAGATCCAAGATATCCAGTGTTTATCCAGTATTGCTGATTAAATGGCAAAAGTCCTTTTCTCTGAGCTTCAATTTGAAAATATGGTGAAAGTGCAAACTCTCAGCTCTCAGGTACAAAAATTTGAATGAACTGTCACTGCATTGGTGACTAATGTAACTTGTGATTTTAGTGCTTTCTACACCGGGTGCTTTTGTATGTTGCACTGGCATGACTGATCTGAAATCTGGATATGTTTGTCTGCACAATGAGCAGTTCCAGAGATGTTGGTAGCTGCAGGCAATTCAGACACTTGTAAGCACCGGTGAATATTTGGTTTTAGTCAAATTTAATCCGTCCCTCACACAATCAAACAAACATCTGTGGCCATTCTGTATTTCTACTAGTGTAAGTTGGCAAACCAACACACACATTTAGCAGGAAAAAAAGCCATCAGAAGTCATTGTGTGCGGCCAGGACTGGGAGAGGCTGCACAAAAAGCTGCCAGGGCCGGGAGCAAACGGAACTACTGCCCGCTGCAGAGACGACTAGTGGCAGCTGGCTTCATCTCTTGCTGCATTCACTTGCACTCGGACATCAGAGTTTTGCTCTTGTTAATTTCCGACCACCCACAACTTTATATATATATATTTTTGAATTAGATTGTCCAAAATTGGGGTGGCCGCTGGGGTGGCTAGGCATTTTTTAGCCCCATGCCACCCTGGTAGATCTTCCTGGAGAGGAAGCATCTAACTTTAGATATATTTTTGAGATGATAAAAGGCAGTCTTGGAGATATTAGATATATGCTTCTAGAAGTTAAGATCAGCATCCAAAACCACACCCAAGTTTTTGGCATGCTCACAAAATTTTACCGACAGGGGAGTTAACAAAGATTGAATCTGTTGCCTCAAAGCTTTGGGACCTACTAAAAGAATCTCTTTTTTGTCCTCATTTGTGGCCATCCAATATTTGATATCTGCAATACAATGGAGGAGGTCATTCATTGGGTTAAGGTTGTTGGCAGACACAAATATGTATAACTGTGTATCATCAGCATAGGAGTGATATGAAATATTGTATTGCTGAATGATGGACCCAAGTGGGAGCATGTACAAGTTAAACAGCAAGACCAAGAATTGGTCCACTACCCTTAAGGAGTCCATATGGAATGCAGACTTCAAGTGATTCAAAGTTACCAATAGAAACAGAAAAAGATCTTCCAGTAAGATAGGAAGAAAGCCAATTAAGAACTGTGCCTTTAAGGCCTAAACAGTATTCTAGGAGCTGAAGAAGAATTATATGGTCAACAGTGTTGAAGGCTGCACTGAGGTCAAGAAGTACAAGAATAGAAACTTTATGGTTGTCTGAGCTTATTCAGATCATTAACAACTCTGACCAGGGCAGTTTCTGCACTGTGGTTAACTCTAAAACCAGACTGGTATATGTCAAACAAATTGTTATATGTTGTTACATATGAAATTGTTGGTATACAACATTTTCAAGAATTTTTCCCAGGAATGGAAGGTTTTAGATTGGTCTGTGGTTCTCAAAAACACATGGGTCAAGATTACTCTTTTTCAGCAGTGGTGTTATAATAGCATGTTTGAGACCTGTGGGGAAAATTCCAGAGAGTAGGGAGGCATTAACAATCTCAAGGACATCATCTATCAAACAGCTGAGAATATTTTCAACAACTTAGCAGGCATTGGGTCAAGAGCACATGTTGCAGAGTGTAACTGCTGCACCACTTCTTGTAGTTCACTACTTTGAATAAGAACAAAGTTGGATAGAGTGTGGGCAACATGGCACTGAGTTAAGACTGTGGAAGAAGAGAGATCACACCCACCAGCAGAGGAAGCCACAATATTATTCCTAATATTGTAAAATATAAAGTATGAGTCAAATTCATTACATTTCTCTGAAGAATGGAGCTCAGCAGGTATCAACTGTATAAACAGAAACTTAGAATTATTCATATTTCCAGTAATGATTTGAGAAAAGTAGTGCTGTCTAGTTTTTTGGAAAAAAATACAAAATTGATCTGAAATCCCTACATCTAGAGTGCACTTTGGAATTACATCAAGGCCTTTTGAAATAACCAGGTCAATTATGAGTAGGCCCAGCAGTGTGCTATATGAACTCAAAAGTTGATAACGTGTCAGTAAACTGGTTAGCAAAATGGTCTGTGGTGTTATCAATATGAATGTTAAAATCACCAGAAGAAAGAATTGAGTCATACTCAACAGTAAGTTTAGATAAAAGTTCACCAAATTAAGGTGTAAAGCCTTTTTAAGCTTTGGAGGGTGGTAAACTGTGAGCACTAGACTGGGATATACAGACCTGATTACCAGAGTTAAATACTCAAAATTAGAGTCAGAACCAAATAAGACACTTATACATGCTAAAATATCTGATAAAAATAGTAGCAACACCACCACCCTTCTTGTTAGACCTGGCACAGTGTGAAAATGAAAAATTAAATGGTGATCAATTATTTGTTATCAGTTTCATCAAGCCAAGTCTCAGTAAGGAGAATACAATCAAGCCTGTGAGATCTTATAATATCATTAACAATGAAAGTTTTTTTTAGTGAGGGATATGACATTGAGGAGTGCCATCTTTACAGAGCTTGCAGAATAAGTAGCAGAGTGGCAGAGTCAGGCCTAGGATGGCTTGAGTTTTTCAGCGAATGTGTTTGAGAGTCACAGCACACAGTGGCAGGACCCACACTGTTAGGGCTGGATGTAATAGTGGGAGACACAGAGGTCTGGATCGGGCCTTGCTGTGGTGCATGTCAGAACGAGTTAAAAGCTATAAACTGGATAAAATTAGCAGTCAACTGCTTTGTTCCTTTTCTATTAGGGTGCACACCATCTGTTGAAATCAAAATTTGAGATTAAGTTTTTTAATCAGTGGTGGAGACTGAAGAGTTGAAAACAGTTGGAATGGGGCCAGAAATAAGACAATGTCTTCCCAGACTCTCAGTTGTGTAACACAGGGACTCCACGTCAGTGTGTAATTTGCTGGAATTTCTAGTCATGACGTCATTTGTTCCCACGTGCATTAGAACAATATTAACAGTGGGATGCAGGTCAGTGAAAGTTGGAATGAGTTCAGTTAGGTCGACTACCTTGGCACTGGAAAGACAATAGGTGATAGCACCTGGGAGAGTTAAATGCCAAACGACAGAATCACCAGCTATCAAAATTTCTGGATTGCTCCTTACCACACAGCTGTTGTAGATGACTAGTTTCAGCATCACACGACGCTAACCATCAGTGTTAGTTTAGCGTTGGATTTGTATTTAATACACTATATACTTGTATTATCTTTTCTGTATATTATGTCAACAGTCTTAGCTTCACTATATACAGAGCTTTGTTATGATTTGCCCAGTGCTTTGTCTGCCAGTACTCTTTTGTAATGTGTCAGCATTGATATTCAACCTCCTATTGTGTTTCAAGTTTTGTGTCTGATTCAAAAAGTTTGGTTCAGTTTAGTTAAAAGATTCGTAGTCACTGACTATGTAGTTTGTTCACTTTTTTCTAAGCTAAACTACCACATCACCATTCAAATGCACTTCAGTACATAAAACGCTAATTCTGTGTTCAGTAGCATGTTCAGTCTGTTTCTAGTTACTGTACATTACATTCAGTTCAGTGCAAAACTAGCACTATACCACCACTGTTATAAGGTTAATAGTTCATTGCAGTGCTTGAAGTGGGCCAGTACTCACCACCTCTACATCTTACTTTTTGGTGTAACATGACTTTTTCTTGCACACTGGCACTTCTCACAAGTTGCCGGTACTCTTTTCTGCCATCTCCATATCAGGTTCTCTGGATGATTCATAATGGCCCTAAATAAACTACATTATCTGGGGAGCGCTACCATATCTCTGTCAGTGGTTAGTCTAAGTAACGTTATATTATATTGAATAGTGTTGGCCTGGCTCCAAAAGCGCACAAAGAGAACACGAACAAAGTCAGATGATGACACACTTCGAAGTCAAATCCTACCCAACCAGTACTAAATGCAGGCTGGGAGCAGCAAGCTAATGTTAGTGCCACTCCTAGCAGCAAAGAGCCTGTTGATGTAACGTTAGCATCAGCAAAAATACCTGCTGTTACTGCCATCGCTACCACAGCCAACTACAATGTTAATAATAACGTCAGTCAAGATGAATGGCCTGACTGTCAAAGGATCAAATGCTGTATTTTTTTCTACCAGAACAACTGGCTGGTTGTCAAAGACAAAAAGATTGGGTGCAAAGTATGTAGTAAAGTTACATTGCTTGCTGCTCAGAAAGAGCAGGGACTGAGGCTGTCAACTGAGTAGAGTGGGTGTTTAATTTCTGTCTTTGGTAATGACAAAGTTAGACAACATTCATTGTGTAAGAAAATCAAGAGACTCCAAATCCCACTTAAAAGCAGCAGAGATTGAAAAGATGGCAGCAAATGAAATGAAACTCACAAGAAAATTCAAGACATGCACAGGGCTGAACATGATACAAGTTGCCGATACGCACGCCAACATGTGAATAAAGGGAGTACTGGCACTTTTTTTTTTCCACTTCAAGCACTCCCACGTTGGGATTGTTTCTGGGACTTTTGCAATTAAGCCTTTAACCAGGAAGTAATGGACTGTTACATACTGTATATCACAGCTGAGCTAACAACGGTGTGCTCAGTCACTAGTGAGGAAGTAAAGAGTTATCTGCTAAAGGCTACTGATTCAGTTAATGACAATGGTGATTCAGTATACTCAGTTTGTTTTGAAGATTCTGTGTTAAATATTTATTTGCACATGTACTCAACCTTTAGCCCTAGCTAATGTTGGTTTGTATTAATCTAAGGGTCAAGATTGGGATTATAGAGTCTGTAAAGATGCACCCGATAGACAAGTGACACTTTGTTAAACATCTGTTTTTTGTCACCTTGTGGTTACAGTAACATTAGACTATCCAAATAAAGTGTTGGCCAAATTCATAGTGAACACTGTGTTCTTGGCAAACTGAAACCTGTAAGTGATTCTGATTCAGTTAGTGGAGTATTAACATTTGACTATCCAAATAAAATCTTGGCAAACTGCCCTATGAGCACATTGTGGTTGGCAAAGTGATCCCGTCATTTACCTCCTTGATAAGAGCTGCCATATAGAGGCAGGTGAGCGGCGTCTGCTCAGCAGGTTTGAGGACAACAGTGTTTCCACATGCGAGTGCCGGGCCCAGCTTCCATGCTGTCATCATCAGAGGGAAGTTCCACTGTGGGCGTACACACACACACACACACATGCCGGAAAAAGACATCATGCATCTGACTGACACGTTGGGTGGTCACAAGTCAAGCTCAGTAACTCATCGCTCTTAAGTCACTTACTCTCATTTTCACTCTGTCTAAACATAGTCAAGTGAGAAAATGTTCTCGGCACTTGTACAGTATTTTCTCTTCCCACAGTATTCTGAGAAAGCAGGGAAATTGCAACACATGTGCAATAGACCCATATCACTGTACAACACACTGGCCTGTGTTATTTCTGCTTTACACAGGAGCCCATGGGGCTCAACACAGAACCACACGCTTTCTGCACTCTTGCACAATCAACAGTGTCTCTTTCTCCTTGATCTTTTACTCCTTTCTCACCATTCTCCTTTCCTTAAACTTTCCTCTTTTCTTCCCTCAGTTCACTATTTTGTTTCTCACTTCTCGTTCTGTATTGCTCAAACTCACTGGCACCTTCATTTTTGAGGCTTACCAGCAGGATTTACCAGAATAAACAATGACTGTCGGGGAATTACCAGAAAATGCAGAATGTAATTCAACAAACAGGCCAACATTTTCTTTTCAACTCTGCCTGTTCATTGTTATCTGTATGTTTTTTTAAGCTTTTATATCCATTTGTATCCATCATGCATGTCACTTGTAGGAAGGGTTATACTCACAGGAATAATTTGCCCACAAACTCCAATGGGCTCATGTCTGGTAAATGTTAGATACTCTCCATCTGTGGAAGGCAGACGAGCACACACACACAAACACACACACACACACACATGCACACACACACACACACACACACACACACACACACACACACACACACAAACATCACACACAAACACACACAAAAAGAAAACTTGGTTATCTAGCTTTAGTAGTTTTAAGCTTGAAAGTATCTGAAAATGACTTGAAACACATGAAAAATGTCACCACTCGATACCCCTGGTGTTGTTGACTCAACATGTTAATTTGTAAATGAATCCACACGCAACATTCCTGGTTACTTTACCCTAGTGAGAGATTACGTTTCGAGCCTCCAACAGCACAGGCATGTGTGTAACTGTTTTAGGTCATAGAAATGGGTGTTATGCTGGAAAGGTTTGCTCATTCCTCTTGCATTACTTGAGTAAAAGGAGGTGCTTACTGAGGGTGTGCCATGCTTGTTCATTCTCCACAAATGTACTAAAAACAATTGATATTGAGAAATGTGTGTATAAATTTGTTACAACAGCCCTCAGCTGATGAAACATTGCCTAATGTTGCATTTGGACTGGAATGATCAATGGTGGATAAAAAGCCAAAATATCTTTTTCAATGGGATACAGTGAAACTGTGACAGTGGACACAAAACTCTCAAGCTTTTTCCATGATCCCAAAGTGGATGTTGGCTCTTTCAAAACTGTTACTGTGAGATTTTCAGGAAGAGCTCTAATGTTCCTTTTGTTTTAAATTATGACACCTGCAAATGACTTATATTTCAATTTGGAACATGTAGCATAAACTGGATCAAACTGTGTAGCCAATGGTGCTCAACATGATGACGCTCCCAATTCATTTCACACTGTCTGTGATACTCCATAATCTTAGTATGATGTGCAAGTCGAATAGATGCTGAGGGGTTGTTGACCTCATCCTGACAGGTGAACAAATACAACCGCTGACAGCCTTACATCATACAGGCTGCAGGAATCCCCTTGTTTATTTTCTGTGAACGTCTACTAGAAGAATAAAGCTTAAAACCAAAGCCCTGGGAAAAAGCTCACCGTGGTTGGTTTGGCAGCAGAGTACAAGAGAAGCTTTGAGAGGGACAATACAGTGGTATCAGGAGGTTTCCCATGTCCTCTTTCTTATTCTATTTTCCTTTTTTTGTGCTGCCTGTTGAAACAGACAGCCAACTTTCCCCTCTTCCTCCCCCATATTCAACCGATTCACTGGTGGCAGCCTCCTCAGGACAATAAATGTTTGTGTTTGGATTGATTTCCAGTTTGATACCTTACTTTGCTGAGCATGCTTTTACTAAATTTTTTTTTGTTGTCATTTAATAAAATAAGCCACAAATCAGTCTGTGTGTGGGGTCTTAACACAAAAAGAACTTTGCCAGAAAAAAATAGACTTTTAAATGAGCAAAACTATGATTTAAATCATGCAATTTCTTATCCAAGATTAAGTTAAGATTTAGAGTTTAACAAAGCAAACAACAAACAGTCACACTTTGATTTGTGCTCCAACAGTATTGCAATTTGATTCTCAGCCAGGTTTAAGACAAACTTGCTGTTCATCATCAGCTATTATCACCTACTTATCTTTTCTTTTCTGCTTTTGTTTGTTTTGTTCATTTATTTTCACACTACATCATTGAAATATACAATGTAAAAAAAGTCTAATTGAACAGGTTAAAACACAATATCTTTGTAAGAAATTCTGAATTTGGCATTTGGCATTTTGAAAATGCAGGTCAGAGTTTGTTGACTTGGACATTGAGAATGCCACAACTTCCAAAACCTCTCTTCCCATCATCCGTCTGCCTTTTCGTCTATTTCAGATCTTACCCATTGGAATAGAAGTGCCGTGGATCTTGTCTGCATATCCAGCAAAGTATCTCAGTGTCTTTATGGTTCCTTGGAGGTCCACAAACAGGGTGGGCAGAAAAGGTTTCCCACTGTTCAGTGACTCAATAGTCTGAAAAGAGACAGGGGAGACGTTTGAGAAATATGTGATATAACCTTGTGATCCTCACATAATTCCATACTGTTCCAGTGTTTACACACTCCCATGGGTGAAACGTGAAACTATGATAACACTAAACTACAAATACACCCCCTCAGTTACATGTTCTCCTTAAGGCAAAGCAAGTTTATTTGTATTTTCAAATGCAGAGGCAACTCAAAGTGCTTTGTGGGAGACATAAAAAGCATTAAATGACAAGGGAAACCAAAGTAAATAAAAAGTATACTAGTATACAGACAACTGACAAAGAAATAATGGTTATAGGCTACTATAAGTTCAGTGCAGTTACAGTCCTGTCATAAATAAACAGATATATAGTGTAATAATCCAGTAGACAAAAGGATTTATTGTCATTATATCCATGAGGAGGAAAACGTAACCTCTCTGAAACCTAATTGATTCAAACCAATCCCAACATTCGTCCACTTACTGCTAGATAGACGCTGTCCCTCTCCACCAGGTCAGCCAGTTTGGACAGCAGTCGACCTCTCTCAGATGCGTCCATCCTTCGCCATACCGAGCCCAAAGAAAAGGCGAGGCGAGCCGCCTGCACTGCTTTATCAACATCAGCCTATGAGGAAAATGGGGAAACATGCTAATTATCCAACCTTAACCAATAAACAGGTGTATTTTACTGAATCTCGCTGAAATAAGAAAGGCCTGGAAAAACTGCCTAATCCCTAAATTATAATAAACTGACCTCATATGGCACTTTTGCTTTTCTTTATTATTTGGACATAAATACTTTCTACGTCGTGTATATCAGGCTGTAGTCATAAGATGAACTGAATCTGAATTTTCATTGTGAAAGTGGATGCAGTGAGATAACCCTGTTCACAAAAAATGGCAGACAGAAGATCCTGTTCTGTAAAGTAATTACCTTCTCTGCTTCCTGGACCTCACAGATCTGCTCTCCAGTAGCCGGGTTGTAAGCAGGGAAGACCTTTCCACTAACAGAGTCCTGCCACTCATTGTTGATGAAAATCTGCAGAAAAAAAGAGACAGTTTTTAGTATTTTAGTAAACAGAGAACAGGAATGTAAAGTCATGGGTTTGTATGAGTTAAATTCACATATGGATTATTGCAATTTTACAGATTGTATTAGATTTTTAAATGAACTGAGCTTGAGTGGAGATCATAACCCTTTATATTCTTAAATATTTATGTTACATTAAGTAATCATATCATTACACCATGTTGGCTACAGTGGTGTGCTTGAAGTTGAGGCTGTGAAAGCCTAACAACCCTCAGGCAGCAGTCCCAGCACATCCAGGCTCTTGTGTAAGGGATATGGGAGAATCTCTGGAAATCTGGACAGAGATTCCTGCCTGTCCAGCATTGCTCTCTGGGGAGTGCTCCACCATCCAGACAAAGGGGTGGGGTGTGGGGGGTAGGGGGTGGGGGGACAGATAAATCCCTATCAGACACCAGACCCCCACCCACCAACCCCCAAGCACACAGACACACGTTTCACAACATCACTGCTCGTTTACGAGATCATAAAACACGTGCCGCACTTGGTTTCTGTGATGCGTTAAAGCAAGTCTTCCGTTAAACAACCACCTGGGATTCCAAACAGGACATATTCAGTGTCTACTGAGACCACAAGAAAAATAAATGTTTACAGAGTCACAAAACTGAGAATTATGATACGTTATGAAATATCTGAGAGGAGGAACATGTGAGATGCAAGGTGTGATTTGAAGCTGCAAATATATCTTACGCAACTTAAGTTAGATAAAAAATCTCTTTCCTCGCTGACATGTTTAGATCCATTAGGCAGACTACTCACACACTGTTTTTAATGGCTGTCAGTCCGTCTGATAGATAGAGTGTAAGGAGAACATCTGTTGGCACAAATCTCTCTGTGTATACATATGCTCTTACCGTCCTTCTACTTTAGAGGAGTTCAAATGCACTGAGAGCAAACCTGAGAGCAGGGTTCAAGTATCCCACTGGCCTAACTCTCCAACATGTTTACCTCCATAAACGCCGGGCTTTAAGTACTATTTAATTGGCTGTAAACTCTTGGCCGTGTTTACTTTCGGGCTGGTATAAAATGCCAGGGAGTCTGAAAACTGTTGGGAGTCAGCAAACACATTGCTCTGCCTGCCTCCTCCTCTTCATTCCCACGGGCTCATGAGGGGGACTCTGCATATGAATAACTCAGGCATTTAAGGTGTTCAGTATCTGTGTGTACCACCTCACAGAGCCATACGTTACAGACTCATTCCTCTCCGGTTCCTTTGTACTGGTCACCCCCACACCATCCCCCACACACCTACACACACACACACACACACGCAGATAGACAGACACAGGCCAGAGTGGCTTCTCTCTCTACTATTCTCACGCGCCTTCCATCAGAGGCCACCTTTAATCTGCCGCTCATTAAGAGCACTTCATAAAATTGTCAGTAACGATAAGGAGCAGAGGGCCAGCTACAAAAACAGAAAGTCCTGTAGAGCACTGAATTAGTTTTTAAATTTATAGGGGCCACTGAAGTGGGGCGCCCTAAATCAGAGGAGCCCCCTGACAGCCTCAACAGTCTGAGCAAGAATGCAGACCATGGGTAGCTTTATGCATGGCGTAACCCCTCTCACAAGACGCTGCTAAAGGAGAACGGATGAAGCACGAGAACAGTGGAGCAGGCCGCCACCTAAATCATGGCGAGAAAAGGACAACTGTCAGCCGCCGTTTGGCTCGGCCCTCTCTCTGGGCTCGGACTGGTGTTAGACTTTTGTCTCGTTCCATTGAGAGACTTGATTAAGATGACAGGACCAAGTAGTAAATCAACTCTCAAGGTTTCTTAAAATTGCTTTTAGGATCATTTGGAAGAGGGGCAAAGAACACAGGAATGAAAAAACAAGTGCAAGGGTGCACATTTTCAAATGACAAATAGTGTTTTCTTTCCCATTCCCTGCGGGGTCGTTACTATCACTTCACATGATGGTTTCATGTTTATAAAAATCTGCACTGCCAATGAGCACTAAGAAATAACTATCCAGAGACTTTAGGCTTGATGACAACATTTTCAAAATAAACAGTTTTCTACTCTTGCAATGAAGCCTTTTACAAGGGGACGTTCATAATTTCACTTTTAAAGTGAATCTTAGTATAAATCATCTTAAATAATCAAGTTTTGTACTGCTGCATTAATAAAAAGAAACATAAAAACTGACATAAAAGCACTGATGTGTGATGCCAGACACGTAATGAGGAGGCCTGATGTGGATGAGAGCTGAGCAGTAAGCACATAGGTCAAGACTTTCTGCATGGGCCGCAGGGCAGCTGCAAACATTTAGCAACTCCCATGCTTTTCTGCAAAAGCTGTCAATCACATCATCCAGAGAGATCCAGGCCTCGGGGATAATGAAAAGATGAAACATTGTGTACACAAACATGTGTAAAAGTGTTTTTGTTCACAGCACGTTTCAAATCAGCGCTAGCTTGGCAATTTTTTCGTATTAATACAACATTTGAGTGAGTTTGGCACACACACCGCAGGTGTCCCGAACATTGTCGTTCATCCCAAAACGTTTTATACACTCTTATATAAGTAATGATCGGTTCACCTTGCGCCTTGTAAAATATGCAGATGTTAATATCTTTTATTTTCTCGTGTTAACTGAGGTTTGCGTGATTTTTTATTATAATTCATTTTTTAGGAGTGAACTGTAATGGGAAGGAAGAAAAGCCAAAATATTTTCTGCAGCCAACAAAACATCTGTTTGGCTGCTTGTTTCTTCTCACAGTTCAGATGCTTACGGCTGAAGGAATATGTAATGGTACACAGTTTTGTCTTTTTTTTAATAGAGGGGGGTGGGGAGGAGTGGTGGGGGCGGGAGGTCGGGTGAGTTTCTGTGAGTGAGTGTGTGTGTGTGTGTGTGCGCGCACGCGCGCACTAGGGTTTATATATGTGTGTGTTTATACACAACACGCCAAGATTCCACAGCCAGACGAATCCTACCCGGGCACCTGCAACACTCGTCTGCGCAGGAAGTTTCATATCCTCTGCTATCACAGGACCTCTATTTCCTTTCTGGTTCTGGATCGGTTTCAAAAGTCTTATAATTACTACTGTTACAAGTGAGCCGAGAGCATGTGAAAGTGGAGACCAGGTGGTGTTTTTTTCTCCTACTTCTCTCCACATGTCTGACACCATGGAGCCTTCATGTTTTTCATTCACACACCCACAGACAATGCCACCCTGCGCTCTGGGGTTTGGCAAGGGCGACCTTGCTGTCACAGACTGGCAAACGTCTTTGTCTCGTCAGTGTGTGTGGGCAAGTGGTTAAAGTTGTTCATCCTGACTCAAAGGTTACGTGAGAAAAACAAATTTGACTAACACTGTAATAAGAAATAACTTTTCTTTTCTTTTGTGTCAGACACTTTGTCTTTAAAACCCTTTTCAGGCTTAAACGATGCTAATTTCTTAATGCATCTTTTAAAACCCAAAACTGAGTTTTAGACTTTTCAGTGGGTTTTTACAACTGAAAATCAACTGTTTGACAAAGTTTTTGGACAGATACATATGCAATAAATGTATTATTCAGACACAATATAAATATTATTTACCATGCTAAATATAGCAGAACTTGATCTAAAATCTTGAGGAAATGTTCAAATTGCTAGAAGATTACAATTTAAATTTCATTCATCAACAAGAAAACAGACCTCACCTCTCACTACTGGAGTTTTTTGTAAACATCTGAGGTTTCATGGGTTTCCTGTGTACCATTCTTTAAATCTCAGGTCAAGGAAACGTTTAAAGAACATTTATTAACGCTGTTTTACTCGTGGTATCAGTAGACAAAGAGGAAGTAATTTTTAAAGAAATGTGCTGCTTTTCCACGGACAAATAAACATATAGAAAAGCACTTCTGTCTCTGTGGTGTCTCACGCTCGCTGGGGAAAGTGCCTATTCCAACAGATTTATGAAGCCAAGTGTTTTTCATAATGACACCGTAAGGATTTACACGTTCCTTGTCAAAAGGGCTGCAGACTGAAGGTACGGAAAGTTAACAGGGTAACCTCCCTGTCACTGCTCTTCCTTAAACAGTGATTAAGAGACAGGGGACATGATGTTGACGCGTGTGCTAAGATGATAATTTACACTCACTGCACAAGTAGGCATTTCACACCAACGGACATATTAATGGCAGTGCACACTTACCCTGTCACAATCAAAGAGATGTGTTTTAGAGAGTATGTGGCCATGTGTGTGCGAACAGGGAAATTGTGTAAGCAAAGGCGGAGAAGGGGGGAGAGAGTTCTCGCTGTGCTCGTTGTGATAAATCATTTAGTTGCACAGTATCCCCTAACTTTGGCTCTGTTTGATCTTGATCGCAGTAAGATGGTGGTTTTGAAGTGAAAAACTCCAGAACTGCAGGTCAGACTCTGGCGAGGCAGGGCCACTAACCCACACAGTGAGACAGGGTCATAATTTACACCCTGGTGGACAGCACCTAGCATCGGGGAGCCCCAAGCCTCCATCTGTACTATCTCAATCAGTGACAGATTGATGGAGCCTCTTATTCATCCAAACTGAGTGGATGTCTCTGCTTAGACTACTTTGCAAACACGCGGGTCTTCGGCAGACAGGTTCTGCACAGGTTCCTATGGTGAAAGTGCTCTGATGCTACCAAGAGCTAAGCAAGTATTTTATAACCGTTGATTAGATTAAGAGATCTGTAACTCAGACTGTGAACAGGGATGTTGAATTTGATCCCTAAATCTGGTTCTTGTTAGTTCTTTATACACGTAGCACTATTATTTATGTTAATAAATGTTATTAATTGCAACTGAAGCTTAACAAGAACTTGCGTGGCTCACTTTAAAAAGAGTTTGCAAAAGGTTCCATTATATTAAAATGAAGGGCAAAACCTGTACTGACTCTTCATTTGCAGTTCACACACACACACACACACACACACACAAACATTTTATAGACTGTCCTTTCAAGTAAATGCAGCCGAGCTGTGCTTTTATTTCTATTCCTATAAAATTTGTCCCACTAAGTGTCTGGTTTAACAACTCATTATCACTGAACGGTGTGAAAAACCACTACGGCCAGAGGTATCATCAACTAAAGAAAAGTACACGTTTCTCAGTTTGCTTTAACTAGTCTCTCCTCTCCACTTTTGCCACAAGTGAAAAACATCAATAAATAGCTATCATGGCCCTCTTATTTATGGCTTCCTTTGTGGTCCTATCAACCTTTAAACTGTTTCTGTCTTGTAACCCAGCTGTTGGAGCCTTCTAGCGATAGAAATGTGGGGGCTGGGGATACGACAGCCAAGAGAAAGCTTTCCTCCTCATGGTTTTTGCTAGAAGAGAAAGGGTGTATGAAAACTACCAACTCTGCTTATCGGGGATATCAACAAAAAGTTGACGTAACTACAATTAGATATAGATACACACAGAGGGAAGATAGCTTCACTGATACAATCTTACAACGTATCTTTGAAGGTGAGCAGTTCATGACTGAGTGAAAAGGACAAGGGGCAAACCTCAATTGCAATAATCCTCTTTTATCACATGCTTCTCTGTTAGAGAAGCAACCCTGTTAAGTAACAATACTCTATCAGCCATATCTATGTTTCCAGGGTCGCTCAGATGTAATCTTTGCATTGCAAAACAAAGTATAGTGCTTTTTTTTGTGCACAGTCATGCTGACTCAATAACTGAAATATTAGAATTTTTTATGTAAGTCGACGAAAGCTTAACGTTGCCTTCATGTTTCAAAAAATTTTGTATATATTGGAAAAAAAACCCCATAAAAATCTGTGTGGAAGGATGCAGCTCCATCCACAAGCCCTATAAGCCAGTGAACAGTGTTGGCTGTTTCCCTTGCAGTCAGTGGGGTGGAGAACAGGAACAGGGTGTGAGGAGAGCCCACGCCAGGGGTGCCCATAAATCAGGGCCCTTCTGCCCCCTATGTCCACCAAACCAACAGGGACTGGATGATCCAAATTCCTGGGGGTTAATTCACCAAGTCGCTCCCTAAATTTCCTCCTGTATACCGTTGTGTGTCCTCCCCTTTAACTAACACTCTGCACTGTGAGCGAATGGAAAGCTTACAACACCACAGAGTCTATGCAACACGTAACGTCCTCTTTACGGTGCTGCAGCAGAAACAGCAGCAGCGTGCCCTTTGCACTTAAAACACTGAGGTATGTGTTAACACAGAGCAATTATAGCACTGAATGAACTTACAACACGCTATCATTAATCTGTCTTCTATGAGACGTGCCCTTTAATCTCACAATCATAAAAACACTTGTTCTCAGCTTAAAGACCGTTTCAGTAGCAACAAAACTGCAGTAGGCTACATCCTGGCAGCTAAGACTGATAATGAGACCTCTAACTAAGGATCACTGTAAACATTACAAGAATCCCACAGAGGAAGAACATACAAGGCCTAATGATTTACATTTTTAAACTTAAAAGACTTCAAAGTGTCCCAGTGTGTGTAAAGGTAAAAAGCTCTATCGAGACAGTGCAGAGTTTAACAAACGAGCCGCAAAACAATTCATATGAGGCCTACTTTCAACAAGTGTGTAACTGGCTCAACATTTGTGGGTCAAGAGTCACATTCAAACCACAAAGGCTCAAAATCTATAACAAGTTAATACAATTAAGAATAAATTATGTTATGGTATATTTACTGTACAAATGTTGGAACACTTAATAAACTAAAATGTATTTGTGTCCAGATATTTTTCTTGAAGTCTCTCTGAAAGCACATTTCTTTAGTAATTTCTGAAACATGACTTGTTTCATGACTCAAATAAAGTTCTTTGTTTGACTCAGACTCCTTTCTCCAGCTGTTTCTGCATCCCTCTTCTCCCACCCACACACTTCTGACTGGAGGGTGAGCCAAAAAAACTGCCCTGATACTACATTTTCTTTTCTGGGGCAACATGCATTTTAACGCTAAACAATGTGTTAATTAACTTTGTATTTCTTTTTATGTAATAAGGAGGCAATCCCAGATTTTTTTTTGTGATCAGTGATGCCATTAAAAGAAAAGACTATAAGGCTACACAGAAAGGATTTTGGTTGTATTTGGTTCAACTTGATGCCTCATATGACTGACAGTAATCTAACTTTACAACTCAGTGAAAACCACTCACAAACTACTGTAGTGAAACATTAACTATAATCATCAGTGAAAAATTAAAAAAGAGAAAGATTTGCTTGTTGCAAAATTTAAATTGTAAGTGTCCCTTTAATTAATGTTCTTTAATTAGGCAACTTAAATTGTAAAACAATTGTTATTACTTCTTTATATGCAGTTACCTGAAACAATGTAGATCCTTAGATGCAATATGTAATAATAACAAAAAAATATTATAATAATAGTAAATTGTATCCACGTGACCCTGTGTGTTATATAAAATGTAGTTTTTGTTGGTCTGGAAAGACATTTGGCTGAGTTTAATCCTAAAACAGTCAAACCATGACACGCCCTTTATTAAAACGTTATTATTACGGTTATTTTGAAGCACGTGTAATTATAATCAGCCCAAATTATGGTCACAATCACTCTTAATTATGATTTCATTTTTGGTATAAAGGTCTATGCAATGACTCTCATCTGAAAATGTAAAAAAATTCAGTTAATTGTTTTAATCAGTCACTTCCTCTTTCACCACGTAAAGTTATACCGGCCAAGAATTTGATATTATTTATAAAATATGTTATATTTGTTATCTATGTCTGTAATTTAACTGATGTTGTCCAGTATTTATTGATAATTTAATGCTGATCGACGCTGAGCACGTGGACGCGGAAAAAAAACCTGATCGGGGACTTTTAAAGCATACAATCATCCGTTTATGAGCTCTGTGCTGGAAGTTAGAAAGTTTTGTTCGGAGAAGTTGTTGATAGTGGAGTTACAGCTGCTGACACACACAACTAGCAGTTCGCAGATTTCTAACTTTTGGTTAACATCAGACTTTCGTCGAGGTTGGAAACTAGTCCGTTACGAGCAAAGCAAACTTGAGTCGGTCGATGTACAGAGAAACAGACCTTGGTGTACTTGATCTCCGGGTTGGGCACCGGCGAGGGCATCAGCTGGAGGGATGCCATGAGAGCAGCGGGGTCGCTCTTCACCTCTCCGGGGATCTCGATCTTACTGGAAGTCATAACTGCCGTCTCTCCGCTCGTCTGCTGCGCCTCTCGGTTTTTTCCAACAGATATCTGATTAGGACTTTGGGTTTCTTCCTGGGTTTATAGCCAGGTGTCAGCCGCGGTTCATTTTCATTGGGCAAAGAAAAGGGCCGTCCTTTAGAAAATTAAATACACACATTTACATAAACGACCTCAGCCATGCGTGTTAAAGGAGGAGAAACACATCCACCCCACCCACCACCTCACTCCCGGTGCACTCGGTTTCCCACTGGTTTCACCCTCCAACAGCTGACGTTTCTGCGGCAATTCATAGTTTATCATTGACAAACAGTCTCCTAAAACCGAACACACTGTCAAAACGGAAAGTCTCAGATTACCAAAAGAGTTTAGAAAGGATAATATGTTAGTCACAGATATCTGAACTCAATAATGATAATAATTCAATATGTTCATGCATATGGCTTTCCTTTTCTGTGTTTATGTTTTAAATTAGGCTACATATGATAGCCTTAGTTGTTTTGTTAAAAAAATGTTTGTCTTTGTGAAACAGACTAATGTTCCAGAAATGCTTTGAGATAATTTAATGTAACCTGCATCTTTACAAAACAATCTCAGCACAAGGTCCATTTAGTAGCTTATCTCATGACCTCCCTCACCAAATTAAGTTGTCTTGGGCCTGCAACTGTAGATGTTCAATGTTCCATTCTTATTTTCACTTTGGGGTCTTGTCGTTAATGTTGGTATAAAAGTTCTTGACCTTGGAAACAGTCTGTCCACAAATTGAACTCCATATTTACTTTTTACGCACAGTATCCAGTAAGCGCACATTCTGACACCATCACGGTTGAACTATTTCCTAAGTGACATGAAGGTGTAAAACGACTTTCCTCAGCTCACTATCACCATGGAGTCTTATTTGCCTAACACACAGCCTCCCCAGGGTCTAAGATGTTATGTAAATGCGGACTGCGGTGATCGCTGCTACTTGCTGGGGTGCTGTTGGCAGATATTTGTCCTGCAGGTGATAATTCCTTCCAGCGCCTCCTTTTAAAACTTCCCAATAAACATCCACCAATTAGCCGTGAGCGAGATTGTCTCAGGAAACTAAAGGAATTAAAGTAAATCCACGCATGTATTAACACGTCCAGAAAACAACTCTCACAATCAGGTAAGAGCCAGCAAACAGTTAAAGGTTAATCCGAGGAGTTTATGAGTGATAGAGGATGTTGATTGTCAGAAATTTAAGTGGTTCAAAAGAGAATGTGAAATAAAGTTTTAATACAAGCTCAAACTCATTCATGTACCACTCAAACCTTCTCTACTTGCATTTAAATTTTTTAGATTTCATAATCTGAGCCTCTTGACAGGACAAAGGAGTGCGGAGACAGATGTAGGCCCACAATTTGCAAATCCCTGGAGGATGCTTTTTCTCCATCAGCACATCAGCCTTTTTTCACAGCATGGGCGACACTCTGAAAGTGTCTGTTTCACATCAAAGAGGACGTGCCTGAAACGGTGACATTGATTAATGCATTCAAAACATCTCATCCTCGGCCTGTCGCCTCACCTTCTCACAAAGCACAGTGAACGGAAGATAACCGGTGTGAGTAACTTCAGCCGGCAGCTCAAATGTATTCATGGAGCTCCCTCTGTTGGATGAACTGAGCCTCGGACTTTGCAGGGTCACAGCTATTTCAGCAGGTCTTAATATTTACCAAGAGCGGGTTAATAAGATGAAAAATGTGGTAAAGGTAGCATGAAACGAGAAGAAAAATGGGAATATGAAATGAGTTGAAGTCTGACAGCTGCTGCATGAGGAAAGGTGAGTGAAATAAAGTTTACAAACTATTTAAAAAATGAGATTCTCCTCAAAATGCAAGAGGCTCTGGGAAGTTTCTCCAATACGACTTTTGAAAACTATAATGAGAAAGAACGAGATAACTAATGGTTGCATACAGTTTTGTGTGATTTTGCTATATTTTTTGTAGTTCCTTTATCAACAACAACGTTTGAAACAGTTGTTTATTTAAAAATATAGACTAGTTGTTTTCTGTCATATTTTACACAAGGATTTTTACACAAAGGTTTCGTTTTGTAACCTAAATATAAATTACTTGTAGAGATGGAAAATTGGGTCCAATTAACCCTCATAATTTAACCACACACAAACGTGCATTATCATAAAGGTACATTTGTAGTTATTTGTAGAGTAATTCTTTTTATAATTGCTGCACGTATTAAACAGACCGAGTTGATCAGTTTTCTAGAGGATTTTAAAAGTGTGTTTTGATTGGAAATATTTTTAAATGAGACGAGTCTACGTAATTTTAAATCAGCTAAACCTAAAAAGTAAAATTATAGCCTGAATTGGGAGTTATATTTACTAAATGGAAACACTATAGATGGCAAAATCATCTGTGATTGATCAAACTGAGTAATGTACACATGGAGTTATCTGTTCAGAATATTAAACATATGTGGTTTCTGGTTTAATTTCCACTGAGCCTAAAAGTGTTTACAACATTTTTACATCTTCTACATCAACCGAAATTATGTCTTGAACCTCTAAATGAAATTTCAGTTTCTCTCTGCATGTAGCTGTTACTGTGGCTCATGAATCAAAATCATTGCTGCCTCACAGAATTACGCGGATAAACTGAACTATATTTTGATTATGGAAGTAACAGTAAAGTGGATGATAATACAAACATGATGTCTTTTTTTGGTAATGATGGGAAACAACATTCAGGACTTTTATAAATCCTAAGTGAGAACATTTTTCCTATTTATTGCTTTTAAATTCAAAACTTTTCCCAAACGAAAATCTGTTCCAGTCTTTTTTGAGTTGCATTAATGTGTTTTTGTGGTTGTTTTTACCATTCAGACTACTTAAAAATATGCTATTTTATTGTGCAGAAGTGATTTTCTAAAATCTTCATAAATACCTACAATAGAACTACCCTTCCCCTGTGTGTAATATGTGTTTCTCTGATTTACGACATAAATAATTTTCAAATAATTCAAACTTCAAATAAATGTCTTCATTATTGGGTCTGGATGAAAGTGCAGAATGCCCAATAATTGTAATAAAAAGCGGACCCCTTGTGGTTACGAAGGGAAATAGATGCAGAAGCTTAACGTGGCTGTCAGCCTGCAGGGCTGCACGGTCCGAGCACCGAGTGGGAGGCGGCAACCTGCACCGACAATTACACAGAGACTCACTCATAGTTGTTGTTAGCTGTTTGTTCTGTCGGAGGAAGACATCAAGGAGACGCAGAAAAAAAAATGGAAAATGAGAGCAAGAGAAAAATGAAGGAGAAATTTGCCCTGAGGCGGGACATCTTTAAGGAGTTCCTGGCGGAATTTCTGGGGATATTTGTCCTAATAGTGAGTACCTCCCTCTGCACCTGTCATCCAGTTTAAACAGCCGCTTTAAAGCTTTGAACCAGTATGCTAATTAGGTGCCAAACTGGGTCTCTTGAGACTCTGACTGCTGTCTCTCATATGTCTCTATTAACAGATAGCATATTCTGAAAATGACAGACTTTCTCTTTGATGTCTCATCTTTAATTTGCTCCTGACAGAGAGCTTGCAGAAATCATAACAAGATGTGACTCACACATCCTCCAAAAGTGTACTGCAGCACATAACATGAATCATTACAAATACAAACATGGTATTGGATTAATTATATCATATGATGTATTTAATATCATATTGTTTTCTGTGTTTCCTTGTCATTTTTAAAAAAGAGTTTCCTGCTTTCCAGTTGTTATTTCTAGTCTGGGCTGTCCTCACCTCCACCTGTCACCTCCTTGAGTCCAATTTAGTGACTGTGATGTCACATCAGTGGAGTGATGCAGCCCTTTTTATTTTTGGATGACTGCTCTCCTCTCAACACTTTTTTTGGGGTCTGAATTACTTCTTCCTTTTATCTAATAAGTGGGGGGTTTTAATTATTTTTCTGAGCTCCAACTCGGACAAATTGTCCATGGCAGTCAGAGGCTGTTGGTGGACAAGAGGGCTAGTGTTAATGGTGGGTGTAATTGGAATAATTAAAAACAATGAGTCTTTCTACCTCCACCCTTTGTGTTTTTGTTCTTGTCTGTGTCCCAGCTCTTTGGATGTGGTTCAGTGGCCCAGACAGTGCTGAGTAAAGGGGCTCTCGGGGAGCCCTTGACTATCCACATTGGTTTCACTCTGGGAGTCATGATGGCCGTCTACATGGCAGGGGGAGTGTCAGGTAAAAGCAGCCCGTACTTCATAAGGATACATACACAGCTTTCATTCATTACAATATTAAATCATCCACTTCTCAACTCAGTGTCAAGATGTTTTCTCAGGAATTAAGACATTATCTCATCTCTCTGGGGTTTTTAATCAAAGAGTTACAAGAAAAAATATATAGTTGATTTTCCAGCCTACAGAAAACTACCAACACTAGCTGATAACAAAGGTCGCCACACAGTGTTTGTCTGTAGAGGAGATGCGATCTTTGGCCGTGGATGTTTTTTTCTCTCTCTCTGCGTTGCAAAGCAGCACAACAGCTCTCTCATCCAGGTTACTCCATGTCACTGTTATCTTCATCTTAAAAATATCAAACATTTACAAGAAAAGACAAATATCACGCTGCAATTTCATCCTGGATCATGTAATGCAATGCATGAGCTGACTGATCTGCCATGAAATAATGGCCCATGAGGACCAGTGTAGATCTGTGTTATGGATGCAGTGTTACATAATGGAGAACATTCACCACATAGTAACCTTTCTTTCTGGTCCAGAAGGCAAACATTGATACTAAGGGTAAAAATTTAAGATGGGGACTTGGTTGAAATAGTAAAAAGCACTCCTATAGGATGATTTTCAGTAAGACCGGAGATATTATGTCCCAATGTCCAAATGGGACCCTATCGGGCACATTCCTCGCGGATTATAGAAAGAAGAGCCCACTGTGCTGTGCCAGCAATGATAGGGATCGAAAGGGATACTTGTAAATGCCACGGTGCTTCTCATGGGATTGCTGAGCCAAAACGGTGAGTGTCCATTAACCAGCAATCAAGGGATTCATTATGTCTAAGGCTGCAATGTGCTGCCTTTCTTTAGCTGTTGAATGATCATTTCCTCCAAGAAACAGAAAAAGCATCACCAAAAGCGGAAAGAAGAGATCATATAAATGGTGTGGTATTTGATAAAATGTTTAAAAGTCCATACAATACAAACTTTGTATTTCTAACTAAGCAGCGGAAGGACGTGCGATTTAAAATAAGGAGAAATCTAAGTTTGATAGAAAATGGAAAGCGGTACAATATCTTGTTGTTTGGATGGTTGTCGTTATCATTCTGACTCATGCTAGTGTTACTTGTGCTACATGTTTAATGAGAAGAGTTGTAAAGCTTCAGAGGAAGAGCAGAAAAGCCCGAGGACAGGGAGGTTAATATATGGAGAGCTTTTGCTGCATGACTGGGCCATTCAGCCCTGGGGTCCACAGCACAGTGGGAAGCTTCTGTCCAACGACATCTCTGAAGATGATCATAGGTATTGGACTAATGAGCTTTACTGGGGCATGGGTCTCTAGAGAGGAGGGGCGTCAGGTGTGACAAGCCTGGCTTTCTGGGCTTCCCTGGCAGGGCGGCCCCATAGGAGAAGAAAACACAATTGTTTTCACTTTGTAGTCACAGATTTTAGATGACAGAGTACCGTAAGTGTGACACATCATGGTCACTCTAATGACCTGCAGTCTACGTGTGCCTTAAGCAGATTCAGGCAGATTATGTCAGATGCAATTCAGACAGGCAGGGCTGGCTGGTTGTCGTGGTCAGTGTTTGTGAACAGGATGGGGAGATTAACAATGGGCGCATGGCTGATACCCCCAGTGGTGTCACCACAGCGAGGTCAAAGCTAAGATCCCAGAGTGTTAAATAAATGACCCCACACTGCCAGCAGAGCCCAGTAACATTTGGCTGGAATGTGTTCAAACACGCCTCTTAAGACAATGTAGGATATAGGAAAACAGGCACAGAAACTCAGTGCCCTTTGTTTGAGAATACTTACTTAGTTTTAAAGATGAATGAGCACCAGCGGGTTTGAACACAAAATGATCAGACAGCCAATCACCAACAGCTTGTTTTAATCCATTTGAAGTAACCATCTTTATCTTGTAAAAGAGGACACAGGAGACTTCCTCAGCTTGGCCAGAGATCTTTTTTTGGTAATATGTTTTTCTTTGGGTCATAAAAATGTTGGAACTTTTTTATCTCTTCCGTTTGTTGTTTGACTCTGTTACTGAATATTAAGTTTTTAGGTGCACCTTATGCAAATGTTACTTGATTTTGCTCGTCTTTTTTGTTGCATTGCACCAGGAGCCCACGTCAACCCCGCTGTCTCGCTCGCCATGGTGATCCTGGGGAAGCTACCGGTGAAGAAGTTCCCTGTATATGTGGTGGCACAGTTCCTGGGAGCTTTTGCTGGATCTTGTGCTGTTTATGGCCTTTATTATGGTGGGTGTAAATGAAATAACTCTTCTGAGAAAAGGTTTTCCTTACTATATTTGTATACTGTCTCCATGTCTGACTATGTAGAGGATGATGTATGCAGCATGTCCATCTCTATTCTTTGTTTTTTCACAGATGCTTTGATGGACTACACCAATGGAGAATTTGCTGTTACTGGTGTGAATGCCACAGCCAACATATTTGCATCTTATCCTGCCAAACATCTCTCAGTCTTAAATGGATTTGTTGATCAGGTAGGGCTTAAAATTAACTTGCAATTTGTGAACAGTTTCCCCTGAAAATTATATACCAGAGTCTATGTAAGATTTCATGTAAAAAATAAAACCCTTGGAGAAAATGCTCTTTACACTTTATATAACTGCCTGACAATGTGAAAGTCAGGCACGTTTGAGTCACTTTTTCCTCTTTTTTTAACAAACATTTTCCAGTGAGATTCTGTGTGTATGTGGAAGCTACTAGAGCATACAGAGATGCATGTGAGCGAGCATTTAGTGCAGTCATGGGTATAAATGTAAGCATAAATGAACACGTGAGTTGTTTTGCTGAAGTATGAACAATGCTGTTCCAATGCTGAGAATAACTACCATCTGGCCGGGATGTGCATGAGGCGAGATGTTAGTTTGTGTATTTGAGAAGTCATTCAGGACATAAAAGGCCCAATACGTATATTTTTGATTAAACAGTTGCACGCACATTTTGTGTGTTTCTCTGTCGATTATATTTCAACAAACAGCTACAGCACGAGAAGTATTAATAGCATAGTGTCAGTTGTTACCTAGAGAACTGTGTTTTGACATTTGTTGTTGATTTTGATCAAAACTGTGCATTTTTAAGGGTGCGTTTCCTTAATATACAGCCATATGTGGCTATATTTCAAAGCTGCTTCATTCAGCCTTAAACCAGGGGAAAGGGGAAGCCTCATAATAAGCTTAAACAAAAACAAAGGTCAGAGGTCACCACAGCAGATGAGGTAACAACAACAAAAACAACACCAACAAAAAGCATTAGCTTTTGTGTTCTTTTAATTTTTTTTGTTTAGGATTTCTCACTTTAGCTTTGCGACATCAGTATCAGTGTAGTCTTGAATTTTATGAATGTAACTGATGTTATGCTGATTTCCTGATGCTTTTGTTTTGCAGGTGATTGCAACTGGTGCGTTGATCCTGTGCATCCTGGCCATTACTGACAGGAAGAATATCGGTGCTCCAAAAGGCATGGAGCCTCTGTGCATCGGCCTGATCATCATGGCCATCGGAGTGTCAATGGGCCTGAACTGCGGCTATCCAATCAACCCGGCACGAGACCTCGGCCCACGGTTCTTCACTGCGGTGGCCGGGTGGGGCATGGATGTGTTCAGGTAATTTTACTGGCTTAGAAAATCAAAAGGTGCCTGTTAATAAAAATGCAAATATGAAATAGATAGTTTTAAGAGGTTATAATAGGCATTGGTACATTGGATTCATGAAAACGAGGAAGCAGGCTTTTGTGAGCCGCCTGCCTGATAGAGATAGACGTCCAATATCTGCTGCTGCTCTCGCACTCACCAGTGACTGAGACATACAGGAGTAGATATCGCATGAAGAGCAGCATTTGTAGCTCCATCCCTGCTCTCTTGACAATCTGAATGAATATTTCAAAGACCATCCATGTCTTTCCTGCATTTTGAAAAAGGACAAGGAGAGATTCCACGCACATGAATATGAAATATTCAGCGTTTCTTTACTGAAATGGCACAAATGTATGTTCCTCCCTCTTTCTTCCTTTTATTCCCCTCCAGTCATCAAGCTGTTCCTGTTATTATTATTTCTTTTTACTTTATTTACGCTCAAAAACATTTTTATTTTGATCAGAGAAGGAAGTACACAAAATATGTTTTTATGTACTTGTTAAAATGTCCCTAAAGAGCACGTAATACTTTTAAAAACCACAACTTGAGTGATAAATTTTAGCAGGAAGGATTTAACCTCCCTGGTTAAAGGTGCTCCGTTGAAGTTTTGACCACTAGTAGCGCCATAGAGCAATGCTTTATTTGTATCACGCTCCACTAGCACACGCATGAGGATGCACTGGCACATGCACATGCATGTGAGTGACTCAATATATATTTCTGCCAATGGTTTCATGCTACACCACTGGAAGTAATATGGCAATAAATGTAGCAATGTGCCAGCTAAAGGGAGGAAAGCTGGAAAGCTATTTTAAACCTGATGTACACAATGTAGGTTACCAAATATTATTATATAATTTATATAATTTGGCTTTGCAGATGTTTTATGAGGAAGGAAATGCATACAGTTAGTTGGACCTCAGTGCATACAAAGTGAATGAAAACATAACTGTTTATTTACACGAAGCACTACAGGGTACCTTTAACATCTGTAATTCTGAGGCTTTTGCTTCTGTCCCTGAAAAGGTGGAATAACTAAGGAATCTCTGGCTTTTATTCATGAGTGATAGTAACAGGGATTTTTCACAGTCACAGTGAGCAGCACAGACATAATTTTTCAGTGTTGCCCTCGAGCTTGTCCTGAGGAAACTCCAGATGCTCTCAGGCCAGATGGGAGATATTGTCTCTCTTGCATGTCCTGCTTTAACCTGAGTCCTCCCAGGCTTTCTGATTAGTCTTCAAAGATGCCCAGGAGGCAACCTTACCAGGTACCCAAATCACCTCATTTGACTGGTGTTTTTATGTTCTTGATTGCAACTTTATGTTTATGAGCATAGGTGTTGGTTAGAACAAAAATGATCAGGAAAATAAATTTGATGAACTTAAATTAGATAAATTAGATAAATAAATAAATTTTGGCTTAGCTCTCAACATGATAGCAACATGATAAACAACACACATATTTGCTGAGTTGACTTCACCTAACTAACTTAATTTTTGATAATAATTTATTTAGTATAATATATGAAGTGTCACAGTTACCAGATATGCCAGTCCACTTTTAAATAAACAACACCACACAGCAAAGATGGCGCCCTAATTTCACTGAATTGTACACTTAAGATACTATATGCATGCTGCAAACAGGAGAGGGGACAAGGTGCACCCCAGTCTCACGTTTACTTTGGACTTTGTCCAGAGAGCAAATAAAGCTGTCATCCTACATGTACTAACTTTACTTTGTATAAACTAAATGGCTCACAAGAGCAGCCTTTGTAAACCATAGACCTACAGGATGTTCTAAAATCACATGTAGGCTGAATAAGCAGACGCATATGACCCCTCAGTTTTCTGTTCAGGCCTTAAATATTGGTCCACTGTTCTGAGTATCACTGAGAAGAGTCTTCTTGATTTAAGCTTTAATTCCTACTGAGGTAAAGTAGTGTGTTTCCTGGAAAGTTGGAACATTTCCTCTGGTCCCCTTTTACAGGCCCTGAGGAAGACATGTTGGTTGGTCGGTGACTCAGTGTGTGTCCATTCAGATTCTCTGTCCCCCAAATCCTTGTGATACTGAAGAGACACGTCAACTGTTGCACGCTAAATCATTCAAGGCTGTTTGCATTTCAGGACCAGATCTCATTCAACCTTGGCAGCTTTCCACTGAGGAGCTTTCTAATGAACTCTGCCAATGTAGGCTCAGCGCCTCCAGATCCTCCCAGGTCACCTTTAGTTTCTCAAAGTGTTGCTTCCGTTTCACACAAACTTCCCCTGATGAAGTCAGTATTGTCCTTGTCGAGAACAACAGTCATGCTTTAAAATTAAAATAGATTAAATAGATTTTATTAAAATAAATTTAGGTATAAGGGATGGATTTAATGCAAAGTTGAGTGCCTTAAGGTTTAAGAATTTAAATCCACCATGTTTGTAATCATTATATAGACAAGCTCTTTTAATCTTGTCAGGTTTACCACCCGATAAAAAACTGACCACATTTCGTTCATATTTTTTAAACAGCTCTTTTCCTCAGGAAGGTAATGACATGAGAATGTAGATAAACTGAGGAATTACTAAAGAATTTATCACTGTCATTTTTCCATGTAAAGTTAAATTAGTCATTCTCCAAACTTTAAATTTTCTGTCAACTATATGTAGATTTCTATCAAAGTTTTCTTTTGTAATGTGTTCCATGTTTCTGAAGATATGTATACTTAGGACATCTATTGGGCCATCCGACCATTTTAACGGCAGATTACAACAGAGCTCAAAATGTGTATCCTTCAGAGACCCAATTAACCCAAATAACACAGTACATTTATCATAGTTAGGTTTCAGTCTGGAAATAACTGAAAAGTTATTTAGCTCTTCGACTAATTAAAAAAAAAAGATGCAACATTTGGCTAAATTTGAAAATTTACATTGTCTGCATACGTTGAAATTTTTGATTCCAAACTATTTATTCTCAGACCTTATTCTTTCTTACTTTTTGAGTTAAAATTTCTATTGCGATAATAAGTAGATATGCAGAAAGTGGACATCCTTGTTTTGATCCTCTGTACTGAATTATAATTTCAGAAAAAAAGCCATTATTTTACACTTTGGATTTCTATGCATTTTTTAAAATCCAACTAGTTAACGAAACTCTGAAGTTAAAATAGTCTGAACATTTATAAAATGTTTAGATGTTTATCAAATGCTTTTTTCAAAATCAAAGAAGGTTTTCATTAAGCCATAATATTTAATTATTTCAATTATTTGTCTAATATTGTCACTGATCTACCTTGTAAGAATCAACACTGATCTGGATGAATAATATTCAGTAGTACTTCTGAAAAATCTGTTTGCAAGATATTTAGCTAATATTTTAACTTTAATATAGTTGGATCCTTATACCTTCCACATGGATCTTGTTTTAACAATAGTGAGGTTGAGCTATACCTGTATTATATGGCATAGTTTACCCCCTTTATTGAGCTAACCGAAACCTTTTCCTTAAATGTTAAATGTATCTATTTTAATTGGTGATACATACATGCTGCTTGTGTTCCTTGTTTATCATTGGCCCTGCCTTGGTCCTTTCTTTCTAACCCCTGCCCTTAAAGCGTCTGTGCATGTCACTGCTGAAATGTGGCTGTCAAGCTAATAACAGAATACTGCTTGGATAAATTTGCAGCTGTTATAAAAGCAGCAGTAGAAGCTGTTTTATATAACTGAGGGTTTGTTTTTTTTTTTAAAAAGGAAATAATAATAATCTTAAAAATAAAATAACAAAGTGGTTGAAGGCAGTGTAAAGGTTTACTATGGGACAGATACAATTTCTGCTGCTCTCTGTCCCCATGTCACAGTTATAACTATCACCAGATGGCTGATATGACTTTATACATATAAAGCAAGATTGCTTTAATGCACATATAAGCCCTTGGTACTATTGGGTCCATATGATGTTTAAAGTATGTGCTAAATCTGACATAATCTGACATAAAAAAAAACACTCAGGTCAGGCTGAGGATTTCTCTACATGACATCCCATTTCACTGTTGAGTGTGAAGGACAGCACTTGGCTCTGCACAATGTTCACATGGCGTCAATGTGACCCACTGGGTGTCCGTCTCCTGGCCTTATCATCTTAGCTGCGGCCATAGATTAAAGTCTATAATCCAGCCGCCTCCCCCCTATAGTCTACTTCCTGAATGCCTATAGGAGAGAAAGATAGCCCACTCAGACACTTGTTTACTTTCCGGCCTGTGCATCACCTCTGTTAACTGAAGCCCTTTCACCTGCAGTAAAGGCTCCGATCAGCCACATTGACCAGTATGGCTTTAATCTCCCTTCAACTCAGCAACAGAGTCTGTCTGAGGTCAGCCAAAGTGAGAATGAGGACACATAGACACACAGAGCTCCTTAAGACTTTACTGTAATCTGGGATAATTGCCTATACTCGCCCCAGGTAGGGCAATACTAACATAAACATACACACAGATTACAGAGGGAGTGTATATTATTTAATTGTAGAGAGTTGTATTACAGTTTCATAAAATTGAGGGACTTGGGAGACAGAAGGGACAAAATCCAAGCAGCAGAGGTCCAGATGACGAGTCCTGACATTTAATCCCTATTATACTGTAGGTCAAGCTCCAAAGACGCTGGATCCTACACTTCCTATAGTGTAATTCAATAGGGTCTTTCACTGTGCTGCGTTCACATTTGAGTTATCGTAATTGCCAGTTTATGACATGTAAATAGCGTTCACATCAACATATAACATGCATGATACTGCAACAGGTGAACTGGATATTTTTTAGAGTTTTGATATATCTGACTTGGCGCTAAATAATAAGAAGTGTGTTTGAAAACCAAACAAACATGGATGTCCCATGAGAGCCAAAGTCTGCCGTTTAATGTAATTAAATATAAATTTAAAGGATTAAGTGTGACATTGTCAATGCACAGTATTAGTACAGAGGCAGACAGGAAATATGGGGACAGAGAGAAGGGGATGACATGCAACAAATGTCCCAGACGGACTCAAACATCACAGTTTACATGGTACACAGTATTTTAAACCCTCACACGAACAACTCACAACCAGTCATAACCGTCTTGATTATCTGATGATGTGAACACTTGCAAGTTGTAAACATGGGAATCTTTCCCAACTCTACCGTCCATTTCCATTATAGAGTGGCAACAATTAGTCGATTAATCGATTAGTTGATCAACAGAAAATTAATTGGCAACTATTCTGATAATAGAATAATCATTTCAGTCATTTTTTAAAGCAAAAATGTCAAAGAATTGCTGGTTTCAGCTTCTCAGATGTGAGGATATGAAGCTTTTCTGCGACACACATGACAGAGCAACAGAAGACATTATACAACTATTTTTTTTAGAAATAATAAACACTGCCTATGACTAGTAAATTGACTTAAATATGTAAAATTTGTGACGTTACCCTTTAAGGCAAAGGCATTCAGGTAGAATGCTATGTAAATAATAGCAAATATATTGTTGTTAATTTATATTTTCTGATGATTACTTATGTGTGTGTCCTAACCACAGAGCTGGGGGATGCTGGTGGTGGATCCCAGTGGCGGGACCCATGGTGGGCGGAGCAGTTGGAGCTGGTGTTTACTTTCTCTTCATTGAGTTGCACCACCCCGAGCCTGAAAAACAAGAGGAAAACAACGTCCAGGACAAATATGAAATGATAACGATGAGTTAAAATGAAGAGCAAGGGCTGCTAAACATAACAACAAAGCCTCGGTGGCTGATTCATTCACAATCTCAGAAGGCAAAAGTATTCATCTTAACAAAGCAGTTATATACATTAAATATTATATACAACAGGTATTCAGAGTCACTATTTTGAAAATGTACATGTTGTGATTACAACAAGGCATGCATCTGGCTACGCAATTTCATAGTCATTTGTAAAATATGCATGAATGTTTTATGATGTCTTTTAAGTCTTTTTTATTGAAAGTCTGGTCTATTAATAGTTTTCAGGTTTAATCTGGCAGGGACTCTTTCATATACCAAAAAATTAAACCTTCTTATAAAATATATTCTTTTTATACATCAGGTTTTTCTTTTATCTCCATTATATCATAACCTTGCATGGAGAGTTTCTTCTGCATTATAGCCATGTAGTATATTAAACTGGGATAACCTCTTCTCATTAGAAATATTTGCCAAGTTTCTGTACAGCATTTTTTTTTTTTTTTACGACAATCTACCTAACAAACAAACAGGGGCATTAAATATATTTAGCACTAAGGAAACAGCTGATAAACTTTGACCAAAGGTGGAAATGTAGTAATTTATATTATTTTTAGCTCATGTGATACAGTAATGTATGTGTTTTGTGGAGTGACCTCCTTATTCTCTTTCACTTCATTCTTTGCATGTGTGTAAAGGCACTTGTGCGATTGATGGCTTTATCTTGCTTTCAGAGCTGTAGTTGTGATAGTTGTTTGTTTTTGTTTTTTTAGAAAATCCAGCCTTAAAGGATTATACTGGTGTTGCTTACTTTTCTACTCATCTCCATCATTTTTCTGCTGTTTCAAATCCACCTGATGCGATACACAAACTTGTGTAATGTTATAAAAAGCCATAACATCATAAGATACTTAAATATCTGCTTTGTGCAAAGAAACTGTAATTTTGTTTTTAGGCAAAAAACCTTTGCAAATTCCTTGATGAGTTGTGTCTGAGTCAATACGTACTTTACAAGGAGCCATATGCAAACACTGACTGTAATTGTTTACATTAAAAACTCTTTGGAGCTAAGAGAAAATATTTAATAAAACATCTACAGGGAGAGAAACACTGCCAACATACCAACAAGACAGTATTTCAAAGAAACAATACTGGTCTTTTCCTTTATTAATTGTACTTTGAGATTCATACTGTTTGTATCATGTGAGCACACATTGGATTCACTAATACCACGACCACAAGATATGATTTAAAAAAATATAAATTGTAAAACATATCAGCATGGATGAATGTTGTCAGACACTGGGATGCATTTAGACCTATGTTAATGTGAATGTGATTATTATTGTTGTCAGTTGAACAGGCGTTTTTTAAATACATTAATCATGAGATTATATTGCAGTGCACTGAACGACATTTTACAGCAGCACAAAGGCTGTTGAATACACAAGACACTTGTTAGGCAAAGTGACAATCACCTAAATTCAGAAGTTTTCTGGTCTGAACCAGCAGCGCATCATGCCGATTCATTTCAAACCCTGTATGTGGCCTACTTTTGACCTGGAATAATCACTGTACGCATGTTGGCAAAGCTGAAGGTGTTTGTTTCACTGAATCTTCAGTTTTTGCAGTGAAGTGGTTTATATTTTGGCACTTGTATTTCCCTGTGATACACTTTGATGCTTCTGTCCTGAGTGGCAGCCTGTCAGGAAGTAACATATTAATCTTTTTGTGTGTTGTTTTTTTGTTTGCTGATTTTAAGCTGCTTTTTCTAAGGCAGTTTCCTAACTTGATTTTCTTAAGTACTATCCATCTGAATCAACAGTTTTTCTTTTACACCTTTCAGTGTACCTTATTATGAAATAAAGTTTGTTGAAATTATTTGTTTGTTCACACTTTTTGTAGATTTTCAAAAAACAACATGATTAGGGGTGCAACAATATATCATGGGGTGATATTCTGTGATACAAAAATGTGATAATATGCACAGCAAAACTGAGAAATCGTCACCACAATGTCTCCCAAAACATTACATGGTGGAATGTGCAATAACATCACATCCATTAAAACTGTGATCTGTAAATTTTACCACCTGATTCTTATCATTGGCAAAAGGGATAAAAAATAATTAAAAAAACACTTTCTGGGGCGATAACTGGATTTCTTGGCTATCCAAGGGGGTTGTAAGAATTTTAGTCCAACTAAGTTCAGATATTGTCTCTTTAAAGTATCCAAGATATTGTCTTCCAGACATTGTTTTCCTGTCCAATCGTATGTTCAACTGATGTAAGGCTTTGCTTGTTAAAAAAAAAAAAGTTGAAATCTGCAAATATAAACAACACTAAGCCATGCTAGTGGCTCTGTGAAGCTGTACTTAGGCACAGTGGTGCTTTGAGCTAAATGCTAACGTCAACAGGCTAACTTGCTCTCAGTGACAAAGCTACCATGGTGATGTTTCGCTGGTATAATGTTTATCTTTGAACTTTTCCCTGATGATGAGGCTAGAGGAAAATTCAGGCTATCACTGATGTTCTTATTACAATTCAATTACAATAGTTTTCGAGGCCATCCATGCAGTAATTGTCAACACACACACATACAGGCTGGTATGTAATAAGTAAGTAAATCTATGCACAATCATCAATACTAGTTGCAAGTACAGCAGGAAGACATACAAATTTAATAAAAGACAACTGTAAAAGCTTATATAACTTCATGGAGAATGAATGAAGAGTGTTTTTTGCGGTTCAGTGGTATTGAGGCTCTTCCTCAGAGGGCATCCTCCCGTCTAATAATAACAGCTCTAAATTATAAAGGGCACACCAGCTTCTGCATATAAGCCTTTTGCTCATATGAAATTATTCCTTCAGTTTTTTGTCCTTCCTCTAAAGATGAAGAGTATATTTTGAGAGATAATGATTTTGCAATCCACATCATTCTCATTTTGAACCTGATTGACAGTACTTTATTTCTTTCTGAGTATACAGTTTTATTTGTGTATGTTTGTTCATATAGGCAGTCATCAGCAGCTATCAGTATGTCCAGATGTCCAGACACAAAAGCAAACATACACCCTTTCCCACGCACATACACACACACACACACACACACACACACACACACACACACACACACAGTACTTGGAAAAGCAAAGGGTCATCAGGTTTGCTCTTACAAACTGTTCGATTGCAGATGTGACATCACACATTACACAAATTGTGACTTTAACTCTTTAGCTCTTGGACTGAAACGATGCTTTATAGAGCACTTTTAAAGTCTGAAATGTTACTCTGTTCATGCTTAAACAGAAGAGGACATCAGCTGAAGCTTGAACCATGTGTCTGTATGTACTGACCCAATTTAGGACTCACTCACACTTGACAGAACGTCACTAAAAAGTCACTAAACAGAATGTTCTCTATTGACATTTTCCATTAATACATATACTATAATAATGAAAAATGGAAAAAATAATTAATTTCCCTAACAGCCAGTTTAGGTATTACTCTAACTCATGTTTTAATAGATGCTGTTAAAGCAGCTGGATAATCAATATGACATTTTCATAGAAATTGATATAAGAACACCAAAGCATCCAGTTGAATGGAACAGCTTCAACAGATGTGATTGCAAATTGATTTCATCAACAAATAACGACACCACATCCAGTTATTATTATTGTATTGATCCTCATAAACCGAACTTACACAGCAACCGATATGAATCTAATAATTTGAGATCAGTAATTAAATTGTGCTTTTTTCTGGCTTATGTTGCAAATTAGAGCACTACAGGAAAAGTAACTGACAATTACTTTAACAGGTAAAATTTAAAATTGCTTTTGTCAACTTATGATCATTAGCAGGCAGAAAAACAGCAAAAGCAGATGACAGATACCCAGACCCCCATTTGTAAAATTTGATATGGCATGTTGGGAGACAGTTTGCCTACTTATACATCCAGCATACACTCAGCAATGTTAACATTCATCTGGAGCTGTGTTTCTGTGACTGCTTGTACCTTTTACATCACACAGAATCCTTTGACTCGGTGTTTATATCCAAAAATATTGATTCATGCAGGTTTTAATTGTTTGAGCTCTGCACTGAGATGACTGAGTATCAGTGTTTTCATTGGCAAAGATTTTTGAAAGTTAGAGCAGAAGTACTTTCATCACTATTTGAGGGTCTCCATGACCATTTTGTGACCTAACCTCGTTTTTGTACTGTGCTTACTCACACCGTTTACCTCAGACAAACTAATACTTGAAAGCAGTCCAGTGAAAAAGTGACCGTATGTGTAACCTGTAACATTAATGGTTTAAAAACACCACAGACTACTTACTTTAGAGATTACAAATAGGCATATGAGTGGGCTCACCCAGATTTGATCAATAATCTCCTCAAACAGCATGCTAAAATCTCCTTTGTCACGAAAATCATTGGTTTTACTGGATAATTTAACATTAAAAAGATAAACTCAGAGTACAGTGCAAGCTGTCTGTTTGCACTGAGTACACGAAGTGCTTCTTTTCAACTGTTCAAACATGTATTGCACCAATGCGTGGAAGTTCCACATCGAGGTCTTTGAAAGTTTTACTCATTTATGTTTAGGCCATTTGGTGGTTGTTTAAAAACTACCAATGAAGAGTATTTCAACATGAAAGTTCTGTCAGTAATACCTGTAGGTGGGACATGGAGGGGTCTGAATGATATCTGGGGTCATTTTTACCTCTCAGTCACTATCAGCACATTGTACCAGGTCCCCTCCCTGTTCATACCTCTGCTCTTTCACAACGTGTTCGATCTACATGGCCCGACCCCCAGCCAATCAGGATAGGACCAAATCCCCTTTATCCATAAACCATTACTCCCGGTGTCCCCTCTCTGTCTGTACAGTACAGTACAGTGTGTTATCCACTATGATAACAGGCCTCATGACAGTGATGAGGCTTCTTTGAAAGAGACAAAAGGATCTCAACTCCAGACTCCACCTTTACTGTGTTTCCTCAGTAAAGTTTTAAGCCTGTAATCATCACCTGCGGGAGAAGTGTTGGTTTGAAGGAATTACCAAATCTTTCTTTCTCTATTTGACGCCATGTCTGTGGTGAAAATCCTGTGCTGTTTGCTGTTAATGTATCACATCAATGAGGGGAAGAAAATTAAAGGAAGCAGAGCAGGTGAGTGAAATGCTGCGTTCCCAAAAAGTCTGATAAAGATATTTGTTGTTTTTAGATTAAACAACCTTTATTAATGAATGGATGAATGAAAAATGTTGAAATCAAAGAGTAATTGACCATCTGCTTTTGAGTAGATTTACATCCACTCTTGGAGTTGGATTTTAAAACACTTTCTGGACTGATCTCACTATAGTTCAAATCTAATATACAACCTAAATATAAATGTACAATCCCCAGTTAACATTACGTACTACCAGTTCCTGTGTCAGAGACAACAAATTATGTAATAAAGATAAAGCTCTTGGCAGGGTTTTTCAAACAGGGGGCACCAAACTGCAGTTTAAAAATTTGAACCTCTTGATCTTTCACTGTAGTTTCTTTAAACTTATAGAGACGTTAATGTACTTGTGTACTTGACAGTATCACATATAGCATATCTTGAGATGCTGAGTGAAGAATTTACAATATGATATCCTGTGTTTTATGGCTCGCATGGAAATATCCAGGGTGTATTGTGCATAATTTTACACTTTCCCAAAATTCAGGCTTTGTATGTTTTGGAAACTTTGGGATCTTCCCTCCTCTAGAGTTTAAAATAAACCTCTTTGATAAAGCTCAGCTGCACAGCATGTGTTTGTGAAGATAAAGCTTCCAGTGGGCATTTCAGAGTTAAACAAAGCTACCTGGCAGTATCACGCTGCTAAGTGCTAATACTGTTAATACTTGTGTTCTCCTGTGTAATATCATGCTTTGTCATTCAACATAAGGCATTTAATATACTGTTCATTGTGTATCAAACAATTCATAAGATGTTTTGTTTAAAATCTACTGAACAACACAGAGCTGAAATTATATCTCCTGATCTTTACATCTGGTTGCTTCTGCTAGATTATAAAGCAACACTGCCGAGAAAACACCTTCATGAGTTAAACAAAACTCAATTAAAATAAATAAAAGGAAGAGACAAATAGATTATTGCACCACTACACCGCCTTTACTGAAAATATAGTAGATGCTTAAAATCTGTGTACAGAAAGGAAATATTGCTGAAAGTTAGCTTTGATCAGCTTAAATTCTTCTCTCTCAAGATTGTTAAAGATGCCATTTTTTCTGCTTAAATCTTTGAGTTTGATACTGGGTTTTTTATTTTGCTTTTTTACTGCATTTGGCGATGATAGCTGTGAATTCATCACTGTGCAAATTTGCATATATCCCAAAGTAAGCAAAGTTTCCCCTTAATCAAGTGTTACATTCACTCAATTGTCTCTATCCGTGGGTAATTTTAACACTCAGAATACAACCTTTACAGCCCTTCGGTCACTGCACACAGCATGCAAACATTGCTGCATTTTTAAAAATTCAATATTGCTGTTAATTACAGTGTAAGACTGTAAAGTACACTCAGCACGTGATCTGTACTTGTTTTTTAAATTATAGTGTTTTTCCTCTGTTACTAATGAGTCAGACTGTTTTATTTGCCCCCCATTTTCATACAAATAAACAGTGAAATGACAAACTAAAGATAATGTGGGATTTAATGAGCAGAGGGATAGATGATGGATGGATAACTGCTTTCATTTATTTTAACTCTTGAACTGCATCATGGGCTTGATATCAGCAACCAGAGCTCATCAGATGGCAACAATATAAATGAGTGTTTGGGCTCCTGGTTTCTGGCATTATTAACATTAAACTGTTATAATGATAAATATGGCTAACATGAATTGATGACAAACCACGAAGGAAATGTAATTATACATTTACTTAGAGAATGATCTGTAATGTTTATGAGTGTGATTTCTGAGGTTTCTGAGCTGTGGTTTTAAACATTTTAAGGGAGGAGGAGTTTATATAATAAATTACGGGAAAAGTCTGGCAGCGTTTCACTTGATGGGACTTCTTGTGAAGTGTTATCTGTGTGCATCTGCCAAAGAGGTCTGCATGACCTGGAAACACAGCAAAGTGCTTCTAAAAGGGCCACAGTCCAAATGGGCCTCAGGCAGTGATTTCACATTTACTCTCAGATAATTATATCAATACGCAAATCAAAATATTTTATGTGCTTTTAAATAGACCAATACAGTAGATCTTCATGTGTTGATTGTAAATATTCACCGCAAAGTAAACATATCCAGTATATCAGCATGCTCTGATATGCAGAGTAAGCATTAAGAACAAATTGATGAACAAACTCTTTCTGCTGTTTGGTTTCTGGGATGTAGCGACCACAGAGCAGAGGGGCGTCCTGAATGTGAAAGAGCCGTATGTCAGCAGCTCAGTCTTCAGTCTGTTTATTGAAGGTGAGGACACCTGCACACTGGACCCTCTGCAGCTGCACACTCTCACCTCCTGTGGCTTCAACAGCAGTAATCCCCTCATCATCATCACTCACGGGTGGTCGGTAAGGTCAACTCCCCACTTCTCTTCCGCTTCACTGACTTGAACCAGTGCATACAAAACATGGAACTTGACCAAAGAAAGGACTTTGGTCAAGCACCGTTTCAGATATAAATATTGCATAGAAGACATGTTCAAAACCCTGAAATATGCTGAAAAGACAAAACAAAATGTGAAGTAAACATTCAGGGACATTCTGAACTGCAACAGAGATCAACATTTTAACTTTCTTTCTTTCTCATGACCTGGTACATTTAGTTGAGTTTACATTTATTTTGCCATTTGAAACTAAATGAAGAAGGTTCAGAACATTAAAATTCAGAGTTTAGGTACTAAGAAGAACATTTCAACACTTAGATGAGAGACAAGTTTGTAACAGTCGGTTTTATGTTTCCTAAGGTGGATGGTATGATGGAGAGCTGGGTGCTCAGGTTAGCCACAGTCCTGAAGACAAAGCTAATAGATGTCAATGTAGTGATTACCAACTGGCTGTCCCTGGCTCACCAGCACTATCCTACAGCAGTACAGAGTACCCGTACTGTTGGAAAAGACATAGCTCACCTGCTGCACTCACTTCGGGTAAAGAGATATTTTTTCTCCTGACAGCTATTAATTTGCAAAGTCAGACAAAGTAGCATAAAACACCATGCACTTACCAGGCTTAAGTTGTATACATATCATAAACCTCCACAGGAACACTACAAGTACCCAGTTAGAAAGGCTCATTTGATTGGCTACAGTCTTGGCGCTCACATCTCTGGATTTGCTGGAAGCTATCTGGAAGGTTCAGAGAAGATTGGAAGAATTACCGGTGAGTTATTCAACTGTATGAAGGTAATAACTGTGCTTTATGAATTCACTGGCAAAAAAGGAATATAGTTAACAGACAAATTTCTTAGATGACAAACATATCTGTCTGTATCTGTCCAGGTCTTGATCCTGCAGGGCCCTTGTTTGAAGGCATGGCTCCCATAGACAGACTGTCTCCTGATGACGCTGAATTTGTGGATGCCATTCACACATTCACCCATGAACGTATGGGCCTCAGTGTGGGCATCAAGCAAGCAGTGGCACATTATGACTTTTACCCCAATGGAGGAGACTTCCAACCAGGATGTGACCTGCAAAACATTTACGAGCACATAGCCCAGTACGGGCTCCTCGGTACGATAAACAATACTGAGTACAAGAAAAATAATGTCAAAAACTGTATATACAGAGTACAATTTACAACAAGTGTACTCATCTAAAGCTCTGCAAAGGGACCCTTGAGGGTGCAAGATTTACATGTCATGATTATAAAGTGTTATACAGAAAGAACATCTTTTTATTGCAGTAGTGAGGCTAAAAATATAAGTTAGAAGTTTCACACAGGGAAAGTATAACTTTGTTAAAAAAGGAGTCAGTAAAATTAAAAAGGTTTTTCCTTTGGGGAGCATGAATGTGCTCAGCAAATTTCAAGGCGATCCCTCCATTGGATTTAGATATTTTCCATACACAAACTGAAATACTGATATGATAGTTGTACTATAGAAGTCTCAGGGTGTCTCAAAATACTGTAGTTTTGTGATATATCTTTTGTAGAAAGTCAACAATTTGAGGATGGCACTGGAGCTCTTTCTAAAATTGAGTTCATCCTCTGGGGAGAATGGATATTTCCAGTAAATCTCATGGCACTATGGAGAGTGGATTTTACTATATCTTATATAAAATTGGAAACTTTGGCCTGAGGGTACCAAAAAACTGATTCATCCTCTGGGGACCATGAATGTCCTTTAAAATTTCCTGGCAACCAAGACAGTATGTGTTGTGATCAAATGATCAACATTGTCATCCACTCTGGTTTTAGATCAAATCAGCCACAGTAGCCTACCGGAGAAGAATGTTTCAGGACATTTTAAATCATCTTGAGAAAGGGAGTTCGAGTTCAGCGATTGTGATAAAACTAAATCTAAATATTTTGACATTTCTATATTTCTACATCTTGTGTGAAAGATGTAGTCCAAAAATAAATCCATACAGAACACCATCAAAGTCACTCCTCCAGGACACCAAACTTTATTTAGAGTGTGAAGTTCTGTAAGGATGATTCTTGGTGATTTCCCTTCCCTAGAAGTCTGCTCACTTCCTGCCTTGCCAACACCATGTGCCCTGTGTACCATTTACAACCCTGCATCTGAAGAGAAAATGCATAACTCCATACGGAGCTGTGTTGCTTCTTCTTCTTCTGCTCTAGCATAACAATTTTTTTTCTTAATTGGCCTTGCCACCTCAAAACACTGGTTGAGAAGCCATATCTTGGGAGCCATTTCATCTTTTGCTTGTTGACAGTTTCTCGTTATGTGTTCAGGCAGATGAATTTAATTCCCTCCAGTCGAACACAAGTGGCTCTGGGATTTATGGTGTTCCTCAATCCAAAACACATCCGCATAATATGACAGTGAGAGCCACATTAAAGCATCTGTCATCCTCAGGAGTTAATTAGCAACATGTGCCTTCCTCTGCTCGGTCCATCCCCGAGCTGAGCTGCCTCCAGGCTACAAGAATCTAGTCAGAGAAAAGGCCTTCAGAGCAGACCAGTATCAGACGTAATGAGATGCTGTGAGGAGATGTGACAGAAGGACAGTCTGATAGGTGTCAGGCTTTGAGGATAATGAACTCAATCCACAAATAATGGTCAAACAGACACTATGATTAAGATACTCCACAGGCTCTCAATCCACAAGAGAGCTAATATGTTATCTGTTGTAACTCCAATCGAGGTTGTTTTGGATAAATGAAAAGATCAAAGTCTTCCATTTCAAATCTCCAACATACTTTTATTTTGTCCTTCAGGTTTTGAGCAGACAGTGAAATGTGCTCATGAGCGATCAGTCCATCTGTTCATGGACTCCCTGCTGAATAAAGACAAGCAGAGCATGGCCTACAGGTGCAGTGACAACAGCGCTTTTGACAAAGGTGTCTGTCTGGACTGTCGGAAGAACCGTTGCAACACACTGGGCTATAATATCAAGAAGGTTCGCACCAGCAGCAACAAGAGGCTCTACTTAAAAACCCGCTCTCGGATGCCCTACAAACGTATGTGGTTCTAGTGATCATTTCAACAAATCAGCCTTTAAATGTCATGTATGTCCCTCCATTAATTTATTGTTACTTAAAAAAACTTAACTTAACTTAAAGTCCCCCTCCAATCAAAAATGTATTTTGCTTCTTGTTCCTACAGTTGAATGTCTGAGCTTCACTGTGCAGAATGATGTATGTGCAGAGTTTGACACTAGAAGCCAGTTTTAACTTTCATCCACTGAAAGTGGAAAGTTTCTCTGTGCTCGTTGAAAATCTGAGTTTAAGGTGTGGGCCTACAAGCATGATTTGTGACATCACAAAGAGTTTGGTAGCCAATTCTGGTCCAATATTCAACTTTCTCAAGTGCACAAACACTGAGAATGGACTTTACGGTGAAGTAGGAGACATCTTGTGTCCAGCAGTTAAACTTAAGGATTTTAACAAGAAGATTTAACTTTTTTTGTGGAAAAACTGTATCAGGCACATATTACAGAGATTTTACATACATCTTAAAACAGGTCTGGGGGGGATCTTTAAGTAATTTCTTTGAGATTCAATAAATGTTACAGATAATTTTAAACTGATTATCTGAGATGGATGCATGAGGTTATGATAAATATAGGTAAGTTACATTTTAGGAAAATGAGTGTCCTACTTAATATTCTATGTTTTTCTTATTGTCAAACAACCCCATAAAAAAGACAAATCTAACCTTACCCTACTAACAAGTATTTCCTGTGTATCCAAAATCTGATTTCTCTGTACCACAGATCTCCAAAAGCTATTAAAACTACACTGGGTGACATGTTCTTTATTACCATGAACATGGACACTGAAGTTTAGTTTGAGTCCATTGAAATGTGTATTAATCCACAGCTGAAAATAGTCCCCCAAACAAATGCACTATTTTCTCCTGTTTGTGTAATGTTTGCTAAGAAACTACTATACCCAACTTCTAAAGGAAATTATTTAACCTTTTCTTGATAATAAAATTATAAATTTGTAACTCGTTTTTATAAATTTTTGTCTTCAGTAGGAACAAGAGCCACAGACAGGGCAGGGAAGTCAGAAATTACTAACATACTGTTGATTTTGATCTTTTGATGGTGTCAATGTCATCCTTATATTTTAAAGCCACTGTGTAGGTTTAGAACATTTCTGATTTTCACACCCCCAGTGGAAGTATCCAAAAAGAAAAAATACACACCACTCCTCATCCGACACCAACAGACCTGACACAGGAACAGTGAGATTAACAGGCTGAAAACAACACAGCTTGTAACTTGTAAGAAATTATACCCGATAATGCATTTATAGTAAAGTACTTGTATTTCATAAAATTAGATTTATGAATCCAAAGTGACTCTATTTGCATTATAATAAGATGTGATTGATAGTTTACTGAAAGGGACTCAACATTCCCATTATCACCAGTTTTTATCACACCTTTGTATCAGATTGGCAAAACAAAGAAATACAGAAAACAAACTCTGTGTTGGCTTCTCCGTCTTCATCACTTCCTCCTCTTCTGTTTCTGCTTCCCTCTCTCTGCAGTCTATCATTACCAGTTCAGGATCCAGTTTGTCAACCAGATGGAGAGGATCAATCCCTCCCTCACCATCTCCCTCACTGGAACAAAGGAGGAGAGCGGAGAACTCCCCATTACCTTGTGAGTACCACCTCCCCATCAGGCTTACATTACGTCACATCTATGCTTTACTCTGTCTTTGACACATGCAATATGCAGCTGCGCTCTCAACTCTATGAAGGAAGAAAGCAAGTTAGCAAAAGCAGCTGACACACATGGAAACAGCTCGAACCGCTGCATGAAAGAGAACTATAAATGGGGATGGTGGAATAAATAATTTACTCATGTATCATAAAGGGACACTATTCCCTGACAATCCTTCTTGTTCTGTGTATCAAAGAGCCTCAGGCAAACCAGAGTAAGCAGCGGAAATCTCATGTGTAGTCCTGCTTTAGTTGTAGACCATTACAACAGAGGGTCTTTCCTTTGTAATAAAGAAATGTAACGGCCTGTTGCTGGATGTTCCCTGCTGTAATAATCTGCCTGTCCTTTTCAACTCTCCACCAGCTCTGAGCAGATTTCAGGTAATAAGACATACACCTTCCTGATCACCCTGGACAAAGACTTAGGGGATCTGATGTTGCTCAAACTCCACTGGGAGGGATCGGCTTTATGGAAGAACATGTGGAACCGGGTGCAGACCATGATTCCTTGGGGTGGCCGGGAGATCAAACCACTGCTGAATTTGGGCAAGATCAGCGTCAAAGCAGGCGAAACGCAGGACAGGTACAGATCTTTGTTACAAAGCACTGGCAGCAGAGGTAGAAGTATTCAAACTCAATGTAAAAAGACTCCATTACACGTAAAAGACCTGTGTTCAATACTTCACATATACAGAATTATTATCAACAACTTAAAGTACTTATAATGATGCATAATGTCCCCTTTCAGAGTATTATAGGCTATATTTCATTTGTGGATCATTATTATTGCATCAACATTTATTTATTTAGTGGGGGGTTCTTGTTCAGTGAGTTTTGTGTAGAATAAGGTGCTCCTATGTTTCCTTATATCTTATTTGTCTTCCTTTAAGATAAAACCAATAAAGATATCTATAAAAAAAACATGGAAGCAGTATTTTAATGATAGTTTTATCCTGTTGGTAGTTTAATCTATAAGAATGCAACATTAGTTCATCATATGTTTTGTATGAAACATCTTAATCTGCAAATTAGCCAGCTGTCAAATAAATTTAGTGCTGTTCAAAACTACAATATTTCCCTCTGAAATGTAGTGGAGCAGAAGTATTAAGTAAAATAAAATGGAAATACTAAAGTACCTCAAAATTGCACTAAATTTATATATTAGGGTAAATATTAGCATTGGTATTAGAGTAATATTATTACTGGACCATTATCTTTAAATGTAGATAAAGTAGCTGTAATGTATCATGTTCTATTGTAATAAATTATGTCCGTCTGCCAATACACTGTCTTTTTTAAGTTGTAAGTTATGAATCCTGATTAATTATTTAGAATACACATAAACACAATAATTCAGCAAACAGAAAACAGACTGAAGTGTCCCTCTCTTCACAGCAGGAAAACCTACCGCATCAATGCAGACTTTTAATGCCACCTAGTGGATCTTTCCCTGCCCCCTATCCTACACACACAATCTGAATCATTTATCATAGACTGGCCTCTCTGCTACATTTCACCATCTGTTTAAACAAACCATGTCAACAACATTGTTTTTGTTTTCCAGGACATCTTTTTGTGCCATGACAAATGATGGACAGCATGTGGAAGTGTCGCAAGATAAAGTATTTGTGCGCTGTGAAGAGGACGCACCAAAACAGCGCAGAAGAAAGCACCGGCTAATATAGACTGTGTGAGTTCCTAATCTGTTCAACAGACTGGAGATCCCTGGAAGTTCACAGCTGGATGAGATTCCGTAAACGCCTCAGTGTGAGGATGTGCAGTTTTAGGGAGGAAATTAGAAATGATTAATTGTCATGAAAGATGTGGCATTGAGCAAAAAGCGTTAAAGTTTAATGGATAACTGAATCCTGGAAACAAAGGTTAAAAAACAACCTGCAACTATTGTTAACTGTGTTTGCAATATAAAAACATGTTAAAGTTTGATTATGTGATAAAATGATTAATAAGCCAGACATTTTTTTTCTCACTAGAACTACACTGTGCAGTTTTAAGAATGAGTCCAAATGTACATTTCCATCTTGAAACAAATGTCCTTCAGGGCTATAAACAGTTGAAAGTTTGCCAATTCAAATATTAACTGTGAACACAAAGATGGAAGTTCAATGACCTTTTGATGATGTTAATTCCAAAGGATGTCAATGTGTTTTTTAAAAATGTGTGTCCTATGTAAAATGATCAATATCATCATTTCTAAAAGCTACATTAGTCTTGCCAATAACATGACATAAATACACTTGTTAATCAAACTCAAACCAGAGCAATAAATATACACCCTTTCTTTTCTATTCTGTCTTGTGGTCTGTCTTTTCTACGCTTGTATGGAGGTGGACATATGATGTGTTTACAGACAAACTGATTAATCGCCAGAATACTGGATGACACCACATACCAACATACCACAGAGACGAACAACAGGCACTGATAGAAAACAAGAAGTCTTAATGTACAACAAAAAACAATTTCTGCAGCTGAAAGGTTCAACTACTCAGACAGCAGACAGAGTCAAAGGTCAAACAGTAAACACAGGAAGCAGGCTGAAACCCCTAAATCAAGGCAGTTCCAAGTATTTAGCAGGTGGTGACCTCAGAGAGCAGACAGTTCAAATGGAAGGCTGTAAACGCCAACGCAGATTTAATCACAGAGAGCTGACGGTGAAGCTGGAAAGTTTAACACTCGCTGATGTCAATCCTGTCCTACTGGACCAGGTGAGTCATCACTATCCTGAATACCAAACGTCTATTGAAAAAATAACTTGGCTTAAAGAACTGTTGAACAGTCATTAACAGTGAAAACAAACGCTTGATCAATTCTGGTTTATTAATGCATTTCAAGTAGTTCAAAAGAAATTATATTTTTGTACAATACCATTGCAAATTATGTAAAATGTCCAAAGGAAGCAGAATGGGAATCAGAACAGAACAGTAAACAAAAACATAAGACCAGTGAAGACACAGTATAAAACACAGGAGACATTAAAATCAGACAGTAGTACTGGATCTATACCATTTTGGAGTCTCTGTTTACACCACTTACAATTCAGTGCACATTTTCTCAACATCATATAGCGACACGTGAAAGAAACAATACATTTCCCAGAGAATTAACCCCTAACACCCAGTATTGTCTATATCATACCATATCAACAACAAAAATAATAAGGATGATTCAGTAAAGCGGCGCTCTCTCTCTCTCACACGCACGCACACACACACACACACACACACACACACACACACACACACACACACACACACACACACACACACACACACACACACACACACACACACAGAAAAGCTTTAAAAGTTGCCATAATTCATGAAAAATATACTTTAAGCTGCGACCCAAGACAAAGCACTACTCGTAGCACCGGAAAGACGAAACAAAATCAGCAACAGAGGATTACACATTTTTATCCATTCGGAAACTCGGGTAGGAATTACACAATAGAATTTTTCCTGTACCCATTAAGAAGAAAACAATAAAGGCATTTCTCTGTGAAGAGGCTTGTTCACCGTTGAGCTCTGTGAAACTCTGCATAGAATCTATTTGATCAATAACAAGACATCCTCACACCTTGCACAGAAAAAAATGCTGAACTGCAGCTGTGCTTGATAAAGCTCTTTTGCAAGGGTAAGAAAAAAATAATCAGTCTGCTCCCTCTCAGGAGTTGTTCCCTCCTGAAATGATTTTAAGAAACTATACATATATATATGTATATATATATATTTCTATATGTTGCCAGTAACTCAACTAGGAGTATTCTGCACTCTCATCAGGGAAGTTGACCTAAATTTCTTCTGTCTGGAGACAACTCAAGTTAGACCAAATTAGGGCTGGGCAATAATATGTTATAAAACGTAAATACTAATTATAATCTTTCAAACATCTAAAACAAATTGCCCTACAAGCCCTGAACCAGATAATTTTGCTTTTTCTTTGAATGTCAGCAGTCCACACTGATAATAGTGCTTGGTTAAGCTTCCATCTCGTGTGTGGGTTCAGCCACTGTAAAGATCACTGACAATAGTCCATCAACTTCAGTCACACTGCTCTGAGTAGGCACATTTTTAATGCAATAACAGAAAATCAATAAGGTGTAACATAGGTAAGAAATGTTCCTTGAGAAAACTCCCATCAGTAGGAGAAGAAAGGACAGAACAGTGATGATGGATGGCTGACACAAAGTGACGGCTGGCTCTGGTAAATTTCAGTTAACAGCAACAAGCAACAATAAAATTAAAATCTCTAGTTCTCCTCAATCGATTCCTCTGCATATACAAATAATCTGAACTGCAAGTAAAATCAATGAAAGCTAAATCCACAATCACATTTAAAGCAACCACGTTTTTCATCGAGAGGATTCCTCCAAACTGCTTTTGAGTGGTTTTGAACAGATTTTGTCATTTCTTCAATGACTGCAAATGTCTGAATTTCAAGACAGGACAGAACAGAACAAGTGAGAATGTGAAAAGGACAATTGTGCTGGAATGAAAATCTGAATGAAAAGACACGCTTGAAGTGGTCGTCTTGCAAATGGTGTCACAAGTCAGTCCCAAAGCAACAAGTCGGGGGAAACAGAATAAAAGTGTGATACAATCAGGTTGATAAAAAGCTATTCTCTCAGCCCCAGACTATACCTTTATGTAAATGCTGCTGCAAGAACTATACACATCCAGATAATCAATCTCTCCCCCACAACGCTCCATCTGTTAACAGATGACACAATAATCTTGTTCAGCTCATTCATCTACATTCTTTTCATACAACCTGTCCTCTACATCCCACAACGGCAGCTAATGTGAACCCTTCTATACAGGCACCAGCCAGGAGGGACTTTACCCTGAAATGCACAAGCAGCCATCTTTTTATTAATCCTGAGAAAAGTGAATTAAAACAGTAAATAATCTTCATCGTATAGAAAATTAATTTCATTTGAAACACAGAAAACAAAAACTACTGCAACAATCACCTGTACAATCACGCTGAAGGAATGTGTCTGCTTTAGAAATGAAAGCTTCAGTGTTTGATGGAGCTTTGATTTAAAAACAATCTAATTACATTGGCAAAAAAAAAAAAAAATCTTCCAATATGATGTTGTTTTCAATTGGCAGCAAAACTTGCAGTCCTCCTGCTGTGCTGATGATGGCAGCACCTCAGAGAGGAAGAACGAGTAAGAAAAAAGGAAGTATAGGTGGGAGGACAGAGGAAGGCAAATCTAAGACACACCTGCTTCTATCTCTTCCACTCTGGTAAAAAAAAAGCATTCAAAGAAAAATAAAGATTAAGACCACATAACAAAGATCAGTGAATTTCTCCTTCCATCCCTCCTTGAAAAAGTTATTTATTTCCTATAAAAGCTGTGTGAACCACTGCTCATCTGGCTCTCAGAGCAGAGGTGCTGAGTGAGTTTGTTAGGCCCAAAACACATCAGGCTTTGTCCAGTGAAATCATTTCAGTTGCAAGTTCTTTGAATTTTGCAATATGTGGTAAAGGTAACTCTTTGGAGTTAAGTGCTCCCATTGTAGGCACTAAGAGGAACCGAGGCAAAGAGCAGACCAGTGTCTCAGCGTCTCATCTGTCCCATTTGATAGTTCTCTCTTTGCTGACGGTGGTGGTGCTGGCCCTGTGACTGTGCGTATGCCTGCTGCTGCTGCTGCTGTCGTCTTCTTTTCAGTGTACCTACAATACACAAACACATCAATAAGGGTAAAAAAAATGTAAGAATCTCAGATTCATTCTTAAAATGCACATACGAGTGATTTAAGAACATTTTTTTGGCATGAACAAAATTAACGAGTGGTCCACACCTGTCGTACGTGTCATGAATAGATAATCTCCGCCTTTCTTCACAGGGGAGAAACATTTTTTTGACTAACAATTATAATTCCCTAATCTGAATTAATTTGGAGTTTAAATATGATACCGAAATTAACAAAAATGAAAGAAACTTCTATCACTCCAACAGCTGCCTCTGTGTCTCTCTGCAGGTCTCTGTCCAGTATCATCTTGTGTTGCAGCTGACAGTGTAACATCACCTACTGTAGGCTATATTATTGTCCTCTAATATCTTTGTGACACATGACCACCTCCCATCACGGAGATGTTTTTAGCATCTAACTTCATGTCAAATCATTCCTTCTTTATTTCTGTCACAGTGCAGAGCTGTTCTGAAGACACATTAGCTGGATTCATATTTTCTAATTGTTTCTAGTCTCCTACTGATACTCCTTAATTTGTTATGTGTTTGTCTACTGATTTCTGAAAGCAGGACTTGAAGCTGTGTGGTGTTTTTACTCTTTGGAACTTTTTGTGAATGAAACTCACCCACAAACAGAGGGGAACATGGAGCTCTAAATGGCAATTTTAGGGGCGTAGATTATCTAATGATTACATCTCATGAACGCGCACCTCCTCATGAGCAATTTACGACAAGTTCAGGCAGTTAAAAGAGTTTGTTGAATTCCACGTAGGATTTTCTTATTTTCCTCTTATTGCTTTGTGCGAGAACAAAATTCGAGAACAGAATGCGAGAAATTCATGCATGAGGCCCAATGAACACTAGAAACTTGCGCCACTCCTTAAACCAGCGTTACTAATTTTTTATACCATCAGAAAGGTGCTGACAGCAGAAAACACAGTAATCACATGTAGGATCAAACACTGAAAACCTGCGTCATTATTTCCAATGCAGTATACTAATGATCTGGTTCATCTGCCATCAAATGATGCTGCAAACTGTACAAGTTATCTCAAAATCCACAACTCATACTTAAAAGAGAATTCATGTTGGTCCAACTATTGTACAACAAAGTCTATCAACATGCACACTTACATGTCTCTCCTTAAACTGAACTCAACTACCTACAGTATATACTGTGGGCGTAAGTGTACATACATGTTAATATAAACATATTATGTACTGTACCTGGCAGTGGCTTTGGTGGGGGCAGTTTGGGGTTGCTGCTGGGGGTGTGGACACTGCAGATCTTGATGAAACCAGCCATTAGCATAATAAGAGCAATGCCCATCAACAGCACTGCCCACCAGTGACCCTGGATAACAGAGGATAAATCAAAAGATATCAAAAAAACAGGTGAGAAACACAGCAGAAATAGTTTCTACATGTATGTGTAATTGTGTTGACCAATCTTCAGTGTTCCTGCATTTCCTGAACTGGGATACTCACCACTATCCACTCTGCAATGTTCGCATAGAGTTCTGCATTGAAGATGGCTTTCTTTAGCCTTGCCAGAGGCCCGTCTGCGTCCACCAAACGACACCTCATGAACACGTCACAGTAGCCCTTAAAGTCATTGCAGGGTGAGCCAGGCTGCAGCGTTGTGACCGTCTTGTTGAATAATTTCTCCCATTTCGCTGAGCCTGTGCTGCTGCAGGTGTGGGGTTTCACTGTGGGCAGAACGAGAGGGAATTACCTCCGAGATACTGACAATACGTCGGTTCTTATCCTGAAGATGTTTGAACTCATACACATAACTATCAGTCACTGATGTCATGCATCAGATAATTCTAGCTTAATATTACTACTGGCAAGGTGTATTTTAATTCAGTCTTGGAGCCTGTCACTCACTTTTCTCCATGCAGCACACGTGGCACAGTTCAGCTGCCTCATCCTTGCCGTCTTGGCTGGCACAGGTGCAAACCTCTAGGTCATACTTCTCACATATGGAACCAGTGCATACCTGGTCCATACAAGCAGGTAGAAGAAAATTATTTTTTACAATTTCTTTACTGAAAGTACAAACACAAGCTCAAAATCTGTGCATACCAGACACAAAACAGCAGTAGGACAACTAATGCTAACATACCCCATTGAGGCAGACTTGTGTTTCTTCATTGCAAGATGTGAAATTTTTCTTTGGTGCAGAGGCAGGACACTGAGGAGAATTTCCATTGCAGCTGCCCTGTTGGGCACATTCAGATTCCAGCCTGCAGTTGTCAGTTTTGCCCTTGTAAGTACACTCTTTTGTGCAACAGGGGCCTTGGCTAGGACTGTGGAAAGGGAATTACAAACACGCAGTCAAAAATCAAACAAATGCTATGCTATTAACAGCAATGTTTTGTACTCACAAAGTAGTGCACAAAGACACAAAAATCACATCTAACCTGCATATTTTGCCAGGTTTGAGTTTGCACTTTTTGCCCTCCTCTTCATTGGCGTTATAGCAGCAGTCGTCTGTACACTGATCGACGTAGCCACAGTCACATTGTTCTTCACCTTCCACTAGTCCATTACCACAGATAGGCTGGCCAGACTCTGTACACACAGACACAACAGAATGAAGACCGACTCGCTCCCTCGCATACTGTCAAACATAAGCAGGGAACAGATATTTTCATATAAGAGAATTTACCAACAAAACAGTCGTCCCTCTTCTTCAGCAGAACAGCGCTTATATTGCGGATGCTGCAGATGGAAAACTTGTTATTGTTGAGCTTGTCTCCTGATGTGGCTCTGGAGTACATGATGTAGTTGCCCTTCTCCTTTTTGTCCTGAAGCTTAGACTCTCCAGGGGTGCATTCGATCCCAGAGTCATGCTGCAAAACAGTAGACAAGTAAAGAAGAGAGGGCAGAGAGACTTGAGAGAGCTGCATATTATATGTTGCACAGCTTGGTAAGAAAAAAACTTCACATGGATTCAAACAGCAAAGGTCAGGGTTTCACATCATTGTACTTACAGGGGAACCAAAGTTGTGCCCAACCTCATGAGCAAAGGTGATGTGTGACACCTTGGGAGGGACATGGGAGGCGTAGTTCTGCACAGTAATGATACCAGTGTTCAAAGACTTCCTCTTCCCATCAGAGTACATCTTGTTCTTCTCGCAGATGCCCCCAGAGCTTCCTGTTGCCAGAGTGTAAAAAAAAGTTTTAGAGGCTTTGATTACCCTACTATTTAAATACTTAACATTTCACAGAGAATTTGATTTGTATTTTTTAACAACTGGTATTTTAAACACCTTTGCAGACTGAAGTGAAAGAAACGAGCCTCAACCAAAAGCATGTTTGTTTCTATGGTGCAAGGTGTTAAAGAGATAGTTCACCTTTTTTGAAGTGGGGTTGTATGAGGTACTTATCCACAATGTATTACCTACAGTAAATGGCGGTGTGCCCCTTAGTTTGGAAAAGCAGGCAGAAGTATTGGCACAGAAGCTAAGCAATGTACTGCTGAGGACGAGGGCAGAAGCAAAACATATTTTAGCTACCTAAAAAAAGTCCCACCTAAAACAAAAAAATATATATATCCATCAGTTTATATCAGTCTATATTTAGAATATTTTCACCGCTTTGCCTTGCCGTCAGACTGCCCTTTGCTCTGGCACTTCTGCATTCCTACACATGCTGCGCACTGTATTATGCCACAACAGCACTCTCTGACCCAAACATCTGATCTGTGGTGTTTTACAGTGCACAGCATGTGTAGGAATAGAGAAGTTCTACAGTTGATAAAATGTAGTGCCAGAGGAAAGGGCTGTCTGATGGCAAGGCAAAGCAGTGAAAATATTCTAAATATAGCATAAACTTAAACTGATATTGATGTTTTTAGGTAGGCCTTTTTTTTTTTTAGGTGGCTAAAATACGTTTTGCTGCTGCGCCCATCCATAGCAGTACATAACTTAGCTTTCATGGCATTACTCCTGCCTGCTTCTCAAAAATGATGGGTGTGGACCGCCATCTACAGTAGGTAATACACTGACTATGAAAAAGTACCTCATACGACCCCACTTCAAAAAATGCAAACTATCCCTTTAAGAGTTAAAGCGATCATATGAACCCTGCAGTCAGTTACCCTAGCAGGTTAAACACAAACATGAGTGTGCACACATGCCCACACATGCATGCACACACACACAGACACACACACGGGAGAGTAGCCAGCTGGTGCTGGTAGCGGGGACAGCTCAGCTGCACCAGGGTCACTGCTCCACAGTTCACAGATAAAAACTACTTATGCACATCTGCACTCAAAGAGAAAAATCACTGAACCATAAACTACAGTAACAGATAGAGCGAGTTAGTCTTGCATACCAAATTGACTGATGCATGAGTAAGTGTCAGTTTTACCGTAAAACTAAAAACATATTGGTCTGTATACACAAGGACAGAGATCTTTTGCAAGGGTGTACAATAAGTAATGTCAGGTTCCGCACTATTAGTGTCTTTGATGCTATAGAGAATTTAGACACGGTGGTGCTTTGAGATAAATCAGCATGCTAACATGCTCACAGTGATAATGCTAGCATGTTGATGTTTAGCAGGTATAATGTCAACTATGTTTATCATCTTAGTTTAGAGTATTGGCATGCTAACTTTTGCTAATTAGCACTTGACACAAGGTACAGCTCATTCTGATGAGAATGTCATCAGTTTTTTTGGTCAGAACCGAAGCATTATACACATACAGTATAATGGTGCTAGATAAAAGATCAGGGGGGCTATGAATGTCTGTGCAAAATTTCATGTCAATCTACCCAATAGATATTTTTAAGATATTTTTATACCTTATAGTGGCTCTAAAGGAAAAGTCAAGTAATCACCAAAGTCAGTAGGATTCATTGTCTGGGAACCATGAATATCTGTGAAACTGCACCAATCCATCAAATAGTTGTAATATGGAAGATTTAACATGTCTAAAGAAAAAAAAAAGAAAAAAAGCGCAATACAAAACACATTGTGTACATCCTTTTTATGTGTGCACTGACTGTGTAAAAATTACACGAAAAACGTGTTGAAAGTATTTGCTTTTTGACTTTAATACTGAATTTTTTTTTTCATTGTGATATGAGTTGTATGTGCCAAATTCAAATTGTATTTCAGTGTTGTCCAGCAGAGGGCAGCATAGACATGCCAGTACTAAACGCAAAGCACAGTCATAACTTTTCATGAGGATATACAAGGGAAGGACACTACTATTAAGTTAGTTTTGTACATATACACATGTATGATCTCAAAAAGCACAAGTATGTAATAAATTATCTGCACAGCTCTGCTCAAAGGGCTGCAGCATGCAGACCTTTGCTGCACATCAATCCCATTTTCTGTACTTTGAATTATTCAAAATAAAAATACCAAAACACGGTCACTTCAAGGTCAAGATCAAGGCAAAAAAGAAAAAAAAAGCTAAACCCTGGAAAGCATTTGCAATCACAGTCAACATTAAGCATGCCTGCAGTGCTGCTGCTTTTCCCATAATCCATAAAGTCAGTCATTAGGAGGCAACATCAGAGGCAGCTTCTAGCTGCACAGAAACATCTGAGTAACCGAAGCACTCAGAGCAATAAACAATGTGTCCATTATGTCTAAGTGTATATGTACATGACTGCACATTATATGTTTGTGTACTGCTTGCGTGTGTGTGTGTGTGTAGGTCTTTCACTGAATCCACTTGTATCTTGACAACAACTGGTCACATCCAAAAAGACACTCATTAGTTGTGCTAGACCAGAATCCCTGATTGCCTTTTGTTCTGGACTCCCTTTGTGAAAGCATTCACCCCGCAGCTCACTGCAACCCATCTCTCATCCTGAATCGATTCTTTCAGCTTACAGCATTCCTAATTTGCCTGTATTGATTGTCTGAGTTTGTTGCTGTAGTCTTCATGTTGAGATGGTGGTGTCTGAACTTAATCAAAGGAATAGGAAGGAGTACCCCCCATAACCATTATTCATACATGTGCCTGTGAGGGAAAAACCTGTTTATTAAAGATTTCTGTGGGAACACATTATGAATCATTATGAATCTGGATAGCAGGGGACTTATAAAGGCATTCCCACTGGCATATACTACAATATAAAAGCTATTACATGTTTATGTAGTCATACACCACTGCAACCTATTTTCAGAAATATGCTGATAAGAAGATCAGAAGACGTTTAACTCCATGGAAGAGCGCATAATGCCTATAAATATATTTGTCAGGACATGACACATATTTCACCAAAATCAATTTCCTCCATGCCACATTTAAAATTTGCTTCAGATTAGGAGATAAACACATTTTTCAAACATCAATGAGATCTAATCAGTGTGACAATTAAATTATTTCTTGATTGTTCCATGACCAAGCTGACCATAATGTTTATCTTGCTATGCAACTCCTCTGGAAGGCAATTTTATATTTAGTTTAATAATTGGATAATGCTAAATATTAATTAGCTGAATGCTTTTGGTACATACAAAAAAAACAAACTGAAACCAATTTAACTTGTTCACTCTGAGATAAATCTAAACTCTCACTAGAACATACAGACAAAGAGAAGAAATCAAGACACAGAATGCTGACAGGACATAACCTAACAACTTAATGCATTCAACTAGTTGTCCTTTCAGTTACTTTTACTAAGGCGTGTGTGTGTGTGTCAGAGTGTGAGCGTGTGTGAGAGAGAGAGAGAGAGAGAGAGAGAGTGTGGTGGGGCAGTCAGTGAGGTGGTAAAACAATGACTGAGATTAGGTTCATCAGGTTCTGCTGGGGTTAATGGATACACAGTCCTATCTGAGATTAGTTCATTATTTCAAGGAAGATTCGTACCACGATAACAGGGGAAGAGTAATCAAACCAGCAGTCAAGCCTCTGCTTATTCTGCTCACCACTACAGTTCTACTACTGATGCTGAGATATGTGATCTCAAACCAAAGTGATCTCATAACAAAGTCGGAGAGGTACTACCAGCTCCAGGGTTGTGTGTTTCTGTTGTGTACCAACCTGAGGGAGCCCCAACCCAAGCCAAGCCCAGAACGCCATCATCAAAGTCTCTGTCAGTGAATACGTAGGCCAGGCAGTAGTCATCATGGTTCTGTTCAGAGTTAAGCTCCAAAAACTTCTCCACTCCGATGTTGGCAAATCGAAAAGGATTGCTCTTGTCCCTCTCGTCCTCGGTACTGTTTACCTGAAAAAAAAAGGAGAATTGAACAATTACAGGAGAGAAGTGAGAAAGGGGACAGACCTGTACACTGAGAGTGAAACGAAAAGGTCCTTACAAATATTCACTCCCTGAACGACAAGGTCAATAGACTTCTTCATTCATCTCTCTTTCAGGCCAGGTGTTTTAGAAACTGATTCTGCAGCACAGCCCGCATTTCCATGCTCAAGATGGCAGCAGGCATTCACCTGAGGTTTAACTCTACAAAGAGTTGAGATCCAACTTACCCTGATCCTTTTAACCATGAAGCTGATGTTTCGGATGCCCATGAAGTCTGTGGCCTGGTAAACAGAGTCGATGGCCTTTACATGGCTGGAGATCTGCAGAGAAAGTGATAGTTTAGATTAGTAGTCATGCAAATATGAAGCGTCTTGGTGGCTGAGTGGTTTAGATGCTCAACATATAAAGTAACTGAAACTGTAACCTTTTTAGCATCTCATCACGCTTTCCCCTACATGTTTCCTGACTATCTATTGTCGCTATCAATAAAAAGCTGAAATGCAAATGCAAAGGTGGAAATAAAACACATATCATGACAGGTAGTTTGTACTGCAAAGAGGACAGCAAGCTTTCTTCACATTTCATTTCTGGAGGAAAAAACTGATGACTTTAGCATTGAGTCACTTCTGCTGATCAGATTTTAAGTTATTGTCCAAAACACAGTAGATGTGAGTCAGTGAATGAATGATTAAGCAGAAAAGCAAATATATGAATGAGTTTTTTTAGGTGCTAGCAAAAGAGCCTCCAGACTTCAGTCATGTTTACATACGGTACATACTATATGTATGGCTACGTACCTGGGCAATGACAGCCTCTTTTGTGCCATAGTATTTGAGGAAGAGGTGATCAGTCTGAATGAAGAGCTGGCAGGTATTTTTCTCTTTCCCCACTGCCCTCTTCTTCCTCAAAATGACAGGACCATGGGAGCTCTCCTCTTCCAACACACTGTTTACACCCTGTACAAAAACAACCATCAGGATGAAGCAGGAAGAAGATAAAGTGGGGAGACAAAGTAGTCTAAAATTAACAAGAATAAGGTAGAGAGTTAACGCTGTCCCCGGCCAAATCTATTCTTCTAAAAAAGCAGACATCCTCTGATGGTTCCTTCCTATTTTGAAAACTCTAACAGTGTGGGGAAATAGTGGAAAAAGAACTGCCCTGAAGACAGTGCACAGAAAGGGTAGGGTTTAGTGTTTTCACACATCAAAACAAAATAAAAATAACATTGCAGTATTTAAAAAGGTTAAGTGTGGCTCTAACATTACCAACAATCAGATGCTTGATTAAAGCATGTACACCTATGCTATATATACTGCATATATATATATATATATATATATATATATATATATGCACACATGCTCTTACTGGTAGTGTAAGGTAGGTTAGACATGAGACAGAATCTATTTAATCTCGTGAGCCTTGTCCATCTGTGTTTTTAATTATGGGCAGAGGGAGGGAGGGGGAGGGGCGTTGTTGTGATGTTGGCACTTACTTTGACTGGCTCTTCTACTGCAGATGACTGGTACTTCCTCATCCTCTCAAACACCGAGTGGTCAGCACAGCCGCCTTCTGAGCCATACTTATGAGGATAATCTGTCAGATAGGGAGGAAACAAGGGAATGATTGGAGAGAGCTTACACTGCATTACGGATCTCTTTAGAAACATGTGTGGTGGGCTGGGTTAGGTGAATTAGGGTGGAAGAGTAGCTGCGTTAAATAAAAAGCTTAAGCGACAGGGCTTTTCTCTCAAAAAATTCTAACCAACAAATCAGTTTGCTTCTCTTTCTCTTTCCTTTATATCTTTCTTTCAGCTTTCAATCTAAGTAGAATAAAGGTCTTACTCGTGATCTGTCTCTACTAACTGAGAAAAAAGTGGTTCTCTGATCAACCCAATTTACAACTTCTGTGTAACAAAGTTCTTTCCAAGCTGACACACGGTGCATTAATCCTCACAATCCGCTGCATAGAATTTAAAAGGGCAAATGGGATGAGCCCTCCAGCAAACTCTGTGTGCAATGTGAATGGTTAACCAGCTCAGATCACGAAACAAGTCACGTCATGGTGATGGACGACTCAGGGAATTCTCACAGTATTCTCACAACCCCTTTTCCATCCATTCCTAGGCTGCACACTGTGTAGAAAGTGACTGCATTATTCCCTTTCAGAAACAATACATGGACCTACATCATACATGAAATAATGTATGATTAAAAGCATCACCAAATAGGCCATTTTAGCTAAGAAGACATTAACAAACAGACTGACAATGTTGAATATATCATGTTTACTTTAATATGAAAATGTCCCATATCAAAAGTTTAAAAAGAACATTATGCAAGTCATTATTTTAGCCAAGCAGCTGATGCAACTGGCTGCTATAAAGTTATAAAGTCAATGGCTACAGTTCCTCATAGTGACAGCAAAGAGCAAACCCAACTGCCATGTTGTATTATGTTCTTATAAACCTGATAAGGATCTGTGGCCAAACGTTACTTATTTACTGTACAATGTAGACAGTGTGCTGGTGTTTTATCTAATTTAAAAGCCCTGACAATCGCAATTGGCTTCAAATAACAACAATAATAATAACATGGTTTTAGAATGGAATATATATTTTTAGCTGGGCTTGTAAATCAGTGTGTTCTGATAACGTTTGTTTCAATCAAATTGCTTCCGAGCAGCCTGTATTTGCAAAACTCATGATCCCAATAATATCGGTGCAAGACATCAGTCTGAATGTCAGGAAACCATCATTCAGTCCTGTGCTGGTCACTAAACTGACTGGACACACACTGAAACAACGCATTCAACCTCTGACAATGTGTGCCCTCTTTGTCAGCATAGTGAATGCCGTCTCATTCATCTGCTAATCAAAAGACCCTTGCAATCAGAAGTCAGAAATGAGGAATCTGTGTTTTATAACCATTATCCTCTTCTCCACTGATACTAGCACCACAAGCCAGCAGGAGACTTCTAAAAAAAAAAAAACAAGATTTCCCAGTTGGTCGGAGACATCACTAATGGCAGACAAATAATGAGTTAAATCTTTAAATATAATTTTATTCTGAGCAAAGACTCACTAATACAGCTCACACTAAAACAAGGTTTTACGAAGTCTTGGGAAGAGAACAGAATGAAAATGAAGGCCAAAACTAAGAAAATATAACACAGGTGGTTGAAAACAAACTTTTCCTTTATCTAGTGGACTGAGTGATAAACAAATCTAAATAATAAGTTCCTTGGAGGTTGCAAGAAGTCAGAAATTCTTCCATAAAGGTTTCACTTTTCTTCACTTTAACCTGTGACCTTTTGTTCCAACGCTCAAACCAACTTCTTTATCACTGCTGACAGAATTACTCCCCTGCTGTGGACGGATGACTTCACCATATCAAAAAACTCTTGTGGGAGCCCAAAAATAGTGCTTTCATCTGAATGCAATCTGCAAGTCAGTTTCAAATGAATATGCAAAGATTTCCATCAGCAGTTCAAAACAATCTCCCCCGGTCTCTGTATACGCCTGTGTGTTTGTGTGTTCCAGAGAAGTATTCAGCAGGACAGAGTGCCTTGCTGTAAATATCAGTCAGCGCAGAGCCAGGGTGGGGCTCATATCAGACTCCCTGCTTGTTTGCTGAATGCAGTTCTTTGGGTTAAGTCACTATATTGTGATTTCACTCACGCAGTGTTTGGTTCATTGAGTTTGCCTGCAACCACACCTTGCCTGTCTGTAATCTACAAATTATTTTCAAACATGTGCCTGACCGAGAAACTCTCAGTTGTACTCTTAGCTTATCAGTGGTGATAGGCCATGACTATGCTGTGTGGTACTCCAATCCTGCTTCCAGTATCACCTTGTCTGTGGCCCTGGATCCAGGACCAGGAGCCAAATGTCTGTCAAACATAACCATTTCTCAAAGCCTGCCAGATGAGTCTGTGAACATCTCAACCATCAGCCTCTTACTCAACAACACTTGCCACATCAATACATCACAATTCTATTCCTCAAATTGCAAAAGAAACGTGTTTTGCAATATCACTAGAGTATTTTAAAATCTTTAAGAAATAGTAAAGCAAGTGCACTGGCAGATACTTACGGATGTCATCCTCATGATAGATGACGGAGTGGAAGGGAACATTCTTGTTCTTAAGGTATCTCTCTGAGGGTTCAACATAGTATGTTCCTTGGTGGGTCTTAATGAAGCCTTCAAATCGCCCGTCAACCACAGAGCCATGAGTCAGTGTGCCCTTTTCACCTGTAACACAAAAGAGGAAGAGGATTTGCAGAAGCAGAAAAAAACATAACAAACTTGCCTTTCTTTCTTTTTACAGTCAAAAATGAACTATTACTACTAGTAAAATTCTCCAATACTGTGATACACAGTACAAAGAAACACCTCTGGTCTAAATATTAGATCGGTGTAAGGGTAGAAGTAATCTTTTTAATGAGCATATAGTCACAGAGGGCGATGTTTGCATGGAGTCTGACAACACTGTAAATGTTTGCATTGACAACACAGTACAGTAATATTTGTGTTTTGTCTCCACTTGTGGCATTTTAATGGGATAAAAATGTGTGATGAGTACAACTGTCAGGATGTGTTCAGACTGAACATAAAGCAAATTTTAGAGTTGGTGCAAAGGACAGACAGAAGCTCTAGGAGGCACATACTGAAGTGAAAGAGTGTCTGCTGGATTTGAAAATGTTTCAACTTGAGCAAAAAAAGATTTTGCATGAAATTACATGACATGATTCACCAACCAAACATTTTACAGCAATGTATGATGTGTAGCGTGCATGGAGGTTAGGAATCTGGTTAAACCTGAAGTGCAGAGCTTTAACATATGAATGAATGTCCCTTATATTCAAGCCCTTGCCAAACAAGTTCACACAACGCTGATTAGGCCTCTGACGGCTAGATAAATCTCTCTGTATTTCACAGTATACAGAGTTTTTAAATCTCATGTTGGGAGGGACATTCCTGCGCTGGCTGTTTGAAAGCGCACCCAGAAACTTGCCGGCCAAGCCCACTAACTTCCAGTTAGCCCTCTGCTAACTTGAATGGGGATAAAATAATTGAATCGTGTGGCTCTTCTAGACTTTCTAAATGTTATCGGACCAAATGGATCAAATCCTGATGAAATAAGTCATTTAGCTGAGGTTGTGTGACACGTGTGGCAATTTATCCGACGTTTTACAGCCCAACAGTAGCGACAGAGTAGGCTACGGCGTAGCCTGTGACGTACGCACATGTTGAAAGTCTTTTTGTATTTACTCTCACTGCCAGAAGGGAGAGACAAAAGTCCCACACTCCGGCTTTAATTAAGTGTAAACAAAGCAGGATGATACCACTATAGTCGTCAGGAGCCGGTGCCACAATGTGATTGTAAAAACTAAAACTTTCTAAGATAAATTTTTGAGTTGAGGATATTTATTAAAAGGGCAAAATCCTGAACAGAAGAGTATAAATAATTTTCTCTGTTCCTCTCTCACACATTCTCACACTGATCACAACAGGACAAACAACCTTGTTTTTTCTCTTGTTCATTTGAACTCTGCTGGAGACAGGCAGCAGGAAGACGTCCAGGAAGGGAACGGAATTGCGAGCGGAAGGTAGAGCTAAATGAAAGGTAAACGTGAGCCCTGTGTGTTTTGGGTTGTGATGTGATAAATACTCCAACAAAAAAAACAACCTCCAAATTTCTGTGACGCACACATACACACACGATATTCTATAATGCTCTTGTGAGAATAAAACTGAACTTTAACAGGATAGGTTCACAATTTTTCAAGTCAGTCTTAAAACAGTCAGGAGTCTACATGATCGTTCAAACAAGTTTTGCTCGCTTTAATCATTCTTCCTGTTAATACTGACCATTAGAGATCCCCTCCAAATGCACTCACAATGTAAGTGATGGGGAAAAAATCCACAGTCTTCATTTTGAGCAAAAATATATATTTAAAAGTTGACCTAAAGCTAAAATGAGGCTTCAGTTGTCTGAGTTAGTCAAATCAAGCAGATATATTCCACAGTTACAGTCTTTTTAGTATAAAAAAAATCCCTCTTTGTGGACAGTGTTTTCCTGTTCAGCTGCAGCAGAAGAATAGTACCAAAAGAGGGAATCTGGTACTAAAAAGACTATAACTTGAAAGATATCGACTTAATTTGACTCATTTGGACAGCTGAAGCCTCATATTAGCTTCAAATGAACTTTTAATAACACATTATGAAGGGATTTCCCTAATGGTCAGTATGAACAGGAGGAATGATTACAGCAAGAAAAAAACAAGTGTCAGTGTTCAATTGGGCACATGACTGTTGTTTTAGGACAGACATGAAAAATTGTGAACCCATCCTTTAATCATTAAAACAGCGATAGATGAAAACATGGTCTCTTAGTTGGAATATTGGAGTCAGTCAGGAGATGATGTAAGAGATATAAAGTAGGAAGGGATGATGCAGACTTTGAATTAAAGTGAAAAAATAAAATCATAATAATTAGATTAGGGAACTGCACCTCCGCCCAGAATGCTGTGTTGAAACAGCTGGACTTACCAAAGATTTCTCCACTGTAAATGTGTGATGTATCAATGGGTGACTCCTCTCCTGATACCTCGATGATCACATCTGGAGAAAATAGAGTCGTATCCCTCCTCATCCGCAAGTTAAAATGCCTTAGTGAAGAAAAAGAGAAAATATCTAATTAGCATAAGCAGCATTAAACACCAAATGCAAAGGTGCACTTGGCTTCAAAGATTAAGGCCTAAGTACTTGATTTCATCTAAGGTCACACTCACATAGTCAAGAAGACAACGGCATTCAAGAGTCTTATAAATATTAGTTTAGGAGCCCACATTTAAAGGGGGTTTTGAATTCAGCAATTAATACTTTCAGTTTTCTTATGCCATACTGACTTTCACTATTATGTTGTTTTACCATAAAAAAGGGACCAAACATACTTGAAAGCTGAGACAGCACACAGATTATTTAAAAACACTGAGAAAGTAGCATCATTTACACATTTTATTGAGCTTTACCACTCTGCTGTGCTGCTTGCTGCTCAGTACTGTGGTGCTCAGTGAGTTAGAAGAATAATTATGTCATGAGGAAAAGCACATGAACATTTGTGCGTAGCCATAGTGCAATTTTTTTGCAATCCTCTGGTTAGCATAACCATGATGTCGAAAGCAAAACGGTATGCATCACATGAGGTGCACATGAGCCACTAGCTTCCCAGAAACCTGAGGCAATGCAATGTGAGGTTCACTGGATTATTCTTCACCAGGAATCTTTTGAGTAGTAACATGACTTGGTCTCAAGGTGTCAAGTATCCTCCAGGTGACTCAAAACAGTCACAAACTTTGTTTGTTTGGTTGCTTGGTAAATTCTCATTTATTTCAAACTCCCTCAGTTTGTAATGTGGGGTTTTGTATCTTATAATTTTTTGTCTCCAAGCCCAAACTGAGATAACCTGATGACAACATCAGGGGTATTTTCACAGACTTTGGAAAGCTCCCTTCAAAGCCGCAAAGGACATTATACAATGTTTTCATGGGCTGAGTAGTATGCCTAGTAACAAGTATCCTGACCTTTATGTGTAAATTATAGTACCTTTAAGGTCTTTCTAAATATTTTGGGGACAGACCAAAACTAGATTGTTATTTCCTCCTGGGCAGCACAGGCCCATGACACAGGATGACTCATAGACCTTCCCCAGCATTCAGATTTCCTTTCATCATTATTCCTGCTCTCATTTCACACACACACACACACACATGCACACACACACACACCTTATTATTCTAGTTACAGTATCTTATTTATTAGCATATTATTGGTTTAGTGTTTTATTGTCTTTACTTTGAAATTCTTTAACCATACAGTAGCGTATGATCAGTCAAGTGAGTCCAGTCAGCTTTATTTATATGGCCCAATTTTTCCAAATATGGTTTAACAATCTGTGCAGCATATGACACTAACAAGGAACCATTTGTCAGAAGTTAAGTTCAAAGGAAGCCAAGAGGAGGGTAATAAAGAAAGCAAACAAAATAAAACAAACAAAAAAGACGAAATGCTAAAAGTGGAAAATGAAGCTCATCTGGCAATAGATTTTGTATAAATTCATCTGCTTGTTATTCATTCTGGCACACCCATTTCAGCTCCTGTACTCTCCCCACCTTATTAATGGCTTCTACAACAATCAATATGACCTCACAACTTCATCTATGCCCCATCAAAAGCTCAGTCAACCAATATATCCCTCATGGCATACTGGTCACAGCTGCAGATGAGTCCATAAGTAGATTATTCAGTTCGAATTTTAATCTGCATTATAGCGTTTTAAACCTTTATTTTAAGCAACTGTTATACTGTCAATGAAAGCATCTCTTACAAATTATTTTTGACAAACATGCATCACTGAGCAAGAGGTATATAGGCATTTTATATAGCACACAAATCTACCCTTGTTCCTTTAAAACGTCATCATGCCCACCTCTTCCTCCATGAAAACTTCACTTAGTGAAAATCAGTCATTAGCTATGAGATACACTTATACTATTACACACTTGAGACGTGGTTGTTCTTCTGAACAATACCAAACCAAAGCCACGAAGCCCTCATATTTCATCATTAAAACCCAGATGCCAACCTTGTGTCTTGTGCTCAAGTAGCAACTCCACTCCAAGAGACCATTACCAATGGACAATTATAGTGTGAACACTGAAATGCAGATTTACAATCTGTGTCATCTGACTCTACATCCAACCTTTTGAACCAAACCACAATAAACTCAATAAAACACAATAAAATCAGCATATCAACTGATAAACAAACACAACATTTTGGGGGTCACTATTACATCATTAATCTTTCATAATAGCCCTCAGCTCAAGTTCTTCTCTGCTAAATGCCAAACTATTGTATGTTTAAGGTTGTATAATTACTAATGATTAATTGTGCAATATCAATTAATGAATAGCTTTTCATTTCAGGAAAAACACAAAATAAAACAAGCACATAATAATAAAAATAATAATAATAATAATAATAATAATAATACTGTCTTTTTGAAAGGACAAGATTGAACTATGAGAATATTAAAAATGAAAGCAACTGAGACTCTCTGCCAAATCTGCTGAATAGTTAAAACTCAAACAAGTTTTTTAATAACGAAACAAAAAGAAAGAAAATCACTGCCTCACAAAAAAACAACAACTTACAGACAAATAAACATGGCTGGCAACAGACAGGAAGAGAAGAGGCTTAGGATCAAGTCAGTGCTACTCTACTCACAGAAGCAGCTGGCTGATAAATTATTCAGACATGTCCCAAATGCTGAACACACTGACTCAAGCATCTGACAGTCATACACTTTGCTCAATAAGCAGACCAGCCCATAGAAATGGAGTGCCCTCGGGCCATGTCTACAGAGATTGTACTGTATATCTACAACAGGGGTAGTATCACTCTACACATATAAAACATGTTTTATAAATTGTTAATTAATTACATTCTCTGGAGGAGCATCTGCTCTAGCCTTTGTTTTTGTGTTTGCTTGCTCACTTTTTGCAATGCACAATACTTACGAACCACAATATATATTCTTTACTTTCAAAGAATCCTCACAGCCCCACACACCCAAGGCCGGTTGCTACTATGCACTTTTGGTGTTAAGAGGAATTGCTTTCAAAGCTAAAACACTTATGACATGAACCACATCTAGATTTTATCTCAGAGAAAGACGTGTTTGTGGTGACACATTTGTTCAAAAGTACCTTCAGTAGAGAAACTGTTGAGATAATCTGTGTCACTCAGCATTGTCTTTTATTATGAGTGGAGTCCTACAAACTGAGAAGCACGGAAACATCTTCAAGAAAGGAAGGTTGTAGCACTAGTATGTCCTCACTATGTTATGTATGTATCTATCTGTTAAAAATAAACAACCTCCAAGAGATTCTAAGCCAGTAATGTTGCATTGACAAATGACTGCTTACAGAAATTATAACAATATATCAATGTTGGAACTTTCACCACTGCAGTAAACATACAAGTTCAGCATGATTTGAATTAGAATTTTTTTTGAAGACCACAGAACTGTCTGTGTTTGTGAGTGATGATAAATTATTAAAAAGAAAAAATCAGTAAGGATATTACAACTCCTGTAACATGTGCCCAGTGAGCTCAAATGGTAGTACAGTGATGTATGAATTCTATGTTAGTTAAAATGATTCAGAAAAATATCTTGATGTATTAAAATAGAAAAAATAAGTCTTACAAATGAGTCTTCTTCGTAAAAAAGTGGGACTCTAAACTGAACGGTAAATTATGTCACTTGCACCAGCAGTGTAGTCAGCCAGTGCTTGAATACTTTTTTGGCACCTCTCTACGTAAAGGAGCTCTCCACAGAGACAACTGTCTGCTCTGCTTTGTTCTGTCACCTGACCCAGCCACAAATACTCATGTGAGTGGGCATACACAAGAAAGCTTTTCTCTTGTTACAACAAACCTCTATAGTGCCACACAGTCTTGCCTTGGGTTTTCAGAAAGGGAGAGAGAGGGGAGAGTGTGTGCCTGGGGTTATCTGAGCACACACACATGTGTGTGTGTTGAGAGGAAGATAGTCACAAACAAACCCAGTGGGTTCAGTAAGGATATGAGGGCTGAGATGGTTTCTCAGAGCTCACTATAGTAGTATTATGGAATTAATTAATTTCAATTAAGTTAATGCTAATAATGTCAGTCTCTTTCAACAAAATGATTGTAATTTTTTTTTTTTTTTTTAAAAGAGAAAAAAAAGTAATTGATGGCTTTGATTGGCGGAGGGAGATTCCAGGGATAACTTCTTGTCAGACTTTCTTACTGAAATATCTGCCTATTTTAAATTATTGAACTAAAAAATTTTACATTTTCATCACTATTCACTTCAAGCCCTTTTGTCATAATACATTTGATGATAAAATAGAAACGATTTGGGCTACTATGACACCAACTCCACAACACATTACAGTCTCAACACCACAGAGTTGAATTAAACCCTCTCTGACACAAAACAAAACCTCACAAAAGTAATATTTGCTTCAGGACAATGATATTGGCTTATATCAACTCATACAAGAGTTCATAATATTGATTAGAACTGGACCATTTATAACTAGAGCCACTAATGGTGACGCTAACTGGCTAACCTTTCAGGCTACCACAATGCCAACTTACATCAATGAAAATTCAAAATAATTTCTCCTCAGACCAAAAATGTCATTTTATATACAACCAGTGCGATTATTACGTTAATATGTAACTGACTTAATATCACTGACACTTCCTCATCGTTCTGTACTCATACAGGCTGACTGTTCATGAATCTATCTCTCAATGTGTACTCTTTTCCTGTTCAGTGAATTGCACTAGAGAACTCAGTAATAAACATGTCTGGCTTGCTCCTCTGAGTCATTGTTCAGAACATTTCCTTCTGCTTAGACTATCCATGAATTTGTTAACAGTAATATACTGCAGGTCCATTTGGCCAACTGCTTCTAAAGAAAATTGTGTTTATGTCTTGGTCAGACACAACAGCGTATTCATACTTTGAAAATGATCATATTGTATGATGCTATGGTTACCTCACCAACACAGGCAGCACTGTTTCTCCAGCCAGCAGTGACAGGAAAGAGCACAAAAGCACAGGAAAAGGATCTGTGTGACAAGGGCTTGATAACCCAAAACAGACAGGGTGAAGAGGAAGGCAGGGGGGACTTTTCAGAAAAACATATTGCTGATAACACAGTGCTGCTAAGACAAATTATTTCTACGCTCTTAAACGTGTGGCATGAGCCACATGCGAGCGGATATTGATCAGTGACGGTGGCAAATCACCATGCATTATGGTGGTGACAAACTCGGTTGCTAAAAAAGGTACCACTTCACCCATCTGGACGTACTTTGGGTTTGGCCTAACGAAAGAGGCTTTTATCAACCTCTGCTTGGTGTAGTTTACTGTGTGGTACGGCCTGGCCATACCAAATTGGTGTGTCTGTGTGTATGTGTGGCAATGTGTGCCCCGGTGTTGGTGGTCTAGGGGAAGGGGGTTACGATGGTGGAGGGCTCAGTGGTCAATGACTGTCCATCGGCACAACCCTAGTATACAATTGAAAGCAGCAGAAAACAAACTTCTATTGTTAGTGAGTCAAGGCAAGCCAGCTAGTCCACATTTTCTATGTCATGTGTTGAGGCACTGTGCAATCCTAAGCTGGGGTCTAGTAAGGGGAAGGCAGGCATTACTCCACGTTCCTTTGGAGTTGTAGCATATCCTTGCACTCAGAAAGAGAAGCTTGAATGATGTAGCAATTACAGTCTTATTTCTCTTTTGTGGAAGTCAAATTACGTCACCAGTCTCACAAAGATATAATTTGGGTATGAAATAAGTAGCTAGGGAACTGTGAACATTTTAAGCAATCACTTGTTCATGTACATTAAGCACATTCAAAGCTATACCAAAATTTGTCACTACTGTTAAGTGACATTTTGTAACTTATCTGTAGGTTAGTCCCCCACAATAACTGCTAAATTTGCACTGACTCTGATTTTGTTCCAGAGTAAACACAATAAATAAATTTTAAAAATAAAAAGGTATGCAAATGTCTGTACTTTGAAAACATTTGCAAACATTTGCTGAATCAACTGTTCCTTCCAATGTCAATACCCTCATTTACAAAATTATACAATGTCTGACAAAGTCCTTACAATTACTGTTCAGCAGCATGTGCAAAATGGCCAGTTGTGTAGTGCAGAATCACAGATAAAAGAGGGAATTTACAGTCTAACAGCATTTAATAGAAGTGAAATTCTTAGTAGTTATTGTCTTGTTCCTCTATTGCAAGCAATTTATTTGAAAATGTTTTACTCTTGTTTTCACACCTTCTGCTGCAGCCTGCTGTCACTTAATACCAAATGACAAGAACTCAGCTGATACAAATCTGAGAACATTTAAACCGTGTTACCACCTATAATAATCTGTTTCCAAAACAGGGGAGGCACCACTGTACTCAGACAACTTGGCCCTGACAAGAGCTCACCTCGAATTACACGTTATTTTAAACAGAACAGGAAAGAGATGGAGAGGATACAAGGGGACTTAAGAGGTAGGGAAAAAAATAAGAAAAAGGGAAGGTTTCGATTACAGCTTGCAATAATGTGGTTAGTCCTGTCTTTTCTGACCTTAAATAACCACAATGTTGCCACTGGTGCTCGCAGAGACATCTGTGCCACAGTGACAGGTATCTGTTTATACCAGGAATGAAACCTAAGCAAAATGGTGAATGATGTTCCCGCAAAATTTCACACTATTCTTGTTCAATGCAACAAACAGCAGCTGCTTCCTCCATGTGGTGACCTTGCTGATAAATGTAACCTTTAAGCTCTACTTTTCCAGCATTATACTGTAGTAACATTGATTATGTCAAGCTGCAGTTCTTTCTATGATGGATTCAATAAGGAACCAGACATAGATGATATAATATGCCTTATCAAATGGCAGTGGGAGAACTGCGTGAAGGTTACATCCATTTCACAGGCATTATAATAGCATATCTAATAACCAGGTAGATATTTGCAAGAATTTGGACAGTAACATCACTGCTTTTTGAATGAACAGACCTGATGAGACTAAGTGTGTGTGTATGATCCACTATTTTATAATCTTGTAACCCAGGTATGATTGCATTTAGGCAAATTATTAATGCATATGAAGATAAAGCATATGATCTAAACTGTGATGACATGTTAAATAAACAAAGAGATCACCAGAGCACATGGACCAAGGTAAAAAACAAACAAACATCAAATGTAATTAGCACAAAGAAATGACTGAAATGAATGAAAAGAAATGAAAAATACTTCATATCGTTCCTCATTCTATAAGTATAAAAGAATAAATACTTTTGTGTTAGAATAGGAACGATATTCACAAAGAAAACTAAAAACAAATCAATTCTAGCAGCACAGTATGAGGTTGAGTCAGAGAAGTGAAACAGGAGAGGAGGAGAGTGTGTTTGTGCTTAAACTGACCTGCCATGAGAATGAAAGTCCAGGTGCACAGTCTTGTCTTGAGGAGAGAGTGCCCTCTTGGCTCTCTGGTGACTGTTGTGTAGGGCTTCTGTGTCATATGATAAACCTTCATAATGGTGAATAAATTTGTTCAAGGGGTTCCCATACTGACCTGAAACAGAGTTCAATGGCTCATCATTTATTTATCCATCTAATATAGAGTTTGACTGATACAATACACAGATATTAAAGCTTGCATTGCATTTGCTTCTCCAAAACAAATCCAGGGATGAGTACTTCAGTGGTAAAAAAGTGAAAGAATCATCCATGTGTTGGTCATTTTGGTGAACTTTATTTGCAGCTAATGGACTAAAACCTTTTTAAAAGACACATCATGCAATCAACAGAAAAACAACTGCACCTGCACACCTGCAAGAAGATCAAAGACCATTGTACATCTCTGGCCAACAGGCCTTTTCACAGCAGACAATCTGATTGTCATGGTAGGAATTTTTTTTAACATGATGATTTTTTTAATGATGGCTCTGTTCAATTGACGTGTCCCGGTAAGCCATGACAGTGTAAAAGTGAGCCAGCATGCACAATACCAGGAGCAGCTAAATGGAATTAAGCCTTGATTAATTTTATTTACACCTGTGCTTTTCCTATATAGTGACATGTCAAAATGTCGTCCATGAAAACAACCTTTGGAGCCGGTTTGGTAAAACAGGGATGAATCTCTGAAATGGTGACCAGCTATAGTACAAGCTGTCGCTCACTAGACATGCTTAACAGGCTTATTCAGCTTACTGACATGATCCCACAGAGTTAATCCTGCCGGCTTTCATAATGACCATTTCTTTGTTCTTTCAACAAAGACAAAGAAAGTGGTCAGTTTAGAGCACAAGTGAGGAGCACATGATGCACAGCCTGTCAGGTGACCGAGGTTCTTTTTCACTAGTACTGTATGTCATTGTGTCAGCTCAGGGACTGAATTGGCTGCAGGCCCTTTAAATGCTTATCTAAATTCCAAGGAAATGCTACTACCTAAATTCAAGTGAGTATTGTGTTGTAACAGGAAAAGCTTTGTTATGACGCTACAATGACGAAGTCTTTTGAAATTTCAATTAAAATTGAAGTTCATTAGAAAGTTCTGTTTAGAAAGTTAAACAGAAGAGGACTGGGGTCAAAGCTCTTTTATTGAAAGATCTTTGAGGAAAAAATAATGAAATACACATTACTAAGAGACTCCCTTAAGCCAAAAGATACCCCACCTTGCCTTCATATGTGTGCTTCACTGTTTTGCTATTTACTGTAAGGCTTCCTTCTGGTGGGACTCACAACTCCCTAAACAGGGAGAGGCTGTACCAGGCTCGTAGCAACTTGTCCATGACTGAGGAGAGAAAATATTCTAAGAATTAGCTTCTTTAGCCTTTCCTCAATAATGCAAATAATGACCACAAGCTTGACTGAACCAACAACCAGCTTCAAAAACAACAAGATGGGCTTTGGTATGAGAAATATGTTGATTTTGTACCAAAACAAACACTGCCAGCTCAGATTGGCTATGCCATCGTGATTTCAGAGACTTCCATTTCAGCCTCAATTGCCCTAGAGAGGTGTGACTTTTGACAGACAGGAAACCACTGACACAAACAGAGGAGGTGGTGACTGCATGGATCACAACTGATCTCAGCAGTGCATTATCATGCATGCTGGGTGAAAGCAAGCTGGCTTTCACAACACATCCAACACCCGACAGCTCAGAGCAATCACTGACAGTGACAACTCAGACAGCGCTGGAAAAATAACAGTAAAAGAGGTTGTTGTACCCTGCACGCATCAAGCCTGATCAAAACTGCTCATAACAAAACTCAGTATTGCTCAAGACAATTGTCTGCAATGCACTATTCCCGTAAGACTAAGCTGCGTAACAGCAGCTTAACCACACAGATCATTTCCAACATGTCTATCATATTAATAGATTTATGGGTAGAGTGTGGTTTAGTGGAATGACGGAAAAAAACAGGTGTTTGTGGCAATCTGGATTCATATCAGAACATCTTTTTTTTGCCCACCTTTCCTGCCCCTTGGGAGTATGTAAATTGCACATAGTCCCTTGATGCAGCTGAAGCACCGATCCACATGTTGCTCTGTCTGGTCACTGGATTCAAAGACAGATAGAAGAAGCAGAAAAAAAGGGAGTCTTTTTCATTTAAAGTTCAAACTGCAGCTAGCACTACACCATAAGCACTTGCTATGGTGGTTGCTGGTATGCCAGGCAAAATCAAGATGATGTTGCTGCATTCTGGCTTTATCATGGCTCATATTGTACAGTTATGGTTTCATACACAAACTTATTAACAAAGTTGGATTGTGTATGAATAGACAAAAAGGCTGACACAATGAAACATATCTGAAGTAAGCAATAATTTTAGGCTCTTGTAGCAATACTCATACCAAAACTGCACAAACTGCATTCCTTATGATGCACTTAAAGTGCTTATTTGTGGTTCAACTCTTCATTCCACAACATGATGAGTTTAAGCACAAATGCTCCAACGATCAAAACAACCTTTACCTGAGTGATATAGTCAAGATAAGGTACTTATATTCACTTCGGGGAACCTTGATTGAAAAGGGATCAAGCTGATGCTCACCGACGTTTGATTAAGTCTATGAAATGAAGCTTCACCATTAGTGTATCAGTGGAAGGCAACCGCTTGCTCATGATCTATTAAGTAGTTCAGCTCTGTTCCAAAAAAACTAAAAATCTAGTTTGTCTCCTGTCCTAATTTTCCACTCCCTCTCAGCACTTTAAGTGACTTGAGCTGTCTCAGCAACATCAGTGTCCTCAAGGGTTATAGGAGGATGTTTTAAAAAAAATTAATAGCTGCTTTCAATTACATTCTCATAGACATACTTTTTTACTTGCACTTGTCAGTATTCACTTTTTGCACATACTTTAAACTTCCTCTTTTGACAATTTACTATATTGTATTATATATATAAATATATTGGTCTATTTTGATGTTTTGTTGCAATGTTTGTGACACACTTCAGTTTGTATAATTGTATGAGATCTGAAAACCTGAAACTCCTCAGCACAAAGCATTTTATTGAAATCATCAGGGCGGAGAGCCATCATCAGGTTAAATAAATGTACTATTATTTACTTTTAATTACACAATACATGAGCCTCGGCTCTTGTTGTTTTGACTCATAGTGACTCACTGAGACCTGGAAACAATGACTAAAACTGTAGTTACTGATATCGTGGCAAGCTCTGGTGTACATAGATGCTATCTGGTATTGTTCAGACATTATAATACTATTGTTGAGGACAATGTTAGGTAAGCATTACACTTTGAAGGTTTTGTGAGGTGGTGGAGTTGTGACAAACAAAACAAGACATTTAATAAAAGCAATGTCGGTGTGTCTACAACTTTTGATTAAACTAATGTAATAAATTCAGTCTGTTAATCATCCCTGGTAAGAGCAGTAAGAGGATATTAAACTACTTGACATTGTGGATCTATTTTGCTGCTGTAAACAACACTGGTGGATCAGAAAAAGTTTAGTTGACGCTCATTTACTGGCTTGAAGTGGAAAATTGAGATAGCTTACAAATATGCTTGTGGCACATGTGACAACTGTCAAACGTTGCAGCAGCACAGCTTATCATAAACAGCAGGTAACCTGCTAGCTGTAGTTAGCTGTATAACGCAACATTTACCAGAACAGCGTCTGTTGTTCTTACATCATATTGACACAGTTTAACACTTGTGTTACTTCCGACTCTCTTATGTCTCCGCCATTCAAATATTTGTGGACGTTAGCGCTTTAACGTTCGTGTGCCAGTCAGGAACCGTCAAAAAAAAAAGGAAAAAAAAGAAACGCGGTGTTGTCTGTGTCTGAGCGTAACTGTATCACACGAAACGTAAATAACCTGATATCCAGCCAACACAGAATACACACAGGTTAACAGCCACAAATACTAGTTACCGTTAACATTAGCCAGCTAGCTAGCAAGTTAGATAGCCTGAGTATATAACTGCTTGATCCGATTAACGCTAGCTCTACTGACGATCCCTGAACACTTTCCTTTTCCTGTGAAATCAATCACAAACTTACCTGTAATATCTTGTAGGCAGCAAAGCATGAGAAGGAGATTAACAAATATCATATCGGAATTCCCTGTAAGTCCAGTAATGAATAAGCTAAGAGAGCCAGCAATACGGATGATTGCTTCTTGTTTCGTTTTTTTGTGCTTAAAGGTATAGTCGTTCTTCCTAGTTAGTGACGCGCTTCCATCGCATACACCTCTGCCTGTCTCTCCGGCGAGTCTGACGTCAGACAGACAGATAAACCGATAGACAGACAGTTAGACAGAAAGACAGGCCCTCCTCCCTTCCGGTGTGTTTGGCACATAGAGACTCAGGACACACCTATCACCCAGTCGAGAGGCGAGCTCAGAGAAACGCCGTATTTTGGTCTTGCACACATACAAAACTAAACAACTGTGGAGTAAACTGTCACGATGTATTAGTGACTATATGTACCCTCACTTTTTATTACTTTGGAAATACGTATTGTTTGGATTCACGGGTGAATATTACAGAAATCTCTTCGCAGTTTTATTTAATTTATTTGTTTACTATTTTGACCAAATTTTATATTCGCAAAAATAAATTATTAGGCAAAAAGCCAAACGCTTCAGAGCTGACTCTCCATATCAAATCCATTTGTTCATTTTTTAAAAATGTATTATTACAACCTTTAGCCCCCCTGGCGTGTTTATAGACTCAAGTTGCATACACAAGGTGCTGTAAACTAGTTATATACTTGTTTCAATAAAGCTGTTTTAAAAAATATAGGTCGAGGGGCTCTAAAAACAGCTACAAACCACCTCTACTCCACCATTCAGCAGTGCACAGGGCCAGCAAAACATGTTTGAGGTAAATTTCTCGGCTGGCAGTCTGAAAACATGGACCACACTGCTTTTCGGGACTGTTTTCATTAATCACACCGTTAGTTGTGTACTTCACGGATGTATTATGAGAGCTCTTTTAATACACTTCCGCAAATCATGACTTCCGGGTTTACCATCTGTTTTTTAGGAGGGGTTTGAGGTTATCTAGAGGACAAATCCCTAGTTCAGTTGTTTTTGTGTAGTTAGGATTGGTGATTGTACAATAAAAAGTTGACTTTTAGTTATAATTGTATACTGTTTGGGCTTATGTTTACATATTATGTCAGTAATGAAAAAGAGTAAACTGCAAAAACTCCCTTACTTGAAATGGTACAAAATATTCTTTGAACTAGTCAAATTTTATTATTTCAAGCAAGAAAATCTGCCAATGGGATGAGCAAAAATGACTTCATAATTTTTCTTGATACCAGCATAAAAATCGACCTACTATCCAACACAATCTAACATTAAAACTAGTTTAAAAAAAAAGACTTAGACTATACACCAATTAAAAAATATTTATGAATATTTTATTCCATTTCTGTCAAGTGTGTTTCACTAGATGCCACTAAATTCTACACACTGCAACTTTAAGCCTGTTGGGCTTCATATGAGATATGAAATGTCAGAAATTCAAGTTAAAGATGCTTGAACTAGATTATTTGTCTTTAAAATCACCTCAGTTTATGAGGTTATGGGTTGTGGTATGAGTCTTAACCAGCAGACTACCAGGGCCTACCCTTTAAAGCAGCTCACTTTATGAATTAATATCTTCAAACACTTTAGTTGTGATCTGGTTTTTGAAACAAGAAAACCAATCTTGTTTTCTCATCATAGAGATGTGGGATACTGTGTGATAACTGTGAAATCCACTTTTCAGACTTAAATAGACTGAATACCTTACAAAGACAAAATAAGACAGTTACCTTGAAGCAAGTCTAATAACCTACAGTGCATAGGGTGCCTGACAGGAGTATTTGTCTTTGATAAGAAAAAATAAGGTTTAATCATCCTAAAATAAGATATTATAATGTTCTTGAATTTCTTTTTTCTTTTTTTTTTTTGCAGTGTAGGAATGGTTATAGAATCAGAATAAAAATCTGTTTATTGCAAGCACACAAAGAACATGTCTTGGTATTTGCTCCCACAAACACAACATTTAAGAATAATAATAGAACAAGAGTAAGATAATAATAATAATGAAATAAAAAAAAGTAGGACTAAAATTAAATGGGAAAAAAAATCAAATCTATATACAGAATGGAATAATAATAGTTTTGAAATGGGTTATAAGACTTAAAAATATTGACTGTACAAAGGAAATATGGACTGTGCTATGGACAAAGAAATGAAGTGTATGAAATATATGAAGGTGACAATAAATAAATGTGACATGTGCAATAAATAATTCAATTATTTAACAGTGAAGGTTGAATGCAATGTATAACGTTAAGTTCAGTTTGATACAGTTTAGCTATTTATTAGGGCAACAGCTTCTGGAAAGTACAGCTTCTGGAAAGAACAGCTTCCGGAAAGAACAGCTTCTGGAAAGAACAGCTTCTGGAAAGAAGTTGTTCCTTTGTTTGCTGGAATTAACTGCTGTAGGTGTTAATTGTCGGAACTGGAGGCACACCCTTTTATTATGTAAGAGATTGACTAATTTAGACATGTAAATTCCAATTCAAAGCTAGTTGAGAATGAAGGCTCACATTAACACAGACAACACACATATAGTACAATAGGGAAAAAGAAAAAAATACAAACAATACACAGTTGATTTGAAATTGCATGTGGAATCCAGTCAGCAAATCAAAAGATAAAACAGTGACTATGAAGATTTTAAAAAGACAAAGAAAAACATTGAGCAGACAGATAGACTAAGTTTTCATTTCCTGGATTGGTTTCCTTTTTAAACCACACAATTTATGCTACATCCGTTCTCTGTGCTTCATCTTTTAACAAATCTGAATTATACTGATGTTAAAGATGTCTGTCTGTCAGTGATATATTATGACACCAGCTGATGAGCGAAAGACTTCAATAGACTCAGTAAAACTGACTTAAAAGTCACTTAATTGGCATTAAGTTAACTATCCTTATGTTTTGCTTTGTGATTTTATATTATCTTTTTATATTAATCTTCAGGTACAACACGTGGCTACAGTCCTCTCAACCACTTGCCACAAATATGTCAGTAGGTGCCTCTCTGGAGGTCAGGTCCTTCATGCGCCAGAAGCAGGCCAGGTAACACTTGTGACTGATGCTCTAAATGCCCTGCATGCTCTACTCGGAAGCAATTTTTTTATTTCCAAGTAAAAATAATAGATTTAAACTATTTTGTATTTGATCATCACACCCATTGATAGCTCAGATTACTAACAGCTAAAATAGCAATGAAAAGAGCATTTTTCATTAAGGCTTAATATATTACAGAAGTAAGCTTTCATATCCACCACAAACCATACAAGTCAGATCAATTCTTCAAGATCATATACCCCGAGAATAACATTAAGAGACAGCAGTCACACCTAATCCTATTCTTAAAAAATGAAAATAAAGTAAAATAAAACAAACAAAAACCTAACCCTATTGCACATCTCTCCCTGGCAGAACTAATGCTTTAAGTTACAGGTTGTTATGGTTACGGATATGTATATATATATATATATATATATATATATATATATATATATATATATATATATATATATATATATATATATATATATATATATGGGTGGCAAAATCCTGATGGAGCAAAGATTTTCATGCAGTTTGAAGAATAATCTTTATGAGAGGCTTTTTAAGGAAAGAGTGCCCTGTTGCTTTTTCAGCTGGGTCGAGCAACTGCTGCCACCCAGCGACTTTAAGCAGTTACTGCATGTTTATTGGTCAGATCCGTCAAAATAACCCGCGTCACCCTGGGTACAGCAGTTTATGTAGACAGTATCTTTCCTTGCCTCGCTCTTAGTTAACTTATTTTAATTTCACACTTGGCCTAAACGTGTTTTTTTTTCTTTTTCTTTGTCATTTTTTTGTATTTAGTACTGTTTCAGGACGAATGTACACTTTGTATTATTGAAATATGCCATAAAGGTTTGTAATTGAGTTTTGTACAATAAAAAAGGTTTCTTTTCTTGCATATCCATAACAGCCCACCCCCCAAAAAAAGTAATTTTAAAAATGTCAATGATTAGAAAAGGGCGGAGACACGGTAGGCTGTTAAAACCAATTAATTAGATTGCTTTCAGGATGACTGGGGTTTTGCACCCAATAGAAATACAGAAGTAAATAATAAAAGACTTATGTTTTCTAGCGTGTTCAAACCATAGACTGTATGTAAAGAATACTGATAATATAGATAATTTTAATATACAGTCGGTGGTTCAAACCATGAATGTAGTTCATACTCACAGCCAATAATTGCCTCATCATTTCCAAAGTCTCGTTTAACCACACGGTAGTGTGGTCACGCGAGATTTCTGTGGCCTCACAAACGCTCGTGCACTCGTACGCAAGACGGCCACGGCAGGTTCTGTTCATGCTTCATTCAGGTGTCCTCGTAAAAGGGAGGACTTTAACATTTCAGCGGTTTGAAGAGGCAGCTACCTATACATCCTTGATGTAAAAGTTTGAGCCAGTGCAAATACTTTGGGAGCTTAAAATGGTATCATAGCAGCACAGACCCCAGACTCTTTTTTAACTTTTCTATGAAGGAAGGGTTTTTTGTCTTAACTCTTATTATTTTCTTTATGTTGTGTGTTGTAAGTTTTTAATGTTGTAGCACCGAGATTCACTACGAATGAAAAGTGAAGTACAAATTAAATGTATTATTATTATTATTATCTTATTTTTCTTCTTCTTCTTCTTCTTCTTCTTCTTATTATTATTATTATTATTATTATTATTATTATGATTACTATTATTATGCATTAATAGACCACAGACATAGACCAGAAATCCGAAATTCTCTGACAGCTTTGGATCATGTAAGCTGTCAAAGCTGTCACCTTTGAAATGGTGACAAATGTGCATTTGCTTTGTTCTGGGAAGTGAAGAGGAAGATATCTGAGCGCCACACACGTTAATTCATTCATACACCTATTGTATACATGCATTTTTTACATTATCAATACAATTATGTTGCTAAAGCGTCACATTCTGAATAAAACCATCCACAGTCTGATGAAATCACACACACACACCTATAAGATATGTATGCTTTATGTTGTGGTGAACAAATATTAAGCTTAAATTAGACTTAAAAAAAAAAAGAAAAAGAAACATCACCTACAATTCAACCGCTGACGTGTTTTAATCAGTCACCGAATAAAGTCATCTGAGTGATAAACTTTAGAGTTTACAAGAATACGAGCTCACCCAAACGCACCACCGCCTGGTCTTTACCGCCCCCTTTACTCTGATGACGTCACTCGCGGAGTTGTCATGGCGTCTTTGGGACCGAGGCTGCTGCTGCTGCAATTTAGCTAAAAAAAATCTGTCGACAGTCTGTAAATCGAAATGGAGAAAAATGCAAACCTGCACCGAGAAACTGACGGGAGCTCTCTGTGTGCAACGATCGCGGGAGAGATGAGCGACGTTACGGCTGTCGGCGGAGTGAAAGGAACAGCGGAGAAATGCAAGAATAGTGAGGCTCCTCTCAGTACTTTGGTTAACGTTAGTTGTAATAACAGCACCACAAATGTTAGTGCTCCCAGCGCCGTTAATGTCATTGCCAGCGCTGGGAAGTCTGACGTGACAGAAGTGATCCAAGTCCCCCCGGTGCAGGAGGAGAAGAAGAAGGACACCGAGGCGAGCGGGTCGTGGTCCGGGGATCAGATCAGTAACGGGATGGGACATGAGTCTGTACTGGCTGCAGAAGATAACGAGGGTGGTGCCCCAAAGTTAGTAAACAACAAAAACGACGGCCCGTCCTCACCTTCCGCCGAGGAGAGCGCAAATGTCGAGGCTGAGGTTTCGGCTTGTGTAGATAATGAGCCGACAAAACTTGCCAAACCGACTCATCTGTGTCCGGACGGCGCAATCACAGCAAGCGTCAAGTCGGGGCTGTCCGGTGATCACACCTTATCGGAGGGATTGCCGAGTGGGAGTGACCCCGATCCCAGCCTCGGTGGAGAGTCCCGAAGCATAGATTCACTCGAGTCCTTCTCCAACCTCAACTCCTGCCCCAGCTCCGACCTGAACAGCGAGGGGCTGGAGGACAGAGGGCTGGCCCTGGCCCTGCAAAGCGAGTACGGGGTTGATGGGACGAAGACTTCGTGCACAAAGGACCGGGCCGCCGGCCAGTCCATATACCACATTAAGTGGATCAAGTGGAGGGAGGAGAACACGCCGATCATCACCCAGAACGAGAACGGCCCGTGTCCATTACTTGCAATTATGAATGTCCTTCTGCTTGCATGGAAGGTAAAGCATCCGAGATGAGCATGGATCAATAAGAATTTGGTTCTGATTTAATACAACTAGATGTTTTATGAGGTCGCTCAGAACTTAAACAGCAGTTGTTATTATTATCTATCACAGAGCCCTGTTGTATATGATTAATAACACAAGGTAGTGTGCATACACAGCTAACACCAATCCTCTCTATCCACCTCCTGTGAAAATCAATTTACTGTCAAGACATGTTGATATAGTATTTCTCAATGTTGTCATTGGACATGAATTTATTTCAGCATGCCAGTACATGCTGAATGCTGACAAGGCGTGAGCTGTTTTACAAACTGTACTTTCCTCTGTACTGTAGCTCATGACTCCCAACAGTAAATCGTTTGGTTCTGCTAAGTTTATGTTGCAGTGCTTTGTTTGATAAATGGGTGCCAAATAAATGAAAATGGGTGTTCACGTGTCTCTGTTGCAGGTTAAGATGCCACCTATGATGGAAATTATAACTGCTGAGCAACTAATGGAATATCTTGGTGAGTGTTTGCAGCTATTTAATCTGTTACACAAGAGCAAGTTGCCAACAAATGCGATGTCACATCATTTAACAAAGGGGAAAACAATTGTAATAATGATGATATTGTGTGATGTGTTGTGTCACCGCGCTGGCGCTCTTCTGCATGGTTTCTTTAACCTTGTTTCATATTTACAATAATGATCTGTTTTCTAACCTGCAGAAGACAACACGCATCTATAAAGTAGCTTAGCTCCACAATAATATGTTGGTCAGCCTTTACAGAGTTACACCATCCTGAATGAGTGTTGCCTGTGAGTCTGCACTTGTAAACACACTAACCCATAAAGACACTGAGTTTCAGCAGGCTAGTCAACATTCTTGTGTTTCACATCCTCTCAAATGAGTAGCTACATACCTAAGATCAGATATACAGTATTTATATACTGTATATATATATATATATATATATATATCAGTCAACAGAGGAAGATACCAGAACAGGGGAATCCCCCCTGAGCCAATCTGCTGCTGTTGCGAAGGAAACAGGAGCTATCCCTTCTCTTTGGCTGTCTTCTGCCCTTCATAACTAAAATGTCTTTAAAATATCAGATTGTCAAAGTGTCTGATTACAGCAGGGGTCCTCACTAGTGTTTCTGGACTATGTGCGTACAGTAATAATTGAATGTCTTGGTGTCTGCCTGTTGTCGTGGCTCAAACAGCGCTCTCATTTCTACGCATTCCAGGTAGACTCTAATTTGCCCATCTGTGTGGTATTTAGGAGGATGAGTTCACCTCGTTCTTGCTTGTGATTCCAGCTCATGCAGTTCATTTTGTTTAATGTTCAGGAGCAGCTCCTGATAACTTCTAAAACTCAGCACTGTTTGTCATAACACATAACACACAAATCAAGATTGATGATGGGTGACAACGTTCAGGTGTGGTGTCATAGATGATGGTGGTCATTGCTCAGCAGCACAGCAGTGTATAAGTGGAGCATGCCAGTGATCCCGAAGCAGAGATGAGTCTGTCCACAGTTCACTGGAGTACAGAGCAGTGAAGGATTTTCACTGTTGTGGATATACTGTAGTGAAACCATTCAGCTGGCCGGCCACCTGCTGGGAAAAATTTTGACTTGCACTGAAATTTTGGGTAACAGCACAATAAATCAAATCAGACGAGTTATTTTAACGCAACCATTAACGAGTCAGTCCAAACACCTCCTGAAACTTGAGTTCACACGTGTCTCAATTTAAATGTCTTTTGTGCATAGTCTGTTTTAGGGTCGGACTGTAATTTTTCACAGCATGCACATGAAGAAATCATCCTGCCTCAGGTCAACGATTACAATAATTTAGTGCTTTTTACCCTGGCAAAAAGCTTCAAAAGCTTTTTTTTGTCCCCTGGATATACTCCATTCATTATTACTTGCTTGAACAAAAAGAATTACAAAGTGTTTTCTCCATGTGTAGCTGTTTTCACTTCATGTGGCTGTTGGTGACAAGAGGTCAATGGCATTTGTCTGAGTACTTCTCACTGAAAATATGTGTTGACAGTGCAGCATGAGGTAGTTCTTAATAAATGAATGATTCTCTGTGAAGCATTTAGAGAAAAGTTTTAAAAGCAATGAATCGACTGCAATAGAGCATTCACAGCAATAGCAAGAATATATTTGCATTACTTTCTCTTCCGTTCAGAGTAAGCGAAATACTTCAACTCACAAATCACTTCATCAACAGTATACTGCTCAAAATGAAGACAAACAAAAATGTGGCCTTGCTGCATGCCTTTAGAAATATCCACCTACCCGTGATGTACTGTAAAAGTCTAGATTTGTTTTGTCAACACTTGCACTGTGGTTTGCTGTGTCCACGATAAGAAAGCAGCATGTTTGTAGCGCTGAGCAGGCCGAAACTGAGCCGGAGCCCGACAGCTGCCAGGCTACGGAGCCGAGTCGATAGAGCTCTCAGGTGACACCACATTGGACAGAGACATGACTGAGCCTACGTATTTGGCCCAGCCCTTCCTTTGAGACATCTCAAAACATCTGTCACACTCCGTACAAAGGCATAAACTATGAATCCATTGTGATGATCATTGCTGATCAAAGTAGTGATTGTTTCTCTGTCAACGCTGCAAAACGCAACATATGTGCCAACATCTCTCTCTCTCTCTCCCTCTCTCTCTCTCTTCCTGTCCCCCTGCAGGAGACTACATTCTGGAAACCAAGCCAAAAGAGATATCAGAGGCTCAACGGCTAAACTATGAGCAGGTAAGGCCTGCCTAATTACTGCAGAATATTATTAATAAACAGGTGTGTGTTTTTGCTTATCCGTGTGCAATACTAAGCTGCTGACTGTACATGGTACTTGAGGAGCGCAGGGCCTTTGGGAAGAACTCTCTCTCTCTCACGCTCTTATGTCTAAACCGTAATCGTGCAAGTCTAACATGAGCGCTCACTTTGTCTCCTTGACACACTCAAAGTATATCAGCACCATTATTGATACATTTCATCACAGCATATGAAGTGAGGTTTACACTGCTCTGATGTGCCACACACACACACACATTCAATATAGCCACCAGCGAGTGTGTGCAACATTTGCATCAAGGTAACAGAGAAGGTCAGCGGATGTTCTGTAATATGGAAATAAGCATCGGGTTGATTGCAAACCACATAAAACTGCAGCTTAGCTTTTTTTTCCAACTGCTCTATAGGTTACGTAAGATGTGTCTTGCAAGGCCCAGGGAACAACAGGGGTCAGGAGTGTCAGATTATGTTGTTTCACATGTCGGTAAATGCTTAGAGACGCATGGCTGGGTCCAGCTCCGGGCTATTACTGAGGCAGTGTGTGTGTGTGTGAGTGGCTCACCATGAGAGGCACTTGGAGATGGAGCTCCAGCTCTTCCTCCCATCTCCACTGCCTGCCTACGGTGTGGGTGGGGCCCTGCATCTCCTCCTCCTGCGTGGCAGAGCACCAGCACATCTGTGAATGATTTGAAGCCACACTTGTCCCTCATTTGGAGAGCAGGAAAAATAATGTGCAGTCTCACCCGTAGAAGCTCGCTGGAATGGTTTTTCTAAATTTAAGTTGCAATACAAGCTCTTAAATAAATCAGTGGCGGCGTCAGCGTGCACGGTTAGAGTAAGGGAGTGGTTGGAGTTTGTGTTGCATAGTTATTATGGCGGTCTAATCCTAGACATTGGCCTGGGAGCCCATTTTTTGCATGTGGGTGTCCACACATCCATGTGCTGTCTGTGTTGGTGCTGTGGTTGATGCAGTATGTGGAGACTACAGTGGGCAGGGCTCTAGGATGCTGGAAGCTGAGATCTGGAGAGCAGGTGTGAGTGTGTGCAGGTGCCCTGTTCATTACGTTTTAAAGAGATGTGTTTCATTGCTTGTTGGATTGTGACGAAACACAACTGAAGCTACTCTGACTTTGAAAAGAGGAGTTCACCACAGAAGTAGTTCTATTTATATATTTAGCTTAAAAACATCATCTGTCACAGGAGTGTATGAGGTTTAAAATAGCAGTTGCGCGGCTGCTCTTTAGCTATTGTTAAATATTTACTCAGAGGAGCCGTGGAAGTGAGAGTGCAGTTTTGCTCTGCTTTTGTCTCAGTGGACCCAGCTCAACAGCACTCTTACAGGGCAGTTCATCCATGAGGACTGTTCCACCATTGGAGGAAATGGGTGATCATGTTTAAGAAGCCTCTTTTGTTTTAATTTGTCATTCACAGTCATCGGGCGTTCTTCAAAGATTTTGCTTAAACCTTTTTCTTGTTCTGAGCAGAGCAGATAAAATCCCAATGTGGAATTCGAAAAGCATTGCTCTTTGATGTGTATGCCTTTAACAGAAGCCTGTCTGACAATGAATGAATGCTAATTTTTTTCATACAACAGCGTGTGTGTTTGGTAAACACCCTGTTAATCAAATTAAAGGCCTGCTGAATATAAATCTATCTTTAAAAAGAGTCTACAGACGCATCAACTGAGACAAAAGTATGATTGGAAATTGCTGATGAGGATGCCAGAGACCAAGAAATTGTTTGTTTTAAAGTAAGAATATAAAAAAACTCATAAAAAGAAATACAGCACAGTTTATTTGCTCCATATGGAGAGCAGAGGAGTGAATAACAAGAGAGACTGAACTATCAGTTGTGCAGGTTATGGTGTTAGACACTGATTTAATTCAAGTAACATCCATCTTATTACAAAATCAGTGATTAAGGTTATTTCAGGTGTTTCTAATATTCTGCTCTCCTAATGTATGTAAATGAAAAATGTGTGCAATGTAATGTAAATGTAGGCAAACAAACATTAGATTAGCTTAATGACACACCCAACAGAAATATAGAGCAGCAACAGCTGTTGATATGTGCCAGAATTCATAAAAATATGGCCTGTATTGTGGGACATAACAGTCTTGTAAACTGTTCATTATTTACAGCTCCCACTGATGGGTCATGGCATGATGTAATGGTTTATCCTCCAGTGATTGATAGGTTGTTTTTTTAGGTTCACGGATCTGACTTCTCCAATATGATAATATGATTTTAATTTTGTTTCTTGGCTGAAAAATTTAAAAATCAGAATTCAACATGGAAAAATCAACTTATTCTTCCAAAACAGACAAGGCCTCTTTCTTTTACATGAATTTTTACAGGTTGAGACTTGATTAGACTTGATTAGATTTATGGGCTGCATTTTGTTTTAATGTTTGAAATGCTTAATTTAATGTACTGAAGGTTTTTGTTTCTAGGCCAGTTTTGTGTGAAAATCAACAAAGAAGCCTTCTCTTAGACACTCTTACACCAAAGAATGAAAGTAAAAATACAGAGCAGCCACAGCAGAGTACTGTGCTGATGATGACGTGCATCCAACACAAGCACAGATGAATGTGAGGGATGCAGTGCTAATCATCTGATCCCGGAGTGCTCATCTGCTGTTGCAGCCCTCTGCCCTAAAGTGAAGAGATGTGGTCCATTACACAGCCCTTGCTAATCCTGCCATCAGTGATGCTCATAAGCGTCCTAATCCGCACACTCAGATGAGCCAGCTGAAGGCTTTACACCTCAGCACTCCACACCGAGCGTCAAAGCTGGAGTAGCTCACTGCTCATGGGACGTACAGTATTGCTACTGTAAACTGGAAAATAGAGTCTGCACACTACCACGGCTTTCATATGAAAATGTGTTTTTAAGTGACCGGTTATGTGACATTCAGAGCTATTATTCTACTTTTTGGACATGAAAGACAGTAAAAACGGATTCTGTTAAAATCCTGTGAGACAGTTGACTTGAAAAAGTTTGGATGTGAAATTTCATAGCCCAACTTTTTTCACATGATACGACTGCAATACATTATGGAAAATCAAGAATCATATACACAAAATATGGCAAATGTATGCAAAAGAAAACTCTTCACACTTACAAAAATTAAATTATTATTTTGGATGACAAATTGATGATTTTGTAAAACAATAACACAGTATGATTGTATCATCACAATACAATAAAAAAAAACATTGAAAGTCAGTTAATGATAATATTGAATTATCATTCAGTCCTATCTCAAGCCTCAAATCTGCGGTTTATAGACTGGAGTTTATTGTTCTGGTGTCTATAAAGTAACTGGCTTTGTGTTTTAGGAATTTTCCTGTATTTCCACTTTCTCTAGTAGTTCATTGACAAAAGAATTGAAATGTCTTACAACTACACGCTCATAATAGAGTTGTAGGGCTCAGCTGCAAGGCTTATCGTGATCTCAGAGTTAAATGGCAGCAGGGGTTTGGAGCCAGCTGGGAAACATGGCTCAGAGGCTGAACGGAAGAACGAGTCTTCATCAAACCTTGTGATTAATATATACATACCAACAGTGGGTTGTTTCTCAGTTCAGATTTTTCTACATTACAAACAAAGTTCTGATGTTTTCCAATCAGTGTAAAAAGCTATAAGCAGCATGGAGTGGTGTTTTTCTTACTTCTGTTTGCGCCACATGAGTACCAGACAAGACAAATCCAATTCAAACCAATGCAATTCAAACCCACAGGAATCAAGTGCTAGATTTATTTTAATGAAACTTGTAAACACCTTACAATTGGGAAGATTTTTAGAATATTTCCTTAAATTGTACAAGTTAAATCTGCATAGAGATTAATGCACATTAAGTCACTGTACACAGAAGTCGTGATGGTCACTCTCCCCTTATTAGCAAACAAGCAATCAGCATCTGCCATTGTGTACTCACATGGGAAAAACACATAGAAAACACTGGTAAAATGGTGAAGAGCTTTCATGGAATTCAGTGAGAAGTTTTTATTTCTGAAGGCTAAAGAGCAGAGAAGAGAATACATTTTAAGTGCCTGTGTAACATTAATAAAGCAAGCATGAGGTTTTTTTAAATGAAAAATGTAATAAAATAAATAATGTACAAACTTGTCCACAGACAACCAGAATATCATTTGAAGCCGTCAACCATATTGATGAGGCTGATAGATTCAGCTTTGAAATAGGACCAGGTTTCTGTTTCACAAAGCAGGGTTTTAGTTATCCAGATCATTTTGCTGAATAAATCCCAGAACAGCTCTTTTTACACCTTACAGTGTTGGAGATTTGAGGGGGTTCTGGGTTTTACTCAACAAATGCATCCAGGTATGGACTTGGTGCTCTATGCTGCTCCAAAAGCCTCTGTAATAACAAATGGCAAACAATCTCCCGTCTTTCCACTTGAATGAGGCGCTGCACAGGGCTGCCTGCTATCACTTTTACTCTTTGCATAAGCAATAGAGCCACTTGTAGAGGCCATCCGTACAGATCCTGACATTAGGGGCATTCAAACAGGGGCGAAGCAACACAAAATATCATTGTATGCTGATGACATATTACTCTACCTATGTAATCCTGCCAGGTCTGTTATCCAAGTTATTGAGCTTATTGATATGTTTTCTACATTCTCTGGATACAAGATTAATTACTCAAAGGCAATGTCTCTCCAAGCACGATCCTTGCGTACACGCTGATGCTTCTTCTTTTTGATGGTCTCCATCAGGATTTACTTATTTAGGCATCCGTATTACCTTCTCTCTACTTGATTTGTATATGGCCAATTTTACTTCTTTAATCTAGCATATTAAACAGGATCTTGGCCGTTGGTCCAGTCTCCCTTTGTCATCGCTTGGGAGGGTACGCCTAAAATGAATGTTCTACCACACTTATTATATCCATTTCAAATGGTCCCTATATTATTATTCTGTAAATCACTATCAGAGTTGAATTGTGCTCTCATAGCCTTCCTATGGCGAAACAAAGGTTCAAGACTAAAACTGGCCTGCCTACAGCTGCCGCTGGAGAATGGGCAGTTTAGCTGTACCTAACATTAAGCTGTACCAACTCTCATGTCTCAGCAGATATATTTGAGACTGGTTTCAAGAAGACCCAGAGTCTACTTGGCTTGATATTGAATCAAACCCAGTATCCCCTATACCTCTGAAAAATGTATTGTACACTTCCATGAAGTGGGTCAGTTTAGCTGTTAAGGGTAGCTTTCTTTTACAAAAATACTCTTAAAGTTTGGAGGCTAATTAGGAAAATAGAGGACTTGGACAACATTATATCCCTACTGATGCCCCTATACTCCAATCTAGATTTCCCCCCGGTCTAGAGCAGAACTTTTTCTATGTATGGTCTGGTAAAGGCATTAAGACACTGGGAGACATTGAAGAAAACGGTTCAATCTTGACTTATGATCAGTTAAAAGATAGGCACAAAATCCCAGCCACCCGTTTTTTTTAGGCACTTACAGTTATGTAACTATGGTGTATGCACTCTCAAACAGTCTCAATACTGTTCTCTCCTCTTTAGAAAAAATATTCATTAACAGCAAGGACTCAACCAAATTAGTGACATGATTCTATGGGTCACTCTCCGGAACAGTGAAAGACAATGCAGCCAAAATTAAAACAGAATGGGAGAGTGCCTTTGGAGTGGGATGATATGTAGCTCAACCTATCCGGCTGTTTTACCACTAATAGAGGAAAATAACTACAATTTCAGATAAATCATAAACTACATATTACCCCAGCGAGACAAAATATAATGAACCCAGATCTATCAAAGTTTTGTAATAAGTGCAAGATTACAGAAGGTACATATGTTCACTGTTTACTAGAATGTGTATAAATGCACAACTGCTGCACAACTTAAAGAAATCAGTGACACAATTGGTCAAACAATGAACATTTCTCTGTCATCATGGATTCTTGGTATAGATAATCCCCAAAATATTCCTCCAAATCCATTAAAACTCTTGAAAGTTCTCTTCTTCTGCAGTAGGAGATGCATTTTATTAAGGTGGGTGTCGGAGGAGTCCCCTAACATGGCACTGTGGATAAGTAGTGTGTAAGAGTTAATGCCTCTCAAAGCTCTCAGCTTTTATTTAAGAGAGGAACCTTATCAGTTGTATAAAGTTTGGAGTCCTTTTACAATTTACTTAGGACCTGATTGTTTGCTGATGATAACAACAGGGATCTGTGGTCTGGCGTGGGGACAGTAGATGTTTTATTTTCAATGCATCATGTTTATGCATTTCTTTTTTTTATTGTCATTAGCTTTTTCATCTGTCAAATCTGTCATAAACTGTAAACTGTCGATGTTTTTAAAAAATGTACCCCAGTAACACAGTAAACCTGCTTTGCGAGACAGACTCCAGGCATCTTTATGCCTTCAGGCTTTGTTTTGTGTAACATTAACTTGCCTGGTGTGAAGCTACATACTGTATACATCATTTCAGACCACTGATTGTCTAGTACACTGTATGGAACATTGTAGATTTTGCTGGCCTTTCTTTTTTAAGATATCTCTGTTTTCTCCCTGGTATCATAGCTCACTCTGAGCATAGCAGCTGTAGAGGGTTTGTTTGGCCACTGAGTGATGGTGGTGGGGGGGTATCATGTGAAAAAGTGACGTCAGTGCATACCTTCTGCTACAGTGAGTCATCTCCCATCATCTGGACATAAGGACATGACAAATTAACAGAGATAAAGTGATTTACTTAAATAAAACTTAAATAAATATGGCCAACACTAGATATATCAGTACAATCTCAGCTGTAGTGGGAACTCTGCAGTATGATGTGAAATAAATCTTTGACTTTAAGTTTTGAGAAAGTATTAAAAAAAAAACAATGACAAATTTCCGTGCCTCAAGAAAATATAGTGAACAGGGCTACGTTACTGGAACAACTTAAATATATTGCAAGTTATCGGACTACATCATGAAAATAGCCATTAAATAAAACAGTTGAATCCTCTGTCTGAGATGACTACACTAAAACATTTAGGGGTGTCTTGGTGACCTTAGGGGTTGAGGGTGCTCACTGCATCGTTGCAGCATCACATCTCTACTGTGCACCTTCAAAAATAAAGAATAAAAAATGCCCCAAAAAATACTTGAAAATGTTTGAACAAACATAGTGTTTCTTACACAGCTATTGGATTGCATTATATTGTTAAGTGTTCCTGTTATTTCTTCCACCTGTTGTTAACATTATCAAAAGGAAATATCACTTCTCATGATGGTGAGTCTGAAAGCTTACACAGAAATTTTATGTCCAGTGGTTTCCTGACAGAGACTTCCATTTCTTCCTGTGGTTGCCAGTTGATTGACAGTAAACAGAGAGCAATTTAATACGTACAGTAAATATGAAACTACTCAATAAAGTCGCAGTGAAGTGACTGTATAGCAGAACAATCTGACAAAACCAAATGATGAGCATGTGTAAGCTGTTTATGGTACTGTACAGGAATAAATGGCAGCTAATGGTTTCTTGTAAAAGGTAGAAAATCAATCCCTGATAGCTCATAGCTATGCTGACTGTGTGCAAACAACCAAGAATAATGTTACAGAGAAAGGCAGAATCGCTTAATCTCTCTGCTGCATTGTTATCACACTGTTTTTAACAGAAATTCCCTTGTTTCCTAGAACATGAGTGATGCCATGGCAGTGTTGCACAAGCTGCAGACCGGCCTGGATGTCAATGTGAAGTTCACAGGGGTGCGAGTCTTCGAGTACACCCCAGAATGCATTGTGTTTGATCTGCTGGACATCCCTCTCTACCACGGCTGGCTGGTTGACCCCCAGGTGAGACAGACCTTGCTCACTACGAATACTGAAATATTTCACCAGGCAATTTATTTGTTGTTTGTTGAGGTCGCTTTCACACCTGTGGCTGTATTGACTTGGTCCGGAATAAACATAAGGTTATATAATAGCCAGACATGAAATTATGCATTCATTTCAATCAAGATCAGGAGCTCATTAAGAAATAAGTGGATATGAACATTATTAGTTGAGACTGCAGCCAGACCTCATATGTTATAAATAAAAAAGGACATCTAAGCAAAAAACTCAAATGTAGCATTTTATACTGTATGATAGTTGTTGTCAAATAATGTGGTTGCTATATTTTTCTCATTTTTGAATGAGTGACTACCCAGGCATACATGTTATCATGGTTACAAAATGATTTTAGTTCCCAACTACTGCCCAGTCTGCAGATAGATTGCATAAATTTGATAGTAGCAGCTGATGCTTCTTTTCAGCTAGTCTCTATGCAGTTGTTTGGTTCACCCCCCCCCCCCCCCCCCCAAATAAACGGAATCAAACAGGAAAATCCACCAACAAACAGGTTATGTATGAAAACACCCTGAAATTAAGTGTGCACAGTGATATGTAGTTGTTTCAATGTGAACACCCTGTCACTAGCATTTTCCTCTGTTAGAAATTTTGTATAACACTATTGTAGCATTTAGCAAAACAGTACCAAATCCTGGTGAATGTTCTTTCCCACAGTTTTTTTTTTATCTCTGTTTGCAGATGCATGACATTGTCAAGGCAGTGGGCAACTGCAGCTACAACCAGCTGGTAGAGAAGATAATATCCTGCAAACAGTCAGACAACAGCGAGCTGGCAGGGGAAGGTCAGTTCTCTCTCTTCACTCCCTCCACTTTGTGACCTGCCCTACTTGGCACAGGTCTCCCCCTTCATCCCTTCATCCCTGTGTAGAAGAAGTAGAAAGTTTAGAGGAAACTATTAGAATTAATGTTTTGTCTAAATGCATTTGTCTAATTGTGCTTCCTGTTTGGTCCATTATTGTACAGTAAGTTGAGCTGAGTTGAAAGACATTGCCATTTTGATAATATCCTCTTTCCTTTAATTTCACATGTTAGAGAAATCAAAGTCTTCCTTGTTCACATATACAGTAGCGGTACAAGTACAGCTGCATAACATTGATTAATTCAGTGGCACATTCATTACTGTACATGGATATGTTTAGTGGACTGACCAGTGCAAACACACTCCGCACAAAACCACAGACCAAGTTCAAATAAAACCAGGACATATATGTGGCTCCTCAACAAATGACCTACTTCCACAGCTCACAGCTTTCTTACCAGCTGTCCTCAACTTTCTCCACTACATATTTACACATTCAACACTGTGCTTTCTGAGCAGTTGTCAGCTGGGCTGCTGCCAAGTCCTCAGTCAACGATGATATTAATAGGGGACATTCACTCCTTTTCCACTGTATTCCTGCATTTAGAGTTGGGAAATTGCTGTGAGGACTTGATTGAAGTGGTTTTATGCTGATGCTTCCCGTCACTGCTCAAAGAGATGAAAGAGCAAATTTCGACCACTTTAAATGGATTGATGCAACTCTTGAAAAAAACTCTAAAGTAAAAAGAAACATCTCTTGTTTTGTTGAAATGTGTTAATGTGCGTAAATATTTAATAGTAAGGATTAACCAGGTAGTTGTTTTTCAGCGTTCTGGCTCTTTCTAGGTTAGCCTGTTTCTCTGTTTGAGTATAACACTGATTTTTTCAGGTGATTGCTCCAAATTGAGTGCTGTTCTGCCTTACAGATGTCACTCACCATCTGCCTCTGGGCTTACATTGGGTTCACTATAGTAACAGTAGCAAAGAGTCAGAATGTCCAAATAACTATGACAGACATTACAGCAGTGTTTCCAACATGCTTTCCAAATAGTGTTCATGAATGAGTAAGGGAGGTTTAATTGGTGATTGTAGTGTTGATGAGTCATCCGGTGGTCTGTGGTCTAATAATAAAAATATTTGTGAGTCAAAAATCAAAATGAGGTTTGCTTGCATCCTCCTGAACTAAATAATTGAACGTCCGTAGAAATAATTTAATCACTCACAGATCAAAAGGAAGGTGACAGGTGAAGTTTATCTTCGTAAAAGCATCATCATTAACATCATAAACACAGGGACAACGGCCACGAACCAGAAACAGTAAAATATTAAGAGTATGAGAGTAAGAGTCCATGTTTCTACATGTGCCAATCAATCACAAGTTCAGTCTTCTCTTCTTTGTTTTCCTGTATGTTTGTTCCTCTCCTTCTCCCTCTCCCAGGCATTGTGGCAGAGCAGTTTCTGAGCAGCACAGCCACTCAGCTGACGTACCACGGCCTATGTGAGCTCACATCCACAGTACAGGAGGGAGAGCTCTGTGTTTTTTTCAGGAATAACCACTTCAGCACCATGATCAAATACAAGGTAAAAAGTAAAAGTCACTGACAGAACCAACACCATTACAGCTGGAATTGGGAGAAAGCATGAGCATCACGTATGGAGCTCACTATAAAAATTGCAGCAATTTAAATCAGTCAGGACATGTTATGATCTGTCATTTCAGTCAGTGACAACGCTTGAAGCCTTTTAACTTTAAAGGACAATTCCTGTTTTTTTTGCATGTGGTATTTTGATGGTTACATTGACAGACATGTCTACCAGGTAAAACTAGATTTCTCTTAAACAGGCTGTCCTATCTTTTGTCTGTGCATTAAACATAATAAACTTGATTTAAATAGATGTCTTTCTGTGGGCTGCTCAGTACGGAATTGTTCAGTTGGCTACTTATTTTGGTCAACTTTGTTACAGAAAAGCCTTTGAGTAATATTTGATTGTTTAAACATTTGTAATTATTAATTGCAGTAGATTAAAGGATAGGTCCCCATTTTTTCCAAGTCGAAAAGTCAGTTTTTCTCATGAATCCCAGCTGTGTGGTTCTATCCCACCGCCACAGCTCAGCACAGAAACACTGTCCACCCAAGTGGGAAAAGAGAATAGTAACCTTGGAAGATACTCACTTTTCACAGAACAAGGACTGTGGATTTTGTCCCTCATCACTTACTGTACATTAGAATGACATTAGGAAAGGATCTCTTAAAGGCCAGTATGAACAGAAGGATTACAGCGAGAAAAATCTGTTTCGATGCTCTGTAATGGTATCTTGAATTTTGTTTTAAGACAAACTTAAAAATTGTGAACCTATCCTTTTAGAAAAGGACTTCATTTTATCAAATGTTAGCAGCATCGACCAGTTAGCAGATGAATTAGGAGCCTGTTCCTCTCTTTGCTTTTCCTCCGTTTCAACTAAAGCTCCTCAGTCCTTTTTCCATAGTGTTCACTGCACAGCATTGCTATGGCATGTTCTTCAAACTGATTAAAAGCTATGTACTTATTATGTAACAGATACACGATGTTAGCACGCACAGATCTGCATCCCATCTCAAACAGCTCTTGCCCACAGCTGGCTTGCCGTATCACTGCAGCTGGGACAGACCTTTCCTGTTATCTACAGGAGGGGAAGTAAAGCCTGCATACTTTGTTTTAAACAGTACACTATCGTTGCCAGAGTAAGCAAAGCTGTGTGTGTCACCTTTAACCCTCATACAATCATTAGAGTATAAGTTAGTAGAAAGAGCAGAAACCATGAAGTCATGGTCAAGTACATGATAAGACGTGAGTATGTAATGTATGTATACATGTGTGGTTGTTTCCAGGGCCAGCTGTACCTCCTGGTTACAGACCAAGGCTTCCTGACAGAAGAGAAGGTCGTGTGGGAGAGCCTGCACAACGTTGATGGAGACGGCAACTTCTGTGATTCAGAGTTCCGATTGCGGCCTCCTTCTGATCCGGAGACCGTGTACCGCGGGCAGCAGGATCAGATAGACCAGGTCTGAGCACTGATGCAGGCAAGGCTAGCAGAACCAGCAGAACCAGCAAAACCATGATGTACTTAACCATGATATGCTTATGACACCATCAGTGTGCCACAAAAGACAAGACAAAATACAAGACCAGTGATGTCATGCTTTCCTCAGTTTTTTAGTGACAGAAATGAAAGAAACGCGATGCAAAAGGAGAGACAAAAAGGAACAAAACACATGACTTAAAGCCTCCGGAAGCAACTAAATGGCACAAAATGTCAAAGTACTTCAGTAATGAAACTAAAATTGATTTCACAGTGGCTGTCTGTGTCTCTCAGATTCAACTGTGCACCATCCCAAACTGAAAAAAATGTAAGGAAAGCTTCCTCAATAATAGATGTGTTATAGCTCCCCATACCAGCTTTTTAAACAAACACACACGGCAGCTTGAAAATCTGTTGTGTGTGTTGCGTGGCGCCCCCCTCCATTCTTCTTACATGCTCCGCTGTACCACACTGTCTCTATGCGGGCCCCTCAATAATTCATTGGGGTTCATGTCTCACAGGCGTTTTTGCTGGCTTCACAGCTGTCTGCTCATTGGTTGACCAGTGAGGTTCAAGCGCAGAACTTGCTGACAAATTGTCTGGCTTAATCCCGCGCTCACAGACTAGACAAGAGCATAATTCTCTTTGCTTACAAGATAGCTTCTGTGAGAAAAATCTTTTTTCTGCATTCTGCATGAGGTCTTTGCAGCAACAAAGTACATAATGTAGAGAAGAATAGAACATACAGAATATAATATAATAGGTAACTCTAGAATAAAGGAAGTTTTCTTAATCACAACTTATTACTACAAATAGTACAGTGAATTTGGTTATGTGTGTAAGTTATAGGCTGCGGACTGACCAAGACTTCAGCTGTATCATGACAAGCATTGTATTGACAGCTTTGCTCGTAAATCATCAAGTCTCTCTCTCTCTTTTGCGTGTGTGTATCAGGACTATCTAATGGCGCTGTCGCTGCAGCAGGAGCAGCAAAGCCAGGACTTACAGTGGGAGCAACTCCCCGAGGGCATCAGTGACCTGGAGCTGGCTAAAAAACTCCAGGAGGAGGAGGACAGACGAGCCTCCCAGTACTACCAGGAGCAAGAGCAGGAGCAGGCGGCAGCAGCTGCAGCAGCAGCAGCAGCAGCAGCAGCAGCAGCACAAGCACAGGTGTGGAGGGAGGGCTTGAGGGAGACGGAAGCAGGTGGGAAAGGGAGGAGAAGTAGGACTTTTAACAAATGTGGGGCATTTAATGAACCACAGAGGGAAGATGTTGCCTTTTTGAATAGGACAGTCATTCTCAGTGCACATTATATTGATTAATCAATTTCTTCTAAAATACCATATTGGAACAAAATGTGATGTTTTTCAAGAAGCCTCTGGGTCTCTGCAGCTTCTCTGACTGTGTTGTTCTTGTTCGGTGCAGCAGGGTCAACAGGAGCCTGTGGAGGGAGACGAGGCGGACAGAGGGGGAGCAGGAGCAGGCGGAGCAGCAGCCGGCGCTGGGACGGGAGCAGCAGCTGGAGCCACGCCCAGCCCGGGAAAACAGTCCTCCAGTGGGGAGCGCAAACCCAAGAAGGAATCGAAAGATAAAGACAAATGTGTCATTTTGTAACATACAGCGCGTCTGTGTGAGTGTGCGTGTTTTGTGCATTTGCTTATCTGTGAGAAAGGGGACTGCATTTATTTCTACGTGGATCGGACACACAACGTACAGCCCCGACTTGACAACAAACAAGGGAAGGAGATGTTTGACTAACAAGAGGATTTGCTGTTCCCAAACCACTGGTGCCTGCTATCCTCTATCCTCAGCGGAACCTGGACATCAGAGGAAGGGACACTACAACGACAACTACCCCTTATCTTTGATAGAGTCAGCCAAACTTTGTTACAAGTTGCACAGTGCACTATATTTGTGATGTGGGGTCAAGTTTATTTGGGGTGGTATATTTTATAGCAAAAGACATCATCTGAAGAAACAAAATGTCACCCTGTCACCATGGTTTTCTCCAAAAGAAACATTCATTTCATTCTTTTTTTTTTTTTATTGCAGCTTATAAGCTTTTTTGTACGTATCAATATTTACAAAACAAACACAGACCCACTTTTGTTTCAGTTGAGTTTTTTAAGTTAGCCGTTGATGCCAAGATTCATTTTTTATTTATGTATCTGCATAACAGGTAGCTTTTGGGAGAGATTTTATCGTTTTTTTTTTCTGTAAGCTGAAAGGGATTTTTCTCCTAAATATTGCCTGTTGGAAATTAATGTTACACTATTTGTGTCCCCCCTCTGAAACACTATATACCTACAAAGTCATATGAATTCCTACAGGGTTAATTAATGCCAGACAGCTGCCAGATACTGTAGCTAGGTAACAATGCTCATCACAGCTTGCCCTGTTCAGATTTGCCTTACCAGAGTATGGCGGTGTTGTATTCTGCTCTGTTTGAATGTGAATGTGTGTTTGTTTTCATGTGTATGGCATATACAGTACACGCGTGCTATGTGGTATAATGGCGTATGATATACAGTACATGTCTCAATTCCTGAGTATCACTGATGTAACAGAAAGTTTTGGAAATAGACAAATCTTTCTACGCTGTATTAGTTAAGCTACAAATATGGGACATTTAATGTCTTTTATGTTGCGATTCTATTTCACATCAACTGCGTTCAGGACAGTCCAGATGAGGATAGTGTTGCAGATTTTAACTGAGAGATTTTTTTGTCTGAATCTGATGCTGTTTCAGTGTGAGACACTACACGCGGATTAGATTTGTATTAGATCGCACCCAGTGTAGAGTGGACAGTGGTTTCTACAGTCCGAAAGGCTCTTTTCATTCTCACAGTCTATTTTGACACAATCACGATCTTCTCTGTTGCGTTCTGGATGGGGAAGTTCCACTGCAGCCATGTTTAGAAGAGAAATACCACACTATTCATATGTAAGTCACATGAACTATTAGTTTGGTCTAGGAAAGCTCAATTATCTGTGGATGTGTACTGTTCTTTTCCAGAAACCTGAATCCAAACCTTGAATCAGTCACATCAAGATATACAATCTTTAAATTTACCCCTCTGTCAGTTTCAGAGAGGGTTAAATTCAATAGTGAACATTCACAAATTGAGCTGTCCTGGGTCATAGGAAACACACTATGAATACTGCATTTCTGTAGTACGACCTTTTAACTTTCACTGCGACATTGAGCGTTCAAATACACGGTGTACATATTTACGTAACGCATTCTTAAAATGGAATTAGCTAGTGGTTTGTGCCATTATCGTACCATGGGACTGCCTCCTGAGAAACTTTTCTATCTATACATTCCAATTGGATGCCTTGACTCAAGCCTTCTCTTACGCGTCCGAATGAGGGAGACAGTTGTCGCAGGAGGTTGGTCTTTGCAGTGCTTGTACAATGGTCTCCATTTTTGTGTAACCTTTTTTGTTCAGGACGGCCTCCTGCCTTGACAGGAGGACGATTACATGGAGGCAGCAGGCTACCTACTGTGTGGAAACCCCTTTCTTACGGGCTTCACTTGATGGCTGGAGTTTTGAGCTCCATGTTTGTTTGGCCCTAACAAGGCTATTTTTTGTATATATATATAACGCCTTATGACATTTCAACATATTTTATAGGATAAAAGGAAACAGGCGTACTACCAGAATGAGACAATCCATGCATTTTGACATCAGAATTACTCAGGCCTTTTCTGAAGGGACATAACTCTCGAGTGTCTTTTTCAAATGGTATGCTTTGTATCGGCACAGTTCCTTGGCCTGTAGTCACTTTCTCAGTCACAACTTTCAAGCATCTGTGTATGTATACGCACAACAAATACTTTGACACTCTGAAGGACTTAACACTATATTATTTAAGACCCTCATTGTTGAACTTCACACTACAAAAAACAATGAATTAAGCTGCTCTTCATGTGTTAACGTGGACTACCTGAAAAAAAAATAAAAACCTCCTTGGACAGGGTTAAGGAACACTGTTAATTATGTACACTTTTTATTGACTCCTTAGTCATTTTTTTTCCCATGCAGCTTAAATAAATAACACACATTTAGTCAGGACAATATACTGTATGTGATCTATAATTATTAAGTGAAAGCAGACAAAGAGGAGGCTTTCTGGCAACGTTGTGCTGTTTTCTTTGCCTCTTTCTTTCATTACTAAATTCAACTTGGGGACCCACACTCCCGAGTTTCACCTCATTAATGTCTGAACATGCTGATTAAACATTCCAGTGGACGTTTAACAATGAAACTACACTTTGGGCAGTTTGAATTGATTTGAAAGGTTTTTTTATGTTGGTTGATGTTTGTATGAGTGAAAAGAGTGCGGAGCGACACATGCCACACATTTTATTTTTTGTTATTACTTCAGATTTATGAGTTAGCTTGCTATTCATAGTCATTATTACCAGAATTTGATTTTTTTGTTTGTTTGTTTTTGTTGTTGCTGTAATGTGTTTGTTTCACCATAGTTTCTAAGATGAATTGATGGGAAGGATATTGTGTGTTCTATGTCTCAAGTGGTTTCTTGTATGCCTTGTAAAAGTGATGGTGGGTTAAATGCTGTAAAATTAGTATTTTGACAAGTTGGTGGTTGAACATAATAGTAGTTGTAATTTGGTTTTGCACTGTTACATTGATATGCACTAACAGAAAAAGAAACATACCTCATTTTATACAGAACATAAATTGTGCAAGAGTGCTATTGTTCTTTGGGTACCTTTTTAAAAAACTGAGTAACGGCCAAAAGAATGATCACAACTTGGTTGCTCTTAAGCCAGGTGAATAATATTAATTTGTAAAAGTATGAAAGGGCTGTTTAAATGTTCTGGCTTAAACTGAACAAGTACATTTGTTAAAAATAGTACCACTTCAATAGAACTTGCTGCAATTTGATATATTCAGATTAGCGGTACACCTATACCAGACAGGCCTGAGTACCAGCACACAGCTCATAAATGATGAGAGGAAGCTATGAACTACAACTATTGATAGATGGATGTTATTTGACTGGTTTAACAGGAGCTGAAATTATGTTTTTCTAGACAACACTGGTACCGACTCAATGAGCAAAAAATGGTGTAGGTGCACCCCTAATTCAGGTAGTTATTTTTCCAGTCCAGAGTCCATCATGTAACTACACAGCTTTTCACAAACAGGGGTCATATGTCCAAACATTTAACATGACAAAATAGAAGGAAACGCTGCTTTAAAAGGCTTGAGTGTTGTCATCTATGTAGCAGAGGGAGCTGTTCATTCTGTCAGACACACATCCAGAGTGCTGAATAATCTGAAGGGAGACGTTTTCGTTAATGCAATATCAAACTCCCAGACCTTACTTTGTGGTGCATGTATAGTGTTGACTGGAACGTTAGTAAAATTTTCATTATTAACAACCCCAAGAATATAATTTCTGCTGTTCGGCCATGATGGTTATATAACGTCGCATAAAACATACAAGCAAAAGGAAGGTGTTTGTGAATATGGGAGGTTACTCATTTGTGTTGATTTCAATGTTCATCTATTCTACATAAATGACCAAATAATGTATGTAGCCTTTCACATTACAGTCACATATAATGTATATGGTGATATATATATATATATATATATATATACACACATATATATAAATATATATAACAAAATGCCTTATAGACGAGGGACATTCAACCTGATTAGAAGTACCAGGATAATAAAAGACTAAGATCAATAGTTGCTTTGTTGTCATTGTTTGTAATAACTTAGAAGACGACCTGATATATCATGCTCATACTCTAAGAAAAGTATAAAGCATAAACTTCAGTGTTAATGATTAACTACAACTCACAGGCTCCTCACATGCCATCCCTGCCCATGTTGTTATGCAAGGACCAATTTCAGAAAGATGCATAATACAAAAAAAAAAAAAAAACGCAGCAAAAATGACTTCTGCAGTCCCTTTGTTGACAGCACACAACTCCCTGACTTTTTCCTTTGTTTTATAGTTTGACAGAGACAAAACAAATTAAAGTTGCATTATTTTGACAAGGACCTGCATACCAGAGCCCATAATGTTAGAGTGAAATTATTGACAAATTAAATTCAAACATCCTTGAAACTTCTCCAAAGCTTGACTGAACTTCATCTCTGGTCAAAACAATTCATTAAATTTTTTTTACAATGACAATGTATGTCTGAGCCTGAGGCACCACAGATGGCAGTCAATGTCAATGAAGCATCATCAAAGTCTGAGGGAAAAGGCTACAGAATTTAGCAATGCTGTACTTGCTGTATGAAAATCCTTGATTGTTCCCATGGATCTTCACTTCTATATTAATATTTACATTTTAAATTCAAGTCACCATCTGCAAGTTAAGTGCAAACTTGCAAAGATGTTCAGTGTCAGTATCTAGTTTTGAGACCTTAATTATTTTTGTGTAAATTGTGGTCACATAGTACATGTTCCTACAGAAAGTTCTGTGACAACATACATACAGAGGAGCTGGGGCCAGGCAGTAATATTCCAGTGTAGGAGCACTGGTTGTTTTTTTAGCTGCTGCTGTGTGCACTGGGAGCATGAGCTGACACAATGCACAGAGGAGATGGGAGATGGATTAATGAGGGACCCAACAGCAAATTATTACCCTATTCTATTAATAGGTTAATCTAGCTGTGACTAGCGAGGCCATCATGAGTCATTCTGCTTCTTAATTTTGTGAAGTTTAATCAAGCTTTATCAACCAACTGTAAAGAGTGTGATAATCTCAGTGCATGCGTTGCAGCCCTGGATGTGTAGCCTTGGTCCAACTATGAAGGGACAAAGAAGCATGACTTCTTTATTTAAATTAAATAAAAATAGACAAAACTCAAATGACAACAAGCAATATAAAGGTTTATGGGGATGGTCTTATCTAAGTAGAGATTTCATGTTGTGAATCATATTTTCCAGACTCACAACAGATATGCTGCCACTAAACTGCTTCCTGCTTGTACCACAGGGTGTAACAATATCATGCCTCTAACAAAATCATATTGTGTGCAGACTGATTGCGTAGTGTACCCAAATTTCAAGTCTTGATGTAATAACAAAAATAGAAGACATGCTGTGGTCCTTTCCCGGACACCGACACCACTGAATGCTCTACGGTGACAGACTTAAATGTCAAATTTTATTTTAGAGATGAAGGCCTACTCACTCGCGGCCTATGAGAGGTATTTTGCTACTATGCGGGGTATGTTACAGTTTGACATTTTTTAAGCAAATTCAACAAATCTTTTACAAAACAACATCCACACCAAGCATGACTCTTCAAATAAAAATTACTCCTATGTCACTTCATGAGCTCTATAATACACTAAAATAAGACATGTAACACAGGAAAACTGAGTGTGACGTTGCCTTCAGAAGAATGAAGACAACACTAAGCTACTGAAAATGTACAAACAACACTCAATTGAAGGAGGTGATAACATCACTTGAAAACTTGTTACAAAGACCTAGAGCTGTACAATAGCGTCCTAAATATAAGTAAAACTTGTGCACGGGGTTGTTTAATGGTAACAGCAGAACTGTCAGGAAAACCCTACACTGAGGTAAACACTTGTCTATACAAAATAAAATAGTGTTATCAACCTCATGGCTACAAATGTGCCACCTAAAACAGTTGATATTCTAAAGAAAAAAAAAAAAAAAAAAAGAGTTCAAAAAAGTCTTAAAATTTTCAGGTGCTTTAAAGTGGCAGAATTTGGTTGACAGTTAGAACTGCCGCGGCGTTCCTTTGAAGGGCTTGAAACCACCCACGTTGCCACCGCTGGGAATGGGGTTGTTGGTGATCTGTACAATTCGGTTCATTCCGGACGAGGAGTGACTGAAGAAAAGACAGACGAAGATCAAGTGTTAAATGGTGGAGGACAAGGGTCAGTACTATTCAGTTTTGTCATCATTTGTAACTTTGTTTTACCTGGAAGGCGGAGCCATCATGCTGCCCCGTGTGTCTCCCATCCTACGATTGTCAGGGAAGCCGCCGCCCTGGGAACTTGATCCTCCGTGCCACTCCTTTCTCAGTCCCTGCTCCCTGCTGTGACGTTCCACCACAACCTGGCGGCCGGAGCTAAACGGCTGCAGAGACAGATTTGGAGTCAGGAACCAGTCTTCTATGAACTGTTAAATGTGAGTCTGAGTTAAAACTAAAGGCTGAAACTTTGCTGTTAAAAAGTCTAGACAGTAGTATTTCTTATTTCGTAAGTGAAAACAGACTGTAATCTTGCAGATTATAGATCTGCTAGACTACCAGTAGACTAATAAAACTGGACAGGAAATAATTTTAATTTCTACTGCTGAGTACAATGCTGCAACTACAGATTATTTTCTATGAAAAGTGGAAAATCCTCATCACATCACATCACACTGAATGTTTCTTATTTTTGCTTGATAAATTACTCAAATATCAACATTGAGTTCAACAACGTTTCTGTAGATAATCATCAATCAATATTTCAGCACTAGCTGAGTTATTAAAGAACTTTAAGACTTAAAAAATAACCTAAGGACATTTTAATATTTTATGCATAACCATGGATCAAAGAAATGCACTATGAAGGTAAGCTGACCTGGTCACTCATCACCATGGGTCTTCCACCATCTCGATCATTAAAGCTGCTCCTTCCACGGCTGGCTGAGGAACCTCCTCTAAGCGAAGGACCTGGTCCATCTCTGCCTGATCGATCTGCACGCATTCGCATAGGTCCTCTGCTCAACCCAGCACCAGCACAACAGCAGACAAGAGATTAAAACACAGATTAGCTTTCAACTATGGGAAAGCAACATCCAAATGTTAATTGTTCAAAAATACATCATTGAAATTACCGCATATCTCCCTTGTTGGCATTCATGCCGCCATCATTCTTCCATCCATGCCCTCCATCCCTGGGTGAGCGGTTGTGCGACATGCCAGGCATTGTAGCTCTGGCTCCCATAGGACGATCATGCATGGGTACGGGCCGTCTCTCATCTCTTTCCCTGCGGTCCGTGTCTCGGAGTTCGGCACGTGGAGGAGGTGGCGGCTCAGCTCTGCGAACAGTTTCAAAGTTCTTGGGGTAGCGGTCAAAGCCAGAGCCATCTCTGTGAGGAGCAGGGCGACTCTTCTTTACTTCTGGCTCACCGTCAAACCGGTTTCGTCTGGAGACAAAACAAAGAAAGTTGGGATTAGTTGCGATACAGCATCCACAGAACCAAATATTTCCAGCGCATCCACAAGCTTATGTCTATTCTGACATAACCTGAAAGCTTTTTTTTGCAGTTAGTTACCTTCCACACAGGTTACCTTTTAACCCATTGTTGTTACAAACTGGGAAAAAACTAGATAATCCTGAGGTGAATTTTAAAATATCAAGCACACATAAGAAAAAAAAATACATTTACCTTTATGTGATAGTTAACCCAATTAGAGGCCAATAAAATCAATAGGTTTTTAATAGCATATGTGTGTGTGGGACCTGTTGACAGAAATATTGTTCTCAAATTGTCTCTTAATTGTGACAACAATACCACTGATAACACTGCCACAATCTCGGTTCCGAGTTTAAACACTTGTACCTGTCGTATGTGTTAGGCTGCTCGACAGCGGCCTCTGGAAAGCGACCCCTCTCTCGGGGGTTGAAGTTTGAAAAGCGGTTCTGCTGCCGGTTGTAGTTGGAGCCTTGGTTCAGACGGACATCAGAGTCAGACTGAATCTTCTTATTGCCATTCCAATAGGAATCGTCCCTCCGACTGAAACATTAAACACAGACATCATGAGTTTAAGATTACCACTTCTTGGGTATTTCAGACTGCTCAAGGTGTAGTCAGTACTGTAGTATCATTTATGCTAAATAAAATGTTAGTGAATCACTGCCTAATGACGAATTGTCAGAAAAGTGACACAATCACATCATCATCCTGAAAGTGCAGAGGGAGAAAAATACAAACAGTATATACCCGTGTTCAACTTCACGGCCTCTTTTTAGGTTGTTTCTTTTTTCTTGTTCATAACGGAGCTGCTCCTGCTGCCTTCGTAGCTCCTCGCGTTCACGTGCCATGCGCTCTGTCTCTTTACGGCGTTCCTGAAAAATATTGAAATGCACTAATTGAATTAAACTGCTATGGGGTGTGTACATGGTTATGCAAAAAAAAAAAAAAAAAAAGAATAGAAACACACAAAAATTATTTATTTATGGGTAGCTGTAAAATTTCTCTAACATTTGACTTTGACTGTGAAAAGGTGTTTACTTTTACAAGCAGGTGACTCATGCTCAACGTACCTGCTCTATACGGATTCTCTCTCTCTCAAGCCTCTCCCTCTCCAAGCGCTCCCTCTCCAGCTTTTGTCTTTCCATCTCTAGTCTCTGGCGCTCCCGGAGCAGGTTCTCCCGTTCTTCACGCTCCCGCAACAGACGGACACGCTCACGCTCGCGACGTTCTCTTTCTGCAATTTCACGTCGCCTAAAAACAAACAAACATACATTCCTTGTTTGTTTTTTGTTTTTTAGGACAATGACGTAGAACTGAAGAGCAGAGTCCAGGACAAAATTTGCCACAGGGACAGTAAAATATATTCTTATCAAATACTTTAATTTTGTTCTTAATTTTGACTTAAATGTGTGTGAACTGCTCCAAATTACCTGCGCAGCTCTACAGCTCTACGGGCACGCTCCATACGAGCCATCCTTTCACGCATCCTCTGCTCCTTTATCTTCTCAAAAGGCAGGATGTCCATGTCTTCCCCCTTGTTAGCAAAAGGTCGTTTGTCTTTCATCATCTCTAACTGAGAGGGGAGAATGGAAATTTGAATTTAAAAAAAAAGGCCTTTTGGTGTAGCATGATAGAACCAAATACTTAACATTATATCCATAATATCAAGAGTTTTATACCTCTTCGGGAGGAATCAACCATTTGGGCCGTCTTTGCATATTCATGTTAACAAACGGCTGGAAGAAAAAAGAGAAGCTCATTTAACATCCCCTGATGACAAGGACAAAAACATGCTTTAAAAATAAATAAACTCAAACAAATTCAAAACAAAACAACAAAAAAAGTCTTACTTTATCAAAATACCTTCCCCTTCTAAAAGGTCTCATTTTGCCCATATTAGAATCTTTGGGATGATCCATCATCATCATCTTGCCTGGGCTTTTTGTCCCTAGAGGAAAAGAAAATATAAATAATCAAAGATGAAGCATATGATCATTTGTTAACTGAATGCATCAAATTAGTTAAATGACAAGAAGAATAGAACCTACTCCCATGCTTTCTGTCATCTTTCTTCGCAGAACCTTGGCCCGAGTTAGATGAAACAGACTCAGATTTTCCACTTTTGGCCTCCTGTTTTTTGGATAAATCTCTCTCCTTTTCTGGCAGTTTATCCAATTTCTTGTCCTCTTTTTTGTAAGATGGCTGTGCTCTACATGTGAAGAGAACATCAGGTTAAACTTGCTTTCAACCAGCGAAGGATTCACTTTTCAACTTTTTTCTCACCCACTTGTTTGTCAATTTTATCCCGGTGGAACTGCGCTTATCACTTGATTTGCTGGAACTTGCTTTGTCCTCTGCTTCCTTCTTTGAGGGCTCTTTTTTGAACGGATCATTTTTAGCCTGGAAAACAAAAACAAAAAAAATTAAATGTAATGACACAAATTTCTCATTAATAAAAGGCCACTCAAGGTCTCAAATGTGACTTCTAATATTCTGCAATGAAATAAAACAAATCCAGAAAAGCTAGAAATTAAATCCCTAAGCAACTTTACAAGTCTTGACATCTGCTTCCTAACTTACCCTTTCGACATATATCTGCTGCCCATGGAGCTCTGTACAGTCAAGGTGGGAGACGCACCGTGTCACCTCTGTGCTGGAAGACATCGTCACCAAGCCGTAACACTTTGAACCAGGACTACGGGCATTTGTAACCACCTTGGCACTTAGAACCTGTCAGCAACAAGTCATGAATTTGGATTTACAACATTTTTCTATGACAGAGCAGAAAATTACAGCGACATTGTCACACATGTTCCAAATACGGAACAACTCAATCCAAAAACACAGCACAAATTATTTACCTTCCCATATTTGCCAAACAGGTTCTTCAGATCAGCTGCTTTGGTGTTTGATGACAGGCCGCTCACCCATATGTTACGAGAGCTGCTGTTACTACTACTGCTGACAACTCCTGATAAAAAAAGGTTTTCCACAACAAATTCAGCAGTTATCGGGTATTAAAAAAACAGATATTGCATCAAGTTGAATAAAATGAGATAAGTGCCTCCCAGTTTTCATATTTCTGACAACATATGGACATATCTTACCTTTTTCATCCTTTGTAGCTTTTCCATCTCTGTCTCTTGAAGAGCTACAAAGCAAATGTTGCAACAACAAACAGTTGAAATGAGTGAAAGTAAATGAAACCCTGGTGTTAAGTGACAAAGCATACACCTATTGGAATAAAACACCGTGTTTTGTACTTTTCAGAAAAAAAAATCCTGTAGGCAAGGCGTGGATCTGAACCAATGTCTCAAAGGCTTCATTGCTTTTCCAGTGGTGTGATGGGTCAGGTTGTCAGCCAATTTATTCCCTGGACCAATGAAATCTTCGGAGGTTTGTTCAACTTCACAGCGAATCATTTGACCAAAAAGAAAAAAACTGCCATCATGGGGACTAATGCTCTTTTACAATGCCTTGTGTAGAAACTGGAAAAGGCTTTAGAACTGCTGGAACAGTCAAAGTAACAAAGTAAGAGGTGTTTTTCATCTCCTGGGTAATGTCACAATTTAACCAACGTCAGAAAAACAAATCAAAAGTAGTAAATGGCAGGATTAGGTACATCAGTGAACACTTCCCTTAAGGCAAAAAAAATCTTGAGGCTACCCACAATGTTGCGTTCTTAGTGAGCTGGACTTGGTAGTAGTATCAAAGAACTGACATAGAAAGACAAACCTCTTTGCTTGACCTGATGCCCCAGTAGTGGAGGGGCCTTTCTTCCCAGAATCCTTTTCTTTATCTCCCGTTTCAGCTTTCTTCAAGGCCTCTCTGCTGTCTTTCTTCGTGGGCTCACCCCTGGATCCATCATCTTTCTTACCATCTTTGTGGCCCTCCGTCTCTTCCGCCTTCATGTCATCATCTGGGCCCGTCTCAGCAGAGGCCTCTGGCTCATCAGTGCCTTTCTCTGCCTCTGGATCTGGAAGTTTCACATGTTTACCTGTTTCCAGGAGATCGTCCCCATCAACATCTAGGGTGATGGCATCTTCATTTTGGATTGAGACGGATAGGTGATCGTCCTCAGCTTCTTTAGAGGAATTCATGGCTTCAGCATCCATCTCAGCCAGTTCGCTCTCCACCTCTGGCTCAGCCTCCTCATCCATCTCAGGGTCTGCATCCTCATCCACCTCTGGCTCAGCATCTGCGTCGACCTCTGGCTCAGCCTCAGCATCCACGTCTGGCTCATCCTCAGCATCCACCTCTGGCTCTGAGTCAGCCTCAGCCACCATAGCTTCTGACTCTGGTTCGGCCTCAGCAAGGGCCTCAGCCTCAGGCTGAGCAAGGCTGTCCTCACTGGGTGCAGGCTTAGAATTTTCACGAGTACCATCATCTGTATCAGTTACATCTGGAGGGATTTAATAAGGATAAACATGGCAAGAAACACAACTTTTAACATTGACATGTCGCATGTTACTTTACCTAAAAAGTAGAATAGAAAGCACATTCAGTGTTAGTGGTCATCGAGGGCGTAGACACCACAGGAAGACACAAAACACACAATCTTCACTGAAAATGGGGGATGATTCAGTATTCTTCATTTCTTGTCACATCTAAAGTACTTGAGTCATAATTCATACTGAACGTGCAGATGCTTCCTAAAGTGTGTGGTGGTAGTTCTCCAGGTGGGAATCTCAAGCCAAAGTTCAAATGGGGAGGAAAACTCAGTTCTTCCTTCAGTTTCTTCCATTATGCTGGTCAGTCCATGGAAAGTCATCTGTGACTTTTTGGAAAATCTTCAATGTCTTCCAATATTTCTTCAATCATCAATGTCATCAATGTCTTATCAGCAGATTTCAGGAAACTCTGAAAAACTGTCTTTCATCATCAAATCCAACCTGCTGTAGTGTGTCCAGTCAACTGTACACAACTGTGTACAAAAGGTGTGTCCTTTTAGTCACAAGAGTCTGTTCTCGCCAGTCCCTGGTCATGATGTATGTTAGGTCTCTTCACTGCACACATCATGCTGGGGCTACAGTCAGCTGGTAGGCAATATGTGTGATTTGGATAGATGATGTCAGTGATGAATTGATGAAGTCTCTTTGTCTTTCAAACGCCTTGTCAATCAAGGACTCTGCATCTTTTCAAAGTGTTCAAGGAGTCTGGCTATCCTTGAGTTTCCCAAATCCCAGCCTCATTCACAGGCTGTCTCACCTCTCAAAGCCTGGAATAAGGCACCTGATTCCTGTAAAGGTAGTGAAGTATTCGGACCTATGCAATGCACTTGTCATGGGTCTGTCCACCAATGTTGTCAATCAAAATGTCAACAGGAAAGTGCAATGATCCTCACGTTCTACACGTTGTTGCTTCTTCCATTTCATTGGACATAATAAAATGTCAACTTGTTTGCAAACCTTCAATCCTTGTTTCCCTTTGGGAATGTAAGCAGGTGAGTGCCAGAGGCAACGGAAATCCATTGACACCAATAGAACGTTTCTGTAAAGTATTTAGGGTAATCCAAGTAAACTGGGTACCTGAGTCAAGATAAACCCAAATCCAATGATTCATGTGTGTACAAAAAAAGTTGAGTTGGTCTTCAGAAATGTCTTCATTAAGCATATCCTTGTTGCTCCTTTTAATGTATTGTGACCTAGATAGTGCAGTAGCTGGCAGAGGCATAAAATACCACTAGATGTAAGTTATGCCAGAAGTTTCTGGCCATCATATGCGTGAGCTGTAAAAAAGAAACACCTTAACATTACAGTTTGGCATTAGTGTGCCAGCGTACATACCTTTTTCTGATTCATACTCTTCGGTTTCCTATAAAAAGAAAACACTGAGGTGAGGCAACAAATATTTCAACATAACAGGCACAACAAGAAAAAGAACTCATGTGTAATATAATTTGTTGATGTATTTCAGTAGTTTTCCAATATGGACTTCTATTTTATCATTTTTAGTACCCATATTGCATTAATCGAGTCTCACATCAAGGTCTTAAGATATAGTACTTTAACTTTTCAAAGGTTAAAATTTCCATTAGAATTTAGCTTTAAACTATGTGTTGACAAATACATGGACTATGCTTTTTTCCCAGTCCTTTTAAGAGAATCACAAGGAAGAAGTTTCAGCATGTGTGAACCAAGTTTGTGGCTTTGTTTTCAGTTCTTGTGTATTAAATGGAACTGAGAAGAAAGGCCTGAATTACATGTATGAGAACTTTGTAAACAATACTTCTACGCATGGTTGTTGGCATGTTTTGCAAGTATCTTAACTGCCTCTTGTCATACATCTTTTTCACACGTCAGACTTTGACTTCTTGGCAGCCACTGGACATTTGTTGAAATGGAAAGAGGTTTGTGTGGCCTCCTTTGGCGACCCAAACTTTTAAATAAATTCAGGTTTGCCTTTAAAACTGGCTTCACACAAACCATGGAAACAGCTCTCATTATGGTGATGAGGCTCACAATTAAAAACAATAGTTCTAAAATGCTTATGCTAAAGAACTCTCTACAAAGATGGCACAATATGCAAATCATAGAGAGGAAATTTGATATTAGTATCTAGCAATTATAGGTAGGAGAGGGCAAAGACAAAACAAACAATAACAGAGTTGTGGCAAATATTAAAAACGCAATGCCACAGTCACCTTGGAAAACACATCTTCCGACGTGGTGTCTGCGTCTGAATCCGCTTTTTTCCCTGAAACGTTAAATAATACAAAAGATCAAAATCCACATGAAAAAAACATACAGAACATATGGATTTGCTAAGCCACCCCATCTCAATAAAATCAAAAGCAAGATTACCTTTAGCTTTTCCGCCTTTACGAGGGGGGGTGTCAGTTGAAAGGTGGATTTGAATGTTTTCAGGGTCACCATCTTCATCCTCAATTGCCTTAAAAAAAAAGTAATTTCATTAAACTAGTCCATCTCACACTACACTCTTGTTGTTCAAAACTGCAGTTTCATGTGTTGTTTACTCAAGACAGAATAAACAGTGAGCTAGATAGACAATGAGAGTTAGATAAAGGTTAAGAACTGTAAAAAAAACAACTAAAATGACAATAGATCATGTCTATAATTCTTCACATCACTCTGGGGATGTGCAACAGGTTAAATGTGCAGGCCAAGACAAAAGCCAATAAAGCCACATACTGCTGATTCTATTGCAACTACATAAAGGCATTTATTAAGATAATTTGTTGTCCATCAGTCAATAATTTAGCCTATTTTTTCCAGCAGGAACAGCTGATTATAGATTTCAACTGAAACATGATGTTCTTTAAGGTATAGGGTGGATTCATTTTAAAAAGGTGAGCTCAGTGTAAAATGGATGGATGGCTTTGGGTAGTGAATATGTTATCTAGATGCCTTAAGATATTAAATTATTACTACATTTTGACATGGAATGTCAATCTCTGAGTTTTAGATAGTAATGTCCATGACCTGAATTTGTTGGAAGCTAAACAGATTTGATAAAGAGATTTTAAAAAGGCTTTAGATTCAATAAGTTAATTTGATACATTCAATAAAATTGTATCAAACCCAACATCATTTAGATCTTATTAATTTAAGTAATATCCATAGCAAGCAGGGATCTTCCCCCAAACCTCATACATTAAATGTTACAAAATTTAAATTGAACTTTTCATCAATGTCAGGCCAGCACATTATGCAGTAAATGATTGTGAACATTTTCATTTCTATAACCTAAATGTTTTCGGTCTAAATCGCCAGCCATGTGAGTTTTGACATCGCTTCATCTCCCTAAAGTCATTCCATTTTAACTGAACTATTTCATAGCTAAGCACAAATCCTACTTTGGATGTTGTAAACATCATTCATTATGATCAAACACATTCAAGGCACGTCTATTTAAAACCACACTTGAACGTGCCTATGCTAAGTTGGTCCTCTACTCCATTTGCAGAGGCTGAAGCCAATCACGTGCAATCTGTTATAATACGATAAGCTTGAAGTGATGCTCTAATTTCAGATCGTAAAGCTTCAGGTTCAGAAAACCCAGTTTCGCACTGCTCTGCATGTTCACGTCTCGTTTGGAGGCCTATCATCTATTCTCCCCCTTTTTTTAGAAGGAGCCCATTTTGACCCCTTTTGCTGAACATCTCCAGTGTTACAACAACAATTTCTCCCATTTATCATTCCCCTTAATGTAGCTAACACCAAATGCTACACGCCTGATGTATGTGAAGTTTGCCAAAGTGTAACTGGCTGCACAGCTTAACGTAAAAGTACTAATTTAAACATTTTAACTGCTAAACTGGCTGAAGTTAGCCAGCGAAACAGGAAGTCTGTTAGCTAACGTTAGCTACACTGCATTACATTCCCCAGGTTTATCCCTCTTTCTTGCACAAATGAGCTCGTGCTTTTTTAATTACCTGTTTAAGTCTTGCGAGAAGAACGCTCTTTACACCCGAGGTGTCCAAATTCCTTCGTTTAAGCTCGGATTTAAGGTCAACAACTCTTAATTCTGATATTTTCTTTGACTCCGTGGAAATGGCACCCGACGCCATTTTACCTCAAGATTACTGACTCGTGCGCGCGCGCAGACGGAGCTCTTGCTGCTTCTTCTTCGTTGTTTATTTGGTGTCTTTAAAAGCCGCGGCGCCACCCACTGCGGAGGAGAGGGCGAATAAATAAATAACACTATACATCTGTATATCCCCGTTTAATTGGTGGTCCTTTGCAGATTAAGCCAACTTTAGGTTGTATGTATCTCACACAAGATTTCACAGGTAGACAGTTAATGCCTTTCCATTACGATGGGAACAGTTTTATTTACGAGTGAATTGCAACAGGCAAGTTTGTTCAGGCTGTCATATACATAGGGCTTTTCGGAGTGACAGAGAATCTTACTTCAGTTACAGGGAATTTTCCATTACAATAAAAAGCCAA